>NC_071392.1:47648749-49038132 GCF_022682495.2 Desmodus rotundus | reverse complement strand
GGACTCACGCCAAACTTTGCCCCCGAAATGGATTGTGGGTTCGTAGTCTCAGCCTTGCTTCTACTTCTTGGAAACCGCATGCCAGAGAAACCGGTTGGACTACATATCCCAGGGGTGCGGGAACAGCGAAGACTTGATAGTAAACAAGAGTCATAGGGACACGTGTATCAGCTCGTTTGTTTTGGTGTCTGGGACAAAAGGGAGGAGGCGGAGGAAGGGAGCATTTTAAAGCTTTGGCCTCTTCTCTTCCTCTGGTACGGGTCCTAGCACTCCGAGCAGCCGCAGCCTCTCGCAGTACCCGTTTTTGGTCATAAACAGCCATAGTGTCTGGCTGCTCAAAGTTTGGCAGCAGGCCAAGGTATTGTTTTAGTGTTAGGGGAAGGAGATGACTACCAAAGCGGAAGCATTGTAGCCTCGCGAGGGACCTAGTCACCCACAAATCTCGGTCCCAGTCATGATGGGGACAATAAAGGTGGTGCTGGGCTCCAATGGAAAGAACTTGATTTTATTTTCTGAGCTTCTACTCGTCACCCCAAGACAGTAATTTAAGATTTGTTTGCCAACTCAATTCAAGTCACCCAACATTTGTTGCCGGCTATATGCCAGGCACTGATAGCCTTGGGAATGGGCAGTTGAGAGAGAAGCTTAGGGTCTGGAGATTTTACAAAGCTGTGAAAGGTGTGTACGATTACTACATGCTTTGAAATCGAAGGACGTCAAAACGCTGTTTTCCATTTTGACCAGCTTGCTCGTTGTTTACAGTAATACAGAGGGTTACAATGTGACTTAAACTGATTTGTGAATCATTATCGAAGTTTCTCTGGTGGGTATTTAGTAACCATATTCCCCCTCCCAATGGCTTCCCATTGATGAAAGAATGTCTTTCCACTTGTTTCCACCAAGAGTTCCTCCTTAAATTACTAATGCTTTGTCTGACTCACCAAAGGATGGCTTCTCTGCTTTAGATTCCCTTCACTTTAAACATGGCTGTCCATCACAGCACATCTAGCCTATAATTGTATGTTTACCATTCACATTACAAAGACATTATTAAAAGCCTTTTCCCTTTGAACCTTTAGTGTTTAATCATTTAAGCTATGCTTTAGTTTTTATATCTTTAGATCATTATATGTATGCTTAAAGTATAAGAGGAGGAAAAGTTAATTAGTAAGAAATCAGTAAAGTCAAATTTCTGAAAAGAGCCTAAAACCGTAGCTAATTATTTCTCCAATTAATTAATTACACTTCTTGAATTTTTAGATCTGCATGAAAGCCACATAACATATCAAGAAATCCAAAATTACCCTCATGTTGAAACACATTTTCAAATTCTTTTTAGGGATTCCCTGTTTAAGTGCTTGAAGAGAATTATTTATAGGATAGTCCTTCCTATCACAATAGAATGTGATCAAAGGCTTTACTTTCTGAATTCACAAATAGCAATCAAACATTTTTTCTAAAAATAACTCAGAAAGCCAACAAAATGCCAGAATTTTTCCCTCAGGAAGGACAGGATTTGACTGTATCATCCACAAGGGATTAATAGAGTAATCCAAGAAAAGAGCTCGACTGTGTCCATGCAATTCTGTACATCCTTATTTTCTTCCTTCTTTATTTTTTCAGGAGAGGCTCATTGTGCCCCAAAATTGAAAATGTAAACTCCAATGTTAAATTTCTTGACAAAAAGAAAAATCTATGGAATTCACCTATCCATTTAAAATTAAAATCTGAGATATTTAGGTCTCACTGCCTCCAGGAGATTGAAAAGCTTCCCCTCACCCAAAAAGTGAGTGCTCAGCTTGAGTTATTTCTTTCCCTCTTCAGGGCATAAACTGTGAAATCTGTTTTTGGCTAAACCTTACATTAAAAGTCTTTCCATTCCTAAGTTTTACTGAAAGCCTTGTGACAGAGTGAAATGTTTCCTCTCTCTGGCCTTCAGGCTAATAGCTCCTGCTATAGATATGCAATTATCTAGAGCTGCAATTTCAGGATTTGCAACCAGTGTGCCAGCAAGAATTTTTAAAACACTCCGTACCTGAGAATCTAGTCAGGGACACTGATCTCTTTTTCATGGGTGTGACTGAATCAAAACTATACCTTTTTTTTTTTTGTCAGATCGGCAACAAATACAGGGTCCAGCACGAATAGGGCCCCTATTTTATTACAAAATCTTTTATTACATAATCATAAGCATGTAATTCTGTAACATAATCCACCCTCAAGCACACCATATGACATTTTAGGTGAAATGTTCAAATTAAAACTATAAATTACTACACCCATATTATTACCTACCACCCACACTCAAGTAGGCGTTCCCTCTGCTGGACCCTGTATATTTTTTGGTGTGTCACAGAATTTTCATAATTAGTTTATGTGTGCCATGGGATGAAAAAGGTTGAAAATTGCTGAAGTAGAGGAATTCTGCTTGAGGCTTGAGGAGGCCTTCTGTCAGCAGAGGTGGGGAAGTATGCATAAAATAATGACTCAAGAACTGGAGGCAGAGCAGCGGTGGTCAAAGGACCCTCCAGGAATACAGGGAGTTAGAAATTGCCCACTTTTCTTCTGATCCCTTTCCCAGCCTGGCTGTCTACAGTCTCTACCCACCTCTTTGCCTCACCCATCCTCTCTCCCTTTGATATGTAAGAACCCTAAATTTTGAGCTCTCTTAAGATGGATTTGTGTATTAGTTCTATTTTGAGCTTTCTTACTCCAATTCTGATGTATTGAATATTGGCCTTTCTTTCAAAGCATCAGGCACACAAACCTTATACTTCTAACAGTCTTAGTGTAGATATTCTTATTGGTAGATATGTAATGGGAAAAATAACGTTAACTTCAAGGTATTGTATCAATATAAGCAATAATTTATCTCTGAATAGCACTAAAAAGTTTCTATTAATTCATTAAAAATATTTATTTAGTTGCTAATTTTTTTTAAGATTTTTTATTTGTTTACATTTAGAGAGCAGGAAGGGAGAAAGAGAGGGAGGGAAGCATTGATGTGTGAGAGATATATGGATCAGTTGCCTCTCACATGCCTCCTACTGGGGATCTGGTTGTGCCCTGACTGGGAATCGAACCAGCGACCTTTCAGTTCACAGGCTGGCTGGCACTCAATCCATTGAGCCACACCAGCCAGGGCTAGTTTATAATATTTGTTGACCACTTTGCTAATTGATAAGGATGCAAACATTAAATTTTTTACATACTTTAATTTTTGTCCAAGTTGCAAGAATAAAATTGTAATAGTTCAATCACAACTGATTAAATATCAGTATTAGAATTCTCTACAATTAGTCCTATCTTCTGACTTTCCTGAGATGCTAAATGACCACATCGGTACCTTATGTATATTTAACAGAAACACATTAAACCCTGGCCAGGTGGCTCAGTTGGTTGGAGCATCATCCCAAACACCAAAAGGTTGCAAATTCAATTCCTGGTCAGGGCACATACCTAGGTTGCAGTTTCCTTCCCCTTCAGGGCATGCATGGGAGGCAACCAATCAATGTTTGTCTTTCCTATCAATGTTTCTCCTTTCTTCTCTCTCTGAAAATCAATAAACATATCCTTGGGTGACCATTACCAAACCAGCCAACTGGTAAGCCAGAACAAAGATCAAAGAACAAAACTAGTAAGATCTCCTTGGAAATCTTTACATATATAAATTCTATTCTTTCACTAAAACAATTACAACTGTAATTACTTTTTTTATAGAAGTTTATTTTTTTATTACAGATTACATTCAATATGTACAACAGAGTGGCCAATCATACATTTCATAAAGTGTTCCCCCTGGTATTTCTAGTACCCACCTGACACCATAGTTATTACAATATTATTGACTGTATTCCTTATGCTCTCCTCTGACTATTTTGTGACTACCAACTTATACTTCTTAATCCCTTCACCTTTTTCACCCAGTCGCTCAAACCCCTTCCCCTCTGGTAACTATTGGTCTGTTCTCTGTATATATGAGTTTGTTTCAATTTTGTTTGTTCATTTATCTTGTTCCTTAGATTCCACATATAAGTGAAATCACGTGGTATTTGTCTCTCTCTGATTGATGTCACTTAACATAATACTCTCTAGATCCATCCACACTGTTTCAAATGGTGAGATTTCATTCTTTATTATAGCCGAGTAATATTTCATTGTATATAATTACCACAGCTTTTTCAGATTAACTTTTATATGTCCTTCAGACATCTCCATGATAAAACTGGCATAAAAAAAATCAGTTTTGTTAAGTAACACCTAGTCTTGGTTATTGTAGATACAATATCTATGCACACATGTTACATATAAACTATGCCCAAAATATGCCAAGTCGTCATCTAAAATCAAGGTCTTTCCAACAGTAAAATTCTGTTATCAAAAAGAAATGAAGTCTTAATTTGAAAATGGCAAAAAAAATTGATAAATTCTATTGTGTGTAATTAAACAATACATTTCCCTTGATTCCATCACATTTGGCAAGTCAGTGACTGCTTGCTGGACTTGGAAGTTCAAACATGGGGTATTGCTTAAATATTGAGAATATTGCTGTTCAAACTCTCAAAAGGTAAGCAAATTAAATATTAAAATTGGGAAATGGAGCACATGTATGGTCTGAAAGTAAGTTCTCACACTTTTCAGATAGTATCGTTCTTGGTAGGTTTAAACTCTCAAAAACACCCTTCCATGTATTTACTAACTGTACTCTAAAAACTCAACTTGTAGTATCTGGGAGATGATGAGTGCCATTTTAGAACTGAGTAGTATCTGTCTCTTGTGCTTGTAATTATCAATGCAACTCAAAGTTAAGATTTGACTCTGGTAACCATAAAGCATCTTTTTGTCTGTGCCATCAATAAATAGATGTTTGCTGAAAAAAAAGGATGAAAAGTTGGGGGAAATAAGTAGCAAGAATTTTCTTACTAATGTATAGTGTATATTGTGTCATGCTGTGCGTCATACGCCCTTTTGAACATTAACTCTGTTAAACAGCTTCCATGAGCTTTAAGTCTTACCTGTTCTATATATTTATCACTACTATTTGAGAACAGGTCTCCTCTTCTAGTTACATTATGTATAATTAGCACTATTGTCATTCATTTTGTCTCCTTCCAGTGTAACAGGTTTTTATCTGCTCAAATGACTTCTCAAAGGCTAACGATATTTGTCTAATTAATACACTTCAATTCTTCAAATTACATAGCATATCATAATGCACTATAGCAGCAATTTTCAACTCTGTTCATCTCATAGCACACATAAACTAATTACTAAAATTTGGCAGCGCACCAAAAAATATATTTTTCCAGTCTGACCAAAAAATAGGTATCATTTTGGTTGATTTACAAAAAAACAACAATAGTATTTATCCTCCCTGTTTGCTCTAAAGTGACATTTTAGAAAAACAGGTGCTGCCCTGGCTGGGTACCTCGGTTGCTTAGAGCATAGCCCCGATAGGCCGAGGTCGCGGTTTCAATCGCCCGTCAGGGCATGTATCAAGCACAAATAAGTGGAACAACAAATCATTTCCTCTCTCCCCATCTCTTTAAAAAATATATAAGTAAATAAATAAATGGGTACCTATATTTACAGATAAGGATTTCTGGTACCAAGAATTAACCAGTCAGACACAAACTTACTATGCATGGGATGTGACCAGTTAAGATGCAACTCTATTATATGACCTATATATTTATGTTTCAAGACAGGGCAGTCACACCGGATGGCATTTGTTGACTGCTGTCTTTTTTTTTTTTAATTTGACAATCTAAGGGAAAAGACGTCAGTGCCCCAGACTAAATAATCAGGTATTGCATGTTTTAAAAATTCTTTTATAGCTCACAGGTTGAAAATCACTGCACTATAGTAATAAAAATGCTGAGGATATTTAAGTTCAGCTTTAAGGAGCAATTATGAGAAAAAAAACTTGCCAAAGATATCTTTATAGTGAGCACCACTCCTAAAATAATCAAAATATTATTTGGCTTTCCAAAGTGTCATTCATTTCCATTTCAAGAATATAGTCGTCATGTAAGGGGAAGTACAGTTGCATTAAGTGTCAGCCTTTGTCCTAAAAAGAGGCAGTGGCATTGGAGGGATGCGTGTTCATTCTCTTGTTCCTCAGCAGGATCCAGGTAGGTTTTCAGTTCAGACAAAGATGGAAAATCAGCATTTGGAAGCAATTTTACCCAATATTTTGACTGGTCATATTTACTGCTCACAAGCTCATTTGGGGGTTCTATTTTGTAAACATTTTTTTAATGTTAAATAGAAAGCATTTAGAGTTTCACCTGTTGGTTAGCCAGTGAAGGGCCCAGGGATCTTGTCATTTCAGAGTTCACGTCCTGCTTACACTTAACTTTCCCTTACACCTGGAAAGTCTTCTGTCTTTCCATTAAGAGTAAAAAATATTCATTACTACAATGAATGTTATAATTGTTACTAACATTTCATGTATATACATTTTGCAGTATATATACACGAACATATGTACATATATACACATGCATAAAAAATACTCTTTAAAATTTGGTAAAACGGCAAGACCTGGGCTATGGTTAAATCAAAATCTAGGAAAACCACCTAATAGGTGGCATTTCATTTTTATGGTATAGACAATTACTTCCATATCAAACATCACAGGCTTCTTTAGGATTTCCTAGGCAATATTAGATTTACAAACAGCATAAAAATGGACAGAATGATGCAGATCTGTGGGTCAAATAATAAAGTTTTCCTCTCAAAATACTCTACTTTGGAAACTTTCTATAAACTTCTCTATATACAAGGCCCAATAACATCACTATTAGGAAACTATATGAAAGCCAAGAATTACACAAAGAACCCAGAGATTTTAATTGCCCATGAGTTCTATTCCATGAGTTTAATTGCCATGGACTCACAAAATAAATGATTTCGGTGAAGTCAATCAGTTATAGAACTGAATTAATTTAAGCTCTCATAGTTATTGTTGGGCACGCAAGTCCTCTGGAAATACCTGGTATACTTTGCTGCTTATATTTGCATCATTATATTTTAAATGTTTTTTTTTTAATTCCTATGAAAAGTAACAACTATATAGTTTCAGGTGGGCAACATTTTCCTGACTTTAAAAGTACCCTGGAACAGGTAAGCTTTCTCAATTCTTTTTTTTTTTTTTATTGATTATGCTATTACAGTTGACCCATTTTTTTTTTCTTCCCTATATTCCCCTCTGCCTTGCACCACCCCTCCCACCAGCATTCCTCCACCTTAGTTCATGTCCATGAGTTGTACATATAAGATCTTTGGCTTCTCCATTTCCCATACTATTCTTAACCTCTCCCTGTCTATTTTGTTCCCACCATTTATGCTACTTATTTCCTGTATCTTTTTCCCCACTTCTCCCCCTCCCTGCTAACTCTCCATGTGATCTCCATTTCTGTGATTCTGTTCCTGTTATAATTGTTTGCTTAGTTCGTTTTTGTTTTTTTTAAGGTTCAGTTGTTAATACCTGTGAGTTTGTTGTCATTTTACTGTTCATAGTTTTTATCTTCTTGTTCTTAGATAAGTCCCTTTAACATTTCATTATAAGGGCTGGATGATGATGAACTCCTTTAACTTGACCATATCTAGGAAGCAACTTATCTGCCCTTCCATTATAAATGATAGCTTTGCTGGAGAGAGTAATCTTGGTTTTAGGTCCTTGCCTTTCATGATTTGAAATACTTCTTTCTAGCCCCTTCTTGCCTGCAAGGTTTCTTTTGAGAAATCAGCTGATAGTCTTAGGGGAGCTCCTTTGTAGGTAACTGTCTCCTTTTCTCTTGCCACTTTTAAGATTCTCTCCTCATCTTCAATCTTGGGTAATGTAATTATGATGTACCTTGGTGTGTGCTTCCTCGGGTCCAACTTTTTGGGGACTCCCTGAGCTTCCTGGACTTCCTGGAAGCCTATTTCCTTTGCCAGATTGGGGAAGTTCTCCTTCATTATGTTTTCAAATAACTTTCCAGTTTCCTGCTCTGCCTCTTCTCCTTCTGGCATCCCTGATTCGGATGTTGGAATGTTTAAAGTTGTCTCAGAGGTTCCTCAGCCTCTCATTTTTTTGAATTCTTGTTTCTTCATTCTGTTCTGGTTGAATGTTTATTTTTTCCTTGCTCCAAATCATTGATTTGAGTCCTGGCTTCCTTCCCTTTACTGTTGGTTCCCTGTGTATTTTCCTTTATTTCACTTTGCATAGCCTTCACTTCTTCCTGTTTTGCAACCATACTGAACCATTTCTGTGAGCATCCTGATAACCAGTGTTTTGAACTCTGCATCTGAGAGGTTGGTTATCTCTTCATTGCTTAGCTCTATTTTTGGAGCTTTGATCTGTTCTTTCATTTGGGCCATATTTTTTTTTTTTCCCTTGGAGCACCTGTTATGTAGTAAGGGGCGGAGCCTTAGGTATTGGCCAGGGTGGGGCAACCCACCATGCTGTGTTATGGCGCTGTCTGTGGGGGAGGGATCAGAGAGGGGACAATGCTGTTTGCTGGGCTCTCTGCTGGCTTTCACTCACTTCACCCACTACCCACAAGCAAATTGAGCCCTTCTGGTGCTGATTCCCAGGTAGGTGGGTTTGTGTATGCTCTAGGACCCTGTGGGTCTCTCCATGGAACTCTCCTGTGAAGCTGGGAGTTTCTCCCACTGCCGCCTCAAACGCTACAGATTTTTAGTCATAGATTTTGAGGCTTTATTTCCCCATGCTGGAACCCTGGATTGAATGGTCTGTTTCACTCCCCAGTTGTTTGTCTGGATTTATCTGCACACAAATGTGGGACCACCCAGTCCGCCAGCCACCACCTCTTCTCCACCCCAGCTGCCAGTTTCTGCCCCTCCTACCAGTCCGAATGAATGTTTCTTCTTTAACTCCTTGGTTGTCGGTCTTCTGTACAGTTTGATTTTCTGGCAGTTCTGGTTATTTTTTGTTTTTAAATTTGTTGTTCTTCTTTTGGTTGTGTGAGCAGGCACAGTGTATCTACCTACACCTCCATGCTGGCCGGAAATCCTATTAGGTTGTCTCAATTCTTATTTCAGTTTCTTTCTGTCAAAATTCTGATACTCATTATCAAGCTATACCATACACTTTTTAATTTTAGAAGCCAGCATTCAGTATAATTCTGTTTCTCCCTTAAGTATCAACATAATTAGATATTAGAATCCCATCAGCTATTTAACAAAGCCTTGGCTTACCCAGATGTATTACTTAGGCTTACACATTCATTTTCTTTAAGAATGACAGAGGTCATCTTATGACAAATCCTTGTCGTAACCATAACATTTCTTGAGAAAAGTAGGAAAAAATAATTGTTATTTTAAAAGATGCTTTATAAAGGAAAGGGACTCGGCACTTAATCTTATACATTTCAATAAAATCCAAAGTGCCCTGTATTTTACTTGCAGCAGTAGCATTTTTGAGCATCGTAAATGGTCTGCTAGCCACCACTTTCTAACAGCAGTTTAACAGTAAACCAAATATATTTACCAACTTGTGTCACAGGAGTAATTATGTTAAACTATATGCACCAAGCCCTAGTTCATGTGGATATGCAGGAAGCACATACACACTCTTATATTTATTTAAAATAAATATGGGGAAGAACCTTTGTGTTAAAAGAATGCTCTCTGAGAAGAATTCTTAGCTACACGTAATACATCCTTGAGTGAAACTTTAACAGAGAATTTCCAAATACTAGTAAGGTTTCTTGATTAGTGATTATATAACATCCACAAGTAAAACTAGAGGTGTTTTAGATACTTTAAGACATACATTTCTTAGCCAGATTTATTTGGTTATTCTAACATACCATGATTATATAAACACGCCAAAAATCATGACTAGTGGTTAAAATCTTTAAAAAACACGTTGCCTCTCAGAACCATGCTTTCTCGCTCCACCACGACCCGGGGTGACTTTGCACACGTGCTGTATCTCTGTCACGCTCTCCACAGGGAGCAGTGTGCACTCTGGAAGTCATTAAAGAACAAACAAACAAAAAACCCTGCATTAAACATAATTAACATAGTTTATTATAAAAGTGTGCTTTATTACAAGGAAAATTTAAATACAACCAACAGTAATGTAACTGGCATTTACAGCTTCAGAGTTCTTTATTAAACAGGCATTTTTGCTATTCCATGAATAATTCATCAGCTTATGCAACAAAATAGGTGACTTGAAAAATTGAATAAAGAATACAGAATGATGAACCAGAAATCTGGGGTTCTGGGTTTTTTTTTTATTTATTAACATGGCTTTTAAAATAAAATTAAATAGAAAACAAGTCATTTTCATATAGTAAGCTCTCTTCCTACAAGAAAGTTTACAAAATTGTTAAACTGTTCTAAAATGTGGCTGAAGTTACACTTTACATACTTTAACGTCTTATATATACATTATCTGGTTAACATATTTTAACCACATTTTAATTATATAAGTAAGACCAGAAACATTCTCTAGTAAGACCACACTAGCCACAGAATAATTTTACCCATGTATATATTTCTTTAAAACATTTCCTAAAATGGAATTGCTTGTTGAAAAGTGAACTGGTTAGAATTAATCTCTCTAGACGTTAGGTTATATAGGTTAGAAATGTAAGGCTATATTGTTTTGGCTGAATATAATTCATCTTATGTAGCCAATAATAAGTATATCAATTATCAATGAAAATCTATTCTGGCTGAGGTAATTCTTTACTTTATGAGTCTACATTAAAGCAAATGGTACGGCCAAATGGTATGTTCGGAATGGGCAGAAATTCCTTTTATCTTTGCATATGATTTTGCTTATAAAAATTTATTTCTACCACCTCGGAGGAACCCCATAGCAGCAGATGTCTGAAAAAATCATGTTATGGATACAAGTAAAGAACAAAGAAGTATCTTGTGGGCATGTTGATAAAGACCCCATATTATTTTGGGTGCGGATTTTTCTTTTGTAGTATATATAAGATCTTAGACTTTTAGACGACAAGTTAATTCAAATTAAAGCTTTAAAAAAAATTTGTGACATTAAATGTCAAACTCAACTTTTTAAAGATAAAGAATACAGAGAATTGTAAATGAAAAAAAGGAAGCAGAGATATATGCTTTATGAGGAAAAAGTGTTAATGATCTCTCAACTAAAAAAGACTCTCACCTATTACAACTAAATTGCCTGTCCTGAAACGACTGGTTACTGACATTATGCCAAAGAAGTCAAAATGTACTTTATTGCAAAAATATAAAATGTTCTTGAATTGCATATGATGTTTTATACCATTTCACCAATAGGCCAAAGCCAGCATATAACTTATCAAGCCAGAAAAACTTTAAAACAAAAATGATTAAAATTGTACTTACTATATATACAGTGAGTTGTAAAAGAATTCGAAGTCATGCTGCACAGCATGACGCATTGCCAAGTTCCCTCTTACATGGGGTAGTCACTGACATATCAATCTGAGTAAGTCAAAATAAACACAAATCACCTATGATAACACCCTTTAATTATCTTCTTAAGCACAGATACTTTCAGTATGTTACAATCATTTGAATAAACCTTTCAAATCAATGTTGTGGAACATAAAATCATTTTATCAGTATGTCAATAATTTTTATGATCTACTCTTCAGAAAGTGATGTTAAAGCCTATTGCCTATCACTACTGTTTACTGATACATTGTAAATGTAAAAAAAGGAAAAAACAGGAAATCACAGAAAATGCTTGGCATCTACACAAACACATTCTCAGTGGACTAACCACTACTGTGTAATTTTGTTACTATAGGTCTTCTTGCTCCATACTTTCACTTCATGCAGTAGGTTCAACAATATCCATGTTTGTTCCAAACAGGGCAACTAATTGTTCTTCATAGGTGGTGATGTTTCTTTTCATAATTTCCATGCAAGGTCCCAAAAGCCTTTCAAATGCTTGCACATCCATGGCTAAAAAAAAAGGAGAATAAAAGAAAAATGAATAACATTCTTTGAAAATCTGCAGAATTTCTGAGCCATTTGTGATGTCATTCTGCATATGTCAATAATTCAATGGTATTTTTAGATAAATATACAATACAAGAAAAAGGCATAAAGATAAAAATGTTCCACTTCCAAGTAGCCAGAGTTCCTTGGCAATGTGAACGTGCAATGCAAGGCTGGGGTGAGGTTCCTGATCCCGACTGAGAAAGAATGAGGGACTGTCATCGTCAACGCCTTGAAATTCAAAAAAATTAGTTTTTATGTCATCATCTGAGTAAATACAAACTCAAAGATGACAAGGACGTATCTTCTGTTTTCTCTCAGGGTTTACAATGCCATGTTTTAAGACCAAATGTTACCTTTTATAATTTTTACTCTCACACTATCATACAGTCCCTTTGAAATAGCAGCCACAGTAATGCTTTGTCCACTTCTATAACTGTATGTTATATGTCACTTTGCTTGCCTATCTCATGCACTTTTAAAAACTAAATGTATAATACATACATGGAAAATATGGTCACACTCTGTACCCTAGAACTACAAATTAAAACACATGTTTTTGCCTTTTAAATTAGCAAAGGTAAAAAAGGCAGTGTCTATAAAATTAGAGCAAATGGACGTTCTTGCACTGCTGGTAGCATGTAAAGCGGTACAAGTAAAAGTGATCTGACAATACATAGCAAAAGCTATAAACGGAAACCCTACTTCTAAAACCATTTCTAAGGGAAAACCCTACATTTGGAAAAAGTAGTCTATACACATCAAAATGAGCAACCCCCACCCCCCCCAAATGGAGCCAAAACACTGACCAGTGGGGGATCATTAAATAGTTTATAATGTGTATATTTCCCTAACAATGTTACAATTTGATGTAGTAAAATGAGAAAATGCCTAAGCTATAATGAATGAAAAGAGCATTTTGCAAAATTGTTTACAAACAGAAAAATCATGCAAATAAAAGATGAGAAGGAACTATAATAGGATGTGGAAAGTCACTGGGTGTGGTGGTACGGTGCCTCTTAGGTTTTCCTACCTTTGCTGTATTTCTCAAATTTTCTTTAATGTGAATATAATTACAGAAAAAAATACTGGGCTTTCCCTCACATCCCCTTTACTCTTACTGTTTACTATTTCTACTCAGGGAAATTCCCTGTCGGTTTCTGCCTTCTGTTTTATCCAAGGGTAATACTTGGTTAACATTCCACTTTAAAACATTAAAAAGTGACTTCTCTATAAGTTAATTCTGAGGATACTAGCAAATCTTAAGAACATGGAAGCTGAGTTTCTTCTACTAAACGGTGGATGAAGAAAATAGAGTGGTTAATTATAGCTGAACAATTTTTTTAAAGAAAATGTCATCTATATTGACACCACCTGAATTATATTTTTCATTATTAAAGCAAATTGTTGGTCGTATTTAAAATCTTGCGGCTGAAGATGGCACTTCTGCCAAGATACTACACAGTTTAGGAAGGTAATTAAACAGCTAAACAATAAAGAAAATTTTATTATGCTGAAAACGTTAACCTATGTTTCCTAGTACTAAGATAAGTATTCCCACAGACATTCCAAATTTCTCCACAGAGCTTAATTCACTTTATAAAAATATGTTTTAGGCTTTTTTGAGGAACATAATACATGTCGTTTATTTGAAAAATCAGATATAAAATGTGGTACCCAGAATTCTTATATTAAAATGTTATTTCGTGCCTATAAAAAAACACTATATATGTATGTGAAACTTTTAACGAAAAAAAAACTGGCTTCCACAAACTGATTTTATAGTGCAATGAATGCTACCCTTGTTATATTTTGTGGGGACCTTAAAACCTGTGAATCCAATAAAGCAGTCTGTACAACATAGATACATAAAATGCAGACATAAAGACTCCACCAGGAGAAGCAGGCCCACCAGTGTGAGTCCTACCTAAACATTTGACGGTCCCGATGGCATGTGCAGAGGCTGCTCGAGGTTTGTTAGTCACCAGCGCGAGTTCTCCAAAGTACTGTCCCCGAGAACACCGAGCGATTTCTACGGCACCGTTCTCTTCCACTTCTGATTTACCCTGACAAGGTCATTAAAAGCATCAACTTTTACTCAGCATGTTGAAAAAACAAGTTAATCTTAGTCTAAACATCACAAAGAAAATTTGTTATGTTCCTAGCTAATATGTGAATTTTTGAGAATTGACACTTACCTTCCTTTTCATAGTAATTTTCACTTCTCCAGATTCTACAATGAAGAAAGAATCAGCCAAATCTCCCTATTAGAATGAAACAAAAACAGAGGATGAAAATGCAAATTTAGCTGACAAAAAATCCTCTTGCCTATCATAACCCTGAAGTCAGTCCAACTCCAGTGTACAGATTATTTGCCTGAAAAGTACACCCCATAGTCTCTCTCTCACTTTCTAAACAGAGGTTACAATCAACAATTATGTAGTAATGATTTCATTTGTAAAATTATTTGAATATGCTCTCTACCACAGCATTTCTAAGTCAAGAAAAAATGGCAAGTAACACTGGGGTAAGAATTCCGCCCAGACTTCAGCCTGGATAACAGCACAGATGTTAGAACAGACTTATTCAGAAACTGTAGATTTGGATCCTGATGTTTTGACTGCAGTTGGTTAGAGACCAAACTCTAAGATGCCTGTTTACTGACAATCCACTTCAAGGCCTCAAAAAAACATTCTGAAAGAAAAGTGTTGGGTGAAAAAGGTGAAGGGATTAAGCAAAATAAATAAAAATGAAACCCTTGCGGTGGGGTGGGGGGGAGTGTTGCTATTTCTAACTGCATATCTATTTTTTTCTCAGTGATATTTTTGAATAAACTCCACCTTGACTTCCAATGATGTCTTCTAAATTAAATAGTATAAAACAGAAGATAACAGATACTGACTTTACTGGGCCTCTCCAAGTAATTTGGGAAAGAAACTTAGGTATTCTAAAACCCTTTAGTACAATTCAAGAACTACAGTATCAATTTATATCACAAAATAAATATTAAGTAGATTTATATAATATAGCATGGACGTATATGTTTATGAATGCTTAAAAAACAACATCTCAAAATATCCTTAATAAACTCCAAGTATAGTATACTTATCTCCTTCCCCTTATTTTTATATCAAGTTTTCATCAAGTTTCCTTTTCAAATTTGAATCATAGTAGGTCTATGGACTGCTGTCTAATATAGTTTTGAAAACATGCTCTAACTGCACGTAACCTGGTGAAACCTGAGTAAGGTCTGTGGACTGGGCAGATGGCATTTCCTAGTGTCGATACCGTGCCCTAGTGATGCAAGATGCCCTGGGGAAACTAGGTGAAGAGTGCATGGGACTTCTCTTCTATTTTTGCAACTTCCTGTGAAGCTATAGTCATTTCAAAATAAAAAGCTAAAAAAATCATTTCAAAAGTGTTCTATACTTTCTTATCAATTTATATAGTAGAATCTTAGCCTTGTTTTCTAATTTGATTCTACTTCTTCCCAGTTCTTCACTGCTCTAATCCATGAGTGTGTTTGGGGGCTGGGGAACAGGGAGAGGACAGAGATTAACTTATTTACCTTCTAAAACAATTATTCTTTCCTCATTCTCACAGACCTTGAATCTTGTTTCACATATATCCAAAGAAAAGAGGATATTTTAGATATATAGTACAATACAGTATATAATTATGATAAAAAAATTACAGAATCTATTAAAAATCTGTTTAAATGATTTGTTCAATACTTCAGAAATGTAACCAGGAAATAAGACACTATCATCTGTGTGCTCTATCTGTGAACTTTAATTATCTCATAAATCCTACTTCTCGAAAGCCGTGTTCTAACCAAGGTATGTATTACTACTGGCTCCAACTGTGATTTTTAGATAAGCATTACTGGTTAAATAGCATGTTGGCCCCCATTTAGTGTCTGGAAGCCAACACAGTATATGGTACGGTGTGTTCAATTTTTGGTTAATTTCATGAGGGAGCAGCCACTGTGAATGACATCACGAACTGACTGTACAAAAGTCTAATAGTGCACCTTCCAGTGTGCCTTCCGAGTCCCCATTCATCTCAGGAACATTCACCTGTAGTTTTCCTCTTGTAAATGGCATTTTATTCTTTATACACCTATCATCTACAAATATAAAATTAGGCAGAAGTCCACTTGATGACTTAATATATTCATTAGGAGATAATTATATAAATAAAAATATTCAAAGCTTAATGGCTGTAAATCAAACCATTTTAATAGGTCATTTGATAAAAGTAATATTCATTTAATCCATCAATACATGCTAATTATAGACATAAGAAAAATTCATCAAGATTTCCAATTTTTAAGAAACTTTGGAATATAACCCTAAACTAAATTACATAAAAAGGATTATACCTGAGCAATGATTTGTTCTCCATCATTATATACTTTGGTGCCTATCACATCTACCACTTTCAGGCGTTCAGAAACCTACAAAGAAAAAAATATTAAATAGATTAATTGGGTGGTAATATCTATTTCAGAGGTTTAAAAATCAGTAGCCTAATAGGCCAAATAAACCAAGAAGTATGTGGGTTTGTATGTGTTACATTAATTAACAAACAATATTTTAAAATACATTTCTCACAAAAATTTGTATTTCCAGCTTCTCTTGAAAAATCAACAATACTAGCCCATATTTCCACATGGCAAAATAACTATGGTGGAATAGCAGCTGTTTCTTTATATGGAGCACATGTTCTCCAGTTTACCAAAATCCTGTCCTGGCTTGGTTTTTCTTCTTTATGTAACTTGCCTAGATCTGAAGGCATTTGGATTTCCAACCCCTGATCTATTTAAATTTAAAGACATATGCTGCTAGAGATCAGTTGCCTAATTTGCATTCTGTAATGTGGCCAAAATTTTTGCCAGGCATATACTAACAATACAACAAAGATACTTCCGTAGATGAGTCAGTACTAATCCCAAAGACACTGGCCCAGATGCTGAAAGGATCTTAGTTGCCAGCCACTAAGACAGGGAAGAGGGGTAGAGTAGATTTAGATTGAGAGGTTTGAGATGTCTATTTAGTGTCTGAGAGGAAATGTTAAATACGCAGTTAAGACAGTTAATGAGCCTGGCATTCTAGGGAGGGAGGGACCTTATCCAATTATGTCCATTTTAAAAGGCATCCACATACATTGTTTAAAGCCAGGGGATTTCACAAGTTCACCAAGTGAATAAGAGTAGCCTGAAAAAAGAAAAGACACTAGAAAGCCAATTTAAGAGGAAATGAAAAGAGAATAAACAGCAAAGATGACTGAGAAGGAGAGGCCAGTGAGGAATCTTTTTTTTTTTTTTGTAATTAGAAGGATTAATTTTTTGATGAGGGCGAGAATGTTGTTCTATTTGTTGTTTCTTTTCCTTAGTATATTTATAAGGGACTAGATATTTGTTATATTGAGTTAATATCCATTTCTGTATTTAGATAATCTCTCCCTAGAAAGTATAATTAGTGGCTCCTGATGACATTGCATGTTTACTTCAAATCTCTTTTAGAAAGGGACTGCATAAAACTGCTACAGATGCTCACAGGAACCTATTGCTTATAAACAATAAAATAAATGCAGCTTTAGGTAGTAAAAGAAATACTGAGCTATACAAACACTATAATTAATCTTAAAATGAAAATGTGGATAGATTTCTATTCAAAGAAACTTTTGTATAGAAGTGAATATTCCTAACAAAACAGAAGTTTTCAAAGCAAAATATAAATATATACTTACTTCCAAAGATTTAAGAAATGGCAGTGACTCGATAAAACTTTCATACATTTTTCTCTTTTTGGCATTATTTTTTACAATTATTCTCCTGAAGGTTACCCTGTCCTAAGGCAGAATATCAAATACAAAGACAGTTAAAAGGCAAATTTTCTGAGGAAAAAAGTTTTAAGAGGTAGTTTCATTAACTGTAAGAAACAAATAATAACTGAAGATTTTGAAATAAAAGAATAACATTATTCTACATTTAATGTAACTTATTTAAGATTTTTATTCAAGCATAAAATACAGAACCATATATTTTACATTTTTTAAAGGAAGCATCAATTTACTTTTTATTCAGAACAGAGTTCGACTACCATGTAATTAGGCTAAACCCACAAGGTGGCACTGTCGCTCCATTTTAAAATCTGGATACCAGCACCATATTATTCCTTTTCTTGTCTCAGCTTTGAGACATAATAGACCAATAATATTGTGTAAGTTTAAAGTATACAATGGGTTGACTTGATACACTTACACAATGTGAAATGACTCCCACATTGTTAAAATTGCCATTTTTCTTTTATGGTGAGAATATTTAAGATTTACTTTAGTAACTTTCAAGTATATAATGCAATATTGTTAACTATAATAATCACCATGCTGTACATTTGGTACCAGAATTTATTCATCTTTTAACTGAAAGTTGTATCTCCCCTTTGACCAATATTTCCCCATGCAACCCACGCACAGCCCCTGGCAACCACCAATGTATGCAGTTTCTAGTTGGGACTAGCGCCCAGTTCTTTGACCATGGATGATAGCCCCAGAGTATTATCAAATCAATTTGATAAGATACAACCAACATTTTTCAATTGAGGTATAACTGTGATATTACAGTTTCAGTTGTACAACATGATTTGATTTTTGTCTATATTGCAAAATGGTCACCACAATTAAAGTTTAGTTAACATCCATCACTTTACAGTTATAAAAACTTTATTGTAATAAGAACACTTAAAATCTGCTCTCGGCAACTTTTATTTATTTATAATTTAAGTGACTTTTAATTTTTCAATTATAGTGAACATACAATGTTATGTTAGTTTCAGGTGTACGCCTTGGTAACTAGACATTATATAACTAAGTGATCATCCTGGTAAATCTCATACCATCTGACACCACACACAGTTATTAGAATATTGCTGACTATATTCCTTATGCTGTACTTTACACCTCCAACAACCAATTTGTACTCCTTACTCCTTTCACCATTTTCACCCATCCACCCAACCCCCTCCTAGCTGGCAAAACTCAAAATGTTCCCTGTATGTATGAGTCTGTTTCTTTTCTGTTTGTTCATTTAATTTTGTTTTTTAGATTCAACTGTTGATAAGACATTCTACTGTTCATTTTTTGATCTCTTGCTCTTCTTAAAGACCCTTTACCATTTCATGTAATACTGGCTTGGTGGTGGTGAACTCCTTTCACTTTTTCTTGTCTGAGAAGCTCTTCATCTGTCCTTCGATTCTAAATGATAACTTCACTAGATAAGGTAATCTTGGTTGTAGGTTCTTGCTTTCCATCACTTTGCCTATTCATTATTTTTTGCCAATCCCTTCTGGCCTGAAAAGTTCCTGTTGAGAAATCAGCAGGAACGGTCTTATGGGAACTCTTGTAGGTAAATAATTGCTTCTCTCTTGTTGCCTTTAATACTTTTTAATTTTTGTTTTTAACCTTTTGCATTTTAATTATGTATCTCTTTGTGTGGATTTCTTTGGGT
Organism: Desmodus rotundus; assembly: GCF_022682495.2. NCBI lineage: Eukaryota > Metazoa > Chordata > Mammalia > Chiroptera > Phyllostomidae > Desmodus > Desmodus rotundus. Next base: position 49,018,640 of record NC_071392.1, on the reverse strand, counting down.
TCATCCTGTTTGAGACTGACGCTCTGTGCTTCCTGGACTTGCATGTCTATCTACTTCACCAGGCTAGGGAAGTTTTCTGTCATTATTTTTTTCAAATAGGTTTTCAATTTCTTGCTCTCTTCTTCTGGCATGCTCATGATGCAAATGTTGGTATGCTTGAAGTTGTCCCAGAAGTTTCTTGCACTATTTCATTCCTTTTTTTTCTTTTCTTGGATTTTTTTTTCTACCTACTATTCTGATTGGGTGTTTTTTGCTTCCTTATATTCCAAGTTGCTGATTTGATTCTTGGCCTCATATACTCTACTGTTGATTCCTTGTAAATTGTTCTTCATTTCAGTTAGCGTATCCTTCATTTCAGACTGGTTCTTTTGTGTAGCTTCCATGTCCTTTCTTATGCTGTTGAGGTTCTAAGTTCATTGAGCATCCTTCTATCTGGTGTTGTGAACTCTGCATCTAGTCGATTGCTTGTCTCCATTATGTTTGTTTTTTTCTGGAGTTTTGTTCTGTTCTTTTATTTGGGACATGTTTTTTTCTCTTCATTTTGGCAGCCTCCCTGTGTTTTTTTCCTATGTATTAAGTAAAGTTGATACATCTCCTGGGATTGGTAGAGTGGCCTAAGGTGGTAGGTGTTCTGTAGGGTCCAGTGGCACAGCCTCCCCCAATCATCCAAGCTGGACACTCCAGGAGTCATCCACCCTCTTCCCTATGTGGGTTGTACACTCTCTCCTATTGTAGTTGAGCCTTGATTGCTGTTGGCACGTCAATGAGAGGGATTTACCCCCAGACTAATCAGCTTCAAGGACTGGCTGTGTCCACCAACCTCTGACCACAGTGGAGTATCAGCTGTGCAGGAGCCTACCCCATGGAGCATGACTTATGTCAACAGAGCTCTGATGCCTGCTGAGTGCACCCTTTAGCATGTCGCTTGTGAAGGTGGTTGGGGGTTGCTTTGATATGGTCTGAAGCTGTCCACCAGTGCTGTGGCTCTGAGGTTTCCTGGGAGACGCAAGCCAAGGTCACCTGGCATATGCTACAAAGCGATCTGCAAATGGCTACTACTTGTGCTGGGGTTGGAGGTCCCTAGGTAAGGACGAGGTACAAATCAAGGCTGGCTGCTGCTAGTGCCAGGCCTGGGGCCACTTAGCGAGGGATCTGGGCATGCTGAAGGCAGAATCTGCTTGAGAGAGTTTAGATAGTCTGAAACATGAGCCAAAACAGGCCAATCCTACGGAAAAGCCACTGGAAACAACTTGGGTGGGCCAAAAGTTGGATGGTACAGGGCCTCAGAGAATCACCAGGTGGACAAACAACGCGAGCCCACTTGATGGAGACTCACATACAATGCCAGCCTGCTGGCTTTGTTTGGGGAGGACTCAGAACGGTGTCTGCCAGCACTTTTTTCTGGCAGAAAGCTGCATGCCCCCCAAGTTCTTACCTGATACGTTTCAGTTCCTCCCTTTATGCCAATGGTGCCTTTTAAGCTGCTGCCCTACCGCTGGAGCTCAGAGGGAGTGAGTCCAAGTAAGTCCGTGTGAGAGCCCTGTAAGAGTAACTGCCTGGACTCTAGAAGCCTTCTGTCTCACTCAGCCTCAATCCCCACTGGTTTTAGAGTAACAAGTTATAGGGACTTCTCTTCCTGGCACTGGGACCCTCAGCGGGAGGGACTGGTGTGGGGTTGGGACTCCTTGCTCCACAAGGGGTACCTCCACAGCAGAGCTATCCCTCCTGATTTTTTTTTCTGTCACACATGGGTGTGAGACCAGCCCGTTTGCATCTCTGCTCCTCCTACTAGTCTCCAAGTGGCTTCTTTAATTCTCTAGTTATAGGACTACCATTCAGATTCCAGACAGTTCTGCAGTTCAGTTGTAATTCTGATGTGGTTTCAGGAGTACGTAAGTACTGCACTGACCTACCCCACCATCTTGACCTGAAGTCAGCAACTTTCCAATATACAACACAGTATTAACTAGTCACCATGCTGAGCACCACATCCCCAGGACTTTTTATCTTATGTTAGTGGAAGTTAGTACCTTTTGACCCCCTTCACTCACGACCAGCATTTTTATGAAAAATAAAGTAAAACAGAAAATAGCATTAATTCCTTTTAGTACAGTGTTTTTTTTTTTACCTATGTATCTGTTTCAGTTATACACAAACACATATATGTTTCCTGATGTACTTTTTAATGAGTTGCAGTAACAACAATACATGAGAAACACTATTAGAAAATATTTTAAAATCATAAAGCAATTGTAAGAGTTTTTGAAATATTTTTTCTCATATCCACATTTTATCAGTCCCCTTAAAGATGTGCATAGAGAACAACTTTCTTAAGTCTAATTCCAGTGTTTATTTCATGCTTATGATTTAAAAATGTTCCTATGTTTATACTACTTAACCTCAAAGATAAAGAACTCAATTAAGGAACTAGAGAAACTGTAAATATCACAGCTTAAAAAATAGGGGAATGCAGGACTTGAGTGGGTATGTGTGTTTGTTGGTGTTTTAAAGGAACTTTGTTACATCTATATAACTTTTGAATAAATAGTTCTGTTCCTTTTCACCAAAAAAAATTTTCCTACAACTTTTATTTTCAAAAAAAATTCCCACAACAAAATTTTGGTTCTTAGTAAACAGCCCCCGAATTATGTTAGTTTGGCATACCTTGATAAATAATACCAATTCAATATAAAATAAAATTAACTGGGATATGTTCTTCAATTACTAAATTATTGTGCCAACATATTAAGGCTGAATTTAAATGAACTGATAAGATGAAGAAAAATGCCAGTGTGAACATGTCTCGAGAAAATTAAACATACTTTTCTCCAATTTAGTTTATTATAATTTTACAAGGGCTATAATTTGGACTTGTACTCAATAATTTTTTTTAAAAGAGAAAGTCTTACAAAGTAAAAAATATTGAAATATTTCCCAAGCTTGGCATCAGAATCAGCTGAGTATTAAAAAAAGGTTTTTGAGGTCCCAGACTTTCATGACTGAAAATCTCTCCATGCAGGGCCCAGTGAACCTGTGCTTCATAAAATCTTCCCAAGTGATTCTGGTATATAATCAGGTCTGGGAACCTGCTGAAACACCATTTCATGGACAGAGTTTATTGCAAAACAGAGAAGACTAGAAATAGTTTAGCGATTTAGAAGTAAGCTTTATGTCTCAAGAAAAAATTTCTATCAGTGGCCCACCTCTTCACACCCACTGTGACATAAATAAAACCCAGAACGTCCCATTTCAAATGTTTTCATCCTAGTCATTTCAGTAATTACCTCTCTGAATCATCAGCATGGTCACGCTGATCAGTTATTTCCCCAAGGCTATCAGGCAACCCCGCGCAGAAGGTTAGTTTTTTCAACGATCTCTTAGGGAACAGGCTATGGCAGACAGACTCTGGCTTTCCCCACCGCTCTGATGACGAGCAAACACTTCCTATGGGCCAAGTCTGCTCTCGATTTGGAGTTTTACTGTGCTGGCTTCGGGTAGTCAGATCTGTTACAGCCCTTAAAACCCTTCAGATAATGAGCTTTCCTCCACCAGAAACAATTCCAATTTTTCTTCTACAACTTGAAACATGACTCATTTTTAATAAGTAGACCAGTGATTGCCTGGTTCTAGTAAGAAGACATGTACACTGTCTTTGATCATTGATTTCTGATCATTGATCTTGAAATCATTGATTTCTATGATCGAGCGGTACTGTTACCAGCTGAATCCACTTTGGAGTCAGATGTGGAGTCCTGACTGAATAATTTTTAACTTCGGTAAAGCTATAGTCCTTGGAAATGAAATTAGCACACTTCCTTTCACCTCAACCTTTCCCCCTTCCACAAAGGATTTCAGAGAAATAACCTGATAGATGCATGTCGAAACTAAAGGGTGGACTGTTTTCAACAATTTAAAAAGAAAATACAAGTGGTGTAAACAGTCGCTTAAATCAGTGCTGCCGAAAGCATGCTTCAGGTCCCAGAAGCACTGGTTTCTCCTGGGAGCTTATGAGAAATACAGAGTCACAGGCCTCATCCTAGACCCACTGAATCAGAATCTGAGTTTTAACTAAATTCCAGGCAACCTGTAGAAGAAGCACCAGCTTAAACACAGTCTTCCTGAATCGGCTTTACTAGGGCCTGCTCCTCTGCGTCTGATACCATCTATGAAAGATGATATGGTGCTCAAACACCAAACCCAAATGCCTCTGAACCAACTTCTAAGTCTTGTTGCTACCATAACTTACTACCCTAATACTACCATTAAGAAATTTATTTTGAAAGCCCAGGTCCCACCCTGGGGAGAGTCTGATTAGAGAGAGTGAGATTAAATTTGTGGTGGGGGTCTAGGCAGGAGGATTTTTTAACTACCCCCTCCCCTACCGCCACAGGTAATTCTGATGTGCATCCAGGTGAGAAACACAGGCACCAAGTATTTTTTCTCTACACAGCTGCTATTCAATGCAAAGCTGTTACCAATGTATACCCCACCAAAATCAGTTTACAGTGGTTCCTTAAACTCTAGAGCACATCACGATCACTTGGCAGGCTTGCTCAAACACAGATTGCTGGGCTCCATCTCCAGAGTTTCTGACTGAGTGGGCTCAAATCAGTAAGTGGGGCTCCATATCAGATGCTCCTAGTTAGGGGACCACACTTTGGGAGTCACAGACTGTCACACTTGACACAGAAGGCTATCTCAGAAAAGAGCACCGAAGGCTTTGGTGGTTTCTTGTGTGACTGTTTAAAGATGAGCGAAGGCAGAGGACCATTTTGGATCTGAGTGTCTCCAGTGCATTAAGAACCTGACTTGACTGGGGGAAAGAACATGAAGATTTCACTCAGCACAGTCTTAGTGCCCAGCATTTCAGCATCCAGTAGTTGCTTAATCCCCCGGTGCTTGGTGATGATCCCAAATAAATCCACCTACTAGAACTAAAATACTGTATCTACCTGGCTTTGGTCACATTGCTTTTTACAAATAATATTCAGTTCAAAGAAATATTTCACTCACCAAACCCCACAGAGCACCAGGAGAGGTAGCAGTGATTGTAGCTGCTCTGGGTGTATTGTACATTAAGGCCAGTTCGCCAAAACTCCCACGATTATCATAGTTACCAACACATCTTCCAACACCATCACATTTGACGTAAATATCAAATGTTCCTCTGTTGGACACAGGAAAAATAAAAGGTAAAAGTAGTTCAGGTAAAATCTCATTACAATAAAACCTGGTTTGAAAGAAAAGCCCTGTGCAGTAAAACCTCATTCCATGCTTTCCTTTCCCCTCTGATGGCAATAAGCAATAAAAAGGCATTAAGATGTTCCCGAGATGCCGTCTGACCCAGAGAAGCATGAAGAGACCATCGATTAGACTAGGGGGAGGACCACGCATGTGCCTGCTGGGGAAAATGAGGCAAAACAATAAAAACTGGAGGTAATAAAATAAATGATAAAATATAACTAAGAGCAGTACACACATAGATACCATCTGAAAGGATGTATATGAAAATGCTGACTGTAGTTATCTCTAAGCATAAGAATACTGAAGGAATCCAGGGACATTAACTACCTAATTAAAGAGTCTTTGTTTCTAAAATGAATATGTATTACTTTTGAGATCAGAAGAAAATAACTTTAAAATATATATATTTAAAAAACATATAATTATTTAAATATATATTAACTACTTAAAAATATATATTATATATATATATAAAAACAACAATTTGGCCAGCCATTACTATACAATACTTGGGAGGATCCTTTGTAATATAAAGGGGGGCTGGCAAACCGTGGTCCACACACTGGCTGCAGTTTTCATAGTTTTACTAGAACACAAGCACACTGTGGTTTATTTGCACTACATGTTGTCCAGACCCTGTACGTACATGAACTACACTCTTTCCTTTCCATATACTGTAGGTTACCAGGGAACATGGGTCAGGGAGAGCACGCTGAAGCACCTGTGATGGCAAACAAGGGAAGTTCTTTGGCTTTATCTTATTGGCTAAACCCTAACAAAGACAAAAAAAGGGAGTGTTTTTATTAAAAAATGGGTTATGAATGGTAAAAACAATACAAGCAAAGACCTAAGAGACAAATATTAGTGAACAAGGAAGAGAATAATTGGCTTAATATAATTCACAGATAGAATGACTATTTCAAGGGTAACATCTAGAATTTTTTTCATGAATAATTATTTTTCAAGCATAGATTAATTATTCTATTTTATGATATTTACACCTTTGCATTAAAACTAGTCTCTACATTTTTACTTCGAGGTAAGGTAAAATATACAACAAATGTGCTGATGAGAAGTAAAATGAGTTCTAGGCCAGTTGAAATCCCATGAGTCTAAAATCTGTGAAAATATTGCATGATACTTTTTTATACAGGTCACTGTCCTGATAACATGAGGCCTTGGGCGTGGACAGATCACAAATGGTGGCCAAGAGACCTGCCTGCAGGGCTGGCTCTACACCGATCATCTGGGCAATCTTCACCCAGTCACGCCACTTCTGAGTACCTGAGAGTTTTCACCTGTCAAACAGGTAATCAGGAAGTACCTGAAAAGAATGTACTATATGCAAATGTAGGGGAATTATTACGGTCAAAATACCTACTAAAAGAAGATTAATCCTATATGGCGTTTGGGGTTCTCATATGCCCCTACAATTAAATAACAAACAGCTGAATAAATTTCTGAGGTGCTTCACTGATGGAAGTGGTTAATGGTATAAAAACCATGACTGTAACTTACATATGAGGTAACTGGTTCTATTTTGTTCTAAAATCAGAGTGCACCTTGGCCCTGGATGCTGCCTTGGCAACAGCTCTGTAGGGCACCAGGGCATTTGGGATGAGGGAATGGAGGAATCAGTGGAAACCCTTGATGCAGAGAGCAGGCACTGCTGATTTATGCAAGATACCACCCACAGAGCCAAGATCAAGAAACGAGGACTAAGCAGACAGATGGGGAGTAATTTTCCACAAGACTTCTGAGTTGAACACAGCTCTACCAACAGAAGCAAATGTAATCCAATAAATCAGGGTAGGGAGACCAATTGTCTCAGAAATACTTCAAGATCACTTTATAACGTGAAGAAATACTCAGTTCAGACTGCTCCCCTGCCACAATTTTGGGACTCTCACCTAGTTACTGGTAAAAGCATACTTAATGCACAAATTCTTATTAAGCACAACCTGAAGTTTTCTGAAATTAGATTTTTTCAATGTAGATGCGTGTCGTCTTATTTTAGTAAAATAATTTATAGGGTTTTTAAAAGGCAAACAAAATAATGCATAAGCAAATTCTGGAAGGACAAACTACTACTCGACATGATGCTGAAGAAGTGGAGATGAGACTTTCTGCCTTATGCCCCCTTTGACTTTTTAAATCAAGAGCACGTTTTACCTTATAGCTAATAAAAAACGTTTAACAGATTGAGTTGTACTGTGATTCAGTATCCCAGGTGCTGTATTATGCTTCTAATTGTCACTGTAATAGGCACCAATTACATACTAACTACCTGTCAAACAGAAGTTAACAAATGAGAAGGTTCACAGTAAGCAACTGAGATGTATAGATTAAAATAACCAAAAATCATCAGTTCTTTTATAAACTATGCCTCTTTTCATGATCCAGTATGATTTCACTGCATGTGTTCACAGCAGGTTTAGTGCCTATTATGTAGCAATAAGAGTAAAGAGGCAATAGCAACTATATATTAATTTGCTATCATTATAACCATTGAGATTTTACCCAAAAGGTTTGTTATATTTTAGTAGTGAAGCTGTGCAAAACTTACCTATCGATTACGTAAAAGTTGTCACCATCATCACCTTGATCAATTACATGTTCCCCTTCTTTGACTAATTTTTCAAACATGGCATCTAATACTTGAGACATCTGCTCCTATTTTTTAAAAAGAAAAGATACAATCTATATGTTTATCTAAAACATGTTTTCTTAAGTAACAATAATTAGCTTTATATTTCTGTGAGCAAGTGCAAATAAATGGAATATCATCATGCTATGAAGTCCTATGAAAAAAATACACAGCAGTCTTTCTGACCACATACCAATGAGATGATTATATATTTATTCTCATATTCAGTATCTAAATGGAATTCTAATTAGTCTGTTTCAGAATATTTGCAATTAGCACCACTTTAACATGAAAAAATTAGCCATCAAACCACATATACCCTGTGAAATATAATCTTAACTAAAATGACCAAGTTAAGCAAAGAACTACTGCAAATATCTTTTTAAAAATCTGTTTTTAAAACTTCCCTATATTAGTCATCACTAGAATTTATATGAAGATTACCTAAACACTTGGTGAATTTAAATCCTGACTCTAATCCTTTTTGATTTAGCACCCCATAAAAAAAAAAAAAAAATAGCAAAATGAAAAAATGACTGCGGCGAATATTCTGTCACTGTTTTTTCTCACTAAGGTTCTTTTCAAGAAGCAACCATTTACCTCTCGAGAGAAGGTTTATTAAAACTGAAGTCAGAAGCATCAAATCTAATATTCAAAAACTACTTAAAATATATAAACATTTTATTCTGCTAACATGTAGTTTAACAAGGCTTACAAATAAACTTCAGCCAGTGAGAATAAACTAGGAAGTAAAAGAAATCCTTCCTCAGAACACAAACAATTCAAAGAGCTTCAAATACACAAAACAAATGGACACAGAAAAATAGTATGATGCATACTAATAGAAAAGAAAAAGATTTAAGAGGGTTATTTACTTTGCACTTACTAGCTCTGAAGATTTTATCAAGTTATTCTCAATGGGTATTAAAAGGGTACAACACTAACTTGCCCATGCCAAAATACGTTAGTATTGTAAGTTAAGGAGCTGAAGGTACATTAGAGGGAGGTGGGGAATACAAGTAGAGAACACTGGTTGAAAACAAGATGCTCTGCCCCAGCCGGTGTGGCTTAGTTGGTTGGGTGTCCTTCCGCAAACCAAAAGAAAGGTAATGGTTCTATCCTGGTTGGGCATATGCCTGGGTTTGGTTCCAGGTTTGGTCCCAGCTGGGGGTCAGGGTGCTTATGAAAGGCAACGAATAGATGTCTGTCTCACATTGATGTTATTCTCTCTTTCTCTCTCCCTTCCCCTCTCACTAAAATCAAAATTAAAAATTTTTTAAAAAGATGCTCTGGATCAAAAGCAAGAACAGACCACATGTGACTCTTTTTGAACATTTCATAGGAAATATAAGGTATGAACACACACAATATAGAGTATGGGAAGGGAAATGGATGAGGTGACATTTCTAGAGCACAGGTGGTTACCAGATTTTGCCATGTATAGTGCACACCCAGTTTTGTATGCAATATACGTGGGAGTATGCCCATTATACCCATGGTATGTATTCCTTATACCCATGTGTGGTGCACATGATTATTTTCCCCCCAAACATCTAGGCAAAAAGTGCGCATTCTATATGACAAAATACAGGAAATGGAAGATGTCCAACGTGATCAAAGACCGAAAGCCCCACCCTAACATGACCTGTAAACTTGATCTGTAGAGCTTCCAGCAAAAGAGGGAAGGAACTCTTAAAAACACAAAAAGATATTCCACTTCTTTCAAAGTAAAAAGAAATGCAAATTAAAACTGAAATGAGATACTATTTTCACCTGTCAATTCAAAAAGATGAAACCGTTTAGAGTAAGTATTGGAGAGGGTGTGGAAAAGAGGTCTCCTCATACAGACTGCTAATGGGAAGGTGAAGTGAAACAAACTAGACTGTAATCTGTCAATATCTGATAAAATTCCAAATACACACACCTTTCACCTCACTGTTCTTTTTCTAGGAAGTTATTATATAGATATTTGCAAAATGACATGTGCACGGGCATTTTTCATTGCAGCATCATATAGCAAAATAAACGGAAACAAACTAACGTTTACCTACAGGGCACTGGATAAATAGATTTGGTATATCTATACATTGGAAAGCTATGCAGCTATAATCAGGAAATCTGAAAACCTGCCACAGGGGGAACCGTTCAAGGAACTGGGGGCATTTAGGTGAGAGGAAAGACCTGCATGTGAACATATCGGCTATCTTCTGCCACACTGATGATGTCAGTGATTCCAGAGGCCACAACCCGGACTGCTGGGTCGAAGTGTCATGGAGACTTCGGCATAACGTGAAGACTCGTCCAAGAATGAGAGCTGTCTATCAGTGGCACAGGATCCCTTGCAGAGATCAACTCCTTGTCACTCAACAGAATGTTCAAGGCTGGCTTTCCATCTTCTACATGCTGTGAAAGGGCCCAGTGTTTCTCAAATTGTGTTTTGTGAGACCCAGGGCTTTTCTGGAGGTGCTTCAGGGATTAATTCTGTAAATAATTTGCATCCTTAAAATGTATTTTAGCCATTAAATGCTATAATGGAAATCAAAATGCTCCGTTGGATTAAATATACAAAATTTTTACAAGGTGAAATTTTACACAACATAAAATGAAAAGCCATTTTAAAGTGAACAATTCAGTGGCCACAAAGTTGTACAACCACCACATCTATCTAGTTTCAAAACAGTGTCCACTGCCCTAAAAGGAAAGCCTGTGCCCATTAAGCAGTCATTTGCCATTCTCCCTTCCCTCCACCCCCTGGCAACACTAATCCATTTTCTGTTTCTATGGAGTTACCCATTCTGGATGTTTCCTATAATAGGGTCATATAATATGTGATCTTTTGTGTCTGGCTTATTTCACTGAGTATAAAGTTTTTGAGGTCCATCCCTCTTATAGCATTACTTCATTCCTTTTTAGGGATAAATACTATTCATTCCAAAATTTGCTTATCCGTTCATCTGCCAATGAATACTTGGGTTCATAGTGAATAATGTGGCTATGAACATTCATATACAAGTATTTGTTTGAATATCTGTGTTTCAATTCTTTCAGGTCTATACCTAGGAGTAGAATCTGCTGAGTTATATGTTTAACTTTGGAGAAACCACCAAGCTGTTTTCCACAGTGCCTGAACCATTTTACTTTCCCACCAGAAATGTATTATGATTCCAATTTTCCCATGTCCTCACTAACACTTATTTTCCTCTTTTTTTAAAAATTATAGCCACCCTACTGCAGGTGAAGTGGATTTTGTTTTTTTTTTTTTTTTGTTAATCCTTACTAGAGGGTATGTTTATTGATTTGAAATACAAAAAAAACCATCCATCAGCTGCCTCCAGTATACGTGTGACCAGGGGTCGAACCCACAACCTGGGTATGTGCCCTGACTGGGAATTGAACCTGCAACATTTTTGATGTATGGATGACACTCCAACCAACTGAGGCACCCAGCCAGGGTGCAGGTGAAGTGGTTTTGATGTATTTCCCTAATGACTAACCATGTTGAAAATTTTTTCATGTGCTTATTGATTATTTGTATATCTTCCTTGGAGAAATATCTATTCCAGTACTTGGCCCATTTTTAAGTTGGGTTGTTTGTCTTTTCGTTGCTGAATAGTAAGAGCTCTTTACATATTCTGGATACTAGGCCCTTATCATACATATGATTTAGAATATTTTCTACCATTCTGCAAGTTATCTTTTCACTTTTTTTGATGATGTCCTTTAATGCACAATTTTTAATATTTTTTATGGAGTCCAATTACAGTGTTACCTCTGTTCTCATTGTTAATTCCTTCCAAAACTCGTGACGAGTGCGGAAACCAACAAATACTGAACAATGAAGCATTTCCTCTTGTGGGGTGGCATTGATTCATACCAGTTCTAGCAACCACCGCAAGTCCTGAGCAAGTGCCAAGTGCGGAAACATTTTTTCCTTGTCAAAATGCAATGAGTACAGGGTTTGACAAGTTCTGAAGCCAACAAGTACCAAGGTATGACTGTAATCTTTTTTCTTTTCTTACTCCTGTTTTTGGCATCTAAGAATCCATTGCTAAATCCAAGGTCAAGAATACCTCTCTGTTCTCTTCTAAGAGAACTAAAACAAAGTTTTAGAATTTACAGTTAGGTCTTTGACCCACTTTGAGATAATTTTTATATACGGTATGAAGTAGGAGGCCAAGTCTGTTATTTTGTGTGTGGATACCTGGTTGTCCTAGCACCATTTGTTGAAGTGACTATTCTTTCCCATTGAATGGCCTTAGCATTCCTGTTGAAATCAAATAGCCATAGATGCACAGGTTTATTTCTAGACTCTACTGTATCCCATTGTAATCTGTCTATCCCTATGCCAGTAACAGATTGTTTTGATTACTGCAGCTATGTAATAACAGCTTTGAAACTGGCCAGTGTGAGTCTTCCAACTTGTTCTTCTTTTCCGATATTATTTTGCTATTGAGGCCCCCGTTATATATACAATTTCAAGTCATACATTAGACAATAGCAAAATGTTAATGTTTTCGTGATTAAGCTTTATAGCACATTACTAACTTTAACTTTTACAAAAAATTAATAGTAATAAAAATAATTTAAAAAAAGATTATGGAATCTCTATGAGTACAGACATGGTGTTAAGTAAAAAAAGAACTAGGCACAACACTGTGTTGAATTTGCTGCCAGTATTTTTAAAAGGTTATACTTGTATATACATAGCATAATCCTGGAAAAACACACATGATAATGCTAAAAGAACTTGGCTCCTGAAAAACTGAGTTGCTGGGAGACAGGAATGAAAGGGAGATTTCCTTTCACTGACTACTCTTTTGTTGTTTTAGAATTTTACTCTTTTGGTCTTTTTGAATTTCTGTAAATTGTACATGTATACTGGTTTACCATTTTTAATTAATTAAAAAACCAAACTCTCCATTTATACAGAGAACATAATATTGCATCTTCATGTGAGTTAAGAAAGACTTTTGGGAGAGCAATGATGATGGGTTCACAGGAAGTGGCTCTCACCCCTGCCCTGGGTCTCTGTGTGAGCCCTGGCACCTCTTTGTGAAACAGCAGCCAGGCCTGAAGACGATGCCAATGTAGCAGCAAAACAGTGCTTTCTTGGTGTGGTGCTAATTGACCCCACAGGGGCCGTTTTACCCAAATGAGTTCATGAACTAGGCAACATATGGTCACCGATTAAAATTATGATGTTGGATTAAATGGTTTACTAATACTTTGTTTTGCTTACTGTTTATATTTCAACTTTTTTAGGTCAAATGGAGGGGGAATATCAGCTTTATTGATTAGCTCTGGCTGTAAATGTCAAATGGAGAAAAGGATGAAAAACAGTGCTATAATAAGTATTTTTGCTATCTTTGAAATAGCTGCATTTTAAAATGTTATAATGCTTAAGAATTCATACATGGATAGATTAAAAAGTAATTCCTGATAAAATACAGAAAATTATTTCTTCTAGAACTTCTCTATGTGACAGGTGTCTATTCTAGTCAATCAAAATGTAATTTCCCCATAATTATACAAAGAGTGAAAAGAAGTTAGGAAATATTCAACATGCAGGGCCTTATCAAAATGACTGACAACTGCTATAGGAAATCCGTATCTTTTTCTCCTGCAGAATGCAGTTACGAGACTAAGCTCAGTAAAAGGGCTCTGATTCACTTAGAAATAACAATTTACTCTTCATTAATAAAAGAGCCTAGCATATAGCTTAGGAAAATTATTTCAGTTTGCCTCATATTAGAAATACTTCAGAAGAAAAATAGCCTATTAGTCAAGCATTAAAATATTCATGAAAAGATTATCTTCAAAGAGATTAATAATTATGAACGCTGCGCTCAATATACGAATATACAGCACGCCAAGGAAAAATGTGAGCCCTAGAAGGTGCAAGGTTTTCAAGATAAACAATGACTTCAGAAAATTCAAATGAGATAGCAGACACAGAGCCAAGATTGTTGTTCTTGTCAGTCAGTAATTACTGCTTCCTTTTCCTCTGTCAAGTTTTCCCATTTCAGGAAAAGGTACCACCTCACTGTCATTCTGGCTAGACACAGGGACTCATCCTAGACTTTTTCTGTTGGGTTCCAACTCATTCAACCATCAAGTACCAACATCTGCTAATCCTGAATATTTTGTGAAGCCATCCCTCTTCCCCTTTCCCTAGTTGGGCCCATTTCTTTTCCCTATATCACTGTTTCCCTGGGTGGCACTGTTTCCTCACTGAGCTCCATTCCTCTGTACTGGCCCTATTGCTCTCCCTCTGGTCTTTAACTCGACCCTCTGCACTGCCACCACAGTGACCTTAGACACATCTGATTGCTACATTCTCTGCTTGCAGTGTTCAGTTGTGCCTGCCCACTGCGTACAGTGTGCGTCCCACGCTACAGCGAGGCATTCAAGAATGCTCACAGAATGCACATCTTAGCTCCCACCACTGGATATCTTCCACTTTAGGCTGTAGTGATAACACTTTGTACTTTTGTTCAACTGGCAGCTTCCTACTCACTTTTGGAGGTGGCCTCTCCAGCCTCCTGAATCCTCAAGTGAGGATAAGAGACCCTCATCCTCTCTTAGTGCCCTGACCATATTACAGCATTTACCATGTTTTACCCAATTGCTTTATATGCATATTTGAGTCCCTCATCAAATTTAAGTTCCAAGAGGACAATAACCACATCTAAGTGTTTTTGTGGCCTCCAACACTTGAGACAGGACTTGGAGCACAGTGGGTAATCAAGGAACTGAGCTGAAAAGAGCTGCTGCATAACAAGCAGATTATAGGAGGTAAATGTGTAATCCAATTTAAATGCATTTGGGTTATTGTAAAAATGTGTACCATAAAAAACTAGAGAGGAACTTGAAATATAAGCTTAATCCAAAATCTTCAATCTACCAAATTTAAGGGTAAAGTTCTTATTACAGGTGGTAATTTACTGAGAAAAATTAACTTTGACTTATTTATATTCTGCATCTTTCCTAGAAGGTAAAGTGAGATGGTGGGGAAATAAGTGAAGATGGCTTGAGCTCTAGCTCGATGAAAGATCTCTTGGAAACAACTATGCAAATAACATTTGCTTCCTCCCTATAAAACATTCAATAGTGATAATTCATGAATTAGTAGTTTCATGAACTGACTTCCTTTGTTAAGAAAATACACATATTGAAGACCTTCAAAAAAGCAGCAAAAGAAGTCTAAAAAAATTCCTATGTTTATAAAAATAATCAGTTTAAGCAAAGATGTTCCTTGCCAGAATATACCTGCAAAAGTTTTTTAAAACTGTTTTAAATGCAACCAAATATTCACAATGCTTTAAAAAAGTTAGGGTTGAAATGGCAAGAAAAATAAGCTTAATTTAGAGTACAAGCTAGAATAGGCAGCTATTTCCCCCATGCCTATCTGTCACTTAGTGCATAAACACCAGGCTATCACTGCTTAGTCACTGCAGAAGCATTAAAATACTGGTTCAAATGCATAGGGAAATATGCAAACAAAGTAACATATGGTAGCACCAAAATACTGAGCTAGAGCATTTTCACGTCTAGCTCTACTCCTTGCTACTGAAGGTGAATTGCTGTGGGCAGGAGCATCAACATCACCAGGGAGCTCGTGAGAAAAGCAGGCTCTCCAGCTCGCTGCAGTACTATGCAACAAGAATCTACATCTTTACAACATCCCCTGATGGTATGTATACTGGCATATTAAAGTTTGAGAATCACTATTTTTGGTGACCTCTGAAATTCTCTAATGTAAAGTTCTAGTTGAAAAATAAAGCATTTCTATGGTTGAAGCCTATACCTATGGGTAAAACTGAGGATTAATGGTGTAACTGTCTCTGTATGTACCTATAGTGAGAGGTACAGTAAATTCTAAATTTGTTTAATTCCACTACCAAAATTTCCACCGTACACACACACACACACACACACACACAGAGTTGTATCTTTACACTAATAATCGGGACTCATACTAGTGGGAGATCGTGAGAGATCACATAGTTTAGTGTCTTTTATTTCACAGAATCATTACTGCTCTAGATAAATGAGATTTGGGGTTATTTAGAAGCTCACCAAAATTTCACAAGTGACCTTTAGTCTATCATTCCACTATTTAAAACTACAAGGAAAATTTTCCATTTGTAAATTAAATTCTTAAATTTTCTATCTTCCATTTCTTAGTCTTCCATTTTTAGAGAACTCCATTCTTCATAGCTCCTAATTCTGCCCACCAGGGATAATTCTGGAGGACTGGGATCAAACTGGACAAAACTTGTAATGTGTGGTCCTAAAATAAGATCTCCGAAGTCACAAAATGTAATCCATGTTCCTGGAGAATGTGATACCAACATAAATGTCACTAGAAACACAGAAGCTTTTAAAAATATTTTAGTTTGTGAGCAGACCCAGTGTACAAAACTCAGTATAATGCAGTCCCTTCCTCCTTGTAAAAATGGCCTTTACAAGAAAACCCCATCTTAAAAAGCATTGGTCTAGATTTAACGCTTTCATCTCTAGGGCATCAATCTGAAAACTAAGATGTTGAGTTTGGCCAAAAAAAAGTTGAGGTAAGTCAGAAAAGTTAACTCGGTCTTCACATATGAAACACGGCAGCAGGATTTTCCCCCCAAATGACCGTACGGCAACACATAAGCAAAAGCTGTGATGGTGGAAGCAGAACGGGGCAGAATCCGAGTGGCATGCTCACTCATACTTGAGAGCGTATTCTAGAAATACATCCCAAACCAAAGACTAGAGATTTTGAAATCCTTACAAAGAAAAAAAAAATCCCACTACCTTTACAGCCAAGTAAAATGTTATTTTTAAAGTATGTGTAAGAGTCACACATGAGAATATAGTTACTATTACCAGCTGGTGACAGAGGCAATTCACCAAGGGCCCTGCACATGCCTGCATGTTCCAGCGGGGGGTACAGACAATGCAAGGTCCTAACTTCTCTTCAGCTGGGCCATTTCTCAGGGCTGTTTGTAGCTAGTAACTGAGGGATGAGATAATGTCTTCCCCCAGACAAACAGCAGGCCTGCTTACTAACAGCAGTGACCTCCCAAGCTCAGTACAAATATTCCTCCCTTATAACACAGGCACATGCAGGCACCCACGATGGGGTCATTACACAACAGGGTGACGCTATCTAGTAAAGAGAATGAAACCCAAGACCCTGCACAGTTCTTCACACTAATACTGCAGAAACCGCTTCTATCACTGAGATTTGTCTTACCGGATCCAGGTTCTTAAACAGCAGGATGTCTTTGCAAGCCTCTTGCAATCGATTCCTTTGATCATCCGTTTTTGGATGTATAATCTAAAACAAACACGAAATAAACCAACAATTAGTCCACTCTTATTTATAAGGGATAAAATTTCCTAGCAGGACGTTAGGAGGAAGAATTGTGAGTGTTGGGGTTGCTTTAGGCTGTTGCTTTAGGCTACTAGATACCTATCAGCCCACTAAGTAGGAGAAAATAATGCAATTTGTTTCAGGGAGTAGGTATACATTGATTAATACAGCACTTCAATGTTTTTCTTTTCTTTTTTAGTTTTTCGATTATACTTGCCATTCAATATTATATTACATTAGTTTCAGGTCTACAACATAGTGGTTAGACACTTGTACAATTTATGAAGTGATTTCCCCCGTAAGTCTATAAAAATACTACATATCATACCCACATGGCCATACATAGTTATTACAACATTATTGACTATATTCTCTATACTGTACTTTAGATCTCCCTGACTATTTTTTAACTTCCAATTTGTACTTCTTAATCCCTTCACCTTTTCCACTCAGCCCTGCCACATCTTGCTTCTCTGGCAACTATCAGTTTGTTCTCTGAGTCTTTGTCTGTTTTGTTTATTTATTTACTTTGTTCTTTAGATTCTACATTTAAGTGAAACCATATGGTACTTGTCTTTCTCTATCTGACCTATTTCACTTAGCATAATACCCTCTAGGTCCTTCCATGTTGTTGCAAATGGTAAGATTTCATTCCTTTTTATGGCCAAGTAACATTCCACTGTATACACAGGGTGGGGGAAAGTAGGTTTACAGTTGTTTGTATGGAAAACAATATAATATTTAATAAATAATACAAGAATAAACTCTTGCGTTTTACGTACTCACTGTAAACCTGGCTTTTCCCCACCCTGTATGTACCACATATTCTTTATCCAATACTGATAGACACTTAGCTTGCTTACATATCTTGCCTATTTTAAATAATGCTACAGTGAACACAGGGCTGCACATATCTTTTCAAATTAGTGTTTTGGATAGCACTTGAATGTTTTCGAAAGGAGTGTTTACCCCAGATTAGCAAGTTACACTTTGTGAAGGTTTGTGCTGGTCTAATCACTAAAGACACCCAAGGAACACAGAACAGGATAACAGGTGACTAAAAATGTGGAGATTTCCTTTATTCTGTTTAGTACTCTCTCAGTATTCTTACTCAGAATGTAATACAGTCTCTAGAAGCAAGTAAATTCTTACATGTACAGTGCAGTAGGTGTTAAATACATTTTTATGTATCATGTATGTAAATACCTTCACAGGGAGCAACCTTCCAAAGGGAGGGAGCAATTGGGCCATGCCACACCAAGACTGTGGACTTGAGAACAAATGATCCAGCAGTCCTGGTGTGCTCACTTTAGAATGAGTTCAAAGAAAACCGGCATCCTATATTCTTACCAAACTTTCATTCCAGGAAGGTAAAGAACAAATAGAATGTTCTGTGTAAGTGTGGCCTGCCAAGTCTCCAGTGTCCCTTTAAATTAGACAAGGCAAAACTGACTTGGACCAAATGGCCTATTTTTCACGAACACTGGTAGTTTGTAACTTTTATAAAATGAGTCAGGCAAAAGACAACCCTAAAAGCAGTAGGCAACAAGTTGGTCTCCTGGAAATCTATAAAGCACCTTTTCCCATTCTAATGTTCATTGAGAGTGACCGTCGGAGATAATAAGCTGGTGCCTTTCCTCTTCAGCCAGCCAGCCCCACAACCAGAGCAATGAGAATCCGGCAGTGGTGAGTTCTGTGCCCATGAATATATCAGAACTTAAAATGGGAAATGAAAATCATATTTCAAACCCACCTCAGATGGCTAAATATTAATGAAAATCATAGGTCCGATAAGAATCAAGGAAATTTACAATATATGTATACTACTTATGTGTGTACTATTTATATACTACTCAAAAGACTATCACCTTCCTATAAGGGTAAGATGCATGCAAACTTTTGTTCACTAATCAATATTCATCTCAAACTAGATTCTAAGGTGACACATGAACACAGAAAAAACAGATTTGGTGACTACTAATTCATTGTGTATAAGACACTTGTAAAATGTGGGTATTAACTAAATCATGCCAACCAAAATTCAATTCTTCCTACCTCAAGTAAGGAAGGCTGGCTAACAGCACGAAACAAAAAGTTATTTCTCACTTCATGAAATTCATCAAGAACTTCAAGCTACTCATTCTTAAATGTTTACCTGCTGAGAAGCTCCATCCTCAGAGAGAAAAAGTTGGGGATATCAGGTCACCATTGTTGAAATAACTTTCTAGGTCCAAGTTGGAGCCGCTCCCACCTGGGATGCCATATTGGCAAACCAAAACTTTGATAACTTTTGTGTACCTGGAAATGCTCTGCTTCACCAGAAACATGATATATCCAGTCAGCCAATCCCCAAGTTAAGCCAACTCTGGTCTTTATACTAATTTCCTTGTTCCTTACTCATTTTCTATCCCCCCTCCCCAACCCTGGTGCTGGGAATCTCCATGGTAGGGAGCAAAATGGGAGTTCCTTGAAGATCTTCTGGTCATATAAGGCTCCTCATCTTGTTACCATTGGATTTTACATATATTTCAGGGAGCTTAATGATGGATGCAATGACTTAGGGATGCAATATCTGGTTTTCCATATTAAAACTCAATTTTACAGAAGTATTTTTGAGAGCTACAGAAATAAACTTTTGTTCATATTTTTAAAGGCCAAATAGAAAAGGAGGGCTTTTGTAAAATATGTACTTGAAAAAAAGGGTAAATTATTGCTTCCATTTCTAAGCACAGTAACCTCTGTATTTAGTTTACTGTTTACTAAATAAATAACAGGAGAACAGAGCTAAGGAACACAGCTTAAATATTTGCTTCAAACCAAACTGAACAAATTTTTACAAAAATATTAGGACCTCTAAGAAATCAGTTTCTGAGCAAACTATTAAGACTCATAGTTTTTAAAAAATATATCAACTGCTGTACTGACACTTTAGATGTCATTTTACCAGGATTTTTTTGTTTGTTTCAGAGTAAGCTTCTGTTATCACAAATCAGTAGGAGTAGCAGGCTCTTCCCAGTATTTTTCTTGACTAGAAATACTAAGAAAAAGAAACCATCACTATGAGAAAGCTGTATTTTTTCAAAAGAAATAAAACCACAATTGCAGGGAGGTTTTATATTTATCTTTCCGTTAGCCAAAAAGAGAGACTCTGGATAAAAGTAATTCTACAGAACTTGAAGGAGAAGTAAGCTATCACAGATAAAACTAGGGAAAGAAATACTCAAAATAATTCCATTAAACTACGTGCCTGTTAACACTTTTTTATTATTATTTTCTTTACCCAATACAGGAATAATTTAAAATTAATTTATTCAATAAATTACATACCCTGGACTCTGCATCATCTTCTTCTTCATCAGGATTATAAGCTTCTGCACAAACTATAAAAATAAAAGTGAACATTTTGAAGATTCTTTCATCAAGAAACATACTATAATAAATATATCTTTAAAAAATTAATAAAGCAAAAAGAGTACTATTGTGTAAAAACCATTAATTCACCTCATCCAGGGCAAGCAGTCCACCCCCAAACAGATTTCCTCTTGTAGTACGTATGGAATTTATTAAAATACAGAGCTGCGCTTTAAGACACTGACAACTGCTGTTTGCTTTCTCTTATTCAGAGAAACATAGCTTAACCTCTGCCAACTTCATTTCCAAGCTATAGAAATGTATAAGATCTAAAAGTTACCTAAAAGAATAGACAGCAAAAAAAAAAAAAGTTTGAGTCTGCTGTGAAATGATCAATTTAATTATATAGTCAGGAGTAACTGACTTTAACTTATACTTTATAACTTTCATAAGTTATCTATAACCCAATCCTCTAGGAACAAATACTACTATTAACATTCTGCATATTCCTATCCAGTCTTTATTTTTTGAATACTGCATATGCAATTTTAAAACCTCCTTTTTTCATTTAATACTGTAAGAACTTTACATGCTATTAGAAACATTTTGTAATTAATGTTTTAAGGACTGCTGATTACTTATCATAAGCTATAATTAACCACTCCCCTAATGCTAGACACTTAGCTGGCTTCTATTAAAACAACCTTTCAATAAACATCTTCATGCAGAAATATTTGTCTACACTTCAGATGATGCTGTAGAGAAATTATTCTCAAATGTTACTTTGGGGGGTAGGTTAAAAGATACAATTTTTAAGACACACCACCAAAAGAAAGTGTACCCATTTACTGTCCTATAGAGAATGTATAAGACAACTTCTCTAAACTGTACAACAGGGTTGGATGTTAATGCTTAAAATCTTTCCCAATTTAGATGAAAAAAGGATTTAAAACTTTAAAAGTTATTGCTGACCTTGAACAAGTTTCGAATGTTTATAAGCTGACTATACTTCCTCCTTTGTCCTTACGTATAAGGAATTTATGTATGTATTTGGTTTTCTTTTTGACTTATACCAATTTCTTAATACTACTGTGTCATATTTCTCACAATCATCTTATCCAGTTTGCTTTTTAACTATAATTACAAAGTTTTTATAGATATGCATATTTATATTTTTTTAATGTAGTGATACCAAGGAAGAAAATTCCCCAATGTGATTTAAATTAAAGTTAAACATCACAAAACTACCACTGGTTCTGAGCTTGGAAATCCCTTCTTAATTTGCAAGTCTAAAGATCTGTTACTTCTTTCAGTTTTTTTTAAGGCGGATCTTTTTATTGATACCTTACCCTCTAACCCGTATGAACTTAATTCTGCCATAGATATAAAAATTTAAAGAACAGAGGATAGATAACAGGCTGACAAAATGTCTTTCCAAGGGCCTCCAATGGAATCAAGAATATATCATCACTAAGAATCATATCAAGAACAGGCAGCATGGTACAGTGAACAAGAGCCTGGACTCCACTGAAGAATATTTTGAAGAATATTTTCAAAGGACTCCCGGTCAAGATGGAGGAATAGTAAACACAGTTCTACTACAACCACATCAAAATTACAACTAAACGACAGAAAAACCACAATTCAGAACTGCCAGAAATCAAGCTGAGTGCAAGTCCTTCAACTAAGGAATTAAAGAAGAAACCACAATGAGAATGGTAGGAGGGGTGGGGATACTGAACAGGATGGTCCCACACCAAACTGTGGCAGATAAAAATCAGGAGGGATAGCTCAGCTGTGGAGGTCCCCCCTGTGGAGCAAGGGGTCCCAGCCCCATACCACGCCCTCCAGCCCAGGGTTCCAGTGCCAGGAAGAGAAGTCCCCATAACTTCTGGCTCTAAAAACCAGCAGCAATTGAGGCTGAGGAAGACAGAAACTTCTGGAGTCCCAGGCAGTTCCCCTTAATGTGCCCCCAAATGAACTTACTCAGACTCACCCTCTCTGAGCCCCAGCACTGGGCAGCAGCTTGAAAGGCACCAGAGACATACAGGGAGGAACTGAATTGTCTGGCGTCAGGGTGAGGGCTAGAGGGGCAGCTTTATCCTAGACAGAAGTGCTGCCAGAGGCATTGTTGAGCCCTCCCCCCACAGAACCAGCAGGTGGGGTGCCATATCTGAGACTCCATCAACCTAGTTCACTGTTTGCCTCACCCTGGGGATTTCCAAAAGCCCACCCCCCCCCAACCTGTTTCCAGTGGCTTTTCCATACAATGGCTTATCTTGGCTCATGCTTCAAATTTGCCTAAATTTTCTCAAAAGCATCATCTGGCCTCAGCAAGCCCTGTATCTCTCCTCTCACTAAGTAGCCCCTGGCCTGGCACAAGCAGCAGCAGGCCTTGATTTACGGCTTGGCTTTGCCTGGGCACCTTTAAGCCCAGCACAAGTAGCAGCCATCTACAGATCACTCTGTAGCTTATGCAGGGTGACCCTGCGCAAGACACAAGTGGTGGCTTACATTAGCCTGCACCTCCAAGGTGGCCCCAGGGCCAGCATACCCTGTGGTCAGTTTCAGGCCACATCAAAGCACCATCACTCAACCACCTCCACAAGTGACACACTCAAGGGTTGGACTCAGCAGGCGCCAGAGCCCTGCTGAAGGAAATCCTGCTCTGTGGAACGGGCCCCTGCACAGCTGATCCTTCAAGGTGGTCGGAGGTCAGTGGTCAGTGGTCAGAGCTAGACGTTGCAGCTGATCAGTCTGGGTAAAACCCTACCGCTGACATGCCAACAGCAATCAAGGCTCAACTACAAGATGAGGGCATACAGAACACACCAGGGTGCACCTCGAGTGTTCAGCTTGGAAGATAGAGGATACTGTGCAACTGGATCCTAGTGGACACCTACTACATTAGGTCAATCTACCAAGCCTAGGAGACATGGCAGCAATACCTAATACATAGAAACAAACACAGGGAGTCTGCCTAAATGAGGAGACAAAGAAACATGGCCCAAATGAAAGAACAGAACAAAACTCCAGAAAAAGAACTAAACAAATGCAGACAAGTAATCTATCAGATGCAAAGTTCAAAACACTAGATATAAGGATGCTCAATGAACTTAGTGAGGACCTCAACAGCATAAAAAAGAACCAGACAGAAGTAAAGAATACACTAATTGGAGTAAAAGATAATCTATAGGGAATCAACATTAGAGTAGATGAAGCCCGGAATCAAATAAGCAATTTGTAATACAAGTATAAGGAATCAAAAAATATCCAATCAGAAGAGCAAAAAGAAAACAATCCAAAAAAGGTTACTTGAAGGAGCCTCAGGGACAACTTCAAGCATACCAACATTTGCATCATGGGGGTGCTGGAAGAAAAGAGCAAGAAATTGAAAACCTATTTGAAAACATAATGACAGAGAACTACCCTACTTTGATGAAGGAAATAGAAATCCAAGTTCAGGATGCACAGAGAGTCCCAAACAAGATGAACCCAAAGAGGCACATACCAAGACACATCATAATTAAAATGCCAAAGGCTAAAGTCAAAGAGAGAATGTTAAAAGCGGTAAGAGAAAAGCAGTCAGTTACCTACAAGGGAGCTCCCATAAGACTGTCAACTGATTTCTATAAAGAAACTTTGCAGGCCAGAAGGGAGTGGCAAGAAATATTTAAAGTGATGAAAACCAAGAATTTACAACCAAGATTACTCTACCCAGCAAAGCTATCACTTAGAGTTGAAGGACAGATAAAGTTTCCCACACAAGAAAAAGCTAAAGGAGTTCATCACCCCCAAAACAGTTATTATAAGAAATGCTAAAGAGTGAAGGTGGAGGAGGAGGAGGTGGAGGAGAAAAAGGAGAAGGAGAAAAAGAAGACAGAGCAGGAGAGAGGAAGGGGGAGGAGAACAACAACAAAAAATATGAACAATAAAATGGCAATCAACACCCATCTATCAATGATGGAATCTAAAAAAACAAAATCAATGAGCAAGCAGAACAGAAATAGAATCGTAGTTACAGAAAATGTCTTGATGATTGCCAGACTGGGGTGGGGAGTGGGGGGAGGGGGGAGATGGGCAAAAAAGGTGAAGCATTAAGAAATTCAAATTGGTTGTTACAAAATAGTCATGGGGATGTAAAGTAGCGCATAGAAAATATAGTTAAGGTGAGGAACCAAGATGGCGGCGTAGGTAGACACACTGCGCCTCCTCGCACAACCAGAACTGACAGAGAATCGAACAGCAAGGGGGACCAACACCAAGAAAATAGAAAATAAAAATTCATCCAGACTGGTAGGAGGGGCGGAGACGGGTACTGGGGTGGAGAGGACTCGCGTGGCTGTGGCGGGACTGAGACTGGCGGAGTGTGGGACAAATGGCGCAGGCAGTCCGAGCACTAGCAGACCCTGCGGCCCCACATTTGCACAGATAAACCCAGAGGGCCGGACTCAGAGTGGCAGAGAACAGGGCAGGCAGAGTGGCGGGTAGCACCCTGTGGCACCACATTCGCCCACAGATAAACCGGACGAACAGCGGGCAGCGAAGCAGACCGCGCAACCCAGGGCTCCAGCTCCGGGAAATAAAGCCTCAAACCTCTGATTGAAAGCGCCCCTGGGGGTTGGGGCGGCAGCAGGAGAGACTCCCAGCCTCACAGGAGAGGTTGTTGGAGAGACCCACAGGGGCCTAGAGTGTGCACAGGCCCACTTACTCGGGAACCAGCACCAGAGGGGCCCAGTTTGATTGTGGGTATGGGAGTGAAAGATTGAAACCCGGAGGAGAGTGAGGCGGGCGCCATTGCTCCCTCTCGGCCCCTCCCCCACGTACAGCATCACAGCGCAGCGACCAGCATTACCCCGCCCCCGTGAACACCTAAGGCTCCGCCCCTTAAAGTAACAGAGGAGCCAAGACAAAGAAACAAAAAAAATGGCCCAAATGACAGAACACTTCAAAGCTCCAGAAAAAATACAACTAAGCGACGAAGAGATAGCCAACCTATCGGATGCACAGTTCAAAGCACTGGTTATCAATATGCTCACAGACTTGGTTGAATCTGTTCGAAAAACAGATGAAAAAATGAAGCCTATGCTAAGAGAAACAAAGGAAAATGTACAGGGAACCAATAGTGATGAGAAGGAAACTGGGACTCAAATCAATGGTGTGGACCAGAAGGAAGAAACAAACATCCAACCAGAAAAGAATGAAGAAACAAGAACTTGGAAAAATGAGGAGAGGCTTAGGAACCTCCAGGACACCTTGAAACGTTCCAACATACAAATTATAGGGGTGCCAGGAGAAGAGGAAGAACAAAAAATTGAAAACTTATTTGAACAAATAATGGAGAACTTCCCCGATCTGGCAAAGGAAATAGACTTCTGGGAAGTCCAGGAAGCTCAGAGAGTCCCAAAGAAGCTGGACCCAAGGAGGAACACAACAAGGCACATCATAATTACATTACCCAAGATTAAATGCAAGGACCTACATCCAAGATTACTGTATCCAGCAAAGCTATCATTTAGAATGGAAGGGAAGATAAAGTGCTTCTCAGATAAGGTCAAGTTAAAGAAGCTCATCATCACCAAGCCCTTATTATATGAAATGTTAAAGGGAGTTACCTAAGAAAAAGAAGATCAAAAATAGGAACAGTAAAAATGACAGCAAACTCACAGTTATTAACGGCCACACATAAAACAAAAACGAGAGCAAACTAGGCAAACAACTAGAACATGAGGGTTGTCAATAAGGGAGTGGGAGGGGGAGAGGGGGGTAAAGGTACAGAGAATAAGTAGCATAGATGATAGGTGGAAAATAGACAGGGGGAGGGTAAAAATGGTGTAGGAAATGTAGAAGCCAAAGAACTTATAAGTATGACCCATGGACATGAACTATGGGGGGGGAATGTGGGAGGGAGGGGGTGGGCAGGATGGAGTGGAGTGGGGGGGAAATGGGACAACTGTAATAGCATAATCAATAAATATATTTTAAAAATAAATTAATTAAAAAAAAAGAAAATATAGTTAATAATAGTCTAATAACTATATATGGTGTCAGATGGTGTGAGATTTATCAGGATGATCACTTAAGTTATGTAATGTCTAACCACTAGGGTGTATACCTAAAACTAATATCATAATGTATGTCAACTGTAACTTAAAATAAAAAATAATTTAAGAAAATAATAAAGCAAAGAATGGAAAACAAAAAAAAAGAATATTATCATCATTAGTACTACTATTACCCTTATTATTCTAAAACCTGACATTAGCTTTCTCATCTCTAAGCATTGCTCTATACACCTAGGCCAGTGAGTGATTCTTAACCAGGGACAAATTTGGTCCCCAGAGGACATTTGGCAAGGTCTGAAGACATTTTGATTGTCACACCTATGAGGGCTGAGGAGGAAGCTTCTGGAAAAGGCCCAAAATGCTGCTAAACATCCTACAATGCACAGGACAGTGCTCTGCTGTACTCACCCTCCAACATGTCAATAGGTCTAAGGTTGAGAAACCCTGTCCTAGTGTATATTTTCTCATTCAGTCTCACAACAACCCTAACGCAGGTATGTCACCGCTTGACAGATGAAAGACCAGGACATACAGAGGTTATGTATCTTGGCCAGAATCACATACTGCAGTACTACAGTACCAATACTTGATCCCAGGATTGGCTGCTGACTCCAAAGCCCCCGTTCTTAGCCGTGGTTCTACACTCAATTGCTTTGATGAATTTGCCAGCACGATGCCTGGACAGCCTTCTGTCTCAGAAATCTACAAGAGACCTGTCTCTAAGGGGCAGGCTCCTATTAAAGAATCTAACTGATGCATATCACCAAAATGCCAATTTAATAACTAACTTCTTGAATCAAATAGGGAGTCAGCTTTCTACCTGCAGGAAGACCACAGAAGAAGTCAAATCACAATTAAAAGATTGCCTGGTAGAAAGGGAATGCGAAGAGAGTTTGTCAAATAAAATGAATGCTTAATGGCATCACCGGGGACAGACTGAGGCATCCACTTACACAAGAGATGATCCTGCTAATGTGGCCTAGACAATTTAATTTTGTTGGCTGCAACTCTCCTAAAAGCATGAGGACATCTCCTTCTGAAGCTGGACTCTGTAACTTTCTGTTTCCATAAATGGCCAATCTCACAGGCAGGAGTGTTACAAAATTTGAAGGACTCAGTGCAAAAACAAAGGCCCCATCTTTAAAAATTAAGATTTCAAAAGGGCAACTACAGAACATTAAACCAACATCGAGGCCCTTGTGAGTATGGGGCCTATGAATTAAGCTCTGCTAATGAGAAGAATACATTTCAGTGAGGTGATTATACAACAGGTAAGGTGTTTGGTTCTTTAAGGTAATTTATTGTAAGCATATATATCCTCTGGCCCATTAGCATTGATCTTACAATTTAATTCACAGAGGAAAATCTTAACCCTGTAATTTCTAAGTTTCAAGCACTAAACTCTGACTAAAAACCATGGGGGGTATCTATTTTTTTCCTAAATAACTTATCAATTGTTTCAGTATTATTTGCTACTTAACACCCTCCTGACTTGTGATACCTACTTTATCACATGTTTATTGTTTGGTTCTGAACTATCCAATTCATTGAACATTATTGTGCCATTTATATTAAAATGTCCTACATCATCTGTCCAAGAAATTGGGACAGAGAAGATAGGTGAAAACGAGGACCTTCTGTCCTGTTCACCAAAGGGCCTTGCACAGGGATTATGAGCTCAGGAAGTATCTGTCCAACGAATGAATGAATGAAATGTTCTATGCTCCAACTATGGTCTCCAGATAATTTGAGCTTTTCATATTCTTTCTGAAATGTATTTGCCCCATCCCTCCTGGGCAATCTGAAATCCAAGCTTGAAATGATATATAATACTTTGGTAATTACACAAAAGTGAGGGACAGAGCCTTCTTGTTTAAGTGAACCTAATAACAAGGTTTTCCTGTTATGTTGTGTATATATGTATTTGGATAATATATCAGTTATCTAGAATGGTCCAATAATTTAAGTACATTCTCACACTGCAGAGAGCATAACATACTATGGTCAGACATCTGTCAGTTTGTAAGACAGAACACGAAAGTGAGAATTACATTGACTTTGCATCTTCTGGGGCCTTGCCCTCAATCTCTTCATACAATTCAATAGATATGACAGATAGGTAAATAGGTAGGTAGGTAGGTGTAGAGAGACAGACAGACAGATACAGAGATATAGTGATACATGAGGGGTATCAAATATGTGTTATCTTTTCCAACACCACTTCTCCAGCTCTCTGACATCAACTGGGTGTCCAACAATTCAATTCAATTCTAACACCATCTACTTGAAGTTTCGTTAGATTTCACAAGGTAAAGGACTCAGTCCCACAAGACTGCCCCACCTCAGACACCAGTGCAATTCCCAGGCTACCCATACTTCTGGCCAACCAGCTACAAATTGAAGGTTCCCGCAACTCCCTACTCAGGTTTGATAATTCACTAGAATGACACAACTAGAATGACTCAAAAAAGTGCTTTTCTTACTCATACCAGTTTATTATAAAAGATACTTAAGAAGAGCCAAAAGGCAGAGAGCAAGAAATGGGGGTGGCATGGAGGGTAGCAGGTGGGGGTAGCACAGAGCCTCCAAGCTGTCTTTAATGCACCCACCACCTAGCACCTCAGTGTGCTTGTTCACCAATCTGGCAGCCATCGGAAACCTGCTTAGGGGTTTTTATGGAGGTCTCATTACACAGCCCAAGGTTGGGCTGAAAGTTTTAAGCTTCTAATCAAAGTTTGGCCTTTCTGGTAACCATCCCCCATTCTGAAGAGTCTAGGAGCTCCTCAAGAGCACACCAAAGAAACTCAGCACTGAGGAGATTCTAAGGGTTTCTGGAACTCTGTGCCAGGCATGCAGGACAAAGACCAAGTATCTTTCTTACTTACATCACACAAGGGGTTACACCAACTTCCAGGATCTTTCATGAAGCACCCACTATACTTTGTTGGTAATGCATAAAAAGCAGTACAGTCAAAACAGCTCTGCACTGGACAAGTTTACATACCCACATTAGCTTTAGCAAAGCCGACAAAACATAAGGGAACCAAACTGAACTCCATGAGCCACTGGGCCTCAGCACCTGGTGCAGAGTCTTACACATGGTACACCCTTAATAAATATTTGTTGCAAGAATAAAAAGCAAATGTAGCC
The DNA here is from genome assembly GCF_022682495.2 of Desmodus rotundus. Taxonomy (NCBI): domain Eukaryota; kingdom Metazoa; phylum Chordata; class Mammalia; order Chiroptera; family Phyllostomidae; genus Desmodus; species Desmodus rotundus. Next base: position 48,988,819 of record NC_071392.1, on the reverse strand, counting down.
TGTACAGAAACACTGCGTGCTTTAAAGGCCTTTAGCCTAGGGGGAAAAAAATGACATCTATAAAAAATATAAAATTTACTTTTCCAATGTTCTCAACACATTAAGATTTTAGCATACTTATTTAAATGATAATCAGCTTCAAATAAAGGTATTATAAAAGCACAGGTGCATCAGACAACAGAGTTCTGATTTAATATGGTTAAACTTAGCCTATTGAAGTGGAAATCCCTCCTACAATGGAAAAAAAAATTACCTTTTACAGAGATTAGTTTAAGGCACACATTCTCAGACAAGACAGTTAGGGGAGGGGTCAAAAAAGTACTTTTTTCCACATAAAGTACTGATACATATATATATGTGCACTATATATATATATATATATATATATATATATATATATATATGTATATACACACACACTATATATGTATATACACACATATACACATATATATGCACACACAGATATGCAGTGTATCTATGGTATTAAAATGTCATTGGGCACCATTAAGGGGAAAAACCTAAAAAGGAGAGGTGCCTATAAAAATAAAATTGAAAAACATTGGTATAAGAACATACTAGTTAGAGCTAAGTAGAGGGAAGAGGCAAAATGACAAGTCAATATAGTTTCCCCTTCTCCTACTGATTTACATTTCTGTCAAGGTAATTTGCTCCGTATCTTCTCTGACACAAATGTGACAATCTTGTCAACACAAGTTACCTGCCACCAAGCCAATGTCAACAGGAATTCCTAATCTGGGGTGCAGAAAATGGAGGAACTTTATTCAGGTGAACGGTTTGCAAACCAGAGAAATGTAGCTTCTGGTGGAAACCAAAACTGGGCTCCACAGAGACAAGAGGGAGAACAGTTTAAGTAGAGAGAGTTCCCACCCTGGTTCCCGATAGGTCCATTTTTATGCAAAGGATGATCCCACTTCTGGATAGGTCCATTTTTATGCAAAGGATGATTCCACCTGTGCTATCTGGTCACAAAAGCACTTTCCTGATTGGCTGGCTTCACACATTCTGACTGGTAGTTATGGAGCCACTCTGGTCAGTTCAGATGCAATGGAGATATGGCTGTGCAGTTCTGACTGAATGGGGCAGGTCTCAGCCCATTGGTCCAAAAAGGGTACCAGAAATTCCTTGATAAGGGTTGATTCAGAAGGCAGGAGGAGCACAGTACTTTTGTTTTGTAGGCTGACAGTTCAGTCTACACCTTTCCCCAGAAATACTGCATGTGAGAGGCCTCTGTGGGCAACAGCTGCTAGACTCGAGTTATGAAGTTGTGCCCAGTTAACCACAAGGAGTCCTCCTTGGCAGATATATTCCTTCTCCAAGTCCACAATTTTAAATCTGAATTCACAAAGCAAAGCATTTGGCATGTGTCCAAAAAATACAGAAGTTCACATTTTGATCCCAAATCATACTCAAGCAAAAGGACTCATAGGAAGTCTTATTTATTCATTAAAAAAAAACCCCAAAACTGTGGATGTCAGAAGAATGGTGGCATGAGAGATCCCCTTGGTCTCTCTCCTTGAAGTTTCAACAATTTCAACAGCTACAATTCAACAAAAGATTCCCCACTCAATGCATAAACACACCTGAGAGATCGCACTTTGAAACAGCTGAAGGTAGGCAAGTGGGAGTGAAGTGGAGAAACGACAATAGAGAAAAGCTGAGGTAAGCCAGCGACACAGCCCTACTACCGGGAGCTCATGGCAGGGCTCAGCCTGGAAAGGGGAGGAATCAGGTTGTGACTGGAACTCCCTTCAGCAAGGAGGAGCAAAGAGATTTGGCAAGCATTCCTGCAGGAGTGGGGAGTAGGAGCTGAAGCTGAGCCCAGAGACCTGGGCAAGAGAGAACAGCACAGAAGTTTGGCTGCAGTTTTTGGGCAGATGGCATTCTAAACAGAGGGGGAAAAAGGCACATCTGGTCACCTCGTGACCTCCCAGAGCTCTGCTCCCCCTCACCTTTGGTGTTGGGTTGTGGAGCACATTACCGGCAAACCCGAGAACTGATACTACAAAATCACTTTATTCCCTGAACAAAGAGTGCACTCTGTGACTGGGCCTGGAACTGAGGCACAAGGGGGACCACACAGTGGTCCAAGGTCACCAAAACTGGAAAGGCAAAACAACAAAGAAGCCAGCTGCATTCCCCCAGCCCACCTCACCCCACCCATCATTGCTATAGTGACGGCCGCATCTGCCTGCTGGGGATGGCACTGGGACTTCACAGATTTGGAGCCCCATTGCCCACCTTATTTCCCTGTGGGGTTGGTCACCTGGGCCCAGGGTGACCACTTCCTGGGGGAGGGAATCATTTACCCAGGGAACATCACCCCTGGTGATCCGAAAAGCCAGAGAAGTACTAGAGAGATAAAAAACTTGTGATTCAGTGCCACCTACTGGAAAATAATAGAAAGACCTCTTCATATTAATCTGTTAGAGAAGTAACACTCACACGTAGATGCCTAGACAGAGAAGTAACCCATCAAATGCCACGAATAACCAAGGTTGCAAGGCAGTTCAGAAAGAAAATGAAAAATCTCCAGAAAACAAACTATTGAAAAGGAAATATGTGATATAAATGAGAGAAAATTCAAGATTGCAATTCTGAAGCAATTCAACGAAACCGCCAACAAAACAAAAAGGCAACCTACTGAATGGGAAATGATATTTGCAAACAACAGCTCTGACAGGGGGTTAATATCCAAAGTATATAAAGAATTTATACAACTCAACACAAAACAATCTGATTAAAGATGGGCAGAGGACCTGAACAGACACTTCCCACAAGAAGACATAAAAATGACCAACAGATACCGAAAAAGATGGTCACTTCACTAGCTATAAGGGAAATAAAACTACAATGAGATACCATCCCACAACTGTTAGAATGGCTATTATCAACAAGACAAATAACAGGTGTTGGAGAGGCTGTAGAGAAAAGGGAACCCTCATTCACTGCTGGTAGGAATGTAAACTATGTTTTTCATAGCACTATGAAAAACAGTATGGCAGTTCCTCAAACAATTAAGAATAAGCATATGACCCAGCAATCCTCCTTTTGGGTATCTACCCAAAAAATTCAAACCATTTATTCACAAAGATATGTGTACCCCCTATTCATTGCAGTATTATTCAAGGTGACCAAGACATGGAGACAACCAAAGTGTCAATATCAGTAGAGGACTGGATAAAGAATATATACTATGGAATACTACTCAGCCGTAAGAAAAGATAAAATGATACCACTTGTGATAACATGAATGGAATGTGAAAATATTATGCTAAGTAACTAAGTGAGTCAGAAAAACCTAAAAACCACTATGATTCCACTCAGAGACAACAGTATGTTGGTTACCAGAGGAAAGGGGGTGGAAGGATAGTAAAGGGGGCCAAATATATGGTGACAGATTATTTGACTTTGGGTGTTGGGAAGAAAAATGTTCACTTGCAACCTATATGATCTTATTAACCAATGTCACCCCAATAAATTTAACTTAAAAAATAATTTGTGAAATGTAGGAGATAATACAAAGAATAAAAAATAATACAAAACATATATTATCATTATGTATTATGAATAAGGTGAAAATTATTTTGCCTGTATATTTTATATTACTTTAAATATTATACATAACTATGTACTGTATATAACCATCTGTTGTCTAGGAGATCACAGCCTAGAAAGCAAGACAGAAATAGAATAATCAATGATCATGTTAATGCCATGATGAAGGTAGGTACAAAGTACTGTAGGAGCATGGGACACAAAGGGGTGGCCAGCTGCTCACAGGACAGAGGAAGGACTCGCAGAAGAGACTCCTTACATAATTCATGAAGAACGGAGAGTGCTTCACTGAGAAAAAAAGGAGATTGTTTTGTTCACTGCTGTATTCTTAACACTTAGAATAATGACTGGCACACAATAAATGTTAACAAAAATGGTTGAAGAAATGAATAGTTTTTATTGGTGAGAAAAGCATTATCTTCTTTTGATCCTTAGACTAACAGAAACTGCATCTGTCAGGGTAGGCTGGCCCATACTACAGTAACAAGCATCCCCAAATCTTAGTGACAAAAAACAGAGGTTCACTTCTTGTTAAGACTATCTCAGGGCAGTGGGTAATCTGCTCCATGTGGTCTTTACTAGTAAAGACTGCAGGCTAACAGAGCTGTCACTACGTGGAATGTTACCAGTCCCCAAGGCTGTGGCAAACTGCCGACTGGCTCCTGACGGGGTCAAGATGTGGCACCCCAAAACACAGCCCCTTGGCATAATGACTATCTTAAGCTGAAGGCATCTGAGAAAACAGCTAAAGCAGGAAGGTGACCCTTCTTCCCTAAAAGCAGGAGATAAACCTCTGATCTCAAAGGTACTCTTTCTCCCTCTACCAGGAGGAAGGGAGACATCCTTACCACTGGAGACAGGGAACTTAAGAGCTGAAAAGGCCGTATAAACAAACCTTGCTACTTCTTCATCATTTAATACCCAAAGCCCAACCCGTCTTGTCAATTCTCACACATTTATTGTTTCTTTGTCTGACAGGCATAAAAAAAGCTTCCTGCTTCAATCACTTCTTTGGGGCTTCATTTTCCTGTGAAGGCTCTCATATATATGTAAAAAAATTCCATAAAATTTGTATATTTTTCTCCTGTTAATCTTATGTCAGTTTAATACTTTGGCCTAGCCAGAGACCCAAAGAGGGAACAGAATTTTCTCTCCCCTGCACTCCTAAAGCTTCTACCTGGAAATGACAGGTCACTTCTGCCAAGAAGGAATATATGTCACATTTTATGCAACAAGTGACATGGCCATTCCTAACTTCAAGGAGACACAGAAGTATAATCCTACCATGTGCTCAGAGAAGAGAAAACCAGGACATTGTGAAGAGCCCTAATGACCAAAGAAACCACCTGACAGCCCTAAACCCAAGGTTTCCTCTCAGGAAGGGAATAAAGGGAGCACTGAACTCGACCTCACAGCTTACTTAAAAACAAAGAAGAAAATTCTTAACTTAAAAATCTTCAGAGTAAGGTTCATAAACTCTGAACAGAATCATTACATTTTTTTTAAAACTGCCTTTCAAATAGTAAATGAATATTCAAAGATTTAATTTATAACTTAATATATTCCTGCATCAAACTATAAACTATTATAATCTGTTGTGTTGCTGTCTACATTTCAGCTACAAAAAAAGCAATATATATATCATGTGCCTGTCTTGCAGAAATGTTGGCAGGCTTCACTAAATAGTATTTTTAAAGTATATTTTATTGATTGTTATTACAGTTGTCCCAATTTTTTTCTCCCCTTAATTCCCCTCCACCCTGCACACCCCCCACCCTCCAGTATACCCTCTCCCCTTAGTTCATGTCCATGGATTGTACATGTAAGTCCTTTGGCTTCTCTATTTCCTATGCCATTCTTAACCTCCCCCTGTCTATTTTATGCCTACCTATTATGCTTCTTATTCCCTATACCTCCATTCTCCCTAAATAGTACTTAAATAGATCATCTATGTTCATGTCAGCAGAATTTTACTAAAAAGATTTTAGTTAAGACTACATAACTCTGCCTTGTACAAATGGTAGAAAAACATTTTCCAGTTAATCTACTTTGTTCTACCTCTCCACGAGGTTATCAATGGGGCCTTAAGAATCAGCCCTTCATAAACCACCTCTGGTTCTCTAAAGAATTGTTTTAAACTTTACTCAGGTAGGTTCCTAAATCATCCCAGATATATAATTACCAATCTTAAAAAAACCACTGATAATTTTTTCCCGCTACTTCCAGTATAAAACATTCCACTGTCTCGTATTTCAGATACACTCTATTAAATATTTCACTAAACTGCCCTGACTCATTACAAAAACATTGTCTTTGTTGCACTTTAACGAAAGGTATTTTGAGTAAGACTGCGTAATTTACCAGTTCCTTTCTGTGTTTATATTTTTTTTCCCTTTTATTGTTGACAGTAACACACGTTCCCATTACCCTCTCCTATACCCACCTCCACCTATGTCCCAAGTCCCCTTCCCTCTGGCTGTCCCCACATTGTGGCCTATGTCTATGAGTTATGAATATATGTTCTTTAGTTAATTCCTTCACGTTCTTTCATGCAGTCCACCTCTCTCCCCAGTCCTCCAAAAGCTGCCAGTCTGTTCCATGTGCCCATGTTTCCGTTTCTATTTTGTTTGACAGTTTATTTTGTTCATTAGATTCCACATGTATGTGAGGTTATATGCTATTTGTCTTTCTGACTGGCTCATTTCACTTAGCATAGTAATCTCCAGGTCCGTCCATGTTGTCACAAAAGGTGAGATTTCCTTCTTTTTTACGGCTGGGTAGTATTCCATTGTGTAAATGTCCCATAGCTTTTTTATCTACTCACCTATTGATGGGCACTTGGGCTGTTTCCAGATCTTGGCTATTGTAAATATTGCTATGAACACAGGGTTGCATATATTCTTTTGAACTGGTGTTTCAGGATTCTTAGGCTATATTCCCAGAAGTGGGATCACTGGGTCAAAAGGCAGCTCCAATTTTAATTTTTTGAGGAAACTCCATACTGTTTTCCACAGTGGCTGTACCAGTCTGCACTCCCACCAACACTGCAAGAGTTTCCTTTTCTCCACATCCTCACCAACACTTGCTGTTTGTTGATTTATTTATGATAGTCATTCTGGCAGGTGTGAGGTGATACCCCATTGTGGTTTTAATTTGCATCTCTCTGATGACTAGTGATGCCGAGCATCTTTTCATATGTCTGCTGGCTATCTATATGTCCTCTTTGGAGAAGTGTCTAGTCAGGTCCTTTGCCCATTTTTTTAATTGGACTGTCTGTCTTCCTGGTATTGAGTTGTAGAAGTTCTTCACATATTTTGGAAATTAACTCCTTATCTGAACTATCAATGGCAAATATGTTCTTCCATATAGTGGGTTCCTTTTTCATTTTGTTGATGGTTTTCTTTTGTGGTGCAAAACCTTTTTAGTTTGATATAGTCCCCCCCTTTTTTTATTTGTTCCTCCATTTCCCTTGCCCTAAGAGACATATCAGCAAAAATACTGCTCTGAGACATATGAGGTTTTATTACCTATGTTTGCTTCTAGTATTTTTTACGGTTTTATGGCCTACATAGAAGTGTTTTATTCCTTTGAGTTTATTCTTATGTATAGTTTAAGTTGGTGATCTAGTTTAAATTTTTTTTTACATATACCTGCCCAATTTTCCCAACACCATTTATTGAAGAGATGGCCTTCCTTTGACAAACATTAATTGACCATAAAGGTGTGGGTTTATTTCTGGGCTCTCTGTTCTGTTCCATGATCTAACTATGTGTCTGTTCTGACACTAGTATCATGCTGTTTTTGTTACAATGGCCTTGTAGTATAGTTTAATATCAGGTATTCTGATCTCTTCTACATTGGTTTTCTTTCTCAAGATTGTTGATGCTATTCGGGTCTTTGTGATTCAATATACATTTTTGGAATATTTGCCATTGGTATCTTAATAGGAATTGTGTTGAATCTATAGATTACTTTGGGTAGTACTGACATTTTAATGATGGTAATTTTTCCAATCCATGATCACAGTATATGCTATTTGTATTTTCCTTAATTTCATTTTCAATGTACTCTTAATTTTCCAAGTACAGGCCTTTTATCTCCCTGGTTAAATTTCTAGGTACTTTATTTTTTTGTTATAATAGTAAATGCGATTGTGTTTTTATATTTCTAAAAACAATTTTCTTCTACCTGTATACCACTGCTCTATAAGTGACTATATAATGAAGAACCATTCACATCTTACAAACCATCATGTTCAAGATACTATTGGGTCAACGTCACTGAGACGCATAAATAAGTAGCAATAGAGCTTCTGACAAATGACAAAGTGTTCATTTGTTTTTTCTCTATTATTAAAGCTACAGAAAACAGAATATTCTTTAACCTGTTTCAAAAAATGTACAAATTTTTCTTCAAAGCTTCCTCCAAAGAAAAAACAAAGCCCTAACTATGCAGAACCCATGTACATGTAATTTTTTATTCTATACTTGGATTCCAATGTATTTAAAAACTTTAGTTATGAAGTATATGAACTCATTCATTGCGTCTATCTGCAATTCATTTTCTTTCCACTACATGAGCTACACTTATGCATTCAGTCTATAAAACATCCATCGCCTCTTTTTATAATTAACTCGTTTATAAGGAATATGGCAGTTTATAGGACAAACCACTCAGTAGGTTTATACAGAAAGCATGTCAGTATGGAATGTACCTGTGAGGGTGAATCCAGAACCCAAAGGCTCAACTACTAGACGTAATTCTATTGTTCATACACTTTGAGAAGCCTGTGGGATTCAGAGAACGGAGGATACACCATGAGCCCTCTTTCTCTCTCACAAAGAACAGTGATCCCCATAGCTACTAATGTTCCTTTCATCAGTAAGGATATAAGAAAGTGAACAATGTGTGAGATCCAAGATAGGGAAAGTACATGCAATCAAAGGGCCTATTTTTTTGATATTTTCTAAATAATTCATTCCAAGTAAATTTTCTTTTTTATTGTTATTCAATGACAGTTGTCTGCATTGTCTCCCCATCCTAAACTAAATTTTCTTAAAGAGAAAGTATAAAAACTTACAAATGACCAAGAATCAGATAAGTAGATAAAATACAAAGAACGTGAAGAATAACTCGGAGAATAAATTTGGATAACCATTAACATTTTAAAGCCTGCTGCTAATCACTACGATTCCTCACTGAAATTCTCCAGAACTATTAAACAGTGAACAGTAAGTGGACCATCTGTGTTAGAGGACACGTAACAGAAATTATGATGTGCTTTGCTGAAAAGGGTCTAGTAAGGATTTCTGAGCATTGCATTTGATGGTTATAGGTTTTCAGAAATTAATAGCCAAGAAGAAATCAAAAAAGAATTCTGATCCTTTGATTAAAAACACCAACAGCTTCCCAAGAATTTTTGCAAATGCTCTAACAGTTCAGATAATGTGATCATCTCATGGCATTTTATTTTGGTCTGAGGACTTGAATCGCATTAAAGTAATATGAATATAAAAACTGATAATAAGTAATATACCCACATTTATCAAAGTACAATTTTGCCCTTCATATGCAGTAAAGCTAGAGCTCTTAAAGCTTCTGAATAACTGTTTGCTGATTTTCAGACTTATGTGCCTAACATGTACCTGTAAGAAAAGTATAGGAGCAGAATCACAACAGGGATTTCCATAATTTATTAATAAGCTTTCAGAACCAGTACCATTTCACCAGATGGTTCTGGGACGCTAAATACGGACTTAAGTATAGCCAGAATGATAGGAAAATAGCTTAGTCAATTTTTGGCTTCTAGGTTTAGTAATAAAACTACCAAACGTGAACATTTGGGCAACATATTTCAATCAAAGCTCTCTATGTGATCATCAGAAATCTAAAAAGAATTTCAATGCTATTTTAGGAAAATATGGCCAAATTGTGACAGAACAACACACATCAATAACCAGAAACAAATACACACACACAGATGAATGCAATTCAGTCAAGCTTTCTCATTAAGTGAATTCAAAAGACATAAATCCGTGTAAGTAGCCTGGATTTTCTTGGATACAATTTCCATTTCTATTTTTTAAAGGGAAACTTTTTTAAAAAATCAAAATTTGCAAGGTGATAAATGACAATGAATTTAAATGAAATTTTAATTAAAAAGAAAAATGATATCAAGACAGTAAGATAGGAGATGTGGAAATAAAACAGCAATTAAATACAAGGCCCAGCAGAAGTATAATGCCTGCTTGAGTGTGGTTGGTAGGATAATAATATGGGTGTAATAATTTATAGTTTTAATTTGAACATTTCACCTAAAATGTCATACAATGTGTTTGAGTGTGATACAGAATTACATGCTTATGATTTTGTAATAAAAGATTTTGTAACAAATAGGGGCATTATTTGTGCTGGAACCTGTATTTTAAATCTCATAAATGAACCAAGTTAGTTTTTTAATAACACCCACTTTTAGAAGGGGCACATAGATTAGAACGAACTTTGTCATACAATGCTGGTGAAATGCTAAACTAGGAGTGGGGTTAGAGATGGAGAAATCAGTGTGAAAATATTAAAAGCCTTGAAAACGTTCCTGTCACAGCATGGATGGACCTGGAGAATATTATTCAAGTGAAATAAGCCAGTCAGAGAAAGAAAGTGCTAATATGATCTCACTCACATGTGGAACATAATGAACAAACTGAACTAACAAGCAAAATAAAGACAGACTCACAGAGAGCGGCTGACAGTGGAGGATGGGGAAAGCTTGGGGTGGGGAAAGGCTTGGGGGGCCAGGAATTAGGCAAAAAAGAGAACTCATGGACATGGACAACAGTGTGGTGACTGCGGGGGAAGGGGAGTAGGTGAAGGTGGAAGAGGGTATGGGTGATAAATGGAGATGGAAAAATGTAAAATAAAAAATGAATTAAAAAATATATTTAAGCAAAAAAAAAGAAAAAATGTCCATGTCCAACTCAGCAAGTGATCTTCAAGTAATTTGATCTAAAGAGATGACAGTTGAAAACAGAAACCTCAGTTCCAAAAATAAACAATAAATTATGCTAGCTATCCATACATACTGTTGATATACTGTGCAGCTACTTAAAATTTATTTTATAAGCATATCTAATGACAAAGGCAAACGGTCACCAAATCTTACTAGTTTGGGGTTTCTTTTTAAAGCAGGTTTCAAAGCAGGTGAATGATTTGAGCCCACATACAGTATGCATAAGTCTGATAGGGTAGACACGAAAGTTTGTATTTGTTTCTTGGTAGTATGACTGTGAAGATTCTATTTTTCGTATTAGTGCCTTCCTAAGTCTTCCTTGTTTTCAACAGAGAATTTATGTTTACAATCAGAAATAAAGGGTTTAAAAAAAAAAGATTACAAAACTCCCTGAAACTTTCATAACTAAAGCATTAAAAAGGCTTAAAAGTAAGTTATCTTGCTAATAATTAGTCTTTCTTTGAAATGCATCTAATCCCTTTATAAAAATTACTCTTATAATTTAATACTTTCTAAAAATGTACAGCTTCTACAACTAGAAGAAATAAGATACTAGAACTACTTAGAAAGCAGTTATAAAAATAATCTCATTAACAATATTATTGTAAAACTGAAAATTTTCTAATAAAAATTCTCAAGTAACAATATTGACTTAGCCCTGAATGGGTGGTTCAGTTGGTTGGAGCATTGTCCCATACACCAAAAATGTTGTGGGTTCGACTCCTGGTCAGGGCACATATGGGAGGCAACTGATTAATGTTTCTCTCTCACATCAATATGTCTCTCCCTCTCTCTCTCCCTTCCTCTCTCTCTAAAATCAATAAATATATCCTCAGTGAGGATTAAAAGAAAAGAATACACACTTAATGTCTACCTCAATTTTCTAATCACATAGCCTCCTTTATCCTTGAACGCCTAAAAACCACCTGCAGGGGTACAGTACAGCAGAGTGAAGGGTGTGGCAAATCCTTGCCCCAAAAGCAATGATAAAACACGACAAAATTTTCACAAAAAACCCAAAAAACATTTCAGGACTCGAAATCAATTACAGACATACAATAAACTGAGAAGCATTTCACAGAAAACTACTGAACTGCAAGTTATAACAGGAGGAGTATATAGGAGAAACAAAGGAATGTTTTTCATTTACTCAAACCAGTACCACACTCACAACACTTCTGACACAGATATGTGGGTTATTTCCACACTGGCTGATTCACCAAGAACAGCTGGGTGTTCTACATTTCAACCCAATTCTGACACTATCAACCTGGAGCCAGATCCCACAAGGTAAGGAAGGGTTCGGTTCCACAAGACTACCCACTTCAGATGCCAATAGCAGGTGGCATGTACCCAGGTTACCCACAACATCTGTCAGACACAGCTATAAACCAGAGGTTACCACAACCCTCTCCTCAAATTTGATCACTTCTAGAACAGCTCTCAGAGAATTCAGGGGAAGTCACATAAACAGATACAAAGGGCAAGGTCTGGAAGGGTCCTGAGGGCAGGAGTATCTATTCCAGTGGAGCTTGGGTATGCTACCCTTCTAGCATGTAGATGTGTTCACCAAACTCAATACTTCTGGGATTTTTATGGAGGCTTCAGCACGCATGCATGATTGATCATTAACTCAATCTCCAGACACTCTCCCCTCCTCAGAAGATGGGGAATGGAACTGAAAGTTCTAAGCTTCCACTTATGGCTTCATCTTTCTGGTCACTAGCTCCCACCTTGAAACTATCCAGGAGCCCACCATGAGTCACCTCACTAGAACAAAAGACACTCCTATACCCCGGGAAATTCCAAAGGATTTAAAAGTTACATGTCAGGAACTAGGGTCAAAGACCAAATTCAAAAGATGCTCCTAGTACTCTTACCACTTAGAAAATTACAAGGTTTTAGGACTTCTGGCCAAGACGGAGGCATAGGTAGACACACTGTGCCTCCTCCCACAACCAAAAGAAGGACAACAACAAATTTAAAAATAAAAAAAAACCAGAACTGACAGAAAATCGAACTGTATGGAAGTTCGACAACCAAGGAGTTAAAGAAGAAACATTCATCCAGATGGGTAGGAGGGGCAGAGACAGGCAGCCGGGGTGGAGAGGACTCAAAGCAAGGCAGTGGCTAGAGGACTGGGCAGTCCCACATTCCCATGCAGATAAACAGGAGGAACAACGAGGGAATGAGACAGACCTCAAAACCTAGGGTTCCAGCACAGAGAAATAAAGCCTCAAAGCCTGACTGAAAAAACTTGTAAGGGTTGAGGCAGCAGCAGGAGAAACTCTCAGTCTCACAGGCAAGTTCACTGCAGAGACCCACAGGGTCTTACAACCTACACAAACCCACCCACCCAGGAATCAGCACCAGAAAGGCCCAATTTGCCTGTGGGTAGCCAAGGAAGTGACTGAAAACCTGCAAAGAGCAGAGCAAGCAGCATTGTTCCCTCTTGGACCCCTCCCCCACATACAGCACAACACAGCGAAGTGGGTTGCCCTGCCCTGGTGAACACCTAACGCTCAGCCCCTTACTATGTAACAGGCACGCCGAGACCAAAAAAAAAATTGCCCAAATAAAAGAACAGTTCAAAGCTGCAGAAAAAATACAACTAAGTGACAAAGAGATAGCCAACCTATCAGATGCAGAGTTCAAAACACTAGTTATCAGGATGATCCAGGAACTCACTGGGTACTTCAACAGCATAAAAAAGATCCAAGCAGCAATGAAGGTTGTATTATGTGAAATAAAGAAAAATCTACAGGGAACCAACTGTGATGGGAAGGAAACCAAGACTCAAATCAACAGTGTGGAGCAGAAGGAAGAAACAAACATCCAACCAGAAAAGAATGAAGAAACAAGAATTCAAAAAAATGCGGACAGGGTTAGGAACCTCCAGGACATCTTTAAATGTTCCAACATCCGAATCATAGGGGTGGCAGAAGGAGAAGAGGAAGACCAAGAAACTGAAAAATTATTTGAACAAATAATGAAGGAGAACTTCCCCAATGTGGCAAAGGAAATAGACTTTCAGAAAGTCCAGGAAGCTCAGAGAGTCCCAAAGCAGTTGGACCCAAGGAAGAACACACCAAGGCACATCATAATTATATTACTTAAGATTAAACATAAGGAGAGAATCTTAAAAGCAGAAAGAGAAAACGAGAGTTACCTACAAAGGAGTTCCCATTAGACTATCAGTCTGATTTCTCAAAAAAAAAAAAACCTTGCAGGAAAGAAGGAGCTGGAAAAAAGTATTCAAAGTCATGAAAGGCTTCCTACATCCAAGATTAATCTACCCAGCAAAATATCATTTATAATAGAGGGGCAGATAAAGTGCTCCCCAGATAAGCTTGAGTTAAAGGAGTTCATCATCACCCAGCTCTTATTATATGAAATGTTAAAGGGACTTATCTAAGAAAAAGATAAAAAATATAAACAATAGAGAGTCCAGAAATAAACCCAAGTCTCTACAGTCAATTAATATTCGCAAAGGGGGCAGCAGCATAAAATGGAGTAAAAATAGCTTCTTCAACAAATGGTGTTGGGACAGCTGGACAGCTACATGCAAAAAAATGAAACTGAAGCACCATATACAAAAATAAATTCAAGGTGGATAAAAGATTTAAAGATAAGTCGTGACACCATAAAAGTCCTTCAGGAGAACATAGGCAGGAAATTCTCAGATATTCCACACAGCAATATTTTCACTGAGATGTCCCCTAGAGCAAGGGACATAAAGGAAAGAATAAACAAATAGGATCTCATCAAAATAAAAAGCTTCTGCATAGCTAAAGAAAACAGCATTAAAATGAAAAGAGAACCAACCATATGGAAAAACATATTTGCCAATGACACCTCAGACAAGGGTTTGATCTCCAAAATATATAAAGAACTCACACGAATCCACTCTAAGATAACAAGCAACCCAATGAAAAAATGGGCAAAGGACTTGAACAGACACTTCTCCAAGGAGGACATACACAGAGCCCAGAGACATATGAAAAGATGCTCAGTATTTCTAGCCATCAGAGAGATGAAAATTAAAACCACAATGAGATACCACTTCTCATTGGTGAGAATGGCCACCATAAACAAATCAACAAACAAGTGTTGGAGAGGTTCTGGAGAAAAGGGAACCCTACTGCACTGTTGGTGGGACTGCAGACTGGTGCAACCACTATGGAAAACAGTATGGAATTTCCTCAGAAAACTATAAGTGGAGCTGCCTTTTGAAGCAACAACTCCACTGCTAGGATTATATCCTAAGAACCCTGAAACATCAATCCAAAAGAACCTATGCACCCCAATGTTCACAGCAGCACAATTTACAATAGCCAAGTGCTGGAAGCAACCTAAGTGCCCATCACTAGATGAATGGATCAAAAAACTATAGTACATTTACACAATGGAATTCTACACAGCAGAAAGAAGGAAGGAGCTCCGGCCCTTTGTGACAGCATGGATGGAACTGGAGAGCATTATGCTAAGTGAAAAAAGCCAGGTAGTGAAAGACAAATACCATATGAACTCATCATTAACAGAAACCTAATCAACAAAACAAAAAAGCAAGCAAAGCATAGCCAAAGACATTGAAATTGAGAACAGGCTGACAGTGACCAGAACGGTGAGAGGGATAATGAGGGAAAAGGGTGAAGGGTTTACAGGAACAATTATAAAGGACATATGGACAATAACAAGGGGGGGGGGGCAGAAACAGGGGAGGGAGGTGGGGAGGGCTGGTGGGAAGAGGCAATAAACTGTACTTGAACAACAATAAAAAAAAATATGAACAGTAAAATGACAACAAACTCACAGCTATTAACAACCGAACCTAAGAAAAACCCAAAACCAAACTAAGCAAACAACTAGAACAGGAACAGAATCACAGAAATGGAGATCACATGAAGGATTATCAGTGGGGGATTGGGAGGGGGAGAGAGGGGGCAAAGATACAGAGAATAAGTAGCATAAATGGTAGGTAGAAAATAGACAGGGGGATGGTAAGAATAGTATAGGAAATGTAGAAGCCAAAGAACTTATATGTACAACACATGGACGTGAACTAAGGGGGGGAGGGGGAATGCAGGTGGGAGGGAGTATGGAGGGCAGAGGGGAATAAAGGGGGGAAAATGGGACAACTGTAATAGCATAATCAATAAAATATATTTTAAAAAAAGAAAAAAAGAAAATTACAAGGTTTTAGGAGCTCTGTACCAAGAACTGAGTAAATGGTAAGAAATACTGTACGAAAAATTACCAATTTTTATAAAAAACACCAATTTGCAGATCAAAGGGAACCTTAACCTAGAATAAACACAAAGAAATCTATACTTAGGCACGTTTTAGTCAAAATGTTCCAAGTCAAAAGCAAAGAAAATCATCAAAACATTAAAAAAGAGATTATATAGGGGAACAATAAAACAGTCAATGGTTAACTTCTCATCGGAACCAATGGAAATCAGAAGGCATTAACGGCATATTCAAATTCCTGAAAGAAAAATGTCTCCTAAGCATTCTATACCCAGCAAAATGACCCTTTAAAAATTAAAGTGAAATACATTTATTCTCTGATAAACAAAGACTGAGAGAATTTGTTGCAAGCAGATGTGCCCTATAAGAAATATTAAAGAAGCCCTGACCAGTTTGGCTCAGTTGGTTGCGAGTTTGGTCCCTGGTCAGGGTGTGTGTGAGCAGCATCTGATTGATCTTTCTGTCTCAAATTGATGTTTCTCTCTCTCCCTTCCCTCTCTCTAAAAAATAAATAAATAAATAAATAAACATTGAAAAGATATACAGCTTATAACATTAAAAAAAAAAAGAAATACTAAAGGAAGTTCTTCAGGCTGCAAGGAGATGACACCAGATGCGAACTTCGACTGGAAATGAAAGGTAAATATAAAAGACTGTATAAACACAAATTTTTTGCTTTTTCTCTTAATTTTTTCTCTAAAGGACAAGACTGCATAAAGCAGTAAGTATAACACTAAATTGTTGGGTTTATAAATGTAAAATACATATGTTAATAACAGCCCCGCTGGTGTAGCTCAGTGGATTGACTGCAGGCCTGTGAACCAAAGGATCACTGGTTTGATTCCCAGTTGGGGCACATGCTTGGGTTGCAGGCCAGGTCCCCGGTAGGGGTGCGTGAGAGGCAACCACACACTGATGTTTCTCTCCCTCTCTTTCTCCCAACCTCCCCTTCTCTCTAAAAGTAAAATAAAATCTTAAAAAAAAATAATAGCACGGTGGGCTGACAGTCTAACACTACCTCCCTCAATTCCTCCTAGCTTACACACCTTAATAAGGTGGTCTGATGGATACATGTGGCTATGCCCAGAAAGAGATCACATCTCAGTTTGTTCCTGCATGATGTGAAGGTAAAAGAGATGCAGAGAATAATAAGGACCTATTTTGACACTTCAAGATTCCATCCCGACCATTCCTGGTCATGGTACATCTCTGATCAAAAATTGTTAATGCTTCCCTCAACATAAAGAATAAAATCCAAATTCTTGAGAAGACTTTCAAGGGCCTCTCATGATGATTCAAACCTATTTTTTGATACTCTCCTCCTAATACAATAAAGCCCATAAATTTCTAACCTTATTAGACTACTCACTATTCCCTCAACACAATATTATTTCGTGTGGTTTGCTCAACAGGCAATTTATCCCTTCCATTCCCATTCCCCACATCAAAATCTGACTCTTCTCCCAAAGCTCTGCATAAATGCCACATCCTCCCTGACACTTTCCCCAAGCACAAAAGTTAGAATTAAATGCTTCATTTTATGTAGCAACGGAGAATGTACCTAATTTGTATATTTACCTCATTGTAATCACGCATTATGTGGGGGTAAATGCTAAATACAGTATACGAGGCAAAAGTCTCCAAGAGTCTATGTTATTCTTGAACGTCCCATAGGAAGCCACCGCTGAAAGATGGTTATAAAGCCCCACAACAAGTCCACAACAATGGGTTTCCCTCCAGCATTAGGACTGACTGCTTTTTCTTCTGTTCATCACTAGAAGTTGTTGCTGGCTTACAATTGGAAGGCACATGTGTGGAAAATGGATACCCTGAAACACTAAAAACGTTCATACTCTGACAGGCATGCAGAACTGAGCAGGCCAGCAGGAATGGCAGATTCACATCTCCCCCTTACCCACGGAAGGCACAAACTCACGAAGTGGAATGTCTCTCTGTTCCTTTGCACTTAGGCTCTCTGCAGCAGAGCGCACAGTGGAATCAGAGTGGGCGTCACCGACCGTGACCCAACACGGCAGCACTGTCTCACAATGGTCTAGTAGGACAGCCCTGGGTACAGTCAGCTCTTCCAGGGGCTTGGGCACAAGATATATCTGCCTCATCTTTAGCAATCTCACAGTATGCAAAGGACAATCTTGCATATAGTGAGTTAATGATAAATGGTTTTCAAATTTAACTGAAGTGACAGCATAACCAACCAGATATAAAGCCATCTCTTCTACCGTTATCAAAGAATAAACAGCCCCAAAACAAACATTTTTGCACAAAAGAGTTATCCTCTTACAAATTAAAAACACTTGTAAGTGTAGAAAAAACATCCATTCTGATTTTAAATGCAGTAATTCTGCATAGTATGAGAGAATCAGGTGGTTGGCTGCTGTTAATGTTCAGAAGAAATAACAATGAAAAAGAGTTTGTAAGAAGAAAATTACAGTGACCTTTAGTCTCCCACTTTATCTCTTGTAAAATTTGTGGGATGAATGTAAAGTATTATTTCTCCTTTAGGGCTTTTTCCTTTAGTAGCAAGATGAATGGATATAAAAGATAACTCCATTCTTTTGAAGAGAAGCAACATTTGCCTGGCATTTTTACTGTCACTCTACATGTAAAGTGTATTCTATCATAAAATGGTAACTTTTCTCAATAGAAAAAGACTCATCCAAATGGGTCACCTGCAGCAGGACACACAGTTGGTAAAACAAGTTACTTGAGTTTCCACCTTACACAGAGCTCAGGGCTTGCTGGCCCTCTGACTTATAAACGTGCTGGGTAGACTGCGATGCCCCCTAGGCTGGAAAGGAAACTCAGGAGGCAGCTGGTCTAAACTGAGAATCAGCTAGCAGACTCGATTCCAATAATCCAAAGTGGGTCTATTAAAATCAGTCCCACGGGAGGTCGGGTTTCTGAGCCCTGTGTCACAGCAGACCTCAGATAGGCAAATGAGACAACCTCCAGATCAACCCGGAATGATTAGGCTAATCAGAACCCTTTCCTGGGATTTTGGGAGGCCTGAATCAGAGGGAATGTCAGGCCAGTCTCTTTCTGGTGGCTACTGTAAAGTGTGGAGCTGTGGTGGTCATATTCCCCACCGTATGGGGATAGCACCCCACAAGAGAGAGAAGTAGAGGCAAGAGACACAGAGATCCCTAAGGGTGGAGTTGCTCTTCAGGCCCAGCTGCATTCCTGCCTGCCCTCCACCCCCAACATTTCAATACATTTTTCATTTTCACTTAATTAATTTCAATGTGTTTCAGTAACTTGCAACCAAAGAGACATCAGAAATTAAGGGGAACACTGGTTCAAAAAGATGAAAACAAGGAAAACAACGTAACACAAGTTCATCCAATTACCAAAAATAGCTAATAATAAAACTACAGAGCAATCATGGGTAAGGAAGTGATATTTGCAAAATACAAGTTCAAACTCTAGGGCCTATTCAATGAAATTCTAACAACAAAAGTGGATGGTATATAACTTGGGGACCATGTGTGGTTCTCACAACAGTACCCACAACTGTTCATCTGTGATATCAGAGAAGGTAAATGATAAAGGTTCTCCGCCAAATTGAAAGTATTCTCTGCCACCAAATTTTGCTACCTTGCAGAACAAATAGTGGGCTTAGGTCTACGATTTAGTTTTTATGCTCCACAGACTGGTGTTTTTTAAAAATTGCTTTATTGTTTTTATGAAAATGATACATGCACCCTGCAAACACCTCATTTGTTAACTATAAAAATTTTGTTTTATCAAATGCCAAATGCCTCCAGCTTTAGTGAAACTAACACATGAAAATAACTCTGCCTTACTATTTGTAAAGCTGTGCTTGGTGTTTATGACAGATGCAAGTACGAAGTACTGAACAGGCTCCCTGAACTCCACTAGCTTAGAATCGGGTTAAAGAGATTGATTCATCTGTTAGAGCAGTAGTATAAACTATTTTATGTGGTTAGTATACAAACAGTACTGATATACGGTGTAGGGAAAATAGCACAGGATTCAGAGAGAGTGAGGCATACCTCAGCTCTGCCATTTCTTCCAGCCACATATTGACTGTGTGACCTTTGTACATTACTAAGCATTAGGAATCTCAATTTTTTCTATCTGTAAAGTGTGGCTATTATGAACTACCTTATCAAGCTGCTATGATTAAATAAATAAAAGTTAGCAGTATAGGAATCACATGAGGAGTAAACCTTGTAAAATACATTGACATACATGGCTTAAGCTCAAACATAATGATGAAGGGGAATAAACACGCATTCATACTTTCCTATGAATGAGAGTAAGCTCCATGGTTTTGCACACAGAATCTCCTTGAATGCTTCCCCCAACCAAGCCCCGCTATCCACTTATTCCCAGGTCAGGGTTAAAACATGACCTCCTGAGACAGGCATTATCCCCCATGTAAATAGCTAACCCACAGAAACAGGTGTCAGGTGTCACTCCCTGAAGAACTGAGTCACTCCACACATTCTCGTACAAGATAACACCTGAGGGGGGCTGCAGCCCCTAAGAAAGGCTGTGCAAAAAGCTCACATCTGGAGGAAACAAACTCTGACTGCACTCCAGAGAAGCTGAGGGACTTTGGACCAGTTACTTATCTGTGCCTCAGTTTCACTGTCTATAAAATGGGAATAATAATGGTACCTTATTCAGGAAGTTGATGGAAGGATTATATATATTTTCAATTCAAGAATACAGTAGGCAGCCACAGCATGGATGGATGGCAGGGTTTTTGTTAGGGATAACAGAGTACAGGGTGGGGTAAAAGTAGGCTTACACTTGTTCATACAGAAAATAATACAATGACTAATAAATAATAATGCAAAAGTGAACTCTGTGTTTCATGTACTCACAACTGTAAACCTACTTTTGCCCCACCCTGTACAGTGTTACAGAGTAACTGAGTCTAGGTTCTTAAGGGTCTTGAGTTGAATATTGATATAAAATATATAGACTTTCTCTTGTGTGATATGTACAATGACAGAGATGCACCAAGTGAATTAGAAAGAAAAAGGAAGACTAAAGCAAGAGAGATCACTTAGCAATCACTACAGCAATCTGTGTGCACGGTAACTGGTGTGGTAACAATAGAAAGAGAAAGTAAAGAATCCTTAACCCACTGACAGACCAGATACAGGGCCAAGGTTATTAACTGTACACATTTATAATTAGCAGGTATGGTTTCTCTCAAGAACTCACTGTAGTACAATAAAAACTATCATATTATACTCAGTTACTAAATAGTTTTAAAATGTTTCTAATGAACCAAATGTGGATATTAATAAGCATAATCAAGTAAGAAGCAATGTCATTTTTTAATAATACCAAAATAACAAATTATTTTTGTGGTATAAAATAAAGAACTGAATTCTAGCACAGAAATGTAATACACTAATGTCATTCAAGGAAAATTTGAGAAAAGTCTGCTATGATGCATTTTTTGTACTTAACTCTTTCAAAAAGATATCTTTATGACTAACACTGGGTTGGCCAAAAAGTTATGTTTAGTTTTTTCTGTAAAGTAAAAGACACATTTTTCATTTTCACCAATAACTTTATTGATTTGAATATTTTGACTATGTCGGCTATCTCCTGCATGGTATAATGTTGATTGCTCTCAATTAATTATCTTTTTTAATTTTTACTGTTATTCAAGTATAGTTGTTTTCATTTTTCTGCCACCACTTTCCCCCACCCCACACACCCCCACCTCCCACCTCCCACCCCCCACCCTCAGTCCTTCCCCACTTTGGCTTTGTCCATGGGTCTTTTATACATGTTCCTTGATAACCCTTCCCCTTCTCTCCCCCATTATTGCCCTCCTCCCTCCCCTCTGGTTACTGTCAGTTTGTTCTTGACTTCAATGTCTCTGGTTATATTTTTCTAACTTCTCTGTTTGGTTGATTAGGTCCCACTTATAGGTGAGATATGACCACATTTGTCTTTCACATCTAGCTTATTTCAACTAATATCTTGATTTGATCACTATCAACTTCAACTGGTCCACCCAACTGTGGAGCATTGTCCAGCGAGAACACTCCAGCACGAAACTTCACAAACCACTTTTGACACATCAGTCACAGCACCTTCTCCATACACTTCACAAATCTTCTTGCATTTCACTTGTTTTTAACTTTAACTTTCTTGAAATAATAAAGCATAATATGCCAAAAATGTCACTTATTTTCTTCCATCTTCAATATTAAAATGGCTACACAAAAATTCAACAATTTGCTAAGTTTTTTTAACACACACTGATATGACAGCTGTCAAAATATAATCTACCAAAATTGTTCTGAATGAAGTTAAAGACAACTAAGCTCTACTAGAGCCATCTAACAGAAAAAAACCAAATGAACTTTTTCTTTTTTAAGTATATTTTATTGATTGTGGTATTATAGTTGTCCCAATTTTTTTCTCCCCTTTTTCCCCATTCTGCCCTGCAACCTCCACCCTCCCACATTTTCCCCCTTAGCTCACGTGCATGGGTTGCATATATAAGTTCTTTGGCTTCTCCATTTCCTGTACTATTCTTAACCACCACCCCCCGCACCACTGTCTATTTTATGCCTACCAATTATGCTTCTTATATCCTGTACCTTTCTTCCCCATTTTCTCCCTCCCCCCCCCACTGAAAACCCTCCATGTGATCTCCATTTTTGTGATTCTGTTCCTGTTCTAGTTGTTTGCTTAGTTTTTGTTTTTTAGTTTCAGTTGTTGATAGTTGTGAGTTTGTTGTCATTTTAATGTTCATAGTTTTTGATCTTCTTTTTCTTAGATAAGTCCCTTTAACGTTTCATATAATAAGGACCAGTGATGACGAATTCCTTTACCTTATCTGGGAAGCACTTTATCTGCCCTTCCATTCTAAATGATAGCTTTGCTGGATACAGTAATCTTGGATGTAGATCCTTGCCTTTCATGACTTCAAACACTTCTTTCCAGCCCCTTATTACCTGTAGAGTTTCTTTTCAGAAATCAGCTGATAGTCTCCTATGGGAACTCCTTTGTAGATAACTCTCTCCTTTCTTATGGCTGCTTTTAAGATTCTTTCCTTATCTTTAATCTTGGATAACTTAATTATGATGCACCTTGATGTGTTCCTCTTTGAGTCCAATTTCTTCGGGACTCTCTGGGCTTCCTGGAAGTCTAGTTCCTTCACCAGAGAGGGGAAGCTCTCCTTCATTATCTGTTCAAATAAATTTTCAATTTCTTGTTCTTTCTATTCTCCTTCTGGCACCCCTATGATTCAGATGTTTGAACATTTCAAGTTGTCCCAGAGGTTCCTCAGGCTCGCCTCATTTTTTGAATTCTTGTTTCTTCATTCTGTTCAAGTTGGATATTTAATTCTTCCTTCTGTTCCAAGTCATTGAGTTGAATCATGGTTTTCTTCCCTTCACTGTTGGTTTCCTGTATATTTTCCTTTATTTTACTTTGCATAACCTTCATTTCCTCCTTTATTTTGCAACCACACTCAATCATTTCTGTGAGCATCCTGATTACCAGTGTTTTGAACTGTGCATCTGGTAGGTTGGCAATCTCCTCGTTGCTTCGCTTTCTCTGGAGTTTTGATCTATTCTTCCATTTGGGCCATATTTCTTTGTCTTGGCAGCACACCTGTTAAGTGGTAAGGCGCAGAGCCTTAGGTATTCACCAGGATGGGGAAACCTGCATTTCTTTACTGCATTTTGGTGCTGTCTGTGGGGGGAGGGGTCAGAGACAGAACAATGACACTCACTCACTCTGCTCTGGCCCCACTTTCCAACACACTCTCCTGTGAGACTGAGAATCTCTTCTGCCTTTGCAACCCCCACAGTATTTTACAGCTACAGGTTTTGAGTCTTTAGTTTCCCAGGTCAGCCAACTACGCCTGGCCCAGTCTGCCACCTTGCCGCAGGTCCTCTCTGCCTGGCAGCCTGTCTCCGCCCCTAAGGAGGTTCTTGCAGTTTGATTTTCTGGCAGTTCTGGTTGTTTGCTGTTATCCTTCTTTTGGTTGTTTGAGGAAACAAAGCGTTTCTACCTACTCCTCCATCTTGGCCAGAACTCCCAATCCCAGATGAACTTTTTGGCCAATCCAGTAATTTTTAGTTATCCTGAAAACATCAACTTTTTTCAACATATGCCTAAATGAGAATTTGAAACAAAAAGTATGTAAGTTAGGGGAAAAACCCAGCCTTTTCTGGAGAAATAATCATTTACAGGCAAGTCAATGTAGTCCCTCTATCTGCATTTACCTCTTTCACTAAAAATTATTATGACTAGAAAATGTAGAGAAGGGAGGAAACCAATAATTATTCAGCCTCTTCTATGTCAAGCACCGTGCTAGGAGTCTGTGCATATTTAACCCTAACCACCACCTCAAGAGGTAGGGCATTCAATGCCCAGCTTATAAATGAAGACAAAAGCTCAGATTTCACACACAGCTAACACATTCTCACCCAGGTCTTCACAAAGTACCGGAATTTCTCCTTACACAGCCCAGTCTCCTGGGTTTACATAAAAACACAGCATATCACTGATGGCCAAGGAAGAAATTCACAACCCAGCCAAGTAAATGAAGAAAAGGTGAAAAACATTCATCATTATGAAAAACCTTGAGAAGTTATGAATTCACATTTTTATTGATATTTTCTGTTTCCACAAGAATGCACACCTCAAGACAGCAGCGAGCTTGTGTCTTCCTCACCACACCATGGCACTGTCCCAGACCTACAATTAAGAATTCCCGCACACTGTAGGCACCCAGTCAACGTTTGTGGAATGAAAGTAATTCCGTCTTGGTCAGTAGATGGAAGTATTTAAAAGAGCACCGGTTCTATAGACAGAAAGCCTGAATCTTCATCCTGTCTGTGCCATTCTGCTGTGTTACCTGGGGCACGGACTACCTCTTTGTGCATCAGTTTCCTTACCTGCAGTAGTAGAATGATAACAGGACTTGTGTAGAAGTGCTTTAAGAATAAAATGGATTTATATATATATATAAAACATTCATGTAAAGAACAGTTCCTGGTTCATGTAAGCCCTGAATAAATGGCAGCTATTAGGATTATTCAAAGTGTTTCTCATTGGTATTCCAGGTTCTAATTATACATATATGTTTGTATACAAAAATGGACCCACAGAATGAAATCCAAATTCTTATTTTTTCAATGTAAGATATCTCTACCATGCATATCACATTTCTAGTACCCTTAGTACTTCTGAAGTTAAAAAGGAACAATTAAGAAAGAAGTATTTGATGAACACGAATGGTTTTAGGAACGAAAACCATGAGAAGTAATTTACACAAATGTTTCTAATGTATTTATTTAATTTCTCCACTAGATTCCCTATAAAATCAATCTTAATAACAGAATTTAAATAATCAAAATAATATAACATACTATTATGGAGGTACATACATCCTTAAAAAGACACAAATTTAGAACATATAAGACTTTCCTATGCGTTAAAAGTTTTATTGCAGTTTTGTAAAACTACATTGTGACTCTTATTTTAAAAGCCATGAAGTACATATATAAAATCTCAATGACATAAAAGTATGGATGGAACAATAGCTGCTTATTATATATATTGACTAGGGCATCTCACACAAAACAAATGCCTCTTGCTGGGGTAAGTAGGTGCTTCAGCCAACAGCTTCTAGTTTGATGATCCCTAGCTATGATTCTCACTACTCACTTAAAACAGGAAAGCACATTCAGTGATATGTCTGAAATATACCTAAAATTCTCAGTTTGATTCTGTTTAAAATGTGTTTTGATCTGTACTAAAATAAATTGGTATGTGTTACATATCTCAAGAACACAATTAATAATAAATATTATGACCAAGCAAAATTTATTCTAGAAATACAAGTATAGTTCAATATTAGAAAAATCTATTAATACAACTTATACCATTGTGTTAAGAGAAAAACTAAATGATCAGATGGATACTAGGAAGGCATTTGACAAATTCTACTCTTAATTTTTAAAAAATCTTACTAGTATTAGTAATGCTACTAGCAAACACATCATAGTCTTACTATACAAATATATTAAACATTCTACATTGATTATTTTATTAAGCATTTAACAACACTCCACGAGGAAGCAACACTTACCTACCACATTTTACATATAATAAACTGAAGTTCGAAAAGACTAAATAACCCTCTCAAGGTCAAACAACTAGTGAGTGACAAAGCCCAAATTTGAACCCAAAATGATCTGACTTCAGAGTTCAAACATTTAACAAATTAGTAAAGGAAAAAAAAAAATTGAACAGACAGTTCACAGAAAAAATAAATACAAAGAGTCAACAACAATGAAAAGATGCCAAGCCTCACTCAAAAAAAACCCCCAAAAACAACAACAAAAAAACGCACCTAAAACATAACTGACCTAATGAATTGATACACACTTAAAAATTCTGTAATGTTGAAAAAAGAAAAAAAAAAAAAAAAAGAGGAGGCTTCCGGCCAAGATGGAGGCGTTGTCCCTCCCCTCCTTCCGTACCCACCTCCTTTGGCCCTTCTCATCTCAACCTCTCTTATAAATCACCACGGAGCAACCCACACAGGCTGCTTCTAGATTGCTTAGAGTGCTAGTCTCATTGGTTTCTAATTTGTACAAACAGATATAACTAGATTTTTTTATTTTTATAGGATCCATAATTGCAAAGGAGTACGTATTTAATAATACAATTCTGCAAACCAAGCAAACACGACTTACACAGTTCTTTGCACCTTCCTTAGGTGTATATGCATCGCCTTTTGTTGATTTGCAGACATCAGAAGTATATATATGGTAGTCATTACAATATAAATTAAATTGAATTTTTCCAATATTAAGGATTTTTTCCCCTTTCTAGGGAGAAACAAAGAGAAATAATAAACCTGACTAAACTGAAGGCAAATCATTTCCAGAAATATAGTTAATTTCATGTATAAACAAATGGTACTA
Source organism: Desmodus rotundus (assembly GCF_022682495.2). NCBI lineage: Eukaryota > Metazoa > Chordata > Mammalia > Chiroptera > Phyllostomidae > Desmodus > Desmodus rotundus. The sequence continues at coordinate 48,962,017 of NC_071392.1, read as the reverse complement.
TGGTTGACAATATTTGTAGATATCCATTAATTTGGGTGGCAATGTAGTATTTTCAGATTTCTAGCTGAAAAGGGAAGGGGATAATATTTAAATTTAGTTCAAAATTAATCTGAATTGTAATCTCAAGGGGCATAAACACAGCACAAATCATACTAGAAACTGCTCTTTACACACTGTTTACAAGGCCCACTTTGGAAACAAGCCCCCAGTCATTTTTAACGAGTGGTAACAGAGTAGCACGCGCCTCACCCGTTCAGAGTGAGAATTTCCTAACAGACCTTTTCTGACACCAAAAGAAAAAAAAATCTGAATTACTCAGATTGACTATTACTAAAAGCATTACAATATAAACTATTTTTTAATTTGGGGCACTGAAAGTTTGAATGATGAACTGATTAAAATATAAAGAACACCTTGGGTTTTATTAAACAATAATTTAAATACTTCATCTATAAGAGTATGTAGAAAAAACAATGCCGGCACTAGAAATTACCCTAACAACTGCTTTTCCTCTACTTTGTTGGAATTTAGTGTATGAAATATTTAATATTTTCAAAATTCAGGATGATAATTATAACAGGGAAAAATAGCTAGAAGTCATTTGACTCAGTGCCCTGCAGAATCCTCGTTAGCAATGTCCTGATTTGGCTATGAAGTATCCAAGATTTTTACAGTTCTCCCATTTAATTAAACAGTTAGAACTAATTTGATTCCATTTTAAAGCATAAATACCGTTCAAAATCAAAATGACCATGTGCATGTTACACTTTGTGCCTCAGTTTCCACACCTGTAAAATGATGGTAATAAGAAAATACCCTTTACAGACAGCACTAGTGATTCTCATGGGTTGTCGTGGGAAAAGCAGACCCCAGAAATGCTGCCTGGCACACACAGTCCCCCTGCATTCGTTTTAGTGTCTTCATCATTATCTACTTTCCCAAATCCGGCTGAGGCTACAACCTAAATAATCCATCCCTATTCAAACTGCTGAGCTATTCCCTTGTTAAAGAAACTTATTCTTTGATGAAAGAGAAAGAACAAAGCTTTGGGAGTTATAAATTCATGGAAAATATTAGGGACAGTTGGGAAGAAAAAAAAAGAGAGAGAGACACAACAGGCCCAGAATGGAGTTGCTGCCAAGCCCCACATCACCGAGAGAGGAGACAAGACTTGACTTAATTAGTTTCAGCTTTCCCAGAAAAGAAAAAGCAGCCAATCGGAAACTGCCTGATCAGTACTGCTTAGGTAATCTGCCTAATAGATCCCTGCCATCCCCTAAAATAAAGTAACCTTCTAATACCCAACCCGCTTTTTGCCTCATATAACTTCCTTGTTCCCACTCCTTTCCATCTATAAAGTCTTTCATTTTGTACATCTCGGAAGTCCTTTCTATCTGCTAGATAGAATGCTACCCAATTTGAATCAATTTTTGCTCAAACAAAATTTTTGATACGCCTCATATCTTTTATCAGGATTTTTTCATAGGCTGCCTTAGAACCTCTGTCCAGGACGAGAGAAATGCAGTGTGATTCTCCTGCAGCTACAAACACCGCCCAAGAGACCACAGTCCTACCAACTGTACAGTTTAACATCAAGATTCCCTCCTAAAAAATTATTTAACTAAGGAAGTTTTTAATTTCACTTAACTTCTGATGTAAAACTGCCTATGTAATACAATATGCTTATGTTTTAATCAATAAAAATCTAATTCTGCCTAATATGTTCTCTAGTAATCAGCTCCAAAAAGCTGTATCATTATTCTAATCCCAAGACCAATTTCCAAATCTAAGAAATGAACTCAAAACAGGTTACGTCCCCCCCTTCATATAAATGCACTGAAGAAAAGCAAGACCCTGAAGGTCCACAAAATCTGAGTAAAGTGAAAATGCCAAATAAATAGGTAACTTGAAAGTAGTAGTTTATTTTTAAAAAGCCACAAGAGTACACGTGGTAAGTTTAAATTTGCAGTTTCTACTGCAAATCGCCACTCAGCGACTTGTTGAAACGCAGCTCTGAAAATGACCTGACAGCAAAACCACGTACATTTTCTGAAACACTTTGCATCTGGTTCCCTATTACTCTGTGTTACGCAATGGACACACTGAATGATCCACATCTGTTTTTGAAAGGGAGCTGTAACTTGAAATCCTGTTTTAAAATATCTAAGGGAGGGGTCAGTCAGTTCCACCTTTTCTGATGGAGGTCAATAACGGTAATACTCACAATTCCTTGACAGAAGTCTAACAACACCATTATTTAAGTTCTTTAGTCTTTCAAATGAAAGGCTCCCCTTTTCTACCATTCTGAAAACAATATACCATTAATCTATATTTTAAGGTTTCAGCAGTTTAATTACACTGTCGTATGTCAAACAGCCACATCAGAATCAATGCTCCCTGGTTTTAGTAACTCAAGACTGAAGACAGGAGAGAGGGCGGCGGGGGTGGTACAGGTGAAACCTGCTTGTTACTGTTAAAACAAAGAGAAAGCCTGGATATCCTTTTTTAGTTGTGTCATTAATTTTTTTAAATATCAGAAGCATAACCAAATGATCAGCTAGCATATAATACATTGTTGTACTCTTAGAACCCAGTGAAAGTAACATTCTCTACTAATCAGCTAAAAAAGCAGTTGCTTCAGCCTGATTCACACAGCATGGAAGGGGGGAGGGTGGGAACTAAATTTATACACACCTGTTTAAAATTAAAGGTTAAAATTTAAAAGGCAGATCCATTTATTTTCAAAGTAAGTCTACAAATATAACAATTTAGAGGAGAATGAAGTTGCTCTTGTGTTTATCTAAAAAGCTAAAGGATGTTACAATTCAAAGAAATCTCTCACAAAATCTCCTTACAATGTTAAATCAACCCAAATCTGCCTCCGCTGGAACCTGGTTCTTCTCTAAGAACACCACTTCTCTTAGAAGGCCCCACTCCCTGCATAAGTCAGGGACTCTCATGGCTCCCCACAATGGCATCCAGACCACTGCTTGGCCGTCCCATGCAAACACCTCTGCTCCAGTGAGATTCGCAGCCTTCTGGCACCCCTTGTGATTGGCACCTGACCCAATTTTCTCTCCACTCCAGGTTTCCCATCATCACAAAGACTTCAATGTCCAAGCCCATCCTCAAATTGTGTTTGCTTTCTTGATGCCAATAAAACTTCATCTACTTTAGAAGTCTCACTCTATAACTATATACATGGTTGGTCCTTATTAAAATACAATAAAGGTTAAATTTAAAAAATAGAATTATAAACCTCATTACCCATGTCTGGCCAAATCTTTCCATCCTCCCATCACTCCCACTTCTATTTTTGCATTCTATTTTTTTCTTTGACTTCATCCAGAAATACCCTTTACTCTTTGTCCACCAATTGCGATGCTCACAGTTCAGTGGAGGGAAAGAGACACATGAAAAACTATAATAGCAAGTGATGTATAATAGTGACAGCAGCAGGAATGTGTACTCTAAATACAGATGGCATCCAGAGAGACAGAAATAATGCTGAGGGGGAAGGAACATGACTGGGGTAGGGGAGGCAGTGAGTTGTAGTAAGGCTGGACAAGCAAAGTTTGTGGAGTGTCCCCAGTAGGAGCAGGCACGTGCCAGGAAGCACAAGTAGCAGTATGTGCATCATGGACCTGGAGCAGGGCTGCCAAATACCACCATTCTACACTCTGCGGGGCACTGTTCACACTGCAGTTTGTTCTTACAGAATGCCAAAGTGGCAAAGTAAGGTTTCTGGTTTTGTTTTAATAAGCAGTTCTTTTAGATAAATGCGTGACTTCCCCTTATAAAAGCTTTTTATGAGAACTTTCATGCTTCCTACAAAGCATACCGAGGTCACGTCACCCACATCACAGCAGTCCACAATGAGATAAGCACAGAGAGTGGAAGTGTCTAGAAACTATTATAGCTATTTGATTTTGCTGTGGCAATTTTAGTATATTTTATAAAAGTACTGGTCTGCAATGGAGTATGGGGAAAAACTGGCCCATTACACAGAATTTATGGAGTTAATTATGGAGAATTTATGACCTAAACGCTGCTCCTAATTAGAGATGGTAGTGATAAGTTCACATGGCCATTCGATGTACTCCTGTCTGTTTTTAGGCAATGACCGGCTAAGGGGCTAAGGACCTACCGAGGCTTCCCGTGACACAGTCCCTCTGAGCCCACTGATGTGAAGCATCTGAAGACACAGGAGCAGGAGACATCCCACCCTGCACAGCCCTGCTCTGTTAGTCGTGTTTTTACTGTTGTATTCCTCTCTCTCTTCCCTGGAGGACTCAAAGAGAACTTTGGAGAAAATGCAGTTAAGTTCAAGAGATAACTGAGTTTCTCACTGACTTTGAGATAGTTTATCTGCATTCATGGGCCTAACAAAAAAAGAACCAGAGTCAACATTTCCCATAGATTCCACTGGAATCTAATTCCCACAGCCGGCTAAGGCCTGCAAGAACACAGTATGCTTAAGTAGCAATAAATGAGCACTGCTGGCATATGAAGGAAGAGAGAGAGGAGGTTGGGGACAGGTGGTCATAGCACCTACTCTTCTTTTTGGTTTTATGTGTAACCATTCACAGGGGAGAATCCATTTTAACACCAGCCTGGGCACTGGGTGTTAACAGGTGCAAGGAGTAGCTGAAGCCACTTCCACCCCATCTGAGAGAGAAGCCCGGACAAAGAGCCTCAGGGACTGTGCTTTGGCATCTCCAAGAGACCCTCTGTAGGTCTACCCTCCACTCTCCCTTCTCACCTCCCATGCTCACTGACAGCACCCCTGGTTTCATCCTGTTGCCTCCGCTGAACTGAGCCTTGATTTCAGCCTCACCCTGGGTATCATCTTTCTAACAAATTTTTCAGGTCAAGGTTTGCAGTCCACAATCTGCTCTGACCCACTTCGACATCCAGTCCAAGCTCCTAGAAGCCTGTGACTATGCAGGAGACACATATGGACAACAGGTAGATACTCTGAAACCAACCTGGAGAAAATACTGTGTTAAGTGCTTTTCATGGATTATTTACTGTTTAATCACTACAATAATTTTGTGAGAAGGCTGGGCATCAGAGAGGTGACTAAGGCCACGTGTGCACACGCACACAGTCACACACTTACTTACTTTCAGTGAGTGGACACGTGAGTGGCAGAGGCAGTACTCCAGCCCAGGTCTGTCTGAACCCAGAGCCCAGACTGCCTACTCTGGTAAGAGAGACACTCACTTTTTGAAACAATGGTAAGTTAAAGGCATAAATAACTCCTGGCCTTAAGCCCCTGCTGACCGTGGCCATGGCATCCACTTACTCCATGCCACAGGTACTTGATGGCAGAGGCAAAAGGCAGAGCAGCATACTGTAAAAAAGGACTCTTCATAATAAAAATAACTAGTTTTTAGTAATAAAGCATGAATTTTCCCCCTTCAAACCCATATTATGAGCTTAAAGACGAGCTCAGATGGCACCTGTGAGCCATACCCTGGAAGAACTACCCGTTTTCTCCTCTTCCCTTTGTGGATGTTGTGGTCACACTCAGAGGGTGACCACACTCTGAGTCACAGCCAGCTCCCCTGCCAGACTATGAGCTTCCCAAGGGCTGTAGCTGACTCTTCTTGCAACCCTAGCACTGCATCTGGCACACAGTAGGGACTGCATAAATGTTTGCTGAATAAGTTGAAGTAGTATTCTTCCAGTGCGCATTATCTACCTATTGTTGGTGATTACCAAGCTTAAAAATGCTCATTTCAAAAACAAAATGTAAAGGTAAATATAGTCAGACTAGCAAATTAGTTTGACAATCTGAGAATGACCTCTGGCAAAATCATTGCGGGAAAGGGGCAAGGGTTTAAGAGATCTCATCAAATGACTTCAAAATAAAAACAGTGAATGCCACAGCCACAAAATATTTCCAAAACAAAACAAAAGGAAGCGTACGTCCCCCGAATCGAGGAAGTACATGTTCCCTGAGTCAGATTCAAGACCAGATCTGAACTTCTGCTATTTCACCACTTTCTTGAGGACGCATCATTTTCTGTTTCAGGTGATTTCAACGAATTTTTAATGTCATTTTACACAGTGGGTATATGGGATATAAAAACTTAATTTTACCTCTTAATTATTCTAAATGTTAGTTTAAGAAAAAACAGAAAATCTTAGCTCTGCTGAAAAACTTACGATGAAGTTCAATGCTCACGTTAAAAATGTAGAAGGTGGCTAATTATCCACATAAGAAAAGACAATTAGCAAATTCATAATTTGGAGTTTGATTTTCACTGCTATTATAAGAAATAATTATGTATTACAACAAGTAATGCTCACAGGAGTCCATGAAAGCAACACTAAGTGTCAATACAGAGATCCCAGCACGTCAGTGGGGCACAGCGACCGGGCAGTGGATGTGCCCATGCAATCTTGGAATTCACAGCACGAGACACAGTGAACTGTTTCATTGTTAGGGTTAACCTTCAAAACCCTAAGAAAGCAAGTTGCAAAAAAAAGAAGTCAATTTATGACAAGAAAAGCAGAGTCATGACAATTAAATGCAATCAATATAAAGACCTGGAATGAGCTTGAATTTTAAAAAAGAGAGGGAGAGGGAACATAATCAAGATAACTGAGGAAATCAAACTCTTAGACTCTGTATTAGTTAACGTCATTGTATGAACATTAAATTCCTTGTGTTACATTATGTAGAAGAATGTCCTTATTTTTAGGAGATATCCTTGAAGGATGAAGGATTCCTAAAAGGTTCAGTGAAAAAACAAAAAGTATCTGTGTGTGCACGTGTAAGAAAGGAAGGAGAACAGTGTGCAAATGTGGCAAAATATTAACAAACGGGAAATCTAGATAAAGGTGTCCACTGAATTACTCTTCATACCTTCCTATAAGCTTGACTTTTTTCAAAAGAAAATCCTGGGGTTAAAAAAATTGAGAGAGAGGTCTGACCTCATGCTGTGTCTCCAGATAAAGGGATAATTCTTGACACTCCCCCCCCTCAACTCAGAGGGGAAAATAACCACATATAAAAACCATTAATAATCTTTTAAAAATCATAAAGTGCAAATAATAAAAAGAGATGCCTATATTAAAGGATGATTACCAAATAGTGTTATACCTTTAAGGCTTTTTTAATGGCAGGCTAAGGCACAGAGCTGAGGATTTTATTGTTTTCTTTTGTTTTAATGTTCTAGAGAACAACCACTTAACATTTTTGAGAGCCTAGACATTCTGCTTAACAAAAACGATTTAACCATCACAAGTATGACTGTAGCTGGTATGATTCCAAACTGAAATAAAATGAAAATAAAGTAAAACTCAATGAGATAAAGAACTTACATGCAAATTCAGAGAGTAAATGGGCACTTTGAACTCAAGCCTGGTCTTTGTAACTTGGCAGTCTAGGGTCTTTCCCATATGTTATACTAGATGAACAATGAAACAAGATTGCTGTTTGCTTAGTTTACTCTTCAAAGTTTTATTGAGTTACTGTATCTACCACCACAGATAATTTTTTCAAAGACTTTATTTATTTATTTTTAGACAGGGAAAAGAGGGAGAAAGAGAGGGAGAAAAACATCAATGTACAAAGAAACGTCAATGGCTTGCTTACTTCTTGCACATCCCCAACTGGGGACCTGGCCTGAAACCTAGGCATGTGCTCTGACTGGGAATCAAACTGGGGACCTTCTGGTTTGCTAGATAATGCCCAACTTACTGAGCTACAACAGTCAGTGCTAATTTTTAATAATTACAACAATAAATGGTATATTTCTATTTTTCCACCTGACCTCCCAAAACAGAAAGCCCCCAATAAGCTACAGGAAAAATTAAACCGCAAATTTGCAATGTTAATTACATTAAAATTCTGAAATAGATCATGTATGACTTTTGTGTATTTAAAAAAACACAGATAAGAAGTGATTACTAAGAGTGGAAATGGGTTAAAAAAAAAGAACAAAAGCATTACTTCTTTTTCTTTGTTTAAAAATAGGATTATGGGGTGCTATTTAAAATAACACTATGGGTAATCACACTGCAAAATAGCAATGTATCAAATCAACATACCGTACACCTTAAACATACACAATGTTATATGCCAATTATATCTCAATAAAAATATAAACAATAAAATTAAGGTTATAGAGTATTGTCAAGAAGATACCAAAGGTACATTTTGCCTGGCTTTCAGGAGATACCTAACAGTTCCAATTATGTTTTGTACAACTTACCCAATCTAATATATAAGGCAAGACCCTATTCTTCCAATGCCCATCTGTTTCTTTCTTTCATTCCTGTACCAAGTGGAAAACTGCTTATGAAACCCTGAAACCTCACCCTGGCTGATGTAGCTTAGTGTACTGAACACAGGCCTGCAAACCAAAGTGTTGCTGGTTCAATTCCCAGTCAGGACACATGCCTAGGTTGCAGGCCAGGTCCCCAGAAGGGGGTGTGTGAGAGGCAACTACACACTGATGTTTCTCTTCCTCTTTCTCCCTCCCTTCCCCTCTCTCTAAAAATAAATAAATAAAATATTTTGAAAAATAAAAAAAGGAATTCTGAAACCTCTATAAACTCTTAAGATTCTAGGAATTTTGGCCCTGGACAGTGTGGCTCAGTTGGTTGGAGCATCATCCCATAAAACAAAAGATGGCCGGTTCAATCCCCAGTTAGGGCACATGAGTAGGTTGTGGGTTCGATTCCCAGTTTGATTCTCAATTGGGGGACATAAGGGATGCAATTAATCGATGTTTCTCAGTCACATCGATGTTTTTCTCTCTTTCTTCTTTCCCTCCTTCCCTTCCTTCCTCCTCAGGTGAGGATTAAAAAAAAGTCTAGGAATTTTGCTTGAAAATACTGAGTGAAATGATTTCTTTTACTTACAGAAATAAAAACTGACAGTTTTATGGACAACCACAGAAAACACATGAGAAGTGTTTAGCAGAAAGTGTTCTTGAAAGTGTAAAATTGATCATAAATCATGTTTTTGTTAAACACTTTAATATAAACATTTCTCTCATCTTCATGGACCACAAAAAAAGAAAAAGGTATAAAAGGAATAAAAGTTTTGTTTGAATTGTTCACATTGAAAAACTCATTTTGATAGATGCAATATGATTATCAAAAGCCAAAACCTCAGAGATTTGGGAAACTCAGTCAGAATTAAAAATATAACATTTTTTTCATTCAATCAGTAGTGACTGTATACCTAGCACAATACATAGTATATTTATTATTGTTTCATATATATGAAAACATAGCATTTATTATTGTTGTATTAAAAATAGATTATTTTTTTAAAACTTTCATATCATACAGACTTTTGGTTAATTTCACCTAACTTATTTTCCTCCCGTAAATTACAAAGCTTTACAGTTTATTTCTAAGATGAAAAGTATTTCTGAAATAAAATTCCATCAGAAAATGATAGCCTAAGAAATATCTTTAATTACCAAGTATGACTATCTATATTAAGCAGACATTTATTTTCATTTTCAGGAAATGCTACTTGAAAAGAAACTGATGTGTATCTCTACTGAGAAAATAAATTACTTTTAGTCACTAAATTAACAAAGAAAACTACAGAATTTCCTCTTCAAGATGTCTTAAGATTGTTTTTATATTCTTTGCCATCTAAGTTTTAAACAAATTTTTAACATAAGAAAGTCAATATGAATTATAGACATGTAGATGATTAAACAGATCCTGTAACAGGTGCTGAGCTAGAGTTTCCCCCAAACCCCCACAGCTGTCGCTTGGGGAATAAGGGAAGCAAAGCAAGGCCATTGAAAGCTACTTTGCATATCTGAAAAACCTTCCAATGTTTTAATAACGTTAAAAAGCTGGGCCTGCTCAGAACCAGGGAGATGGGCATGACTCTAACCCAAGATGCGATGTAGCTTGAGGGGCTTCCTGCGCCTTACAGAGAGGCTTGGAGGTAACTCCTATGTCATGGGGCCATGCATGCCCAGACTAACAACTGCAGCTGAGAAAGGCGAAGACCAGACTATTGGCAGGTGTAACCTAGTGTGGGAGAAGTCGGAAACTGGGTTACAGAGGAAAATCTGAGCCGGGATTTAAACCCAGGTGCAGCAGCTACATTGGAGCTTTACCATACAGTTGGGGAGTTTTTTACCATGCCATCTGGGAGTGGAAAGGGGGCTTAATCCACGCTGTTTGGGGGCAGAGAGGGGGCTCTCTTGACCACATGGCTTAGAAAGCAGGAAAGCAAGATGTAGCAACCATGCGGAGTTCTCTCTCTTGACCACGTGGTTCGAAATGATGCAGGATTCCAAACAGAGCTTCCAGCCCAGATGGAGGCATAGGCAGACACACTGCGCCTCCTCGCACAACCAAAAGAAGGACAACAACAATTTAAAAACAAAAAACAACAAGAACGGACAGGAAATCAAACCGCATGGAAGTCCAACAACCAAGAAGATAAAGAAACATTCATCCAGACCGGTAGGGGGGCGGAGATGGGCAGCCTGTGTGGAGAGGACTCTCGGCAACGCGGCCAGACCCAGAGAGGTGGTGGATTGTGGAACGAACAGGGCAAGCCAGGGTGCAGCTAGCAGACCCCGTGGCCCGACATTCCCACATAGATAAACTTGGAGGAACGGTGGGGGAGCGAAACAGACTGCGCAACCCAGGGCTCTAGCTCGGGGAAATAAAGCCTCAAACCTCTGAGTGAAAACACCCGTGGGGGTTGAGGCGGCAGTGGGAGAAACTCCCAGCCTCATAGGAGAGTTCTTTGGAGAGACCCATAGGGGCCTAGAGCGTGTACAAGCCCACCCACTCGGGAATCACCACCAAAGGGGCCCAATTTGATTGTGGGTAGCGGAGGGAGTCACTGAAGTCCAGCAGAGAGTGGAACAGGCGCCACTGCTCCCTCTTGCCCCCTCCCCCACATACAGCATCACAGTTCAGAGACCAGCATTACCTCGCCCTGGTGGTGAACACCTAAGGCTCCGCCCCTTTATGTAACAGGCGCGCCAAGACAAAAAAAATAAAGGCCCAAATGAAAGAACAGATCAAAGCTCCAGAAATAATACAACTAAGCAGCGAACAAATAGCCAACCTATCAGATGCACAGTTCAAAACACTGGTAATTAGGATGCTCACAGAATTGGTTGAATTAGGTCGCAAAGTAGATGAAAAAATGAAGGCTATGCTAAGAGAGACAAAGAAAAATGTACAGGCAACCAACAGTGATGCAAAGGAAAACGGGACTCAAATCAACGGTGTGAACCAGACGGAAGAAAGAAACATCCAACCAGAAAAGAATGAAGAAACAAGAATTCAGAAAAGTAAGGAGAGGCTTAGGAACCTCCAGGACATCTTGAAACGTTCCAACATCCACATTATAGGGGTGCCAGAAGGAGAAGAGGAAGAACAAAAAATTGAAAACTTATTTGAACAAATAATGAAGGAAAACTTCCCCAGTCTGGCAAAGGAAATAGACTTCCAGGAAGTCCAGGAAACTCAGACAGTCCCAAAGAAGCTGGACCCAAGGAGGAACACACCAAGGCACATCATAATTACATTCCCCAAGATGAAACAGAAGGAGAGAATCTCAGAAGCAGCAAGACAAAAGGACACAGTTACCTACAAAGGAGTTCCCATAAGACTGTCAGCTGATTTCTCCAAAGAGATCTAACAGGCAAGAAGAGGCTGGCAAGAAGTATTCAAAGTCATGAAAGGCAAGGACCTACATCCAAGATTACTGTATCCAGCAAAGCTTTCATTTAGAATGGAAGGGCAGATAAAGTGCTGCTCAGATAAGGTCAAGTTAAAGAAGTTCATCATCACCAAGCCCTTATTATATGAAATGTTAAAGGGATTTATCTAAGAAAAAGAAGATAAAAAATAATGAACAGTAAAAATGACAGCAAACTCACAGTTATTAACAACCACACTTAAAACAAAAACAAAAGAAAACTAAGCATACAACTAGAACAGGAACAGAACCACAGAAATGGAGATCACATGGAGGGTTATCAATAGTGGAGGGGGAGGGGAAGAGAGGGGGGAAAGGTACAGAGAGTAAGTAGCATAAATGGTAGGTAGAAAATAGACAGGGGGAGGGTAAGAATAGTGTAGGAAATGTAGAAGCCAAAGAACTTATAAGTATGACCCATGGACATGAACTATGGGGGTGGGGGGGAATGTGGGAGGGAGGGGGTGGGAAGGATGGAGTGAAGGGGGGAAATGGGACAACTGTAATAGCATAATCAATAAATATTTTTTTTTAAAAAGAAAGAATGCAGGATTCCCAGACCACCATGAGGATGTGGTCTTGGATAAAGAATGGGAGCCTAGAGGATACAGCAAGATGGCGGTGAGGTAGGTGGGAGCTGAGCTCAGTTGTCCCTGTGCCCAGCTGGAACACCTAGCCAATCTTCTGAGGAACAGAGTGACCTGCCAATGGAATCCTAGCTTATGTAAAGTTTGGAGGCCAAAAATTATAGAGGACATTGCAAAACAGACAGTGAGGACGGTAAGGTCCCTGGGATCTGCACAGGGACCAAGGCTGCTGTGGCCCCCCACCTGGCACCTGCCTCAGGATACAAGTAGGAGAGTTAGATCACTAGCTCCCTCTCCTACCAGAGCAGGGAGGGCAATCCTGCACCAGGAAGGACTTGGATGCAGGAAGTCACTGCAGGAGGGCGTGGGAATAGAGACGAAGTGGGAGACACACAGAGGCGGTATGTATCCGCTGGGACTGTGGACACTGGCACCTGAGAAACTGTGGAGTGCCGGGTGACACCTGGAGAAGGGAGGAGTTGGGACATGTCAGACCCTGATACTGATAGTCTCCAGACTGGTTGGAAAGTTGGGCTGTGTGAAAAGACAAGTGCTTGTTAAGAACAGCCAGCAGCTGCTTTGTAAGGAGCTTTCCAGCAGCAGCTGGCTCATCCTGAGGGTGATTTGAGCTGTGAGGGCCCAGAGGCCGAGTGGCCAAACAGAACAGCACAGGGACCTGACTCGCACTGCATACACAGATACTGAGAGGCTGATTGGAGCCTGGCAGCTCATTTAGGACCTGGGCCAGAGCCTGGGCAACTGTGAATATTGAGGCCCAGACCTTCTCCCACCATAGTAAGGGAGAAAAGCGAAACCCAGCCCCCCCTCTTCCTGTGGCATCCAGGAAGACTGGCAGAACTCGCTGAACGGGTTTAAAGTCAGCAGGAGGCTTTTTTTTTTTTTCTTTTCTCTATCTTTTTTTTCCTCCCCCAAGTGAGACAATAGGACCTGGAGTTATGAAGGGTTCAGACACAGATCCACAGGGGGAGCACAAGGATAACCCCCAAAATTGAGAAACTGAGACAAATGTCACTTTGCTATCCCATAGAGCTGGCATTTTATGTGCATTTTTATTATTTTTTCATTTTTTTTACTTTTATTAGTATGTTTTAAATTTCTCTTCCATATGTTTAGTTTTCCTCATTTTATTTCTCAGTTTAATTGCATTGTTTGACTGGTTTTCCTTATTCTCTATTGTATTTTCATTTTCCTTCTTTCATTTCACCTGTGTTCCAATAACACACAACTCTTGATCGGGTACTTTCTATTTGGTTATCCAAATCATATATTTTTGTCATACTATTGTTGTTCCAGTACCATTGTACATAATTGTTGTTCCATACAATTGTACTTACTACACAGCAACCTCCCTGATCTTAGCCCACTTCACTTTATTCCTGAGCATTATTATTGTTGTGGTTAACTCTATTCTCTCTCATACTACACCTACTTCCTATCCTTTACTCTCACTATATCTCATCATCCAACCTTGCACAAGCACTCTGGTTTCTGGATTCATTCAGCTCACAATCCTCCTCTCCTCTCCTCTAATAAGAGTCTTATCTCTCTTTTTACCTTTCATAAAAAGTGGCTAGTTGGACAAAATATCACAGTTAGCGCTATACTTATCCAAAGAATCTCCTATATCTTCTCTACTTGCTAGTACTTCAAATCCCATAAAATACTCTCCCACTGTCTTAATCCATTTTGCCTACCCCCTGCCACTGGTCACATACAAGAATAGATGGGAGCTGCGAACAACAGGAGGAGAGAAACGACCAACAAAGGAACCACTGAAAGCTAAAAACCCAAGTACCACAACAGATCCCACACAAACAGAAGAAAGGGCAAATCTAGACCATCCACACAAGGAGATCAAAGAGACCACACCACTGAACCCCACAGAATTCCAACCATAGAAGTTCACCCTAAGACAGCTAGAAAAGCGAAACACCAGGAAGTACAGAACCAAACAAAAAGAGTCACCTAAAATGGGGAGGCAAAAAACCCCCATGCAATCAAGAGGAATGGAAGACTCCCCACTAAAAGAGCTACAGGAAATGGAGGTGAGCAAACTATCAGATATAGAATTCAAAATAATGATTATAAAGATGCTCAAGGAACTTACACACAACTATAAGGAACTAAGTGAGAGCTACAACAGCATGAAAAAGGAGATAGAAACTATAAACAAAAACCAGGAAGAAATGAACAATAAAATCTCAGAAACAAAAAACACACTAGAAGGAATTACAAGCAGGCTGAATGAAGCGGAGGCTGAATGAGGCTCACTGACTGAATCAGTGAGCTGGAGGACAAGGTAGAAAAAAAACACACAGAAAGAGCAAGAAAAGGAAAAGAGAGTTAGAAAGAAAGAAGAAGTGGTAAGGAAACTAAAAGACAACATGAACATGATAATATCTGTATAATAGGGACACCAGAAGGAGAACAAGAACAACAAGGGACAGAAAACCTGTTTGAAAAAGAAATGATGGAAAACTTCCCTGATTTGATGAGAGAAAAAGTCACACAAATCCAGGAAACACAGAGAGTCTCAATCAAGAGGAACCCAAAGAGGCCCACTTCAAGACACATCATAATTAAAAGGCAAAATTCCAAGACAAAGAGAGAATCTTAAAGGCAGCAAGGGAGAAACAGGAAGTAACATACAAGGGAGCCCCAATAAGACTAGCAGCTGACTTCTCAATAGAAACACTCCAAGCCAGAAGGGATTGGCAAGAAATATTCCAAGTAATGAAAACCAAGGCCCTCCAACTGAAACTACTCTATCCAGCAAGGCTCTCAATGAAAATGGAAGGCCATGCCCTGGCTGGTGTGGCTCAGTGGATTGAACACCGGCCTACAAACCAAAGTTTGTAGTTCGCTACAAACTACTGTCGCCAGTTCGATTCCCAGTCAGGGCACATGCCTGGGTTGCAGGCCAGGTCCCCAGTAGGGGGCGCACGAGGCAACCACACATTGATGTTTCTCCCCCTCTTTCTCCCTCTCTCTAAACATAAATAAATAAATAAAAAAGGGGGGTGGAGGGGCGGGGAGAAAAGGCATACAACTGTAATTGAATAACAATAAAATTTTTAAAAATAAAAATTAAAAAAAAAGGAAGGCCAAATAAGGAGCTTCCCACACAAAAGAAGGCTGAAAGAATGTATCTCCACCAAACAAGCTCTGAAAGAGACGCTAAAGGGACTACTTTAAGAAAAGGGAAAAATAGACTGAGAGAGAGAGGAACACAGGTATGAAAAAATGGCAATGAATAAGTACCTATCAATAATAACCTTAAATGTAAATGGATTCAATGCTCCAATCAAAAGACACAGAGCAGCTGAATGGATAAGAAATCATGACCCACACACATGCTGCCTACAAGAGATCCACCTTAAAACAAACGACCTACACAGACTGAAAGTGAAGGGCTGGAAACAGATATTCCAAGCAAATGGACAGAAAAAAAGGCCAGGGTAGCAATACTCATATCGGACAAAAAGACTTCAAAAAAAGGGCCATAAAAAGAGACGCACAAGGACACTTCATAATACTCAAGGGAAGATTCCACCAAGAAGACATAAACGTTGTAAATACATATGCACCCAACATAGGAGCACCCAAATTACATAAAGAAAATCTTGGAGGACTTCAGGAAAGATATTGACAGCAACACAATTATAGTAGAGGATTTTAACACCCCACTGTCGAAGATGGACGGATCTTCCAAACAAAATACCAACAAAGATATTGTGGCATTGAACAATGTCCTAGATCAAATGAACTTAACTGATATATATAGAGCCTTTCACCCCAAAGAAGCAAAATACACATTCTTTTCAAATGCACATGGAACATTTTCAAGGATAGACCACATGACAGGACACAAAACAAGCCTCAACAAATTCAAGAAAACTAAAATCATATCAAGCATTTTCTTTGACCATAAGGGACTGAAACTAGAAACCAAACTCAAGGTAAAAACTCAAAAACACTCAAACTCATGGAGATTGAATAGCATGCTATTAAACAATGAATGGGTCAAGAATGAGATCAAGGAAGAAATCAAAAAGTATCTGGAAACAAATGAAAATATAATCACAAAAACCCAAAACTTATGGGACACAGTGAAAGCAGTCCTGAAAGGGAACTTCATAGTGATACAGGCCTCCCTACAAAAGATAGAAACATTTAAAATAAACAACCTAACCCTACACCTACAAGAACTGGAGGAACAACAATGAAGACAGACCAGAGCAAGTAGAAGGAAGGAAATAACCAAGATCAGAGCAGAATTAAATGACATAGAGACTAAAAGCACAATTCTAAGGATCAATAAATCCAGGAGCTGTTTCTTCGAAAAGGTAAACAAAATCTACAAGCCTTTAACCAGACTCATCAAGAAAAAGAGACAGAACCCAAATAAACACAATCAGAAATGAAAGAGGACAGACTACAACTGATACCACAGAAATACAAAGGATTGTAAGAAATTACTACAAAGAACTATATACCAAGAAATTTGAATAACTAGGTGAAATGGACAGATTTCTAGAAAAATATAATCTTCCAAAACTGAATGAAGAAGAAGCAGAAAGCCTGAACAGATCAATAACAGCTGATGCAACTGAACCAGTCATCAAAAAACTCCCAACACACAAAAGTCCCAGACCAGACGGTTTCACAGAATTCTACAAAGCATTTAAGGAAGAGCTAATCCCCACCTTCACAAACTATTCTAAAAAATGAAGGACGATGGAAGACTCCCAAAGGCGTTTTATGTCGCCAATATCATCCTACTCCCAAAACCAGATAAAGACACAACGAAGAAAGAAAACTTCAGGCCAATATCACTGATGAACATAGATGCTAAAATCCTCAACAAAATATTGGTAAACCACATACAGCAATACATTAAAAAGATCATACACCATGACCAAGTGGGATTCATCCCAGGGATGCAAGGATGGTACAATATTCACAAATCAATAAACATAATACATCACATAAACAAAAGCAAAGACAAAAGTCACATGATCATATCAATAGATGTGGAAAAAACATTTGATAAGGTACAACACCCATTTATGATAAAAACACTCAGCAAAGTGGGAATAGAGGGAGCATTCCTCAACATAATAAAGGCCATATACAAGAGACCTACAGCCAACATCATATTCAATGGGCAAAAACTAAAAACTTTCCCACTAAGATCAAGAACAAGACAAGGATACCCTCTCTCGCCACTCCTATTCACCATAGTATTGGAAGTCCTTCCCGCAGCAATTAGACAAGAAAAAGAAATAAAAGGCATCCAAATTGGAAAGGAGGAAACGAAACTGTCATTTTTTGCAGATGACATGATAGTGTACATGGAAAATCCTATTGACTCCACCAAAAAAATACTCGACCTAATAAATGAATTTGGCAAAACAGCTGGATCCAAAGTTAATACTCAGAAATCAAAGGCATTTTTGTATACCAACAATGAAATATCAGAAACAGAAATCAGGAAAAAAGTCCCATTTGATATAGCAACAAGAAAAATAAATACCCAGGAAAAAATATAACCAAGGAAGTAAAAGACCTGTACTCAGAAAACTACACAACACTGAAGAAAGAAATTAAGGAAGACACAAACAAATTGAAGCACATACCATACTCATGGATTGGAAGAATTAACATCATCAACATGGCCATACTACCCAAAGCGATTTATAGATTCAATGCAATACCTATTAAAGTACCCATGACATATTTCACAGATATAAAACAAAAACTTCAAAAATTTATATGGAAACATAAACAACCCCCAAAGCTGCAGCAATTTTGAGAAAGAAGAGCAAAGTAGGAGGAATCACAATACCTGACATCGAACTGTATTATAAGGCCACTGTGATCAAAACAGCCTGGTACTGGCTTAAGAACAGACACATAGACCAATGGAGCAGAACAGAGAGCCCAGAAATAAACCCAAGTCTCTATGGCAAATTAATATTTGACAAAGCGGGCAGCAGCTTAAATTGGAGTAAAAATAGCCTCTTCAACAAATGGTGATAGGAGAGCTGGACAGCTACATGCAAAAAAAATGAAACTTGACCACCAACTTACACCATACACAAAAATAAATTCAAGATGGATAGAAGACTTAAATATAAGTTGTGACACCATTAAAGTACTTCAGGAGAACATATGTAGGAAATTCTCAGATATCCTATGCAGCAATATTTTCACTGATATGTCCCCTATAGCAAGGGATATAAAGGAAAGAATAAACGAATGAGACCTCATCAGAATAATAGGTTCTGCATGGCTAAAGAAAACAGCATTAAAATGAAAAGAGAACCAACAGTATAGAAAAACACATTTGCTGATGACACCTCAAACAAGGGTTTGGTCTCCAAAATATATAAAGAACTCACACGATTCCACTCTAGAAAGACAAATAACCCAATTAAAAAATGGACAAAGGACTTCCACACACACTTCTCCAAGGAGGACATACAGAGGGTCCAGAGACATATGAAAAGATCCTTAGCATTGCTAGTCATCGGAGAGATGCAAATTAAAACCACAATGATACCACTTCACACTGATGAGAATGGCCAACATAAACAAATCAACAAACAACAAGTGTTGGAGAGGTTGTGGAGAAAAGGGAACCCTACTGCACTGTTGGTGGGAATGCAGGCTGGTGCAACCACTATGGAAAACAGTATGGAATTTCCTCAGAAAACTAAAAATGGAGCTGCCTTTCGAACTGGCAATTCCACTGCTAGGATTATATCCTAAGAACCCTGAAACACCGTCCAAAAGAACCTATGCACCCCAATGTTCACAGCAGCACAATTTACAATAGCCAAGTGCTGGAAGCAACCTAAGTGCCCATCACTAGATGAATGGATCAAAAACCTATAGTACATTTACACAATGGAATTCTACACAGCAGAAAGAAGGAAGGAGCTCCTTCCCTTTGCAACAGCATGGATGGAACTGGAGAGCATTATGCTAAGTGAAAAAAGCCAGGCATTGAAAGACAAATACCATGTGATCTCACCTTTAACTGGAACCTAATCGACAAAACAAACAAGCAAGCAAAATATAATCAAAGACATTGAAATTAAGAACTGACAGTAACCAGAGGGTAGAGGGGAAGGGGTAGTGGTGGTGGGGGGGAAGGGGGAAGGGTTTACAGGGTCAATTATAAAGCACACATGGACAAAAACGGGGGGGGGGGGTGTGGAAACAGGGGAGGGAGATGGAGATGGCTGGGGTGGTGGGTAGGGCTGGGGGGAAAGGCAGGAAACTGTACTTGAACAATAAAAGCCAAAAGTATTTAAAAAAAAAAAATGGGAGCCCCACCAAGCTACAAATTCCATTTCTTTCCTGAGAGACAGTAGCCCTAACTGACCTGGTTTGGCAGGAGAAGCAAGGACTATATGTGTGTCTGTGGGAGTTTTAAAGGGACTTTGAAATTTAACGACAACATTCCTCCATTACTCTAAACCTGTATAACCTTTGAATAAATAATTCCTTTCCTTTTTACCAAACTCTGGCATTGAGAGCCACAGTTCATATCAGCAGCCAGCAAACAGAACCCAGAGTAATTAAGACCACTGCAGATGGGAAGGGAGATGTTTTCTCTGCAACAGTATCTGGTGCCACAGAACAAAAGACCCAAGGGCGGGGGGGTTCTGTAACAATCCCATTCCTTTTTTTTTTAACCATTGTTTTTATCTAAAGTAGTAAACATAATCTTATTTTCCTTGCTTGAAAGACTGAAAATGTATATAAAATGCTTAGCGATATATATAAAAGGGTTAGTGCCTGACCCGCCAGGGGCACTCCATAAATTAATTCTCTTTTCCTTCCTATATTCAATGTCACAATCATAATGGTTTCAGAATGTTATAGTAACAATTTTTATTCCTTTTAAGGTATAATGCTTTATATAACATGATTCTTGAACTTGGTATCTATTATTTTTCTTTAAATCGAATTGCTTCTTACTGTGTTCACTGACATTTCCTATGTCGTGTCATTCTAGGAATAAATGCAGTATCACTTTAATGTGTATTTCTTTGCTCGAATTCCATCTTCTCTCCATTTTCAGCAAAGCCCTGCTGAGATACACTGCTCACAGGTTCAGTGGTGAAGGGGGACTCAAATAACAGTGTTTCAAAAGTAACCGACACCCTCAATGGTGTGGATCCGATAGGTGGGCATCATCCTGCAAAGTGAAAGGTGGTTGGTTCCATTCCAGAGCAGGGCAAATAGAGAGCAGGTTCAGTCTGCGGATGGGGTGTGTATGAGAGGCAATCAATCGATGTTTCCCTCGAATGAATGTTTCTTCCCCTGTCTTACTCCCTCCCTTCCCCTCTCTCTAAAAATAAATAAAATCTTTAAAAAAAGTAACCTACATTACCGGAGCCCCAACTCATCAATTGAAATGTGTAATGTACAATAAATACTAATGAAACTTGCTCAGAAATAAATCTCATGTCATACAATTTTAGACAGAGAGGTAAATAATTTACTCTAAGAGTCTTAACTATATACCTATGGAAAGAATTTTAAATCACAAAAACAAGATACCACCCTATGGATTCTCTCATTCCTCTTTTGTTTCCACCACTGCTATAAAGACTATATACCAAACCAGACTACGATCATTCTCGACAGCTCTACTTTGGGATAAAATTTGATGACTTACTAACATGAACATAATCTCTCATTCCACAAGTTATTACAATTTACTCTTTGTTTTCAATGTTTAAAATAAGTATGCCTTGAGATTACAAAAAATTAGGAGGGTAAAATAAACACCATCCCAATACAGCACATTTTCCTAATTCAGGTCTTTCTCCTTATAGACCTAGTCACTACATTAGAGTAAATTTTATCAGTAATGGCTGACAAATTTAAAATAAAACTCAACCTTAAAACACCTTTAGGAATATAGCACAGAGGGAAATAAGGTAATTTTATTAAATAAATTAGTGATTTGCATTATATAAATATCAAAGATGAACTGTATGAAATGTTTATCTTGTGTTTTTCAACAAAAAGAATCTAGTTATATTTAGAAGAAAGAGTAATTTTCTCAAACCAAACATGGTAAAACTTCATTTGTCCTCTACCTTCAGAGAAGAAGTATTCCACAGAGGTGAGTTTTTCAAATAATAGTTTACCCATCTCAATACCCAAACTTACTTTCCTTCAACCATTCTGGACAGAAGTGCTCTCAGCTGTGTCCTGTACTTCTCCCAATACCTGTAGTGAACCTAATTGAAGCACTTGTAGTCACTGTGAGTAGTAGGAGGTTACTGTGGTATCTTGACGACAGCAATAACCACAGGGTATTAACAAATGTAAAGCAATTTGCTCCAATTCTAAACAGCCACATGATGACAAGTTCTTATGGTATCTGCATTTTAAGTTTTCCTGTCCCTTATTAAAAACTCACATCCATCACTGTTTCTAGAGTGTCCTTTACCCAATCTTCTAAATACTGCTTCTAAACTGTGGCTCATCGATCATGCACATAATAACTAACTAAGAGCAAGAATAAACAAATTGGGGTGAGAATCTCCATTTAAAAGGCATATTAGCCTCACTGCACAGTGTAATTTTAAGTTTAGCCAATCAGAGAGTATTTCCAATTACTTCCTATTCTTGACTATCTCAGAGGTTACATTTTCCTGGGAAAATGACAAATAAATTATCATTCTATAGCAGCGATTTTCAATCTTTTTCATCTCATGGTACACATAAACTACCAAAATTCTGCAGCACACCAAGAATTATAATTTTTGTCGATCTGACAAAAAAAAAATAGGTATAATTTTGATTCATTCACAATGGACAGATATCGTCGTGTTGCCTGTTGCCAGTTTTTTATTTGACAATCTAAGGGAAAAAAGTCAGTGCCCCTGACAGAGTAGCCGGGTACTGCATGTTTTAAAAGTTCTGGCAGCACACCAATGTGCCTGCTGCTGCTCACCAACTGAAAATCACTGTTCTATAGAAATTATTCTCTTCACACTTTATTCTCCAATACTGGTATCATTTTTAAAATGTCACCATTAATAAGCAAAATCCATAACATAGAGTTACCTGAGGCACGCCTTGTGAACCGGTTTATTACTGGAGCTAAAAGAAAAAAAAAGCAGAATATGATTATAGACAAAAATCTACTTTAGCCAAACTCCTGAAAATAATCTAAGTTGTTAAGTGATCCTCCAAGTTAAATATGATAATACGAGCAAATAAATAATCAAGAGGAAATACCACAAATATATGAAAAGTAAATGTTTAAATTTACTAGTAACCAAAGAAATACAAATTAAAATATTTCCCATGTTAACTTAGTGTCCACCAAAACACTTTAAATAAAAAATTCCCTAGCTATAGACAGCTGAACCTACTTACCTGAAGACAGTGTAAATCTACAGAATATTTTTATAAATAATTTGGCAATTATATCAAGTGCCATAAAGGTTTATGTCCTTTAATAGAGTAATTCTACTTTTACTTTTAGAGATTCATCCTAAAGAAACACCACCAGCCCGTGGCTGGGTAACTCAGTTGGTTAGAGCATCATCCCGATATATCAGGGTTGAAGGTTCATACAAGAAGCAACCAACAAATGCATAAATAAGTGCAACAACAGACTGATGGCTCTCTCTTTCTCTCTTTCCCTTCCTCTCTCTCTAAAAAAATCAACAAATAATAATTGAAAAAGAAATACCACTAGAGAAAGAAAAAAGCAATGTATGTATGTAACTATTCAGCAGCATCATTTTTACAATGGAAAACACTGGGGAACAAAATTTTAAATGCCCATGTATACTAAAATCATTATTAGGTGAAGGACAATGTAGCCTCGATATTCTCAGATTTAAGCTATGTGGCTTTGCAATTTTTGTGTAGCCCAAAGGTCCATGACATACAAATCTATAGATTGCAGGCTGCAGTTTCAGGCTGGTGTGTGTGAGCGTACCACTCCACGTTCAAGCCTGTCATGGGCCCACTCCCCAGACTCAACTCAGCCCACTATTTCTTCTTGGTTTTGGTTTTAGTTATCTCAGGAAGTGAGGTTTTTAAAAACTTCATTTCTTGAGAGAAGCAGGTAAATTCGCTGTCCGTATTATTTACAGAAATGACATCATGTACTACACAGTGTATTTAGTGGCAGAATGTCATGAGTCTATTGTAATACTTTTCAACACTTCAGTATTTTCAAAACAGTAATTATATGGAAATATAATTTCCATGTTTACATTATGGAAATAGGTCAAGTAAAAAAGACTTAAAATTTTCATCAGCCCTATTCTACATTACCTGAAAAATATGAACACACAGTAGCAAGCACTAGGAGAAAACTACATCAGATGTTCTACATGAGTCCTTGCAACCGCGCCATGAAACATCAGCATCACCGTATTACTGATGAGGACAATTTACAATGAGGCTCAGAGAAACTGATTAATGTGCTTTACATCACACAGCCACCCTATGGCAGATGGAGAATCTGAACTTCTGTACATCTATCACCAAAAGGCTGCCTCACAAAGAACAAAAAGCAAAAATACTGATTCCTGAAATCACAATAGCTAAGGATTTCCCTCCATATTGATATGAATTGTTATTAAAGATTAACTTTGTGAAGTAATTCACAAACCCAATTATCAAAATACTATACTTTATAGCAAAATTGTATCCTCCAAGAGAGAAAATCCAAGAGATAAAATTATCATAATTTATGTACCAAAATAATTTAGCCAATATTTGCCAAGTCACAAATTACGTACAAAAAAGCCTTAAACTGGGTAAAGTGTATGTTACCATATATTTACAGTTCCCATTAGTTTTCTTGGATACTTTCAAACCCATTTTTCACATCTGCTTCAGAAGCTGGTCTAAAGAAAGCCTCCCGAGAAAGCTACACAGACAGGGAATGGAGGGGATGCAAAAAGCTTCAACCACAGGAACGCAGGGTAGCACAGTGCAGGCTGATAAAGGCAAGATGCAGGCAAAACCGGATCTTAGCCTTGGGGGAAAACACAGAGGACACTTCCTCCTGCTGCCTCTCCAGCCTCTCTAGACAATGGCATCAGAGCGCTAGGAGCTTACGGTTTGAGAGGTTCTCCTGGGGTCCCTTCGGTTTCTATGTCTTTCTGAAGTGCTTAAGGCAGAGATTTTCAACACAAGTGGCACTGCCACCTAGAAGGTGTATTCTGAACTTGTGGGACAGTTTTTTCATTGTCACCGTAATTCAGAAGACATCCTTGGCATTTGGCAGACGACACACAGGACAGTCCTGTACAACAAAGAACTGTCCTGAATCCCACGATTTTTGTCCTGTTCTCCTTTCAAATATCCAAGTGGACATTCATGGTGCAACAAAGTCAGTTTATAACCATCTGAGCCTGGATCCGAACACTGCTCTATGCAAACGTGATTATTTTACACAGTTTTAATATATGCCAAGTTTTCCACAACACAACTACCACATAAATTAAAGGAATCTGGAGCACGGCTGTATTTTGTTTTCTTTGGAATTTTAACAAAAGATGTGCATCATTTCCAAAAGTCATGTCACAGCTGCAGTGCCACCTCACATTCCTGTGACGTCACATGAAGTGGAAAGCCTGACCACATCATGCCTCCTCATGTGCGTACTGATGCACATCCCTACCAAAACATGTCTTACTTACTATAAATTGCTTTCTTCATTTCTCCTGTATATTTTTGCTAGAAATTATATCAATTTTTAAATTGTGGGCAGGTAGGTTATATGACTACTATTTCTACTTCCCAACAGTAAATGGGCCCAGGACTGGGCCCTTACGAAGACGGTTGCCCCTGGCTGGTGGGCGTTGACAGCAATTACCGAAAACCCAGTCCCTCAATGCACTTTCCTCCACACCCACCGCAGGGATGAAACACACCTTTCCTGCACAAACTTTTGGCAATTTAATAGTAACCTTTAATTTTTCCGGAGTTTTTTAGTCTAATTACCAAGGATGACATATTGCCTTGCAGGAAATAAAGCAATGCACGTCTGGGCAGAGCAGCCTGGTGCTCTCTCTCAGGAACCTCAGGACAGGGAAGGGAACAGGAGGAAGGCGAGGACAGGCACTGCTGACGCTTCCTGCCACTGGGGATCAAGGCTGAGACCCAGGGGCGGGTGCCACCTGGAGTCAGGAGGCTAAGGCTCCATCCACTACTGGCCCCACTGCCTTCTGTGAAACCTCGGATGAATCATGTAACTTTGACTTAAATTCTCAACTTACAAAAAGTAAGACCTGCCTGCCTTCTTTTGGGGGGGCGGGCGTGGGGAGGGAAGGTTATGGAGAAAAAATATAAACATCTTTGAAAGTGCCTCTAAACTATACATTCCTATTCAAATGTAAGAGATTGATGTTTATGTATTGTGAGCTACTATTACCAATTTTAATATTACCATTTTCAACACACAAAGCAAGCAGCAGTACAAATTCACAAAAAAAGTTAACAGATGATGTTTTAAAATGTGACAGGTCAAAAAAAGTTTTCACCTTTAGAGCTTCCAATCTATAAATATTCTGTGAACAAATTTACATCTCCCCCCCCCAAAAAAAACCCCCAAAAACCAATACTAGCAACTAGGAAAATATAGAAGGAAAAATATAGGAAATGTATTATATTTCTGGAGAAACATGAAACATGACTTAAGAATACACTAAATTGCTAACAGTTTAAAGAGATACAACCTAAGATCTTAGCGAATCTTCAAGAAAACTGCAGGATTTTTTACATAGCTTTGACTTTCTCCCAAATGCCACGGCAGTGGAAGACTGAGACACCTATGTCCTGCGAGTATCTTCATTCTTGTCAAGCCAGAAATCCCCTCAGTTCCCAAACCATATTCCACTAGATTTGTCTTAATTCCTCTCCTCCCAGGAGACCCAGAAGTGTAACTGTAATCCTGAAATATTCTTACAAGAAAAATCCTCCATGACTTGAGGTGAACTGAATGAGCCTCTATTCCTAAGGCCTCCCAACCTATGACTCCACTGGTACCAGCAGGACCTGCTAATCTTCCCACTGCTTTGTGCCCAAAGCCTAAGTACCTGGCAGAGCAGAGGCCCAAGTAATCACCTGCAACACAAATCAATAAACTCTGGGAGGTAAATAGAGCGAGCTTCTTGTCCCACTTATTCTACTGCTTTATGGAATGCAGATGCTTGGCACTGAAACTGTTAACAGAATCCCTGTCGCTGAAGAGTTTGACAAATGCTAGTTGTATTTTCAGATTCAGTGACTACAACAGTTTATACCACGTAAGTAGCTACCTAACCAAAAAATTAGGTGAAGAGAAATTCTGTACAAAACTAAAAACTTACATTCTACAAAAACAAAAGCAGTCAACTGAAAGCATGAACCTGTGAGTGTGGTCTTCAAGAAGGAATGCCAGGGTAGAGTGGTGCATACGGCAAATTCTGGAATAGAAGTTCCAAGTTAACAAAATAACAGCCTAGAGCCATGATCTGGGATCATTAAACACATATGTACACGCACAGCCTGTCTATATTGAAGCCACATTAGTTAAATGGACTCAGAAAAGTGTGCAGAAAAGTGGCCATATACCCTGAAGTGAGATGTACACAATGATCTTGGGGACGGTGAAATAATGAGCCTCCCTATCCTATTAGTCACCTTTTCCAGCAATAAACACTTTCTCAATCTGTTAACTGTCTACATAAAAGGTACTAGAAATGACATAAATTAAAACCATGTAAACTAATTGTTTTTAACAGAGCAAATACTTAGCTCAGAATAAATTAATTTCTCTTATACCCACACTTCAAAAATTAAAAGGGCAGTACAGCTCACTCTTGAACTGAGGGAGAATTAACTTTCTTAAAAGATCAATAGCAGATAAGCAAAAAAACCCCAAAAAGCCTAAAATATTTTGCTAAATAACCTAACACGATTTTCAAACTTTTTATACGTTTCATTCCTGACATTGAGAACAATCACTTATGGTCTGTATTTTTGTTCAGAGATGATGAACTTCAACCACTTTTACAAGTACTACTTAGAGACAGATACTCTAGTTGCCCCTGTCCTGTGATCCTTTGAGTTTGTTTCCAGACACTGGGAGCCTCTGAAGGGCTCTGGGGCACTAGGACCAAACCACAGTTGGAAAGACACTCTCCAAAGCTCCCCAGTCTTGCTCCTAAGAAGACACAGATTACAAGCCAAGTACCCTCCACGTACTTCGGATCAGACATGATGGGAACTGTTTGAGAAGCAGGCATTTGGGGGACCAATTTTCTTCTTCCTTCTGATGATACAGCATGCAATCCCGAGTCCATCCCACCGAGACATAATGAAGCATGGCTGGAGGGCAGAGTGAGATGACATATAGACACTTGAGCTTTTAGAAAGTGCCAACTTTAAGGACCACTACAAAGATACATAGTTTCATTCTTTCTATTCATGAACCAAAGTCCTCAAAATATAACTGATATTTTAAAATATCACAGTAATAACATATAACTACTATATAAGGGGAAACAAAACACTCCTACTTACTTTTGCTTATGAATGAACTTGGTTCTCCACTTTTTAATTCATGGGAACTTTACCAAAAATGCCCTCTTAGGAACGAAAAGAAAAATACAGCTTCAGCTAGAAGAGTTCCAAGGTAGCTAAGCTGAACGACACAGAGTTGATGTAATAACGGTTCTGAGAAGAAGGCTCCCAGGTCTCTCAGGGTTTTTACAGTATGGGTCAGAAGAGGAGGATGTTGGACGGCTGTTGTCCAGACTACAGAAATTCAATCTCTGCTTCTACATATACTAATACTGTCTCTTCTAAACCTACAGGGTCAAATATGTGCAAAAGAAAGATTTGTGGAGACTACTGTTCTGTTTCTAAGAGTGAACACTACAGAATAAAGTAAGAATAGCAGGAAAGCCCAACGCTTAAGAGTTCAAACTGTCTCACAAACATAAAGTCACAGCAAAACAAACCCTAAAAAGGGTAATTAAGAAAAAATAAGGACTCTGAAATGAAGAACAACTGAGAAAACAGTCAGGGGATGTGATTATGGTTGGCCTAATCATAAAAGTGCAGTTACAGAAAACCCTCCCCCACAGCTTCATAGGATGAAGTTGTCCCTGCCTCTAGTCTCGGCTGGAAGGTCCCTCTGCGGGAAGCCCTTCCCTGAACACCCAGTTGGAAGTAGACCCTCCGGTTCCTCTCAATCACATCATCCCATCTCCTTTCCTTCATAGCAACCAGCGCTTCTAAAGGTATCTAGGGTATTATCCTTATTGGGTTTCCTCCCACATGAGACTATAAGCTCTTTGAGGGCAGGGTCCTTCCTCGTCTGTCTGCACCAGAACTCATTCATCTTGCATTAACTGAAACTTTGTACTCTTTTCATGCTAAATGTGTTCCTAAGACATTTTTTACAAAACACCCTTTTCACAAAGGAATATTAAAATTCAAACACCAATAAAATCCTTTTGTTTTTTTTAAAGGAATTGTAAGGAAATTATTTTAAGGAATTATTAAGAATCAAACGTCCTATTGTTACTTAGCTGGTAAACTGTTGTTAATGACAGTCAAAAAAGAAATCAAAAACCTGGGAATAACTCCATAAAAACAGTTACCTGAAAGGACTGCCTTTTTTTTTCCTTCTAAAAATCTATTAAGCTAGCAATTTACAGTGGAACAAGTACAGAATTAGGTTTTTGAAATAAAACCTCATTCTAATGTAAAACTTAGGTATGAATTTGTCCTATCCTGAGCTTACTTGCATAAATATTATGACATGAGGAAACGGCAACAAGGGGTCAATTTAATGCAACTGAATTTTTCCAATTAATTTCTATTTCAGACACGTAGTAATGTTTTTACTATAAACATCTGCCTCATTTAAATAAAGCGATGATTTTCAATATTCCTACCTTCTATTTCCTAGAGTATATTAAAATGATTTTTAAAAACTTAAATAAAACTATAAACTTGAAGATTTTGTACACATAAATTTATTTATGCTGTCAGTTAAACACTGATTCTCCAGGTAGGGGATGGTGTGAAAACAAAGCAAAGCTTTATCCTATTGTTTGGAGGGTGTTTTAACTTTATTTTTAAAAGTCAGATTATTTGCCTTGCATTTCAAATGCAATTAAAGTAGGGCTTGAGATTTAAAAGAGCATTTTTTTAAAGTTTGAAACAGCTCAAAAACCTAAAGACTATTTTCATATTTTTCATTAATAGCTTTTTTTTAATACTCAAGGATATGTTTGCTGATTTGAAAAAGACAGAGAGAGACAGGGAGACATTAATCATATATGCGCCCCAACCATGATCGAACCAGAAACCTAGGTATGTGCCCTGACCAGAAATTGAACCCACAACCTTTGGTGTATAGGACAAAGCTCCAACCAACTGAGCTACCCAGGTCTCATTAACAGCTTTTTAAAAAAATTACTATTACCACACAGCCTTGAAAGCAACCCCTCATTTCTTATATTTCCAATCAAACTTCATTTTTAAAAACTGTCATATTATCAGATGTCTAACACTTACTCTTCCTTTCCCTCCTTCCCTTCTTTCTTTAACAAACTCATAATGATGAGTATATGCCAGTGTTAACTCACTCAATTCTTACAGCAACCCTCTGAGGCACATACTGTCAATATTCACGTTTCATAGATGAAGAAACGGAGGCACAGACGATAAAGTAACTTGCTCAAGGTTCCACATGTTATAAATGGCAGAGCCAGGATTTGAACCCAGAGTCCATGACAAAGTGAAATCATTTTTTAAAAAGTGTGCATTGTTTCTAATTTTTCCTGTCACTACTCTTAAAATTTCAGCAACTAAAAGTAATGTTTATCTTCCCTAAACGACCAGGTTTAAGAAGTATGAGGCAGAGGATATGGGCTCTAACTGATCACATTTATCAAATTATTGGACACAGACACAAAAAAGAACAACATGAGTGTGTACAGGAACAATAACAACTGAGGCAGATAACACACTCTGTTTAGAACAAAAGTATTCGGAGAGGCCTGCAGGACACACACGTAGAGGTGGCTGGCAAGATGCCTGCAAGACATACACGTAGAAGTGGTTGGTAAGTAGTTAATCTGAATCTCAAATAAAGGGAAGTCTGTGCTGCAGCCAGAGGAAAAACTGGGGGGCTCCAAAGGGCATGTGAGCCTTGAGGGGTGGGCAGGAGTCACTCAGAAAGGGAGGGAGGCAGCCTGCACTCAGGCCGATAGAAGGAGGTTCATGGCAACATGCAAGTTTTAAATTTGGCACGAGGCTCATGTAAGAAGAGGTGACGTGGTAAATTTAGGTACGTCAGAATGTCTCCTAGATTAGAATGTGAGCTACTTACCAGCAAGGTAAGCCTATTTGCCTATGTTCTTTGCATGTTGCAGACTGAACAGATTATCAAGCCAATACATAATACAGCCTCATTTTTAATCAATGAAGTCTAAACCTATGAAGCTGAAAATAGGCTAAGGCTATTACATTTTATGTGAACATTTTAAAACTCATTTATGTAAAGAATCATTAGGAGACTATTTAAAAAATTTACATGCATAAGAGGGTTTCAATCACTTCGGAAATACACATGTACAGACATTTACTATTAATCAGACAGTTTTCAACTGAGGTTAAAGTATATTTGAGCACCTCCTCTGGGCCAAGTGCAGTGCACACCAGAAAGCCTAAAGAGCGTATTCCTGCATTTTCCTGCCTGCTGGGGTGGGGGACACCCGACTTCTGCAAAGCTTACTCCGATGCAGGGCATATTCATCCTGCCACATTGATGCCATAATGTCAGCCAGAGAACGGGCACAAATTTCTGGCACGGCACAATGTCTGCTGGCCTTTAAGAAACAGTGAGGATCAGCAGCAAGTTAAGGAAGGAGGACTGGGCAGTCGGGACCAGAATAACTTCCGCAGCAACATTCGGTTAGGTCAGTGAAGACCCATGCCGTGTGCCTCTAGACTGTGTGTCAGTGACTACGTAATGAGTATTTATAAAAGAATTGCCTTTTCTTCATGCCTCTTTACAGTTAAAATTCATTTAATAGGTAACACAAGTATATGATAAACATTTTTTTCAAAAGACAAAAAAGGGGAGATAATGAAAAGTCTCCCACCTAACCAGAGGTCATCTCCAGAGACATTCTTCCTGAGAGAGATGCTCCATGAAACTGCATTTCTTTTAAACTTCTTTAAGCTTAGATTTTCTTCTAATTCCAACTGGCATTTCCACGCTTTCGTGATTCTTAAAAACCTGTAATATGATATGATTCTTTTTGTCCATACTCAGAATTTGCATGAAGAATACTGGTATTCTATAATCTAGGTTGGAGTTCAAGGGGAAGACAGGAATGCAAATTTAAGGCCTGGATCTTCCCTACTATGGTTCTGGTTTTATTTCCTTTTTTAAAAAATAGGATTTCCTGTATTCTTCCAAACTGCTATTGAGTCAAACAACTTACCTAATGAACGTCCATTTAAAAAAGCATGCGCACACACAGTGCCCTGCCCATGGGCAGGTCCTTTGTCACCTAACAGCTTAAATCAGGAAACCAGAGGTCCTACCGTGCTGTCTTGTATGTTAGTAGAGTTCTGAGCTGTGTTGTGTTGTTTGGTGCTGTGATCTACAAAATGGGTTCATGCACCCCAAGCAGAGTATAGGGCAATCCTTTGAAGTATAAAAAAACTAGAACTTGTTTACCATTATTTTTTATTTTCAATATCTATATTCGGGGAAGCTTTATCACCTGCATAATAAACTAATACACTGGTACATGTATAAAATTCACAAATACCTATTGGGAATGCATATTCAAATATATTTTGCTAATGATGGTACATAATCCAAAAAGTTGAGAATTAAAACAGTTCAGTATATGAGGTGCTGTTCCTAAAAATAAACAGTCTCTTGAGTTTCTAAAGTACTATTTTAAGTGCTAACTTGAGTGTAACAGACAGAGAAAAACTATAAAACAGACAGCAAATGCTGGACTAGACTGCAAATTTTGAGAAAGAAAAGTAGGTAGCTTACTTTTTGATATGTGGTTCTTTTCAACCACGTTACCCTGTAAGAACTGCTGAAAATGAAGTGTGCATACTGTGCTTAAGGAGATGGGCTCTGAATTAAGACTCTGAATTAAGAATTAGCGGCATTTTTTCAAGGTTTGTGGGAGGCACACAACACACAAGAGCATGAACACCCAATCATCAGTTTGTAAGTGGCATTTTTTCAATGTCTCGTGCTTAAGCAGTCAAAATGTTAACAATTATTAAATAAAAAGAATATCATTTAACAAATATTAGCTTTCTACAGTAACTGAAATGAAGCAGCTGAGTCATGTTTTAATTTGGAGAATCTTTGGAATGATGCTTTTGGGATCTAACTGAAATGTATTTAAACAAATGGAAGCTTTTATCCTCTTTTTTTTTTTTAATCCAAAAAAATCCCCTTAATATCACTGCCATGAACTGTTTTCTCTTGGAACAGCTAATGTAATGTCAGTCCCTAGCCAAACGGATACCGGAATAACTGTATACAGTATATCTTCTTGGCTTCACTTTTATGTGGAACATGTGTTTATATTTTGACCTCGTCTTTTTTTTAAATACAGAAACATTTTTAAACAGCAGCAACTGCAATGAATTTTTCTTAGTTTCCAAACATTAAGCTACACATGGCAGAGCCTATTGCTGAAACATTTATAAATGTTACACCAACTGTGTTTATATATCTGATTTTTTTAGATTGTTTTGTTTTCATGTAAGTCATGACCTACAAACTTTAGATCAAATTCTTTCCACAAAATAACTACATAATGGAACAGTCTGAGTCATTTTGAATTTCCAAAACACAAAACTCACCCATAAAAAATAAAGAGAATGACTGGCATCATAGTGAAATTTTTGTACAGGGTTCTGTGATGATCCCGACCACACCTAAATGGTGCATGTGAGAGCAGGACAATAAGAACAGGCTCAAGAATACGATGATAATAATTCATCTAACTCAGAAAAATCACTACATTCTTTTTACTTTTCAATTGTCTCTTCTTAAGTAATACAAAAACAAAGTCTAATATGAGATTTCATTGTAAGGAAAAAAAATCAAACTGAAAAAAAATGGTAATTCAGGAGTTCCGGCCAAGGTGGAGGCACAGGTAGACAGGCTTCACTTCCTCACACAACCAAAAGAAAGATAACAACCAATTTATAAACAAAAAACAACCACGCTCTGGCTGGTGTAGCTCAGTGGGTTGAGTGCCAGCCTGTGAACCAAGGGATCACTGGTTCGATTCCCAGTCAGGGCACATGCCTGGGTTGTGGGCCAGGTCCCCAGTAGGGGGCATGAGAGAGGCAACCACACACTGATGTATCTCTTCATTTCTTTCTCCTTCCCTTCCCTTCCCCTCTCCATAAAAATAAATAAAGTCTTAAAAAAAAATCCAGAACTGCCAGAAAATCAAACTATATGGAAGTGTGACACCCAACCAAGCAACTAAAGAAACATGCATCCAGACCTGCAGGAGGGGTGGAGACAGGAGGCTGGGGCAGAGAGGACGCGCAACAATGTAGCGGCTGGCAGACGGGAGCGGGTGAGGTGGCAGTGGGTGAACTGAGACCCACATTCCTGTGTGGATACATCAGGAGGAACAACTGGGGAGTGAGACAGACCACAGCAACCTACGGTTCTACAGGAAACTAAAGCCTCAAAAACTCTGGCTGTAAAAACCTGTGGGGGTTGCAGTAGTGGGAAAAACTCCCAGTCTCATAGGCTAGTCCACTGGAGAGACCTACAGGGTCCTAGAACATACACAAACCCACCCACCCAGGAATCAGCACCAAAAGGGCCCAATTTACTTGAGGGCTGAAAGCCTGCCAAAGAGCTGAGTAAGCAGCACTGTCCCCTGTTGGACCCCTCCGCCACAAACAGCACCACAACGCAAAGAAGGTTGCCATCATGGGTTGTCCTGCCCTGAAGTATACCCAAGGCTCTGCCTCTTACAACCAATAGGTGCGCCGAGACAAAAAAATATGACCCAAATGAAAAAAACAGATCAAAACTCCAGAAAAAGAACTAAGCAATGAGGAGATAGCCAACCTATCAGATACACTGGTAATCAGGATGCTCACAGAATTGGTTGAGTATGGCCGCAAAATAAAGGAAGAAATGAAAGCAAACAAAGTGAAATAAAGGAAAATGTACAAGGAACCAACAGTGATGGGAAGGAAACCAGGACTCAAATCAACGATTTGGAACAGAAGAACACATTAACATTCAACCAGAACAGAATGAAGAAATAAGAATTCAAAAAAATGAAGAGAGGCTTAAAAACCTCTGGGACAACTTTAAACGTTCCAATATCCGAATCATAGGGGTACCACAAGGAGAAGAGGAAGAGCAAGAAATTGAACATTTACTTGAAAAATATAATGAAGGAAAACTTCCCCTATCTGGTGAAGGAACTAGATATGCAAGTCCAGAATGCTCAGAGAGTCCCAAAGAAATTGGATCCAAGAAGAAACACAACAAGGCATATCATAATTACATTAGCCAAAGTTAAAGAGAAGGAGAGAATCTTAAAAGCTGCAAGAGAAAAGGAGACAGTTACCTATGCAGGCGTTCCCATAACTCTCGGCTGATTTCTCAAAAGAAAACTTACAGGCAAGAAGGGGCTGGCAAGAAGTATTCAAAGTCATGAAAGGCAAGGACCTACATCCAAGATTACTGTATCCAGCAAAGCTATCATTTACAATGGAAGGGCAGATAAAGTGTTCCCAGATAAGGTCAAGTCAAAGGAGTTCATCATCACTAAGCCCTATTATATGAAATGTTAAAGGGACTTATCTAAGAAAAAGAAGATCAAAAAAAGATCAAGAACATTAAAATGACAAGAAACTCATAACCATCAACAATTGAACCTATAAAACAAAAACAAAAACTAAGCAAACTAGAATAGGAACTGGACCACAGACATGAAGATTACATGGAGGGTTATCAGTGGGGAGGTGGAGAGGGGAGAATGGGGGGGGGAAAGGTACAGGGAATAAGAAGCATAAATGGTAGGTACAAAACAGGGGGAAGTTAAGAACAGTACAGGAAATGGAGAAGCCAAAGAATTTATATGTACAATCCATGGACATGAACTAAGGGGGCGTGGGGAATGCTGGCAGGAGCGTGGTGCAAGGAGGAGGAGTATTAAGGGGAGAAATAATGGGACTGTAATAATGTAAACAGTAAAATATACATTAAAAAAATGGTAATTCCGAAGGCAAAAATACAAAAATACTTCTATTTGGCCTAGCCCAGCAATTTTCAACCTTTCTCATCTCATGGTACACATTAACTAATTACCAAAATTGCAAGGCACACCAAAAAGATATTATATTTTATGCTGATGCAACCAAAAAAAAAAATACGTGTAATTTTGATTCACTCATACCTGACAGCTATTGTTGTTGGCTGTTTTCGTTTTTCTAATTTGACGTTCTAAGGGGAAAAAAGGTCAGTGCCCTTGACTAAATAGTGAAGTATTGCATGTTTTAAAGTTTTTTGTGGCATGCCAGTTGAAAATCTCTGGCCTAATCTTTTATACCTTAAACCTTATATATCACCTTGATAGAAAACAGAAAGAATTCATAATATGTAAGTTAACATACATAGCACTCAAAATGTCAGTGTAGTTCTAAGTAGAAGAAGACCAAAAGCAATTAAATTTGGATAAGGAACTTCTCCGGCTCTCAGCTGCTCCACCTATTAGAAGAAATAGATTATGTACACTATCTACGAGACAGTCTCTGACAAAAGGATTGATTCTTAAGAAGTCTAGAGATAGAACACTTAAGAGAATAATTTTTTTTCTTAAAAAAAATGGAGGAGTTGGTTCTCAAAAATTTCTGCAGTGAGTTGATGAGTGAATCAGCATAACATCCTATCTTCCAACATTCACATATTCCTTCTCCAGGCCTCAGCCCCTTTCTGGTACCACGTGACTCTCGACACTAAGAAAGTAGACTCTGCATTCAGTTACTCAAAATCTCCTTAACTGAACTCCTCACTTTCAAATAGTACATCAATCCAACCTCTGCCATAGGCCTGCTCTACTGATTACTCTCATTAAAAGACTTCATGGGTTACAGCCCCAGCTGGTGTAGCTCAGTTGGTTGAGTGTCATCCAGTAAACTGAAAAGTCGTGGGTTTGATATCCAGTCATGGCACATGCCTAGGTTGTGGGTTCAGTCCTGGTTTGGTCCCAGTCCAGAAGTGAACAAGAGGTAAGGGATCGATCGATGTTTGCCCCCCTCACATTGATGTTTCTCTGCCTCCATTCCCCTCTCTCTAAAATCAATAAGCATGTCCTCGGGTGAGGATATATAAAAAAAGTCACCTAATGGCTTACAATTTAACTTCTTATTGATCAATTCAAGTATCTGTTGTTAGTATTTACACAGTTTAAAAAGAAACATTGGTTTTTTTGACACAGTTATGAACAAAATCTTGACAGCTGCCAATTTACTGGAATCTATGAAATGAGATTTGCAACCATAAATAACCATTAACTATTTACTCCAGTCCCACCCAGACACAGCACATCACTGTACGAGCAACCCAAAAAGAAAACTTGTAACCATCACATTAAGTGATGGCTAAACAGTCTGATTTTTAAGATAAGTAGACACACGGAAGGACCCAATGCTTTACTTTTGTTTGGGTGTTTTCATTCTATGCCCTCCTTTCCTAAAGCCTAAAATAAAAGATGGATAAGAGTTTGAAAAAGGACACTATTTCAAGTACTTTGATTTTCTAAGTTCAATACTAAAGCAATCCGCTGAATATTACTATAAAAATTAATAATGTTCTTAACTGTCTACTTTTAGAAAATCGTAATCACCATCTATAACTCAAACTATTTTTAAAATTTCTAATAGTATTGTTTTATGCTCATAAATAAAATAATGGCTTCAATGTTTTAGCCGTCTGTCATAAATGATGTAATCCATTTCAAGAGGATTTAAAACTACCACGTAAATTTCTAATACCCAAAGACCATTAAGTCTCATTATTACAAAATCCTGGGCTGGGCTCTTGGCTACAAGTTATGAGTTGAAAGGATGTGGGGTGTGGGGTTTTTTGTTTTTGTTTTTCTACTGTGCAACACAACTGCACATTAAACCCCAAGGAGAACTCTCATAAACTTATCTCCTACTTTGTATCTCTAAAAAGTGCAAACGCTAGATTCATTTCCCCCAAATACAATAAAATTACTATTCTGCAAGAAAATTTTACACTTCTGTAAGATTTCATGTTAATGAGATAATTTGTTTAACATGCAACCAACATTTGGTGAATGCACTGTGCCACGGGCCTTACAAATATTAACCCATTTATGTCTGTAACAACTTTATAAGTTAGGTAATATTATTATAGTAACATGTCAACATGCCTAACACAGCACTTCATACATAAAAGAAAACAAATGTTGCCTGAAAACCTGACTTTCATAAACATTATTCAAACTGATTAAATGTATTTAAGAAGTTATTGATATATTAAGACATTTTAACTTTTAGTCACTTGCTTAAGATAACTCCAACAACCAAAATTTCTTCAGTACTGTGCTGACAGCTACATGTAGGAGGAGGCAAGAGCTGACAATTGGTTGCTTTGTCTCATAATAATCTCGTCACCATAGAGAGAGCAAGTTCTTATATAAGGGCACACAGAAGTGAGCCTAATAAATTAGCTAAAGCAACAATTGTTTAAAGTGATGATTACTCTCTACACTCTCCCGCTATCAGCTGGGTCGTGAACTCAACAGATGAACATATTTCTTACCCCCAGCATGAGCACAGGGAGAACATTTTCACAGCAGAGTCTTGAGAAGTCAGTCCATCTATTGCCCTTACCGCTTTTCCATCATCTCATTTTAGGAAGACCACATAAACCAGGTCACCAGAGGAGTTTCTGACTTTCACTCTTCAAGTTAGAATGAGGCTTTAGTTCTTCTAATTCTGTCTCTAACAGATATTTGCTCATAATCAACTAAGAAAACATTTTCAGAAACATGACTATTCTTCCCAACTCTCCTTCAACCATTTCTTCTCACAAGGGACAGCTGTTCTCTAAGTCTCCCACTGCCACAACCACCACCACGAGCTCCGACTTCCCAATATTTTGCGTGGTTTTGAGGATCCCTTTAAACTGTAAAAAGTCAACAGTAGATACGATTCTCCAACAAAAATCTGACATTGCTCAAAGTTCAGAGGATTAAGTCATAATTTTTACATGGTAAATTTCTTTTGATATACCTCTGACATGCTTGCTTATTAGATATGGTTCTACATTTTGGCCTGTTTATCCACTTTGAATTCTACATCTTTTTCTTCTATAATACAGAAAATTACAGTACTTCCTCCATAGTTTATATTAGTTTATTTTTTCTTCCAGGTTGATTATTTTTCATATACAATATGTATAACTTATGTTTCTCTGGCCACTTGTCTATTTATCAGGGTACTTTCAAATTTTATTTAAAGTCATAATTTTAGCAATTTCACTGAATTATTGAGCAACAAAAGATCTCACAATGATGCCTATATAAAAGCACTACAAGTATTCTCTGCTTTTCAAAAGTTCATGTTACACCACTTTGACAAAACACCTGTATTAGTGCATATCTGTTTTTGCTAACTGAAAAAAAATCCAAAGAGGATTTTCATGTTTATGAAAAAGGGCGAAAGGTAAAAACAATGTTCAGCATTTGTTTTCTAGCAAGCCACGTAGAGGTAGTACGTGCCCTGAGCAGCAAGAGTGGCACTACTTTTACTTTGTTAGTGTTATTTTTAGGTTTTACGTGCTACTTGGCATTGTTTGGTGGGTTATTTGGGGGGTCAAAAATTTTCCATATAAATTAATGGTACAGTTGACTCTTGCACATCATAGGTTTGAATGAGTCCATTTATATGCAGAATATTTTCAGTAAATACTGTAAATTTATTTTCTCTTCCTTGTGATTTTCTTAGTAACTTTCTTTTATCTAGTTTACTTTAAGGATACACTATACAATACATATAACAAAAATATATGTTGATCGACTGTTTATATTATCAGTAGGCTTTTAGTCAACAACAGGCTATCAGTAGTTCTGGGGGTGTCAAAAGTTACACATGGATGTTTGACTGCACAAGGGGTTGGCATCTCTAATGCCCACCACCACCCCTTCTTCCTGTTGTTCAAGGGTCAACTGTAATTGCTTTTTCATTTTATGAAAGATTTCATAGGAACACTATACTTTCATATGGGGAAAACCTGTAATTGCTATAGATTCCACTACAAACTGTAACTCTAAACCTTTCTAATAAATTCCAAACTGTAACTTTAAACCTTTCTAATAAATTCCAAACTGTGACTTTAAACCTTTCTAATAAATTCCAAGCCTGGGAACACTACCTTTTCAGAAGTGATAGACCAAGCTTCATTCACTTCTATAGGATGGGAAAGAGGGACGCAAGGTCTCCATTATAGCTTCTTTCAGGATGTCAGAAGTTCCCTAAAAGGGGATTACTACATGCCATTATTACTCTAACAACTAAAAATTGCCTTTTTGACTAGAATTGACAGCAAACAGAAAATAGAAATCAGAAGTGACAAAATTAAAACAAAATAGGAGAGGAATAGGAAAGCAGAAGAGTAAAGACCACCTTCACCCACCTATTTCACCTGGTGCCATCGATGGTCATGCTACTAGACCTGGGCTGGCGTTTTTGATTCCATCACCAGACTAAGATGTCAATGTCACACGCCTGTGAGTCAATAGGCACCAGTTTCATGGTCAAAAACTTGCCTATTTGCCCATTCTCTCATAAATACCAGTACTTGTCCTAAAAGGATTCATGAAAATGGGTATGAACCAATCAATGCAATTTTATCACCATTACTGAGGAAAACAACAAGAAAACCTGACCGGTGAGTCAGCCCATACCACACATGTAATTTAGGAAGAGCTCCCCGATAGGCTTGGGTTAGAGAGATGTAAGAAAACAGGCTCTGCTACTCACTGGCCCTGTGTATAACCTTGGAGAAGTGACTTTTTATAGAGATAAACCACATTAAGATAGAGCTCACATTAAGATTGACATTTTTTTACGTCAAGGTAGAGCTTGACATTAAAAAAATGCTCAAGTGATGCCAGCCCTCACTGCCTTCCAGAGGTACAAGCTGTGAGTGAAGAGCACAGGGATGGAGCCAAGCCCACCTGTGTTGCAATTCTGGTTTTGCAGCATGCTGGCTGTGAAATAGTGAGCAAACGACAGTCATCTTTCTCATAAAGGTAGGATAATGAATTGAAGCATTTAGCTAGTGCCTAGCATACACCAAATGTCAATAAATGGCAGCTACTTTTTAATTGTTAATACAAGAAAGAGATTATTATTCTTATCACTGTTTATCAATGTTTCTCCAAGAGCAGTCCGTGAACGATGAGTATCAAAAAGACCTGGCAAGTCTGGAAGAAAAAAAAAAACATGTCCCTAGAATGGTACCTAGGAATATTCATTTCTGAATCGAACTTCCTTGAGATGCACACTAAAATTTAAGAATCACTGATCCAGCTGGCTTTGTGTTGTGTCACAAAGTAAGACTTATCTTCCAGTACTTCTTTTCTTTGCTAGGAGAATTATCAAGTAACTGATTTGGTTTTTGCTTTTTTTTTTTTAATATATCTGGGCACTGTTTTGGACCTGACATTGAATAGACAGGCTCACTCCTACTTTGTTTTCCAATAGCTTTACTCTGAATTTTTTCCCCTCTCTGACGAGAAGTTGGCAAACTATGGCCTTGGTCTATGGCCAATTTTGTACAGCCCCAACCCCCAGAGGAACACATGTTCAAAGGGTTGTTTAAAAAATAGAATATGCGATAGAGCCCAAATGTGGCTCACAAAGTCTAAATAAAGTATTTACTGCTTGAACCTTTACAAAAGTTTGCCGGCCACTAGCAGCCTGGACATGTTTTTAAACTCCAAGTCTCCACACAATTTATTTTTTTTAAAGGAGAGGATTAAAACAGAAAATATTCTAGTAGACATTTTCTACTGCACCTAGAAGAGGGAAGTACCACTGCCAAAGTCTCTGATGTTTTGTGTGTGTGTGTGTGTACTGGGTAATGATCCAATTGTATTTGGCTGAAATCAAAAAAGTTTTAAGTCATTGAAGGTGGTATAATTGGTTAATGAGTATTTATTAAAACTCACACTGAGTAATTTTTATAATAAGGGTGCCTTAGAGAATATAAAACCATAAAAAATGATCCCTGCTGTTTAGTAGTAACTTATTTTTTCATTGCAAAATAGAAATGAAATTGCTCTGTGTATAATATACGTGGCTGCAAAGGAAAACTGGAATTATCAATGCCAAGTACTTCAAAAGCATTATACAAACAAAATATTTTATACTAAATTGTATTGAGCACATACAGGTTCTTTAACAACTCCCTTGGTTCCCAGTTCCCTTCAACCTTGGAAACAATTCTTTTTTCCTTTGTGTGTGTGCATGTGCACATGTATGCACATGTGTGAGTGTGTTGGGAGCATAAAAAGAAATAACATTAGATGCCTCTGTCCTTTGGTGATCCATTAACGGCTTCTCCTCATTTATTTAAAATAGGTATTCTTTTATCCTTTTCTTGTTTCTAGTAAGAAAATTATTTGATTAAATTCGTATACAAAAAAATTTAAGACTGATTTACAATTTTTAAGTAATCTTTCCCTTTATCTTCACAGAGCACTAATTTCCAGCGACTTTGTGATTGTTTTGAACAAGCTAAAAATACATTAATTTTATAATATAGTTCAACAACTTTGCAAAGAAACACCTTCCCAGGTACACACACACAAGAAGATGACACTTGAAAATGTTTTCATTATATGAGATGCACTGCAGGCACACAAGCCACAAGTAGTGTAAAAAATAAAAGCTGCTGCAATGCTGAATGCATGTTTGCCTTATACCTGCACAGTGCACACGATGTTGTTTTAGCTTGGGATGCCATAAAGATGGGACTCATGCATTTGTGTAAACACAGGAGGCTGTAAATGTGGGTGTGTGCTAGGGAAAGAGGGTTGTAAGCAGAAGGGGTGGGGCTTGCCAGGAGCAGCTATTTGAGAAAATTCCTTTTTCTTTCCCATTCATTCTTTCTAGCTTCAGTGTCTAGCAGTCTTTGCAATTACTCACTGGCTTTTCATTGTAAAGACAACTAACAAGCTTTTAAAACTTCCTACAGTGTTTTTCAAACACTTATTTTTAAACGGCTCCAAATCACTCAATATTTGTTTTATATAAAAAACAAACTATTAGCCCTTTTCCTCATTCCAAAGATCCCCCGTACGTCACAGGTTAAAAAGGATCCTTTGTTGTGTGTCCAAAAATAACACAACGCAGCATTGGTAAACTGGAAAACAAGGGATTACTTTTTTTTTCCAAGAATGTCAAAGCTATTACCACAAATTTTGTTCTGCCCCAATTTCATGCTCCTTTTAGAGAATTTCCACTCCTAACAACAAAGCCAATCCAATCGAACACCCCTCGCATTTTCGCTTTGGACACTCCATTAATAAACATAAGGGCTGAAAGAGGATGCCAAGCGGGCCAGTTTTCTTTATGCACAATGGTATCCGTCCAAAGCAATATCTCCAGCACAGTGAAAGTTGTCTTGCAGATGCCCACCCCCCACTGGCCGTCCTCTGCCTCACAGCCCAGGACCGGTGGGGCAGACGGGCAGAGAACCCTTACCTTTCAGCTCCCCACTCCAGAGGAGGGGACGAGGAGAAAGGCATGACAAGAAAGCAGAGTAGGAAGGTGGGCGAATAGGAGAGTCAGAAATGGATGCTGAGGGGGTGGGCGAAATGGGAAGGTAGGGAAGGTGGATAATGCAGGGAGAAGTGGGTGAGCAAGGCTGCGGAATTCAAGAATACAGGAGAAAGGCGGTGGGGAGAGGGGGCGGGCAGGGGGTCAGTCCTCACCGTTAAACGCCCCTGTTTCCGTGGCCTCCTCCTCCTCTTCCTGCTCCCCGTTCTCGGAGTCGGTGTGCATGGGCTCCTCAGCAAAGTTGACCCCCTTGCTGGGGGTTCCGCCCCCAGCGGCGGCGCCCGCGTCCCCCCAGGTCCTGCCCTCATGGCCGGAGCGCGCGGCGCCTTTGCGCTCGTTTTCCTGCTGCAGACGCGTGAAGTGCTGCAGCGCGAACTCCAGCAGGTCCGCGGGCTGGTGTCTCAGCACCTCCACCGTGAAACCCTGCAGCAGCTCCGTCAGTCCCGCCGGAATCTCGATGCTCATCCTGCCTTCCGGGCGGCGGGCGCCTGCGCGCCGCCCTCGCCCCCTCCCCGGACAAGCCTCTGGCCCCGCGGCCGCCCACCTAGCGCGGAGGGTGCTGGAGGCGCTGCCCGCTGCGAGTGCGGCGCAGTGGGCCTCGGCGGCCGGGCGGGCCCAGCACGCGGCTGCTCGGTGCGGCGGCGGTAGCTGAGCGAGCGCGGCCCCGGGAGGGCTGGCTGCATCTCCGGCTCCTCCCGCTCCCGCCGCGGCCGCTTCTCTCCCCCGCCCGGACCGCCCCGCCCCCACCCCTCCGCAGAGCGCGGGAGGGAGCTCCCGAGTGCGCCCACGTGACCCCCGGAAACCATGGTAACCCAGTCGGCGGGCGGGTTTG
The DNA here is from genome assembly GCF_022682495.2 of Desmodus rotundus. Taxonomy (NCBI): domain Eukaryota; kingdom Metazoa; phylum Chordata; class Mammalia; order Chiroptera; family Phyllostomidae; genus Desmodus; species Desmodus rotundus. The sequence goes on along the minus strand of NC_071392.1, from coordinate 48,917,952 downwards.
CGGGGAACGCGGCTCCCGCGCGCGGCCGAGGCGTGGGGCCTCCACTCCACAGTACCCGGGGTTGTACCTCCCATAACCAGCCTCGCCTGGGCGTCCACCCGTCCGCACGCTCCGGGCGGTCGGGCCGCAGGGCCGAATTCTCACCTGTCTTTCACCAGGGGGAACCCTCGCTGGTGCCACGAGGTTTGCCCTGAAACTTAAGCCCTCATCTCGGTAGCGGCATTTTTTTTTTCCCGAGAATCTACTTGCATTCGTAATTGTTTGTAATGTGTTTTGTTTAAAGTCATAGAGTGATACTGGTTCTCTTTGAATAAAGAAAAAATGTTTGTGACACCTTCCATTTTCTTTCACCACATTTTATCCAGCCTTTCTCCATCCATCCTGGATATTATGTTTTGCTTTAATGATACTATTCCATTTCCCACCCTATGCATTTACTACTACTTACTGAGATAAATGCACCGTTTATTGCGAGGAACCTATCAAAGTTAGTGGATACCTTTCAAATAGGATAGTGCAGGAGCTGGAATAAAATGTCATGGTCAGGACAGATGGTCCTAAAGCAGGAAAAGCTTTACTTGATTAGACTCTTCTTGTTTATTTTAAAACTTTCCCGTAGGCCTTGCATGATTTTGAATATCTTCAAAAATAAGAATACTTCAATATAAAGAGAAATGGAATTAGAGATGTGTTCTTTCAAAATAGAAGTCTTGACTTTGAAATGAAGCCAATTCTGCAAATGTTTACAGTTTTGAATTATAAAACTGTTTTTTTGCCAATTAAATGCTATTTAAAAACATGTCGTTTTCTACAATGGCCACCATATTATTGTAAATAAAATATCAGAAGAGCAAGCTAACTTATTCTGAGTTATCTTTTCTACATGACTCAGAGACTAGGGACTAGAAATCAAATTGTAACAAAATAGTCCCTTTTATAAAAAATACTTATTGATATTAACCTTTTTTAATAATCCAACTTGAATTCACTCAAGGGTGAGTGTTTTCTCTATTTCCATTTCTTTTCAGTCTCATAGTAGTGTTTTTAATATAGTAATGTACTTCTACTTGTGTCAAGCATTTTAAGAAGTAAGCTTTTATTAAATACTATACCATGCTCCTCACTGCATGGCCCACAATATTTGTCAAACTCTAACCAAGTTAGCATTATTATCTTTATAACTCTAGTAATTTAAGACAAATCTGCATCATCTGTGTTTATTCATGATGTTTTTTATTAAGATTAGCATTGTTTGCATGTGGCAGAAAGTGCACAATACAGTAGCTTAAATACGATAGCTTATTTCCCTATAATGTAAAATGTAAGCAGTTCAGTACTGTCAATGGTGGCTCCATGATCATCAGGCACCCAGGCTCCTTCCAGCCCCTTGCTCTATAATTCTCAATTTGTGGCCCAAAATTACTGCTACATCTTCAGTCATCTCATCTGTATTTCAGCCAAGAGGAAAATGGAAAAGAGAAGGGAACTTGCTCCCAACTCCCCCACCACACACACCCCGTCTCTAAGGACACTTCCAGGAAGTTTAACACACCTAGTACTCTTATATCCTCTTGACCAGAACTTAGTCAAAATGGCCACATCTATGGTGTGACAAATTGCATTTCCAAAGGTGGCTGCAAAATATCTCCTGTTTCATGTGTGCTTCTACCTTGTAACTGTGCCACTCCCCTATCAAGAGTTGGAGTCTTAATTCCCCTCTTAGGAATCTGAATGGGCTTGTGACGGTGTCGATAGAAGTTACTCCAGTATGACAGAGACTGCCAGTGCTGTGATTCCCTGTCTGAAATCCTGACCCACAGAATCTGTGAGCATAATAAAAAGGTTGTTTTAAGCCTCCAAGTTTTGGGGTAATTATTTTACACAGCAATAACAACTAAAACACATGGCTAAAAGGAAAGTTGGGGAATGCAATCTTTATTGTGAGCAATCATGTGCCAAGTAAACATTTGGAGATTAAGAAGAACGAATTCTGTGAACAATAATGGGTGTCTGTCACAATGCTTACCACCCCTTCCCACAGAAATGGCAGGAGAAAATCCACTCCTTTCCAAACATTTACAATAGCCGTGTTTCAAAGTAGCTTCCTGCTTCGTGTTTCAAAATGTGTTTAGTCCTTTTTGTGGATTTACTATATGAGGTATGGTGGATGGCTCTGTCATCAAATACACTGCCAGGGCCATGTGGCTGTCATTTCTTTATGGGAATAGAAGTGAGTCAAGCATGAAATGCATAATTGGATTAGGTGACCTATATGGTCTCTCCCATGCTGTGATATTGTACAATAGTATGATATTAAAAGAAGACCTGTTGGATTTAAAATATCTTGGCAAACAGTTCTCTTATAACAATATTCATTTGCATTAATTCTTAAATCAATAACCATCACCTGAAAAAGTAAAGCTCGATCCTGATATTCCTATTATGTTAATATTGTTCTCAGAACGAACGTTCACTTTTCAAATCATAGTCTGGCTTTTATTCACTACCACATAACCATTTTGGTAATGTTGTATGATTTTCTTTGCTTTCGTTTTCAGAACATTTCCTTTTGATCCTTGGAATGCAGTGACAGTGGCTTATGGGGACTATTTATCTTCAAATTCTTTAAAAGAACATCACTGGTATTGATTCTTTGGTTGTTGATTTACAAAGCAATCTGCATTACTTTCTCAGAAAATCAGAAGCAATTGCAAAAGAACTCCCAAGAGTTCAGCATTGCAATAAAATAAGAGTGCTACCAAATTTGTTTTCACACCTGGGAAATTTAAGAAGTATTGGACAGAGACATCAATTTGTTTATATGCCGCTGCCAAAACAGGCCAATAGCATGGACAAATCAATAGTCTGGGCAAGCTTCACAATGGATAATAATAACTATGATCAATCAATCATACAACATTTCTTATCAAAATTTAAGATGTACCCTGATCAAGTGTCTTTGTACAAGAAATATGTATCCACTCAAGGAGGAAAAAAGGGCAAATTGAAAGGACACAGGCACTGTGCTTGCACAGGGTCCACTGTGGCCATCACTGTCAGTTTATATACCTTAGCAGTTCATCATTGACTACCGCTTGGGTGGCTCTGATTGATATTATCCAGAGACAGAATCCAGTGAGTTGGTCTTGACCATCAGTGGATTGGCTGGCCTTGAGTGAGAGGCTCTCTCCTGGCTCAGTCAGTGTGGCCAGTGGAGTGCAGGATGAGGAAGTGGTCAGGTTTATAAATACATGACAAGACCAGCTTCTTCAGCAGAAAGGAAAGTGCAGAACATGGGCACTGCATGTGGTACAGGCACCACGCAACGTATCTGCTGAAAGATGGTCTTATAAAATTAAAGAGACCCTAAGAAACAACAGAGAATATATCCTTAAATAGTCCGTTTTGTAAGTAGGATATGGCTTTCCTATTAAGGACTAGGTTGGACTCACAACTTTGTCTCTGCTTCCTAAAATTCCACTAAAATGGTGGCTAAAGGAATGGGGAAATAAAACTGTAAACTCGTAAGGGCAAAAGAACAAGAGAACCATAATAAAATTTAAAATAATAAAAATTTAAAATTATTCAACCTTAAAAAGGAAGGAAATTCTGATATATGCTACAACATGGATGAGCCTTGAGGATATTACGCTAAGTAAAATTAAGCCAGTCAAAAAAGACAAATACTGTATGATTCCACTTACATGAGATATCTAGAGTAGTCAAAATTTTTAGAAACAGAAAGTAGAATGGTGGTGGCTAGCAGCTGAGGGGAGGGGGAAATGAAGGGTTGTTTAATGGGTAAAGAGTTTCAGTTTTGCAAGATGAAAGAATTCTGGAATTGGATACAAAACAGCGTAAATATACTTAATACTACTGAACTATAGACTTAATCATCTTAAAAATGATTAAGATGGTACACTTTGTTATGTGTATTTTCCCACAATTTAAAATTTTAAAAAATGTTTTAATTACAAAAGAAAAAACAGGAGAAAAGACAAGAGCAGATGAGAATTGTCTACTAGAATTTTGGAACCAACTTAGCAAACTAGAGAATGCTGGAACCTAAGCTTGGGTGAGGGCTCAGTGAGAGAAAGCCAGCATGAAGCGACATCACATCCGTATCACAGAGCGCAGAAGCACAGAATCTGGGGACGCCACTAAGAGGGATGAGCGAGCGAGGATTTGTGAAAAGTTTGAATGGGGAGCCAATAACTCCATCCACCCTCCAACCCCTCCTCTGTCCTGCAACTGCTCTCCTTCATGCCTAGCAGGAGATGGAGGAGTTGACCTTCTGTAGAGGTTTTCACAGCTGATTGTGGGGATAAGGGACTGTTTTGAAAAGAAAGGAATTGATTCCAATTTGTTGAACTACTTGTCAGTGGCCTTTTTCCTCCACTGGACTCCCAAATTTCTGAGAACCAGATTCATACCCTTCCAAGCAGGAAATCAGAGGGACTCCTCTCTAGGGAACTAACCAGCAGAAGAGACAAGAAGTACAGATGCTGATATCTAAGGTTGAAAAGCCCAGCTCTCTTGCTTTTCACCCTATTTTGAAGTTCACCAGTCAGTAACCACTACCACCTCCACACACTTCATAAACATGAATATAGGTAAGAATCACCAGGTGTCCAGTAAAAACTTTTAGTATGAAAGATTGGGACCAAAAAGAAAAGTACCTCAGAGAAATAAAATACTTTAATATCCTCAGATATACAATAATAACAGCAATAAAGATATTAATTAACATTTACTTATCAGATACGACTCAGAACACCTAATGTCTATTACCTCATTTAATGTTCACAAAAACTCTATAAGATGTATATATCATTACACTACAGATTAATAAACCAAAGCACAGAGAGGTTAAATAATTGGTCCAAGACCACATAGCTCACAAGTGGTACTGGGATAGGACCCCAGGCAGTCTGGCTGTTCAGCCACTGTTCTATATTTGGAGTGAATAAGAATTAACTGTTAGAAATTTAAACTATGATTATACAAATATCTATAAAAAGGTTCAAAATAAAGTCAAGGAAATTTATCAGAAAATAGAACAAAAGAAAATATCTAGAAAATGGCAGAGAAAAATAACAACAAAGAAAGCTCAATGTGAACTCAAGAAAAACAATAAGAAATGGAGAAAATTGTTTAAAAGATCATACAGGAATTTTTTCCAGAATTGAAGTATATAGATTTCTAGACTGGAGGAGCCTGTGGACAGGCCCTTGAAGCAACAAATAAAAACACCCTCACCAACCCTATAATACTGAAATTTTAGAACGCTACCATAAGCAGAAGAGCATAAAAGCTCAGAAAATCATCAGACTTCTTGTTAATAGCGCTGGAAGCTAGAAGACAATGGAACGATATCTTCAAAATGCTGAGGGAAAATTATTTCCAACCCAGAATTCTGCATGCAGCAAAATAAAGGTAGATAAAGATATTTTCAGATATGTCAAGTTTTAGGTAGTACAAACTCCCATTATCTTTTCTCAAGATTCTTAAGTTTTATCAAAATAAGGAACAAAACTCAGAAATAGGGATATATAGGATCCAGTAAGAAGAAGAGAACTGACGTGCTCCCACCACATCAACCAGCCGACCTGTACCTGTATACCTGTACTTCTGCCTACTAATTCAGATGTCTGTGTTCCGTCTACCTGTGCTCCATCCTGGTCCCTCCTCACGGAAATTGCTTCTGCAGTCCCCATCTCTTTCTTGTGTCATTGTTTCCCTTTCAACTGAACCACTCAGTTGCACACAGATTCTAGGGGACCCGGACTCATGACCCCTGTTATTCAGGGCTTGTAGAATCTCCTCCTCTGAATGTGATTAGTCCCTGTTACTTCTATCCAATAAAATATGACAAAGGTGAGGAGATTTTGCAGATGAATTAAGGTCCTAAAGCAATTGATTTTGAGTCAGTACAAAATGAGTTTATCCAGGGCTTGGCTTAATCAGCTGAAAACCCTTTAAAGAGGGACGGGACCTCCCTGAGGGGAAAGAGCCTCCTTGCTGGCAGCCCTGTTAAGGAGGCCAAAGTGAAATGCTTTTTCGCTTGATTTTCAGGATACTACTTTTTCTTGGTTCCTACCTCCCTGTACACGTCTTTGTAGTATTTTTGCTGGGTAGTAAAAAAGTCTTATCCTCTTGACCTTAAATGTTGAAGCACATTAAGTGCAGTGGCTTTAAAAACCATTTATGTGTAAATGATTCTCAAACTTATACCTCCAGATTTACCTCTCTGAACTCAAAAGTTTTATATTCGGCTCTCTTGAGATGATGTCTAACAGGCACCTCAGACTCAACCTGTCCAACACTGAACGCTCTATTACTACTTCCCCTTTATCCACAGATAAATGCCTAGAATATAGTGGCACTCAAAATTTATTGAGTAAAAAGATGGAAGGAGGGAGAAAGAAAGAAGAAGTTGGGGGGATGCGTGTAGAACAAAGGCTAAGGGAATCCTTAGGATAATGGTGAAGAAGGGCCTGGGAGAGCTATTCAGCAGGCTTAGAAATCATCAGGTCCAACTGAAGCAAGAAATCAAAGATATACAGAAGGATGTCCCTAAAGAAAAAGAAAGGTACTGATAAATTATCAAATATGTTTGATTATATTGCAAAAATCTACGCCTCTAGCACAGGGTTTGAGAAATGAATAAAAGATAAAAGATAATTCCAGAGAAAACTACACAATCGAAGAAAAACAGCACAGTCCACTCCAAGGAAAACAGAAGGTTGAACGAGAAAGGAAATAAAATCAAAGAACACTATGTAGCTTAGCCATAGGCAATATTTATGTCATTAAATCAAAACGACCAGTACTGATACCACGAAAAAGTGAGGTATGGTGACACAGGGCAGAAGAGGAGACAGGGAAGAGTGTACCTGTGTCTGCGTTGGGGAGCGTGGAATAAGAGCAGTAATATTCCAGCACAGGAAGTCAATAGAGACATCTGAATTGGAGAATCAAGGAATAGTAGCATATATATTATTTATGGTAGAAACGTGTCATTAAATAGCAAAAGAAATAGCTTAAATAATTGAAAGTGGTTGTTTCTGGGAAATGGAAACAAAATACATCACTGTGTTAAACTGAAGAGTATGAAGTTCTATAGCAGGTACTGTTACAGGCATCCCCACATTTCATTCACCTCTTTATTCTGGGGCTCAGGGGACCAGATAGCCAAGATTTTCCAGTCCCTATTTAGTGGGCTAAACATCTGGTAGAAAATTCTAAGCCTGCATCTTCAGATTCTACGAATTTTAGAAATCAGTTGTTCGTTAGACAAGTAGCACTTTTTACAGGGAAGGACCTTCCAAGTATTCATTCTCTAAATATTCTATTTATTGTACAATGTAACATAGTTTGATGTTTATGAAATTTTCCTTTGTGTTATAATTTCTTGTTCTATCAGTTATTCCTTTTATTGCTCCTCATTTTCTCTCTCCAATTTAGTCACTCCATTGTCACTTGTGAAATTCAAGAACCCAGATTCCAAGGTGTAGCCATCATCCTGATGGGAAAGAATGTTGCATTTTTGCTTTCAGTCCTCTTAAAGCTAACATGTGCTTTATCTGAAGAACAGTTTACCCTTTACCCTGCCTCAGAGTCATAGTGTCTTTTGTTTGTTGAACTGTATGATTTAATAATTTCTGTTTGCTTTTTTTTTTTGCCAACAGAAACAGATTACACATGTATCAAAGCAGAAGGGGACACAAGGGGTGTTTAAACTACATTTTATTCAACATTTTAAAGATTAACATTTTGTGTTTCTCAACTCTTACCGCTCAAATTCTAGAATGTGTAAAATAAGCACAGGTAAGCTGGGCATACATACCAAAAATAATGCTAGGTGTCATTTTGGGTAGACTTGTGTTTGTTTAGATCTTTTTGTGCATGAATGTTTTTATTCGTCCATGAGCAGTCTTTGGTGTTACTCCTCTGCAGATGACTCTAAAATGATTTAGACTTTTAATTCAGTCACCTTTCTTAACTACCAAATCCATAATTCCATTTACCTACTGGAAGCCTCTGGGTGGCTATGCTGCCAACACCTCAAATTCAATCACCAAACTTGTCAGAAACATAAAATTAAGCTCTGCCCCTTCAGAATTGTTCTTTTCCCTCTGCTCTCTATATCTATAAATAGCATCATAACACCTTCTAGTCAGAGGCTTAGACTCAGAGCCTCTGTTGACCTTTGCCTCTCACATCCCAAAGTGGATTAGTTGTCAAATCCTGTTGATTCTATTTCCATGGTGTCTTGCTGACATTCGTCGTCTCCATGCCATTCCTAATATCGCTGTCTGTGTTAGCATGCTCAGGCTGCCATACCATAATGCTGTGGAGTGGGTGGCCTAAACAACAGAAGTTTGTTTGCTCAGAGTTCTGGAGGCTAGGAGTCTGAGATGAAGGTGCCAGCTAGGTTCTGTTGAGAGCTCTCTTTCTGGCTTCTCACTGTGTCCTCACATGACTGACTCTCTCTCTCACTCTCTCTCCTTTTTATAAGACCACTGATCCTATTGGATTAGGACCCCACCTTTATGACCTCATCTAACCTTAATAACCCCATAAAACAGGGGTGTCAAACTCATTTTCACTGGGGGCCACATCAGCCTCGTGGTTGCCTTCAAAGGGCCAAATGTAACTTCAGGACTGTATCAATGTAACTACTCCTTAACAGTTAAGTGACAGCTCAGCGCTGCTGCCAGGTAGAAACAAAGTGTCAGCAAGATAAAACAAGGTGGAGGGCCGGATTCAGCTTGTGGGCCTTGTGGTTGCCACCTGTGCCACAAAAGCTCTATCTCCAAATACCGTCACATTGGGGATCAGGACTTCAACATTTGTTTTTGGGGGACACATTTCAGTGCACTGCACTGTAGCAGACTGGGTCTTCATCACTTCTGACGAGACTATGTCTTTGAATTAACCCTCCTGTCTCCAATCTTTCTCATTTGTAATTGCACATTATTTTGAGAACTCTTTTTCTAGGTGCATTTCTGTTTATGTCATTTTTTTAATGGAAATTCTTTTTTAAAAAGATTTTATTTATTTATTTTTTAGGGAGGGGAAGGAAGGGAGAAAGAGAGGAAGAGAAACATCAATGTGTGGTTGCCTCTCTCATGCCCTGCACTGGGGACCTGGCCTGGCCTGCAACCTAGACGTGTGCCCTGACTGGGAATCGAACTGGCAATCCTTTGGTTTGCAGATTGGCACTCAATCCACTGAGCCACACCAGCCAGGGCTGCTTATTTTATTTTTTGCTAACAAAAAAAAAGGCTTTATGATTCTTGGAGAATAAAGGCAAACCTCATTATCATGAAATTTAAAGACTTTGGTAATGTGATTCCAACCTAATTTCCCAGCTTTAGCTCAAAGTCCCCTTCATACTGTTTATACCATAGCCAAACTGGAACACTTGTCTTTCTCTTAAAGTGTGTTTCAGTTTCCTGCCTTCATGTGTTCGCCCCATTTAGAAACCTTCATGCATCTTCCTCAGTCAGAAATCTTACCTCTTGGTCGAATGTCACAGCATCATTTGGACTTCTTCGATCTCCTGGCCAGAAGTATTCCCTCCCTCTTTGGTGCATCCTTTTGTACTTGTATTATAACTTTTGGGTTTTTTTTGTGGAATTATGTGGTCTCCCTCTGGAAAATAATTTGCTGGGAGCATTGGGTCATGGCTCGGCTTGCACAGGGTGTAGCAGAGTCCTTGCAGAGCCTACTTCCAGCAGGCATTCAGTGAATATTTGTTTATATGACCCACGGATGTATTAATGGGATGATAATATTTCACAGTCAAGTGGACATAGATAGTATTTAGATTAGTGATTTTCAAGCTATGTTAATTGGAGTTATATTCAATTGCATACCTCAGTCTTTGACAAAATATTTTATTTCAAGAAAGGAGTTTGTTCTTAATATTTTAAACCATTGACCTTATGCAACTCCTTCATCTTGTAAATGAGAAAAATGAGGCCTAGTGGAAATTTAAAATGACATTCCCGCCAAAGGATTCCCAACTATTTATCAGCAAGATTCTGATATGTAAACTGTATCATCTGAAAATACATACTTGTGCCACAGCTTAGCAACTTCATCCTAAGATATTACCCTGCTACTGGAAACATCACAGTAATATCTGAAATGAAAACTCAATAAGGGCACATAAGGTTAAATCTTGTTCAATCATTTTTTTATAGACACTGTTTGGTCCTTCAAGACTATGAAAGATTGTGGTTTCTCAGGATCCATGTGTTATTCACCATGGATCCTAATAAAATAAGCCTATTGTCTTAAAAGATGAACACAAGCTGAAACTCACATAAACTCTGTGCGTATTCCCCATGATTTCCCAGGGGCTGCATCAAAGTAAGACCATGTGTTAGTAATTAAGATATCAAACGTATTCATTGTTTCTGTGTGCTTGCAATGATAACAATGTTATTGTTATAATGACATTTTTAGCATTTCTTAGTTCTTGATTTTTAAACAAATTTCTTTAAAACAATCCTTAAATTCACAAGGTTCTCCAAAAAATGAGGAAGGATTGAAGGAACATGAGAAGCTACCCAAAGTATTGTTTTTGCTGCAATGTTACTTTACAGTGGTTCACTCTTATTTGCAGCACAGCCTGACAAGGCTTATCGGTGTATTTAAATAGAAGCTGCCACTTAAAGAAGCAGGAGCTCTGTGAAGAAGCATGCCTTTTTTGGCATGAAATAATCCAGGGAGAGTGGGGAGCTACTGGGAAGACAGTTTATTATCAATAAGAATAATAATATGTCCAGGATGCTACTTCCTGGGCCAATTTATATATTTAGATTTGATTTCCTATTTTTGGAGCACATCTGAATGAATCAAAAATATTAATGCTGAGCGTTGCACTGAGCAAAATGAACGAAAATAAATCTTGAAAGATATTTGAAATGCAACCATTTCCCAGGATTAGAAAATATGGAAAGTTACCTGTTTGACATAGATGAAGGAACACTTCCTTTAATGGCTGTATTTGGCTCTCTGAGAGAGATTCATCCACAAGTCAACATTATTTATAGCACCAATTCTGTGCAAGGCACCGTGCTAAGAGTTACTGTTAAACAAGGGGAGAGTTAGGATGAGGTAAAATGTTCCTGTCCTTGTATTTTGTCTGGGGAAACTGACAGTAAGCAAACAAATACAACACAAATTATGAAGAAATATAGGATGATCTGCAAGAATATCAACTAGGAGATTTAATTAATTTGGAAAAGAGTAGAAATGTGTCCTTTTTGTTGGCTGCTGGTATTGGATATAGACACATCATTTTTTTTGCTATTAAATAGAACCAGAGAATATTAGTGGCAAGGCTGCCAGAGTGGGAGCAGCTGGGAGCAGCTGATACTATGAGAAAGATCCTTGGCTCAGAGCCAAAGCCCCAGAGACAGCAGTTGGACAAACGTAGCCATTTTCCATAGGACTTCCTCTCTTAAAACGCACGTCCCGGAAGCGTGCAGGACCGCTGTCTGGTCCTCCCCAGCTGACTTTATTGTATATTGCAGGAGCCTCTGATTTCAGGGGAACTGGGTCAGAATTAGTCATGAAGAGAATACTTGACAATCTTTTCATTTAACTTTAAGCTGCCAATGCCTTATTCATAAAACTTCATAAATATTTTAAATTTAAAACAGTTTTTCTGGGTGGTATTAAAAAAACAGGAAATTCAAACATTCACAATTGTAATATTTATCAAAAGCCAGTCTTTCTCATTGCATTATTTATATATTGATGAGTTTTTCTATGGAATTCTGTTCATTTTTATAGGTTAGATTTATTGATTGTTTATGTAATAGAAACCAAAATTTAAATAACCCCCAACCCGCTCTTTATACATTTTTGCTTGCATTTTTATTTATACTCATTACAGAGGATTTTCTTCCTAAGGCTTGGATGGACGATTTTATATCAAGTAATTCCTTTAATATCCAACTTAACGTTCCTGTGGTCAGTGTTTTAAGTAATAGTTCCCTGAACAGAAGAACTCTATTAACCCTCTGTTCCTCTTTCAAGACTTGCAGAAGACTTTGCTACTTGCATTTCCATGAAAAAGATGATTTCTGAGTCTATTCAGCTTTCTGTAACACTTAGACCCCAAACACCTAAAATGTCATTGTTTTCATCAATCAGCAGTTTTCTGTCAAGAGCCATCTGGTTCTATCCATTCCCTCCCTTGATTCAAGGTCAGTCTCAATTATTCTCTTTCACTCATACTTTCTAAGTTGCATTTGAGTTCATTGACATTCCTTGTGCCCACCCCACTGCCCCCACTTTCTCCATTCAACCAAGAAGTCACTCACCTCTTTCTTTTGGTTCCCTGTTATGCAATCCTTTTCAGTTTTAGAAAAGTCTTAACACATCCCTTTGAAATATGCATTTATGATGACATGGTTAAGCCCTAATGAATGTTCCTTCTCTTTTTGGAAGTTGTAAGAGGATGACTGCGATGCTCACATACAGTGCAAATTACAGTAAAAACAGACAAAAGGAGTGCTGAATGCTGAAGTCCTGTGTTCAAATCCCAACCCTCCCTAACTAGTTTGGGTCACATTGTTGCCTTTCTGGGTCTCAGTTTTTTTCTATAAAGTGAAGGATTTGAATACTAACTAGATAATCTCTAAGATTCTTTTTAGGTTTAGAGTTCTATAACGCTATCGATGTCTCAATAGAAATACTCCATATTCTATACAATGTACATATATTATAATTTTAAACTCTATAGGAAATCAACTCTGTTTAATATTCTTTTTATTTAATATTCCTGCCAATTTTATTTTTGCATCCATTCACCTTTTAAAAAATCATACTCTTAAGCTCTAATAAAAATTTATTTTTCTTTTCTCATTCTTTTTATATTTTTCCCCTTTTCTTCCTCAGTGACTCTGTAGTTCTTTACATTGCACCTAGACTTGAGTGTTTGTCACCAACATGAAAACATGCTCCATCTGTTCTTGTCATTCTATAATAATAGTATTTTCGTAAGCTACAACTAACATGCTCTTTATTTATATGGTGTACTGACCTTGTACTTGCAGCACAATTTTTCAAAATATTTTAAATAATAATACATAAAATTTTTGAAAAATAAGAAAATATAAAGAAAAAGTTAGAATTTCCCATATTCTCAATATCCAGAAACAATAGCTATTATTTTAAAAACAAATTGGGATTATACTTTATTATTTTCTCCTGACTTTTTTGATATATAATACAAACTGCTACCATTTCTAATTGTGTCCCATTTATTTATATAGCCTCACTTTTTCCTAAACTGTAGATTTCCACTCTTTAATAACCCTCTGCTTTCATTCATTATGCACAGAAATTTCTGCTTATTATTTCATTAACATTTTACTGTGCAGTATATTTTCAGAGTTTCTATTGTTATGCATATTGCAAAGGGTTGAGTGAATATTCGTGCCTTATTTTGAGCTTTACTTATAATGTATCAGAATTCCAATCACATTTTCCTAGCATTTTTATATATTTAACACAGAAGGCAACCCATATTCTGGGTATTTTTTTTTTTGTATTGGTGATTGTCTCCTGAAACAAAGGCACTATTCAAATTCTTTTTGGTCATTCTACTATTAATTAGGTATTAGATATTGGAAAGTCTTGCCTGTCATCTTTTTGTAGCATAATTTTAGGCCTGAAGTATTATTCTGTCACTTGTTACTACTAGTCATTGCAGCAAAGTTATGAAAAAATTTTAATCAGAATCCAAAAATGTTGAGCATCTCCAATTACTGTTATTCTATTGTTAGCTTCCATAAATGAAATAGTCAAAAGCACCGGTATCATAGATTTTGTTACTTCCCTTTTCTCCAGAATCAGACTGAAAATATATGCCAAAGGCTTATTTTAACAATAGGCAAATGCAGTGGTAAGCCAATCTGTTCCGGAACTCTCTTTTTGCTCCTCTTTCAGACGTTTGCCTCTGCCACTTAAAATCCAGTCTCCCATTAGGAAAATCAACAGTACAATCCCAGAGAATTAGAAGGAGTCCTAGTTCGTCCTCTAATACTTGCATAATTGTCACAGACTCTCTTTTCAGAGCTGGGCCGTCTGGACATTGATCACTCTCCAGGAGTCTTTGTGTCGCTCACAAGTTACTGCAGCCTTCTCTTCCTTCTGCGGGGAGAATAATGAAGTTAAACTCTCCTGTCATTTTCATCATTTCTTTTCACTGGTATTTATTTATTCTGATTTCAAGCACAGTGCAGCGATTCTCTTATCACAAATCTTTGCTTGTTCAAAGAAATTTTTTTTATATTTTATGGTAGTCATATTTCTTCAGCTTGGCTTTCCTTTTTTACCTCTTTTTTAAAGAGTTTATTTTATTTTTGGACAGAGGTGAAGGAAGGGAGAAAGAAATGGAGAGAAACATCAATGTGTGTGGTTGCCTCTTGTGCACCCCCTACTGGGGACCTGGCCCACAACCCAGGCATGTGCCCTGACTAGTAATCAAACTGGTGACCCTGTGGTTCCCAGGCTGGCACTCAATCTGCTGAGCCACACCATCCAGGGTTTGACTTTCCTTCTTTAATGTTTGCCCGTCACTGAGTCTGAGAAGATAAAAGCTGAATGGAAAGGAATGAGATTATAAAGAAATCATCTACATTGAGGCTGACTGACAGCCACCAAATATCAGAATCACCAGTTAGAGGACTTGAAGCAGAAACTTCAGGGGGCCGCTTGTCTTGTATTAAATATAACATAAAGCTACAAAAATAAAGTTTCATAGGGAGGCATTTATACTTAGCAACAAGGACTTGGTGTCTTTCACAAAGGCCCAAAACAGAATTGTTTGACAAGATGAACAACTGATCTTCATTGAGACTAAATCTTTTGTTGAGCTAGGTAATGGCTATAATTTTGGAGTCTTACTAGTCTTTGATAGCCATCCTGTCCTCAAATATTAACATGGAAACTTCCAGCCAAGATGGAGGTGTAGGTAGGTACACTGTGCCTCTTTGCACAGTGAAAAAAAAAGAGAACAACAAATTTAAAAATAAAAAACAACCAGAACTGATAGAAAATTGAACCGTATGGAAGTCCAACAACTAAGGAGTTAAAGAAGAAACATTCATCCAGACCAGTAGGAGGGGTGGAGATGGGCAGCTGGGGCAGAGAGGACTTACAGCAAGGCAGTAGCTGGTAGAGCGGGTGGTACCACATTTGCATGAGGATAAACTGGGAAGAACAACTGGGGAGTGAGACAGACTGCACAACCCAGGATCCCAGGGTGGGGAAATAAAGCCTCAAAACCTATGACTGAAAAAACCTGTGGAGGTTGTGGCAGCAGGAGAAACTCACAACCTCATGGGACAGTTCATTGGAGAGACTCACAGGGTCCTAGAACGTACACAAATACACCCACCTGGGAATCAGCACCAAAAGGGCCCAATTTGCTTGTAGGTAGTGGAGGAAGTGACTGAAAGCCTGCTGAGAGCCCAGCCAGCCGCATTGTTCCCTCTTGGACCCCTCCCCCACATTCAGTGCCACAGTGCAGCAACGTGGGTTGCTCCACCCTGGCGAGTACTTAAGGCTGCACCTCTTACTATGTAATAGGCACACCCAGACAAAAAAATATGGCCCAAATGAAAGAACAGATCAAAGCTCCAAAAATAGAACTAAGCGATAAAGAGATAGCCAACCTATCAGAGGCACAGTTCAAAACACTGGTAATCAGGATGCTCACAGAATTGGTTGAGTATGGTCGCAAAATAGAGGAAGAAGTAAAGGCTATGAAAAGTGAAATAAAGGAAAATTCACAGGGAACCAACAGTGAAGGGAAGGAAACCGGGACTCAACTCAACGGTTTGGACCAGAAGGAAGAAAGAAACATTCAACCAGAACAGAATGAAGAAACAAGAATTCAAAAAAATGAGGAGAGGCTTAGGAACCTCTGGGGCAACTTTAAACATTCCAATATCTGAATCATAGGGGTGCCAGAAGGAGAGGAGGAAGAGCAACTAATGGAAAACTTATTTGAGCAAATAACAAAGGAGAACTTCCCCAATCTGGTGAAGGAACTAGACTTCCAGGAAGTCCAGGAAGCTCAGAGAGTCCCAAAGAAGCTGGACCCAAGGAGGAACACACCAAGGCACAACATAATTACATTACCCAAGATTAAGCAGAAGGAGAGAATCTTAGAAGCAGCAAGAGAAAAGGACACAGTTACCTACAAAGGAGTTCCCATAAGACTGTCAGCTGATTTCTCAAAAGAGACCTTACAGGCAAGAAGGGGCTGGCAAGAAGTATTCCAAGTCATGAAAGCCAAGGACCTACATCCAAGATTACTGTATCCAGCAAAGCTATCATTTAGAATGGAAGGGCAGATAAAGTGCTTCCCAGATAAGGCCAAGTTAAAGGAGTTCATCATCACCAAGCCTTTATTATATGAAATGTTAAAGGGACTTATGTAACAAAAAGAAGAAGATCAAAAATATGAATAGTAAAATGACAACAAACTCATAACTATCAATAACCAAACCTAAAAAAACAAAAATGAACTAAGCAAACATCTAGAACAGCAGCAGAATCACAGAAATGGGGATCAAATGGAGGGTTATCAGCAGGGAGGGGGATGGGGGAAAAGATACAGGAAATAAGAAGCATAAATGGTAGGTATAAAATAGATGGGGAGGTTGAGAATAGTATAGGAAATGGAGAAGTCAAAGAACTTGTATGTATGACCCATGGACATGAACTAAGGTGGAGGAATGCAGATGGGAGGGGGGAGCAGGGCAGAGGGGAATAAAGAGGAGAAAAAAAAAGGGACAACTGTGATAGCATAATCAGTAAATATATTTTTTAATGAAAAATATTAACATTGAACTAGCAGATCTTCCTTCAGCCTCTAAGCTCCCAGATTTCCTGCAAAGAGTCTAACAAGAATTTTATCTGGAAGGATCAACTCTTGGAACCCAGAGGCAGTTTTAGGGAAAATAATAATAGAGAACTTAATACATTTTTAAAAAGTAGTCCCTCTTTTTAAAGAGTATATGTATGTATACTCTTACAGTCTGTATGCATGTATACATACATATATACACATACAGTCTGTATGTATGTGTGTATACATACAGGGTGGGGGAAGGTAGATTTATAGTTGTGAGTATGCAAAACACAGTTTAGTGTTATTATTTATTATTGGTGTTATTTTTAAATACAAACAACTGCATACTCTTGCTCCACCTTGTTTATGTGTGTATTATATAAACATATCGATCTCTATATATCTATCTTCGCCTGAAATTAAGAATGGTGGACATGTTCTCTTGATTTCAGAGATCAGTACCATAAATCGTAATCCTATTCTCCCACAAAATCTTATTCTGCCATCATAAGTAGAATATTGGGCTTGAATAAATTATGATGGGACCAGAGTGACACTTTCCAAGTTTTTAAACTGTAAAGCATTTTTTCTTATATTCTTACAGAAATCATGACACTCTGTGCTCCAAATATGTTGATCTGGCACCTCCTCAGCTCATCAAACTTTTTTGTTATTTACTTACTCTCTGAACAGTTTTTGGCTGTGGTGTGAAAGAATGTTTCATAAGCAGCTTCCCCCCACCACCACTACTTTTTCTCCCTTCTTTCTCTTTTTCTGCCTTCCTTCCACTTCCCTACTATCTTCATTAACTACATAGCAAATTACCCTCAAACACAGCAACTTAAAACAATAAACATTTATTATCATATTTTTGTGGGTTAGGAATGCAGAAGAAGCTTAGAGGTGTGGTTCTGGCTCTGGACTGAAGCTGAGCTGTTATCCAGGGCTACAATCATCTGAAGGTTGGACTGGTGCTGAAGAATTTGCTTCTAAGACGGTGCCCTGAAAGGGCTATTGGCTGTGGTCCTAGTTCTTCTCCATAGGGCTGCTCAAGTGTCCACACAACATGGCATCTGGCTTCTGGCAGAGAAAGTGTCCAAGAGAGAACAAGGAGAAAGTAACATTTCCTTTTATGATCTAGTAATGGAAATAACACATCATCTCTTCTACCATATTCTATTTATTAGAAGTAAGTTAGTAAATCCAGCCCACACTCAAAAGGAGAGAATGTAGCTCCACCTCTTGAAGAGAGAAATTATCCAAAAAAAAAAAGTGGGCATATATAAAATTACCACGTACCTCCTTCTCTCTCCATTTTTTTGAATACTTGTGTGGTGAAAGAAAACTATAAGACATCTATGTTGCCTTCTTCTAGGAAACAAAATCATGTCCGCAGGGTAAATAGGGTTAAGTAGCAGAAGACTAGGGATGAGAAAGCCAAATCTAGAATCTTGGGTGGATCACTTAACCTAACTTGCCTCAATTTTACACATTGTTAAGAAACTTGACATTCCTTAAGATTTCTTTTCAATTCAAAATTCTATTTTACCTTATTTATTTTCTTTTTTAGGAAAGTAATACCTAACTTTTGTTCTTTCACTGGCCCCCAAATTAAATTCCTATCTTTTTGGGTGTCAATCATTATATAATCAGTTGTATACATATTTGTGCTCCACCCTTATTTACTTTTACTTCCTTATAGTAATACTTAGGTTTAAAGTCAACCCCAACCTATATCAGGGTCCCAACAGGAAAGAGATGGCCTATCCAAAGTAGATAATTGAGGAGAGTTTAATAAAAGACTTTACATTGGGGTTGAAAGGTTTTAGGGAGACCAGCAAGGGACAATGCACTATCTTGGCAATAGCAAAACCAGGCAACTCTTACCACCCCGAGGCCAAAAGGGGAAAAAAGTACAAAAACAGAGAAGATTCTCCCAACAACAGCTGTGATTTTTGCTCTTGGAGATTGAGCCTATTTGCAGTGACCACAGAAGGAGAGAGTTGAGGTATTAAACATCCCAACCTCACTTTCCTCCTTCCCTCTGATCTCTGACATTCCATTCATTGGCCAAATCCAAACTTCCCTGGTTAGAGAGTACACTAATAAGTGGAAAATAGGGAGCACACCCCCAAAATGAGGTTAAAATTATACTTTGTGAAAATGGGAATAATTAAAACATTAAAGGTAAAATCAGACCTATAGAGAGAGGACCCCACAGACTGAGAGTGCCCAAATATAATCTGTGTATCACCTAGGAGGACAAGACTGAATTGTGATTATATCTAAGAAAAATTGTATTTAGTTAATTAAATTGAGCCATGTCTGGACAATGAATGTGTAAATAGAAGTAGGAGAATCTATAAAAAAGATAATGAGAAAGATAGAATGTGACAGCTCCTCTAGCAGTGGCCAGAGGGATTGTGCCCTGACCTGTGAACACCAGTGTCTTCCGTGAGACAGATAATGATAATGAGAGCGCAGGTGAATGCACTGGGCTGTCACTGCTTCATGACACCAGGCATAAGACCATCCAGCTCACTTCCCCCTACTGTGATCCACTCTGTTTGAGCATCCAACTCCACTTCCATTTGTTCATCACAAAAGAATGTGCTCATCAGAGAATACAAATATCTGAATCTTTCATATTTATTTTTCTTACTATAAATCAATAAATTAAACTTCTGGTGGTTATGTCTTTGTGACCTTGGCTAAGCTGTGCTCCTTCCCAGAGAAGGATATAGGCATTGGGGGCGATCCAGTTTCTGCACCTACAAAGCCCAAGAAGCAGCCCCTGGATTGGGGGAACATCATGCATGGAAATGAAGACAGCCCTGTGAGGACCTGCCATGTAAACTTACCTGCTGTGGTGCATAGCACAACTTATTAGCATTGCTTGTTTAGTTGTTTTTCTCTGTTGCTACGCTCTAAACTCTGTGATCAACGTGTCCATCGTATAATTGCCAGAGAACAAGTTTAATAAGTATTTGTTCAAATGAATGAATGAACAAATGAACTTGTCAAGGTGTGTATGTGAATTGTAACAGGGTGCAGCCAAGAGGAGGGCCCCAAATAGGGATTTGTAATGGGGTCCAGAACTCAAGGTATCCAGGAAGTACTAGAAAAATATATATATAACCTTTAACTGGTTTCATAGATATGTTAAGTAGCTGTGGCCTTGCTTTGATCCAGGAAGCTGGAGCGACTTCCACCCAAGATGTAACTGGGAAGCAACTCCCCCTGGTTATAGCACCTGTGTGAGAGCTTGGAGAAGATTGTCTGTACGCCTTGGGGCCGCACCTGCCCAGACTTACTGTGGCAGCCCAGTAAAGCTGGAAGAACAGGGAATGCTGGCAGGTGTAACTGATTGTAGGAGGAGTTGGAAATGGGGCTGTAGAGGAAGACTGGCACTGGGATTTAAACTCGGGTGTGGCAGCCATACTGGAGAGGGGACCACAGGGATTTGGGGAGAAGAGAGAGGACCACGCGGCTTTGGCGGAGTGGGGACCCCGTGGTGCTGACACAGCTGATGGTGCCCGGAGCCTGAATCACGGACTTCTACTTATTTTCCTGAGATACAGTACCCCAACTGGGCAGAGGGAGAAGGAAGGACTGTGTATGTTTGTGGATATTCTAAAGCACTTTAGTATTTTAATGAAGACATTAAGTCATTACTCTAAGTCTGTATAACTTTTAAATAAATAATTCCTTTTCACCAGTCTCTGGCATTGGGAGACATCTTTGCTCTTGCAGCAGGCAAGGTGAACCTAGTAGGTGGGGGGGGGAACCCCCAGAGTGAAAGGGGGGGTCCTTTTGGTAATAGTATATCATCCCCCCCAGGTCTGTTCTGTAACAGAATCTTCCCCCAAAATAACAAATCTCATTCTAAAAATTTTCTTTAAACTGCAGCACCTTGAATCAACACGCTACTGTATAGCTTCTTTGGAATTCTTATTCTCCCTCTGTACTTGTGGGGCACCTTTCTGTTTTTTTCTTTCACTCTTCCTCATTTGGAATTGAATCCTAATTTTTTTCATCTCTGATAATAATTTTTTGCTTGTGGCTTAACCTTTTTATTCAGCTTCCCCTTAATGCTTTCATCTAGGCCTGCTTTGATCATATTTTCTTTTTTCTTTTCTTCCTTTCATTTCTCCTCCTCCTCCTCCCCTTCCTTCTTTTTGTAAGTGGGTGTTCAGAATTTCTGTTTTAGTTTTCATGTTTACTCCCTCTTGGCTTTCCATTTCTATTCCTTTTCTTCTTGTTATCATTACCTTAGTATGTCTTTCTCAGGCCCCTACTCTTTACTTTCTTCTGCTTACTCCTTCATCCATATCAAGTGAGGCCCGAATTTCTTCTTTTCCCCTAGAGTCTGGAAGTTCCTGGAATGGCTGCTGCCAAGTGCTTCTTTGCTTCACTGCTCTTTTCTGGCTCTGAGAGATTAGGTTTCATATGCCCTTTACAAAAAGTTTTATACGCATCTTTTCAAAGATACATTAAAGTAAGGAGAATAATAGAATCACTATCACCTAGCTTCAACAATTTTTAAAATATACTTCATTGATTACGCTATTACAGTTGTCTCATTTATTTCTCCCCTTTATTCCCCTCCACCTTGCATCCCCCTCCCACCAGCATTCCCTAGGTTGGCTATCTCTTCAACACTTAGTTCCATTTTTGGAGCTTTGATCTGTCCTTTCATTTGGGCCATATTTTTTTGTCTGGGCGTGCCTGTTACATAGTAAGGGGTGCAACCTTAGGTGTTTGCCAGGGCGGGGAAACCTATGTTGCTGTCCTGTGGCACTGAATGTGGGGGAGGGGTCCAAGAGGGAACAATGCCGCTGGCTGAGCTCTCAGCAGGCTTTCAGTCACGTCCTCTACTACCCACAAGCAAATTGGGCCCTTCTGGTGCTGATTCCCAGGTGGGTGTATTTGTGTACGTTCTAGGACCCTGTGAGTCTCTCCAATGAACTCCCATGAGGTTGTGAGTTTCTCCTGCCACCACAACCCCCACAGGTTTTTTCAATCATAGGTTCTGAGGCTTTATTTCCCCACTCTGGAACCCTGGGTTGTGTGGTCTGTCTCACTCTCCAGTTGTTCCTCTCGGTTTATCTGCATGCAGATGTGGGACTGCCTACTCCACCAGCTGCCTCCTGCCCAGGTCCTCTAGCCACCACCTTGCTGTGAGTCCTCTCTGCCCTGGCCACCTGTCTCTGTCCCTCCTACCGGTCTGGATGAATGTTTCTTCTTTAACTCCTTGGTTGTCGGACTTCAACACAGTTCGATTTTCTGGCAGTTCTGGTTGGTTTTTGTTTTTAAGTTTGTTGTTGTCCTTCTTTTGGTTGTGCAAGGAGGCAAAGTGTATCTACCTATGCCTCCAACTTGGTCAGAAGTTCCAGCTTCAACAAATATTAACATTTGTCAGTTTTGCTTCTAGATGTGACCTTCTAAGACTACAGATTACTGAACTCTTATTCTCTATGTGTCCAACCTGCAAGTATGAAGTAGACTGTATCCTAATGCTCTCTGGAGCCATAGGATGTTCAGGTAGAGTGGGCTGCTGCTCTGCTCCTGTCACACACTCTGAACAAAGCTCTGTGTGGCTCTTCTCGTGCTGTTCTGATGTCATTTATGTCCTTCTCTCTCCTCTTCTAGACTGTGAGCACTTTAAGATTAGGAGTTTTATATTATTCCTTATATTCTTAGCATCTTGCTCACAGTGCCTGACACTTAATGGATGGGTCTTAGCAAAACATTCTCAAATAAATGAATGAAAAATGAATGCATGAAAATCATACTTCAATTACTTGTTCTATTTCAAATTTTAAAATATGTATTCTGGTCACTTCACTACAATAGTCTACTCTCCCTTACTGTCTCCAATTTTATCTCTAAGGCAATTCAGTTTCCACTTCAATTTAGGTGACATGTTTTGATGTCATCATTTATAAAATATCTACAGTATATCAGCCATCTTGTTCTAAATGATATAAACAACATTTATGTACATGCGTTATGTGCTGAACACTGTACAAAGTCTTTTGCAAATGTTATCTTGTTAATCCTAAATCACTAAAGTTTAGAAACTAGAAACTATTATTATTCTCATTCTCTAGATGAGGAAGCCCTGGACCAGAAGGAATAAAATTGTATCACCAATGGGAGGAAGAGTCTGCATTTAACCCTACATCTATTTGATTCCAGAACCTGAGCATCTAAACACTATCCTACACTATCATGGAAGCGGTCTTTATTTTTTGGTTGACTTAGTGCTATTTGTGCCCAGTCAACAGCTCTAATTTTTTCCCCTCTGGATACTGTGTCCAAAATAAATAAGAAATTATTCTACTCCTAAGGCTTAAGTCTTGTTCTTTCTGCTCTTTCACCCTTGGCAACTTAATCACTGCAAAAAGTGTCTCTTGAAGTCTTCCCCAGTGACTTTATAATCTGGGTTCCCACACAAAATACTCATGCAGGCACTTGTTGACTGCTCTTCATCTTCTCCTGATGACAGATAGTCCTTTGTATGGCTTCACAATCTATTCAACTTCCCTTCAGACACCAAATAAGCCTTTTTCTTCTCCTTGTGGAAGTAGGAGTGCACACTAATAGGACATTTCTTTCATCATTTTCTTTTTTTGTCCCTGAATTCTACTTCTACCTTTTTTTTTTTTTTAATATCATCACTTCAGTCAGCCTGGTATTCAGATGTCCCTGTCTTGGGCTTGCTCACCATCATGATCAGCTCTCTGATTAGTGGAGGTGACATGTTTTACTGTGCTCATTTTGACTTTGGGCTATCACCCTTCACACATATCCTTTGCAATCCAAGTGTTCTGCTGAAATTGGCCTTCCCCTGATGCTAGGGTTGGGCACATGAACCAGGCCTGGCCAATCATAATTCTGAATTATTCCAACCATAGTAATTGCATCCAGATGAGCACATGACTGATGATGAGCCAATCAAATCCTTTAAGGAGACTTATGCTATTAAGCAAGCATCACTGTCTCCTGAGATTGTAGGTACTAAGCATAATACAGGCCTGAAACTATTGGTGGCCATGCTTGCCGTATATGGAAAGAGACTTGAGAATTGAGTCTTCACAGAGAATGCAGTATTGAAAATGGAGAGACACAGATTCCTGACCCCATCGTTTAAAGCCTGAATCAAACCATGCCTAAGTAGCCTCAACCTCTGAGCGTGATAACCATTAACAGGAAAATACGCTGCCGAGTAGATCTCTGCACTCTTATTAGGAGAAAGAGAACGCCCACCCTTCATAAAGTGTAAATAGTACATTAGATTGGGTGTTAAGGAAGGAGGCAGATACAAAAACAGGAAATTTCAAGCCATGCCCTGAGCTGGCCTGAGGGGTTCCATGAAAGTTCCTCAAGGGATACCATGGAAACCCAAAAGCAAGGCAAAGAATAGCTCTGTATCTGCAATAAGATTTCTGAAGAAAGGCTGTGTTGCTAACAAAAGCAAAAACAAAAATCCTTTGAAAATCATCGATACATATTTATGTTAATTTTTCTAGAAACCCAACATTTTCTATTCTTTAAATTCTGCTTTGCACCCACTTTGTCTATATTTATGCTCCCGACTACATTTCATTGCATTTCATGCTTCTTTCACTTTCCCTCTCAGGGTGGTAAATCAGGGCTCCACACACTCTGCTCTCCTTTCTCGGTGGAGTCGGCCAATTCAGATGTTCGACAAAATTCAAATTCAGCAAATATTTATAGAGTGCCAGGTAGTGCTACGTGCTGTGTTTTGTAACATTCATGAATTCTTTGAACTCCCTAAGAGGTGAGTAGCTATTTATATCTGTGTTTAATGAATAAGGTAAAGCAATCATCTCAAAGGTCACATGGCAAATTGTTGATAGAGCTAAAAATATAACCTTGACCATAGTCAGATATAATATAAAGAGCATGAAGTTTGGGAAACAGACAGGTTTGGATTTGCATCCTGATATGTCTCTTACTTATTTTTGGAACTTGAGCAAGTTATTCAGTCTCCCTGAGCCTCAGTTTTCTACCCATAAAATATAATATTCTCTATCTTGCAATGACATGTGCAAATTATATTAAATAATGTATTAAACACACTAGCATAAAATTGGCTCAGGAACTGTGAGTTTCCTTCCACTCTACCAGGAAATATCTGTTCCTCTATTCAGGATGATTTTCACATAAAAGAGGTCTCTGTTGCATATTAACTCCTTTTAAGTACTGTTTTCTGTTTAGATGCTCATACACATAGAACATATTGTGCTATGTCATAATATTTAGTCATTTTATTATTGACAAGACTCGTGTTGGCCCAGAGAGAGCAAAGGCCCATTGCTATAGATTATCAACACTAAGATTCATAATAGAAAAAAATCAACATCAAATTATTTTTTAAATTTTATTCAATAAAGATGAGAGGGGAGGACCTGCAGACTTTAAACAAATTGCAACTTCTCCCTAGTTATCCAAATCTGGAGAGAATTATATTTACTGAGTCAACAGTTACACAATTAGGCCTAATGTATAGTAGACACTGTAGACAATGTACCGGGGTTCCCTTTACTCCACATCCTCTCCAGCACTTGTTGTTTGGTGGGAAAATGGAGACAATTGTATTTGAACAACAACAACAAAAATGATTTAAAAAATTTAAAAAATAAAAATAAAAGAACAGGACAACCAAAAAATAATTTATTATTTATGTAAAGCATTATTAAGTATTATTTACAATGACTGGCAAACAGTAGTAAAGGATAAAAAGTGGTGGCTAGTGAGAGGGTAGCCTGAAGAAATTTGTAAGAAATAATTCTCTTTTTAGGTCATTTGACTGTAACTTTGTTTCTCCCCCTAGACTATAACCTCCACATAAAATGTGGACCTTCTCTGTCTAGGCTTTCAGGGATTTTTCTGTGCCCCCCCCCCCCCCACCAAAACACAGGATTAGAAGAGGACCTGGAGAAGGGCCATCATTTCCTTACGACAATGGGGAGAGCAGAAGAAAAGCTGCTCTGCTGAAACTTTTGCCTTTTGACAATTACTAATTAAAAATATCAGTCCCGACATCTAAATATGGTCTGCATTTCTTTCCTGTACCACATTTATTTAAAATGAAACAGTCTTCCTTTCACGTGTCTAAATGTTTCTTCGCACTCTTTCTTTCATGCACAGGAACGTTTCCTTCCCTTCCTGCTTGCTGGAGCTTCTCCTACTTTGGCAAAGCAGGGCTCACTGGCTAGTGCACACTTTCTCCGTGCTTTGGCTTGTTGACTTTTACTCCTAAGGGTACTTCAGAGCCTTAGTTGCACCTTCTTCTTTCTCCTGTTAACTGTTTCTAGTTAACAACACTGTCTTTTCCCACCCTGAGCTTGTAATAGGCTGTCCCAGTAGCACCCTTGTACAGAAGAGTCTGTGCCAGACCAAGCTTGCAGAGCACAATTTGAAGAGGCCACAAGTGTCCCGGTTTGGGTGTCAGCAGACTGGTTCCCCCTCTTCTGCTTCTGTTTGTTGCTGGATCTGAGCCAGCTTCTTAGCTTTTGAATGCCTCAATTCTCACTTCTGTAACATTAAGATAATGCTGACTTTCATTTCAGCTTGTGGAAGTAGAATTAAACTGTATATGGGTATTGATGTTTCCATAGTAACAGTCACGTAAGGTATCTAGCATGCCACTGGAGGCAATAAATTATTTATGATAAGTACTTGTAAAAACTCCTGTCACTGTAATAAAAGATTCTTACAGGAAGTCCTGGGGTTATACTTTCACATTAATTTGCATTTATTATTTCAAGGAGAGTTCATCAGTCTGCCTCGAACTATCTAATTATACATTCATAGAATACAATCAATTAGCACATGC
The DNA here is from genome assembly GCF_022682495.2 of Desmodus rotundus. Classification (NCBI taxonomy): domain Eukaryota; kingdom Metazoa; phylum Chordata; class Mammalia; order Chiroptera; family Phyllostomidae; genus Desmodus; species Desmodus rotundus. The sequence continues at coordinate 48,891,193 of NC_071392.1, read as the reverse complement.
CGGAGCTGCTGACTTCAAGAACAAAACGGCGTGCTCCCATGGCCATTGTAGAAGGAAGGAAGAGACTGACTTCCTGGGCCTATTTATTAAAACCAGGGAGGACTCAGTGGGTGTGCCTGGTCTGGGTAGAGATGGCTCCAGTCGGGATCCTCTGAAGACAACAAGAATGTTAGGCAGCTCTACCAAAACAAGTTTATTGTAATATTATTGTTGTTGTTATTATTTTGGGAAAATTAAATATACAATAAAATACAAAAATGTAATAATAATCACTCATGTTATCATTCAGAGATTACCAAAATTAAAATTTTTGTTTATAGCCTCTCTATCTTTTTCCTATACTTATATTTTTCCAAATATTGTTTTGAAATCTGCTTTTTGATTCATGAACATTTTTGCAAGTCATTAAATATTCTTCCAGAACATAATTGGCTGAATATGTCATCATAAGGATGTATAAATTTATTTACCCAAATCAAAATCATTAAACATTTAGCTTGTATCCTGACTTATCTTTTAACTAAAATCAATTCATGTATCAATCTGAGATCTCATGTTAATTTTAGACCTACAAATATTTTGATCCATCCATAATACTTCCATTGCTGACAAAACTCCCTTTCAGCTTTCCTAGTGATTTTGCCATCACCCCACTAGAGCAAATACACCCAAATTCCCCCTCAAAAACAAGTTCCCATGGAGGTCGCAAAAGGAGAGGAGGGCCTTTGCTTGAAATTTATTTTCTATAATATTTGGTCCTTGCATATAGATCTTTTGCCTAAAACTTTATTTTCTTTCTTAATCTTATTGAAAATATCTTTTCTTTCTGAATTCCTTTTCCCTTTAACTACAACGTTGATTTCTTCATTTAAATTTTAAATCCATCCTTACTAGTCTCTTTTGATAATGTGATTTACTTTCTGGTTTAACAGGGGTTCTATTCCCTCATGCAGCATATCTCAAACTTTTTGGTATCAAGACTCCTTGAGACTTGAACAGACACTTCTCCAAGAAGGACATACAGAGGGCCCAGAGACATAGGAAAAGATGCTCAGCATCACTAGCCATCAGAGAGATGCAAATGAGAAACCACAATGAGATACCACATCACACTTGTGAGAATGGCCATCATAAACAAATCAACAAACAACGAGTGTTGGAAAGTTTGTGGAGAAAAGGGAACCCTACTGCACTGTTGGTGGGACTGCAGACTGGTGCAACCACTATGGAGAATAGGATGGAATTTCCTCAAAAAACTAAAAATGCAACTGCCTTTGACCCGGCGATTCCATTGCTGGGATTATACCCTAAGAATCCTGAAACACTAATCCAAAAGAACCTATGCACCTCAGTGTCCATAGCAGCACAATTTACAATAGCCAAGTGCTGGAAGCAACCTAAGTGCCCATAAGTAAATGAATGGATCAAAAAACTATGGTACATTTACACAATGGAATTCTACGTGGCAGAAAGAAAGAAGGAGCTCCTACCCTTTGCTATAGCATGGATGGAACTGGAAAGCGTTATGCTAAGCGAAATAAGCCAGGTGGTGAGGGACAAACACCATATGATCTCACCTTTAACAGGAACGTAATTAACAAAATGAACAAGCAAGCAAAATATAACCAAAGACACTGAAATTGAGAACAAGCTGACAGTGACCAGAGGGGAGAGGGCAGGGGATAATGGGGGAAAAGGGTGAAGGGTTATCAGGAACAATTATAAAGGACACATGGACAATGACAAGGGGGAGGAAACAGGAGAGGGAGGTGGAGAGGCCTGGGGGGGAAAGGCAGAAAACTGTATTTGAACAACAACAACAAAAAATGTTAAAATTAAAAAAGAAAAAGACTCCTTGAAAATTTATCGAGGACCTCAAAGAGCTTTTGAGTTATTTTTATTGCTATTTACCATACTAGAAATTACAACTAAGAAGTTTTTTAAATATTAAGTATTTCATTTTTTAAAGCCCTCACCCAAGGACATGTTTTTTAATTGATTTTAGAAGAGGAAAAAGGAGAGGGCAAGAGGGAGGGGGCAGGTGGGGGTAAATATCAACGTGAGAAACATTGATTAGTTGCCTTCCATGTGCCCCGACCAGGGGTCAAACCCACAATCCAGGCATGAGCCCTTACCAGGGAATAAAACCCACACTTTCTGGTGCATGAACAACATTCCAATCAACTGAGCCACCAGGCCAGGGCCCTATTTCATTTTAAAGTAACAATAAGAGACCGTTACATATAAACATAAATAACATATTTTATGACAAAAAGAGTACATTTTGCAAAGCAAACACAATTTCAGTGTGAAGAATGGCATTATTCTACATTTTTACAAATCTTTTTGATGTGTGGCCTCACAAAAGATGGTTTGATTCTCCAGTTTGCTTCCACATTGAAACTGTTGCCATATGTTGTTTTGGTTGAAGTATATGAATAAAATCCTGCCTCACACAGATATGTGGTTGGAAAAGGAAGGACCTGGAGAGTGAGTCCTCTGCCCACACTTTGAGAATCATTGCCCTAAACTGACTCTAACTGCTGTCTTTATGCTTCAGTTGACTTTTTGTAAACACGTGGTGGTAAGAAGGGTATTTCAGTGTTCTGTAATAATAACATGAAAAATACTCCAGCCACCCACAGAAACCGATACCTGCACACAACACAGGAAAACACTTCCTGTGTGGTACTGGGGAGCCATGATGCTGTCCAAAGTAACTTGGTTCCTAAAACAAGTAGTTCTTCCCAATAGATATTTAGGTTTCACACTTTACCACTGCAAACAAAAACTAGGGATTTTCTAAGGAAAATTGAAGCTTCTTATGGTTTTGTTAGGGAACATTTTTTCACAAGGGTAAGATATGAATTCCGGCTCAATTCAAAATGGAGCCATATTTCTCTGGCACCCATTGCCTACCTTGGCATTCTTGGATCGATAAAACGGACTCATGCTTTGTTTTTTGGAAAATGTCGAATGTGTCTCATTTTAACTCAATTTAGGTCAGAGGTGGAACTAACCCCTACTGGACATTTTAGAGTCAGAATGTAAAATTTTTCACGGGAGACCTCATACTGGGTTGTGTGCACTGCAGCTGATCCCATCTGAGCCACAGTCACTGTTGCAGATACATCGCAGTGGGCCTGACTGCAGGTACACTGTGAGGAGGAAGTGTTGGCCTGGCTACCTCACAGGGCCTGATTCACAACAGTGCACATTCCACTTAATCTGACCGTGACTCAGCCTGAAATGCAGGCATCTGGCATGCAGAATGGCACAGAAGCCTCTGTCCTTAATCCCCACCCAGAGGTCCAGTCAATCGTCCACTCCCACAGGAACCTCACACTGACGACTAGTGTCTGGCAGTAGGTCTGCTCTCAGCCTCTGAGGGCCAGGCAGGGCAGAAGGGCACAGATGTTTCCAATCTGCAGCAAACTCTGGATTGTATCTCAACGTTGCATCTCATGGTGCTGAGTGGTTACAGCTTGGATTTCAGAGAAACTGAGTGTTTCAGCATTCAGTAAATGGAGATAATGGGCTGGGTGTGGAGAAAATGAGAAAGGATATGAAAGTGTTTTGAAACACTTAAGGCCCATAGAAGTATAAGAATTGTTATTATTGTTTTTAAGTGCCTAAACCATCCTTAGTGTTTTCACTAAAGATGAAAACATCTTTAATTGATTAACTCAGTGAATAGGGACACACCTGGCCTGAGATTCTTTGTGTTTATCTCGTCAGTGAAAAGAACATGCAGGATCCTTCCCAGATCTTCTCATGAAGCTAATCTGCTCTGTGGCGTTCCTGAAGTTAACTTGACACTGACTTACAAAGCCCCTTGTTGATCCCTCACTCCTCCCGTATGCCACAAATGAAAGGTGCAGTCTGGTACTGAACATTTTTATCTCCCTATGTTATCTGGTGACTGCTGTGCCATGCAAAATTGATCGTGGTTGATCGATTTACTATCAATGACTTAATTTTTCAAGTGTTTTATATTTCTTTTGACATCTAAAAGTAGCTAATGAAATTACTGAATATACTCTTTTTAAAATATATTTATTGATTATGCTATTACAGTTGTCCCATTTACCCCCTTCACTCCACTCCATCCTGCCCAACGCCTCCCTCCCACATCCCCCCCTATAGTTCATGTCCATGGGTCATACATATAAGTTCTTTGGCTTCTACATTTCCTACACTATTCTTACACTCCCCCTGTCTGTGTTCTACCTACCATTTATGCTACTTATTCTCTCTACCTTTTCCCCCTCTCTCCCCCTCCCACTCCCCTGTTGATAACCCTCCATGTGATCTCCATTTCTTTGGTTCTGTTCCTGTTCTAGTTGTTTGCTTAGTTTGCTTTTGTTTTTGTTTTAGGTGTGGTTGTTAATAACTGTGAGTTTGCTGTCATTTTGACTGTTCATTATTTTTTATCTTCTTTTTCTTAGATAAGTCCCTTTAACATTTCATATAATAAGGGCTTGGTGATGATGAACTCCTTTAACTTGACCTTATCTGAGAAGCGCTTTATCTGCCCTTCCATTCTAAATGATAGCTTTGCTGGATACAGTAATCTTGGATGTAGGTCCTTGCCTTTCATGACTTGGAATACTTCTTGCCAGCCCCTTCTTGCCTGTAGTGTCTCTTTTGAGAAATCAGCTGACAGTCTTATGGGAACTCCTTTGTAGGTAACTGTGTCCTTTTCTCTTGCTGCTTCTAAGATTCTCTCCTTCTGCTTAATCTTGGGTAATGTAATAATGATGTGCCTTGGTGTGTTCCTCCTTGGGTCCAGCTTCTTTGGGACTCTCTGAACTTCCTGGACTTCCTGGAAGTTTATTTCCTTTGCCAGACTGGGGAAGTTCTCCTTCATTATTTGTTCAAATAAGTTTTCAATTTTTTGCTCTTTCTCTTCTCCTTCTGGTACCCTTATAATTCGGATGTTGGAACGTTTAAAGATGTCCCTGAAGTTCCTAAGCCTCTCCTCGTTTTTCTGAATTCTTGTTTCTTCATTCTTTTCTGGTTAGATGTTTCTTTCTTCCTTCTGGTCCACACCATTGATTTGAGTCCCAGTTTCCTTCCCATCACTGTTGGTTCCCTGTACATTTTCCTTTGTTTCTCTTAGCATAGCCTTCATTTTTTCGTCTAATTTGTGACCAAATTCAACCAATTCTGTAAGCTTCCTGATTACCAGTGTTTTGAACTGTGCATCTGATAGGTTGGCTATTTGTTCGTTGCTTAGTTGTATTATTTCTGGAGCTTTGATTTGTTCTTTCATTTGGGCCATTTTTTTTTTTTAATCTTGGCGAGCCTGTTACATAAAGGGGTGGAGCCCTAGGTGTTCACTGGGGTGGGGTAACGCTGGTCACTGAGCTGTGAGGCTGTACATGGGGGAGGGGCTGAGCGGGAGCAATGGTGCTTGCCCCACTCTCTGTTGGATTTCCGTCATTCCCTCTGCCACTCACAATCAAATTGGGCCCCTCTGGTGCTGATTTCCTAGTGGGTGGGCTTGTGCACGCTCTAGCACCCTGTGGGTCTCTCCAACGACCTCTCCTGTGAGGCTGGGAATTTCTCCTGCTGTAGCCTCAATCCCCATGAGTGTTTTCAATCAGAGGTTTGAGGCTTTATTTCCCTGCACTGGAGCCCTGGGTTGTGGGGTCTGCTTCGCTCCTCCACCGTTCCTCCCGGTTTATCTATGCACAAATGTGGGGCCGCAGGGTCTACCTTGTGGGGTCTGCTAGCTGCAGCCTAGCCTGTCCCATTCCACAATCTGCCACCTCACTGGGTCCGCCAGCCACCACCTTGCCGCGAGTCCTGTCCGCCCCAGCTGCCCATCTCTGCCCCTCCTACCAGTCTGGATGAATGTTTCTTCTTTATCTCCTTGGTGGTCAGACTTCCATACAGTTCAATTTTCTGGCATTTCTGGTTGTTTTTTGTTTTCAAATTGTTGTTGTCCTTCTTTTGGTTGTGAGAGGAGGCACAGTGTGTCTACCTACGCCTCCATGTTGGCCAGAAGCTCTCCTGAATATACTTTTTATGAGACTATATCAAATACTGTGCACATGCAATATTTCAAAAGTCCTCTCAATTATTTTTCAGTTAAAAGTAAGCAGAGCCTTGGCACTGAAATTTTAGATTTAGAAATTGGTTCTTGAGTTAAACCTTAACTTCTTTGTGTTTAATTAGACTTTAATTGCTTCAGTTAGAAAAGGTCACCTAACTCTGGAAAGACAACTGATTCTAATTGTGACAATCTCATGCTCGCTGAATTTTATCAGAAAGGTTAAAGTACTTTTTTTCCATTTACTAAGCAGCATCCATACTTTCATGATTATGTCACACCAAAAACAAAACAAAACAAAACAAAAAAACAAACCCTTGGGTTACAAAGAAGTGAGGCAATCATATTTTAATGGATTAGGCTTTGATTCCTTGTCTCAGCAGCTGTATCAGCTTGCTGTGTGCAGATATTTTAGACTATGTGCAGCTAATTTTCTTTGCTGCAGTAATGGAACTGTTTTCCGTGGGTCTGTTAGAGGTATTGCAGGTTGAATAAGAAAATGTCCATAAAGCACTTAGAGTTTCTAAAGGTAGCTGGGTCATAATTTAAGTGACTTTATTTCTAGAGAGCCAAGGTAAGATAAACAGGAGTCAAGGCAGAGGAACTTGAAAGAAGGAGCTCTGAGGAACCTGTGCTGGAATAGCACGGGCTTCTTCAGCTGTCCCATTTCCTGTGGCAATGTGAAGCTATTAGGCTACATAATATCCATGTTATTCTTTGGTTCCATGCAAAATGGAAGCTCAGTTTTAGCTCATGGCTGAGCACTAGACAAAAGACCCCAGCTAGTTTGTGAACTGTATCAACTTAGTTTATATATAAGTATTGGGCAAAATTAGAAAAATATATTAGCGAAACATTACAAGGTCTGTCCAGAAAGTATCCAGCCAGTAAATAGAGACATTTATTGAAAAAGATACAAGGTACAAGAAATGATGTACATAGGAAAATGACTCCCAGTCCCCTTCAAAGTAGACAACTTGGGACCTCACAGAGTTCTCCCAGCATCTCTTTCCATTGTTCAAAACACTGCAAAATCCTTTGTTGGAATCGCCATCAGCTGCCCTATTGTATTTTTCTGAATCTCATCAATGGTCTGAAATCTCTTCCTTTTCAAAGGTGATTTAGTTTTGGGAAAAGCGACAAGTCACAGGCACCAAATGTGGGCTGTAATGGGGCTGAGTCACATGGATGATTTGATATTTCACAAAAAAACCCTGCAGGAGACATGATGCATGAGCGGGTGCATAGTCCTGAGGAAGTTGCCAATCACCAGTTGCCCATAGCTGCGGCCGTTTTCACTGTATTGCATCACTCAATTGAGGAGGAAATTGAGGTAGTACTCCTTATTAATTATTTGGCCTACAGGGGTGTACTCATGATGGACAACACCTTCCCGATCAAAAAACACAGTTAACATGGTCTTGATCTCGTTGTGACTTTGCTGCGCCTTCTTCGGGAGTTGAGAACCAGGTGACTTCCATTGGGACGACTGGGCCTTCGTTTCTGGATCATCATAGCTGCAGACCCACGATTCATCTCTGGTTATGGACTTTTTGAGATAATCTTGTTCCTTGGTAGCATTTTGAATCAAGTCATTAGCAAGTATAGCACAATGTTCCTTGTGCTCTGGTAGCACAAACCACGGAACAAATTGTGCCACAACGTGTTTCATGCCAAGATTCTGCATCAAAATCTCAGACACAGTAGTTTTTGGAATCCCCAGATCAGTTTCTAGCTCTTACAGTGTCAGTCACCGATCTTTGTTGATTGCAGCCTATACACATTCAACATTCTCAGGTGTTCTGCTTGCAGGCCTTCCAGAATGTGGATCACTTTCAACAGATTCTTGACCATCGTTGAAGCATTTGTGCCACACTTTTATTTGCACTGCATTCATTGCATTGTCCCTGAAGTCCTCCTGAATCATCCAAATAGCCTCTATGGAGGAATGTTCAAGCTTAATGCAAAATTTGATGCAGATTCATTGCTCTAGTGGCTCAGTCATTTTGAATGGGACAGCCACACAGTACACATGGTCACTCAACGCATCTACTGCCCCCACTGACTAGTACAGTGAAGTGGTGACTGTTCACACATGTGCATTCCAGTCCACTCTCCTAGGCTGCCGGGTTACATCAAAGCCATGCAAACCTTATTCATCACATTAACAATGGTTGGACTTTTCCCAGACCGACCTTGTATATCCCAGAACATATCCCATGTACACCACTATTCAAACATAAACTGGATTTTTTTTTCTCCTGACTTTCCCTTTCTTTCCTTCTATCATCTACCTATTGATCTATCTATCCTCTATCTACCTATCTATCTATCATCTATTTATCTAAACTCCAGTCACAATACAGGGCTTTTTTAAAAAAGAGGGTGTTACCTTCATTTTTGTGACCTTTTTCATATATATGCAAGTGGTAATTTCAAATGCTATGGAATGATGAAATGCTTAAAATGTAGCTTTGCCTTACAGCAAAATAACAGTCTGAGCTATCATGTTCCCATAGCTGTCTCTGAAAGGAAAAGGGTGACCACACTGAAGTCTAGAAGGGAGGGCTATCAAGGCTGCCACCACTGGAGTGCTGCTGCAGTAGCCCTGATAAAACCAGGAGGAAGTAAGCTGGCCCCCCATCCTGAGCCTTGAACCTCTTGATCAACCAGAAAGACAGGAAAAGAGCACCACAGAATTTATCAGCAAACAGTTTCTTAAGAAGAATTGAACAGTGTTATGGAAGATGAACTGGTTTCTGTACCCCAGTTTTTTTAAGCAAAAACAGGTTTGCACTCCTGTTTCAGATATAATGACTACACTAAGAACTTAGAATATCTCATGGGGATATGTGTTTACGACTCTAGGATATGAGTCATTATATCGGAATCTTAAGTAGAAGACAACTTAGTTATGGAAGACTTTCAGCAAATGGCATTTCATCTCCAAGTCTAGCTAATACACCAGTAAAGGACAAGTTCTAGGATTCTTTAGTGTCCTGTTAATGGTGAGTATATTCCCAGAGCAAAGGGACCGAGCTATTAAACATGGCCCAAGAGAAGCTGGCTAGTGATTTTTCCCTCCTCTGTTTTCTCCTTACCCAATAGCCCTTATTCTCTATTACTATACATTGTTCTTAAGAAAGAATTTGGTTAATTCCTTTCTCTAAACAGGCAGAAAGAGAAAATAACAAATAAAGGTTTAATGTTGGTTTTCCCCCATCAGGAATATTCTCATTAGGCAACTAAGGAATGAAACTCTACATACAGAATTTAAAGGATCAGCTAGCCCAATGGGAAGGAATTTGGGGTGGCAAGGAGAATGTTTTCTACCTAGTTGTCTCTCCACTTTTAACAAGGCAAAGCCCAGTGGGTTCCCATTCACACAGTAGACATACCCCAATGGCCCTTCAAAAATTATACTTGTCTATGTTCTATGTCAGGGAAAATGGTTGAGTGGAGGAAGCTTCTCGTCATGGCTTGTCTGGCACTGCCTGAAGGGTTGGATCTACCGTGACTTTACAGAAGTTACACGAGTTTCCAAGCTGAAGCCCCTCTTGGTGAGGATGCAGATAGCGCACCTGGAAGAGGAGCCAGTTGCTGAGAAAGGTAGCTCTCTTTTCTCAGGATGATTTTCATAAAGAAAGCAAAGAGAGATTTATATTACATGGTTGCAACAGATTATAGAAAGAAATTCCAAAGCAGCATTAAGTATGAAACTGCCCTCCATCCCTTATCCGGAAAATTCAAGACTCTCTTAAGAGTAAAATTTCCTCCTGTATGTCATGAACTTATTTGTCTTACTCTATATCCTTGTAAAATTGTGGACTAATGTCAGAGGGAGCTCCCCATAACGGTGGAGCAATCTGCACAACTCTTCATTTCTTTGAAAAATCTACTAACCAAGGACACCTAATCTTTCTAATGATATCATCCTATTACTCTGTGAAGAACGTTTGGATATTTCGAGGAATAAAATGAAAAGTCACATTGTTTCTGAGGGTTTGTAATAAGTACCATTAGAGAATATGAATAAACATTTTTCGAATGGAAAGAAGGAAGTAATTCCAATTGGGGAAGCAAGTTATATTGATAGTAACTAACTCTCCAGTTAAGCACTAAATGTACACCCATGCTTAATCTTGAGACATAAACATCTGCTTCAAAGGGGAGAATTATACTAGGTGATGGTTCTGTGCTGATGTCACCACTGATTACACAATAGACTTTCAGTGAGATATTCACAAATTTTATTTGTCCCATGTGTTTCACCTGTATAATGAGGCTGATGATATTGATGCATCACGTATTTCATATGAACACTTCAAATGAAAACACATGCATAGATGCACTAAGCTGTTTTCTGGTTAACAGCAGTAAGCAGAAGGTGTTGCTGTGTGTTTTGACATTGCCATTACGTCTCAGCAATGGTTGTGTGTTGAAATATATTTCATAAGCATTTTTGGAGGTGAATTTAGGCTTTTTGAAATACTGGCATATTTTTAGTAACTTCAAATGGGAAAGATTCAAATAAGCTTTATTAGGCTCTGATGTATTCAGACATGTTCAGCATACAAAAAACAACCCGTACTGTGAATGCCAGGCTAAAAGGAGGGATACAAAGTTGAAATTGACCAGACCTCTGCCCTCATGGCTCTTCCAACCTAACAGGGGAGACAGTTATTTAACCAACATTTTAGCACCGTGAGAGACTTAAGAATGAAAATATTGGATTGGCAAGGAGAGAACATAAATTCTAAATGTGACAATTAGAGTAGGAAATTATACCAACAGTAACAACAAGGATAATAACAGCTACAATTGTTAGGGTCTTTTATATTCAAGACACACTAAAAATATTATCACATTTACTCTCCTCCAAAAATCTATGAAATCGTTACTGTCCTTATTTTATAGATGCAGAAACTGAGACTTAGACAAACAAAATGACTTGTGCAAGATGACACGGCTACACTAGGTAGAAGCAAGGTATTGAGTTTGGATCCACCTAACATGAAAACCCATGTTCTTTCTACTCCGCCACCATGCATCTCAGTAACAATGCCATGCAACCATTTTTGAATCTTTTGGAGAGACAATTTCCCTGAAATAAGCCATGACTCTGTGATACCTCGATGGCCATTCAAAGACCAGAGAGGTGGGAACATAGGAGCCTTGTGCACCAGCAGGTGTGAGGTCCATGTGGAGAACTACTCTCCAGTCTGCTGGGGCTTCTGTGGAACTGGCCACCTGACCTAACAAAGGCATCCAACAGGGATTTTTCCTTTTCTTTAGAAAGGACTGGGGAGTAGGGAATAATCCCTTCTAGCTATTTCAAAAGGCAAACCAGCTAACACTTACACATACACAAATGGCTTGCATTTCATGCTTTTCCTTCTAATGCCTTAAGAGACTCTTCTCCAAGAACAAATAGGCAAATTGCAATCTTTACTACATTTTAAATGACTATTTTCTAAGACAAATATTCTGAATACAAGAATTTTCCTGATTACTGAGTTTATGGTATGAAAATTCTTACAAAGACATAAAAATCACCTAACCATTTAGCTATGATTAGAAATCAATTGCTTTTTTAAAAAATAGTAAAAACTACATGATGGTAGAAGGCATGCGGAAAATATGCTGTATTTATAGTATGCAAAGTGAACTGAAATCTGACATGATAATTTTCATCCTTATGTGAAAAAACTTAAAGAACAATATATTCTGACCATATTATTCTTATTTTAGAATCTGATAGCAAAAAAAACTTCTGCCCAATGAGATGACATTTTAGACACATGAGCATAAATTAAACAAGAAGTTGTGTCTAAAGTATGATTTTTTCTGTGATCAGCATGATGGCTAACATCTGAGGTATCTGGATAGCACATTGTTGGTTTGTGGAAATCCCCAAATAGAAAAGTGGTTTTTGTTCTGCCCAGTGTGGTCACTAGCGTGAATTCTTATCTGAAGCCATGGTCACCAGGATAGTTCCAAGATGGCTGCTATAGTTACAGAGAATGATAAATGATTCTGTGTTACTACTTTGCAAAGTTCTGCTTTAGCTCTTGTAATGGAATTCAAATTGTGCCAGCCATCTTTTACTAGTCAGTCCCATGGGATTTTTATTGTTATTTTGAACAAGATCTATTTTTATTTAATTCTATGGGAACCACACATTCTTTGTACTTTTGCCAGAAATTTATTTTCCAATGAATATTACTCAATTCTAAATAAGTACTTTCTGCATTTTTATGCTGGGACATAGTAGGGTGAGTTCAATTTAGGATGAACACCATATAAAGTTATATAGTGTAGTCTGGACTTTTTTGTAACTCTGATATTCAGGCAACTAAAAGTGAGTTTGGGTTTTATTTATTGTTTTTCAAAGTGATCAGTTTTCAACAAAAACATCTTTTTAAAAAAGTAATTAGGAACTGATTTGTTACAACTGTTAACCTAAAATTAAGAAGTTGAAATGAGAATCAAGAAACATTTATTTAGAATAAAAGAACTGCAATTCAGGGAGCACAGATGCAGGCAGAAACCCAAGTAGTATCCCAGTTACAGGGTGAAGGCAAGGATTTTTATGAGCAAAGGAAAGGAATAATTAGCACACACACAAAAGTGTTTGTATAGATGTTGATCAGCTGAGCTACTCTTGGCTATACATGATTGGTTACTGATTCTATCTTCAGATTCTAATCAACAGTCTTTGGGGTCAAGATGTCTACTGTCCTGCTGGCTTTACAAACAGTTGTAAGACAATGTTGGTTTGACCCAGTCCAAGGTCTGGCTTAGTCCAGTTTCAAGGAGCAAGATGTGCAAGGCAGTTCCTCTGGAATGGCATCTTGGACCCCGCTTTGAAATGGCTCATTTATGTAATTTTTGACACAACTGCTCAATGTGCTTATTCATGCACAGAGGTAAACATCATGTTAGTTATAATCACCAGAAAATTAACACCACATGTCCTTTTACAACAGAGAAAAAGGAAACATTTTCTTGTCTAATTTTTAGTGCATGATATATATGAAAATCTTGAGCGGAAGACCCTTGTTCTATTGTACTGTGTCAGAATGTGGATATTAACACTGTGTTTCTTTGACCTGAGAAAAGCAGAATGTTTTCACTTGCAACAAAACTTAAGTCCCAGGCCCTGGCTGGGTAGCTCAGTTGGTTAGAGCATTGTCCTAATACGCCAAGGTTATGGGTCCAATCCCTGGTCAGGGCACATACAAAAAGCAGCCAATGAATGCATAAATAAGTGGAACAACAAACTGATCTCCTTCTCTCTCTCTCTCTCACACCAATTAAAAATATATTTAAAGCTTAATTCCCAGGTTTAGAAGAAAAAGAGGCAATCTCATTACAAAACAGGAACTTTAAGTGTCTCAGACCCTGAATGATCCATAGATGTTATATTCTATTCAATGGAATCTTTGAGCAAAATGGTCTAAGCAAAATATATAGAAAAATGATGAATCCTGTACTAAAGCTTTAAAAAAATAATAAAATTACAAAGCTCCTACAAAGACTGTTTTCAGAGCATCAAGAAGAAAACCGAGGGGAGTTTTAGTAAATGCCCTTTATTGTCTTGTCAAAAAAAGAAAATACAGCAGGGATTTTGTGTTTGTTTGTTTGTTTGGTTGGTTGATTTAGTTTGGCTGGCTTTTTACTGTAGAGACATAAACAACTGGAAGACTGTATGATTTAAACTAGTCATGAAAGTATTTGCCCAAATGTGTAAGGCATGAAATGAAATTCTATGATTTTTTGGCCAGAGATGCCAGAGATTTTTAAAGTATACTTCTCTATATAGAGAAAATAATAGATCATAAAATTTAAATGATCCATAATCCCATTTTCTAGATAACTCTGAGATATTTTTTAAAATTTAAACATAATATAAGCAAATTTTTAAAAAACTCAAATAGTATCGATATCGAGAGGTGTTTGTACTGTCTCTCACCCCTTCCTAACCACCTGCCTATTTCCCCAAAGGAACAATTGTTAACAATTGCTTGTTTACCCTTCCAGAAAAGGGAATATATCCCCAGACACACACACACATATATATGTGTGCGTATACATACATATGTGTGTACAAATGTATAAAATTAAGATTTTTTCACAAAAGGGTTATGCCATTGTGTTATACCTTGAATTTTTTTATTAATTGTTGTTCAGTTACAGTTGTCCTCAATTTTCTCCCATTACTCCCCCCTCCCCTCCCCATCTTCCACATTCAATCCTCCCCCACCCCTTTGTCTTTGTCTATGTGTCCTTTGTATGTGTTCCTTGACTCTTCCCCTTCTTTCCCCCATTGTCCCCCTCCTCCTTCCCCTCTGGTTACTGTCAGTTTGTTCTTTATTTCCATGTCTCTGTTTCTAGTTTGCTCACTTGTTTGTTTCATTGATTCGGTTCCACTTATAGGTGAGATCATATGGTATTTGTCTCTTACCACATGGCTTATTTCAGTTAGCATAATGCCCTCCAGTACCACCCATACTGTTACAAATGGTAGGAATTCTTACTATCTTTCTGCTGCATAGAATTCCATTGTGTAAATGTACCACAGTTTTTTGATCCATTCATTTACTGATGGGCATTTAGGCTGTTTCCAGCATTTGGCTACTGTAAATAATGCTGCTGTGAATATCGGGGTGCATAGGTTCTTCTGAATCGGTGTTGCAGGATTCTTAGGGTATAATCCCAGCAGTGGACTTGCCAGGTCGAAAGGCAGTTCCATTTTTAGTTTTCTGAGGAAATTCCATACAGTTTTCCACAGGGGTTGCAACCAGTCTGCATTCCCACCAACAGTGCAGTAGGGTTCCCTTTTCTCCACAAACTCTCCAGCACTAGTTTGTTGATTTGTTTATGATGGTCATTCTGACTGGTGTGTAGTGGTGTCTCATTGTGGTTTTAATTTGCATCTCTCTGATGGTTAGTGATGCTGAGCCTCCTTACATATGTCTCTGGGCCCTCTGTATGTCCTCCTTGGAGAGGTGTCTGTTCAGGTCCTTTGCCCATTTTTTAATTGGATTGTTTGTCTTCATGGTGTGGAGTCATGATGTGAGTTCTTTATATATTTTGGAGATCAAACCCTTGTCTGAGGTATCATTGGCAAATATATTTCCCCATATGGATGTTTCCCATTTGATTTTGCTGATGTTTTCTTTAGTTGTACAGAAGCTTTTCAATTTGATGTAGTCTCATTTGTTTATTCTCTCCTTTACGTCTCTTGCTCTAGGGGACATGTCAGTAAAAATATTGCTAAGTGGAATATCTGAGATTTTCCTGCCTATGTTCTCCTCTAGGACACTAATAATATATTTCAGATCTCCCCATATCAGCACATACAGAGCTATCACTTTATTTTTAACGGTTGTATAACAGTTCATTTTACAGTGTACTGTATTAACCAGTCTCCTGTTGATTCACATTTCAGTTGTTTTTAGCTTTCATAACTATGTCTGTAAAGATGTGGCAGTTTAATCATTGGTGAAAGAATGTCTACATATTTTGTTGGTATTGTCTAATTTATTAAATTGATTTTCTTTTCCACCAACATTTAAGAGTTACAATTTCTCTAGCACTGGTATTATAAAAGTTTTAAATGTTTAGTAAAGAGAAACTTAGTTTATAGAACTCTACTGTTATTCTTTCTTAAATGGACAAATACTTTACCTAAAGAAAAACCAGAACATACTTGTATATGTTGTCCTAGACCAGTGATATGTGGATCCATGAAGGAGAAAGAAAATATTTTGATCTAAACTTAATTGGCAAATATAGTTAACACAATGTAAAACTTTGTAGGCCAATTAATTATAGGAAACTTTTTAAAGAGTAGATTAAGCTGATAACTCTCATGTTCAAAAGATATGCAGCTTGGGGAGGGGAGAATGGGAAAGTTGTTTAATAGGTAGAGTTTCAGTTTTGTATTATGAAAAGAATTCTGGAGATTGGTTGCACAATGGAGATGTACTTAACACTACTGAACTGTAAACTTACAGATGGTTAAGATGGTACATAAACTTTATTTTATGAATATTTTGTCACAACTTAAAAAATATAATGTACAAAATTATGCATCTATAGAAAAAAAGAAAATCACCTAAAATATAATTTTAAGAGAGTAGGGACGAGCCTTTACCAGAAATTGTCAGACATCTTCAGGAGCCAGTTAATATCATTTCACAATCAGATAAGACCCAAAATGCAAATATCCCTGGTAATGAACTCGAATTTAATCTAAGGCACAAATGGCTGATAATCGGCAGCAGTAATTGCCCCTATTCTGCTATGAAACAAGTTGCCTGTCGTGCCTATGACTACTAGGACATTTCTAATGGTCAGATTTAGGGACCTAGAGTTGATCTTCACAGTGAAGATGAAGGCCACACTGAGGACCAAGGGGCTCAGGTCATTCTCTGACATTCGCCATTGTTTAAAAGCACTCTATAATAATTTTATTGATCACCCCACATAGCCACCTTTGGAGAAAAAAGCAAAGTGAAAGGAAGAGGGCAGTCTCCAGAATCCAGAGAAAATAACTTGTGTTCACAATGACTTTGAGGCTCAGGTCATGATTATCAGAGCAGGCAAATCACTGTTATAAAAATATCCTGGAAAGGTAACTTACAGTGAATACTAAGGAATTATTTAATTAAAATGTTTCACAAACTTAATACACCCATTTCTCAACTATTTGGTGGAAGTTGGCCAGTTGGCTTGTTGGCATTCATATGCTATATCTTAGTGTGGAGCAGAGGTTCTCAAGGTTGGCTATACATTGGAATCACTGGCGAGCTTTAACAATTCTGATGCCTTCTGGTCATCCCAGACCAATTAATTAGAATCTCTGGGGAGTGTTTCCAGGTGATTCCAACATACAGCAAAGGCCAAGAAGCACGGGCACAAAGATTCTCATCTTTAGTGTTCATAATCCTTGGGGGGCTTCCCCGTCGTCCAATAGGAGTTTGCTTTAGTAGGTTTGGGATCTTCCCAAGATCTGCGTTTCTAACAGGCATTGCAGTGATGGCGATTGTTGCCTATGGTCTCCGGTGCACAATTTGAAAATGCGTCGATAGTGTCTGAAATTCCTGATTTATCACCCTGATCTCTAATCACTTATCTCTCGAGATTCTCCATAAACATGATCTCCTGGGCTTTGTTAATAAAGCTCTGTACCCCAAGCTAACCATTTTTATTGCTTTGCCCCTGGATAGTGGCCAAGGCCTTCACATATCACTTGCAATGAGTGGCTCCAAAATGGCCACATAATCCAATGAAGTCCTGGCCAAGGTTGAACAGAGTGGAAAGGTTACATCATGGTTTCTCCATGCCATGCTTTTTTGCCAATAACTCCTGGAGTCATACTTTACAAAATAACAACACAATATTCAATACTATCACCAACATCAAAATATATTATTAGGGTTGTTCTGCTGAGTGACTGTGAACCTGAGAATATTTTTAAGTGTACACAAAATTAAAATTCTAAGGTGTGTATGTGTATTTTTCCTTTTGAAGTTCTATCCTTATTAAATTTTACCATGATTATTTTTGACTGCTGCTCAACTAATTACCTTAACATTGTTGGCAAGTGATGGCCACATTGTTTCATTTCTATTTTTTAGTCTTCACCCAAGAATATGTTCATTGATTTTTAGAAAGAGAGGCAGGAAGACAGAGAGAGAGAGAAAGAGAAAAAGAAACATCGATCAGTTGCCTCCCATATGCACCCTGATTGGGGATCAAACTCCCAGGGTTTTGGTGTATGGGATGGGGTGACGTTCCAACTAACTGAGTCACTTGGCCAGGGTGTGATGGTCACATTTTTGTTCTGTGGTTCAAGTTGTCAAGAGAAATATGAAATACTGACGCCTAAGACAGATCTCATGCATTCACACTTTATTTCCTCCAGCCTTACCTGCCTACTGTGGATGTACTCTATATGCTTATTTGAATAATCGTAGCCCAAAATGGGATGTTCAGAGTTAACACTGTGGAGTGAAAAGGAGAAGGGCTTTGGGACGAGATGAACCTAGTTCAGACTCCCAGCTCTACTTCTTAATAGCTGTGTGATCTTAGGCAATAATATAATCTTGGAGATCCCTGTTTTATTTCTTCTGAAAATGTACACCTACAATAACTGCCTCAGATGGATGTTTTGGCAATGATTAAAGGAAATGCAAAAGTATTTAACATATTGGCTGACACATAGTAAAGTGCTCAATAAATAGATTTTTTTTTACGTTTATGCACTACTTAATAGGTAACATGAACAGCTGAGAGTAGAAATATGTGTATTGTTCTAACTCAGTCTGCTTAAAAAATTATGGGAAAGGAAAAATAATTCCAACTAGTGTTGACTAACCCTCAGAAGGTCACTCAAGCAAGGGTGAATGACTTAACTTTGGCATCAGGCGATGTTAGGCGGGGGCACTCTGGGTGCTGGGTGGGAGCCAGGCCAGAAGACTTCAGGCCAAGACCACGAACGGGGCACAGGGGGAAACCAAGGAGATCAACCTGAGCCAAGGAGAGTCAGAGGCCAGTGCTCGAAGGCAGCAGGGGTCAACACTGAGCAATAGCCATCCCTCAGAGAACCTGGAAAAAGCTTAGAGGAGGCAAGGGGTCGGCATTAAGGAAGAGATCAAGCACCCAAGAGCCTGAGAGATGGTAAAGCCTGGGCAAGGAGGGACTCCAGCACAGCAAGATCCCTGGCTGAGGTCAACTGTGAGACTGGTTATAATCTTTAGAATTGCTTTATCTTTTTATATTATCCTGGCTAAACTGTTCTGTCCTTTATCATAGCCTCTCCTCCTGGCAGCATTTTTTGATGGGTATAAATGAAATCTTATATAATTAGACACTATATTAGGAAGAATAGGCTAAATAACAAAACTCCCAAATCTCAATGGCTTAACACAATAAAAGTTTATTTTAGGCTGCTATCACAGTCCACTAGAAGTTTGTGGGAATGCTTAGGGAGGGGATTTGGCTTCATGCAATCTTTCAGGGACCCAGTTTCCTTTCATCTGCTCTGCCATCCCCCAACAAGGATTCTTTATTTATTTTCTTTTTTTCCACTTTTTTTGTCATGAATTCTTTGGAAGTTTAATGAAGTTTTATGGATTTTATCTCAGCATAAGGTTTTTAATTATGTCAAACAAAACACACAGTATTACAAAGGAAACCAACTAAATCAAAATACTGTTATCAAAATAGTGAAAATAAAAACTGTGATAAGAATAATAAATGTGTTTCTTTATTAATGTGTGGTATTATTCACATAGAATATCATCATGCTGGAGGACTTCCAAGGAGTCACTTAGTGCTGACTGCTAAACCTGAATCAGGGTCAGCGAACAGTCAATATTTATCATGTGCTTATGTACATTGTTCTGGTTATCTATTGCTATTTAAAAAACTACCCCCAAAACTTGGTAGCTTAAAACAGCCTTTTATTTGGGTCCTGGTTTTGTGGCTCAAGAATTTGGGGATGCCTTTGCTGGGCCATTTGTCTAGGATCTACATGGCATTCCTAGGGCATCTGAGATTAGGAGGCCCACAGTCACATGTTTGGCACCTCAGTGCTCACTGGCCCCAATTTCCACATGGCTTGGCTTGCCACAGCCTGGTGGTCTTAGGGTAGCCTACTTCTTAGATGGCAGCTGGCTTCCATGAATAAGGGTTCCAAGAGACAGAAGTGGAAGCTGAGAGTATAAATATGGGTATTTTTCTAACTTAATCTGGTCTACAAAATTATGAGAAAGGAAAAATAATTCAAGCTAGTTTTGTACTGACCCTCAGAAGGTCACTTAACCGAGGGTAATTACGTTAACTCCAGCACTGAGCAATGTTGAATGGGGCCGCAGCATTACTTCTGCCATAGTCTGCTGCTCAAAGTAGTCATAAAGTTCACCTAGATTCAAGAGGGAAAGGGCAGAGAACTTGCCTCTCAATGGAAGCAATACCAACAAAATTGTGGCCATCTTTAATCTGCCACATATGTATATAAAATCTCATTTTAATGTTTAATAACACTGTGAAGTAGGTGCCACTGTCTCCACTTCACTGGTGAGGAGATGGACCCTCAGAGAAGTTAAGTACTTTGAGTAATAAAGAGTATCTGGAGAAAGTTTATAGGAAAGTAACGAGGGGAGAGGAAAATAGACATTTATCTTGATAGTCAGAAGAATGAGTATGATTGGATGTAAAAGAAGATTCATGCACAGCAAACAAGTGTATTTATTATTATATAGGTTCCCAAAGTAACTGTGACTTAAACCAGGTAGAAATGTATTTCTCTCTCATGTTATAGTCAAGGAGTAGATGGTTCCAGAGATGGAATGGAGGTTTTGATCCATGAGGTCACTCAGGGATCCAAAATGCCTTCCATTTTATTGTTCTCTGACATTTAGGGCAGTGCCCTTATCTATATGCCATCATATGCACATCCACATTACAAGCAGTGGGACAGAAAGTGGGGGAGTGCTGGTCATGCCCCTTCCATTAAGACATATCCCAGAGCTGAACATATCTTTTCCCATCACATGCAATTAGCCAGCTCTTAGCAACATGGCCACACTTAAATGTGGGCGGGGGCAAAATTATGCAATCTTTATATTAAGTATCTGTGTGGCTATCTACTAATCAGGGTTTCTATCACCATAGAAGATGAAGAGAAAAGATATTGGAGGACAACAAATATTGAACCAATCTCTGCTTCAACAAATAGCAAGTTGTAACTTTAGCATACGAGATAGATGAGAATATAATAGAATTTTCTGTGAGGGTTGCTGAACACAGTTACTTAGAAGGTGAGAAATGCCTCCAGATATCTTAAAATGGTACAATTCTTCATTTGTAATGATAGGTTGAGAAAAGGCATAGCTTATGCTGTCTCAGTCTTATTGTCTATATTCAGAACTGACAAAGGGTAAAAGACAGGACTGAGTGAAAGTTTAATGGTCTTCTTCAGGGCACATTGCTACAACCGTAATTGTGTGCTGGGCAGAATGTAGTGTGCCTTTCCAGTGCTCCTCTGGGACTTTGTAGAAAATGTAATGACCCCTAAGGAGGTCAGAGAAGCCTTGGGGCTAGGGCTAGGGGAGACAGAGAAAATACAAAGAGAAATTTACAGATGACAACTGCAAGAGCAATCTGTGTGCAAGTTCAAACTTGTAGAAATCACATGGAGAGCTAGAGGGCATGTGTATGTCTGAATTATCTTGCAACATGCTATTCGGGACAGAGAGCAATAGAGTTCTAAGCCACTAGTGGCAAGGGCAGAAGGCAGCATCCAGAGAATGACAGCGGGTTAGAACCTCCCAGGGCCACTGCTGCCCAGTTCATAGGCTCCTGGGCTGCCCCTTCTGAGCTGTAATTTCTAGTCTTTTTTAAAAAATATTTTATTGACTATGCGATTACAGTTGTCCCATTTTTTTCACCCCTTTATTCCTTTTCGCCCCATACTCCCCATCCATCAGCATTCCCCCACTCTTAGTTCATGTCTATGGGTCGTACATGTAAGTTCTTTGGCTTCTCCATTTCCTAAACTATTCTTAACCTCCCCCTGTCTATTTTGTACCTACCATTTACACTTCTTATTCCTTGTACCTTTTCCCCCATTCTCCCCCTCCTTCTCCCCACTGATCACCCTCCATGTGGTCTCCATTTCTGTGATTCTGTTCCTGTTCTAGTTGTGTGCTTACTTTGTTTTTGTTTTTGTTTTTTTAGATTCAGCTGTTGATAGTTGTGAGTTTGTTGTCATTTTACTGCTCATATTTTTGATCAGCATCTTTTTCTTAGATAGGTCCCTTTAAATTTCATATGATAAGGGCTTGGTGATGATGAACTCCTTTAACTTGTCCTTACTTGGGAAGCACTTTATCTGCCCTTCATTCTAAATGATAGCTTTGCTGGATAGAGTAATCTTGGATGTAGGTCCTTGCCTTTCATGACTTTGAATATTTCTTTCCAGCCCCTTCTTGCCTGCAAGGTTTCTTTTGAGAAATCAGCTGATAGTCTAATGGGAACTCCTTTGTAGGTGACTGTTTCCTTTTCTCTTGCTGCTTTTAAGATTCTCACTTTATCTTTAATCTTGGGTAATGTAATTATGATGTGCCTTGGTGTGTGCTTCCTTGGGTCCAATGTCTTTGGGGACTCCCTGAGCTTCCTGCACTTCCCAGAAGTCTATTTCCTTCACTAGATTGGGGAAGTTCTCCTTCATTATTTGTTCAAATAAGTTTTCAATTTCTTGCTCTTCCTCTTCTCCTTCTGGCACCCCTATGATTCAGATGTTGGAATTTTTAAAGTTGCCCCACAGGTTCCTAAGCCTCTCCTTATTTTTTTGAATTCCTGTCTCCTCATTCTGTTCTGGTTAGGTTTTTTTTTTTCTTCCTTCTATTTCAAACTGTTGATTTGAGTCCAGGTTTCCTTCCCATCACTGTAGGTTCCCTGTACATTTTCCTTTCTTTCACTTTGCATAGTCTTCTCTTCTTCCTCTATTTTGCAACCATACTGAACCATTTCTGTAAGCATCCTGATTATCAGTATTTTGAACTCTGCATCTGATAGTCTGGCTATCTCTTCATCACTTAGTTGTATTTTTTCTGGAGCTTTGATCAATTCTTTCATTTGGGCCACATTTCCTTGTCTCGGTGCAACTATTACATAGTAAGGGGCAGAGCCTTAGGTATTCGCCAGGGTGGGGTACCCCACATTGCTGCATTGTGGCACTGTATGTGGGGCAGGGGTCTGAGAAGGAACAATGCCACTTGCTCTGCTCTCTGCTGGCTTTCAGTCACTTCCCACACTACCCATAGACAAATTAGTCCCTTCTCCTTCTGATTCCTGGGTGAGTGGGTTTGTCTACCTTCTGGGAGCCTGTGGGTATCTCCATGAACCCCCCTGTGAGGCTGGGAGTTGCTCCCTCTGCCTCCACAACCCCCACAGATTTTTTGAAAATTTTTTATAATTAAAATTTTTTTAAATTTCTAAATTATTTTATTGTTGTTCAATTACAGTTGTCTGCATTTTCTCCCCACCCCCCTACCCCACCCCAACCAAACCCACCTCCCTCCCCTGCTTTCACCACCCCCTTGGTTTTCTCCATGTGTCCTTTATAGTAGTTCCTGAAAACCCTTCTCCTCACTGTCCCTTCCCCCATCCTCTCTGGCTATTGTTAGATTGTTCTTAACTTCAATGTCTCTGGTTATATTTTGTTTGCTTTTTTCTTTTGTTCATTATGTTCCAGTTAAAGGTGAAATCATATGGTATTTGTCCCTCACCACCTGGCTTATTTCGCTTAGCATAATGCTCTCCTGTTCCATCCATGCTGTTGCAAAGGGTATAAGCTCCTTCTTTCTCTCTGCTGCATAGAATTCCATTGTGTAAATGTACCATAGGTTTTGGATCCACTCATTTGCTGATGGGTCCTTAGGTTGCTTCCAGCACTTGGCTATTGTAAATTGTGTTGCTATGAACATTGGGGTGCATAGGTTCTTTTAGATTGTTGTTTCAGGGCTCTTAGGGTATAATCTCACTAGTGGAATTGCTGGGTCAAAAGGCAGTTTCATTTTTAGTTTTCTGAGGAAATTCCATACTGTTTTCCACAGTGGCCTCACCAGTCTGCATTCCCACCAACAATGTACTAGGGTTTCCTTTTCTTCGCATCCTCTCCAACATTTGTTTGTGGATTTGTTTATGTTGGCCACTCTGATCGTTGTGAGATGGTACCTCATTGTGGTTTTAATTTGCGTCTCTGTGATGGCTAGTGATGCTGAGTATCTTTTCCTATGTCTCTGGGCCCTCTGTATGTCCTCCTTGGAGAAGTGTCTGTTCAAGTCCTTTGCCCATTTTTTAATTGGGTTGTTTGTCTTCCTGGAGTGGAGTCGTGTGAGTTCTTTATATATTTTGGAGATCAGGCCCTTGTCTGAGGTATCACTGGCAAATATATTTTCCCATACTGTTGGTTCTCTTTGTAATTTGGTGCTGTTTTCTTTAGCCTTGCAGAAGCTTTTTATTTTGATGAGGTCCCATTTGTTTATTCTTTCCTTTATGTCCCTTGCTTTAGGGGATGTGTCTGTGAGGATGTTGCTGCGTGGAATGTCTGAGGTTTTTCTGCCAATGTTTTCCTCTAGGACTTTTATGGTGTTACGACTTATATTTAAGTCTTTTATCCACCTTGAATTTATTTTTGTGTATGGTATAAGTTGGCGATGAAGTTTCATTTTTTTGCATGTAGCTGTCCAGATCTCCCAACACCATTTGTTGAAGAGGCTAATTTTGCTCCATTTTATGTTCCTGCCTCCTTTGTCAAATATTAATCGACCATAAAAACTTGGGTTTATTTCTGGGCTCTCTGTTCTGTTCCATTGGTCTATGTGCCTGTTTTTATGCCAGCACCAGGCTATTTTGATGACAGTGGCCTTGTAATACAGTTTGATATCAGGTACTGTGATCTCTCCTGCTTTGTTCTTCTTTCTCAAAATTGCTGCAGCTATTTGGAGTCATTTATGGTCCCATATGAATTTCTGAAATGTTTGTTCTATATCTGTGAAATAATGTCATTGGTACTTTAATAGGTATTTCATTGAATTTATAAATCGCTTTGGGTAGTATGGCCGTGTTGATAATGTTAATTCTTCCAATCCATGAGCATGGTATGTGCTTCCATTTGTTTGTGTCTTCCTTAATTTCTTTCTTCTGTGTTGTGTAGTTTTCTGAGTACAGGTCTTTTACCTCCTTGGTTAGGTTTATTCCTAGGCACTTTACTTTTCTTGTTTCTATATCAAATGGGAATTTTTTCCTGTTTTCTGTTTCTGATGTTTCATTGTTGGTATACAAGAATGCCTTTAATTTCTGGGTATTGAGTTTGTATCTGGCTGGCTTGCCAAATTCACTTATTAGGTTGAGTATTTTTTTGGTGGATTCAAAGGATTTTCCATGTACACTATCATGTCATCTGCAAAAAATGACAGTTTCATTTCCTCCTTTCCAATTTGGATGCCTTTTATTTCTTTTTCTTGTCTGATTGCTGCGGGAAGGACTTCCAGTACTATGGTGAATAGGGGTGGTGAGAGAGGGCATCCTTGTCTTGTTCCTTATCTTAGTGGGAAAGCTCTAAGGTTTTGTCCATTGAGTATGATGTTGGCTGTAGGTTTCTCATATATGGCCTTTATTATGTTGAAGAATGCTCCCTCTATTCCCACTTTGCTGAGTGTTTTTATCATAAATGGGTGCTGTACCTTATCAAATGCTTTTTCCACATCCATTGATGTGATCATGTGATTTTTGTCTTTGCTTTTGTTTATGTGGTTTATTATGTTTATTGATTTGCGAATATTGTACCATCTTTGCATCCTTGGGATGAATCCTACTTGATCATGGTGTATAATCTTTTTAACATATTGCTGGATGCGGTTTGCCAGTATTTGGTTGAGGATTTTAGCATCTATGTTCATCAGCGATATTGGCTTGAGGTTTTCTTTCTTTGTTATGTCTTTATCTGGTTTTGGGATTAGGGTGATGGCTTCATAAAAAGAGTTTGGGAGTCTTCCATCTTCTTGAATTTTTAGAAATAATCCCCCCACAGGATTGTGCAGCCAGAAGTTTTGAGGCTTTATTTCCCTGGGCTGGAACCCTGGATTACATGGTCTGTCTCAGTCCCCAGTTGTTCCTCCTGGTTTATCCGTACACAAATGTGGGACCACCTGGTCTGCCAGCCTCCACCTCACCCACCCAGGTACTCCAGCCACCACCTAGCCACAAGTCCTCTCTGCCTCAGCTGTCTGTCTCTGCCCTTTCTACCAGCCTGGGTGAATGTTTCTTCTTTAACTTATTGGTTGTCAGATTTCCATACAGTTTGATTTTTTGGCAGTTCTGGTTACTTTTTGTTTTTAAATTTGTTGTCCTTCTTTTGGTTGTGGGAGGAGGCAAAGCGTCTCTACCTACACTTCTACCTTGGTCAGAAGTGTGAGTTGTACTTTTGATGCAGTCTTCAAGAAAGTAATTTCCTCGGAGGGCAGTAATGCTTGGCCCATCCCCACTAGTGTAAATGTCTCCAAAGTTTTTTATAGACATTCTCTTTTCTCATGCTTTTGGTTTACTATGAAGATATACATGTCACCCAAGCTACCTATGTGTATCATACAGAACTTTGGTTAACTATTCTTCTACCCCTTTAAAAAAATTATGTGAATTTATTGAAAAACCTTCCTGGATGATAATGTAATAAAAAATACATTTCTGGCCCTGACTGAGTATGGTTAGAGCATTGTCCTGATATGCCAAGGTTCCAGGTTCAATCCCCAGTCAGGGCACATATAAGAATTAACCAATAATGCATAATTAAGTGGAACAAGAAAATCGCTCTTTCAAATGAATT
This sequence comes from Desmodus rotundus, assembly GCF_022682495.2. NCBI lineage: Eukaryota > Metazoa > Chordata > Mammalia > Chiroptera > Phyllostomidae > Desmodus > Desmodus rotundus. Next base: position 48,864,731 of record NC_071392.1, on the reverse strand, counting down.
TTAAATAAGTAAAATTATACATTCCTGGACTGCTATTAATAATAGAGGAAAGTTTCTAATACTTATCATAGAATTAATAGTAACCAATATTTGTTTATTGACGTAGTACTTTACATGTATGTGTACCTTTTTAATTGACATATAATTAACTTAGAACATTGTACTAGTTTCAACTATACAACGTAATGATTGGTATTTGTATATATTGTGAAATGATCACTACAATAAGTGTGGTTAACATCCATCACCGTACATAGTTACAAAATTTTTTTGTTGTGATAGAAACTTTTAAGAGATACTCAACTTTCAAATATACAGTACAGTATTGTTATCTGTAGTTGCTATGCTATGCATTACATTCCCATGATTTACTTATTTTATGACTGGAAGTTTGTGTCTTTTGACCCCATTCACGTTTGGCAACCACCAATATGTTCTCTGTACCTATGAATTTGTTACCTTTTTTTAGATTCTACATGTAAATGAGATCATATGGTATTTGTCTTTATCTTTCTGACTTATTTCACTTAGCATAACACCCTCAAAGTCCACCCAAGTTGTTGCAAATGGCAAGATTTCCTTTTTATGGTTGAATAATATTCCATTGTACCTATGTACCTCATTTTCTTAATCCACTCATCTTTCTCACAGGATCTTATTGTACTGTATTCACCCTTCTTCTTGTGATGATTTAAGATGATAAAATGCCTACATGATGAAATGAAGTGAGGTGAATGAGACATTATTAAGTAAAATAAGGTTCAGTTGAACACAAGCACTGCTATACTGTGACAGTTGATCTGACATCCAAGACAGGTGGGGAATGTACACAGTGTGGATATGCTGGATAAAGAGATGATTCCCACCCTTGCCTGGGGGAGTGGGGTGGAGTGAGGTTTTGTCATGCTACTTAGAATGATATGCAATTTAAAACTTATGAATTGTTTAATGCTAGTATTTTCATTTAATATTTTTGGACTGCAGTTGAGGGCAGGTAACTGAAACCACAGAAAGTGAAGTCGTGGGTAAGGTGGGACTATGGTAGCAGTGAACAAAACAGACAAAATGTTCTTGCCCACATCTTACTTACATGCTAGTGGATGACAGCATAGTCATAAAACTGGGACTAAATACGCATCTCCTCCCTTCTAAAGTAGTCCTTTCACTATACCTGTTTCCTTAATGGCAGGCGTAGCACTCATTCTACACTTACAGCTAAACTTTCTTATTGGTCTTTTTGCTCAAGATTAAAATTTATCTTTGACCCACTACCCACAACCACCTCATTTCTTCTTCTTCTCTGCTCAGTGTATGCTTGGATATCTAAGCGGCCTGCAGTTTGAAACTATTAAATGATGTTCTCCCTACCTTTCCCTGTCTTAGCTGGGACCACACAACATGAAGGGCAGTGAGTGGGACTTAAGTGGTATGGAGGCTCAGCGCTCAGCCACATCTTTACTCTGAGTTGCAACTCTTTCCCATTGATGTCCATTTTCCCTGTAGTTTTGAAAAGACTGCCACACTCTCAGATCTGTAACTTAATATTTGTTATAACAAAAAAAATTCTCTCTTATATAACAACCTGTATTAAAACCATCATTATTATTAGTACAGGTAAAATTAGTTAATGAGACCTCTGATATCTGCGGTATCTGTGTAGAAGTAGTTCAGCTTTATAAAAGAAGCTGGTTCAGAAAGAGGCTGGCCGCGTGAGCAATAGTCTTTCTCATTTCCCCTCATTCCTTGCAGAGGTAATGGAAAATGACTGCGTGCCTTCAGTTAGGGTTCAATCTCTTTGGGAATTTGCCATTGTTGTTTTTGAAGATAAAGGAATTTCTACCATAAGCTCCAAGTAGAATGCTATCCAAATTTTCTGTTTTCAAACATAAGTTGGGAAGAGGCATCTCCTTTTTATTTATTTATTTTTTTGATAAATTTGAAAGATGGAGAATTGTTTACTCACCATCTGACCTGCCTTTACAAGTTCTCCCTACAAGGGTCTCCTTCCCTTTCTCCATAACTCACATTCTGACTACTTAAAATCATTTGAAGGGTGCAAGATCCCATTTGGGAGATTTGGTCCTTAAAAATTTACCTTTTGAGATGAATTATTTTCACTTAACTGTTACCTTTCTTAGCATTCAAAATGTGAATACTTTCTGGAAGGAGATATAGGGTAGGAAAAATAATTTTCCCTCTCCTCTTCTAGGATCTTGGTTGAAACACTCCCTTCTCTATTAAAAGACAGATTAACAGGAGAAAAAAATTATTAAGTACATATGTACAGCTGCCCCACAAAGATATGACTGAAAGAAGTGGCCAAACCAGGAAGCTTTTATACCTTTTAGACAGAGAAATATTTCAGGAATCACCTTCTCTGTGAAGCCTTTCTGACCTCCCTCGACCTGAAAAGCTGTGCGCTTTCACCTATGTCCTAGTTGTACCTATATCAGGTGTTATGGTCTGAATTGTATCCCCCAAATGTGATGAGGGGCCCTCATCCTCCATGTGACTGCATTTGGAGACAGGGCCTTTAAGGTGTTAAGATTAAGTGAAGTCTTTAAGAGTGGAGCCCTGATCCAATAGAACTGGTGTCCTTATAAGAAGAGGAAGAGAAACCCAAACTCTCTCTGCATTGCTGAGGAAGAGTGCTCTCACTAGAAGTTGTCCAAGATGGCACCCTGATCTTAACGCATAGCCTCCAGAACTCTGAAAAAACAAAATTGTGTTGCTTAACACAAGCAATTCAGTTTGTGGTATTTTGTTATGGCAGCCTGAGCTGACTAAAACCTCAGGTTCACTGTCATGATTTGATACATCTATTTCCCCTTCATATCAATATACTGCCATATATCAAGGGCTTACTATGTGCCAACCACTGTACCAGGCACTCACACATGTTTAAATCTTACAACTTTTTAAGATCAGAACTATTATGTGGTTTGTCTAAATTCATTAGACTCCATTTATACCTGGCTCCCTACCACCATACTGCCTTTTTTTCATCAGTGTTTTTTATTCACTGCCTAGCAGTTCCCCACATATAGATGGTTTTCGGAGGTTGTTAATTTCCTGAATAAATCTATTCCAATCTCAACAAAGAAAAGGACGCTGTTTCCCTTTACAATAACGAAATTCCTGAACTTGATGTCCTTGAACACTCCCAGCTCCCACAATAATAAAATAAAATAAAACAGAATAGCCTCTCCTCCAGACAATAGTATGTGGCAATCTGCCTTGTTCCTTTTGCAGCTTCACAGTCCTCTGTTGTGTGGCTTATTAGTCCCTACTGATGGGCATTTGCTACTACAGAGTTACAAGGAATTTTAAAAAGAAAAAAAAAAATTCAAGATGGCCACTCTATGAAATGAAGTTCAGGGTCCCTCTATGCGCAGGGTCTTATGTGACTGTACAGTCACATGCCCATGAATCTGTTTCCACACCAGGATATTTTCCTCCACCTTTGTCTTGAGATCAGTCGCAAGTTCCAGTTTCTAGCTGTCTCTAACAATGAAATTGTTATTCCCACAGTAGCATAGGTTTGGGTGGGGTGAGAGTAACTGTGAAGGGGAGTGCATCACATACCCGTTCCTCCTCTGTTTTTCTATTCCCTGGAAATGGCTCATTTGCCTATCAAGAACCAACACTTAAGAAAGAGAGAATTCTCAGCAGGCAAAGTCACATTAGTCAACAACAAAAAGGATTTGTAGAATATGGTAAATTAGTAAATGGGGCTGAATGCCTATGAACAAAATTTTACTTTAGAAAGGTGGAAATGTCACAGGGTGCAGCCAAGAGGAGGGCCCCAAATAGGGATTTGTAATGGGGTCCAGAACTCAAGGTGTCCAGGAAATATTAGAAAAAAAATATATAGGATGTCCTCACCCCCCACAAGCCTGAGCTGGGGGAAGGGACACTTGGAGTAGGGTCATTCAGAGCTGTTTTGTATAGCAACAGCTGTGCAGATAACCTCTGGCATGGTCATTTAACATATCTATAACCTTTAACTGATTTCATAGATATGTTAAATAGCTGTGGCCATGCTTTGATCCAGGAAGCTGGGAATGACTTCCACCCAAGATGTAACTGAGAAGCAACTCCTCCTGGTTACAGTGCCTGTGTGAGAGCTTGGAGATGATTGGCTCCATGCCATGGGGTCTCACCTGCCCAGACTTACTGTGGCAGCCCAGAAAAGCTGGAAGAACAGGGAATGCTGGCAGGTGTAACTGATTGTAGGATGAGTTGGAAATGGGGCTGCAGAGAAAGACTGGCACTGGGATTTAAACCCAGGTGCAGCAGCCATGACAGGGGAGGACCACGCAGCTTTTGCGGAGTGGGCACCCTGAGGCTTGGGCAACAGTCAGGACCATGTGGCTTTGGGTTGCACCTTTTGCCACGTGGCTTAGGAAGCAGGAGAGACTTTGCTGGGAAAATAAGGGGTGAAAGGACTCTTGCTGGTGGGCCATGAGAAGGTGCCACATGGCTTTGGATTAACTGGAGATCGTGGTGGCGACATAGCTGATGGTGTGGGGAGCCTGAATCATGGACTTCTACTTCTTTTCCTGAGATATGGTACCCCAGACTGGGCAAAGGGGAGAAGGAAGGACTGTGTGCATTTGTGGGTATTCTAAAGAACTAAAATGAAAACATTAAGTCATTATTCTAAGTCTGTATAACTTTTGAATAAATAATTCCTTTCCTTTTCACAAATCTCTGGCATTGAGAGACGTCTTTCCTCTGGTGGTGGGCAAAGTGAAACTAGTAGGTAGGGGAGAACCCCTGGAGAAAAAGAGGGGATTCTTTTGGTAATAGTATATCATTCACCCCCCACCCCCAGTCTGTTCTGTAACACTGTTACCTTTCAGTTTATCGAACAACACTCCAACCAACTGAGGCACACCGGCTAGGGCTGTTAGCAACTAACTGTAATAATTTTAAAAAATATTTCGGTCAAATAAGAATTGTTTGGGGGCTAGAAATAGTCATAGGCCCTTAGTTTGAGCTCTCCATGACAAAAGACTAATTTTATCATATAGAGTCCTAAGAAAATTAAGTTGAGACTAGAGTCACATACATCACTCACAAGAATGCTTGGGTGGCTAGGATATTTGAATTTACAAGAACCAAGATTTGCAATCTACTCCAGGGGGCATTTGGCAATGTCTAGATACATTTTTGTTTGTCAGAACTAGGAGGATGGGGATGTTACTGGCATCCAGTGGGCAGAGGCTAGAGGTGCTGCTAAGTCTCCCAAGATGCAGAGAACAGCCTCACAACAAGTACTCATTCAACAACTAAAATCTCAGCAGTGCTGAGACTGAGAAACCTGCTCTAAGGCAATGATTTACCCTCAGAATGTGGTTCCCAGGCCAAAGCTTAAAGTGCAGATTCTTGGGCCTTTACCCAGACTACTCAATCATATGCTTTGTGAGTAAAACACAGATATGTGCATTTAAAAATCTTCCCAGGTGATGTTAGTACATGCTAAAATTTGAGGGCCACTGAACTGAAATAACAGAACCTAAAGAACTCATTTCTGCCTAGAGAACTACCATTGTATGTTTAGCAAGGATGCATGTTCAGTGATAACAGAAAACTTCCACTTTTTAAGCTGCAAAATACTGTACAGCTGAAGCAATAATATCAGAATAATCCACCCACAATCACAGCCTGTTCCAAAAAGATAGGAGGAGTTGTAAAGAAGAAACACTGTCATCACTAGTTTATCCTCCAAGTACAGAAGGTAATTTCTTAGACTGCTGAAAGTTTTCTTGATAACAGAAAAACAAAACAACTATTTGAAAAATCCCAATTTTAAAGGAATCTATATTCATCAAGCATTGCAAATTCAAACATTTGAAATTAGGATACATGAAATTAAAAAATACATTATAAATATCCTTAATACCATCATCAATATAACTCATAGCAATAGGAAAGTAGTTTATGATTTATCAAGAAACTATATTGCAAATTTGTTTTATTCTCCATTAACACTAAAAAATACGTTCTTTTGAAACCCTGCTTGCAGCCCTCCCTTTCTTATGTGGCGTATTAGAAGCTTCCCTGCTCCAGAAAGGCCAATAGATACTCATCCCTTCTCCTCTGTCCAGTGAAGTCCCCACTAGGTTGAGCTGCTATTATTCACAGAAGTGGGTCCACCTCTGGAAGGTCAGTCATGTGTAATGGCCATCCTGTCTGGTGGACATAAATGGAAAACTCAGCCCAAAAGCATAAGCACAGACAAGGGGAGATTTGTCTCAGGGCTGACGCAATGAACATTTCGAGGCTATAAACCAAATAGATGGTTTGAGAGATGTAACTTCCTGAGTAGTAAAATCATTGCATGCCAGCATAAGTGTTTTCTGACTTGGAGCATAAAAGGCATCCATGCAGACTGGCAAGATCACTAACTCTGGAAAGATCTCTATAAGATAAAGGGAGGGCGGTTTGGTGGGGGGAGGTTGAAGAGGATACAGGGGTTCAAATATATGGTGATGGCAGGAAACTAAACTTGGCGATGAGCACACAGTGCACTATACAGGTGATGTACGGCAGTACTCTACACTTGAAATGTATAGTCACATTAAGCAGTGTCACCCCAATGTAAAAAATAGTAAAAAGAGAAAAGAAAATATAAAGGGAGGCAATGGGAAACCTTTCTACACTCCAGCAAATTTCCCTTGTTTATATCCTTTGAGTAGGTCTTTTTTTCACTGCTTTTGGAGAAAACCAAAGTAAAGTCAGCCATACCTATGCCAAATGGTCATTATTGCCTATCTGCAAACCCAGGTGGGTTTCTGTGGTCTGGCCTGACTCAGGGAGGAAAAAGTTTGAGAGACACTGCCCATTCTGGGGGAGTGGAGGTCAACAGGTCTCTCTTCCAGAAGCAGCACAATTACTTCAGGTCTAGAGAGGGAAGAGAGCCATCGAGTCTTTAAAACAGAAAGACCCCTCCATCCCCCTCCTGCCTCACCCTTAAAGACATCCTAGGTAATCACCAGGGGCCACACAATCCCTTATTGGGCCTTGGGACTTTCATATCCCCTTCTAATGCCTGCCCCTCATCTTTTTCAATGCTCTTGCTCTTTCTTACTCCCCAAAAGATAGTCAGAGCTCATTTTGCCCAGTTCTGTAGTTGATGCTATGCAATGATGTTTGTGTTCTCCCAAAATTCAATTGTTGAAATCCTAATCCCCCAACATGGTGTTACTAGCAGCATGGGCATTTGAGTGGTTGGGGGTGGGGTGGGCATTAGGTCAAGAAGGAGGAGCTCTCATGATGGGATTAGTGCCCTTATAAGACACACACACACACATACACACACATTGATTTTTTTCTTGAAGAACTGTTTAGAAAAACTCTTTGCATTATACTATCTGTGTTAGTCAGTTTGGGCTGCTGTACCAGCATACCATAGCCTGGGGGGCTGAAACAACAGAAACTCATTTCTCTCCAGTTCTGCAGGCTGGAAGGTCAAGAACAAGGTGCCAGGAGGTTGGGTTCAGAGAGGGCACTCTTCCAGGTTGTAGACAACAACTTCTTGGTGTATCCTCACATGGCGGAGAGCAGAGAGAAAGGGTTCTTGTGACTCTTCTAAGGGCCCTACCTTCATAACCTCATGTAATCCTAATCACCCCCAAGAGGCTCCAACTCCTAATATCATCACATGTGGGTGTAGGGTTTCAATAGATGAATTTTGAGGTGACACAAACATTCTCTCCATACACCATCTTTTTCATCAAGATTACCTTCAGAATAGAGGCTGCCTTCCCACGGAGACCTCCATCCTCCTGCTCCTTAAAAGAATTGCTTATTTTTGCCCTGGCTGGTGTGGCTAAGTTGGTTGGAGCATTGTCCCATAAACCAAAAAGTTGCAGGTTTTGATCCCTCGTCAGGGCACATACCTGGGCTGATGGTTTGATCTGTGGTTGGGGCATGTATGGAGGCAACACAATCAATGTTTCTCTCTCTCTCCCCCTCTCCCTTTCCCTTTCTCTCTCTCTCAAAACAATGAAAAAATGTCCTTGGGTGAGGATTATAAAAAAAAGAATTGCTTATATTCTAGGTCTGCACTATAGCAAAAATTCTGAGAATAGTAGGGCTTCCCTTTACTGCTTGTCTATATTGTATTTAGTGTGTTTATTGAATCCCATATCTTCCTTTCTTGCCTCCCCTCATTTTGCTAAAATGGATCAAGAAACTTCCTAAAAATAGTGTAAAACTAAGATATGGATGCCTCAAAATATCTCAGTTTTGTCAATGCATTTGACAGTTTGGCTGAGTATGGTATTCAAGTAACTGGGATGGGGCTATATTCAGCTGGTTTTTCCCAGCCCAGTTTTAAGCAGAGGAAAATGCATTTTTGTTAGGTAGCCAAGGTGGCTCAGAAAGGACCTGGAGCTAGAAAAGTCCAATTAGGACCTTTTATTCGAGGCAGGACACTGTGATCATGCGGGCTGGGTCCCAACGGGTGGCAGCCCCAAGGAAAAAGGTACGAGGGCTTTTAAGGTGTGTAGTAGACCCCTGGGGAGGGTGCATCACCCTGCTGATCTGCTCCAGTGTCCAGGGTATCTGATCAGTGAGGGCTGACTCTGTAAAAAGCTTGAGGGGGAAGGGAAGGGGCAGTGAGGATTTAACCAGTTTCCAGCAGGATGCCAGCGGCTATGCTTCTGTTGCTCATACGGGGAATCTCGTCGTCAGGTATTTAGCTCATGACTATACCTTCTTTGTTCCAGCATAGGTGGTGGGTTAGGTCCACATCCCAGTACATTCTAACAATTTTATTCATGCCACCAACATTTCACAAAATGTCTTGGGTGTATATCATCAGACAGTGCATTGTCTGTTCATATTAATGAGTATCTCATCAAACTGGACACTCAAGGAATTGATGGCCAGCCATAATATCAGAAGGGTGGAGTTCCTCACTTGAGACTGAAACCAGCACGGGCAGTTCAACACCAAATCAACCAACCAACTGACATTCTTGGTTGGAAGAAAGTCTTTTCCCATTCTGCCAATTCCCGCCTTAAACTTAGAGCTTTCTTCATTCCTTTCTGAAGTGGTCCTTCTGCCCTTTTCTTCCCTTCCCCAGTCCACATTTTATCTAATCTTTGGGGTGGAAAAACTAGTTCTGCAAGCATGAAAATATATCTTTCTATTGGGTCCTTTGTCTAAAGGTTTGTTCCTTTTAATTTCAGAGTCTTTTTTGCTGCTTCTAAAATGGGTAACTCGTGCCTATCTGGGTAGAACAGACTGGAAGAAAAAAGGAGCCTAGTGGTTCAGTGAGTAATTAAAGAGGAAAAGAAACACACAGGAAACATACAGACTAATACTTCATGATATAATCTCACCACAACAAGTCGAAAATTATTTTCGCTTACACCTTTGAAAGTATAGCTCCGTTGCCTTCCAGCACCCACCACTACTAAGGAGAGATCTAGGCTAGTCCGGCTTGTTCTTTTGTGGCTGAGTTGGTTTCAGTTTCTGGAAGATTTAAAGATGTTCTCTTTATACTTGGCATTCTGAAATTTCATAGTAATATGTTTTGGAATAAGTATTTTAAAATTCTTGAACTGGGCATTTAATAGATAGTTTCAAACTTTTAAGCCAAGGTTTGTGATCTCTTGGCTTTAAAAATTTTCCATTATTTCTTTGCTAATTTCCTCTTCTTCATGGTCTTTGTCCTCTCCTGAATTGACTTGTTGAATGCTAGACTTGTTGAATTAGTCTTGTCTCAACTTTTGTGTGTGTGTGTTGGGGGTGGGGGGAGGTAGGGAAAATACATAAAACATAAAACATTGCCTCAACTTTTATCTCATTTTTTTCTTTATCTCTTTGTCTTTTTGTTTTAAGATCTGAGAAGTTTTTTGCATTTTTTTGTATCAGTAACTAATAATTTCTAATAATTCTTTCTGTTTCCTGATTGCTCCTTATTTATAGTACTTTAATCTTGGTTTATGGATAGCTCATTGGCTCTGTTTCCTGAATTATTTCTGTTTCTCTGATTATATATCTTGGTCTCTCTTATTGGCAGTTTTATTCTTGTGCCCAGCAATCCTAAATTGTCCATTCATGTGTAAGAAGGAAAGACTGAGTAGCTAGTGTGGCTTTCTTTCGCTGCAGTAAGAAGGATTCTTCTGGCCGACATTACAGCGGGTGGAGCTGGCAAGGCTGTGGGCTTGCTCTCAGGTGAGCAGGGTAGGGCCTGGCTGTCAGGCTGTGGATCCTGGAATACAAAGGGTTTTACTTACAAACACCATTGTCTGCACTGGATACCTTAGCTTTTGTCAGTTAGTTCATGGGGAGCTGCACGGCCCAAATGGTTCAAGTTTGAAAATATAGCACATATCATTGGGATTTTTCTGGTGTTGATGCTTTAGGCTTGGCCTGTGCAAGGTGGCCGTGGCTGGAGCAGGCGGCTGAGGCAGTGGCCTTGGCCCTGCTTTCTGGAGCCCGGCTCCATCACAAGGAGGTAGTTGATCACTATAAGAATCCTCGAATGTGGGGTCTCTTGGCAAGACATCTAAAAATGTTGGAACTGGATTGGTGGGGACTCCAGCCTGTGGAGATGTAATGAAATGGCAGATCCAAGTGGGTGAAAGAGGGAAGATGGTGGATACCAGGCTTAAAACACTTGGCTGTGGTTCTGCAATTGCCCTGGCTCATTAGCCACCAAATGGCTGAAAGGGAAGATGGAGGAGGAAGCCATGGCGGTCAAAAACATATTGCCAACTAACTCTGCCTTCCTTCTGTGAAACTACCCTGCTCCATGCTGGCTGCAGATGCGACCACAGATGTCAGGGCTGATTACAAACTGAAACAAGAACCCAAAAAAGAAGAGGCAGAGAAGAAACGAGCTCTTGGCGAAGTCTCCAGCAGGACACACCAGCAGTTTGCCCACCGCCTGGCAGTCACTACAGATTCCAGAGGCCCCTGGCACTACTGGGGCTGTGCGATTACACATTTCCTGTTCACACCGCAGCTCTCATGCAAGCAAAAAGCACGATTTAATTGTTCTGAATCCTGTGGTTTCTTTCAGCCCACTTTCATCACCCTAACTCAGTTTATGTATATTTTGAATTTTGTGTCTGTGTAACCAGGTCCAGACAGGGCCCCCTAAAGAGGGGTTTGTAATGGGGTCCAGAACTCGGGGTGTCCAGGAAATATAAAAATATAGGATATCCTCACCCCCACAAGTCTGGACTCGGGGGTGGGCAACATGGAGCAGGGCCATTGTGAGTTATTTTGCATATCAACAGTTGGCCAGCTTCATACCCAGTATGCAAAATTGGTTATTTTACATGTCTATAACAGCTGGCTAGCTTTATAGATATGTTAAGTAGCTGTGGCCAGGCTTTAAGCCAGGGAGATGGGCATGAATTTGACCCATGATATAACTGGTCATGACCTAACTCCTGGTTACAGCACCCATGTAAGAGCTTGGAGGTTGTTGGCTCCACACACGGGGCCATGCCTGCCCAGACTGACTTTGGCAGCTGAGAAAGGCTGGGAAAATAGGAGAGTGCTGGCAGGTGTAGCCGATTGTGGGAGGAATTGAAAATGGGGATGCAGAGGAAGATTCAAGCCAAGATTTAAAACTCAGGTGTGGCAGCCTTGTGGGGTGTGCTAACCACATGGTTTTGGGGCACCCTTAACCATGCAGCTTAGGAAACAGGAAGGCAAGATGTAGCAGCCGTGCAGAGCTCTCTCTTAGCAGTTTGGAAGAACGCAGGAGAGATGTTGCAGGAAGGAAAGGTGTTAGAGCACTCTCGCTGGTGGGCCATAAGAGGGTGCCACGTGGGTTTGGATTAAGAACTGGAGATCATGGCAACACAGCTGATGGTGGCTGGGGACCTCGGGAGGCCTGTCAGCTGAGCACGGATTACTGGGAAGAACTGGGAGCTAGCTGAGCCATAGACTTCTATTTTTTTCCCCTGATAAATGGTACCCATGACTAGCCTGACTGGGCAAAGGGCAGAAGGAAGGACTCTGTGTGTGTGTGTGTGTGTGTGTGTGTTGTGGGGGGTTGTTTTAAGGGACTTAGAGTATTTAACGGTGACATTCTGCCATTACTCTAAACCTGGATAACTTTTGAATAAATAGCTCCTTTCCTTTTTACCAAACTCCAGCATTGAGAGCCGTAATTCCAATTCCCCAGTAACGGGCAAAGCATCTACAGTGATCAGAGAGACCCTGTAACTCCCAGGTCTGTTCCGTAACATATGGCCTCAAAACTGAAATCAGTAATGAAGTCTCAAGTTTTCATAGTACGAGAAGTGCACTAATATATATTTTACCCGAATCTATTTTGGGGAAGATTACCAATAGAATGCCTTTGTATGATTATTTGACAGAACCAACTACTGTACATAATAAGACAGTTCTTCATAAATAAATGAACACAAGACAATGGAAAAAATTTTTTAAAAAGTTAGTGAGCTTTAAACGATTTTTGTTTTAATGAGACTGAAGACACTTTCTATATTTTGAATTTACTTGCAATAGGAAATATTGCAGAACTAGAGTGTGTAGACATAGGAAAGGATTTGATGCCATAATTGATTTCTTTGAAGAAGGATCCACCTGTATATTGGGCTTCTATGGCTGTTCAGGTAGAGATTTTATAAGCAATTAAACTCAAATTCCAGAGTTCTTACCCCCTTCCACTAATATTTTATTTTTATTTTTTATAATCAGAATTTTTTTTTTATTGTTGTTCAATTACAGTTGTATGCCTTTTCTCCCCATCCCTCCACCCCACCCCAGCTGAACCCACCTCCCTCCCCCCTCTCCACCCTCCCCCTTGGTTTTGTCCATGTGTCCTTTATAGTAGTTCCTGTAATCCCCTCTACCCACTGTCCCCGCCCCCACCCCCCACCCCCGCCCTGGCTATTGTTAGATTGTTCTTAACTTCAATGTCTCTGGTTATATTTTGTTTGCTTTTTCCTTCTATTGCTTATGTTCCAGTTAAAGGTGAGATCATATGGTATTTGTCCCTCACTTCCTGGCTTATTTCACTTAGCATAATGCTCTCCAGTTCCATCCATGCTGTTGCAAAGGGTAGGAGCTCCTTCTTTCTCTCTGCTGCGTAGAATTCCATTGTGTAAATATACCATAGTTTTTGGATCCACTCGTTTGCTGATGGGCACTTCGGTTGCTTCCAGTACTTGGCTATTGTAAATTGTGCTGCTATGAACATTGGGGTGCACAGATTCTTTTGGATTGGTGTTTCAGTGTTCTTAGGGTATAATCCCAGCAGCGGAATTACTGGGTCAAAGGGCAGTTCCATTTTTAGTTTTCTGAGGAAATTCCATACTGTTTTCCACAGTGGCCTCACCAGTCTGCATTCCCACCAACAGTGCACGAGGGTTCCCTTTTCTCCACATCCTCTCCAACATTTGGTTGTGGATTTGTTTATGTTGGCCATTCTGACTGGTGTGAGATGATACCTCATTGTGGTTTTAATTTGCATCTCTCTGATGGCTAGTGATGCTGAGCATCTTTTCCTATGTCTCTGGGCCCTCTGTATGTCTTCCTTGTAAAAGTGTCTGTTCAAGTCCTTTGCCCATGTTTTAATTGGGTTGTTTGTCTTCCTGGAGTGGAGTCGTGTGAGTTCTTTATATATTTTGGAGATCAGGCCCTTGTCTGAGGTATCATTGGCAAATATGTTTTCCCATACTGTTGGTTCTCTTTGTAATTTGGTGCTGTTTTCTTTAGCCCTGCAGAAGCTTTTTATTTTGATGAGGTCCCATTTGTTTATTCTTTCCTTTATGTCCCTTGCTTTAGGGGATGTGTCTGTGAGGATGTTGCTGCGTGGAATGTCTGAGATTTTCCTGCCAATGTTTTCCTCAAGGACTTTTATGGTGTTACGGCTTATAGTTAAGTCTTTTATCCATCTTGAGTTTATTTTCGTGTATGGCGTAAGTTGGTGATCGAGTTTCATTTTTTTGCACGTAGCTGTCCAGATCTCCCAACACCATCTGTTGAAGAGACTGTTTTTGCTCCATTTTATGCTCCTGCCTCCTTTGTCAAATATTAATTGATCGTATAGATTTGAGTTTATTTCTGGGCTCTCTATTCTGTTCCATTGGTCTATGTGCCTGTTTTTATGCCAGTACCAGGCTGTTTTGATTACAGTGGCCTTGTAATACAGTTTGATATCAGGTATTGTGATCCCTCCTGCTTTGTTCTTCTTTCTCAAAATTGCTGCTGCTATTCAAGGTCGTTTATGGTTCCATATGAATTTCTGCAATGTTTGTTCTATATCTGTGAAATATGTCATGGGTACTCTAATAGGGATTGCATTGAATCTATAAATTGCTTTGGGTAGTATGGCCATTTTGATGATGTTAATTCTTCCAATCCATGAACATGGTACATGCTTCCATTTGTTTGTATCTTCCTTAATTTCTTTCTTCAGTGTTGTATAGTTTTCTGAGTACAGGTCTTTTACCTCCTTGGTTAGATTTATTCCTAGGTACTTTATTTTTCTTGTTGCTATATCGAATGGGATTTTTTTCCTGATTTGTGTTTCTGCAGTTTCGTTGTTGGTGTACAGGAATGCCTTTGATTTCTGGGTATTGACTCTGTATCCAGCTATTTTGCCAAATTCATTTATTAGGTCGAGTAGTTTTTGAGTGGAGTCTATAGGGTTTTCCATGTACACTATCATGTCGTCTGCAAACAGTGACAGTTTCATTTCCCCCTTTCCAATTTGGATGCCTTTTATTGCTTTTTCTTTTCTGATTGCTGTGGCTAGGACTTCCAATACTATGTTGAATAGGAGTGGTGAGAGAGGGCATCCTTGTCTTGTTCCTGATCTTAGTGGGAAAGCTCTAAGTTTTTGTCCATTGAGTGTGATGTTGGCTGTAGGTCTCTCATATATGGCCTTAATTATGTTGAGGACTGCTCCCTTTATTCCCACTTTGCTGAGTGTTTTTATCAGAAATGGGTGCTGTATCTTATCGAACGCTTTTTCCGCATCTATTGATATGATCATGTGATTTTTGTCTTTGCTGTTGTTCATGTGATGTATTATGTTTATTGATTTGCGAATATTGTACCATCCTTGCATCCCTGGGATGAATCCCACTTGGTCATGGTGGATGATCTTTTTAATATATTGCTGGATGCGGTTTGCTAATATTTTGTTGAGAATTTTAGCGTCTATGTTCATCAGCGATATTGGCCTGAAGTTTTCTTTCTTCGTTGTGTCTTTATCTGGTTTTGGGATTAGGATGATGTTGGCTTCATAAAAAGAGTTTGGGAGTCTTCCATCAGTTTGGATTTTTTTGAATAGTCTGTGAAGGATAGGGGTTAGTTCTTCCTTAAATGCTTTGTAGAAATCTCCTGTGAAACCATCTGGTCCAGGGCTTTTGTGTGATGGGAGTTTCTTGATGACTGCTTCAATTTCCTTTGCTGATATTGGTCTGTTCAGGTTTTCTGCTTCTTCTTCATTCAGTTTTGGAAGATTATATTTTTCTAGAAATGTGTCCATTTCATCTAGGTTTTCAAATTTCTTAGCATACAGGTCTTCATAGTAATTTCTTACGATCCTTTGTATTTCTGTGGTATCAGTTGTAATCTCTCCACTTTCATTTCTAATTCTGTTTATTTGGATCCTCTCTCTTTTCTTC
The DNA here is from genome assembly GCF_022682495.2 of Desmodus rotundus. Taxonomy (NCBI): domain Eukaryota; kingdom Metazoa; phylum Chordata; class Mammalia; order Chiroptera; family Phyllostomidae; genus Desmodus; species Desmodus rotundus. The sequence goes on along the minus strand of NC_071392.1, from coordinate 48,849,090 downwards.
TTGATAAGCCTACTTAAAGGCTTGTCGATTTTGTTTATCTTTTCAAAGAACCAGCTTCTGGATTCATTGATCCTTACAATTGTGCTTTTAGTCTCTATGTCATTTAGTTCTGCTCTGATCTTGGTTATTTCCTTCCTTCTGCTTGCTCTGGGCTGTCTTTGTTGTTGTTCCTCCAGTTCTTGTAGGCGTAGGGTTAGGTTGTTTGTGTGAACTGTTTCTAACTTCTTAAGGTAGGCCTGTATTGCTATGAACTTCCCTCTCAGGACTGCCTTTGCTGTGTCCCATAGGTTTTGGGTTGTTGTGAGTTCGTTTTCATTTGTTTCCAGGAAGTTTTTGATTTCTTCCCTAATCTCGTTCTTGACCCATTCATTGTTTAATAGCATGCTATTCAGTCTCCATGTTTTTGAGTGTTTTGGGTTTTTACACTTGGGGTTGGTTTCTAGTTTCACTCCCTTGTGGTCAGAGAAGATGCTTGATATGATTTCAATTTTCTTGAATTTGTTGAGGCTTGCTTTGTGTCCTATCATGTGGTCTATCTTTGAAAAAGTTCCATGGACACTTGAAAAGAATGTGTATTTTGCTTCTTTGGGATGAAAAGCTCTGTATATATCAGTTAAGTCCATTTCCTCTAGGGTATTGTTAAGTGACACAATATCTTTGTTGATCTTTTGTTTGGAAGACCTGTCCATTTTTGATAATGGGGTGTTAAAATCCCCTACTATAATTGTGTTGCTGTCAATATCATTCTTGAAATCCTCCAAGATTTTCTTTATGTATTTGGGTGCTCCTATGTTGGGTGCATATATGTTTACAATGTTTACGTCTTCTTGGTGGATTCTTCCTTTGAGTATTATGAAGTGACCTTCTGGGTCTCTCTTTATGGCCCTTCTTTGGAAGTCTATTTTGTCTGATATGAGTATTGCTACCCCTGCTTTTTTTTCTTGTCCGTTTGCTTGGAAAATTTGTTTCCAGCCCTTCACTTTCAGTCTGTGTAAGTCTTTTGTCCTGAGATGCGTCTCTTGTAGGCAGCATATGTGTGGGTCATGTTTTCTTATCCATTCAGCTGTTCTATGTCTTTTGATTGGAGCATTTAATCCATTTACGTTTAAGGTTATTATCGATAGGTAGTTATTCATTGCCATTATTTCCTACCTGTGTTCCTCTGTCTTTCTCTTTTCCTTCCTTTCCTTAAAGCAGTCCCTTTAGCATCTCTTGCAGAACTGGTTTGGTGGAGCTGTATTCTTTTAGACTTCTTTTGTCTGGGAAACTCTTTATTTGGTCTTCTATCTTGATTGAGAGCCTTGCTGGGTAAAGTAGTCTTGGTTGCAGGCCTCTGGTTCTCAGTACTTGGAATATTTTTTGCCATTCTCTTCTGGCTTGGAGCGTTTCCATTGAGAAGTCAGTTGCTAACCTTATTGGGGCTCCCTTGTATGTTACTTCCTTTTTCTCTCTTGCTGCCTTTAAGATCCTCTCTTTGTCTTGGAAATTTGCCATTTTAATTATGATGTGTCTTGCAGTGGGCCTCTTTGGGTTCCTCTTGCTTGGGACTCTCTGTGTTTCCTGGATTTGGGTGACTTTTTCTCTCCTCAGATTAGGGAAATTTTCCATCATTACTTTTTCAAACAGGTTTTCTATCCCTTGCTCTTCTTCTTCTCCTTCTGGTATTCCTATTATACGGATATTGTTACGTTTCATGTTGTCCTGCATTTCCCTTATTGCCTCTTCATTCTTTCTGAGCCTCTTTTCCTTTTCTTGCTCCTTCTGGGTGTTTTTTTCTACTTTGTCCTCCAGCTCGCTGATCCGATCCTCTGCTTCATCAAGTCTGCTTTTAATTCCTTCTACTGTGTTCTTCAATGCAGAAATTGTATTCTTCATTTCCTCTTGGCTCTTGTTGATATTTTCTATTTCCTTTTTCATGTTTATATAGTTTGCAGTGAGTTCATTGTAGTTTCCTTGTAGTTTCTGGTAGTTCTCTTTGAGCTCAGAGAGCTCAGTGAGTTTCCTGATGACCATTGCTTTGAACTCAGTATCTGATAGTTGACTTGCCTCTTTTTCGGTTAGTATTCTTTCTGAGACTTCCTCCTTTCCTTTCATTTGGGAATTGTTTCTTTGTCTTCCCATTGTTTGTGAGGCTCTTCTTGTTGGCCTCTGCTTCTTAAATTGCTTTGTTCTGACTCCCTGGATTTATGATATGAACTTCTATGGTAGAATGCCAATGGGATTCAGTGGTGCTGTCTCCTTACTCTGCTGTGCTCACTGGTCTTGAGCTGACGTTTATGTGTTTAACACGGTCTAACTCTAGTCTTTTCAGCACTCCAGATTTTGTTGTCTCACCGTCAGATCTTTCAATGTCCTCTATCTTTGGTCTCTGATCTTCGTATATGCTGGAATACTGTTGGCTGTTCGCTCTGCTCCTCAGATCAGCTAGGTATTTCCCTGGCGCTGAGGGGAAGTGGACTCCGCTCCCACCTATGTTGCCGCCATCTCCCTCTCTTTATAATCAGAATTTTTAAATTAAAAATAAAATGGTAAGCAATCAACTGAACTCAGTATTTGAAATGAGAAAAGAGTCATCTGGCTAATTTTTTCCAAGGCCTTTCTTTCTTGATTAAGAATGGAGTGAAACAACGGGTTGCATTTGAGTTTTTAATTAGACCAAATTTAATATATTTTTAATTTTACTTACCAGATATTGCAAAAATATCTGCTGCTGATTTTACAGGAATTTTAAAAATATATTTTATTGATTATGCCATTACATTTGTCCCCTTTACCCCCCTTTATTCCCCTCTGCCCTGCACACCCCTTCCCACCTGCATTCCCCCTATTTATTTCATGTCTGTGGCTTATACATATTAGTTCTTTGGCTTCTACATTTCCCATACTATTCTTAACCTCTTCCTGTCTATTTTGTATGTACCATTTATGCTTCTTATTCCCTGTACCTTTCCCCCCATTTCCCCCTTCCTCACTCATAATCCTCACGTGATCTTCATTTCTGTGATTCTGTTCCTGTTCTAGTTGTTTTCTTAATTCTTTTTTTTTGTTGTTGTTGTTTTATTTTAGGTATGGTTGTTCATAGTTGTGAGTTTGTTATTTTACTGTTTATATTTTTGATCTTCTTCTTTTTCTTAGATACGTCCCTTTAATATTTCATATGATAAGGGCTTGGTGATGATGAATTCCTTTAACGTGACCTTATCTGGGAAGCACTTTATCTGCCCTTCCATTCTAAATGATAGCTTTGCTGGATATAGTAATCTTGGATGTAGGTCCTTGCCTTTCATGAGTTCAAGTACTTCTTTCCAGTCCCTTCTTACCTGCAAGGTTTCTTTTGATAAATCAGTGGATAATCTACAAACAAAGTTTAAGACTCCAAGATCTTTGTGTTTTGTGGCCTAAAATTGGTAAATTGGCCTTTTGCTTATCTGAGTTGCCTCTGCTTAATCCCTAGAATTTAACTTCGGACAGACCGTGAGACATACTGCATCTTTTTCCCTCCCTGGGTTACTCTGTAACTCAGTGAGCAGTTGACTAGCTCCACAGAGGTCCTGGGAGTTGTTTATTTCCTGATCAGCCTGGACCAGCACACCTCTCAATATGAGTCATGGTCAACAACCCCAGACCTTCAGCAGAATCTTAAGACTCCTTTGTTCTCCTTATTTAGGTTGGATCCCCAATTTTCTGGAGATGGGAGAAGCCCAGACTAGAAGTCTACATGCCTTTAGATTGCTGCAGGACCCCACAAACACCCCACAGAGAGGGCCAGGCCACTCCAGGAGTCTGCTGTGTCCTTAGGGGGCCCACTTTCCATGCAGAGATCCTGATGATGCCCCTGCAGTCAATAACCTGCCAGCTCTGCTTCACAATGTGCGACCCACAGGCTAAAGCAGAGGAAAGGGTCAAAGGGCAGGAAAAGGTAAAGCCTGAACCCCTCTAATAGGTTGCCATCCTTTCATGCCCCACGTACACATCTTTTGGAATCTATGGATTCATTGGCCTTGTTTATCTGTTTTTTTTTACATTCTATTTTGTTTTCCTGACCTAATCCTGTGTTTCTGAGTGGTGGCTTCTTCATTCCAGCCTAAACATTTCAGAAGAACTTGAATCCCTAGCTCCTTTCCCTCAATAACCTAAGTAAAGCAACACAAAGTGTTTCACCTTTCCTTCTGCTTACCAGAATTTACCAGAAAAGGTAATTATGTGTAAAATCAGGTATAGTCGTGCAGTAGTTCAGTCCAACAAATTAAAAAATTTTAATAGAACAAATCAAAGTTTAAAACTTTTCTAAGGGTCTCACTGGTGTGGCTCAGTTGGTTGGGCATCGTCCCACAAAGCCAAAGGTCACCACTTCAGGGCACATGCCTGGGCTGTGGGTTCAGTCCCCAGTTGGGGTATGACAGGCAACCAATTGACGTTTCTCTCTTACATCGATGTTTCTCTCCTTTTTTCTCCCTCCCTTCCCCTCTTTCTCTAAAAATAAATAAATAAAATATTTAAAAATTGTTTCTAATGGCCTCTTTGCTGTGCCTCTGAAGACTGACCCTGGGGCTCCTAGGTCCCCATCTGCACTCTCTTCCTCAGCCTCTGCTTTACCCTCCCCTCCCCTCCCCTCCCACCTGTCCCCAGGTCCTCTCAGTTTAAGGCACAAACATTTACCTAATGGGTATCTGGTGATGGGCAAATAGTAACCAGGGGAGAAGGCAAACCAGCACAGTAAGGAGAGTGGCATCTCTAAAGCAACAAATGACGCCTCTGTAATGGCATTTGAAGGTGGCTTAGTCCAGCTCACAGTCCAAATTAAACCCATGCTAAGGAAGAGATGGATTGTGAATTTGTTACTGTCTTCTCAAATGCCAGCTGGAGTCACCTGCAGATTAGAAGCAATATAACATTATACTTAGATATGTTGCCCATTTATGAGGAGCTTCAGATAGGTCACTCTCAAAAACTGAAATAAGGTAGCTGGCACAGAGTTAAACTATAAAATCAACACAACGTGGTACAGAATACAGGACATAGGATATGCAAATCAATTTAAAAGACAATGCTTCACCCCAACCCTATCCTGCAAGACAATAACTTGACTGATGTTAAAAGCAAAGCTAAAGAAATAATGTGAAAGTCAGGAGCAGGATGATTAGTTTGGAAGCAGAGAAAACAGTCACCAGGAGCAGTTGGCAGGGCTCTTCAAAGCATTGTCCAAGGGAGAGGTACTAATCCCCTCTCACTGGCCGGACCAATCCTATTACAAAGCTGGAAGCATCAGACTATCCAAGCCTGATGCCATTAAACACTGAGTTTATCTGAAGTCTGTTCTGATTTCCTGCTCTTCAGACAATCTCTAATTATTATCTGACTTCCTCTATAATTCTGCCTACAGAAACAGACCTGTTACAAAAGCTTTCAGTACTCCATTCCTTGTCATTTTTATTCTGTTTGTAAATGAACAAAATGGCATTTTAATTGAATTTATTGGGGTGGCATGGGCTAATAAATTAATATGTTTCAGGGGTACAATTGTATAATACATCATAGGTAGATTGTATTGTGTGTTCACCACCCCAATTCAAGACCTCTTCCATCAAGATTTATTCCACCTGTACCCTCTTGTACCTCCCACACTCCCTTTTCCCTCTGGTAATCACCATACTGTTGTCTGTGTCTATGAGGGGTGTGTGTGTGTGTGTGTGTGTGTGTGTGTGTGTGTGTTTGCGTTGGCTTAATCCCTTTGCCATTTTTACCCAGTCCCACAACCTCCCTCCCCTCTAACAGCTATCAATCTGATCTCTGCATCTATGAGTCTGTTTCTATTTTGTTTGTTAGTTTATTTTGTTCATTAGATTTCACATGTAAGTGAAATCATATGGTATTTGTTTTTTTTTAATATATTTATTGATTATGCTATTACAGTTGTCCCATTTCCCCCCCACTCCCCTCCATCCTGCCCACCCCCCTCCCTACCACATTCCCCCCCTGTAGTTCATGTCCATAGGCCATACTTATAAGTTCTTTGGCTTCTACATTTCCTACACTATTTTTACCCTCCCCCTGACCATTTTCCACCTATCATCTATGCTACTTATTCTCTGTACCTTTCCCCCCCTCTCCCCCTCCCACTCCCTTAATGACAACCCTCATGTTCTAGTTGTTTGCTTAGTTTGCTCTTGTTTTGGTTTTAGGTGTGGTCGTTAATAACTGTGAGTTTGCTGTCATTTTTACTGTTCCTATTTTTGATCTTCTTTTTCTTAGGTAATTCCCTTTAACATTTCATATAATAAGGGCTTGGTGATGATGAACTTCTTTAACTTGACCTTATCTGAGAAGCACTTTATCTGCCCTTCCATTCTAAATGATAGCTTTGCTGGATACAGTAATCTTGGATGTAGGTCCTTGCATTTAATCTTGGGTAATGTAATTATGGTGTGCCTTGGTGTGTTCCTCCTGGGGTCCAGCTTCTTTGGGACTCTCTGAGCTTCCTGGACTTCCCGGAAGTCTATTTCCTTTGCCAGATTAGGGAAGTTCTCCTTCATTATTTGTTCAAATAAGTTTTCAATTTTTTGTTCTTCCTCTTCTCCTTCTGGCACCCCTATAATTCAGATGCTGGAACGTTTCAAGGTGTCCGGGAGGTTACTAAGCCTCTCCTCATTTTTCCAAGTTCTTGTTTCTTCCTTCTTTTCTGTTTGGATGTTTCTTTCTTCCTTCTGGTCCACACCATTGATTTGAGTCCCAGTTTCCTTCCCATCACTATTGGTTCCCTGTACATTTTCCTTTGTTTCTATTTGCATAGGCTTCATTTTTTCATCTGGTTTTTGAACAGATTCAACCAATTCTGTGAGCATCTTGATAACCAGTGCTTTGAACTGTGCATCCGATAGGTTGGCTATCTCTTCGTCACTTAGTTGTATTTTTTTCTGGAGCTTTGAAGTGTTCTGTCATTTGGGCCTTTTTTTTTTTTTTTTTTTTTTTTTTGGTCTTGGCACTTCTGTTACTTTAAGGGGCGGAGCCTTACGTGTTCACCGGGGCGGGGTAACGCTGGTAGCTGTGCTGTGACGCTGTACGTGGGGGAGGGGCCGAGAGGGAGCAATGGCGCCCGCCTCACTCTCCTCCGGATTTCAATCTTTCACTCCAATACCCACAATCAAACTGGGCCCCTCTGGTGCTGGTTCCCGACTAAGTGGGCCTGTGCACACTCTAGGCCCCTGTGGGTCACTCCAACAACCTCTCCTGTGAGGCTGGGAGTCTCTCCTGCTGCCGCCCCAACCCCCACGGGCGCGTTTCCAATCAGAGGTCTGAGGCTTTATTTCCCCACGCTGGAGCCCTGGGTTACGCGGTCTGCTTCGCTCCCCGCCGTTCGTCCGGTTTATCTGTGGGCGAATGTGGTGCCTCAGGGTGCTACCTGCTGCTCTGCCTGCCCCATTCTCCACCACTCTGAGTCCGGCCCTCTGGGTTTATTTGTGCAAATGTGGGGTCGCAGGGTCTGCTAGTGCTCAGACTGCCTGCCCCATTTGTCCCATACTCCGCCAGTCTTGGTCCTGCCACGACAACGCGAGTCCTCTCCGCCCCGGCTGCCCATCTCCGCCCCTCCTACCGGTCTGGATGAATGTTTATTTTTTATTTGCTTGGTGTTGGTCCCCCTTGCTGTTCGATTCTCTGCCAGTTCTGGTTGTGCGAGGAGGCACAGTGTGTCTACCTACGCTGCCATCTTGGTTCTCCTCTGGTATTTGTTTTTTATCTGACTGGCTTATTTCACTTAACATAGCAGTCTCCAGTTCCATCCATGCTATTGCAAAAGGTAGGAATTCCTTCTTTTTTTCCGCTGTGTAGTATTCCATGTTGTAAATGTACCACTGTTCTTTTATCCACTCATCTACTCATGGGCACTTAAGTTGCTTCCAAATCTTGGCTATTGTAAATAGCACTGCTATGAACATTGGGGTGCATAAATTCTTTTGAATTGGTGTTTCAGGATTCTTAGGGTATAATCCCAGCAGTGGAATCACTGGGTCAAAAGATAGTTCCATTTTGGAGAACCAAGATGGCGGTGTAGGTAGACACACTGCACCTCCTCGCACAACCAGAACTGGCAGAGAATCGAACAGCAAGGGGGACCAACACCAAGGAAATAAAAAATAAACATTCATCCAGACCGGTAGGAGGGGCGGAGATGGGCAGCCAGGGCGGAGAGGACTCGTGTTGTCGTGGCAGGACCAAGACTGGTGGAGTATGGGACAACGGGGCAGGCAGTCCGATCACTAGCAGACCCTGTGGTCCCACATTCGCGCACAGATAAACTGAGAGAGGGCCAGACTCAGAGTGGCAGAGAACGGGGCAGGCAGAGCGGTGGGTAGCACCCCGCGGCTCCACATTCACGCACAGATAAACTGGACAAACGGCGGGGAGCAAAGCAGACCTGGCAACCCAGGGCTCCAGCGCAGGGAAATAAAGCCTCAAACCTCTGATTGAGAACGCCCGTGGGGGTTGGGGCGGCAGCAGGAGAGACTCCCAGCCTAACAGGAGAGGTCGTTGGAGAGACCCATAGGGGCCTAGGATGTGCACAAGCCCACCCACTCGGGAACCAGCACCAGAGGGGCCCAATTTGATTGTGGGTATCGGAGTGAAAGATTGAGATCTGGTAGGGAGGGGAGCAGGCGCCATTGCTCCCTCTCGGCCCCTCCTCCACGTACAGCGTCACAGTGCAGCGACCAGCATTACCCCGCCCCGGTGAACACCTAAGGCTCCACCCCTTTAAGTAACAGATGCTCCAAGACAAAAAAAAAAAAAAAAAAAAAAAAAAAAAGGGCTCAAATGACAGAACACTTCAAAGCTCCAGAAAAAAATACAACTAAGCGAGGAACAGATAGCCAACCTATCGGATGCACAATTCAAAACACTGGTTATCAAGATGCTCACAGAATTGGTTGAATCTGTTCAAACACCAGATGAAAAATTGAAGCCTATGCTAAGAGAAACAAAGGAAAATGTACAGGGAACCAATAGTGATGGGAAGGAAACTGGGACTCAAATCAATGGTGTGGACCAGAAGGAAGAAAGAAACATCCAAACAGAAAAGAATGAAGAAACAAGAATTTGGAAAAATGAGGAGAGGCTTAGGAACCTCCAGGACATCTTGAAACGTTCCAACATCCGAATTATAGGGGTGCCAGAAGGAGAAGAGGAAGAACAAAAAATTGAAAACTTATTTGAACAAATAATGAAGGAGAACTTCCCTAATCTGGCAAAGGAAATAGACTTCCGGGAAGTCCAGGAAGCTCAGAGAGTCCCAAAGAAGCTGGACCCCAGGAGGAACACACCAAGGCACATCATAATTACATTACCCAAGATTGAACACAAGGACCTACATCCAAGATTACTGTATCCAGCAAAGCTATCATTTAGAATGGAAGGGCAGATAAAGTGCTTCTCAGATAAGGTCAAGTTAAAGAAGTTCATCATCACCAAGCCCTTATTATATGAAATGTTAAAGGGAGTTACCTAAGAAAAAGAAGACCAAAAATAGGAACAGTAAAAATGACAGCAAACTCACAGTTATTAACGACCACACCTAAAACCAAAACAAGAGCAAACTAAGCAAACAACTAGAACAGGAACAGACCATAGAGATGGAGATCACATGGAGGGTTATCAATAGGGGATTGGAAGGGGGAGAGAGGGGGGGAAAGGTACAGAGAATAAGTAGCATAGATGATAGGTGGAAAATAGACAGGGGGAGGGTAAGAATAGTGTAGGAAATGTAGAAGCCAAAGAATTTATAAGTATGACCCATGGACTTGAACTATAGGGGGGGGGGATGTGGGAGGGAGGGGGTGGGCAGGATGGAGTGGAGTGAGGGGGGCAGGAAATGGGACAACTGTAATAGCATAATCAATAAATATATTTTTAAAAAAGATAGTTCCATTTTTAATTTTTTGAGCAAATTCCATACTTTTTTCCACAGTGACTAGCAGTCTACATTCCTACCAACAGTGTACTAGGGTTCCCTTTTCTCTACATCCTCGCCAGCTCTTCTTGTTTATTGATTTGTTGATGGTAGCCATTCTGACAGGTGTGAGATATATCTCATTGTGGTTTTAATTTGCATTTCTCTGATGATTAGTAACATGGAGTATCTTTTCATATGTCTATTGGCCATCTCTATGTCCTCTTTGCAAAAGTGTCTATTAAGGGCCTTTTCTCATTTTTAAACTGGATTGTTTTCTTGGTGTTGATTTTTATAAATTCTTTATAAATTTTGGATATTAACCCCTTATCAGATGCATCACTGACAAATATGTTCTCCCATTCAGTGAGTCGTCTTTTCATTTTGCTGATGGCTTCCTTTTCTGTGCAAAGCAGTTTTAGTTTGATGTAGTCCCATTTGTTTATTTCTTCTTTTGTTTCCTTTGCCTGAGAAGATATATCAGAAAAAAAAAGTTGTTACAAGAAACATCAGAGATTTTACTGCCTGTGTTTTCTTCCAGGAATTTTATGGTTTCGAGTCTAACATTTAAGTATTTAATCTATTTGGAGTTTATTCTTGTGTGTGTGGTGTGAGAAGGTGGTTTAGTTTCATTTTTTTGCATGTAGCTGTCTAATTTTCCCAACGTCATTTACTGAACAGACTATCTTTACCTCATTGTGTGTTCCTGCCTGCTTTGTGAAATATTAACTGACTATAAAGGTGTGGGTTTATCTCTGGGTTCTCTATTTTGTTCCATTGATCTATATGTCTGTTTCTATGCCTGTACCATGCTATTTTGATTACAGTGACTTTGCAGTATAGTTTGACATCAGGTGTGATTCCTCTAACTTTGCTCTTATTTCTCAAGATTGCTGAGATTATTTGGGGTTCTTTTGTGGTTCCATATAAATATTTGGATTACTTGTTCTAGTTCTATGAAATATGCTATCTGTTACAAAAACTTTTAGTATTCCATTCCTTGTAATGGTTTTGTTTTCCTGATTGTAAATGAGCAAAATGGCATTTTCTATTAATTATTTGACTTCCTTTGTGGGTTGACCAACTAAGAGAAAATGTCGTTCCTGTGAGAGGTAGTTCTCATTGTAAATGGGACCATCTGGCATTTAGTTTTGGGGGTTAGTGGATCTGAGTCTGCCCCTGAGGAGATGAATATATTCAGGGAGCACTAAGGTTTCTGAGCCTGGAAGGGGAAGGCCTTACTCAGGAATGTGGAAAGTTTCCTTGATAAAGATACAACTCACTGAGGCTTGTTTCCTTTGTGATAAACACATGTGCTAGTAGCTAGTGTTATTTTGCCATTTTTAGGCAAAGAGAAAATGCTCAGTTCTTAATGCAGACACAGTGTGCACTGTGCACGGGTACTCAGCAATAACGCCTAGGTTTCTGGATTGCAAGTGTGACATCATTTCCCTCATATCCATCCTTTTAAAAGTTCCCCTGAACGCAGTATAAAATAAACAATGTTTTAAAATTTCAACTTAATTAAAATCTTAGTGAAGATGTATTTGTTATTAGGCCGACTAATTAAGAAGGGAAAGGAGGAAGGCAAATGTATTATTTCATCCAAACTCACTCCCTCCTATTGCTCTACAAGCAACAGGCAAGATGAGATATGTGCTAAGTGATGAGAAGAATTTCCATCCTGTTTGGATTATGCTGAGATGCTTTTGGAAGACACTTAAGGGAAGAAAACAGAGTGGTAGGAATGCAAATTTTCTGTTTACATCTTTTTGGGACACACATTAATGAACTCTCAGAACCATGCTCCAAGGAGGCAGGACTTCCAGTCTGAGGTAAGCACAAGGGGGGTCTTTAAAAAAATGGACCTGCAAGATTGCCTGGGAGGGGATCTGTTTAGTGGTAATGGCTGCCGTTTCCATGGTAATCACAAGCACAAGTCAGATTCACCTGCACAGTCTCTCTGCTTTTGTTCAGAGCGTACTGCCATTAAGCAGCAAATGGCACTATTAGCGAGGCAGAGACATGTAAGTGAATTAGATGCCACTGGTCTGTGTATAGATCTTTTGTTCTGCAATGAATCTGCAACTTCGTAAGTGCCTTGTTGTTAGCATAATAACAGGAGGGAGCTTCAAAGAAATACCGGTCTAAAAATGTGATCTCACCTGGGCCAGCTTTTTCCGAGAAATAGTTGTCTTTAATTTTCAAATCCAGTGTTTCCCACACCCAAATATGCCTCAGAATCCCCTAATCTGCAAAATTCAAATTCCCAAGTCCCACCCAGATAATCTGATTTAGTATGTCTGAGCTGGGACCCAGGACTCTGAATTTTTAATAGGTACCTTAGCTGATTCAGATGGTCCTGTGATCACACTTCTGAGAAAGCCCTCTATCAGATGTTTGAGGACACTGTCCCCTTCATGGAAAATCATGAGTTTAGAGATGGATTGAATATCAAGGTTTTTCTCCCACACAAAATCGACTTTGAATATATTCAAGCCATATGGCTTTAGTCAGGTGGAAAAGTTGTTTTAGGATAGGCCTGGCCTTCACTTTGCTCTGGAGGCTTGGATTATTATAATCTAGTTGCAGGCCTCCTTCAGACTGGTATCTGTTGGGAACTGCCCTGCCTGGTTTTTAGCTATAAACCCCCATGGCTAAGGTTGAGTCAGAGACCTTGGGACCATAAACCACTAAGGAGCCAAAGCTTATCTCCCTGGCAGGGGTGCTGCCTCTGCCCACTTTACTTTACCCTGCTTTGCCCTGAGCTTGACCAGTTAGCCAATGACTGGTAAGATTCCTCAAGGGAGGGACGACCTAAGACAGGCATGGTCACAAAAAAGGCCCAGAGGAAAGGACTCGGGGGGCTATAGAAAAAGGGGGTGATGGACCCTCGCCCCTCAGCTTTGACATAGCCTGAGTCCTCATTCTGTCTGCAAGAAGTCTCCTAATCTCTTGGCTGCCTTACTTCCCCTGCCTGATTTAAACCTGAAACAATGACAGAGGGTGGTGCAGTCCTGTGCTGGAAAGGGCAGATTCCCCGAGGAGATTAGGCCTAAGAAAGAATATGTAAAACTCCGTGAAACCTGCTTTGCTAATACCCTCAAGTTAAATGATAAGGGTCTGAGCCTGAAATGAGTTTGTTTTCCCAAATCTTATAGCCCTTTAACTAACTGACCCTAACTCAGAATAATCCCTCAGAGTTCTTTGTATGTTATCTATTGTTTGATCCTTACTGCCTGACAATGATTAATGAGTTTTACCTGTATTCCTGTGCAAATTGAACCCAATAAAAGCCCATTGAGAAAAAGGCTCTTGGCCTTTCTCCTTTGAGAGATTAGGCACCCTTCCTCCCCAAGCAGATCATGTCTTGGTAGACTTATTCTCATAGTGGGGGAGGGGGGCCTGCGGGTGGACCCCCCCACACACAGGTATCCAGCACCTGCTGTTCTCATCTGAAGAGAAGACAAGGGGCCACTTTTCTGCAGGACCAGCTGCTTTAGGGAACAGGCAGGGGGAGGTGTTACTTCCAAGTTCAAGGCAAAGTTTTCATCACAATCTGCCTTTCTTATAAATGTTAGCATGGGCTTCAGCTCTAGGAAGACTAGAGCTTCAAAGCTATAGGAAGGGAAAAGTTGTCCCTTAGATTTCCTGTCCCTACTGATGCAAATCAATAAATAAATAGCTGTGAGGCCCACGCACCTTAACTAAGTCTTGAGCAATCTCTTCCTTCACTATTCTATTTTTCCAGCCTCTAAGCTTTCGATGTTCATGGACAATCTCTCTCCATCCCTTTCTTTCCATTTCTAGGTTGCCCTAGGTGCTTCTTTTAACCATACTGTTTGTAAAATAGATGCAGACTCCCAGAAACACCTTGGATGGCCTTGGAAAAGAGTCTGGCATATCTGGAAAACCTTCCCACAGAGTCAGCATCTAAGGTGAACAGGAGTCACACTCAGTGGCTGAGGCTGAAATTCGGAACATCCTAAGTAGAACTTTGCAGGAGGCTGCTCCCTGCCCCAACCCTACAGTCCTGTTTCAGAAATAACATCAGTGTGCCTGTGCAAAAGTACTGCAGGTGGTACTCATGCTTTTATTCAAATGTAGTTTCTCTATGAAGGAGAACAAAGTGGGTCTGAATCAGTCTTAGTTTTGGAAGGGCTAAGTAAGTGATGCATTGATAGATATTTGTGTTGTGAAAACTCCTTCAAAGGCCTCATCCTCAATTACTTAACTTTCTTTACAGCAGGTGGCTCAGGAGGCGCGCAAAATCACTGAGACATCTTGATGGCCACTGTGTTGTTGACGCCTTGTGGCTTTTCCCATCCTTACAAAATGGGAACGAAAGGACTGGTTTTCAGGCAATGATATAATGAAAATTAAAAATAAAACAGCACAGAGGCAATTGTTGACAACAGCTTTTAAAAAAGTTTCTACTAACTCTTGTGAGCTAGAACCTTCCTTGCACCAACAACAGTAGGGCCAGCTTTGTAAACAAGTCACAGTTTAGGTCTGAGCAGAGGGGCTGGGTTATTATCTTTGTCACATGAACTACATAGAGTTGCTTTACTAAGCAGTGAAAAGAGTACGATGTGGTGGTTAAGCCTGTGAGCTTCAAAGCCACGCTGCCTGAGTCCTAATTCATGCTCCCTGCTTGCAGATATCTGTAAAGTGGGAATGAGGAGAGCTACATCATGCGGTTGCAGTAAGAATTAGACCAAGTAATACATATTATACTTTTCAGGAAGGGCTGGCACTTATGAAGGGCCCAGTGCAAGTCTGCTATTCTAAATGTGGAGAAAACATTCTTGCATTTGGTGTCACTCCATGGACATGTTTGGATTTAATTGGAAAACCAGGGAAATAATGTTACCACCATTTGGATTGGAAGAATTAGCTTGCTGGTTGCCATCTACGTCCAAGGCTTGGATTCTGGAATTATATCCCCTAATCTAGCAAACGGGAGAGAACGTGACAATAGGCTTGGATTTGGCTCTTGTCTCTCCTGTTTCCTGCTGACCAGGATCCCCTTTCCTCCCACTTAGGTTCCATTATCAGATCCTCTTTATCAGATCTTGTCCCTGCCCCTTTCTTTACAGAACTCCTGTTTTTTTTTCTCAAGATCTGCTCACTGTCTAATGTGGAATGAGGGGACTGGAAGCCTCAGTGGAATCATGTCCTGTGCAACTGAATAAAGCAGAAGAATTTGGAATAACAAGGACAAATCCAGCTCTCCTTGATGCCTCCAATGCCCTCACCTTTTCCTCTCTTCCTCCTTTCAAAAACAGTGCCTGTGGTGTGTACTAAGTGCTAACCTAATGGCAGTGAGGAGTTTATATTCTAGAGGGAGGAAGGCAAAACAATTTCATGTTGAAACAAATTCTTCAAACAAGAAAGATGGGGCTGAAAGAAGAGAACAGTGAAACACAATTGGCTAGGGAAAGAAGCTGCTGTGGATGGTGCATTTAAGCTGAGAAAAAAAATTGCCTCTTTGTAAGAGGATTACAGGGGAGGTGGTATTCTCAGGAGATGATGTTCTCAGTGAGGAGCCAGGCTTGGGTAGAGGTGAGGAAGTCTTTCAAAAAAGACTTTGAAAAAGGCTGAGATTATGATGATACCAATAGCCTGGCCAGACCACGAGGACCAGGAAGGCCCACGGAGAGGAATTTGCAAACTGCCCAAGGTAGTGGGTGGGGCTGCGGCGTCTGGGTAACCAAGCTCTGGCCTTGCCAACACTGCCTGATGCATCCTGCTCCTGGCGGCAGATCCCCAACCCCTGGGCACCATGGCCGCAGGGGGAAGTCCTGCAATAAGCACGTGCAAGGCTAGTAAGATAATTGGATACCTGGGAAAGCCCTCCTACCCTCCTGTGGTAGCTGATTGGGGGTGGGACGGTTAGGCAAGTACAAGCACCACAGAGATCGGGGGAAGAAGGGATTGGTTGGGGGACAGACTCTTACTAAGCGCACGGAAGTTTGGGCTGAGAAAGCACTTGCTCCGGCTCACATGGGAAACTAATAGAAGTCCAGGGGAAAAAGGGGATTCACGCTTGCTTACCTCGCCAAAGTACTGGCCAGTGCGTTTGCAGGACCTTCTGGCCCTGGAAGCCACGTGGCCAGTGGCAGGGCAGGGCCCGCCCCACCTGCGTGTTGTGAGGAGGGAGCCAGAGGCCTGACAGTGGCCGGGTGAAAAGCTCAGCTGCCTGGGTGACCTCTCAGCGGCTGCTTGCAGCTCCCAGGGGACAGTACTTTGAGTGGGAGCAGAAACTCTGGTTGCAGCCTTTGATTTTGGTCTGGCTGAGGTGGCTGGGTTTTCCTCTAGATTTCCCAGAGGGAATAGGCTTTGAGACAAGACTCTGCAATTCTCCCAGATTGTACAGCATTTGAGTAAAGACCTCTTTCCTTTCTCAACAACTTCTGCCTCCAGAATTTCCCTATTGGTAGCAGCAGGCAGCCAAGCCCTCACTTTTGTGAGTCCGTAAGAACAGGGCTGGTGCTGGGCTTAGCCCAGCTGCTCCTGAGGGGTCAGGGAAGTATGTATCTGTGGTGCGTCCCTGGGTGTCTATCAGTTTAGGGACATGCAGACCAAAATGCAAATTCATCAATTCAGCTTCACTTCACATGTGTATATAAAGCATTATAATGTTATGTCAGGTACTGTTCTGGGGGGCTGGGCTGCACCAGCAAACACAAAGATTTTCACCTAGTAGAGCTATGTTCTAGCTGGGGGAAATAGAAAGGAAATAACCAAAGTAATACCCAAGAAAATGTTGTGCTGTGTTAGGTGTGAAGTGCTATGGAGAAAAAGTAAGACAAGGAAGGTGAGCAGGATGAGGAGGGCATGAGAAGTGCAGAGGCAGCAGCACTGTGTGTGTGCGTACGCATGTATGGTTGAAAATAGAGTGGTCAGCCTCATTCAGAAGCAACACGCAAGGAAGAGTTTAGCTGTAGAGGTGCCCAGGGAAGAGGGGCCCAAGCAGACGGAACAGGCAGTCCGAAGGCCTGAAGTTGAGCACAGGACCCTGGGTAATGATGAGCATCAGGACATTTGGACTGAGCTTTACAGAGAGCTGAGGACTGCTGGTGTCCAAGCTGAGGGAGGGGCTGCAGCTTTTCAGGCACATTCCACTGGTGCTCAGTGAATGGCAGCTGCCGCTTTAGAGTCCTGACTTGGTGTCAGTGTTTATGGGCTGAGGCTTAGAAGGCGTGGGTGGGACACTGCCAGGAACTTGGATTTTGCAGGAACCTTGTCCTGCCCGAGGTTCCCCTTAGCTCTCTGTGGCAATACCACCCTGGCTCCTCCAGCCTTCAAGAGGGATTCTTGGGCCCACATTGCCCATATCCTCTTCTAGCCCAGTCTTATCCTAACCTAAATCCCAGCTCCTCAGTGCCACAGACCTGAGCAGGATATCAGGAGGGGAGCAACTGGCCTGAGCTAACAAGCATTGCTGATGAGTCAGGGGACTGGCTGAACTTGACACTGGGTGAGAGAAAAGCAGGGTATTCAGAGCCAGACTAATTTTATCTTCTATTTTACCTTTGCTCTTTAGGAGATCTTACAAAAATTTCTCTGGTCCCCCTAAGATCCTCAAGGAACTCTGTTTACTTTCAGATTTTGAAACCTTTCACCCTTGGTTTTTTTAAATTTTATTTTTGAGATATAATTCACATACCATAAAAAGTGTATAATTCAGTAAGTTTTAGTATATTTGCAAGGTTGTGCAATCATCACCCCTATCTAATTCCAAAACATTTTTCTCACCCCAAAAGAGACCCGTCCGTACCCATTAGCAGTCACTTAGTATTCGCCCCTGGCCCCAGCAACCAGGAATCTACTTCTCCATCTACGGAGTTATCTATTCCAGACATTTCATGTAAATGGAATCCTAAATATGTAGCTCTTTGTGACTGGCTTCTTTCACTAAGCTAATGTCTTCAAGGGTCATCCATTTGTAGCACGTCACAGTACTTCATCCTTTTTATGGCTGAATAATATTCCTCTTTGGATTTAGTTAGCATGAGAGGTCAGTGGATTTCTGTCGCACCTACTACCCTGCACAGATTTATTACTGATGAGTGGTCAATATCGCTGCCCCCCAACCCCATCCCCTAAGCTGGAGGCCTGTATACAGTGCTTTTGCTTTTATTGTCTTCTAGGTTCTGGATATGTGTCCCCCTTGGATCTCTGTTGAGCTGAGATGATAGTTATTAAAGCAGAGATAATAATTATTGTCTCACAAGTTGTTGTGAAGATAATTGGAACAGTTTATAAAAGCACCTACTCCTCTCCCTTTGCATTGCATGTGCTGTGCAGGGCACTTTGCATTGCTGCAGTAAACACCTTGCTCCCCTTCCACTCAAGAGGCCGCTTCTTGTCTTCTTGCTCCTGTGACATGGTCTGGGCATATGGGCTCTCTGGGGTGGTAGGAGTTATGATTAAGCTGGTCCTAAGTTGTGGGGGTGCTTCTGACTATGGTGCTGGATAACGGGGTGACTTGCTTTAGCCCCAGGGAGGCAGTAAGTAGTGGGAGTCTGGGAGAAGCTTGGCTCAGAGAGTTGGTTAGATAAATGTCTGAAAGGAAAGTTAATGATTAACATTGACTCTGTGAGTCCCCTTGGCCTCCAGCTGAAAGTGCTGAGTGGTAGCTGGTGTCCCAGCACAGACAGTTCCTCATCTCACTGCCTCACTTCCTTGGCGTGGCCAGTTACCACTTCTCCCAGCCGCTCCTCCCATCAATCAGTGAGCCTGCTGTTTGGTAGAAAGTTAGGGCCTCACACAAACCAGCACTCCTCTCTTATGATGTTGAAGGACACCCCAGGAGGACCCAGAAATGCAAGTTAAGAGGGAATGTTTTGGGGACAGTGGAGAAAAGGAATGACAGCACACTGGTCTGATTTCAGGGTACCCCTATTCTGTGATTCCCTTTCACCATGCCACGTCTGTGCCCCACTCATTCTGAGCCCCTTGGAATAGTAGTTCCAAATCATACCTGTGCAGCAGAATCACGTGAGGGAATAAAAAAATATGCAGATACTTAGGCCCCTGTCAGATTCTGATCCAATTGCTCTGGGGTGGGATCTGGGCAATCAGCATTTCTAATAAGATCTCCAGGTGGTTCTAATGTGATGAAGTTGAGGAGCACTGAGTTGGAGTCACCTCTCTTACCTCCGAGGAAACTTCCTGCAGGCTGCCGGAAGACAGGCAGCAAGCAACGCACAGCTTGTGTCCATTGGGGAAAGCAGGCTTGAGGAGTGGAGGGACTCTCTGACCCAGGGGGCCCTCATCAGGGGCGTCATGAGATTTCATTGTCTCTCTGAAGGCTCCTGTTACTTAGCCCTCATTTGGTTTTGCTGCTACCGGAGCTGCTCCTGGGGAGGCAGGGTTTGCTTCCCCAGAGCAATCCTCGGGTGTAGTAGCACCTGGGGGGAAGTTGGAAGGCAGCAGAGACTGCAGAGACACTGTGGTGAGGGGGAAGAAGCAGAAGCAGCAGGTCTAGGCTTCAGGGTCATCCCTAACCAGCTCAGATGTTTGAGGGGCCAGTTATTTTAACCTTTGTGAGTTCCCTATTTCTAATCTGAACAACCCCCCTGTTATGGTTGCTGTGGGGCTGCACTAAAATAACATAGTCATGTCAGGGTACTGTACACTGTGGAGCGTAACAAAAGCATATGTCCTGTCATTATGGGGTGGCCCCCAAGTCCTGTTTTCTTCCCCAGTGTTTCAAGATCTCATCAGTGAACCAGAACTCCTCTCTGTCCCTGGGGTTGGGGGCTCAAGACCACAGAGTCAGGAGCAAACCTGTCGTGAACAAACCCTTGTAAACACAGTGCGCTACACTGGACAGTGAGCACAGAGGGAAATTTTTTTTCCCAACAAAGAAAAAATGAAAGATAAAAGTGAGCCCAGCATGCCTAAATTTATGAGTCCTGGGCCCCTCTTTGGGTTTTCAAGGTGGAAGAGCAGGAGGCCAGGAAAAGGTGAAGCCAAGGTGGGGACAAGTCAGTGCGTTGGGGCCCATGGGAGGCCAGGGACAGGGCAGGAGCATCCCAGGGTGGGGCCAGGTGGCAACATGGATGCCAAGGGGCTGCAACTGGAGTGGGTGGAGAGGAGATGTGAGCCAGGGCTACAGCTTCCTCTTTGACCCCACATGATCCAGCTGCCTTAGTGCGCCTAAGGGTGTTCTGAGAGGGCCCCCAATAGTTCCCCAAGGGCCTGAGGTGCTTATCTGGACCATTAGAGGAAAATCCCCGCTGCTCTCTCTCTTCCAGCCTGGCTGAGGCGAACATTTCCTTTTCACTGGCAGGAGGAAGGGGCATCATCTTGTTACCCTCAAAGATGGAGGTGTGTGGAGTGAGCAGCAGACCCTGTAGCAGGCCTGTTTTTTTTTTTTTTTTTTTTTTTTTTTAATGAGTAATGCCATTTTGGGGGAAGTGGGGAGATGAGGAATTTGAGCAGGAGGAAGTGGGTGGGGAGTGCAGGAGTCTGGAGGTTTTGTATTCTGTTGTTGCTGGGCATGGTTCTGAGAAAGGAGAGGAAGAGAAAGTGCAGCACATGCCTGCCACCACCAGGGGCTCAAGCTCCCAGGAAGAAGGCGGTGAGCTCCTTAGAGCAAAAAGCACACTGAGGTCCCCAGAGGAGCTCTTGTCTAACCTCAGTTGCAGGGGGTGTGTGTGGCCTTTCAGGAAATACCTATATCGAATACCAATTATGTGTATGATTCTTTTCCACTTATGAAATACGTTCTCATAACTCTTTTGATTCTCCTAACAACCCTGGAAGGCAGGTTGAGCCAGTTTTATCAAACGCGTTTTGTAAAGGAGAAGACTGGGGCCCGCACAGGTGAAGTGAATTGTGGAAGAGCCCGGACTCCCAAGAGGTAGAACTGGGAGTGGGGCACGCAGGCGGGGACTTTTCATTGTGTCATATGTGCTCACTTTTCATTTTGGCTTCTCCAGTGTTTTATTTTGTTTTTCATTAACATAAACCTGTATTTTTTTAACACTGATAAGAACAGATACTACACTTGATCTTAGCGAAAAGGCCGAGAAGCGATAAACCTGTATTTTTTTTAAAAAAAAGATTTTATTAATTTTTTTTAGAGAAAGGGGAAGGTGGGGAAGAAGAGGGAGAGAAACATCGATTGGTTGCTCTTACAAACTCCCAGCCTGGGATCCAGCCCGCGACACAGGCATGTGCCCCAACTGGGAATTGAATTCATGAACTTTCAGTTTGCAGGACAATGTTCAACCCACTGAGCAACACTGGTGAGGGCTGTTCTCTTTTTCTTAATAAAAAGCTTTATAGGACTCACCAATACTTCTCCAGTGCTTTGGCTGTGGCATGTCCACACCTGTGATGTTGCCAGGCCTCCAGTCCATCATGGCTTCATCCAGCAGCACTGGGCAAGCCCCTGTGTGGGCTCTGCAACTCGGCTCCTCAGGTGAGAGACTGAGGTTTTGGATGATGTGTGAGCTGGAGCTCCTGCTTTTGCTCTCTGCATCGTGTATATTTAATCATGTTTGACGGAATTTACTTTAGTCCAGGTTCAGGCTGTTAGCCTTCTTCCTTTCATTGTTCCTTTCATTTTTGCCCTTACTCTGTGCAAGTGATTTGTCTTCTCTAGACCTCAACACCGTCCCTCTCCCCTCGCCAACCCCCACAGCCACAGAAGAGCTATCCTGTGAAAACTTCTCCCTCTTCCCTTTGGAAGGGGATGTTGGCTTGTGGGACAGACTGTTGCCTTGGGAAAAGAAGCCAGAGCTCTCTTAGATTTTTTGGCTTTTTTCCCCCTTAAGCTGCACATTTGTCTTACTCTATTTTTTCCTGTCTCGGTTTTTCTAAGTTTCCCTCCTGACTTGTGACTTCCCCTGGATAGGCTGCCTGAAATTTTCCTGCTGCTTCTGAACACTTCCTCATTTAATTATTCCAACTAGGAATTAAAATAAGCATTTGTGCTGGTTTGAGAAAAACCCCAAGAGCCTATATTCATAATATGTGGCTCCCATCTGGGCTACAGAGGTAGAGAGGGGCCTGATCCTGTGACACTCCTGTTTCCTGGAACTTCCTGGTTTGCAGAGTGTGTTCTTATACATTTGGTCAGCCCAGCAGTGGTGTGAGGCTGATTGAGCAGGAACTGTCATTCTCATTTATCAGAGATCAAAACAGAGAGGATCCCAAAGGCTGACTCAACTAGGACCATCTGACCTCATGTTTTGGCTTTAGACAACAAATCTGAATTTTGTATAAGAAAACCCATTGTTTCAGAGGAGCGTATGAAAGTTCAAGTATGGAGTCCAACCTGATATTGGGTGTAGTCTCAGCCTGCTTGGACTACTGTAACAAAATACCACGCAGTGGGTGGCTTAAACGACAGCAATCTATTTCTCACAGTTTGGGAGGCTGGAAGCCCAGGATCAAGATGCCAGCTGATGTTCTTCCTGGTGAGAGCTCTCTTCCTGGTTTGCAGACAGCTGCCTTCTCTCTGTGTCTTCTTGCTGTGTCTTAAATGAGAAACCTCTTTTTCTCTCTATTTTCCTCTTTCTCTAAGGCCACAGTTTTATTGGAATAGCCCCCTCCTTATGAGGTCATTTAATCTTAATTATCTCCTAAAGACCCTATCTCCAGATATAATTACACTGGGGCTAGGATTTCTACATATGAATGGGGGGGGGGGTGGGGGCGGTGGGGGGGTGGTGGTGGGAGTGGACACAATTAATTCCATAGCAGGTGTGTCTAAGAAATATCAGCCTGGCTGCTAACATACCTTAGATGTTAGTAAATCCCCTTTAGTCCAAGGACTTCAGGTTGTCAGGTCCTCAGACCTGAGGGCTCATAAGCTCAGCCTTGTCTATGCTTCAGACCTGATCAGTCATTGGTTACTGACACACCTTATCCAAGTCCAAAATTACACATTTCTTAAGGTAAACTAATTGCATTATAGTCAAATTTACAGCCCTAGTAGGTAGCAACTCTATCTCCAATCCCATCTATTAAGTGTTGATTTGTATTTACTCTTAGAGCCAACTCATGTCTGGTTTTTTGGGAGATCTCATCGTCACTTCCATGCATCTCCTGTGGAGATGGACCAGCAGAGGTCTTTTCACTCTCGGTTAAGCTTGATTTTGTTCTCTCTTTGCTCCAAATATCTACTATTTTTGAGAATGTCATTGGTACCCAGGAACTCTTTACTTTTATGTCAGAGAAGACAGATGCTACACCTCACCTTCTGTATTATGTTAATGTAGGGCTCTTACTCATTGTTTCCATGAAAAGTCAGACTCAGCAACTTGTTATTTCCATTTTAATTTAATAACATTTTGGGGGGAGGCCTAATCCTGGAGACAGAAGGGGTCTAACACAGAGGTAGCTTTCTTATCTTAATAAATCTTTCTCCAAACTCTGTCTGAATTTCTCACTTTTCTTTTCTTATATTGCCTATAAACCCCCTGATTTCAGATTCTAGTTTGCAAAATGTGAAAGTAGTTGGATCAGTTATTTGTTCATTAATTCAGCAAACATTTGTTGAGCACTCTCTGTGTTCCAAACACTGTGCTATGCGTGCTTTGGGTATTCTGAAGCAAAGAAAGCCTTTGTCCTCTGAAAATATAGGCTGACGTGAAGGCCAGGCAAGTGAACAAGCTTCCACAAAATTGTGAAAAATGCTATGGTAAGCATTACACAAGGTAGTGTAGAAGCACTTGGAGATATAGGCAGAATGCACCATTCACTAAGAAAAGGGATATAAGAGGAGGATCACATTTTCCACTCCAACTGTGGGGGAAGGAGGATTAGCTCAGTTTTGACCAAGTGAGTTTGCAAGTGCTTATGGGAGTTTCCAATAAACAGTTGGTTATGTGGCTCCTCCTGAATTTAGGAGAAATGTCTGGTTGTAGATAGAGATTCAGAAAGCATCAGCTTATACATAGCACTTAAAGCTGTGGGAGTAGATGAGATCACTCAGGAAGAGTATGTAATATGAAAATACAGAGGGAAGAGCTGGGAGACGGGAAATAGTCCACACAGGTGAGGCACTGGAGAGAGTAGAAGCAGGTGAAGAGGCAAGGGAGTAAAGTGAGTGAACATGAAATCTGGGTGGAAAGAAGAGCAAAGGGAACATGAAATGGGGTTGACAGGCTGGAGAGAGCGGGTGGGATTCAGAACTGAGGGTGCCAGTCTGGTTGAATGGCGGCCGTATTGTGGTGATCTGGAAAAATAGAATGTGGTTAAGGGGGTGGACATTTGAGTCTAAAATATCAGAAATGGAACAATTCTAGGGAGTAATTAAACTCAAGGTGTGGTTTTGAGAGGTCAAGTATTTTGTGACTACGGTGGCTACGGACAGCCTTTTGCACGAGCTGCAAGTCCTCCAGAAGGAAGTGGTGATTTAAGTGCCCAAGTCTGAGATCAGTGTGGAGTGAGGTCAGAGATAAGGATGACAATGAGGGACTTAAGTAAGTATTAACAATTTGGAAGTGGAAATGGGGGAATTCTGCACATAAGCAGAGCTCACAAATACAGAAGAGCTTTTATCCCAGGTGACTGAGAAAGTGCTAGTCTCAAGGACAGCAGAGTTTCCCTCTTATGCAAGGGAAGTAGAGGGCGGAGAAGGCAGGGAACCTCTTTGAATAGGCTGAGAATAATAGAGGGGTTTATTTATTATCAAGTGGGGAAGACAGCTGGCAGTAAATCTTAAGAAGAAGGAAAGTAGTGGGACATTGGATCTGAGGAGCGGAGTAGGGGAGGGGGCAGGTTATCAGAGGGTCTGAAATGTTTGTAGTGTCCAAGGATGCAGTGGGATTGCTGGAACTAGGAGGAAACTTGGGTTCCAACTGGTGCCTCAGGCCTGGTCATTGCCCACGACAGGGGCCTTTGCTATTCTTTATCCTTCTATTGGGCAAAAGTAGAGTCCACTGGATGCAGGAAACTCTGGGACTTTTATCTCCTCCCAAGGGAGTAGTTTTCCACTCTAATCTGAAGGAGCCACTCTCCTTCAAATAGCGATATCTACCAAGAAGTACTAAATGTTAATCTGAAATTCTAATGCCATAAACATTTTAAACATGAAGTACTTCTCAACTGTTAGCCTTTGCCACACTCCACTGGGATCAAATACAAATGTGCTTCTGGGAAAATGGTTTTCCAAAGAGTTTTATCAATAATAATTTAAAAATGTACGTGTAATGTAACGTTTTTTTCCCTAAAAAATTACATATAGTGGTTTCATAACAAGGAGGAAGAATTCTGTCGGTATGAACATACATCCTATTTGGTCTAAGTTGGCAAATCAGCAAAGAACATTCTTCCTCGCTAGAGGATTAGGAAAGACTTAAAATAGTTACCAAAATTGTCAAGTCAGGAACATTTTTGTGCAATACACAAAAGGTTCATTAGCCTACTCACAGTGCTTTTGACATTATCCTCTCTTTGTCACCCTACTCCTGTCTCACTGAGTGAAGTCAAGAATTCTTTGGGGAAAAACCCAATTCCTTCGCAACAGATAAGAGGTTACTCCCCAGAGAAATAGAGCTGAGGGTTCCTGAGCTGAGAGCTGAGGACTAACCCCCTGGGGCCACTTCTAGTTTGTTAATTCTGACCCCTAGGGGCTGGTTTCTGCAAATGTATCCACAGGCTAGGGCAGAACAGGTGTGACTGCACCCTGGCTGACACTGCCTTTAAAAAGAACCTGCATCAGAGAATGAGGAGACATTGATGGCCAAACCAAAAAGAAAGGGGGTGGGTAAAGGCACCTAAACACAAATGTGAACTCATTAAAAAATAATACAAAACAAAAGACTTTGGAATTTACTGGAAATTAGAAAAACCCAGAAAATGATGAATTATTTACAAAATCATGAAAATGTCATTGCCAATTTTGTTCATACAAACCAAATGACTGGTAAATAATAGTACTCTCTTCATTAAAGTGTTTTTTTGTTTCTGTTTTTTGCTTATGCTCTGGTAGGAATGATCGGGGTAGTTAGGTAATGGGTAGATCTCATTATCCATTGGAGAGTGAGGGCAGGTATAAATACCTAGAAAATCCTAAGATAATACATAGTGACCCATGCATTACATCTAGCCCAAAGATGCATTTTGTTGGGTCCATCTAGTAATAATGTAACAATGGCTGTGTAGTATTCTAGAAGCCAGAATATATTTAACCAATGCCTTCTTAATGGGCATTTAGACTGTTTCCAGTATTTTGTTCTTATGAGCAATGTTGCAATGAACATCTTTATACATAATCTTGAAGTTTTTGCCTGAGAATCTAAAAATAGAATTGCTGGTTAAAAGGAAAAGTTCATTTCTAATTGAAAATATATTATCAAATTATCATTCAAAATTACTGTACCAATCTATGCTGTTTCCAGCAGTGAATCAAATTGTTTCTTTAACATCTTCAGCAACATGATTGTTGTAAGTGAAGTTAGCTAATCTGAGTTGCAAAGTGATATATAATTGCTTAAAATTTACATTTCCTTCATAAGGAAATTAAATATTTCCCCTGTACTTATCGGTCATTTGTATGTTCTTGTCCACTTTTCTACTGAAAGGTCAGCTCTTTTCTTATTGATTTTTAAGAGTTCTTTATGGAAATTAGTCCTTAGATTTTGACTTGTGTTGCAAACATTTCTCTGCATTTGCTATTTGTCTTTATAACATTTGCTTTTAACTTTTCCCTCAAATGTTTGCTTTTAGTTACAGTTAGCAATTTGTAATGCCTTCAGAATATTTTTTCATCCTAGAAAAACATCCCTTGATAATACATATGTATGGGAAATTAGTTAATAATGAAGGCAGCATTTCAAATTAGTGAAGAGAAGATATATTATTAAATTATTAATAACTATTTTTGGAACAACTTGGCAACTACTTGGAAAAATAAAATAGAATCTCTAAGTCACCTCTTACATCAGAATAAATTCTAGGTAGGCTAAAGATTTAAATCTAAAGAATGAAAGTAAAAGAAGAAAAATATGGATGAATATTTTTAGAATATTGAGGGATTCTGAACAATTTGTATTTGCCTCTTTCTGCATGAATCTCAATTCATTTTGCTTAAAGTGGCTTTATTTTTTAATTTTCTTATATGGTAGGGCTAGTCATCCCTGATTACTTTTATTTTTCAGCTTTTACACATACATTATTACATATGCATTTTTATGAAAGGTTTTTGAATAGTAGACAGCTACTCAAAATTATAATGATGTTGATGATAATGCATTTATTCCATGCTTATTCAATGCCCTACCCTGTTCTAAGTGCTTTAATTTTATCGATCAACTTAATTTCTGCTGTGTTGTAAATGCTTTTATTACCATTACCATTATGAACTTGAGAAAATAAGAGAGTGAGGTGCTTATCTCCGTATCTTCTTATTATTTCCTAGTTTAAATTTCCAAAACAAGGTCTCATCAACTTTCCACATCAGGATATGTCATAGGTCACTAGCCAAGCTGTGGATTGGCTCCTGTTCAGCCAGTCAGGTGAGGTCACAGTATCTTGGAACAAAGCCGAGCTCCCTAGCTTGGGCTGCAGTGGGATGGGCACCATGGCTGATGTGTTTGTTACCTCCCCGGAATTAAACACGTGGGCAGTGCTTTCTCTGTTTCTTTTAATGTCTGCTCTTGGGAAAGAAACCCATGTCAATTTTGGAGTTCTGAATATGAGCAAATGAATTTCATCAAAACTTCATTGGGGACATAGACAAATTCATATGGGAGCAAAGATTGTTGCCATGTGAGTGCAACTAAAAAAATATTGAACAAGTTCACTAGATTTACTGGTCAGTCAAACTTACTAGGGAGTTTTATCTGGTTGGCCTCAAAGACTAAACTTTCAGGTTTAGTAGTGGGTGTGACATTAGGGAAAGCAGTCGAAGCATTAGAGGAAAATGAGAAAATATAATAGATATGACATATGCTGAAAATAGCACGGCAGTCACATCCTGACAGTGAAGAGTTTTTATGATCATTCTCTAAAAGAAAATGTTTTTCAGTAACTCTGCCAAAGAGAAATCTCATTGTTTGCTTTAAAAGAACACTTCATTAATTCTGTAGTTTGGAAAGGGACTTGGAGTTTTGCATTTGTCTGTGAATGTCTCAAATATTTATGCAAAACATTGGTGGATTTTAAGGTGTTAGTATTACATGTGTTTTTGTAACAGCTAGCTGAAGAAAAATCCATCTGTTGAGGGACTCTAAAAACACCTGGATCTTTTAAGATCACAAAGAATTAAATCATTTCCTACCAGAGTCTGGCTTACTTTTGAAAGCTTCCTCTGCTGTTTTGGCTTATCATTGTTCTTTCTTTTAGAGGATACAAATGTCCCACTGAAAAGAGAGCAGAATGCTAGTGCATTAGAGGGCTTGAATGTTTGTTATCCCAGGACAGCAAACTGGAGGAAGTGACAGCTGAGAGTAGAAGACTTCATATTTGGGGGATTGTTTAATGTTTGCATTTTATGCAAATGCTTAGCAGCTACTGGGAATTAAACATGGAAGAAAAGCTTTGGGAAATCCTCAACTAAAAACTGTTGCTGATGGACACCTGTGACGATCTGCCTTCTATCAAAGTCGTTTTTGCTCTTTATCCCCTTGTCCCTCTCAGATCCGTCAGAGTTGTATCCAAGTTGTCTTCTTAACCCTCAGAGTGCTTCATACAGTATTCAGTAATCACTGTGCCGCGTTGAGTTTTATTCAAAGACAAAAATTTCTATTTTTAGCAAACAAGGATCCCATCAGTATAAAAATCTGAAAAAAAAACCTAACAACAACCCAAAACAAACCCACAAACACAACGTGATCTGGGGAAAAGGCTATGCTAGTGTGGCCAGGTCTTCATGCATTAAAATAATATATAATTGTTTCACTATCCATTTTTGAACTTTTCTATGGGAGGAATATCTCAGCCAGAACTCTTTAGGAGAACTTTGGAGACAATCTCACATAAAGTGTAACCCAAGGGTAGGCTACCATATTGATATGCTGGGTAGAAGAGAGAAAAACTGATAGAACCCAAATGAAAAGCTTCATATTGGTTTTTTACCAACCACTCTTCTCTTCCTATTTTGTATTTTCTTGGAGAGCTCTCCTCCCTGAAGGAGCATTTCCTTCGCAGTCCTATTCCTCACACTCTCCAGCCACTGGTTCAGATTTTCAGAAGGCTGTGGTGTTTTAAAATCTGCTGATACTAAAGTGCCTATGGCATCAAGCAAAGAGAAGTTAATAACCTTAAATTAAGGCATTCAAAATCACCTGGGCAAAGAAGACAAGGACCTTTTGGGTTTGGCAAAACTGTGAAGTAGTAATAAATACTATGTCATTTTGAAAAATGATGCTATTGCTATTGGGTTATACTTTCTCTTTTGTATATGACTCATTTATCACACAGTATCCTGTGAAATTGACAGGCTCATATAACCTCATTTTAGAAATAACAGGGAGAAATGAAAGTAGGGAGAAAGAAACTCATTTGTACAGCCTTTCTCTTGTCTTAAATTAAGATGAGATTGTTTACTCACCATTTGTAATAAAGAACCAAGCCGGAGATGATACCACTAGAGCAGAGGCATAATATATTAGTACCAGAGACTTAGTTCAAGAATAGGAAAAGAAACTCAGAAAAACAGGAAACACAGTAATTACTATTTTATTTTTTTCTCCTCAAGGGAGATTAATCTTAGCCTAAAATCTAACACGAAGTCGGTCTTAGGGAAGACTCTGTTGATTCATCGAGTTGTTTTTAGAACTGACATGGTTTATTGAAGTACCTGATAGATGTTCCTTTTTTTTTTTTCTTTCTTTTTAAGGGCCAAAAAACAGAACAGATTTTCTTCTGGTGTTATTACACAGAGGTTGTAACTAGAAGTAAGACAGAAAGTTGACAATAAATTCTTGTTGACTCTTTTTATATCAAGGTTCAATGATAGAAACACTGATGTTTCCTGGTATTTATTGTCTCTGACTTCTTTTTAACATAAAAGTTTGATTGAGATATAATTCATATACCATGCAGTTCACTCTCTTAAAGTATACAGCGCTAGTATATTCACAAAGTTGTGTAACCATTATCACAATCAATTTTTGTACAATTTAGTCACCTCAAAAAGGAGCACCACAGTCACTAACAGTCAGTCCCCATTTCCTTCCCACCATTCCCCACCCCTGACCTAGGTGACCACTAATCTATCTTCTGTCTCTGTAGATTTGCCAAATCTGGACATTTAATATAGATGAGATCATGCAATATAAATGAGATCTGGCCTCTCACATAATGTTTCAAGTTTCATTCATGTTGTACCATATATCAGCAATTCATTCTTTTTTTAATGAATAATATTTCATTGTATACCACATTTGAATCCATTCTTCAATTGGTGGATCTTATTACTGGCATCGGGGTCTTGGGTT
Organism: Desmodus rotundus; assembly: GCF_022682495.2. Classification (NCBI taxonomy): domain Eukaryota; kingdom Metazoa; phylum Chordata; class Mammalia; order Chiroptera; family Phyllostomidae; genus Desmodus; species Desmodus rotundus. Next base: position 48,818,739 of record NC_071392.1, on the reverse strand, counting down.
TTCCAAGATAGAAACTGAGAGTAAACCCAGAGAAATTTCCAGACAGATTTTATTAAATTTAGGTTTCAGCACAAGGGAGGTGGCCCAGAGGAAAGGAAGGTCCTCCGAACTGATTCAGGGGCTGGCTCTGCTTGGCTGTTTTATAAGCTAGGAACAAAGAAGGCTCTCATGAAAAGACGGGCTTTTTGAAAACGGCAAGATTGTGGAATTTTTCATGTCAGGATAAGAACACGAAGTGGTTAGAAGGGAGATAAAATTTTGCATTTTTTTTTTAAAGCAAGGCATTGAGGGGTGATGGTATTCTTGCAATCAGCTTACCCTTCTGGTCACCTAGTCTTAACTTGGCTTCTTGGCCACCCAGTATTTTTCTACTGTCTCTTGTGTTGTGTCTAATTTTTGTTTATTATGAATAATGCTGCTATAAACATTTTTATACTAGTTTCTGTGTGGATATAGGTTTTCATTTCTCATATGTTAAGAGTGGAATTACTGGGTCATGTGGTAACACAGTTTTTAATCTTTTGTGCAACTGCCAGACTTTTCCAAAGCAGCTGTGCCATTTTACATTACCACCAGTAATGTGTGGTGGTTCTAATTTTTCTGCACCCTCAGCAACACACATATTTCTCTTTTTGATTACAGCTATCCTAGTGATGAGGAAGTGGTATTTGATTTTGATTTAAGTTTACATTGTACTTTGGATTTACCTTCCCCTGATGGGTAATGATATTGAGCATCTTTTCACATGCTTATGGACTATTTAATATTTTCTTTACAGAAATGTTTATTCAGGCCCTTTGCTCATTTTTTAAAAATATTTATTGATTATGCTATTACAGTTGTCCCATTTACCCCCTTCACTCCACTCCATCCTATTCACCCCCTCCCTCCCACATTCCCCCCCTATAGTGCATGTTCATGGGTCATACATATAAGTTCTTTGGCTTCTACATTTCCTATACTATTCTTACCCTCCCCCTGTCTATTTTCTACCTATCATCTATGCTACTTATTCTCTGTACCTTCCCCCCTCTCTCCCCCTCCCACTCCCCTGTTGATAACCCTCCATGTGATCTCCATTTCTGTGGTTCTGTTCCTGTTCTAGTTGTTTGCTTAGTTTGTTTTTAGGTGTGGTTTTTGTTTTAGGTGTGGTTGTTAATAACTGTGAGTTTGCTGTCATTTTTACTGTTCACATTTTTTATCTTCTTTTTCTTAGATAAATCCCTTTCACATTTCATATAATAAGGGCTTGGTGATGATGAACTCCTTTAACTTGACCTTATCTGAGAAGCCCTTTATCTGTCCTTCCATTCTAAATGATAGCTTTGCTGGATAGAGCAATCTTGGATGTAGGTCCTTGCCTTTCATGACTTGGAATACTTCCTTCCAGCCCCTTCTTGCCTGTAAGGTCTCTTTTGAGAAATCCGCTGACAGTCTTATGGGAACTCCTTTGTAGGCAACTGTGTCCTTTTCTCTTGCTGCTTCTAAGATTCTCTCCTTCTGCTTAATCTTGGGTAATGTAATTATGATGTGCCTTGGTGTGTTCCTCCTTGGGTCCAGCTTCTTTGGGACTCTCTGAGCTTTCTGGACTTCCTGGAAGTCTATTCCCTTTGCCAGATTAGGGAAGTTCTCCTTTGTTATTTGTTCAAATAAGTTTTCAATTTTTTGTTCTTCCTCTTCTCCTGATACCCTTATAATTCGGATGTTGGAACATTTAAAGATGTCCTTGAGGTTCCTAAGCCTCTCCTCGTTTTTCCGAATTCTTGTTTCTTCATTCTTTTCTGGTTGGATGTTTCTTTCTTCCTTCTGGTCCACACCATTGACTTGAGTCCCAGTTTCCTTCGCATCACTATTGATTCCCTGTACATTTTCCTTTGTTTCTCTTAGCATAGCCTTCATTTTTTCATCTAATTTGCGACCAAATTCAACCAATTCTGTGAGCTTCCTGATTACCAGTGTTTTGAACTGTGCATCTGATAGGTTGGCTATCTCTTCGTTGCTTAGTTGTATTTTTTCTGGAGCTTTGATCTGTTCTTTCATTTGGGCTATATTTTTTTTGTCTTGGCGGGCCTGTTACATAAGGGGGTGGAGGCTTAGTGTTCACCGGGGCAGGGTAATGCTGGTTGCTGCGCTATGATGCTGTATGTGGTGGAGGGGCCAAGAGGGAGCAGTGGTGCTCCCTCCACTCTCTGGCAGACTTCAGTCACTCCCTCCGCTACCCACAATCAAACTGGGCCCCTCTGGTGCTGATTCCCAAGTGAGTGGTCTTATGCATGCTCTAGGCTCTTGTGGGTCTCTCCAACGACCTCTCCTTTGAGGCTGGGAATTTCTCCTGCTGCCACCTCAACCCACACGAGTGTTTTCAATCAGAGTTTTGAGGCTTTATTTCCCTGAGCTGGAGCCCTGGGTCGTGTGGTCTGCTTTGCTCCCTCGCCGTTCCTCCCAGTTTATCTATGCGCGAATGTGGGGCCGCAGGGTCTGCCAGCCACCACCTTGTGGGGTCTGCTAGCTGCAGCCTGGCCTGTCCCGTTCCACAGTCTGCCACCTCGCTGAGTCCACCAGCCGCTGCCTTGCCGCAAATCCTCTCCACCTCGGCTGTCCATCTCTGCCCCTCCTACCAGTCTGGATGAATGTTTCTTCTTTATCTCCTTGGTTATCGGACTTCCATACAGTTTGATTTTCTGGCAGTTCTGGTTGTTTTTTGTTTTTAAATTGTTGTTGTCCTTTTGGTTGTGCAAGGAGGCACAGTGTGTCTACCTATACCTCCATCTTGGCCGGAAGCCCTCCATTTGCTCATTTTTAAGTTGAACTCACAATTCTAGTCCCTTGGTCTATATGTCCATTCATATGTAAGTCACATGGTCATGGTTACAGTACATTTGTATGTAGTATGTTTTGAAATCTGTGAGTCCTCCAACTTTCTTCTTTTTTGAAATTGTTTTAGTTATTCAGGGTCCGTTGCATTTCCACATTAGAATCTGTCAGTTTCTGTAACAAAGAAGTCAGCTGGAATTAGGTGAAGACTGTGTTGATTCAGCAGGTCAGTTTGGGGAGTATTTGCCACCTTAACAATATTGTTTTCTGATTCATGAACATGGATGCTTCTCCTTTTATTCAGATCTTTTAAAATATCTTCCCACAATATTTTGTAGTTTTTAGAGTACAGATCTTACACTTCCTTTGTTAAATTCACTCTTAAGCATTTTATTCTTTTGGGTGTTATCATAAATGGAAGTTTTCTTTATTTCATTTCCAAGTTGTTTATTGAAAGTGTATAGAAATGTAGTTGAATTTTATATAATTCATTTACTTTGCTCTAAGGTAACATTTATGCTGGTAACAGAAAACGACTATAAGAAATACTGTTTATTCTAAATAGATTGTGCTAAAGCTCAAGCAGTGGGTTTGTTTTTTTCTGAGGACTGAAATATCTCATCAAAAAGAGGATGCATAATGCAAAGGCTTTAAAAAATATCATATCTAGCCCTGGCCGGTGTAGCTCAGTTGGTTAGGCGTTGCACTGCAAACCGAAAGATTGTGGGTTCAATTCCTGGTGAGGGCACATGCCTGGGTTGTGGGTTTGGTCCCCGGTTTGAGGCACTTGCAGGAGGCAGCCAGTTGATGTTTCTCTCTCACAGCAATGTTTCTCTCCCTCTCTTCCTCCCTTCCTTCCCCTCTCTTTAGAGTCAATAAAGTAAAGAAAATTTTAAATATATTTATCTTGTAGATGGCTTTTGGTGTTCAAGTACTCCTGGAATAGATGAATAGCAGTCTATTCTATATATACTTAATTTTCCCCCGCAACAACTAATAATTAGCTAACTACTGCACCTCAGTTCTCTTCCTTCAGGTCTTGCTGCAGAAGTCAACTCCCAGAATCTCTTTCCTGATCCATCTAGGTATGATTGTCCTACTGCATTTACTTGGTAACCCATCACCTAATTTATTACCTTAATCACACATTACGATCTGTAACCATCCCGTTTGTTTGCTGTCTATCTCTGCCATAAAGTGTACATCTATGAGAACAGGGACTTTCCCTGTATTTGTTTACTGTAGAATCCCCAATGACTAATACCCACTTATTTTTGGTGCACAAGTGAATAAATGGATTTCCTAACTACAAAAGCACAGCATAGATGACTACTAAACGTGCAAAGCAATAAACAAATGACCCTGGCATCACACTTGTGTGTGCTTTTGATGCACGCTCACAAGAATTATAGAGATATTAATATGGTGGGTCAGAAAGACTTATTAGCTGAATGTCTCAACTCCTGACATGAGCCTAAAAGCTTGGGGTCAAAGTTGGTTTCCTATAAAAAATGACTAGTTAGTCCATACCATCAACCTTTAGTGCTGTTCTTCCATAGTTGAACTCTGGGATGTTAGACTTGCAAGAGTCTACAGTATAGTTTGTGGCCATCTCAGGAAAGTTCATAAGGGGGTTTTTAAAAATCTGGGTGTATTTAGATCCTAGTAATTCTAGTTGTCACAATATTAGTTGTTTGATTATTTAGTCCAATTAATTAGATGTTTTGAAATCTTTCATTCTATTTGCAGTTTCTATATCCAGGTCTGTGTAACTTCAGAATAGTCTTAAGTCAATTAACATACTTGGTAAAGACAGAATATTCTAAGAATTCAAAATATGCCCTATATGTTTCACTAAGATAAATATAAAATTTTTAGAAAGTTCCAGGAAATTTGAAGAAAAGGGAATACAGTTTGAGTTATGAATCATCAACACACTTTACTGTTGATTTGCAGAAACAGAGGACTGACTTTAGAGGGCAGGACCACTAACAAAATGATGGACCTTTGTTGAACTTTGCGGGCAAGCTGATGGTAGTTCTTGCTCACACAAATCCTATGTCAATTTGGATTGCTGGCCTCATTTTTCTTCCAAGAAGAGCAGAGCCCAGGAAGGATAAAAATCACTCATCAGTGATAAATATTTGAAAAAATTGGGCTCTTGTGTTTTAGAAAATTTAGAAAGCCAAATGGATTGAAGAAAGTTTTTCCTGCCCTTGCTGGTGTAGCTCAGTGGATTGAGCTCAGGCCTGCGAACCAAGGGGTCTCTGGTTCAATTTCCAGTCAGGGCACGTGCCTGGGTTGCTGGCTAGTTCCCTAGTTGGGGGCATGCGAGAGGCAACCACACATTGATGTTTCTCTCCCTCTCTTTCTCCTCCCTTCCTTCCCTTCCCTTCTCTCTAAAAATAAATAAATAAATAAAATATTTTTTTTTTAAAGAAAGTTTTTCCTAATACTATTTTATCCAGATTGATTAGGGAACATGATTTTCCTCTAAAAATGAGCCAGGACAAGATACACTCAGGAGCTTAATTACTTTGTGTCTGAAGAAATTCTCAATTCTAAAGATTTCACACGGTTCCTGGCACATGAGTTTGCTGATCATTGAAGAGAAAGCACATTATCTTGAAAGTAAATTGGGTACTTTAAGCTTTGAGCTCATGGCCTCCTGTGTGTTGAGGATGACTTCCAATGAAAACACACACTGTTTTGGAGGCCTTGCTTAGTAAGGGAATCTTGAGTAAGTGCTGTTCTGGCCAATATTTTTTCCTCTTGTCCATCCAAGACTAGTCAGTGTTATAGCTGTACTGTCTGTCCTGATCTATTAAATAGAGTCATGCAGTTTCTTCCATATCTTACAATGATACCCTCTTTTCCAATGAGATTTGCTTGAGTTTCATCTGCTCTATTGATGTTGGACATGAAGGAGGACTTTGAAACCAAGATATTGACCTGATATCTTAAAATGTCAAGAGTTTCCAACAAAGAAATAACATGGACCTTCCAAGATAAGCATCACTAAATTAGAGGCAAATATTGAAGAGGCAAGCTGATTTCTTCTTGATAACATCCCTGGTTGTTATGGAGATGGGAAGTGAGGGAAACAGAAGGAGGATTGTGAAATGTTGCTGTGAAAGAGGGGGTTACTCAGGTAAGCCTAGATGCTCATACTTAGGTAAGCTCAGTGGTTCATGATATGCCCCTTTCAGCCAGGCAGGATTCATCTTCAACCTAGCTTCATGGCATTTTGGAAATCAAAGTATTGATAATTTCCTAAAATTTTGCAAACCTGATAGTTTTCTTTTGTTTGGTAATCTTACCCCACAACTATTAGATCCTGGCTATTGAAAAAGATCACAGAACTGACACCAATATGCATGGCCCTTTTCCAAGTCATTTTTATTTGAATCTGAACACTAGTACATTGAGAATTAGATACAAATAACTAATAATCAGTAAGCTATCTCCTCTTATTCCCTGGGGAATCCCTGTCACCCATTCTGATACACAGTATAGGACTTCCTGCAGTTTCTTGGATAGCCAGAACTTGCAAATGCTTCAAAAGATGCAAAGAGCTACCTGGGCATGTCTTTCTCATAGAACCAGCCAGTGAAGAGAGAACTGATACTAAATTAACCTTAAGCAAAATAAGCCCAGTCACTACTCCCAGAGCTTCAGCTGAGGAGGCCTGGCCTTGACCCTTAAATGGATGGCCTGGGGCAGGAAAAAAATTCCCTGGCTGCAGCACCTGTTTCTTGAGAACGTGCATGTGCAAGCTTCCTTGGAAAAGGTTTCCACGGAAACCATATAACTTTAATTCTTTATTCTTAGACAGGTTAAGCCCTAAACATGCCTGCTATTGCTTGAAGTTCTTATTTGAAGTCAGGAACTGCTGAAGAAGAGTGTTTGCATGAAACACACCCACGTAGCCAGAAATCATTTGTGTGCTTCCTTAACCGAATGTCAGCTGCATGCTCAACTGGGGAGAACTAAATGACCCGGGTTCACTTGTAGGGTGAAAGATAGGGATGATTAACTTCACTTGGTTGAATTGCTTTTCTTCCATATTATTGTGATAGTTACTAACGAATGATAATGATGTTCACATTGAGGAATTGTGTCTTACCGCTTAGATCCTATATACATTAGACTATGTAGAAAATGTGAATACCATAGAATGTCTTTATGTATATTTTTAAATATACTGAGAAATATTCAAGCAAGAAAACCACAGAAAACTTGGCCAAAATGTTTTTTACTTACATATTTTCATTCATGGCAAAAGACTCAGAAACATGGCCTGTTATTCTGCCCGTGTTTTCCAGTGTAGTGGGGGTAAGTTTTAGCAGTCAGGTTTTCACCATGTGATTCTGCTTCCCTGGTCATAACTGATTGGCCTTGAGATGGACCCTGCACCAGACCTGAGCCAATCATAACCTTCAGAGCAGGTTAATTGGACTGCAAAGGTGCCGAAGGTTTATACTAGACTATCCACCCAAAGGAGAGCTGAGAGGCAGTCCTGCTTAGCTTCTGCTCAGCCAACAGGAGGAAGGCTGGTTTGCAGGGAGGGGGTTTGAGCACACACAGGAGAAAGGTAAGAGAGATGAAAGAGAGTTGGAAGGAATTTTGATGTTTTTTTTTAGTTCCTGGTTCTTTGGGAGGTTTGGCTGTAGTTCTGAATCCAAGATTTTATGAGACAGATTTATATCCTCCAAGTAAATCCTATATCTTAAGTTATAGTGGTTCCTCTTGCTTCCAGCTGAAAGGCCCCTCATAAAGCACCCAGATTTGCTAGAATCAGCTTTTACCACATTTCTTTCCAAGTGGTCTGGTTTTTGGGTTGTGGGCCTTCTCATATCTGACCTCTGTGGGTGCTGTAGTAGCTGTCTCTCTTGTGGTACCACAAGGATGCTGACCTCCCACACTGGCCATTTGAGGGGTCACATGCTTCACACTGGATGTGGTTGGTCGATCTGCGCAGAAACACTGCTCCATAATCCTGCGGGGGTTCAGGTGGAACTGTCAGGCTGTTTGCAGAACTGACACTGAACAGGCTGACTGGAGAAGATTCAGAATTTTCTCTGGGTCCAAGGGGACTCCAGGCTTGGGGGACTTGTGGGTTCAGAATCACAGGATGGAAAGGACCCTAACACAGAATCCAGCACAACCTCCTTTGTCCAGATGACGATTGTGAAGCCAGGCAGGCTGACTGCTTTGCCCTGGGGTGCAGCCAGGACACCCACCTCCAGAAAGCAGTGTTCTTTCCCCAACCTTCTTCTGCCTCTAGCACTTTCCAAATGAAATGAGGGTTTAGATTTCTGTGCAGGGGAGGAAAAAATTCTCTACCCTTTTAAGGTCTTTGGTTGGGCCTAGGAATTAAACTGCCATAGGACAGATTAACAGAAGAGCATTTTATTTAATTTTAATTTTATTTAATTTTTACATGTCCACAGGGGGCCTTTGCAAAATAATGAAGGCCCCCCAAAAGTGACCAGAACAGAAACCTTTCATACCTTTTAGACCAAGAAACAATACATTTGTGCAGAAATGACAAAACAAAGGGGTTTGGGTTAGAGCTAGGGGCAGTAATTGTAGGGAAGTGACTAGATTTGTGGGACAGAGAAGTTAGTGGAAGATAAGGGATATCTTAGTATATTTGTACAGGTGCATTTCAGTGGCGATTCTCAGCCTCTGGTGATAATGATGTTCTCTTCCTTGTACAGGGAGGGCATGTGCACATGGGAGATTTTATGGCCTGTTTTTAGGAAGAAGATAGGAGATCAGAGAACTCTTCCTGCATCTGCTTTTCCTCAAGTGCTTTAAGCTCAAAATAAGAAAGCCAAAGTGGCGTATTTGGGAGTGGTGTGTCCTGAACTCCTTCACTTGGGTTCTCCCTTCTACACTACATTTAGAATATTTGTCATATAAAACCGATGCCACATATATGACTACAAATTTATAGACTTTTATTTTATCTTTACAAATTAAAGAAAAATATGAGTCCACAAGTAATGTGAATGAGTAATTGTTTTTTCCCAGTAGACTCCTATATATGGTCTTCCTCTAAGTTTAAGCTAAGTTATCTTAGGCTGTGTTTGTTCTGTTATCAAATTAACTATTATAACATACCAAGGTCACCTCACCTGAACTTATTTATTATGGGCACAAACATGATATAAAAGATAAATCTAAGCCCTGCCGGTTTGGCTCAGTTGGTTGGGTGTCATCCTGCAAAGCGAGAGGTCACTGGTTCAGTTACTAGTCGGGGCACATGCCTGGGTTGCAGGCCAAGTCCCCAGCTGGGGGGTGTGAGAGGCAACCAACCTATGTTTCTCTCACACTTTGTTGTGTCTGTCCCTCTCTTTCTCCTTCCCTTCTCTTCTTTCTAAAAATAAATGAAATCTTTGAAAAGGATTAATCTAAGTTTTGACTTTACACTAATGCCACCCTAAATTATATTCATCACACAGATGATTCCCAAACTTACTTCTTAAAATGCTCTTCTTTACTGACTCCTAGACACTCTGTGTGAAGTCGCGAACAACTGCTCTGCTCTGCTTGGAATGTCTCGCCTCACTTTGCAGCTTTACACCTCATTGCCTTTGTGCTGTTGTCTATGCCACCCCTGCGCTCACGCCATCTGAAATGATCGTGTATGTTGAGATCCTATTTATTCCTTAAGACCACACTCAAATGTTACCTTCATTAGGATCTGTCCTAGTCTCTTAGTCAGAATTAACTTTTGACACCTTTGTATGTTCTTCGTTTTTTACTTATACTTGTTATAGTATATCACAATCTGTCTTCTCTCTCTAGTCTAGAGGTCATCTTTGTATCCCTGGCCCTATTCCCAAGCCTGTAACAGGCATCACTAGATCATGCTCCATCAGGGTTTTTCTGAGTCAGGTGTAAATGTGCTCATTCCCTCCAGTAGATGGAGCTTATTTTGGTTCCCCAGGATCATGGAGCTGGGCTGAGGCACACAGTAGACACAGAGGGAAGTTCTGTGGAATAGAGTGGACCTGCTCTCATTTTGAAATGCTTTTCACACTGTTCACAGTGATTTTCATGTAGATTTTGGTGGTACTGAACCACTTTCAACTACCAGTTTCCCTGAAGGGTTGTGATAACTGTTACAATAGAGTGGCATCTCTGGGCCTGGGATTGGATTCCCTTAAATGTTTCTTGTAGTTTCCATTTGGTTGATGATTGCTTTTTGAACTTACATATTTGAATAAAGTATAAGGTAGGAGAGAGAAAGTGACAAGAAACAGTGGGATTGCTACTTGATGAAACATGGTTTAGTGGGAGCTCCCTTTCTTTTTTTTTGTTGTCTTTTCCATTGTCATCATTGTTATCATCATCATCATCATCATCATCATCGCCTCAATGCCTGCTGGGGTACCTGGCACAGCTCTATGATTCATGGAAAAAACAAACTTACGTTTAAAAGTGAGATTTCCTGCATTAATATGTATAACACACACGGGCATTAAGTATGTCTTTGTATTTGTATATACACATCAAACTTTTTGGTCTGAGTTTCTCTGATGAGGCTGAAACCAGCAGACTTTATACACATGGGTTGTTCTCAGGTTGGTGGCTGCAGCTGCTGTTTACAAGTCCTAGTGATATTTGCGACTCTGCTGTTTTTAGAGTCAATGAACATTGCTAAGCAGCTACTCTGTGTCAGGCTCTACAGTAAGTTCTTTCCTGTCAATTAATTTCTTTGCCTTTTTAAATCTTCCAAACAACTCTAAAGTATGTTACTTATTTATTGCTACACAACTAATTACTCCAAAACCATGTGGTTTAGAACTATAACACTGACTACCTCACTGGTCTATGGGTCAGGAATCTGGGCATGACTTATCCGGGTTGTCTGGCTTTGGGTCTCTCAGAAGCCTCATCTTGAAAACATACATTTTCCAACTCACTTATGTGGTTGCTGGCAGAATTCAATTCCTTACACGCTGTTGGTCAGACACTTCCCCAGGCTCCTTGCCCCGTAGACCTCCCCACAGAGCAGCTCATGATGTGGATGTGTTTTATCAAGCTGAGCAGGTAAGAGAGAAAGAGCTAGAGAATGCTAGTTGCTTCCAAAATGAGGAATTGTCTTCTCTCATTTCCAGAGCCATGGGTTGGAGAGAGCAGAGCCTGGAAAAGGTCAGGGATCTGGCAGTGGTTTGTGGCCAGGGAATTTCCCCAGGAAAAACTCTCAGTAGTTACAGGGCCAGTTGTTTTGTAACACAGGTGCCTGGTGATGATGGAAGGGAAAGGTGCCAGGTGGGAGGTGGCTGGGACCAGTATGGCTTTGGCCACCAAACACATCTGCTGATCAAAGCTGCTGTTCAGCCACAAACTTTGAACGTGGCTGGAAATAGTGGAAATAATGGTGGGTGCATCTCTGCAGAGTAAGGGACCCATTTGAACTCTGAAGCATAATCAAAAGAATTCTGAGTTTGATTATCTGAGTATAAAACTTCTCAGATGGCTGTACATCTGCTGTGAGAGAAGAGAAGTGCTGCTGAGACGCTGCAAATGGATTCTGCATTCCTTGGTATGTCCCTGTCCCTGTTATTTTCTTCAAGTCAGATCAACAAGTGCATTAGGGACCCAGACTCAGAGCCCAGCTCCCAGAAGGGAAAATTCTTACCAAAGCAGCAGGCAGTGAGATTTAATCCATACTAAGGAGTGAATGATTAGAAAAAAAATCTAACATTCAGTAGAAGTGAAAATGAGTCAGTTTGCACCTCCAAAGAGGATCTTAACTATGACAGAGCTCAGCGTGGCCACAGGGGCTGGAGGAGGTTTGCAGAGCTGAGAAGAACTGGGCCAGGAAAGGCTCTGCTCACTGACTGAACAGACAGCTCTCCTCGAGGCCCTCCTTCTACAGAAGTATGGTCATCTTAGGGGGTAGAGCAGGCCAGCCTTAGTGTGTAACAGATCACAGCCCCGCAGGATCCGCGAAAGCAGGAGGCTTTGAAGTAGTCATTTTTATGCCATAAAGTTCCATCAATAGCTTTGATGTGAGTACTTGATAATTATTGACTTCACATGGTTAATTTTTCTTTGAGAGACAAAATTTTCTGAGCTATTAATGAGGGTTGGTGGAAGTTAAGCATACAATTATTATGCAGATTGCATTTTTCACCAAAATAAAAAGGTGCTTTTTCCCCTTGTTAAGAAGGACACATGGACAAAATCAAGGGGGAGGGTGGAGACGGGGGAGGGAGGTGGGTTCAGCTGGGGTGGGGCAGAGGGATGGGGAGAAAATGCAGACAACTGTAATTGAATAACAATAAAAATTTAAAAAAAAATAAAGCACACACACACACACACACAAGAAGTTCAAATAATAGAAAGTCAAGTTCCCCGAAATGCAAGAGAAAAAATAAATGCAAAGTACATCCTCCCAGACTTTTAATGCGTACACAAACCTACATTTTAACTTGAGTGCAGCTGTAAAGTGATACTGCCCTGTAACCACTTCCGAATCACTCCTTTATAGGTCATAGATTTGCGTGGTTGTCCACACACTTTGGTATTTTGGTGCACCTCCCCTTATCAAGGGCTTTATTGCGTTCATTATATAGATGTGACTTAACTCACCAGTCCCCTACTGAAGGACTTCTAGGCTGTTTCCAAGTTTTGGTTATTACAAAGAATGCTGGTAACTTTTTGCCCATAAGTCTTGCTCATAAATCCAATAATCTCTGAAGGATAAATTCTTGGATGTGGACTTGCTGAGTTAGAGATACCTTCTTAATTTTGATAAAATTGACAAAATGCCATGCATTAATTTACCAACTTTGTTTGCTTTCAATGGTATGATGAACTGCTCTTTCTCCCAAATTATCACCAACTCCTGGCATTACCAATATTTGCTAATCTGATGGTGAAAAAAGTAAGTTATTTTAATTCTCATTTCTTAAATCTAAAGTGATTTGCAGTCTGCTGTCATATTGGCCACATGTATTTTTTTGTTGGAATTCAGTATTTATTGATGAGGTATTTATCTTTTTCTTACTGAATTATTAGGGTTTTTTTATATAGTAGGAATATTAGCACTTTGTCCCATATGCAATTAAATCGTTTTGGTAACAGCAGAATGTGTCAAATAGGTTTACTTAAGAAAAAAAACTGTGATTCTCCCAACACCCACCCCCCAAAATTACCCCACAGAATTTTTGGTTATTGACGCTGTATTAGCTTCCTAGGGATGCCATAGCGAAGTGTCATAAACCAGGCAGCTTACAACGCTAAAAACTTGTCTCACAGTTCGGGAGGTTAGAAGTCTGAAAACAAGTGTTGGCTGGACTTTGTTCCCTTGGAAGCTTCTAGTGAGGATCCTTTCCTGTTTCAGCCTCTGGTAGCCCCAAGTGTTCCTTGACTTGTAGACACAACATTATATTTCTGCCTCTATCACATGGCATTCTCCCTCATCTTCTGTTAAGTATACCTGTCGCTTGGGTTAGGACTCCATCTTAATTACAGGCAGACCTCAGAGACATGGCGGGTCCTTTCCAGACCACTGTTAAACATCGAGTATCTCAATAAAGTGAGTCTAATCTTTTTGCTGGTGGAGGGTCTTGCCTTCAATTTGTAAAAAATGCCACCTCTGTCAAGCACAATAAAATGAGGCACTTCTGTACATCCCTAGAACCTATTTCCAAATAAAATTACATTCACAGATACCATGGGTTAGAATTTCAATGTATCTTTTGGGGAACACAATTCAACACACAATAGCCCCCATTATAAAGTATCTGTTATCCCCAGCAAACTATACTTTTTAACGACTGGGACTAGGTCAGTCTTGTTCCATGGCCGGGACTGCAGTACTTTGGCCAGTGTCTGATCGGTACTGGACCCTCAATAAAGTTTTCTTAAAATAAAGGATTTGAGTTTCAGGAGTCTATGGCCTTTTAGACATTAAAAGGTATATACTAGAGAACACAAGATATCAGATTCTTCCTTTTATTTACACTTACATTTAACAATTTCTAGTTAATATACAAATGCAGGTGGGGAGACCTGGACTTTCCAGAAGAGGAAATGTCCTGCTCTCTGTGTGGGCGCTGCAGCCACGGCCTGCGCTTTCGGTTCCCCAGCGCCTGCATAAAAACACGCAGGTCTCCTCCCAGACTACAACCACATTTATTGGCTAGAATTGTTAGGTTGGATTAAGTGGAAAATAAGACAGTAGAACCTTTAACAATCCGCATTTATTTTATTTCTTATTCATATTGTAGAGTACAATTGACACTTTATTTCATAGTCAAATAATGCCTAGCTTACCAAATAAAGGTCAGAATTTGCTCCAGAAACTTACTTTTCTGAATTATTTTTTTACTCATTTCGAAAAATAATTTACAATTATATAGGACTAACAGCCTCTGAATTGTGATGCAGAATTCCTATATCTAACCTTTTCAAAAAATAATTCATCTCCTATAAAAGATATATTTCATAAGGTTAATTTTTTAAATTCAAGAGCTTTCTTTGGGAGCTGATATATTTCCTCTCTAAATGTTTCCATTTGCTCTGCTTTCACGAGAGTATCACAGAGCCAGACTAGTGCAGTCATATGGGACAAGGTCTAAAATATCTGCTTGGCTTGACTTTTCCTGGCTGGTGTTTTAGGTCTTGATGCACAGCCACGGAGATGAGATATTTCAGTTTGAACAGAAGCACATTTTGATCTGGGAATGTTATCTGCACGCATACAGACCTGGTCTAAATGTAAAACTGAGCACCACAACCATTATCGACGCACACACAGAGCCAGCTTCCCAGGTGCAGCGACTTGTGACTTGTGCAGCGACCCATGCTCAGAAGGGCTCTGTGCTTGGTTAAAGTTCTCTTTGCCAGCTTGAATTTCTTAATAATTTCTGAATGACAGGCCTGGCATTTACATTTTTCACTGGGCTCTGAAAATTATGTAGCCAGTTCTAGGCATACATAAAAGCTGCTTTGACCTCAGTCGTCTGACTCGTGGTTTCTGTTTGATTTGGCATTGAAGATAGAGTTGTGGGTAGTTTCCCAACATCTCTTAATAGCAAGATGACCCTAGTTCTAGATCGTTTTCAAGGATGTAAAAGGTGTGGGTCATTGATTCACTGGGAACAATGAAGGAAGCACACAAAGGTGATTTTTGTTTATTTGCAAGTCTATAGAGTTAAAATTACGCCTTCATTAAAATGTGGAAGAATCAAGTTCATTTGAAGAGCAAAAATGCATGCGCATGCACCAGCAAGCTAAATATAAATACATTGCTCTGTAATTCTTCTATCATTAAGGTGATTAGTTCAGCAATTGATATAAAAAGTAGAATCTGTGCAAGCCTGGTTATTTTTTGTAAGAACAATAGAAGCACCCTCTTCTGAATTGGAAAGCATCATACCTGCTCTTCTTCAAAAGAATGGTAGGGAATTGTTGCTCTAAAAATGCCGTAAAATATCTATCCTTCATCACCACAGAGGAATATCCATTTCATTACAGGTCACGGTCCTCTGTACAGTGGGGCAGAACATGAGTTTAAAAGACGAGTTGGCAAGAAAGAGTTGTGTCTAGCTGCCTTATGAGCCAGGGGAAAGGCTCGGTAGGTGAGGAAGCAGCACCACCTATACCTTCGAAGGCCACGCAGGGCTGTCAAACACTGCATGTTAGAATCACCCTGATTACTTAGAAAAACAATCATATGCGGGCCTCAATCCCAAAGAAATTATAACCTGAGGTTGGTGCTAAGATGGGGTATTTTTAAAAGTATCCTGGTGATTCTTATTTGCATCCAGGGTTAAGGACCGCTGAGCTTTTGCATACACAAAAGTAAGGTTTGGGCTACACCAAACCAAGTATCTACTTAGCAAAAATTTCAGATTTAATATATATTTATATTAAGAAACATAGACATTGTTAACAGAATTATTCCTTTGTAAAGTATTAACTACAGGTGATTTAAACATATTTTATAAATAACTTAATCATTTTTCTCAAAGGTTAAACACTTCCAATAAATATCAAAATATATAATAGATGAAAATAGTTTTTTTAAAACACATTTCAATTATTTTTAGGAAATCTGAAGAATGTGTCAAAGTTTTAAACATTTCTTTAAACTGAGAGATGGATAGGGCAAGTAGTGTCCTTCCTAACTTGAGTACTTTTAGCTGGTAAATATCTTCTCCCATTAAAACAGAAAGAAAAAGCTTCTTAGACAAAAATTTAAAATTAATACACTTGGAAACTAATCCATAATTCTTTTTCAACTAATTTTTGAATCTAAGGTAAAGGGGTACTTGAAGATTTCACAACTCTGAGTAAAGAGCTGTGGCAAGAGGAAGAAGGGAGGCAGGATGAAGGGGAGGGAGAAAAATGTAAAGGCAAAAATAATGAGTCCCTTTAGTTACTTCCTGTTTCTGTGCTGGAAAAAGCTGTAATAGTTGTGCCTAATAATTCACTTTGTGGACAGAGTGGGGACAAATGGTCTCATCTCTATTTTTCCTATTCATAATCTTGGAACCAGACCAGCAGAGAAGGGCCGAGGCACAAAGGTTCAGATTTTCCATTTTGTGTTTGTTTATCTCAGTTGTACACTGTGAAAGAACCTAATGGCAAAAAGCACTGAAAGACTAACTCACTTTCCTTGCTTTTAGCACATCACTGACATCTTCAGACACGGAGGGGATGTTCAAAAATACCGTTTAAGCTATGAGACAAAGATTACAATGATTACATCTTTTTCTGTAAAGAGCTTGAGGAACCAAAGGATAACCAAAATTGAGAGTAAACCCAGATGAAAACAGATGTCACCAATTATTCTAAAGAATTTCCAGAAGCAGTCAATAATAAGATAGTCAAAACGTCAGGCATAACAAGGAAGTGATTAGTCTGTTTAAACTTAGCATATTCTCCAAAGCCACTGAGACAAATGAGAAAGAACCAAACCTGCAAATAGGCCTAGAACTGAACATTACTTAAACAATCAGATGTGCCAATATTTTTCTTCAGTAAAGAGTCCAACTAGGAAAAGAGCTATATTTCTTAAGTGCCAGCTTTCATAATGTCCTGTTACAATTTAAACTCAAGATTGATGATTGACATGCTGATTTAAAGCTTTGGAACAATAACTTGTTTTTAATTCTAGCCCAAAGTATTAGGCTGAATGTTTCTCCCCTTGCTTGATGCCAAGAACAAGATGTAGGAACCAGTTAAACTGCACAGTCCATCCTTTGTCTCTGCAAACTTCAATCTGATCAAGAAAATACTTTTTAGCATCCTCCTCATTTTTGCCCACTGTTAGAGCATCCCGAATATATTCAATATCTTCTTTGCTTGTTAACTGGGGCATTCCTGTCATCAGCATCATGGAGAACAGGATGATCAGTAGGTTTGTGTGATGACGAAGGGCTAGATAAGCCTTAGCGCACACGTCCTGGATAAAGAAAGAGAAAAAAAAGCTGTTACTATTGTTATAGTAACTAAATAGGCTGGAGACTACTGGGCTATACTGGAATTTACACAGCATTACTCTGTCTGTGCTAAGAAACCTTCACAAATGGTAGGTCCCCTGCCTCAGGTGAAAAGCTTGATGAGATGTTTTTGTCATTTCTTAAGCACTTGAGTGTAGTTCCATATATCCAGGTGTGCTCAAGGAAAACTAATGATACAGTTAAGGTTCATCTTATTTCTTAGTCTACATTTTTACTTCAGTTCTTCCCTAGGAAATTGAGGATGGAAATCTCTGTAGTCTCTGAAGAGTAATGAGTCAGTTTTTGAACACAATACTGGAATCAATAAACTTTATGTAAGCATAAACAATCTTTGCCAAGAGCTAATGGAATCCACAGAAATGATGAAAACATAGTGTTTGAGATTTAGTGTTCATCTTTATTTAGTTGTTTTATTCTAAGAAAACAGATGAATTAACTTTTTTTAAAAAAGAAGAGTCTTAAAAAATATTTTATTTATTTACTTTTTTAGAGAGAGGGGAAGGGAGGGAGAAAGAGAGGGAAACATAAGCGCGTGAGAGATATGTGGTTGCCTCTCCCATGCACCCAACTGGGGAGCTGGCCCATAACACAGGCTTGTGCTCTGACCAGGAGTCGAACCGGAGATCTTTTGGTTCGAGGCCAGCACTCATCCCACTGAGCGACACCAGCCAGGGCATGAATTAGCTTTTCATTGTCTGACTCTCAAAATTGTTGAGTGAACTTTGGAATTTTAATACAAATTCTGAATAGGTGAAAGAGAGGGCTTTAAAAAATGCTATGGCTGGTGATGATACAGGTGACACAGGTGAGTTAGATGATACAAATGAGCTAAATCCACTTATGAAGCAACAGGAATGATTATGCCAATTAAGTTGTTCCAAAGCATAGAAAAAGATGCAAGATTTCCAACCTTATAGCATTAGAATAACCCAACAGTAATATCATATCTTGACAAAGATAGAATGTTAAAGAAAACTGAATTTAACAATAATAAACATAAATATTTCAAGTAAATACTGAATAAAATGTTAAAAGAATAATATACCATAGCTAAGTAAGGTTTATTCCAAAACTGCAAGAGTAGTTCATCAGAAATTACTGTATTAAAATCCACTATTAATTTCATGAAAGTAACATGTAACAATATGTAACTAAAATGTGATGATGTGAAGAATTACCTGAAATTAACAGTTGTTACAATCATTTTGAATAAGGAGTACAGGAAAAAGAAATGAAATATAAAATCAGAAAAGTGAGCGTAAAATTGTTAGTGTTTACAAATAACTTAACTGTCTTCTTGGAACACCACAGGGGAAAAAACTAAAATACTATTGTAACTCATTTTTATTAAACTACCTCTTTATGATATTAATAAATATAATGCTATGAATAGAAGCTGCCAGTTAGAAAGTATAGTGAAAAGACAGATGCTATGAATAATGGCAACAAAAAAATCATGATTCCTGGATAAACACACAAATAGAACATGCAGAACCCATATTTAAAAACTAAAAACTTAGGCACAAAAAAAGAAAACCTGAACATGTGGAGCAGCATAGCCTATTCCTCAGGGATGGCGGAATGCTTATTATAAAGATGCAAATCCTTTCAGATTAATATGTAAATATAATAGTATTTCAGTAAAAGATAGGGTTTTAATTTCATCTGGAATAATTAGGGCCCAAGAGAACATTTTGAAAAAGTACAGTAATGAAAAAACAGTACTTTTGATACTAGATAATAAACATATTTTAAAACTGTAATATTTTAAACTTATAAAGCAATACCTATTCTTTTCCAAAAAAAGATAAGAGAATTTGTGGGACAGAATGGAAAGGTCAGAGACATATCTAAATATATAATCAATAGAAAGCTGACTTCTCAGATTAATAGGGAAAAAATCTATTATTTGATAAATGGGGCTGGTACAACTGGTTCATCATTTGGGGGAAAAGTAAAGTTTACCTCATGTGATATACCAAATTAAATTCCAGGGAGATATCTCGGATGGTGGAGAAGTAAGTGGAAGCTACACTAACCTCCTCCCAGGACCAATCTGGAATTACAACTAAATTGTAGAGAAATCATCCTGAATATCCAACTGAACACTAGCTGTCCTTATAACCATGGACAGACAGAAAAAACCACTTTACCACAACATGACTGGTAGGGAGTGTGGAGGTGAGAGATGGCTGGCTGGGCTCCCATGGGTGGGAGCTGAAGTTTCAAAGGGATATTTCAGTGGCCAGGGGTTCTCCTTGAGAAGTGTGGGGTCAAAACATCAAGCTGGTCTCCCCAGCCTACAGAACCAAGCCAGGAAAGGAACCCAGATAACATCCAGTTGTGAAAAGCAGCAGGCTTTCTGTCTGCCAGGGAGAAATGGTTGGATTTGCAGAGAGCCTCTGAAAGGGCCAACACACACATTTTGTTTGCAGCCACTTACCCTGGGCTCCAGCAGAGGGCGGGCAGAGTGGACTAGAGACATGTGAGGGAGTCTGGGACTGACGGCTCTGGGGAGAGAACTGAAGGAACAGCTTCCAGGATTCCTTCATACTGCAGAGGCTGTCTTGCCATTCCCCATGCTGCAGAGGCTGTCTTTCTCAGGCAGATGAGTGGTGTCAGCCTGAGGCGAAGCAATAGTGCTGCCCACAGGAATTACACTGCTCCACCCTGTGTAGCTTACGCCAGGCTGCTGATTACAGCTTTAGGCTATGTCATTGATTAAGTTTAACAACCAAGGTGGATCTCTAGGAGCTCTGAGAGTTTAGCTGACCCTCCACTGGCCCACTTGTGGTAAAAACTGGCCTTAGTGTGCAGTCTGGTTGTTTCTGCACACAAAAAGGCCCAGCAGAGGGAGCCACGTGCTGTGGATCACTGATAGCTCCAAATAGGTGGCCCAGGTCCAGTCACAAGCTGCACCTGACAAAGGTCTGCACCAGAGTCTTTGCAGATCTACATAATACCTAGAAACAAAGAAGCAGCCAAAATGGGAAACAGAGAAACAGACCCCAAGTGAAAGAACAAGAGAACTAACCCATAGAAGAACTAGATGAAATGGAGGCAAGCAATTCATCAGATAAAGAGTTTAGAATAATGATTATAAGCATATTCAACATCATAAAAAAAGACATGGACCATAAAAAAAGGACCTGTCAGAAATAAATAATGTAATCTCTGTAATAAATAATACACTGGAAGGAATAAACAGTAGGTTAGATGAAGTGAAGGACCAAATCAGTGATTTGAAAGAGAAGGTAGGAAAAAAAAGCCCAAGAAAGCAGCAGAAAGAAAAAAGAATTTCAAAAATGAGGAGAGCTTAAGAAACATTTTGGACAACATGAAGCATAACAACATCTGCATTATGGAAACACCAGGAGAGAGTGAACAAGGGGTGGAGAATCTATTTGAAGAAAACTTTCCTAATCTGGTGAAGGAAAAACACACACAAATCCAGGAAGCTTAGAGAGTCCCAAACAAATTGGACCCAAAGAGGCCTACACTGAGACACATCATAATTAAAACGGCAAGGCTTAAAGACAATGAGAGAATACCAAAAGCTGCAAGAGAAAAGCAGGTAATTACCTACAAGGGAGCACCAATTAGATTGTCATCTGATTTATCAACAGAAACACTTCAGGCCAGAAGGGAGGGGCATGAAATATTCAAGGACCTACAACTAAAGTTACTTTACCCAGCAATGCTATCATTTAAAATTGAAGGAGGAATAAGGTGCTTCCCAGACAAGAAAAAGCTAAAGGAGTTTGTTAACACCAAACCAGTACTACAACAAATGTTAAAAGGCTTGCTTTAAGAAGAAGAAAAAAAGAAAGAAAAAAAAGAGGAAAATCATCTAACAATAAGATGGCACTAAATGCATACCTATCAATAATCACTTTAAATGTAAGTGGCTTTAATTCTCCAAAAGACATAGGGTAGCTGAATGGATAAGTAAACAAGACCCATATATGGGCTGCCTCCAAGAGACTCACCTCAGATTGAAAGACACACACAGACTAAAAGTAAAGGGATGAAAACAGATATTTCATGGAAATGGAAAAGAAAAAAAAGCTGGAGTAGAAATACTTATATGCAACAAAATAGACTTGAGAAACAAGGCTATGGTGAGAAACAAAGAAGGACACAACAAAATGATAAAGGGGACAATCCAACAAGAGGATATAACCCTAGTAAACATTTATGCACCCAACATAGGAGCACCTAAATATGTAAAGCAAATCTTGATGAACATAAAGGGAGAGGCTGACAGAAATACAGTTATACTCAGGGATTTTAATATCCCATTGACTTAATGGATACATCTTCCAGACAGAAAATCAACAAGGAGACAGTAGCCTTAAATATCACACTAGATCAAAGGGATTTAATTGATATCTTCAGAACTTTTCACTCCAAAGCTTCAGAATATATATACTTTCAAGTGCACATGGAACGTTTTCTAGGATAGATCACATGTGAGGACACAGAACAAGTCTCAATAAATTTAGAAGACTGAAACCACAGCAAGCATCTTCTCTGACCACAATGCTATGAAACTAGACATCAATCACAAGAACAATGCTGAAAAACATGCAGAGACCTAAAAGCTCAATAACCTGTAATTAAACAATGAATGGATCAATGGTGAGATCAAGAAAAAAATCAAAAGATACCTTGAAACAAATGAAAAAAAGAATACAACAATCCAAAATCTATGGGACACTGGGAAAGCAATCCTTAGAGGGAAATTCATAGATTTAGGCCTATTTCAAAAACAAGAAAAAGCTCAAATAAACATCTAACTTTGTAAGTAAAAGAACTTGAAAAAGAAAAACAAAACAAAACAAGAAAACCCAAGTAAGTAGATAGAAGAAAATAATAAGGATCAGGGCAGAAATAAATGAAACAGAGTCTAAAAAATGATACAAAAGATCAATTAATCCAAGAGCTGGTTCTTTGAAAAGATAGACAAGATTAACAAATCTACAGTGGGGCTCATCAAGAAAAAAAGAAGACCCAAATAAATAAATAAAATCAGAAATGGAAGAGGAAAAATAATAACTGACACCAAAGAAATACAAAGCATTGTAAGAAGATATTATGAACAACTATATGCCAACAACTGGGTAACATGAATGAAGTGGATAAATTCTAGAAATGTGCAATATTCCAAATCAGGAAGAATCAGAGAATCTGAATAGATGGATTACACCTAGTGACAACTGAAGCAGTAATCAAAAAACTCCCAACAACAACAAAAAAACCCTGGACCAGATGGCTTCACAGGGGAATTTTACCAAACATTCTGAGAATCAACACCTCTCCTTTTCAAACTATTTCACAAAATTCAAGAGGAGGGAAGGCTTCCAAACTCATTTTACGAGGCTGATGTTATCCTAATTCCAAAACCAGATAAAGACATTACAACAAAAGATTATTATAGGCTAACATCTGTGATGAACATAAACAGTTCATCAACAAGATATTAGCAAACTGAAGACAGCAATGCATCAAAAAATCATACATCACTATCAGGTGGGATTTATTTCAGGAATGAGAGGTTGGTACAACATTCACAAATCAATAAATATGATTCACCACATAAACAAAATGAAGGATAGAAACCACATGATCATATCAACAGATGCAGAAGTTTTTGACAAAATCCAGCACCGATTTATAATAAAAACTCTCAGCAAAGTTGGAATAGAAGGAACATACCTAAACATAATAAAGGCCATCTATGACAAACCCACTGCCAGGATCATACTCAATGGGCAAAAACTACAAGCATTTCCCTGAAGATTCGGAATAAAACAGGGATATCTGCTTTCACCTCTCTTATTCAACATAGTACTGGAAGTCCTAGCCACAGCAATCAGACAAGAAGAAGAAATAAAAGGCGTCCAAATTGGAAAGGAAGAAGTAAAACTGTTTTTATTTGCAGATGACATGATAACTATACATAGAGAATCCCAAAGATTCCACATAGGAACTACCAGAACTGATAAATGAATTCAGCAAAGTAGCAGGATACAAAACAATATCCACAAATCAGTTGCATTTTTATATGCTAATAATGAACTAAATGAGAGGAAAATTAAAAAAACAGAAGAATAAAATACCTAGGAATAAACCTAACCCAAAATGTAAAAGACCTATATTCTGAAAATGATAAGACACTGAAGAAAGAAATTGAAGAAGATATGAAAAAGTGGAAGCACATATTGTATTCATGGATAGGATGTAGACATTAGAAAAATATCCATACTACCCAAAGCAATCTAATTCAATGCAATTCCTGTCAAGATACCAAAGACATATTTCACAGAACTAGAACAAATATTTCAAAATTTATATGGAACTATAATGGCGTAGGTTGGACCAGAGGTCCCTGGAAAACAGGGGGACACCCCCAGTCCTCCGAAAAGGCAGAGGGTAGGAAAGGGTGCTGATGCTGCAGAAGGCAGAGCATTTAAGGTACATTGTATAACAAAGGCAGATTAAAACAGCCCATGCTTTCCTGAAGGGAGAGGCTGTGGAAGTAGGCTGCTGCCTAGGGCAAACTGTAAATGTGACTGTGAGAACACACATTGGCAGAGTGACTCATGACATAGTGGGGGGGCAGAAGGGGGGAGGTTTATACAGTGCCTGCATGAGTTGTGGGGGCTAGATGCCCCAACCTGGACTAAAGTATACATATGCACCTCTGTGTGGCTGGCAAATTTTGCCCTGGCTAAAGGTGGCACCTGAAAGAGGGTCAAAGACACTGGGGAGCTGCCAAAAATGGTGGACACTGATGCATCATAGGAAAGGCTGGATACTCCCACTGGCTTCCTGCGCACATGGGATATTGGGAGGGACTAAGTAAAGGGTGGATCATGGATTCAGAGAGCATTTTGATTGTTTGGGAGCATTGTTTGGGAGGATACCATCTGGATGGGAGGATGGTATGGGGGAATGAGTGAAGAGGTGAGGGGATTAAAAGTACAAATAGGCAGTTACAGAATAACCATGGGGATGTAAAGCACAGTGTAGGAAATGGAGTAGCCAAAGAACGTATACGCATGACCCATGGGCATGAGCAATGATGGGGGGTAGCCTGAAGGAGTTGGGGGGTGCTAGGTGGAGGCGGGCAAAGGAGGAAAACTCAGGACAATTATAATAGCATTATCAATAAAATATAATTAAAAAATAAAGGGCAGAAAAGCTCTCTCTCCCTTACTCTTGGTACGGCCTCTTGGTACAAAGTCATTCTTGCTTTGGAGCTTGGAGCAAGCTCTCTCTCTGGGCCTTTGGCATTTGGACGTTCTGGGCCTCTGGCCCTGCTCCCCTCATGGACAGCAGTGCTTGTCGGACCAAGCAGATGCCAGGCCCACAGGGTCTTAGATCCTGATGAATGGGAGTCCACTCCTGGAGGCAGGGTCCCATGGAGGGACATGTGCCTCCCTGGGCTCCAGCATCTGGGGTACTATAATCTAACGTAGTACGCCACACAATTTCTGGGTGGCTACATGGAAACTGGGAGCAGCACACCCCAGACCCCAAAGGAGAGAGATGCTTCGAGAAGATGGTGACTCTGAAACCCACCAGTGCACATCCCAGAGAGGATGGAGATATGTTTGCATGACTGACTTAAGGAGAGATAAGGAAATGGGAGACTTCTAGGCATAGTTTTGGCTTGTAGACTTTTGGAGAGCAAGAGAAGTTCTGGGTCTCATGGGAGAGAAGGGATCAGAGCAGCAGTCCTCTCAGCTGCCCCAAGGTTGGAGCCCTGTTAATAAAAACCCATTTCCTTCAACATGAATTGTTGAGTCATATATAAAGGCGCCAACTGGCCAAAGCCCAGTTTGCATGGTTCAGAACCACAAGAACCACAAAAGGCCTTGCATAGCAACGGTGATCCTGAGAAAGAACAAAGTTGGAGGAATAATGCTACCTAATATGAAACTATACTATAAGGCCATAGTAGTCAAAACACCATGGTACTGGCATAAAAACAGACACATAGATCAATGGAACAGAATAGAGAGCCCAGAAATAAATCCACACCTTTATAGTCAATTAATATTTGACAGAGGAAGCAAGCACATACAATGGTGTAAAGATAGTTTATTCAATAAATGGTGTTGGGAAAATTGGACAGATACATGCAGAAAAGTGAAACTAGACCACCTTCTTACTCCATACAGAAGAATAAATTCAAAATGGATTAAAGACATAAAAGACCCAAGACCATACAAATCATAGAAGAAAAACATAGGCAGCAAAATCTAGGACATTGCTCATAGCAATATTTTATTGTATATATCTCCCCAGGCAAGAGAAACAAAAGAAAAAAAATAAACAAATGGGACTACATCAAACTAAAAAGTTTTTGCACAGCAAAGGAAAACATCAACAAAATAAAAAGATGACCCACAGAATGAGAGAACATATTTGCTGGTACATCTTGTAACAGGTTAATATCCAAAATTTATAAAGTACTTACAAAACTCAACAAAAAAAAAATCCAATTAAAAAATGGGCAAAGGAGCTGAATAGACACTTCTCCAAAGAGGACATACAGATGGCCAATAGACATATCAAAAGATGCTCAACATCACTAATCATTAGAAAATGCAAATTAAAATTACAATGAGATATCATCTCACACCCGTCAGAATGGCTATCATCAATAAATCAACAAATAAGTGCTGATGAGGATGTGGAGAAAAGGGAACCCTTGTGCACTGTTGGTGTGAGTGCACACTGTGCAGCCACTGTGTGATGAGTGGATAGAACAACTATGGGACAATGGAATACTACTCAGCTGTAAAAAAGATGAAAATTTTACCCTTTGCAACAGTATGGATGGACCTGGAGAACATTATGCTAAGTGAAATAAGCCAGTCAGAGAAAGACAAATACCATAAGATCTCACTCATATGTTGGATCTAATGAACCTACCAAACTGACAAGCAAAATAGAGACAGACTCATAGATAGAGAGCAGGAAGACAGCTAAGGCTGGGGAAGGTTAGAAGGTGAAGGGATTGAGCAAAAAGGAACAAGGCCTCATGGGCATGGACAACAGTGCGGTGATTGTGAGGAGAAGGGGGTATAAGGGGACTAAACAGTAATGGAAAAAATATAATAAATAAAAAAATTAAAAATATTCAAAATAAATTCCAGATGAATTAAAGATTTAAATAAAAAATGGCAAATACAGTATTTAAATAATCATGAAATGGGAACGGACTTTATGAAGATGACTTCCAAAATAGAATCTGTAAAGAATAGCTGGAACTATTATAGAAACTTCAAACTTTTGAGGGGAAAAAAGCTATAAAAATATTAAAGGAGGCAAATAACAAGAGAAAACATATTCGCAACATGAGAGATCACTTCACCCCAACCATCAATAGCTCTTACAAATCAATAAGAAAGAGGTAAGTACTTGGCTAGAAATACAGGCCAAGGATATAAACGAAGATTCATACTATAAGACATAAAACAGATAAACATATGAAAAAAATATGCAACCCCATTAGTAATCAAACAAATATAACCTAAAAAGAGATGGAAACATTCATTTACTGAATTGGAGAATCTTTTTTATTTTTACATTTTTAAGGATAATACCCAATGTTCACCTTTCATAGGCCAATGGTAGATGGAAATAGGTATAATTTTACTAGCAGATAATTTGATAACATGCATCAAAAGCTTTAAAATACTTATAAGTGTTATATAAATTAATTGTGGTGGTGGTTATACGATATGCATTTGTCAAAATTCAAAGACCTGTGTACCTTAAAAGGTCCAATTCTGCTGTATGTGAATTATGCCTCAATAAATTTGACTTTAAAAATGTCTATATCCTTTTGTCCAGAAATTCCCATGCTGGGAATTTACCTTTTCTTTTTAAAGATTGTATTTATTTTATGTTTAGAAAGAGGGGAAAGGAGAAAGAGAGGGAGAGAAACATCAATGTGTGGTTGCCTCTCATGTGCCCCTTAGTGGAGACCTGGCCTACAACCCAGGCATGTGCCCTGACTGGGAATCGAACCAGTGACCATTTGGTTCTCAGGCTGGTGCTCAATCCACTGAGCCACACCAGCCAGGGCAGAATTTACCTTTTTTTTTTTAAAAAAAAGGCTAATCTTGCAATGATGTCTATAAGAATGTTAATTAGAACATGTTTAAAATTGTAGAAAATTGAAAGCAACCTAAATATCCTACAACTTGGGATTGATAAAAAGGATTTATGAAAGTACCTATAATTGAGCCCTTTATAACTACTAGAATGATATTGTAGAAGAATATTTAATAAGCATGTAAAAGCTTTTGAGTTAAAAAGCAGGTTTGAACCAACACATAGTATAATCCCATTTTGATAATTGAACACATTTTTTTTTTAAAAAGAGTGTAAGTTTACAGGCCAAAATGTTAATAGTGCTTTTTCTTTTTGCTTTTAGATGACCTCTTCTGTGTCATTTGCATGTGGCAGGGTAACTGCCATGACAACGGTGGTCATGCCTGTGTCACTCTGTGGGTCAAGGCTGGACTGTGCACGCATCACCCTAGCCAAGGACAAAAACTCATGGACTCTTCTGGCATTTTTAAGTGAGACAATATATATAAAATGCCTGTCACAGAGGATGGCACATAGCAAGGTTTCAATAGATGTTAGTCCTCTCCCTTCCTACCTGGAGGACAGAGTGACTCCAGGGAGTCTCCGCAGATGCAGTCGACTGAGCTGTTCCTGCGGCAGCCCAGACACCATGTCCCTGGAAGTGGTCCCATCGCCTTAGTGCTCTTGCGTTTTTAATGACTCCACTTCCATCAGGAAATCATTGTCTCTTGCTCACCCGTAGGACCCACTGAGGTCTCTCTCATTTTTGGCTAATTACACAGGCTAAGGGCAGACTTCACCCCAGGCAACAGTCTCATTAATTTGCCAACTCACACAATTTTCACAAAGGTGTAAATGAGGATGACTTTTGATTTTGAATTAGATTACATTCTGATTTTTAATTATTTTCTTTTGTACACTGGGAGCTCGAGGCAAACCCCCTACTTTCCACCCTTCTCACCCCACACAGCCACACTACAGTCTGAGAGTACTATGTGGTCAAATTCTTTAACAGGAATTGTCTGAGGAGGAAAATTAATCTGGGGCCAAGTTTTAACACCAATCTATAGGTGCCCAGTACGTATGTGTCAAGTGGCAACACAGTGATTAACCAAAGCACAAGATCTCCGAAGAACACAAAGAGATGTTTAAAAAAAGAACTGTTGCCCTGGGGTGGCTCATTTGGTTGGGGTGTCATCCCATACACCAAAAGTTGTGGGTTTGATTCCTGGTCAGGGCATATACCCAGGTTGCAGGTTTGATTCCCTGGTTGGGGGGCATATGGGAGGCAACTGATCGATGTTTCTGCTTCTCTTGAAGGTCATCTCACCTACATAAGGAATTTACACTGGCTCTTATTTATCCAGTTAGTTCTGATTTTCATATATTGTACAGGAGTCGCTTCTATGACAAAGAAATGTCATCCCCAAATTTAACCACATGCCCCATACTTGTCAGACGCAATGTCTAAAATCTGACTGGCTGTGCAGACTTAGACACTTGGTGCAGATTTATCGCGTAAAGGTAGTGTGGGGCAGTGGTTAAAAGCACAGATTCACACCTCACTCAGTGCCCAGATTCAAACTGTCAGATTATTACTGACAAGCTGCTTGTCACAGAAGTTGCTTAAACTCTCTGGACATTGGTTTCCTCATCTGTGGAATAATAATAACAACAATACCCATTTCATATGGTAGTGGTAAGATTTAAGTGCTATGTAAGTGGTTGGCTATTATTGTTAATAATATGAGAAGTTGCATTATTGATCACATACTTCTCAATGCTGAGGAGGTCACCTTCCCATTTAGACCACCTGTTCAAAATGTCTCCTTAAACAGTAAAGACCTAGGTGGTGAAGTGGGTCGGGGTAGGAGCCTCAGTTCCCACCAGTGTCCAGGGGGAGGGTTTTGTTCACACTGGCCCCTGAGATGGGTAGGAAGACAGGAACATGTGGCAGGCACAAAGGCTACATATGCAGGTGTTTCTCTTGCTATGAGGGGCACAGTGAGCACTTGCTCCACCCACTCAAGCCCCAGAGGTTTCATTTCTGCCCTTTGTACTCAGCCATCATTCTGTGAGAGCATTCTGACCATGCTGCCTCGGCCCAGAGGCCTGTGGTTTGAGACACCATGAGGATGTGGCTTGGGGAGTCCAGGGGGAAGCACAGAACACAGAAGTTACTGGCTATAGCAACAGAATTTTCCCTTCTGCCAGGGCTGCCCGGCACTGACCTCAGACCTTCTTCTTCTGTCCTTCTCCAATGCCTGTTGAAGGCTTTCTGTTACTGAGTGGAGAAGAAGGGGTAAAGGGAAGAATCTGATTTCAGGGACTTGGTTAATATACTTGTTAATGAGTGTGAATGTGGGGAACACTGCAGGACTGTGAATGTCATTCGCTGGACAAGCCTGCCTTAGTAGCTAATAAATAGAGAGAGTCTACACAGTACCTCTGCTCTTAACTTCACAGTTGATTCCAATGCCTTAATTATAGCATCTAGTACCAAAAGAATGATTGTTTTTTACAAAACTGCCACTCCCTTAGCTCTTGGGAACAAAGGAATTCATTACCATTTCAGGGTCAACACTTTGACTTGATTTGTTAACTGGACCAACTTATTACTCCGCTAAACTGAACAAACAAGCAAACAAACAAACTACTTTCTATGTACAATCTACTCAATTGTTAACCACGAATGAGCTCTGACTGCTTTAGACTATCCAAGGTCATGTGGAATACTCCTACTTTTTCTGTAAATTCCTCCATTCTTATCTTGAAACAAAGTGGAAGTGAAATATTACTGTATATAATGCACAAAAATGAGGAAGTAATCTCAGGGTCAAAAATAAACAACAACAAAAAAACCCTTAAAAAAACAGAAACTCCCTGAGCAGAATCTACGGCTGAGAGGAGAAAGAAGAAAAACAAATACTCATTAATGAACAGAAATATTCTCACCCATTGACTTTTCCTGAATGATCATGTTGCCTCTGTCTGCTAGAGGAAGGAGAGCATGGAGAAAAATATTTCAGTCAAAGACAGGGGGTTTTATTTTGTTTTCTATAAGAATCAATGAATTAGCTGGGCAATGTCTTTAGAATTTATTTTGGCAAACAGAGAAGGTCACTGATTAGCAGACCTAATAATGCAGGAAGAAGCACCTTTTGGTAAATCTGAAGTAAGAGTGTGTCTGACACTTGGTCATGCATTTGTTCAGTTTGAATAAGAATTCTTATCTTTAAGGACTTCTTAAAAATGTTTCTCAGACTAGCTCTGTCTACCAGAGGAAGGGCTGTATTTCCATGTTCTCACATATTTATCTAGAAGTTCATTCATTATAAAGGTAAAGGTTACAATTAAACTGTCCTATTTTAGTAAAATATTCTGAATAGATGAGACTGTATGTAGTGGGGTATGTGTTATCTTCTAGCCTTGTTCCAAAAAGGATTGAAGGTAGATTATTTGTACACATAAAAATCAAAGCAACATTATTTAGAGGTGGGTAGAAGAAGGAGAGGGACTCACAAAGGAAATGACCCACAATGAATTTGGGCGAGAGATTAAGCCTACATATCACAAATCCTATATACTTGCTATGGGTGGTCTTCCAATATATCTGTAGCCAAAAGGAGGATTGAATGTGTTACTTCACCCAATATACAGAAGATTTTAAAAACCTACTTGTTTAGGAGAAACACAATTTTTGTAGAGACTAAGACCTAAGAAATTTCCTGAGTGGATTTTTATAAAGAGTACACTTTGTAACATGGTGAATAGTGTCCTCAATAATACTCCTATGGTAGACAAAACAATTCTCTAAAAGAAACCAAACATTGAGAGAATGATGCCAGTTGGAAGGTTATTCTTGATAAATGTTTAAAAGTACCAGAGGTCTCATATCTCAGGCACTGAGCAACACTGCATGCTGGTGGATTAACACGGAACCAATCCAAGGCCATTTTTCAGTGGTATGTTCATTTCTTTTCCAGAAAAGTGATAAAACTCAGCAAGCCTATCCAAGTCCTAACAATTCTACATTCAGGCAAGTTTGCATCTGGGGGAGATGTCACACCAACATATCTGAACTCCTGTAAAGGGCTGATGCTGGACCTTTCTCTGAGCATACACTCCAATGGCAGCACAGGCAGATAGCGAAGCACTGAGAGTGTCAAGACTCGATGGAGGAGGCTGAGCTTGTCCTCATTGGTGGGCCAGGGTACAGATCTCAAGAGAGATCCTTTATCCACTCAGTAAGTTTTGGGCAGTTTGACAGATAAACCTGTCATCTCCCTGGTGACCTGTAATAAGCCTTTATTACAGTAATGTTTGATTAATCAAATGAACTTCAAAGGACTTCTTTGTTTTGTTCTCTACCCTCCAGCCAAGCCCACACCCTGCTTCAAATTAGACCCACATTTCTTTTCTTGACTCAAATTCTACTACGCACTCCCATGTATACCTGTGTTCCACCCATACCGGACAACCGTGCTTTTATTCCTAAGTGCTGATACCAAATACTAACTTCATGCCCTTGCTCATGTTCTTCTCGTGATGCAGAGGGGGAAGGAACATCCAGGCAGAAGGAATAACATGAGCAAGGGCATGAAGTTTGGACATGTGGTATAGACCTATAGTATACATTCAATATAGGGCACAATGTAATTGAACTCAGCCCTTAAGGCACCAATATAAGCACTTCCTTCACTCCATAGCCCTTTTCTATCCCCCAGGATTTAGTGCTTCCTCTGTAACCCATGGTTGAAATCCTTAGTACAAAGTTGTATATGTATCTCTTAGTAGAAAGATATACAAAGTTGTATAGTATCTCTTCTGCTGGGCCCTGGGGCTGTGCCTCTGCTCTGTGTCACCCGTGCCCAGCACACTGTAGATAATGTGCAGAATGCGTAATGCACAGGGGCCAAGTTCAGTGTTGGGAAAGATTCATTGCTGTAAAATCAGGATGAATTAGGGAACAATCATATTGGAAGAGGATTAAACTATAGAGACATCTCTCCTTACCGAGAGCAGTACTTGAGCCTTCTTTGTGCCCGGCACGGTATCTGAAATGTAGTAGGAATTTAACAAGTGTGTGTTGAATAAGTGTGCTGTCTTGGATATGGAAGGACAGGGCCTGGTGACTGTAACAGGAAGGAGAAGGAGGCTGAGACAGCCCAGCATGGCAGGTCACACGTATGGACAGTTACAGGTGTAGACAAGTGCAGGGGACACCATGCAGGGAAGGGGAGTCAGAGAACAGGGATGGGGAGTCAGAGAACAGGGATGGGGAATAACGGTGAGCATCAGATGGTGAGGTCTCTGCCCCGTGCTCCCTGGGGCTGGCCTAGGAGACTACTTGACTTTCTGCAAGACAGATAGCAGGAGGGAGCAGGGACCCAGGGCTCGAAGCAGGTTAACAAGCAGGGCCTGGTGGAGGAACTGAGGTGGAAGTAGTTCAGACAGCCTGGGGTCTGAGATGAGAGCTAGATGAGAGCGGAGGTGAAGTGAGAATG
The DNA here is from genome assembly GCF_022682495.2 of Desmodus rotundus. Taxonomy (NCBI): domain Eukaryota; kingdom Metazoa; phylum Chordata; class Mammalia; order Chiroptera; family Phyllostomidae; genus Desmodus; species Desmodus rotundus. Next base: position 48,785,810 of record NC_071392.1, on the reverse strand, counting down.
AAGGTTCTTAAAAACCCAAGTCAGGACTCTGTATAGCGGCTGGGCCCAGGGCTGGGCCTGCAGGTGGAGGCACGGGGGTGCACCCTGGCATGGGGACAGCGCTGCCGGGGTGGAAGCCCAGCGGGGCCTGATAAAACCGGCGTCCTAGATTAAAATAACATAATGTGTCCCAGACTTCTCTCATATAATGCTTCTTAAGAGTGACATCTAGGGGCAAGTGCCTTTTAAGTACGTCCGTCAAATTGCCCACTTTGCATAGGTGTGCATGCGGAGATGTTCCCCTGACTTCTTCAGCTTCGTCTGATGTACAGTTGCTCAGTGCCTACTAGGTGCAAAGGACATCTTCACAATGCTTGTTCGTACACGGCCAAGTTGTTTATGCTCCTTGAAAACTGTCCTACATAGAATGTATACTATAGGAGTATGTACCACAGGTATATATACTACAAGTCTTATTTTCTTGGCACGAACTATGGCTCTGATAGAAAAAAATATGTAATGGTTGTGTCAGTGAGAAAATTTTCACAGAAATGTGAATGGGCACCATATAACAAATATTTGTATTATTTAATAACATACTAGATTTCATAATTAGGTTTACTTCTTCTGATGTACAGATATTTAACCTGCACCTTGAAGGCTTATTGACATCCATGTGATGGTAGTTTGTCTATCTGTGCCTGGGTTACTACTTCAGAAATTCGTAGAATACAATGTATTATGAGGAAGGAAGAAAACCAAGAGGCAAGCTAGTCTCATCTACTTCATACTAACGCAGGAATTACTCCTCTACCATTCACTCCCTCACACCCCAAATAACTTCCTGAGTGCTTATATGCCTCAGGCCTCAAGGGAGGGATTCAAGTAAGGTGTGGCGTGCGGCACAGAGCTAACTCTGGGAAGGGAGACACAAAGAGCAGGCTAGCACAGATGATTACATGCTGTGATAGATGCTATGAGGGCAACATGCAGGGGCTGTGGCAAAGAGTGACACCAGGGACCTTATTTAGAAGACTGCTCTGATCAATAACACTTCAGCCGGGCCCTAAAGGGCTGGGGGGGGGGGAGGGGGAAGGGCGTTCCAGGGAGAAGGCCTGCCTGGTGAACAGCTGGACAGGTGGACCGGGAAGACATGGAAGAAGGCCACTGCTACCTGCGTGAATGTAGGGAGGGTGTCATGGGGCAGGTTGGAGGGGGCAGGGCTCCATGGCACAGGGCCCTGTAGGGCAAGATTAGACATTTAGATTTTATTTCAAGTCAGAGGAGAAGTCAGTGAACAGTTTAAAATAAGGGAGCAACATTGTATCTATTTCTTCAGTTTTTAACCAAGTTCTAATTAATTTACAACCTTCTAAAACACCAAATAGTGTACTTAATGAAAGAAAAACACTAGACTGTTGACAGTGTCGTTTTGGGAGGCGGGATAATGGCTTTTGCATATCCTACTGATGTTTTCAGTGTTTTGCTGGGTTTTGTTTTTTTTTTTTAAGAAGCAGTTACTACTTTTAATTAGAAAAAACCCACATTCTTATATAAAAATAAATGGGAAGCCACATTTTATTTGCCAGTGACATAAATGTATTTGTACGTAATATATGTTCTATAACTGTTCAGTGAAATTTAAAACAAAATGCTTCAAAAATAAATTACCAGTGGGAAAAACATTGTTTTCTTTTTTTATCTCTTCAGTAAGAGAGAGGTTTTTCTAAGGAGAACTTATCGAAATGGTCATCATCGAAATACACGTGTGTGTGCTGCTCCACCGGCTACCAGACAACCCTGGGTTCCAATAGCAGGCCTTGGTTTGTGTCTTTTTGTCTGGTTATAGTTTGTTCCTGAACTCTCGCTGTTCTACAGATAATTTATGAATATGGTCCTCTGCTAAACTAGCTAGCCAGTGCTAGTTTAGTTCAGTTTGAGTTAAAACTTGGAAAGAAGAGAGGTGAAATAAAGGAGCACCGTCCTCTGCCAGTTCCCCTGGCTTCCATCCTCTGGCCACTTGCTAGGTTTATTTTTAAGACTTTGTGGTGAGGGCTTACCTCATCCTTACCAAAAAGTGGGTCAACTTTTTTCCACCCATTCTAATAAGTTATTCAAATATGCTGCATGCATTAATTAATCTTGCCAATTCAAAATGAGTGATTCATTGGAAATGAGGAAACCTTTAATTCAAATGTAAATATATACAACATTTCCCGATTACCTAAAAATGGCAGCTTCATTATACAAGATCTGAGATGCTATTTAGAGAGTTTAGAGATGTGCTTCCTGAGCTTGACAAACTTCACCTCAAAAGGGATCATAAAACTAAGAAACAGGAAATCTTCTGAAAGGCTTAGTAGTATGTAAAAAAAAAAAAAACCTGCCAAAGGGTCTGAGTTAAGTGATGAAAAAACTTGCTGCTCACCTTTGAGAGGCTGGAAGCTTCAGAAGGGCTGCATCTGTGTAACTGTTCACAAACGTACATGTGTTTGGCTTTCGTTCTATTGTGAGTGAGGTGGGTGGGGACAAGTACAGAAAGGAGGAACAGATAAGGGGGCAGGCAGCGCGTGGACCCTCACTTGCTCTTTAACCAGAACAATGCTACTTTTTCATGCTTTATATGTTATTCTTCTGTCTGAGATGTCATTTCAGAAAGAGCTTCTTAACTTGAAATTGTTCAAACTGTGAAGACATGTTGTGATGGGTTTCAGCTTCTGCTATAGTCTGGCCACTGGACTAAGCATTCTACATGTTTCATTTAAACAATACCTAAAAAATCACATAACATAGGTCCTAGTATTCCCACTTTACAGATGAGGAAACTGAGGTTCTGAAAGGATAATTTGTATCACATGCACAGCAATGAAGTAGTAGGGTCAGGATTCAAACTCAAGTTTCTCTGCTCCAATGCCCATCCTTCCTTCACCCACAATACCTTGCTGGATCTGTGTTTAAGGATCAAAGTGCATGTATACACAGGCACCTAAATAGTATGTCAACCCTCTAAAGCATAGATCTTTCTATGTAAGCATGTACAGTTTATGAAGGTATGTTTTTAGTGGTGGAAACTGCCTAGATGTCACTTTAGAGAAAGGTTTTAATGACTTAAGAAACACATTTTGGCCACAAAGAATGGAGAAATGCTTCCAGACTGAGAGGACAGCTTGTACAAAGTCTCCCTGCAAAGAGTTCTTGCTCTGGGTGGAAGCTGCCTGGAGGGGAGGCAACCACTCCTTGGCCTCTGCTTCCCCCCAGATTTAAAACAACAACAAAGAAGAGTAAGGGGGAAGTCCTCCTGGAATTTTAGGGTTGACATGGGCACTTTTGGATCTATGGAAATGTTGTCAGCAACAGGATAGATGGGCAGTCATTTGGGGAAGAACCACTAGTGAAAAGGAAGAGAACATATCCACAGAACCAAGGAGAACCTGTTAGTGAGGTCAATTCCCGGTGTCTGTCTGACTCTTTAAATAGCACTTTTGCTGCTTTGTTTGTTCAAAGCTAGTCAGGTGAGTCACCTCCGCAGGGAGAGGAGAATTGAGTGTTTCCCCTCAATTAAATGGTTAAATTCTTCCAGGTGTCTCTTCTCTCTCTCTCTCTCTCTCTCTCTCTCTCTCTCTCTCTCTCTCTCTCTTTCTTTCTTCTTTTCTTTTTTTTTGGTGAGACTATTTTTCTGTTCTAGGAAGCTGTCAAAACATACGATTTTAACTTTAAAGAAAAACAGAACTGAAATGTGTCAAATCCCTGGAAATAGTCTGAAACCCAGTTGAGTTTACACAGAAAAACACACACTAAAAATCTTAAGACCATCTGGCCACAGAGATCTCAGTTTCTCTGACAAAACTCCTGGAACTGTGGAGGATAAGTCCTGTAATCACTGAAGTGAAAATCAGGCAGGAGAACAAACAAGAACAGACAGGTTTCAAAACAGTACATTCTAGTTCCTGTTTCACTGAGCTTCAGGCCCATGTCTGCTCCCAAGGATAACACGGGACCCGAGAAGAGACTCAGGAAAAAGACTTACTCCTAAAATGTTGGTACATATCAGAGGCACTAGGGAGAGGGCTGTTGTACATATAAAGTCATCACCTGTTGCCTCTATTGGTCTGTTTTGTGTTTATTAATAAAATTGGTATATTATAGTAGTAATTATAATTTCTCTGAGTTACATTCATTCACAGTTACTAAATTTGCAAGCATGAAAATTTTACTCCTCAGATGTTTAAAATATTTGAGAGTCAAAAGTGAATGTAGACCAGGAAGGCCTGGAAAAGAAGGCGGAATGTGAACGCTCCCAGGGAGCTGGGCAGACCCACGCAGGAGCTGGTTCGCAGTGAGCAGGCAAGCCAGCGCTCTGCAGGACCTGCAGCCCAGTCGACAGGACTTCAAATGAGAGAAGAGACTGTCCTTTACAAAGATGAGACAAGCACACTGTGGTACAACAGAGTTCCTGTGTTAGCAATTTGTTACACACCTGGAGAAAAAAATGATCAAGAAAAGCCCATAATCATTTGAAAGTCCTGAAAAATCTATATAAAAGTTGGGACTTCTGGGCAGTGCCTTGGATACATAAATAGTCAAAAGCTGAACCTGCTTGCCAGGCGATCTTTCTTAAAGCCCCCTCTTCAGTACCAGTGTGATGCTGATGGCCTAGAATCACCAGTCCCACTGAAGTTTTTCCTTGCTGTTGGGCTTTAGGTGGGAGGATTACTGAGAAATGTCATTTTGCACTTGGGGAAGGAATGGAGGTGATGGGTGGTCATGCGAGAAGGGGTGGGCGGAGGTGCGAGGAGCCTCAAAGTGGAGGGAAAGGTGAGGGCACCTGTGCACCGCTGGCACATCTGCTTGGCGTTCACAGTAGGTGGTCATGAGGGAGGCCAGTTACCTGAAATTTCTGGAAGTGTAGGCTTGTCTTCTTTCCAGAAGTTCCCATCACAAACAGGAAGTCTGGGGTTAGCACGAATGGCACTCTCTCTTTATTAATGCCCAGGAAACTTTTGTAGTTCCCAAGGATGTGCCCAAAGTCAATATGAAATAGATTTCCTTAAAAGAAGAAAACGTCTGACATCATTACACTGGCATAAGCACTTGTAACAATACTCTGGTTTGTTTATTTCTCGAAACTTTTTTTAAGTTGCCTGACAATGAACTATCTTGGGTGACAGAGCTATTTTTATACTGTTTTATCAGCCGGTGATATTTTTTTGTCTTAGCAGGTGTGTGTAGTAGTAGCCACAAAGCACTCTTTGAACCAAGGGTGTTTTCTATAGATATCCTTCCGGTGTTCTTTAAATGACAGCCAAATGTTATTTAAAAATTGTCATTTCAGAATTATTATTAGAAATATAAATAAAAACTCTGGCTAATATGTCGTCATTATGCCCAAGACCCTCTTATGCCCTTTGTGTAACTCAAGATAGACTGATGTTTCATTCTGCTTGGAGGAGGGACATTTACCTTTTACTTTTGAGTAGCAAGATAGAAATAAGTTATTTGAATCTCCTTTGGGTCAATTTCTACTACTGTTACCATCACCACCACAACCACCATCATCTCTTCTCATTTGTATAGTTCTTTATCATAGGTAGGGTCTGTAAAGGCATTATCTCTTTCAATTTTCATAGAGAGTAAGTGGTTTACCCAAATGTGGTGCTTTTTCCAGACTGTCCTCTTAAATTGGTCCAAATTTCTTAGACAAAAATTTCCTGGCATGGTAGCCAATACTGAGCATTGTCAGAGTGGACAGTGAACCAGTGAAGAGGGGCAAGTTAGGAAGGCACAGCATTTCAGATTTAAAGAGATATTTATGAGTTCTTTTTGTTGTTTTTCTATGAAATCTGACACTGCTGATCACACCACCTTCACCAGCTTCTGGGATAAGATCCTACTTAGCTGCTGCCTGATTTATGCTACTTAGGTCTCATTTCCCACATCATCTTCCATGACTCACGCCTGAGTGATCTAGGGTGATCACGGAATCTGTGTCTCTGTACAATGACTTCTAGATATGTGCTCCACCCTTGAACTCCATTTAAAAATTACTGTGTGCTGGGGGGAGGAAGAGTTGGTGTTCAACGGGTACTGACTTTCAGCTGAGGAACATGACAAAGCTTCGGAGATGAGTGGTGGTGATGTCCAACAATGCGAATGTACTCGATGCCACCACGCTGTACACTTACACCGGCTAAAATGGTAAATTTATGTCATGTGTATTTCACCACAACCAAAAAATTTACAATAAATAAACTCACCTGTCTCTGTAATCATAATGTTGTCATTGTGCCGGTCACCGATTCCAAGAACAAAGGTTGCCACGCAATAGCCAGCACAGGAATAAACAAATCTCTCCACTGCAGCCTGAAACTAATTAAAAAGCGTCTGAACATTAGTTGTGTTCTAACCACAAAGAGCGGCATGAATCTATTACAAATGACTTTCAAAAAGACATTACATTTTCAGAGAGCGAGTTAGTTGTGCCTGGTTCCATTGATGTTATATCTGCTCAGTGCCAACTTTCTCATTGCCCTACTTGTATTTTAGGCGAAGATTCAGTGACTCACAACAGCACCAGGAGGAAACAAGAGTCAAAGGGCAACATCACTTTAATCAAAGGGTCACTTCACTTTCTAACCATGCGTCACTTGCCAACAACCATACAGAACCCACGATCATTTGTCATTGGTGAACATGTGTTCTGCTTGGGACCACTTAAAATACGATGGGGTCACAATACACATGTATATCAGGCTAATAAGTGCTGCTAATTATATTGCCTCCCCAAAAGCTGCTAACCATGCAAGTGAGAAATGCTAATCTTGTGCAGCAGAATTTTAAACAGCAGCCCAGCAGCATGTGAAGGATTTAGCACATGGACTTGAGAGGAATGGTGGAACCGACATTTTCAACATCCATAATTTACCTTTTAGATTAGAGGGAAGTGGTAAATTAGAAATTACTTAATAGGGTATGTGGTGTTTCCCAGGTAGGAAGAAATTTATATGTGGTAACTAAATTTTTCTGCTGAACAACAAAAATAGACTTTCATAAAAAGTGCTAACAAATTATTTCACAGAACCAAATTTTATGCAAAGCGTGCCTGATAATCAAAGGAGAAGCAAATGCTTGTGGATTCTGAACTGAGCACGTCTGTTTTACACAGATATGCTATGCTTAAACCCCTGTGACCTCATGCATAAGGGCTTCCCCACATACATCAGGAGGCACGATATCGCTAGATCCTTTGAAAGCGTGAAACTACCGTTACTATGTAAATGACAACTGACAAGGAGCCTTCAGAGTAAGGAAATGCAGGAGCCCACCTTCTCTTCAATGGGGCATTTTTCTCTGAGCCAGTGATTCAGGACTTCATCCTTAAACGCGCCTGTGTTGCCCACTGTGCTTTGCTGAATTTTGGCAATTGTTGTGGCATCTTTCACAATCTCGATCATTCCTACAAGAGGAAGCACACAGTTTGATGTAGGTTGGGGTCCAGTGCCTGGCCCAGAGGAGAAATGGCTATGTCTTTGTGGAGTGGAGGGCAGAGAGCTGTTTGCCAGGTTCATGCTGTTGGTGGTCTTAGCAGTAAGAAAAACAAACAAAAGGAGGAGAAAATGGAAGTTGTGTGGGACATGCTTTCAATATCCCCCCAAAGAGGAAAGGGATGGCTTTGAAAAGTAATAAGTAAAAGCAGTTATGGCCTGAGTATATCCTTCCTTACTTGGCAACCTGTGCCTTTTCCTTTTTCAAATTACAGGTCAAATGTAAATGATTTTGTACAGTTCTCAAATTGGAAACTTGAATAAAAATGTTTGATTGACATTAAATTGTTAAATGTTTGTAAAAGCACCTAAGAGTGGAATATATAATAGCTTTGATAATGTGAATTCTGGGATACTAAAATAAGTGACAGATATTTCTGTCTATTTTTAAATGTGAACTGTGAGGGAGAAGTTTAATATGCAATGAAACAGTTAAAGTTTAGAGGTAGAAAAGTAAAGAGGAAGGACCAGTTCTTACTAAAATCATTTCCATGTCTAGGCACAAGGATTTGAATCCATTTACCTTCAACATATCCATATTAAATTGGAAGCCACATTCACCATCCCGAAAACCTTTTCTTCCTTTTTATATGGATTATGATTGTAATTTGGCAGTTAGTAAATGCCTACACTGAAGGAATTATAGTCCTTTAACACTAACTCAGTGCTATATCCCTCTCCTGAGGTAACCACACACCTATTTTGTCACCAGTTGAAATGCAACCATATGGCAAGAGGCACAAATCCAGAGATTCAGTCTCCCAAATGGACTCCATGATTCGTAGAATCTGGGCATTAAAACACAAAAAAGTTTCCATTATAAATGTATATATTTTTTCTCTTTTAAAAATCTTATCTGGTAACACAAAATATATAAGTAACAACTGTACTTTTATTTATCAGCCTGGTACTCTAAAGTTTCTATTCCTTGGTAGCCTGTTAATTTTGGTTCCTGAGATTTACCTTGAGAAAGAAGATAAATGGATTTCTTTTGAGACAGATTTTAGCCATGATTCTTCTACTCCACTCTAGTTATGTATATTTTACCACAACAAAATAAAAGTTCCATGACTCATATTTAAGCCTTTTATCCATCTTGAGTTTATGTTTGTGTATGGTGTAAGTTGGGGGTTGATTTTCATTTTTTTTGCACGTAGCTGTCCAGATGTCCCAACACCATTTGTTGAAGAGACTATTTTTACCCCAATTTATACTCCTGTCCCCTTTGTCAAATATTAATTGACCATAGAGACATGGGTTTATTTTTGGGCTCTCTATTCTGTTCCATTAATTTTTGTGTCTGTTCTTATGCCAGTACCAGAATGTGGTACATTTACACAGTGGAATATTGTGAAGCAGAAAGGAAGAAGGAATTTCTACCCTTCTTGACAGCATGGATGGAACTGGAGAATATTATGCTAAGTGAAATAAGCCAGGCAGTGAAAGACAAATACCGTATGATCTCACCTATAAATGGAACCTAATCAACAAAACAAACAAGCAAGCAAAATAGAACCAGAGACGTGGAAATAAAGAACAAACTGACAGTGACAAGAGGGGAGGGGGGAGGGGCATAATGAGGGAAAGAAGGGGAAGGGTCAAGTCAAGAAACATGTATAAAGGACCCATGGACAAGGACAACAGGGGGGAGGATTGAGTGTGGGAGGAGGGTGATGGGTGGGGCAGGGGAGAGCAATGGGGGGAAAATAGGGACAACTGTAATTGAACAATAATAAAAAAATGTTCCACCCTACCATCCCTACAAATTTTTATTCATAAGGCACTCTTGGGCTACAACCAAGAAAACAACAGCAATGATGATAATGAGAACTACCATTTACTGGGTGCTGTTTCATGTTGATCCTTTGCATTCACCTTACAGTGTGGATATGATTGTTATTCATATTCTGCAGGCGAAGAGACTGAGGATTAGAGAACTTAGATAACATGTCCTTATCTGCCAAGCAAAGTGCCCTAACAACAAAACAAAATACATAAAGGTAAAGTGCAGACTTTCCCTCAGAATGAGAGGAAAATGAGTGATGTTTTGTGTTTTTCAAATGTATCTTTGAATAATTCAAAAGTTTTTTTTATCCTCACCTCACTTTTTCATTGCTTTTTAGAGAGAGAGGAAGGGAGGGAGAGAAACATCGATGTGAGATAAACACAGCGATTGGCAGCCTGCTGCACACACCCAGACCTGGGATCATATGTGCCGGCATCAGGGATCGAACTCACAACCTAGGTATATGCCCTGACTGAGAACCTGCAACCTGGGTATGTGCCCTGACTGGGAATCAAAGTGGCAACCTTTCAGTTACGGGACGATGCTCCAACCAACTGAGCCACACCATCCAGGGCAAATAATTCAAAGGATTTTACAGATTTATTGGGAATTTACTTAATTTTAAAAGGTTTGCAGGACTTTTCCTTTTTTAATAAAAAATTATTTCCAGGAAAATACACATACCAGTTTTGAAAAGAGAGCAAAGGGTATTATTGTTTCCATATTAGAAAGAAGCAAAAAACAGAAGCACAGAGGGAATTAAAAACATGACCTAGTTCTTAAATAGTCTACATTTCCACCCTGACTGGTGTAGCTCAATGGATTGAGCACAGGGTGTGAACCAAAGGGTCACCATTTTGATTCCCAGTCAGGGTATATGCCTGGGTTGCAGGCCAGGTCCCCAATACAGGGCGCCGAGAGGCAACCACACACTGATATATCTCTCCCTCTCTTTCTCCTTCTCTTTCCCTCTCTCTAAAAGTGAATAAAAATCTTTAAAAAAAAAGTTTACATTTCCATCATTGTGGTTTGTGTGTTTTAAATAAATCATATTAAATATTAGAAATTATGTTACCTCTACAATGTTAAACAACTAGAATATAGAGTATCACTTTATGAATTAGTGAAGCTAAAGTTTATCCAGAAATGTTAGAAAATAGAAAAATGATTAACAGTGATACCTTCACCATCAACCTGCTCTAGTAATCCATTCATTATTTGTTATTTAACTGCATGATTTCTCCAGTCACTGACCTGTTTATTTTCTCTCTCCTTCCTATGAAATCATTCATTTGAGTTTGTGTATGTGGGTGTGTATCAAAGTCGATGTGTCTAAGCAGAGCACCTGTGGGTATGTAGCTATGTCTGTGAATAAGAATTAAGTGAATGCTAGGGGGTTAAATATGTCTGTGTTGTAGGCTACCACACTAGGAATGGGTGTATAAAACAGGTTAGGTGAGGGGGGCATATCTGGCTATTTGGGAATGTTGGCTGTGGATCCCGTCAGGAATGGGCAGAACCATGAGCTCACCAGACCGTGCATCTAACGGCCCATAGCCGTACTCCCCCTCCCTCTTACGTGATCTTTGGTTATTGTTCATCACATAAGATGAATAATGATCAAAGACAGAATGGGATAGTATCAGTAGAAGGCATGTTTTAGTTCTAATATACTAGAATTATTTTTTCAGGTAATTGAAAAAAAGTCCTTAACAGTAGCATACCTGTAAAATAAGCATGTCTTGGCGCAGATCATCACCATGTTTAAAGATAATTCCAATCGTTTCCTTTGAGAGAGCTGTAGGGTCGGCACATTTAAACTCAAGCCACAGGGGCTTTTTCTTGGAGGCCATTACTTTACATTTTTCAATCTGTAAGGAAACAATGAGATGCTTTAATATACAATAAATACACATTTTGGAGACACACATCCTCTTGGGAAGTTATCACTAAAAATAATCAGGACAAACTCCCAGTTGGGAAATGATTTTCAATGATTTGGGTAAAAATATAGAAAGGGTTCTCACCAAATCTGGAAATACTAGTGAGGGCAATTTGCAACACTTATGCCAGTGGTTCTCAAAGTGTGTTCCAAGGAACCCTAAGAGTGTGTGAAGATGCCCAAGAGGTCGAGCAGATCCCATCCTCTGCACGCCCCACTCCCATGAACTCTGGTTCTCTCAAGTCCCCTTTAATAAGAGCAACTTTGCTGTTCTTTCTTTTTATATTTGGCTTCATAAGATTTAATTTGAAAAAAAAGTATTCTACTGCTATTACAGTATGTAAAAACTATTCTTGCAGAATCAGAAGCAATAGGCCAAATATAGTAAGATAAAATTTAACTGCAGTAAATAGAAATCTAGCACTCAGGTACAACGCCTCCTCTCTCAAAAGAAAAACCCCATACACCTAAATAAACTCAAGGAACTTTGCTGGATATGTGGCTTAGCAGCCACTCCAAGATAAAAAAAATCTTAGGGGTTTTGGCCCAAAGTGAATTCACCATGAATCAAAAATGCGACATGGTCTTCAAAAAAAAACAAACACAATTTGAAGCTGCATTATATGATATTATTCCTAGAGATGTATCAATCTCTAACTGGATAAGGACAGATGATGAATGTGTTTTTATGTTAGGGCGACTTTACTGCTAATTGCTCAGAAAATAAACATGAAAGGAGGAATGTCCCTGTCTTTCCAGGGGAAATATCTTTCAAGAATGAAAGTGAAATAGAGTTTTATAAACAAAATATAAAAGAATTTCTTGCCAGAAGACTTGCAGTATTAAAAATATTAAAGGCTGAAGGAAAATGATGCCAGATGGAGACACGGACATATACGAAGTAATGCAGACTACCAATGATGGTAAATGTGTGGGTAGATATAAAAACAGTCAATCTGTTAAATCTATTTCAACTGTTTCAAGCAAAAATAATAACAATGTATTTGGCTTATAATATATGTAGAAATTAAAAGCATAACAAAAACAGTGTGACAACGAGAAGAGGTTGATGAAAATATACTGTTGTAAGAGTCTTATGCATATATGAAGTGGTTTATTATTTGAATATAACCAAGAGCCTGTGGTACTGACACAAAGATAGCTATATTTAGATCAGTTCAGCAGAATGGAGAATCTAGCTATAAAGGTCAGATGACATTTGACAAAAGCATTGCCAACATATTTAAACAGGAACAGGACAATTTTTTCAACAGGTAGTGCTGGAAAAGTTGGATATTCAGATAAAAAAACAAAACCTGATCTTTATCTCATACTATACACAAAAATTAATTCAAAATAGATAAAAACTTAAATGTAAGAGTTAAAACTATATGGTTTCTGGAAAAAATATTTGTTACATTGAATGAGGCAGTATTTCTCAACTTTGGCACCATATTTTGGGCTGGATAAATCTTTGCGTATGGGGCCTGCCCTGTGCATTTTAGGATGTTTAGCAGCATTCCTGGCCTCTACGCACTAGATGCGAGGAGCATCTTCCCAGTTGTAACAATCAAAAATGTCTCCAGACACCATCAAATGTCCTTTGGTGTGTGAGTGTGTGTGTGGGGGGGGGGGTGGGCGGGGGTTGGCCACCCCAGGTTGAGCATTGCTGGATTAAGCAAATATTTCTTAGAGTGTAAAATATATAAGCCATAAAAGAAAAAGTGATAAATTGACTTAATAAAAATTAAAACCTTCTGGTCCTTGAAATATGAAAAGGCAAGTCATAGACTGGGAGGAAATATTTGTAAAATGTATACCTTATAAAGGATTTGTGTCCAGAATATATAAATAACTTATAAAAAAAATAAGAAGGCAACCCACATTAAAAAAGAACAAAAGATGTAAACCAAAACTGCTCACGAGAAGATGGAAGCTGAGCACATGAGAAGATGCTCAACAATGAGATACCACTTCACACCATTCCAGTGGCTGTCATCAGTCTTTTAAAAAGACTGATAACAAGTGTTGGCTAGGATGTGGAACTGCTGGAACTCACATACATTGCTGGTGGGAATGTAAAATGAATGGTACAGTTCCTTTGGAAAAGCAGCCTGGCAGTATCTTATGAAATTACATGCACATGTACCATCTGACCGAACTATCTCACTGCTAAATGTTTACTCAGAAAGTGAACGGAAAGCAAACTGTGGTATTGCTGTATCAGGAAATACTACTCAGTCATAAAAAGGAACAGACTACTGATACACACAGCACCATGGATGGACCTTAAGAGCATTATGCTAAATAAAATAACCCAGAACTACAGACACTAATAACACAGAACTACATACTGTATGATTCCACATCATTGAATTCCAGAAAAGGCAATTACATAATAGAAAGCAGATTTGTTGTCTGGGATGGGGCATGGAAGGAAGAAAGGGCTAAGTAAAAAAGGAATATGAAAGAACTATTTCTATGAAATTTCTATATAAATATTCTATATCTTGATTGTGGTAATGAACTGTATGCTTAAAATGGACAATTTTTTGCATGTAAATGATTCCTCATGAAAGCTAATTTAAAACAAAATGGGTGGGCTTCTGTTGAGGCTTTTAGGGTCTAGTGTTTAGAAAAGATATTTTGACAGACATTTTCAAGACATGTAGGCCACATAGAGAACCCAGGGGCTACGTACCACTAGTGCGCCTGCTTTCAGCCCAGGATCATACGGAACTCTAAAGCTCTTGGGGAGATTTGAATTCTGGAGGTTTTCAAGCTTTTGCTTAAGTTGGGAAATAACTGTAATTGTCAAAAGTACACAAGAGTTATGTGAGTTCAAGAAATTACCAACATTATCCACAACACTTCCTGAGGCTACATCTATTCACAACATTCTATACGTTTGGTCTGGTGCGGAGAAAGAGAAAAGGGGGTTAGTCTCTGTCCTGGAGGAACTATCCATTTGAGGTGTCAAGGTCAGCAGGCTTACTGGGAGCACTACTGCCACGTGCACATACTACGCCAGGGGACAGAAATAGGGGACAGATACAGCACACCAGGACGGGCAGGGAGGGAAGGGTGTTTTAAGAATAGCACTAAGGAACTGATACTTTAGTTTTCTTTCTAATGTGTGAAACTTTAAACTGCCATCTGATTTGGGGAACAGACATTTGAAGACCATAATAAATAAATAGATAAATAGAATTTCGTTAGGGTTCTGTAAAATCTTTTCCAAAGAGTAAGTTAGGCAGGGTGGAGATGATGTGACAGCCTCAGAATTCTAAAAGTAAAGTGCCGACATTAAGACTTACTCCCTTAATAAACAGACAGACTGGAGGCCAGTACGAACGATCCCCTTTCTTACTTACAATAAAAATAAAAGCAAGTGAGATCATTATTAACATTATTACTTTTACAACAGAAAATTATTGGTGTATTGGAAAAGAATCAAAAGGAAAAAGTGGAAATTCTAAATATTCAGAAGTTTAAAATACCGGCTGAGCATGTTAGTGAGTGTTGCTTATGAGCCGTGCTGCTGGGTCGAGGTGCACAAGCAGGAATGAAAGATATTTCCCAGCTTCAAGGCTCATAGCGTTTAGCAGACCAGAGGATGTACTGATGACAGACAGAGAGTGATCAATGTTCCTCTCTTTCTCCATGCAGGGCAGGGACAGCATTTCTTAGGGATAAGAAAACAGTATTGGAAATGCCTTCAGAGAAGAGGTGATGTATATTCTTATATGAAGTACTCTGATATATATTATATATAAAATATATAGTATATACACTATAGATACTATATGTGTGTACATATAATATATGGAGGAATATATGTACATACATATATGTATATATGTGCCAAAAAATTTAAATATCTTCTTCATAATTTGTTATTTTAAAATACTGAAATTTGAAAATTATATGCGTATATCGAAAGATGGGGGGAAAAGGTAAATATTTGAAAATAACTAATCTTTTTGTGTGTGCACAATTGTTTTTAAAAATAGATCTTATATCTGCATAATGCTTTAAAAAATTTTTCAGTTTAATATCTATCATAAACCCATCATTGAAAATACATATACAGTTTTAAAAATATAGTAAGTTGTAAAGGGAGAACTTAAATTTGCTTGCTCCCTAAAGACAGAGGACTTTAAAAAATTGCTCTTTGCTGCCTTTAGGAAGGTACAAAGTACCTTCCAGGGATGATGGCATTTGGAGATGAAGGCATCTGGAAAGAGAACCCAGAAAATATAGCTACCATACCTTGGGAACTGACGTCATACTTTTCAGCAGAGAGCGATTTAATATCAATAGTAACTTTTTGTAACATCTCGATTACTTGGACCTGTTGGGTAAAGTCGTGAAGCATGGCGGCGCCACAGCCCCTCAGGTAGGCTTCCAGGATCACAGCGAACCTCTGCTGATAGTGCCTGGACTGGGCTATCTCACTTCTCAAGAACCAAAACAAGAAGTGACCAATTCTTTTGTTCTGAGGGTGGGAACAAGATGGTTGAAATTATTGTGACCAATGGTCCAGATCTACCAGCCAAGTCCCAGTAACTTTTCCAGTGGCATGCTATTATCAAAGTGGAAGTACTTACTCTTAAAGCACGCTTCAGCAGAAACCTGGCCAGGGCACTGTCGTGGTAAGGTTCAAATTTCACAGCCTAAAGGAAGAACACACCGGTATTTGTAGGGCTACATTCTATGTTAATCAGGGAAAAGGAAATGGAGAAAAACTAGCACTCTGTCTTGGTGGGTTTTTATGGCAAGGGTGATGAGAATCTTACCAGTCACTTAAGTGCAAAACTCTTTTTTCAAGGACACTTTGGGCCAAAGTGAACCAAAGTGAACTTGCTTAAGGACTGGGAGGAGAAGCCGGAATTCTTGACTCATAGTCATGTGCTTTTGATAACTTCAAAGGCAAAGGGCAGGGCGGGGGGGGGGGGGGGGGGCTTTGGCTTTCATTAAGGGCTTAGTTGATTGATTGGAAGGATAGAGGGGAAAGATGGAAATGGCTATAATACATCTATAAAAGTGGAAGGCAAGAGAGGTTGTTGGAAAGAAAATAGACAGTGGAGACACAGTACATGTAAGGAGAAAAATATTTGTTAACTGTGAAGATCCTAAAAGTCCTATCACTCCACTTCTGCCCAGGATATGTGCCTGGCATCTCAAAGGCAAGTAACTGTGCTGTCTCACAGGTTCCGACTGCAAGGAAACAGCAGGAATGGATCAATTCATGTAGAATGATCTCTACCCCCTGCCAGGTAGTGGTGTATATAGAGCTTTTGTCTGAAAATCTCTTATTTAATATGGTTCCTCAGGAAAAGTGTTTAGCAGTTTTCATATCACTTGGTTAATGTAGAGATACTGACTTAACTGATAGCTTCATTACTGAAGAAAAAGAACCAATAAAATGTAAAAAATAATTAAGCCCTGATGGGTGTGTGGTATCTGTTACAGCATTCTCTGTACTTTTCTATAAATCTGCAATACTCCATAACTTTAAAAACAGTAAGACTAAAAAATACTGTTTGATTATTATAGATGCATATATAAAATTATAGGGTAGATATGATGGAGAGAGGAGGCTTAAAATTAAATATGTCAGAGTATTTTCTTTATAAATAGACATGGTCTACCCTTTTTTCAGATGAAACAGGATAAATTCCCATTCTACTTTATGTTTTAAGGCCTGAGGACTTTTGGTATGATTTCCACTTCTTACTCTGGTTTTCCAGTTTGGAAGTGATCAATACTGACTTGATAATATTTCAATTATCCCCAATACTTTCCAAGATCCTTTCCATGGGTGTGGTCAAATAGGTGCCACGGTAGCCCCAGCTAACATCTCAGTTTGGAGAGTATGGTTATTTCACTAGCAGGACTCACTTCAGAAATGTTTTAATGTGAGTCTTTTCAAACACCCTCATGTTTCACTTCTGTAAAGACAATGCAGGTCTCAATGAGGAGGCCAGTTTAGTCTAAATGAGTCATTTGACCATATTTGAAAATGTCTCATTTAACAAATGACTATTACTCTTCAAATTTATGACCACAAATGCAATGCTGATATTACTTATTGACCTTTTTCACTTAAATACTTCCAAGAACACCATTCATTTTCCAACTCTGGAAAGTTTATTTGTGAAAATGACAATGTAAAATAATTCATAGTGGCCTTGGGACTTGGAACACATTTCATGCAAATTTGCTTTATGTTCTATTTGTTTTGGAGAGCTAGAAAGCTAAAGATGCTTGCATTACTCTAAAATTTTCCTTAGTGTTATGCTAGTATCTGCACTCATGGACAGATTATAATATTGGATACATTTGATAGACGAAGGCAAAGGCCAAATATCACGTTTCAAGTATCTGCTTAATGGAAGGTGACGGTTCGGAGTTTAAGGGAAGAGCATCCACAGTGCTCTTCAGGAAACTCCAGGGCCTTCCAGTCATACAGATAATAATTAGGCAGTTTAGTGTCTAACACTTAACCTGGATAATCTTAATGATCGCAGCTCACACACTACCTATTCAGAACTGTCCCTGGCTTCTTCGATCTAAATTGTGTCCCCAGGATCCCTAGCTATTTTCTCATAATACTCTAGGTTTTCCCCGAAGTATTCATTACAGTTTGTTATTAAATGCCAGTCTTTCTCATGCACAGCAAGCTACATGAGACAGAGACAGGCTGTGTTTTCATCACTGCACCACATCCAGCTTTCAGACCAGCAGAAGCACTGTGCAAATGTTGTTGAATTCAGGAATGAACACTCCTGCACTCTAAATGAGAATTTCTATTTCAATTTCTTTAATTCCTTGTCCTTATCAAGCAGCACAGTCTAATCTGAGATTGGCTGCAGCGAGTAGAACTGTTCCTCCTTTCTTTAACTTCCTGAGAAAACCTTAGGCAAGTGACGTGGCCTCTCCTGACCCCAGGGAAAGGCATGAGAACACGAGTGGAAACGCAATGCCAGACCTGTCTAACGAGAGGGGCTTTCAAGGTCCCATCCAGATAGGAGGTGTTATTCATGAATGTCATATTCATGTTCAGAGAATATGACCTTTTCTCTCTAGGACCCCAACCCTGGCACTGGAGTGAGGCAGGATCCTGGGAGGCAGTGAAAGGAGCAGGGCCTGGAGTCAGACCTCCTGGGTTTGAACTCCAGTATTTCAAAGTGTGTGACCTTCAGCACATTAGCTAGCCTCTCTTTGCCTCAGTTGCCTTATAGTTAAAATATTAATTTGACCTCCATAATAGTTATTGGAAGAATTTAATATAATAATACATAAAAAGCATGTGTATCATTTGAAGCCTTGGCACAAGGGAGCATTCTGTAAATCAAATCTAACATTAATACAACAATTGAGAACAACATATTCCCATAAGCTCAGTCCTCTTAAAAAGTGGAAATATTAACATCTTCAAAATGCCTGTCAGGAAACCCTAAAAGAGAATAAAAAATAAATAAATGGAACAGGGTACTACTTTTTGAGGTGGCTTCTTCAGATCTGCTCTGACAAATCAGGATGCTCTGGACAAAGGGCATTTGATGACAACTGAATGGGGTTCCTGTGCGTGTGCAAATAAATTCCTGGGGAAGAGTGCCTGTGAATTACACTGGCATCCCCTACCTGGACCAGCTGTAGTAGGTAATGCAGGACGTCATCGTCCTCTAAGCTCTCCAGTTTCTGAACGGCGATGGCTCTCACATTTTCATCTGAAAAGTTGCAGTCCAGGAGTTGCATTGTTAGCCCAACATCCAAAGCACTTTGATCCCAGACCTCCCTTCTGGATAACAATTGGTATGTTTTGGCCACAATTTCTTGCTGTCCCCATTTCACTGAGCTAAATAGCTTAGGATATGCTTTTGGATGCTTAAGGCTTTCATATCTGAAATGCCAGAGCAATTCTTTGTCTTCTGCTGTGAGAGGGTTAAGTGGATCAGTGGCTATGATAGCCTCCAGTTGCTTCCGAAGCTGGTTGGGCATTTCAGCTCGAATCCGGTCCCCTTCAGGGTCAGGGGTGGGCCGATGCTTAGGCAAGGCTATTGGGTGACAGTAATTGTCCAGAAGAATGCAGATGGACATTGAATTCTCCTTGTCTGGGTTGGTTGCGGACGTGAGCTTGTCAGCATTGAAGCTCCCTTGGTCTTCTCCCTTCCCAGATATTTGCCACATGTGGAGCACATATTCCCCATGGCGTAGGAGGAACCGATGGTCTATCAGCAGCAGGTTCACATAGTAGAGAAGCTGAGCTTTGCCTCTGGATTCGGAACTCGGCATCTCTGCAGAGGCCTTACCGGATAGCGCTGGAGCTTTGCCGCAGTAGACCTGGAGGTTCAGTAGAGCCCCTTTGGGTAAGTCTTTGATTTTGATGCTGAACTCAAGCCACACATTCCAGAGCACCTCCTCTGTGAAGGGTTTGGGACTGGTTCTCCTTTGGCAAAGGACTTGCTGCCCATGTTGGATGTTTGCCTCCACAAACACCGTGAGGTCAGCGTTTCGGGGCAGCACCGGGATATCAATGCCTCGGATCTTGACCCTGAACTTCCTGTCACAGTCCCACAAGGATACAGTGAACACGCTCTCATGGTCCTTCCCATGGATTGTCAGCTGCTCATGATAGCCGGTGACGCCCGTGCAGTCATCCACCAGTGGCCACTCTTCTTTCTTCACCTCGTCCTGGGCTGGGTCCGGAGGAGTGTCAAGGACCAGGTGAATCTCTTCCCCATTCTTGAGGCAATGCCTCACCCACTGGAAGTTTTTGATGGGCGTTTCACCCACCAGGTACTCATCGCGGCCACAGACGCGCAGCACAAAGTCCTGTTCATTTTGGCTTTCAGGGATATCCATCAGAGATTTCTTCTTGGCCATCTTGGTGAAGAAGCTCTGGAGGATGGTGCTTGGGGTGTCATCAGCCGAGACCTTGATGGTCTGGCTGGTGGTGCTGCGGTGAATGACAATGAAAATGCAGTTGTTGGTGATCTTCTTCAACAGGTATTCCGGGAGGGGCTTGGATGTCACCCAGGGGTGCATAGAATAGAGCTTGGGGTCTCGGCCAGCCACCTCGGCCATGCGTGGGGTGACCAGGCGGCGGCGCGTGAACTCCAGCTCGTCGTCGTGCACGTTGCTGACATCGGTGACATCATAGCCTAGGAGGGCGGTGAGCAGGCGCTGGAACGCCAGCGACTCCTCGGACGGAGGGTGCCGCTGCACCACGTGGATCTGGCCTGGGCTCCTGTGCAGCACCTTCCAGTAACGCAGGCAGTCCAGTGTCTGCACGACCTGGTACTTGTCATAGATCTCATACCACTGCCCTTTTTTCTGGTAGAGCAGCAGAAAATGGTCTGGGCTCAGCCGGTGGTAGAAGTCGGCAGACACACTGGTCTCCAGCGCGCGCAGCCACACCTGCGCCTTCATCTGCTCCACGTTCCCGTGGCCGGCCACGTGCAGCAGCGCCGTTTCCGGGCTCTTGCAGGTGCGCTGGCTGGTGGGCAGCACGAACTCGATGGGAATGAGCTCCATGGAGGACAGGCTGGCCGCGGAGCCGCGGGGCTTCATCCTCCGGCGCCGGCGGCAGTTGTCCTCTCTCAGAACCACGGGCTGTTCATTGTTCTCCAGCTCCATGCCCTGTGCGACCTGGGAGCGGAGAAACAGAGGGCTGTGTCACAGGGAAGGCACTGTCCGGGGGCATTTTTCTGTGAGATGGCAGGAGACGGTGTAGAAGACGACAGGGACATGTGCACGAAGGGCTTTGGAGTCAGGGCCCACGAATCCTGACCCTGCCGCTTAGTGTCTGGTGACCTGAGCTAGTTAACTAATCTCTGAGCCTGTTTCCCATCATTCAAAGGAGTGATACGCTCAGAGGCTGGAGCTGAGGATCAGACAAGGAAATGCACGTACTTGCTCAGTGCGGACCATGGTATATCGACGAGTACCTACCTGCTCTGCACAAAGCACTTGAGTACAAATGTGACGTACTGCAGTAAGAAATACGTCAAGTAATGATGGCAATGCTAACACATTAACATTGAAATATAAATAAGACATTTTATTTTAATATTCGGTATCACTGTGTTGTAAGGGGTTCTGCAATCATTCTACTTATGTTTGAGAATTTAATTTAGTGAAGGAAATATGGGAAGCACTAATCTGGCATGGTGTCCGGCAGACTATCAACGGCTCGAAGTGTTAATCGCTTTTAAATCCAGTTTAAAAATCAAGTGCTAGTTGGCGAGGTGCTCTGTGAAATATTAAAACTCCCCACTAAGAACACAGGCCTTTGAGATATTTCTATTTGTCCAGTCTCCCACTTATTGGGACCCAGATGCCTTCCCCAACCTCACTTCACATTCTCTGTGTTCAAACTGCTTGGTTCAGGTATCTACTCCCTAGTCAAGTTCCTGTCTTTCTTTTTATTTTTTCATTTTTTTTCTTTCTAATTAGGAAAGGTAATCATTTCATTGATAAAACTAAACAATATCAGAACTGGTAGTTTCAGCCAGGAACATTCACACATATTTATCATTTTGAATCAGGAAGTTCTGGGTTGTCACTGCTATGTTAGGGTCGTGCCTTAGAGGGGGCGCCCACGTCCGAACCCTCTTTGTATGTAGAACATTCAGGTAATTTTAACTCTGTTACAGTTCATTACATTGTCCTCTGCATTAGACAGCCGAGAAGCCATAGGATGGAAGGAAGGACTGCTGGGCTTCAGTAACCTACTGTTTGCATCCCTGCTGGTTATTTAACTTCTTTTTTTTCTCTAATATTTTCATGTTTATAATGAGAATTCACAAGTTTCTTCTCATCAATTTATCCACTCTTTCCATAAATATTTAATGAGTACCTACTCTGCGCAAAGCGTTTGAGTACAAATGTGACATACTGCAGTCAGATGCGTTTCAAATAATAATGGCAATGCTAAAATATTAAAGTTGAAATATAAATAAGGTGTTTTTATTTTAATATTCTGTCTCACTGTGTTGTAAAATATATTCTAAACAAGAATCAACTATGACACAAAAATTGTTTCAGAAGATAACATTTACTCTCTTAAATGACTAATATTAGTGAGACGCATAACTACTTATTTCCTTAAGAAATAGTGGAGCATTTGACACATACCAAAAAGAAGAGTTTGATTAAAAGATAAGAAAGACAAGTTTCATTAGATCCAAACTTCTGTTCAAATCTTGGCTTAAAGTTACTTTCAAAATCAATATTCCCTCTCATAAAATATTACAAAACTCTACTTAGTAAATACATGAAACCAACTGTCCTAAAGCATTGTCTCTTGCAGCTTAAAACATTCACTATTTGATCTGTAATGTTGCTACATTATAGAATAACAAAGAAGCGACAGTAAGATATATTAATACACACACTTGAAATAAAATAGGTCTGAATTTAGGCAATGTACAAATATACAACAATAACTTCTGCTTCGGTCAATCTTAAAAGATACAAGATGCAGAAGAAAACAGGCAGATTACGTACTCACTGCTTTCCTTCATGGTTGGGGTTAGGGAGCGTTTGCCTTTTACAAGAAGACCTCAGAAACACTGATGAGTACAATAACGGCTAAGCATGCACTTGTCAGAATGCGAAGCTTGGCTAGCACAGGCTCCTGTGCCCTCCCTCTTCCTCTCAAACAAAAACAAAAAAGGACTGATGCACCTGCAAAGCTATCACTGGAACCTCCTGGATGTCTAAACATACAGATGGGACTAGACAGTGAAACGGAGACATTCAGTGGTAGTATCGTCCCAAGAACCAACAGCCGTTCCAGATAAAAACATTCTAGCTGAGAAGGAGGAGTCACTATTCCCAGTCATCCCAACAAAGGGCAAAAAATAGAAAGGGAAAACAATACCTGATAAAGCAGTGGAGGCGATGAAGCTGAAGGATCATTTGTTCACTTTTTGAAAACAATAAATTTGAACCTACCCAGTGCACCTCTAAACTCTTCCGCTTTTCTGGGTCTCCCTTCATATCCAGATGCAGAGGAAGTGTTGCAGTTACCAGGAAGGAAGTTTTAACCAAGTTGATTATACGTGTGATTGCTCATTTTAAAAGTGTCAGAAATGCGCTTCCTGTTAATAGCACAGAGAGTGAAGCACGAGAAGGGGCACTGTTTACCATACACATTTTTGATACTCTTTGAACTAATTTTTAATAATTGTGAGAGACCAAAGCAAATTAAAATTACATAGATCCAAAAAAACCCCACATTCGTGAGACACAATCACATGAAATATTTTCTAGGTAGTTCTAAGCAGAAGAAGAGGCTTAACAGTCACAGTAGAGAAACAGGCTGGTAGGAAGATTTTTAGAGCCAAGTTAAATCCACTAGTCCCACAAAGCCAATTCAATTAATTCTCCCTCATGGGAATTCAGATGATCCCTTGTTCATACGCTGCAGCTGAGGGTGGGGGAAGAGAAACTAGTCATCTAGAGGACTCAGTTATCACGCTGAACATTTTTAAAGACAAGGTCTGGGAGCTCACTTCCTTAGCTTGGTGAGGTAGTTCTCTATTTTTTTCAGAGCATTAGGATCCAAAATATCGCTGCCTGAAACAGAAAGTACAGTGTATGTCAGTGTGTGTGTTTGTACATGAGCGTTGGAGTGGAGGGTTAACTGTGGGCAATGATTGCAGACAAACTAGGAGGTTTTTGATTTCATGGGAAAATTAGGGAGCTGGGCATTGCCACACAATCAGACAGATAGTCACTGGGAGATGGCTCCCGATTATCATGGGAGTGGAGGATCCATAGAAAAGCTACCCTAAATAATTTTTCCAGTAGCTCTATATCTTCCAGGTGACCTCAATTCCTTCTAGAACCCCTGAGCATACTCGGGTCCTGGACTGGTGCCCACTGTTCTCCATCCCAGGGTTCCTATATGAGTTCATCCTCTACCTCGGGTTATCATGGACTCCAGCGGAGCCCCAGGGACCACAGGTAGGATGGCGTTAGCCTCGCAGGTTCCCTGGAGATGTATAATCAAAAGTTCTCTAAATCACTCTGACGTCAGGACACATGATTGGCAGGATCTATCTCCTTCCACATAGGCCTCTTGCGTCTTAGCTTTTCATAAGTTGAATTATAATAGTTGATGTCTGCAAACTATTAAATTCAAAAGCTGTGTCCCAAATATTTAAAGGGGGCTTATTAGCACCCCAAAATATATTCTTATGTAGGAATACTCCCTTAGGAGGCTGGCAGCTTTAGAAGCCTTGATGCTGGCCCTTTTGACTGATTCTGAAGGAGGGACCAAGGAGTCCCACTGCAGGAGTTTGCCAAGCTGTTCTTTATACAGAGTGTGTTGGGAGGGCTCACAGGGGGAGGTGGGCTGGACAGGGGCTCTGGTTAGTCAGGCTGAGCGCAGAGGGACCATGAGCTTAGCCAGCTCTGTTCTCCAGACCAGTCAATAGGTTCTGTCCCTCAACAGATCCTTCCCTGCCCTGGCTCAGTCACACCCTGGGGCAAAGTTCCAACCTGATACTGCCCCCCCCCACCCTACCCCACCCCTGCCTCCAACACATGCAGGTTATTTCAGAAATGCTAGACTCTGGCTCTTGGGTTTCCTTGCCTCCCCAGGAGATACTCAGCTAAGTTGAATTATGCAAAGTTGTCTGTTCTATGACTGAACTTGCAAATACTTCAGGTTTTATTGTGGTTAGAGAATAAAAGTACCCTGCCCTTCCTCAAATCCTAATATAGTCACTAAAATTTGACTACATGTAGTAAATGTTCCAAGGAAGAAGTAATGGCTGGTGTCTCCTTCCTCATTGTGGGTGCTTCCGCCATGCAGAGAAATTCTTTACTAGTTAGGGCCTTTTTTATCTCCAGATTAGAAAATAAGCGCACAGGAAGATGTGTCAATGATCAACAAACAGGTTAAGAATGAATTATTTGCTGAGAAAGGATCGTTGTGATAGCATTCAGAGGGCTCGTTTGTGGTCTGTTTAGACAGACAAGGCACACAGATGAAAAAATAAGATGTGCGATAGTTTACTGGAGAGGTCACTTTGGGTGTAATTAATTTTTTTTTTTAACTTTTCAGGAGGAGACCCAGGATTTAAAGCAAGAGGGATCACAGGGAAAGTCTTCAAGCCAAAACTGTGAACAAACAGAACAGTTCAAGAAACAGTGAATGTATCTCTCTGCTGAAATGGAGCATTCGTAAAGGACAGCAGTAGAAGGTACGGGAACATCATGGCAAGGTAGGCACGTTCTTCCCACTTATTTCATATCTTGGCACATGGAAATAGTAACAACATTCGTATGGCAGGCCGGGTGCCACGAAGTGTTTGCCCTCCCACTCCAAATTCGTCTCTTCCCCTCCTTCTTTTCCTTCCTCTCCCTCTCCCCTTCTCTCCTCCCCTCAGACATTTGACCAACTCCTCTTCTACTCAGCTTGGGTAACCCCCTCTGGGAGGGCTTTCTGGTTTAGGGAAGCACAGGGTACTGAAGCTTTCCTCCGTTAGTGACCACCAACACTAGGAGCAAACTCTCCCATAGCACCTGCTGCATGTCTCACATTGTTCTAAGCACTTCAACATATTAATTCATTTAATCCTCCCAGCAGCCAAAGAGAGGGGCACTACTATTAAACCCATTTACAGGTGACGAAAGCAAGACACAGAGAAGTCAAGTGACTTGTCCCGGGTCCCACTGCCGGTAAGTGGTGGTTGTCAGAGCACTTCTCCTTGCGGAGGACAGATGTTTACGAGGCTGCTTGCTCCACCAGACTGTGAGTGCCTGGGGACGGTGGCTGCTCTGTTCATCTCTGAACTCCCCAAGGCCACACATGGCACTTGCTGCGTACAAAGCAAGGGCCTCAATAAACAATTGTGAAATGGATAGTTTGTATAGAATAGCTCTTTTTTTTTTTTTTTAAGTCAGTGGATTCCCTTGCATTTATAGGAAGCAATAGGAATATTGGGTGATTCTCCTGAATGCCCAGATCAACCCAGGCATCCCCTCCCTCCCATTTAACCATGAAACCCAAAGCCCAGCAATGTGCCTCCTCCTGAAGCCTGAGAAGGAAACCTGGGAGAAGAATGATGTGCCATGTGGAACTTGGGAGGGAACCGAGTCTGATTAACATTATAAGCATCTATGTAGGAACTTTAGAAATATCCCCTTTTTAGCCCCTCTGCCTGACCCTATTTATTAGTTTTCTTTGTTGTTCCCTTATTTATATTGACTGAAAGTAAGACCAAAAACTACTACATTCGTGTGATCAAGAACTTTCCCATATGACGGACACCCCTGGGACTCATCCCTGGGGCCCTGTATTTAGAATGATCTTCAGACGGTCAAGGAGTTTTATCTAGCTCTCTACCTACACAGCTAACTAATCCCCATCACCTACCTGTCTCTATCTACCTCTTACACACGTATGAGGATCCTGAATAAACTGTTTGCAGCAGGGAGTTTCCAAATCACAGATGGTTCTGTTAGGCAGGATAGAGAGTAAACCAAGGCAGGGAGGGGGAGGGAGACATGTCTCACCCACTAACTCAGCAGTCCTGAGTCTGGTCTGATAAGATTTCCTGGTGTTCTGAAAATCACAAGAAAAAAATAGCACAGGAGGAGGGGAGCCCTTGAAGTTCTGTATGCTTTTAAGACTGTGTATTAATCACATGATCGGCAAAGGGGAGGAGGAGAGGGAACGTAGAAGCTGGGTACAAGCTTAAACCCCCCCAAATCTCAACAGCTGGAGCACTCAGACTAGCTGGGTGCCCGCTTGCAGCTTTGTGCTCAAGTGTATTTTGTCAATAAACTTGCTCTCTCCTTTCCACTGTACGTGTTGTCTCTTGCCTGAATTCTTTTCTTGAGAGGGAGACAAGAGCTGAGGAGGGGTCTCCCCAATAACAGTTCCTTTACTTGCAGGATTTTTCCTGTTTAAGGGCACAGCAGAGGGTCTTAAGAGATAAGAAGCCTTAGACCTCTCGAATGGAGCCTAATCTCAAAGCCTTGGTCTTGAGGCCCTGACGTTAGAATAGAAGCTGCCTCTTAACGTCTTTATGTGGAGGATTGTTCTTTTGAAAGCCCTGGGTTCCTGAGTCTGACAGGAGCCACTGGAAGGAAGCCAGAGGATGCCCTGCCTCTTCAAGTTCAGAAAAAGGGCGCAGGAGTGTGGACTGAAGGTAGGTAGAGGGGTGGGGGTGTGCTGGCCTGAGCTAAGCTTCCCTGGCTCTGGATGCAGCAGGGCTGCAGCCCTGCAGGGCCTTCTTTTGGCAGCTTGAGAGAACTTCTCCAGAGGCACCCAGGCCTCCTGGTAGGTCATCAGCAAGGCCAGCATAAGTGGAGAGGGAGGGCAGGACCAGTGGCCTAGGGCTACAGCTGCGCCCACCTTGCTCTGCACGTAGGAAGAATCCTCTTCTCTTCCAAAACTACAATACCCATTTTGTGGGCCTGCTTTTTTAATAATTATAATTGACATATGGTATTATATCAGTTTCAGGCATCCAACATAGTGATTCGATGTTTATATTCCTTGCCATGGGAGCATCACAATAAAGTCTGTCACCACAGAAGGTTATTACAATAATACTGACTTTTCTCTAGCTTGTACATTACATCTCCATGACTTATTATTTTTGTTTTTTTAACCAGAGGTTTTTACCTCTTATTCCCCTCTGTCAGAGAATTTTTGGAGATAAGGGGAAAGCCCTGATGGGTGTGCCTCAAAGAGGACAAGTTCCTGTAGGCTTTGCCCCACCCCATGCCATGGCAAGAAGCTTTCTGTTGAGGTTTTTAAACAATTAAGAGCCAAATGGAACAGGGTGGGGTGGGAGTAGGGGTGGGGCTAGAGTACACCTGTAGAGCTGGACTTCCTTTTTTAGATTAACAGCTCTATTGATGTATACTTTACATACCATCCCCTTCAGTTTCAACCTTTTACACAGTTCTCTGAAGCAAATGCAACAGTCCTAAGGCATTTATTAGGGAACGCTGTGTTAATCACGATGACAAAATCTCGGTGGTTTACATCTTCCTCACTTCGTAGTCCCAGGCTGGCTGGGGGAAACTGCACTGTTTTAAGCATTCAGTCAGGACCCAGCCCCTTCCCATGAGTGATTCCGCCCTCCCTGTGGGCCCTGAGTCCTCCAAAAGGCTGCTGGGAAATTCAGCCTGCCTGTGTGTCCAGGGGGAAGAAAATAGGTTTGACAGGGCCATTAGCAATATGGTTGCCACACATGTTAGCAATGTTAAGGCTTTGATGAGCATGATAGAATTTAAGTGCTATCATATATCTAGTTTTGCTTTATGAGTTATTTCTATCATGAGACACTTAGAATATGGCCTGTTAATCTTAGGCAGTCATTGACATTCTGATTATATCTTGTTTCTATGTTGAGTGGTTAGTGATAAGTAAAGGGTTGTACAAAACCAGAACTTGGCAGTCCTTCCTGTGTACTTCTCCAAAATCCTCCAAAATAATGCAGTATTCCCTCACTTCCTGGGAAATTCTCTTCTAATCAGGCATAGCAGTGATCCAGAGAGTACACACAAGAGAATGGAGAGAAATTGGTAGACAGCTAAGGAGTTACACCGTGAAGGCTAACCAAAACATTTTATAAAATTCACACTTTGGAGTGTTCTATCAGTTTATTCTAACTACCCCCATCACTATTAAAGTTTACTTATCACAATAAAAGTTTATTTTTAGAGAGAGGGGGAGGAGGGATAGGAAGAGAAAAATCAACGTGCGGTTGACTCACACGCCCCCGACTGGGCACCTGGCCTCCAACCCAGGCATGTGCCCTGACTGGGAATCAAACCAGAGACTGTTTGGTTCTCAGGCCAGCACTCAATTCACTGAGCCACACCAGCCAGGGCAATAAAACTATTTTTAATTAAAAAGTTTATGTGTATGATCATCAGGGTAAAGGATTAGTGGAAGGTCTGGGTCACATAGTCATCTGGAGACCAGGGTGTTAGAGGCTTTGTCATCTTCTAGATGTGGCTTTCTAGGTTGCTTCAGGCATCAATAACCAGTCAGAAGATAAGAGGAGCAGGAGATTTTGTGGGCTGGGCCTGAAAGTGGTAAATGGCACCTCCATCTACATTACATCTGCCAGAACTCAGTTGTGTAACAGACCTATTGCAAGGGCCTGAGTATATCTCCTGTTGCAACTCAACAGCATCTCTACCCTATGGTGGTGGTGGGAGGGTCATCAGTCTTTGGTGAACAGCTTGTCATCCCTGCCATATTGGCACTACCAATTTCTCTTTTCTTTTAACGTTTATACAGCACCCTGGCTCTGCTAAAATGAGATGTACTAGGGATATTGATTCTAAGAAAAAAAAGATCTTGCTTTGATATGAAGGTATAAAAGAATGAAATGTTTTGTTGTTGTTTGATTGATAATATAAGTTTGTTGGACTGATGATATGAGTTCCAAATGAGGGGACAGATAGTGTGGATTGCTACGTGGTGCCAAAGTCCAAAGAAGATAAAAAAAGCAAAACCAGACGTGATAGTCAATAAGGCTGGTGAAATATACTCCAGTTCTCCTGGGAGGTGGTAGAGAGATGAAAATCCTCCACCCTCTTTGAAGTTAGGAGTGATCATTGATTTGTTTGACTAGCGAAATGTGAGCAGAAGCTCACATGTGGAGTTATCCACAAGTTATCAAATGTGGATAACTTGGAAGCACATATTGAAGCCTTGTCAGCCTGGCCCCTGGGAGACTGGGATCAGCAGACCTGCCCAGTTCACGCATGTTCAGGATGAATATGGGCAGAAAATGCACCTTTCATGGGTCTAGGTGCTGAAATCTTGGAGTTGTTTGTAAATGCAGGTCTGACTGCTACATCAGGGTTCTCCTTGAAAAAAATAGGCTGAGATAACATTTTGGATCAGATTTTAAAAGGTTAAATTTCACTCTATGAGATTTGAAATGTAAAGTTGCTTCGGGTTGGAGATTTTGTTGACATCACATTTAAGTGGTATAAACCAATCCTATTTATTCATTAAAATACAATATTCGATTTAAAAATGCTATAAAGTGATGCTATAAGCTTCTTTATTATATAAAACTACCAAAGAAACAGCAAATATTTTATCTAATGTTTAAGGTATACAATTACAGAAAAATAATAGCTAATTTCTTTTTCCAGCAGTTTTTAAATAAGATAATTTTCAGAGTTTTGGATGTAGATTTTAGTAAAAATAAATCATATATAATTCTTTTTGTCTTTCTTTATAAAAATTGTTCCTCTTCCCCTTCAGGGATTTTGTGTGGCTTTTCTTAGAAACTCCTCCTCCTGGAGAACCAAGATGGCGGCGTAGGTAGACACACTGCGCCTCCTCGCACAACCAGAACTGACAGAAAATCTAACGGCAAGGAAGTCCGACACCAAGGAAATGAAAAGTAAACATTCATCCAGACCGGTAGGAGGGGCGGAGACGGGCACCAGGGCGGAGAGGACTCACGTTGCTATGGCGGGACCGAGACTGGTGGAGTGTGGGACGAAGGGGCAGGCAGTCTGACCACTAGCAGACCCTGCGGCCCCATTTACACACAGATATACTGAGAGGGCCGGACTCAGAGTGGCGGAGAACAGGGCAGGTGGAGCGGCAGGTAGCACCCCACAGCCCCACATTCGCGCACAGATAAACCAGGCAAACGGCAGGGAGCATAGCAGACTTTGCAACCCAGGACTCCAGCGCGGGGGGGAGGGGGGGGGGATAAAGCCTCAAACCTCTGACTGAGAACGCCCGTGGGGGTTGGGGCGGCAGTAGGAGAGACTCCCAGCCTCACAGGAGAGGTTGTTGGAGAGACCCACAGGGGCCTAGGGCGTGCACAAGCCCACCCACTCGGGAACCAGCACCAGAGGGGCCCAGTTTGATTGTGGGTAGCGGAGTGAAGGATTGAGATCCGGTGGAGAGTGGAGCGGGCGCCATTGCTCCCTCTCGGTCCCTCCCCTACATACCGCGTCACAGCGCAGCGACCGACCAGTGTTACCCCACCCTGGTGAACACCTAAGGCTCTGCCCCTTTAAGTAACAGACACGCCAAGACAAAAAAAAAAAAAAGGACCAAATGACAGAACACTTCAAGCTCCAGAAAAAATACAACTAAGCGAGGAAGAGATAGCCAACCTATCAGATGCACAGTTCAAAACACTGGTTATCAAGATGCTCACAAAATTGGTTGAATCTGTTCAAAAACCAGATGAAAAAATGAAGCCTATGCTAAGAGAAACAAAGGAAAATGTACAGGGAACCAATAGTGATGCTAAAGAAACTGGGACTCAAATCAACGGTGTGGACCAGAAGGAAGAAAGAAACATCCAAACAGAAAAGAAGGAAGAAACAAGAATTCGAAAAAATGAGGAGAGGCTTAGGAACCTCCAGGACATCTTGGAATGTTCCAACATCCGAATTATAGGGGTGCCAGAAGGAGAAGAGGAAGAATAAAAAAATGAAAACTTATTTGAACAAATAATGAAGGAGAACTTCCCTAATCTGGCAAAGGAAATAGACTTCCAGGAAGTCCAGGAAGTTCAGAGAGTCCCAAAGAAGCTGGACCCAAGGAGGAACACACCAAGGCACATCATCATTACATTACCCAAGATTAAACGCAAGGACCTACATCCAAGATTACTGTATCCAGCAAAGCTTTCATTTAGAATGGAAGGGAAGATAAAGTGCTTCTCAGATAAGGTCAAGTTAAAGAAGTTCATCATCACCAAGCCCTTATTATATGAAATGTTAAAGGGAGTTACCTAAGAAAAAGAAGATAAAAAATAGGAACAGTAAAAATGACAGCAAACTCACAGTTTTTAACGACCACACCTAAAACAAAAACAAGAGCAAACTAGGCAAACAACTAGAACAGGAACAGAACCATAGAGATGGAGATCAGATGGAGGGTTGTCAATAGGGGAGTGGGAGGGGGAGAGGGAGGGAAAGGTACAGAGAATAAGTAGCATAGATGATAGGTAGAAAATAGACAGGGGGAGGGTAAGAATAGTATAGGAAATGTAGAAGCCAAAGAACTTATAAGTATGACCCATGGACATGAACTATAGGGGGGGAATTTGGGAGGGAGGGGGTGGGCAGGATGGAGTGGAGTGAGGGGGGGAATGGGACTGTAATAGCATAATCAATAAATATATTAAAAAAAAAGAAACTCCTCCTCCTTAATGGTATTGAAATAACTGAAATTAATGCCAGAAGATCTTTTTCTCCTTTTGTTTCCTCAGTTCTGTCTTAAAAATTCTATGATTATCACATTTAAATTGCAGCAGTAGTATAATTGTGACCAAGGCCAAGATTCACTGTGGATGCCTTATATCCTCTGCCCTGATAGCCTCGCAATGGATAAAGACGACAGCACCATTGAAACGTGTATATACCTCTCAATGGGAGACAATAGCTTGTGAGTCTTTTCTCTTTGGCTACACAGCAGGAAGTTCCAAGCTTAACAGGAAACAGGATGGGCTACGCTGGTGTTTAACAAACCAGGTTTGGCTTGGCTATGTCAGAGCCCTCTGGCAGACTTGTTAAAAAAAACAGGTTTTTTGTTTCAATCCTATCTCCCTGAATCAAAAGGACCCGTTAAAAGGATTGTTATAACAATCTCTCCAGTCGATTCTGGTGGACAGCCAGGTGCATGTCCGCAAAGGCCATAGAGGACCCACCAAGGACAGCACAGGGGCCGTGCCCTCCTCGTCCTTCCTGTCGTGAGGGTATGTGCCCTTGCCTCTGTGCCATAGACCACCTTGGGACGCAAGAAAACTGTCAGAGTTTACTGCCTGTGTTTTCGTCTAGGTTTATATGGTTTGGGGGCTTACATTTAAGTCTTAATCCATTTTGAGTTTATTCTTGTATGTGGTGTAAGAAAATGATCTAGTTGCATTTTTTTGCATGTATCCAATTTTCCCAACACCATTTATTGAATAGACTATCTTTAGCCCGTTGTATGTTTTTGCCTCATTTCTCAAATATAATGGACTATAAAGGCTTGGGTTTGTTTCTGGGCTCTCTATTCTGTTCCATTGGTCTATTTGTCTGTTTCTATGCCAGTACATTGCTATATTAATTGCTAAAACTTTGTAGTATAGTCTGATATCAGGTAGCATGACACCTCCGTTTTTCTTTCTCAAGATTGCTGAGGCTATTTGGGGTCTTTTGTGGTTCTGCATAAATTTTTGCATTATTTGTTCTAGTTCTGTGAAAAACATCATTGCTATTTTTAAAGGGATTGCTCTGGGCGGTGTGGACATTTTAAAAATGTTAATTTTTTCTGTCCTTGAACACAACTTATGCTTCATATTTATCTTTAATTACTTCAATTATACTTTTTTTTTTTTTTTTTTTTAAATTTATTTATTGTTATTTAATTACAGTTGTATGCCTTTTCCCCCATCCCTTCACCCCACCCCAGGTGAACCCACTTCCCTCCCCCCTCTCCACCCTCCCCCTTGGATTTGTTCATGTGTCCTTTATAGTAGTTCCTGTAATCCCCTCTACCTACTGTCCCCGCCCCCACCCCCCCACCCCCGCCCTTGCTATTGTTACATTGTTCTTAACTTCAATGTCTCTGGTTATATTTTGTTTGCTTTTTCCTTCTATTGCTTATGTTCCAGTTAAAGGTGAGATCATATGGTATTTGTCCCTCACTTCCTGGCTTATTTCACTTAGCATAATGCTCTCCAGTTTCATCCATGCTGTTGCAAAGGGTATAAGCTCCTTCTTTCTCTCTGCTGCGTAGAATTCCATTGTGTAAATATACCATAGTTTTTGGATCCACTCGTTTGCTGATGGGCACTTCGGTTGCTTCCAGTATTTGGCTATTGTAAATTGTGCTGCTATGAACATTGGGGTGCACAGATTCTTTTGGATTGGTGTTTCAGTGTTCTTAGGGTATAATCCCAGCAGCGGAATTGCTGGGTCAAAGGGCAGTTCCATTTTTAGTTTTCTGAGGAAATTCCATATTGTTTTCCACAGTGGCCTCACCAGTCTGCATTCCCACCAACAGTGAACTAGGGTTCCCTTTTCTCCGCATCCTCTCCAACATTTGTTTGTGGATTTGTTTATGTTGGCCATTCTGACTGGTGTGAGATGATACCTCATTGTGGTTTTAATTTGCATCTCTCTGATGGCTAGTGATGCTGAGCATCTTTTCATATGTCTCTGGGCCTTCTGTATGTCTTCCTTGGAGAAGTGTCTGTTCAAGTCCTTTGCCCATTTTTTACTTGGGTTGTTTGTCTTCCTGGAGTGGAGTCGTGTGAGTTCTTTATATATTTTGGAGATCAGGCCCTTGTCTGAGGTATCATTGGCAAATATGCTTTCCCATATTGTTGGTTCTCTTTGTAATTTGGTGCTGTTTTCTTTAGCCATGCAGAAGCTTTTTATTTTGATGAGGTCCCATTTGTTTATTCTTTCCTTTATGTCCCTTGCTTTAGGGGATGTGTCTGTGAGGATGTTGCTGCGTGGAATGTCTGAGATTTTCCTGCCAATGTTTTCTTCAAGGACTTTTATGGTGTTACGGCTTATATTTAAGTCTTTTATCCATCTTGAGTTTATTTTCGTGTATGGCGTAAGTTGGTGATCGAGTTTCATTTTTTTGCACGTAGCTGTCCAGATCTCCCAACACCATCTGTTGAAGAGACTGTTTTTGCTCCATTTTATGCTCCTGCCTCCTTTGTCAAATATTAATTGATCGTATAGATTTGAGTTTATTTCTGGGCTCTCTATTCTGTTCCATTGGTCTATGAGCCTGTTTTTATGCCAGTACCAGGCTGTTTTGATTACCGTTGCCTTGTAATACAGTTTGATATCAGGTATTGTGATACCTCCTGCTTTGTCCTTCTTTCTCAAAATTGCTGCTGCTATTCGAGGTCGTTTATGGTTCCATATGAATTTCTGTAATGTTTGTTCTATATCTGTGAAATATGTCATGGGTACTCTAATAGGGATTGCATTGAATCTATAAATTGCTTTGGGTAGTATGGCCATTTTGATGATGTTAATTCTTCCAATCCATGAACATGGTACATGCTTCCATTTGTTTGTATCTTCCTTAATTTCTTTCTTCAGTGTTGTGTAGTTTTCTGAGTACAGGTCTTTTACCTCCTTGGTTAGGTTTATTCCTAGGTACTTTATTTTTCTTGTTGCTATATCGAATGGGATTTTTTTCCTGATTTGTGTTTCTGCAGTTTCGTTGTTGGTGTACAGGAATGCCTTTGATTTCTGGGTATTGACTCTGTATCCAGCTATTTTGCCAAATTCATTTATTAGGTCGAGTAGTTTTTGAGTGGAGTCTATAGGGTTTTCCATGTACACTATCATGTCGTCTGCAAACAATGACAGTTTCATTTCCTCCTTTCCAATTTGGATGCCTTTTATTGCTTTTTCTTGTCTGATTGCTGTGGCTAGGACTTCCAATTCTATGTTGAATAGGAGTGGTGAGAGAGGGCATCCTTGTCTTGTTCCTGATCTTAGTGGGAAAGCTCTAAGTTTTTGTCCATTGAATGTGATGCTGGCTGTAGGTCTCTCATATATGGCCTTAATTATGTTGAGGACTGCTCCCTTTATTCCCACTTGGCTGAGTGTTTTTATCAGAAATGGGTGCTGTATCTTATCGAATGCTTTTTCCGCATCTATTGATATGATCATGTGATTTTTGTCTTTGCTGTTGTTGATGTGATGTATTATGTTTATTGATTTGCGAATATTGTACCATCCTTGCATCCCTGGGATGAATCCCACTTGGTCATGGTGGATGATCTTTTTAATATATTGCTGGATGCGGTTTGCTAATATTTTGTTGAGAATTTTAGCGTCTATGTTCATCAGCGATATTGGCCTGAAGTTTTCTTTCTTCGTTGTGTCTTTATCTGGTTTTGGGATTAGGATGATGTTGGCTTCATAAAAAGAGTTTGGGAGTCTTCCATCAGTTTGGATTTTTTCGAATAGTCTGTGAAGGATAGGGGTTAGTTCTTCCTTAAATGCTTTGTAGAAATCTCCTGTGAAACCATCTGGTCCAGGGCTTTTGTGTGATGGGAGTTTCTTGATGACTGCTTCAATTTCCTTTGCTGATATTGGTCTGTTCAGGTTTTCTGCTTCTTCTTCAGTCAGTTTTGGAAGATTATATTTTTCTAGAAATGTGTCCATTTCATCTAGGTTTTCAAATTTCTTAGCATATAGGTCTTCATAGTAATTTCTTACGATCCTTTGTATTTCTGTGGTATCAGTTGTAATCTCTCCACTTTCATTTCTAATTCTGTTTATTTGGATCCTCTCTCTTTTCTTCTTGATAAGCCTACTTAAAGGCTTGTCGATTTTGTTTATCTTTTCAAAGAACCAGCTTCTGGATTCATTGATCCTTACAATTGTGCTTTTAGTCTCTATGTCATTTAGTTCTGCTCTGATCTTGGTTATTTCCTTCCTTCTGCTTGCTCTGGGCTGTCTTTGTTGTTGTTCCTCCAGTTCTTGTAGGCGTAGGGTTAGGTTGTTTGTGTGAACTGTTTCTAACTTCTTAAGGTAGGCCTGTATTGCTATGAACTTCCCTCTCAGGACTGCCTTAGCTGTGTCCCATAGGTTTTGGGTTGTTGTGAGTTCGTTTTCATTTGTTTCCAGGAAGTTTTTGATTTCTTCCCTAATCTCGTTCTTGACCCATTCATTGTTTAATAGCATGCTATTCAGTCTCCATGATTTTGAGTGTTTTGGGTTTTTACCCTTGGGGTTGGTTTCTAGTTTCAGACCCTTGTGGTCAGAGAAGATGCTTGATATGATTTCAATTTTCTTGAATTTGTTGAGGGTTGCTTTGTGTCCTATCATGTGGTCTATCTTTGAAAAAGATCCATGGACACTTGAAAAGAATGTGTATTTTGCTTCTTTGGGATGAAAAGCTCTGTATATATCAGTTAAGTCCATTTCCTCTAGGGTATTGTTAAGTGACACAATATCTTTGTTAATCTTTTGTTTGGAAGACCTGTCCATTTTTGATAGTGGGGTGTTAAAATCCCCTACTATAATTGTGTTGCTGTCAATATCTTTCTTGAAATCCTCCAAGATTTTCTTTATGTATTTGGGTGCTCCTATGTTGGGTGCATATATATTTATAATGTTTATGTCTTCTTGGTGGATTCTTCCTTTGAGTATTATGAAGTGACCTTCTGGGTCTCTCTTTATGGCCCTTCTTTGGAAGTCTATTTTGTCTGATATGAGTATTGCTACCCCTGCTTTTTTTTCCTGTCCGTTTGCTTGGAAAATTTGTTTCCAGCCCTTCACTTTCAGTCTGTGTGAGTCTTTTGTCCTGAGATGGGTTTCTTGTAGGCAGCATATGTGTGGGTCATGTTTTCTTATCCATTCAGCTGTTCTATGTCTTTTGATTGGAGCATTTAATCCATTTACATTTAAGGTTATTATCGATAGGTAGTTATTCATTGCCATTATTTCCTACCTGTGTTCCTCTGTCTTTCTCTTTTCCTTCCTTTCCTTAAAGCAGTCCCTTTAGCATCTCTTGCAGAGCTGGTTTGGTGGAGCTGTATTCTTTTAGACTTCTTTTGTCTGGGAAGCTCTTTATTTGGTCTTCTATCTTGATTGAGAGCCTTGCTGGGTAAAGTAGTCTTGGTTGGAGGCCTCTGGTTCTCATTACTTGGAATATTTTTTGCCATTCTCTTCTGGCTTGGAGCGTTTCCATTGAGAAGTCAGTTGCTAACCTTATT
This sequence comes from Desmodus rotundus, assembly GCF_022682495.2. NCBI lineage: Eukaryota > Metazoa > Chordata > Mammalia > Chiroptera > Phyllostomidae > Desmodus > Desmodus rotundus. Next base: position 48,747,842 of record NC_071392.1, on the reverse strand, counting down.
GGGGCTCCCTTGTATGTTACTTCCTTTTTCTCCCTTGCTGCCTTTAAGATCCTCTCTTTGTCTTGGAAATTTGCCATTTTAATTATGATGTGTCTTGCAGTGGGTCTCTTTGGGTTCCTCTTGTTTGGGACTCTCTGTGATTCCTGGATTTGGGTGACTTTTTCTCTCCTCAGATTAGGGAAATTTTCCATCATTACTTTTTCAAACAGGTTTTCTATCCCTTGCTCTTCTTCTTCTCCTTCTGGTATTCCTATTATACGGATGTTGTTACGTTTCATGTTGTCCTGCATTTCCCTTATTGCCTCTTCATTCTTTCTGAGCCTCTTTTCCTTTTCTTGTTCCTTCTGGGTGTTTTTTTCTACTTTATCCTCCAGCTCGCTGATCCGATCCTCTGCTTCATCAAGTCTGCTTTTAATTCCTTCTACTGTGTTCTTCAATTCAGAAATTGTATTCTTCATTTCCTCTTGGCTCTTGTTGATATTTTCTATTTCCTTTTTCATGTTGATATAGTTTGCAGTGAGTTCATTGTAGTTTCCTTGTAGTTTCTGGTAGTTCTCTTTGAGCTCAGAGAGCTCAGTGAGCTTCCTGATGACCATTGCTTTGAACTCAGTATCTGATAGTTGACTTGCCTCTTTTTCGGTTAGTATTCTTTCTGAGACTTCCTCCTTTCCTTTCATTTGGGAATTGTTTCTTTGTCTTCCCATTGTTTGTGAGGCTCTTCTTGTTGGCCTCTGCTTCTTAAATTGCTTTGTTCTGAATCCCTGGGTTTATGATATGAACTTCTATGGTAGAATGCCAATGGGATTCGGTGGTGCTGTCTCCTTACTCTCCTGTGCTCACTGGTCTTGAGCTGACGTTTATGTGTTTAACACGGTCTAACTCTAGTCTTTTCAGCACTCCAGGTTTTGTTGTCGCACCTGTGGGAAAAATAGAAAGGGGGGGAGAAAGAAAAGGAAAAAACAAACAAACAAACAAACAAACAAAAAAAACCAAAGATGGGAAGGAGGGAAAAAGGAAATAGGAAAGGAGGAAAGGGAGGAAGGAGGGAAGAAGGATTAAAGAAAGATCGGAGGCAAGATAAGAAGGAATTTTAACAAAAATTAAAACATAGAAATAGATAAAAGAAGGGAGGAAGAAGACATAAAAATGGTAAAGGATGGGAGGAAGAAGGAATGAAAGAAAAAAAAGAGAGAGAGAGGAAGAAGGAGTTCAGGGGGAAAGGAAAAGGGAAAAAGAAAAAAAAAAAAAAAAAAAAAAAAAAAGGGGGAAAAAAAAAAAAATCTTCTGTTGGCTTTAAACCGTTCAGGTTATTTCTGCTGTTGTCCTGTCTGTGCAACGGGAGGCGGTGGTTGGAAGGATTGGTTTCACTTTTCTTCCTTCCTGGGTCACACTCTTCACTGTTTTGTAGGTGTGGTCCCTGGCAGGCAATCAGGCCGTTGATCAGCCAATCCAGCAGCTTTGTTCTTGGGACTCTCGAGTGGCCGCTCCAGCCGCTTTGGCTCCGGGCGCGTGCGCGCGCAGCAGGGGAATCCAGCCGCTTCGGGTTTGTGACGTTATTTGGGCTCTGAGCGCGCAGCCGGCCGACCGATCGAGCCGCCCAGGCTAGGGAGGCTGGCGCGCCGCAAACTGCTGGTTCAGCCGCCTTGGTGTTACGTCTCTCGCCAGCCCCTTTGTGCTTGGGAAGTGCGCATCCAGCCGGCCCTACGCTTGGTGAGCGCGCAGCCCGCCGCCGAGCCAGAGGCTCTACGCTTGGGGGCCCGATCCAGCTGTCCGGGGCTTGAGACTCTCGGGTGGGCGGGGCCGCCCTGGGACCGAATCACGCGGTCCTCGGTTCCGAGGTTTTGGGTCTGTGGGTGGAGCAGCTAGTCTCTGCTCCAAAAGATCTCGGAGGTTTCAGGTGTGGGCGCCCCTCCGGGGTTTCATGTACGGGCCCCGTTCGCTAATCTGCGCGCGCGCTACCGCGCGCAACCGGACCTCAGGTGAGCGCCGGTGCTGCTTATCCCGCGTTCCCCGTTCGCAGTCCAGGGGCGGAGGGGGGAGGGGCGCCAGGGGCCTCGGCCACCACCGAGAGTTCTCTAACTAGCCCCTGAGTGTCTCTATTTTCTTTTTCTTTTTGAGAAATTCCTCCTTTTCAAGCCCCCCTGGTCCAATCAAGCACCTGGCTGCTCACAGCGCAGCCTGGCCCTCTCTCAGGACTCCTGCAGCAGCCCCTGCGCCAGGGCTGGCGCCTCTGCAGCCCTTGTACCGCGCGGTCCCGGGTCCCGGGGACCTTATTGTCCTTGAGCACTCTTCTTACCGTCAGATCTTTCAGTGTCCTCTATCTTTGGTCTCTAATCTTCGTATATGCTGGAGTACTGTTGGCTGTTCGCTCTGCTCCTCAGATCAGCTAGGTATTTCCCTGGCACTGAGGGGAAGTGAATTCTGCTCCCACCTATGTTGCCGCCATCTTCCAATCCCCTCAATTATACTTTTGTTTTATACTTTTCTGAGCACAGGTCTTTCACTTCTTTGGTTAAATTTATTCCTAGGTAGTTTTTAAAGCAATTGTAAATAGGATTTTAAAAAGCTTTAAAATAGTTTATTATTGACATATAAAAGTAAAACTGATTTCTGAATATTCTGAATATTAATTTTGTATCTGCTACCTTACTGAATATGTTCTTCAGTTCTAATAGTGGTTTGGTGGAACCCATAGGGTTCTCTCTATATAGTATCATGTCACCTGCGAATAATATTTTACTTATTCCTTTTCAATATGGATGCTTTTTATTTCTTCTTCTTGTCTGATTGCTGTGACTAGGACTTCCAATACTATGTTGAATAAAAGTGGAGAAAAACCTTGTCTTATTCCTTATCTTAAGGAAAATGCTTTTAGCTTTTCCTCATTGAGTATGTATGATGTTAGCTACAGATTTGTCATAAATGGCCTTTATTTTGTTGAGGTATTTTCCCTGTATTCCCACATTGCAGAGATGGATGACAGAGTTTGTGAAATGCTTTTTCTGCATCTATTGATAAGATAATATTTTTATCCTTCATTTTGTTTATCTGGTAGGTTGCTTGTCTTAATTTCATTTAGGTGTTTTTTTAAGGGAGTTCTCCTGTTCTGTCATTTGGGACATGTTTCTTTGTTTCCTCATTTTGGCTGCCTCTCTGTTTTTGTTTCTATGTATTGCGCAAGTCTATTACGTCTCCCAGGCAGGGTGTCCTTATGTAGTAGGTGTCCTGTGGGGCCCAGAGTCTCAGTCTCAGCTGAACTGGGTGCTCCAGAAGTGTTTCCTTTGTGGGTTGGGTGTGCCCTCCTGCTGAGGTTGAGCCTTGTTTGCTGTCGGCCTGTCAGTGGGTGGGTTGACCCTCAGGCTAACTGGCTGTGACAACTGTCCACAAATACAGTGCATGCGCTGCTGTGTGGGGCTGACATCATGGTGCAGGATTTGCCCTAGCAGGGTCTGATGCCTGTTTGGACGGGACCATCCTTTTGGTGTGCTGCTTGTGGAGCTAATCAGATGGTGCTCTATTGTGGTCTGAAGCAGGCCACTGGGTGTTTTGGTTCTGAGGAGTCTTGGCAGGGGCTCAGTTTCAGACCAATGTCAGACACTGTCTGTGACCAGCTTGGGACTCCCTGTCAAGAGCTACAGAGTGATCCGTAGTTGGTAGCTGCCTGTGCTGAACCTGGGGCATGTGGGAGAGGCCACACTGAAAAGTGAGGCTGGCTACCACCAGTATGGAGCCTGGGGCAGGTCAGCAAAAGGCACAAAGGACCCCGAGATCTGCTGCCGCCTGCTGGATGCCTGTAAGTCTCAGCTGCTGAAAGTCTTGAGTGGTATGTGAGTTAGGTGAGGCACCGTCTCAGAGAGTCACTAGGGTGAGGTAAGTCATGTTTACCAGGTTAATGCAGTTTCAGATTTGGTGCCGGTGCTGAGCCTGAGGCCAAGCTGGGAAAGGCACAGTACACACTGAGGCCTACTGCCTGGGGCCTACACATATTTTTGGTGGAGTGGGGTCTCAGAGGGAAGTGAGAGGAGTACACCAGACTAAAGCAGATTCAGATTTGTTTCTGTGTGTTTGTGTTGGGCAAGGGGGTTCAACAAAGTAAAGATGGTTCTTGTCTGCCAGCTGCATTGAACAAGGGCTATCCCTCCAGCCTTTGGCCTGAAGCTACGCAACGCAGTTTCTCCCTGTATACCTCTGGCACTTTCTAAGCCTCTGTTCCTCCACTGGAGCCCATGGTGAGTACCTGCAAGCAAGAGTCAGTGCGTAGGTCTTTTAAGAGGATGCATGGGTTTCTAGCAGCTTTCTGTCTCACCTGAATGGTTGGAATACTGGTTGATTTTTACAGCCAGATGTTTTGTGGGCTCTTCTTCCTGATACTGGTGCTCTGGTTTGGGGAGCCTGGCAAGAGTCTTGGACCTCCTTACTCCTCAGGGTGTCCTCTGCAGCTGAGAGATCCCTCCTGCTTCTCAACCGCCACACTTGGGTGTGGGGCCAGCCCATTTTACATTTCCATTCCTCCTATTAATCTTGATATGACTTCTTCTTTATATCCTTAGTTATAGGACTTTTGTTCAGCTAGTCTTCAGATGGTTCTCCAGTTTGATTATTCTACAATTTAGTGGTGATTTTGATGTAGGCATGGGAGGAGGCGAACCCAGTGTCCACCTACTCTGCCATCTTGACTGCATCATCCCGAGTTAGTGTTTCCTTTGTTGAACTAGTCAAGTTCTTAATGTGAATTATACTCTGCCTAACCTCATTCTTAGACAGTCCTCAGATATTCTCTCTTAAAATGCTTTCTTTATAATATATCCTAAGTCAAAAAATCATCTTTGACTCCAGTGTAAAAGGGTTACTTAAACTGATACTGACTTAAGTGGGCATCATTCTTACCAATATGTTGTATGTAATATTTTGTATATAATTACAAATGGTAATGTTCTGTATAATCACAATACTCAAAGAAAACATAAACTATAAGACCAGTTAGAAAACTGTAGGAGACTAGAGAAGTAGAGGAGACAAGGCTGGGTATAGTAAAAGGACTGAAGAATTAAGACTTAATTTTAGGAGACAACTTACAGCAATGGGCAGAAGAAGAAGGGAAACTTAGCCATTCAAAGAAATAAAAAAGAAATATGTAGATTTGTTGAAGTGACGTCAGAGGAATGGTGGCATGAGAGGCCCCCTTGGTCTCTCCCCTTGACGTTTCAACAATTTGAACAGCTATAATTCAATAAAATTTCCCTGCTCAATGCACTAACACATCTAAGAGATCCACACATTGAATCATCTGAAGATGGACGAGTGGGAGTGAACCATGGAGGTGGGAAGGGAGAAGGGCTGACTCAGTGCTGGGGACAACCTGGAGCTCACATACCTGAGATACCTGTGAATTTCAGCCCAGAGAGGGGAGGAATCAGGTTGCCACTGGTGTTCCCTTCATTCTGAAGGAGCAGGGAGATACTGTGGGCATTCCCACGGGAGTGATCAGTACATGCCGAGGCCAAACCCAGTGACCTGGAGTGGGCTGAAGCACAGGGGTGTGGCTACAGTTGTCTGGCAGTAGCCATTCCAGATGAGAAATAAAGCCATGGAGCCTGGCTGCCTCCTCTCCTCCTCCCAGAGCTTGCCTGCCCTCTTGCTCCCAGAGTGAGGAGTGGGCTGCAGAAAAAGCTGTAGCAATGAGTGTTGGGTTGTGGAGCACATTATCTGCAAACCTGAGAACTGGTACTACAGAAACATTTTTACTCTGAGCAACAAGCACAGTCTGCAACTAATCCCAGGACCAAGTGGAGATACAGAGAGGGAGTTGCTGATGTTTGCCAGTCACCATGACTGGCAGAACAAAGCAACAGAGGTAGCAGCTAGCATCCTCTTGCTTACCCCACCTTCACCCATTGTGGCTACACTCCCAGCAGTGTCTGCTATAGGGGATAGCACTGTGATTTCACAGATATGGAACCACCACCCATCACCCACCACATTCCCTTGCGGGGTTGGTCCCCTGAGACTGAGGACACCTGAATACAGATGAGATGCTCACCTTCTGATAGAACATGGGACATTTTCCACCACCCTGCAGAGATCTGAAAAGCCAGAGTGGTACAGGAGAACTAAAAACTTGTGCTTCAGTGCCACCTACTAGAAAACAAAAGAAAGATTCCTTCTTATCAGTCTACTAGAGATGTACCACTCATACATAGATGCCTAAATAGAGAAGAAATTCATCAAATACCATGAATGACCAATGTAACCAGGAAACTCAGAAAGAAAAAAAAATCTCTAGAAAATAAACTTAAAGACATGAAAATATGTGATTTTTTCAAAAAAGATGTTATTTGTTTATTTTTAGAGAGAGGAAGGGAGGGAGAAAGAAAGGGAGAGAAACATCAATGTGTGGTTGCCTCTCACGTGCCCCCTACTGGGGGCCTGGCTGCAACCCAGGCATGTGCCCTGATGGGCAATTGGACCAGTGACCCTTTGGTTCACAGGCCTGAGCTCAATCCACTGAGCCACACCAGCCAGGGCGGGAATATGTGATTTAAATGACAGAGAATTCAAGATTGCATTTCTGAAAAAACTCTAGTTACAAGAAAATACAGATAGGCAGTTTAATGAACTCAGAAATAAAATGAATGAAAATAAGAAATACTTTACCAAAGAGGTTGAAACTGTAAAAAAGGAACAAACAGAAATTCTGGAGATGAAGAACTCAATAAAAAGAGATAAAGAATGAACTAAGGAGTTTAGGAAATAAAACTGACCAGACTGAGGAAAGAATTAGAGATAATGAAGATAGAAATGTAGAAATGCCACAGAGATTTAAGGATAAAAAAAAATGATGGAACCCTACAAGAACTATCTGACTGTCAGAAAAAGCAGTGTAAGAATAATAGGTATACCAGAAGAAGAGAGGGAGAAAGGAATGGAGATCTTGTTCAAACCTATTGAAAGAGCTTGATCCTTGATCCTGTCCAAGGCACACTGTATTAAAACTGTCAAAAATTAATAACAAAGAAAGCATTCTTAAGGCCAACCAGGGGAAAGAAGACAGTAACCTAGAAAGAAAATCCCATTATATTATCATTGGATTTTTCAGCAGAAACTCTTCAAGTTAGGAGTGGAAACAAATATTCAATCTACTGAAGGAGAGAATTTATGAGGCCAGAATAATACACTCAGCAAAGTTACCCTTTAGATATGAAGGAGAAATAGAGACTTTTCCAGACATACAGAAGCTGAAGGAATCTACCACCAGAAGACCTCCACTACAGGAAATACTCAAAGGGGTTATTCTACCTAAAACAAAGAATAAAAATTCACCAAACTATCAGTAAGATCACTAACAAGAAGACAGAATATTACAACTCTTTTTTATAATAGGGTACTATATACTTTAATATCACATTAAGTTTAAAGGGAGTAGTACCATTAAAAGAGAGGAAGAAGACAATAGATACTGCAATTTGGAAATGAACTCACAGTGTAAATAAGGATAATTTGTACTAACAAAAACATCAAAGGAGGAGGGGTAAAGGCATGAATTTGCAAAGGGAGATGGATGTTAGATACATTCAGAAGAAAAAGAAATATTGTATATATGAAACTTTCTTTTGCATAAACAGAATTGCAACCATACACAAAAACCCAAAACTGAGACACATAACTTGAAATAAGAGGGAACAGAAAAAAAATTATAGAATACCACCAAACAAAAACAACAGACAGAAACAGAAGGGAGCCCTGGCCAGGTGTCTCATTTGGTTAGAGTGTCATCCCAATACACCAAGGTGGCATGTTTGACCTCTGGTTGCGCACACAAGAAGCAACTGGTGAATGCATAAATAAGTGGAACAACAAATTGATGGTCCTCTCTCTTTATCTCTCTCTCCACCCTTCTTCTCTCTTTTTCTAAAATCAATAAGTAAAGTTTTAAGAAAGAACCAGTGGAGGCACAGAGCTACCAAAAAACAAAAGATAAAATGGCTATAGGAAATCCTTTTATATCAATAATTACCCTACATGTAAATGGACTGAATCTACCAATAAAAAGGCACAGAGCAGCAGATTGGATCAAAAACCAAAACCCAACCCTATACTGCTTTCAGGAGACTAAAGGTGCAAAGACAAATGTAGACTCATAGTGAAAGGGTGAAAAATGATTCTCTAAGTGAATGGGACCCACAGAAAAACAGGTGTAGACATACTCATATTTGACAAAATAGATTTCAAGATAAAAGAGGTAACAAGAGACAAAGATGGACACTTTATAATAATAAAGGGGACACTACATCAAGAAGACATAACGCTTCTTACTATATATGTACACAATCAGGGAGCACAAAAATATATAAAGCAGATACTGATAGAACTAAAGGGAGAAACTGACAAAAACACAATCATAGTAGGGGACCTAAATACCCCATTGACAGCTATGTATAGATCATCCAAACTGAAAATCAACAAAGAAATACTGGCCTTAAATGACACATTAGATTAAGTGGACATAACTGACTTTTATAGAACCTTTCATCTCAGGACATCAAATTCTACATTTCTTCTCCAGTGCATATGGAACATTCTCAAGGATAGACCATATGTTGGGACAAAAAACTAGCCTCAACAAATTGAAGAAGATTGAAATCATACTAACATATTCTCTGGTCACAATGCTTTGAAATTAGAAATCAACTGCAATAAAAGAAGTGAAAAAAAAACCAAATATATGGAGATTAAACAACATGCACCTAAAAAAATGGATCAAAGAAGAAATAAAAAGTGAGATCAAAAGATATAGAGAGATAAATGAGAATGACAATACAACATAACTTTTGAGATGCAGCAAAAGCAGTAATAAGATGGAAGTTTGTGTCACTACAGGCCTATGTCAAGAAACAAACAAACAAAAAATCCCAAATAGACAATCTAACATTATATCTTAAAGACTAGAAAAAGTAAGAACAAAAACAGACCAAAGTCAGCACAATAAAGGAAATAATAAAAATTAGAGCAGAATTAAATGAAATAGAGAATGAAATGACTATATAAAAGACTACAAAAAATTAACACAAAAAAGACCTGGTTGTTTGAATAGATTAACAAAATTGGGAAATCCCTGGCTAAACTCACTAAAGAAAAAGAAGAAAAGACTCAAATAAACAAAATCAGAACAAGTTACCACAGATATTACAGAAATACAAAGGATCATACAAGAATACTATGAATGACTATATGCCACAAAATTCGATAACCTAGAAGAAATGGAGAAGTTCCTAGAAACATGTAACCTTTCTAGACTAAGTCACAAAGAATTAGAAATCTAAATAGACTGATCAACAGTGAGGAAATTGGAACAACCATGAAAAACTCCCCCAAAAGTAAAAGTCCAGGACCAGATGGCTTCATTAGTGAATTCTACCAAACATTCAAAAAAGATTTGATACCTACCCTTCTCAAACTGTTCCAGAAAATTGAAGAGGAGGCAATACTTTCTAACAAATTTTATGAGGCCAACATAACTCTGATACCAAAACCTGGCAAGGATAACATACACACAAAAGAAAGCCACAGACCAACATCACTGATGAATAAAGATGCAAAAATCCTAAACAAAATGCTAGCAAATCAACTACAACAATACATTAAAAAATAATACACCATAATCAAGTTAGGTTCATTTCAGGGGCACAAGGATGCTTCAACACATACAAATCAACCAAAGTAATACACCACATTAACAATTAAGCCACATTAACACTACACCACAATAAGGTCAGATAAAAATCATCTGACCTTATCAATAGATGCAGAAAAAGCATTTGATAAGATACAACATCCATTTATGATTAAAACATTCAATGAAATGGATAAAGAAAGAAAACACGGGCCATAGAATGCAGGTAATATTATACTCAATGGTGAAAAACTGAAAGCTTTTTCTCTAAGATCAGGAACAACACAAGGATGTCCACTCTCACCAGTCTTATTCAACATAGTACTGGAAGTCCTAGACATAGCAATAAGGCAAGAGAAAGAAATAAAAGCATCCAAATAAGGAATGAAGAAGTAAAATTGTCACTTTTTACAGATAGCATGATTCTTTATATATAAAATCCTAAAGACTCCACCAAAAAACTATTAGAAACAATAAACAAATATACAGTAAAGTTGCAGGATGCAAAATCAATTTATAAAAATCCATTGCATTCCTATTTACTAACAACAAAATTTCAGGTTAAGAAAGGAAAAAAAAACAATTCTGCTTGCAGTTGCAACAAAAAGAATAAAATACCTAGGAACAAACTTAACAAGGGAAGTAAACAGCCTATATACTGAAAACTACAAAGCATTATTTTAAAATGTTGAAAAAGACAAAAAATGGAAAGATACTTCCTATTCATGGATTGGAAGAAGCACCAGTTAAAATTTCCATATTACCCAAATCGATATATGGATTTAATGTAATTCCCATCAAAATTCCAATGTCATTTTTTTTAAAGAAATAGAACAGAAAATTATCAGATTTGTATGAATCCATACACACAAAAAGAAAAACAAAACCCAAATAGCCAAAGCAATCCTGAAAAAAAAAGAACAAAGCCAGAAGTATCACACTCCCTGGCTTCAAATTATACTACAGAGCTATGATAATCAAAATAAGATGGTATTGGTACAGAAACAGACACAGAGACCAATGGAACAGAATTAAAAGTCCAGTAATAAACCCACATATATATGGGCAAATAATTTTTGACAAAAGAGCCAAAAACGTATAATGGAGAAATAAAGCCTCTTCAATAAATGGTTCTGGGAAAACGAAAAAGCCACATGAAAAAGAATGAAAGTACACTGCTCTTTGTCACCATATACTACTTGTCACCATATGTAAAAATTAAATCAAGATGAATCAAAGACCTAAATATAAAACCTGAAACAATAAATTACATTGAAGAAAACATAGGTAGTAAACTTACGGGCCTTAGTCTTAAAGAGGACTTTATGAATTTTCCCCCATGGAAAGGGGAGTAAAAGCAAAAATAAATAGACAGGACTATATCAAACTAAAAGGCTTCTGCACAGCAAGAGAAACTGCCAGCACAATAAAAAGGCAGACAACTGAATGGGAGATATTTGCAAACAATGCCTCAGATAAAGAGTTAATGTCCAAAAAAAATAAAAAACTCATACAACACTACACAAAACAATCCAATTAAAAAATGGGCAGAGGACCTGAACAGATACCTCTCCCAAGAAGACATACAATAGACCAACAGATGTAAGATGCCCAGTCCAGCCAAGATGAAGGTGTAGGTAGAAACGCTTCACTTCTGCACAACCAAAAGAAGGATAACAACCAATTTAAAAACAATAAATAACCAGAACTGCCAGAATAGCAAACTGCATGGAACTCTGACAATCGAAGAATTAAAGAAACATTTATCCAGACTGTTAGGAGGGGATGAAGATAGGTAGCTGGACGGGTGGAGAGGACCCTTGGCAAGGCTGCTGACCTCACAGGCGAGGAGGAGCTGGCTCACTGGGAAACTAAATACTTAAAACCTCTAGTGGTAAAATACTGTGGGGGTTGAGAAGGCAGGAGAAACTCCCAGTCTCACAGGAGAGTTTGTTGGAAAGTGGGGCTATCCCTGGCTGGTGTGGGTCAGTGGACTGAGTGCTGGCCTGCAAACCAAATGGTCATCAGTTTGATTCCTGGTGTGACCACATGCCTGGGTTGCAGGCCAAGTCCCCAGTAATGGGCATGCAGGAAGCAACCACACATTGATATTTCCCTCCCTTTTTCTCCTTCCCTTCCCCTCTCTCTAAAAAATAAATAAAAATTAAAAAAAGAAAGAAAGTGGGGCTAGAGCTGAGTAAGCAAGCAGCATTGTTCATTTTCTGACCCCTCCCCGACATACAGCACCACAACACAGTAAAGTAGGTTACCCCACTCTGGCGAATACCTAAGGCTGCCTCCCCCTTACAACTTAACAGGTGTGCCAAGACAAAGAAATATGGCCCAAATGAAACAACAGATCAAAACTCCAGAAAAAGAACTAAATGACGAGGAGATAGCTCACCTATCAGATGCACAGTTCAAAACACTGGTAATCAAGATGCTCTCAGAATTGATTGAGCTCAGTCACAAAATGAATGAAGAAATGAAGGCTACACAAAGTGAAATAAAGCAGAATATACAGGGAGCCAACAGTGAAGGGAAGGAAACTGGGACTCAGATCAATGATTTGGTACAAAAGGAAGAAATAAATATCCAACAAGAACAGAATAAAGGAAAAGGAATTCAAAAAAAAAAAATGAAGAGAGGCTTCAGAACCTCTGGGACAATTGTAAGTGCTCCAGCATCTGAATCATGGGGTGCCAGAAAGAGAAGAGGAAAAGATAGAAATTGAAAACTTGTTTGAACAAATAATGAAGGAAAACTTCCCCAATCTGGTGAAAGAAATAGACTTCCAGGAAGTCAGGAAGCCCTGAGAGTTTCAAAGAAATTGAACCCAAGGAGGAACACACCAACACACATCATAATTAAGTTACCCAAGGTTAAAGATAAGGAGACAATCTTAAAAGCAGCAAGAGAAAAGGAGGGAGACTCCTTTGTAGGTAGGACTCCTACCTGCCCATAAGGCTATCAGCTGATTTCTCAATAGAAACCTTACAGGCAAGAAGGGACTGGAAAAAAGTATTCAAAGTCATAAAAAGCAAGAACCTACATCCAAGATTACTCTCTCTAGCAAAGCTATCATTTAGAATGGAAGGGCAGATAAAGTGCTCCCCAGATATGGACAAGTTAAAGGAGTTCATCATCCCCAAGCCCTTATTATATGAAATGGTAAAGGAATTTATCTAAGAAAAAGAAAATAATGAACAGTAAAATGACAACAAACTCACAACTATCAACAACTGAATCTAAAAAACAAAAACTAAGCAAACAACTAGAACAGGAACAGAACCACAGAAATGAAGATCATATGGAGGGCTATCAATGGGGAGGGGATAGGGGAGGATGAGGGTGGGGAATACAGGGAATAATAACCATAATTGGTAGGCACAAAATAGACAGGGGGAGGTTAAGAATAGTACAGGAATATATGTACAACCCATGGACATGAACTAAGGGGCGGGGGAATGCTGGAGAGTGGTGGGTGTGGGGGCCAGAGGGGGGATAAAGGGGAGAAAATATTGGGACAATTGTAATAGAATAATCAATAAAATATACTTAAAAAAAGATGCTGAACTTCACTAGCTATTAAAGAATGCCAATATCCCTGGCTAGTGTGGCTCAGTGGGTTGATCCCTGGTCAGATCATGTGCAGGAGGCAACTGACCGATGTTTTTTTCTCTCTCTCTCCCCCCTGTCCCCCCCTCAAATGAGAATAAAATAAACCTTTAAAAAAAGAAATGCAAATCAAAACTAAAATTAAATACCACTTCATACTTGCTAGAATGGCTATTATCACATGACAAGTAATAGCAAGTGTTGGAGAGGTTGTGGAGAAAAAGCAACCCTCATTCACTGATGGTGGGAATGCAAACTGACACGGCCACTATGGAAAACAGCATGGAGGCTCCTCAGAAAATTAAGGATGGAGTTAACATATGACCCAGCAACCCCTCTTCTGGGTGTCTACTCAAAACAATGGAAATTATTTATTCATAATAATATATGTATGCACCCCTATGTTAATTGTAGCATTACTCACAGTGTCCAAGACATGGAAACAACTGAATGTCCTTTGATAAGTGATTGGCTAAAGGAGATGTGAAACATATCTACAATACAGTACTTACTACTCAGCCGTAAGAAAAGATGAAATATTGCCATTTGTAACAACTGGGTTGATCTCAAGAGCATCATGCTAAGCAAAATAGATCAGACAAAAAAGTTAAGAACCATGTGATTTTACTCATATGTGGGATAGAAAACTGAAAGCAACAAATGAACAAGCAAGAAAAAGAAATGGTTTTTCTCTGCAACCTCTCCAACACTTGTTATAGTGGTTACCAGACAGATTGGGGTGAGGGGTAGTTATGGGTAAAGTGGGTCAAATATATGGTGATGGAAGAAGATTTGACCTTGGGTGGTGGGAACACAATATACATATAAGGTATCATAGAAATATACACTTAAAACCTATGTAATTTTATTGACCAACGTCACTCCACTAAAGTTAATTAAAAAATAAAAAAAAGCAACACAAAAGAAGAAGAAATATGTAGAGAAACAGAAGGACCAGGAGAGACTGGCATCAAAGAAACCAAAGGAGGAGAGCTTTCCAAGAGAAAGTGAAGGTGATGGTGACCAATCAGGTGAGAAGCAGCAGATGAAAATGCCGGACAGATCACTACATTCGGTCAGGATCTGTTTGGTCCTGTCGTGAGGAGAACAGTTTCAGGGGGTGATACGTGTCATATTGAGATTTTAGTGGATATGCAAGAATAAAGGAAGGATAATAAAATCATAGACTGAGATTCAGAGAAAATTTTATCCTCTTTAGCCAAGAGTTTACTGCTGGCTGCCTTAAAATGCCTTGTTTGCTTTAATTAAGGACTGAAGAAAATCTATTAGTGCTTGTAATTCATACTCAAAACAATGACTTAATACTGGTTTCATTAATTACCCAAGAGAGAAGTTCATTAGCTAGTGAGTGCACACCTAATGATCAGCCCATGTAGTGGAACTTGTGATATTAAAACGGGTTGAATTACAGGAGCAAGTCCCAATCTGCATATAGTCCCTTTGGGTTCACCCCTCAGCTGTTTTCTAGAAAAGAAGGAGTCTTCAGCAAAGACGCAGCCTCCCTGAGGCATACAATGAAAGGTTAGTGCCAAGAGGCAGAGTGACACCCTTGCTGCCTCTGGGAGATCAGATCTTTGCAGTCTTGGGGAATACAGCTCTCCTCAAACCAAAGTCTCCTTGGTGTGTTTCGGAACTAAATCCAGAAGTCTAGCCACAAGTCTATTCTGAGGAAAAGACACAGGGACCCAGTTAGAATGGGAGAGGGAAAAGGGGACACAAACAAACAAAAAATGACTTGGATTAATATTTCCTTTACCATGGATTTACCCGGTCACAGACATGAAAGGCTGTCAACTATAGAAAAAGAATTTTGGTCTTTAGATCTGTGAATCTTTTTTCTCTAAGGCTGGCAGAAAACAGTAAGAGTCACCCTTGGAACATTTTAGGAACTACTTGTGGTTTCTCACTAGTCCTATCACAAGTCGTCTGCTGGGTTTGAATTAGTTGGTCATTCTCTCTATCAAAAATACAGTATCCCCCTATTATTTTTGGTTTCACTTTTCACGATTTTAGTTACCTGATGTCAGTCATGGTCAGAAAATATTAAACAGAAAACCCAGAAATAAGCAATTCATAAAATTTAAATTGTGATCCATACTGAGTAGTGTGATGAAATCTTACGAAGTCCTGCTCCATCCTGCCCAGTACGGGAATCACCCCTCTGTCCAGTATCTCCAGGCTGCTGACCTTCTTCACCTGTTAGTCACTTCGTAGCCACCATCTTGGTTATCAGATCAACTCTTGTGGTATCACAGTGCTTGTGTTTAAGTAACCCCTATTTTACTTAATAATGGCCCCAAAGTGGAAGAGTAGTGATGCTGGCAATTTGAATATGCCAAAGCGAAGCCATAAATGCATCCTTTAAGTGAAAAGGTGAGTATGATACCATAAGACATTTTGAGATAGGGAGACTACATCCACATAAATTTTATTATAGCATATTGTCATATTGTTGTATTAGTTATATTGTTAATCTCTTACCATGCCTAATTTGTAAATTAAAATATATATGGGGAAAACATAGCATATATAGGGTTTGTTACTATCCGTGGTTTCAAGTCCCCACTGGTAATCTCAGAACATATCCCCATGGATGAGGGAGGACCACTGGATACTATCTTGGTTCACTTGGCACCAGTTCTTCTCTGATTCTCTTCTTTTCCAACTCTCCCCCAAATCTTGATTCCTTTGTCTTTGCTAATCCCTTAAAGTGTGCATTCTCCTCCTAGATACAGTCACCAGCTCTCTCCTTACTTTATGCCTTTTCTTGGAAAATCTTATATTCTCTCATGGAATCACCTATCACCTGTACTCATGTGATCTCAAATCTATACACCCAGTTCCTTTCTCCTAAGCTTCGTATCCACCTTTCCAGCTGCCTATTGAACAGCTTCTCTGTTCAAGTATCTACAGGCCACTTGAACTCAATATATCTGAAACCAAATTTGCAGTCTCTCCACCCAATGCCCAATTCCCCACCAAACTTGTTCTTTTTCCCTTAGTTGATGGCATCAACCTCTACCCAACCAAATGAGCTAGAGAACCTAGACTTACCCTTTCCACTTCCGACACCCAGTTTCTTTCTGAATTGTGGCCACTCTGCTCTTTGACATTTATCTATTCATCATTTATTCATTCATTCATCAAATGAGTTTATTCCATGCCAGGCACTGGAGTAATGGCAATGAACAAAACAAATAAAGTTCATGCTCTTGTAACTTATATTTAATAGGGGGACATAGGCAATGGACAAATAAAAATATAATGGTGGCTGGCATTAGTGCCAAGATGAAAAATAAAGCAGGATAAGGGAATAAAGAGTAAAAGAAGGGAGTTACCATTTTAGATATATTGATTAGAGAAGACATTTCTGGTGAGGTCACAGATGAAGAGACGTCTGAGTGCCCGAGAGCACGGAGTGTCTGGACATAACCCTGCTTCTGCGTCCTCACTGGCCCTGACCAGGTTCCGTCTCCATCACCGCCCTCGCAGGAGTTTTCTGGCTCCATGCTTCAATCTTCATATTTCTTGCTCTCATCTGACCTCTCATTCCTTTTGTACCTGGAGTGTATGGTCCAGTTCACCAAACTCGTTGGAGCTCTCTGAACATACCACACTTTTCATTTCCTTAGACATGTTTTCTGTGTTTTGTCCCTTTTTCCTGGAATGTCCCTGCCTGAATGCCACTGTTGGGTGATCATTAGTTATTCTTTCCATATCCTTGT
The DNA here is from genome assembly GCF_022682495.2 of Desmodus rotundus. Lineage (NCBI taxonomy): Eukaryota > Metazoa > Chordata > Mammalia > Chiroptera > Phyllostomidae > Desmodus > Desmodus rotundus. The sequence continues at coordinate 48,730,808 of NC_071392.1, read as the reverse complement.
AAACTGCCTTAAATTTTTATCAAACAAGTCAAATAGGAATGCCAGTGAATAAAATTCAGTCTAAATTTTACTTTTTTTTGTGACATCTCTTTTGAACTACAAAAATTTAAATTTTCCATCCTCAATACTGCCCAAACATTTGTTACTAGAATCTATTGCAGGGGTTAGTAAATGTTTTCTCTAATGGACCAAAAAGTAAATATTTTAGGCTTTATGGCCAGATGGCATGTGTCACAATCACTCAGCTCTGCTACTGTAGCGTGAAAGCAGCCATAGATGATACGAATGAATGAGCATGGCTATGTTTGTTTAGAGAAAGTTTGTTTACAAAAAGAGGAGTCAAAGCATAGTTTGCCCATCCCTGCTCTGTTGCCATCTTGTATTGTATTGTTATTATTAGTTTATGTGTCTGCTTCTACAACTAAGTTATGAGTTCTTTGAGGATAAGAACACAGCAACTATATATTATTGTTTCTCTGTGGCAGATTGTTTTTTCAAAGATGGTCATAGTGACATTTCCCATCTCTCCTGCTCTCCTGCAGTGTGATCCCCCACTGCCCCTCCTGAGACGGGGTCGAACTTCCCTCCCTTGAATCTGGGGTGGCTTATAAATCACTTGTCACCATAGGACATTGGGGAAGTGAGGCTGTGTGATTCCTGAACCTAAGACTGAAAAGGCCATGCCCTTTGGTTCTCTTGTAACACTGACTGTGGGTATGTTCCCTTTGGGGACCCAGCCACCATTCTTCCCAGAAGTACAAAACACATGGAGGGGCCATGTATAGATGCTCAGATCAACAGTTCCGGCTGAGCCCTACTTGAGTCATTCCAGTCCAGGTACCAGACAGATGAGTCAAGAGCCTTCCCATGATCCCAGTCCCCATCCCCCATCCTACTGTTCTAAGTTACTTAGCTGAGGCCCCAGAAGGGTGTTGAACCAGAGAGTTGCTGCCCCCAACTAGCCATGACCAAATTGTAAACTTGTGAACAAAGCAAATGATGATTGTTGTTGTATTACTCCATTATGCTTTCTTTTTTACGGAGATATAATTGATATATAACATTGTATAAATTTAAAGTGCTTTGATATACACATATTACAAATGATTACCACCATAGCTGATAGCTAATGCAACTATTACACAATTACCATTTCTTTTTTGTGTTGAGAACATTTAAGATCTACTCCCTGAGCAACTTTCAGGTATATATGCAGTATAATTAACTATAATTGGCTTGCTATATATTAGATTCCATTAGGTTTTGAGATGTCTTATTACATAGTAAAAGGTAGTTGGAACATAACCCATGTTATGGTTTTATTTTTAACACCAAAGCAACAACAAAAATAAGAACCCAAATGTCATATTGTCTATGTGTGATTTTTACTTTAAGATATTTTAGTATGTTATATACATGGGCATAATGAGCAGTAATCTAAGTCCTAGGGGCCTTAAACTAGCATTTTGAGATGCTTTAACCAAGAATTTATCTTCTAGGCAGAATTGGTTAATTAGCACTTAAAGCTCTCTAACTAAGAATTCACATTCCAAAGAGGTGAGCCCTAGTTGTAAATATAGACATCTAAGTCTACACCATAGAGCTTGTTAATTATCAGCATAGGGACGTTTACAATAATATTTAATTGTTGCAATTAAGAGTTTTAAAAATATATGGTTAAGTAGAAAGATTTGGTGGACCCTACCTCCCTTGGATAAATAAACCGTAAGAATAACCAGGCCGAGCAACAACAAATATTTGGAGTTAGGAACAAGGTCTAGAACTCTATTTGATTCTGTATTTCCTGCTTAGTGAAGGACCAGGCCACCTAATGCCACCCAGTAAAACTAGAAGTTTTGCTGGTTCTGCTCTCAGAATATCATTTATCTGCCTCAGAGAGAACTCTTCTTGCCACGTGATTGTTGGAGTGTATTGTCTAGGACAGAGGGCAGGGACTTCTCTTAGAGTAATCAGGTTTTGTTCCTGATTACTACTAAATTTGCATACATGGCAAAATTTGGTCTAAGATTTCTATTGTAATTTTAGGAAAAAAGAGATCTTTTTGTCGGGCAGTGTGTGAAGTGGGGGCAATTGCTGTGGATGATGTGATAGACAATACACTTCAATGAGATTAGTCACCCTCATGCTAAATTGTTTCTGTGATTTCTCCCAGAAGGTGACACAAGCATCTGCTAGTGCAGGTTTAGAATGTTGGACTGAGCCAGGCAGGTTGGTTAATGGACAATGACAAGAAGACACCCCGTGAGATTCACGAATAGCATCACTTAGCGTGGAATAATCACTATGCACCTTTGAATGCCACTTTGTTATTTTCTACATGTTTCTGAAAGACAACTTTTGATTTATAGATGCTAATGAATGTGGAATTGGCATTTAACTTTCTAGATGTGTTATTTGTTTGAGAGCAATGTAAGTAAAAGTGCTGCAGGGTACACTAATGGCCTACAGCCTCTCTTCAGGAGATGCATGCCTCCACTTTAACGCACTTGGTTATCAGTCAGCTCGTCTTTAGGCGTCCTCCCTGGCTGCAGAGAGCAAAGGGCTGCCCAGATTGTCACTCTGGCACAGCTGGCTGCTTTCTCTTCTGATCTGCAGCTGTGTCCTCCAGATCTGCTGAGATGTCCCACAGGCATCTAAAAAATGAATGGTTCAAAGCCGAACACATCATTCCCCCTGCTCAAACCGCCCTTCTTCCTGTGCTCCCTGTTTCAGTAAATGACATCACCATCTGCCCAGAGGCACAAGCCAGAAACCTATGGGTTCCCTTTGACCTTTTTCATAAGCTGCATCCAAACAACTTCAGGTTCTGTTGATTTTAACTTCAAAACAATGTTCAAAATACATCCACTTCACTCTGCCCCACCACCATAATCTAGTCCAGGGTGCTACGAGGTCATACCTGGATTACTGAATACTTCCTGATCTCCTCCTATATTCTCTTGCAGTAAGATGTTAGTGAATGTTAGTGGAGATAAAAACATACTTGTTTTATTCCTGTATTTTTATTTCCTTTTCCCTATTAAGCATGTATGGTAATATCAACAGTAAATATGTACTATAAAGAATGGGAAGAGCAGGATCTAAAATATTCAATAATAAATTGTAAAGCAGTGATTTTGTGAGTAATGAGATGCCTGGGGTGCATCTGCATAGCTAACTGGCCAGGAATTCCATGGGTCTGCCTGGATCATCCTGATGGCAGTGGTTTGCTACACTTACATATTTATAGGGACCATTCTGAGTCCTGCGCCTGAATAGGACTTCCAGTACTTTAACGAGGATTGCATAAATTTCCAGGTTTTTTGGCAGAAATCTACCCTCCTCCCTGCTCTCTGATCGGGGGCTGCCTGCCATCTTCCTTTGCAGACTTGCTCTTCCTTCCATTTCATTCCCCCACTCTTCCCAGGCAGTTATCATGATTGACCTACACTTGTTTGAGAATGGGAGCTGGATGGAGGACTTGAGGTGATGGTGTCATGTTATGGAAGAGTTGTGACATCAGAGGGCTTGTTATCATGAATTTTTGTGCTTTGCTCTTTGCTTCAGGGAAGGGATATAGAATATAAGAGAACAAAAATTCTTGATTTTGTTCTCATAACAGTATCAATAGATTCTGAAGTAGATTATGGAAAAGACAATTTATCATATGATATATATACATACACATTAGTATATATGCCAGTCATTTTTAAACAGATTTAATTTCTGTAGTAATGAGAAAACTAAGTACGTAGATAAAACTGTGAACTTAATAAGTATGTGTTGTAGGCATTTCCTTACAAAACCACTTTCTTTCATGGTTGAGTCTCAAATACCATAAAACTGCTAATCTATTTTATTTAAATTCTTGTTTGAGCAAAAGTTCCTATGACTGCATCACAAATGAGTGGCAGACTATCCCACCAGGGCTGGCCTGATGACAGGGACAGCCCTGAGCCTCAGCAAAACTGACTGTGTATTATGCCTCTGGATATAATGGCTCAGTGCGACCACCAGATGGTATAGTTCTTCCCAGAGAAAGTGAAGTTCTGCTCAGAGGAAAAGAAAAGCCAAGTAAAGGTCTCTGGTTAATTTTGAACTAAACAATGTGAATTGGATATGGATGTGTGAGCATGTATATCCGGAAAAGTCATGACTGAAGTGAAAGCCAGCACCTCCTTCTCTCATCACAAGTATGATTGTGATCTCTTGCTAAAGTAAGTGTAAATAGAATTTTTGTGATGGGAATCACATTTAAATGTGCTAAAGAAGCTAGTGATGTAAGGAGTCATGAGGGAGATTCTTTTCTAAAACGAATATGTAATTGCATATTCATTTTATGCAATTACATAAAGACTGTGAGATATCTTTGTTGTAATTATTCATAGGTTTTCTGGGCATGCTTCTGGGCATGTTTTCTTTTTCTTTTTTAAGCAGACTCATTAAGAGTTTTTTTATCATAATTTTTTATTATTTTATTTTATTTTATTTTATTGTTGTTCAAATACAATTGTCTGCATTTTCCCACCCACAATAAACCTAAAAATCCATAGATTGTAAGAGGCACCATTATTTTATGCTCTACCAAAGAAGAGTGTAGTCTGACAAATGAAGTAATGCTTTATAATTTTTTATTTTATATGTATTGAAAGAGTTCCTAGACTAATTTAGATATAGATTTTTACACTATATCAATCTAGTACAGCAGTTTCCATTTAAAAAATCTCATAATTGCTTTATACTCTTATAAATTATTGAGGAGCCCTGACTGGTGTGACTCAGTGGATTGTGGCCTGTGAACCAAAGAGTCACTAGTTCAATTCCCAGTCAGGACACATGCTTGGATTGTTGTAGGCCAGGTCCCCAGTAGGGGACAGGCAAGGGGCAACCACACATTGATTTTTCCCTCCCCCTCCTTCTCCCCCCTTCCCCTCTCCCTTAAAAACAAATATTTAAAAAATTATTGAGGAGCTCTAAAAGCTTTAGTTTATATAAACTTAATTCATTGATATGTATAGTATTAGAAATTAAAACTGAGAAATTTTATAAAAAGTTAATAATTATTTTAAAACAATCATAACAAATCAATTAACATTATATGTTAAACTAAATAACATATTTTATAAATATATTTTCAAAAAATTATTGTGAATAGTAGCATTGTTTTACATTTTTCTAAATCTTTTTTATATTAATATCTGGTTTAATATAATTCAGCTGGATTCTCATATCTTTTTCTGCATTCAATCTATTATACTATGTCTTTTTGGTGGAAGTATATGACAAAATGCCTAGCCTTTATCTGCAAAGATCTATCTATCTATCATCTATCTATCTATATATCAGATTATATATCATCTAGATTTTAATAGCCTTTAATAACCTTTTTGATAACTGTGGGTATTCTTCTTTGATACCACAAAAAAACTGGCAAATGGTATTTTCTTAAATATTAGTTGCAATATCAAATCTGAAACCCTATCAATGAACTTGTATATTCTGTTACATTAACATCTAGTACATGTTGGTGGGAATGTGGACTGGTGCAGCCACTGTGGAAAACAGTGTGGAGTTTTTCTCAGAAAACTAAAAATGGAACTGCCTTTTGACCCGACAATTCCACTCTGGGACTGTACCCTAAGAATCCTGAAACACCAATTCAAAAGGACCTATGCACCCCAATGTTCATAGCAGCACAATTTACAATAGCCAAGTGCTGGAAGCAGCCTAAGTGCCCATCAGTAAATGAGTGGATCAAAAAACTATGGTACATTTACACAATGGAATACTATGCAGTAGAAAGAAACAAGAAGCTCCTACCCTTTGCAACAGCATGGATGGAACTGGAGAGCATTATGATAAGTGAAATAAGCCAGGCGGTGAAAGACAGTCTCACCTATAAGTGGAACCTAATCAACAAACCAAACAAGCAAGCAAAATAAAACCAGAGATATTGAAATAAGGAACAAACTGACAGGAACCAGAGGGGAGGAAGGAAAGGATAATAGGTGGGAAAGGCGGAAGGGTCATCAAAGAACATGTATAAAGGACACATGGACAAGGCCAAATGGGGATAGACTGAGGATGGGAGGTAGGGATGGCTGGGGGTGGGGTAGTGGTGGGGGGAAAATGGAGACAACTGTACTTGAACAACAATGAAAAAAATTCAAAACCAAAAACTAAAACAAAAATAGAACATCTACATTCTTTAACATCCTGTTTCTCAACTTACTGTTATAATTCCTAGTATTTTGGATTCACTGTTTTTACCCTACATATCAGACATTATTATTGTTGTTTTATGAATAAAATATTGGTTTAGATGCAACAAAAAAAGAAGATGCAGTCTCTGTGCCTATGTTAAGTTCCTAGCATTTATTTATCTCCATAGATATTTTGCCACAGATGTTGAGAACGGATGCTCCACACATGTAATGCCCTGGATCTTCAATTGGGGCCCCTCAAATATAGAGGAGGAGCTGGGGTGAAGCCACTGCTTGGCCCAGGGAATTTGTAGAAGAATAAGAATCACTTCTATTGTCTAGGCTGTTGGCAACAAAAGTGACCAAGGAGAACATGGGTTCACACTGAGTCCATGTGAGCAAAAACTATTAAGTGAGCAAAGTCTGTTGAGACTTAGAGTCTACAGTCAGTTAGTCAGAAGTAACATGAGAGAGCCCAATCCTGTGAAGATGCAGTGTTGTTACAGGCAGGACTGTACAGGTAAGGAGAGATACATACACAATAAAAGAAGACTCTTATGGATTTTTGATGGGAATAACTCTTGATTAATAAAATTTTGGTGTGAGGGGTGACACAGAAAGATTTTGCTAAAGTAACAAGGAGATGACTGAAGATTTGGAAACCATGCATATGAGAACAGAAAGTATAAAAATGAAGACATTCATGTTTTCCTTCTATAGATAGTTCGCACTACTGCAGATACAAACCGCCGCCCTTTATTTCTTTCAATGTCAGTGGTGACCCTAAAAGCATTGCTGGGAGATACCTGCTTCCTGTGGAGCTGAAAGATCTGTAGGGCAGGAAAATGGAAATGTAAGTGGTTGTCTTTGGTATCAGCATTGATTTCATAAAATTATATTAACCTGTACTTGGAAATGCTGCCATTATTTATTTCTATATCTGGCAGTTAGAGCTGGGATCTGACCTTTGACACAGGGTCCTTTCTTACCATTCCTGTAGAGGAAAATGAGTTGTGGGAGATACTGCAAGCTAAGTAAAGGACATCTGAAGAAGCAAACTTGGCACTTAGATATTTAGATGAAGCGCGGTTTAATCAAAATTAGTCATGCGGATATGCCATCATTTTGCTAATAATATTCTGAAGAATGCAAAGTAAACTTATTTTATCCACATTTTGACTGAGAAGGTGTTCGCAGGGAGTTATGAAGAGGCAGCATTGAAAGCAAATGCATTTTTAATTTTTTCTGTTATAGTTCTGTTGCTTTCAAAATAGCAGTGCTTTTCAAATCGTAGCATTAATTCAAAGAAGTGTAATTCTGTGTGGTTAATGGGGATTGACTCAGTCATTTCTTTTTTCCAATGGTTTATAGTTATTGTTTATGAAATTACTTTTGAAGTTGAGTCATTTCTGAAATGCTCTGGGTAATTAATTTTACCATAAATGCAGGTGGTAAATATCAATCCATTACTGTTTGGGACAGAACCCCCAAAATATGGTTGACATTTCTGTTATTATTACAAAACTTGGAAGGAGTGACTTGAGTTTGTATAAAATATTACAGTGCATTCGTTCAGTCACACAGTGTCATAGATCAGGCTCCTTAGAAGCAGATATTGAGCTGAGGACTCATGGGCAAGTGAGCTGCACTCTCATAGTCCCACAGCAGTCAGTCATTGGCTGTGGGCTTCTGCGGGGGAGAAGAAAGTGCCCAGGCACCCAGGTCCTCTGCACAAGCTGGCAAAATAGCTCTGGTAGCTCCAGAGCAGTGCCCTGAAGATGCATGGAGGGATGGGGTCCCTGGAATCAAAAATACATAAAGGGATGCACAGAAACAAGACCAGATTTAGAAAGATGTAATCAGGAAGGAGAACCAGCAGTGTCCACTGCACTCAGCAAATATTTATTGATCACCTACTATGTGCGAGTTACTGTTCAAAGCTCTGAGGATTCAGCTAATGGGGAAGGTGATAAGTTAGGTAATACATGAATAACATTTAGCAACATGGAAATACACATTATGAAGACTATAGGGCAAGGGAATAGACAATGATTAGGGGTGCTGGGTTAGGTAGGGTACTCAGGGTAAACTAAATAAACAAACTATGTAAAAAAATGTGTTTTAGTTTCCATGGAGCTAGCCTTTGGGAAGTACTGCATTGTGTATTGTTTCTCCCTAACCCTGGGAACTTCTTTCACATGGAGCTCATAGAAGGGAAGTGGGCCTTCTATTTGAATAAAACCATCACAATAGGTATTCTTGACATAGGAACAACAAACATGAAATAGTCTTTAAAATTTTCCCCTCTGCATTTATTTCTAAATGTTTTGAAGTCAAATATTTGGGGAGGCAAAGGAAAAAGAAAATTTTATATGTTAAGAATTCTGAAAATGTATATTGGTAAGCTTCTTAATTCTGATTGAATTTTTAAAAAATCTAAGTTACTTTGGGGAGAATGAGTAGAAAAGGAGGAAAACACAGTCATCTTGCTTATAAAATTACCTTTGTTGTTTTTAAGCTGAAGATCCGGAGAATCTAAATGACACAATAGACTTCACAAAGAAAGGTGTGATGTGACAAGGTCACAGCGGTACAGAGGGGACATGTCAGGTCGAATACTAGATCTTCTGTTTCAGAGGGAACTGGACTCTTGTCACTGATTCAAGCTAAAACTCACAAGTGACTGCCCATCTATTAATGTCTGGGGTTATGCTTGTGGGGGATTTTACTGGAAAATGCTATTTTAGAAATTCTTTCCCCTGATTATTTCATGTGAAGCAACTTCTGGTAACCCCATTTAATTACTGTCTCACTAACCTCTAATTTCTCTTTGGCCTTTTGGGCCGCAGAAATAGGCAAGAGTTGATGGTGGAAGGATATAAATAGGAATTTGCTAGCAGAAATCAAATAGTTTCCTTTCTTTCTTAGTCTCCATGATAAATGTTTCAGGGCTCTTCCAGTAGTGAAGAGAGAAGGTAAGACAGATTAAATTGGTCCTCCTGTGTAATTTTTAGTAGGTAATATTTCCTAGCTTTGTTTTATTAGAAAAATATATACTAGGTTAAGAAATTAAATGGTTTGAGGATTTTGAAAGTTCATCAATTAGCATTCATACCATTATCAAAGCACCAATATTCATCATAATTCAAAAACTAATCAGTAATCAATTAATGTAAATAATTTAATGTAATAATATTGAAATGAATTATGTGGCAATGCCCTTCAGGTACCTATTTTAAATGCGAAAAAAAGTACATTCAATTAACAATGAAACATATAACAGCAAAGGGGATCAGATATTGCCCTCCTTTGGTCAGCCTAACTATGAAGAGAAAATCTCCTGGGAACTGTGAAATTAGAATATATCAAGAGCCATTTATCACTCAGCAAATATTCACTGATCACCTTACTGATGTAGGTGGTGAAGATAAACCACAGACAACCCCTGACCTTATGGAGCTTACATTCTAGAGGCGGGGTAGGGACACACACACACACATTATGACTAGTGTGGTCAAGAAAATAAATGGAGCAATAGAATATAGAGCAGGGTTGGCAGATTTTTTCTGTAAAGGGCCAGATGGTAAATATTTAAGCTACAGGTTATACAGTCTCTGTCTCAACCTCCACTACTCACCTCTGCTGTATGTGAGTGAATGGACATGGCCATGTTCCAATAAAACTCTACCCACAAAACAACGACAACCGTGGTGGGCAGATTTGGACTGAGGGATGTAGTTTAGTGACTCCTGAGGTAGAGTGGTACTTGGAGTGGGAGATGGTGACTTCAGACTGGGTGTTAGGGGGCACTCCTCTGAGGTGGCAGCATTTGGAATGAAAGTAGAATGACAAGAAGCCAGCTTGCGTGAAGAGAATTCTAAGCAGAGGGAATAGCTGGGCCAAAGGTCCTGTGGGAGGAACAGGCTTGGTCTCCTTGATAGGGGTGGCCACTTCATTTTTGCTGTGTAATGCGTGGCATGCCACTGAATTCTCTGAGCCTTTTTTTTCATGAATAGGAATGATAATAGCTTATAGGCTTTTTGTGAAGTAATGTAAGAAGAGTGAAAATATTTTTCTGGGCAAATATTAGGGAGTATTATTAATAACTAGGATTTAGAAAAATAGTTGTGAATAAACTTTAATAGAATCAGGAGTTGGGCATCAAAGTTTTATATTTTTCATATTTTTACCACTGGGGTCATTATTTCATCTGTAACTTACTATACTGTGTATTAAAGCATAGTAACCACTTTACTCCTTGCCAAGTGCTTCTCAATTTTATTTGCCAATCTTATTAGTAGTTATGAAAAATTGTCATTGTTATTCTCTATGTGTGTTTAGTGAATAGTTATTAGATTAATTTTTTTGTTACCTAGAAGCAAAAAAAAATTGTGAGACCACAGGCTTCCAAGTTTCTCTTCTGTGAAAGCCGTCTAGGCAGCTGATGAGCCATCAACCTGACCAAGCGAGACCTCAGCATTCCTGCCTTATATTTTCAAAGGACTAGGAACAGCATGGTCTGTAAGTCCATTCATGATTTGTCTCTGTGTGCCACTGAAGCTTGTCTCCTCTTGTGCCTATCCCCCAGCACACGCTTCACCCCAGGTTTATGTCCCCACCTCAGTTCTGTAGTCAAAGTTCACACTGCTTCTGTGTCACTGCTGTGAACCCCTCTCTGCCCCACACAGTCCTTTAAGTGTGGGGGATAGCGTGTGAGGAAGAGAAGAGTACCTGGGGAGTGCTGCTACCCAGTGCTTAGTGTTGTCAATGTAGAGACTAGCCCAATGGACCACTGCCTCACTTTACCCGATTGAGAGCTGAGCAGAATGAGTGAGAGCAAACCGGCAACAGATGTTTGTCTCAAAGTTTTTGTCTCAAGGAAATGTCCATCAAGAATGTGGAAACAGGAAAGAAACTAGATTCTCTTCTGTGTAATAATGTGACTTCCTCACTCTATGGGAAAAAATTACAATGATTTTAGTAAACATTTTCTTCCTCATTAAGGCTTTAGACTGTCCATGAGCATTAATATTTGTCCCTGAAGGATGTGTGATGGACTTGGTGTAACGGGTCCACCTTTGAATCAATAGGTGTTAAATAAACAGGTGTGTAGGTGTGTGCTCCCAGCTTACCCTGTGGGGAACTCTAGAAATGAGACTAAATTGGAGGGCTATGTTCCCCCTGGATATTCCCTCCTCACCCCGTCCCTGGCACATGAGGGATCATAGACATTGCTGATTGTCTTACTGAAGCCCCTGCTGAAAGGCTCAGATGAGGGATGCACTCTAATGGGGAGGATGCATTCTGGGGTGGTAATGGACCCCCCTGGGTGAGGGGCACAGTTTTTCAGAAGGTGATGAAGATTTTCCTCCTGAAAACTAGAGGCAAGTATCTTCCTTGAGGGAGAAGCTTTCTTCCTTTCTTTCTTTCTTTCTTTCTTTCTTTCTTTCTTTCTTTCTTTCTTTCTTTCTTTCTTTCTTTCTTTCTTTCTTTCTTTCTTTCTTTCTTTCTTTCAGATTTTCTTTATTTCTAGAGAGAGGGGTAGGAGGGAAAAAGAGAGGGAAAAAGAGAAACATTGATGTGTAAGAGAAACATTGACTGTTGCCTATCACACAGCCCCTACTGGGGACTTGGCCTGCAACCCAAGCCTGTGCCCTGGAATGGCACATGGAAATGACAACCATTTAGTTTAATGTATGATGCCCAACCCATGGAGCCATGCCAGTCAGGGCTGAGGGAGACCTTTAGATATGAAGGCTTTGGATTCAGGATGCAAACAGGTTAATTTTGAGCCTGAGTGGAAGCCCAGTTTTGAAGAGTTAACATCTCAGGTGTCTGTTGCCTATAGATTCTGAAAGAAGTCAAACCAGCATTCAGTTTAACTTTTTTTTTGCCTATGTTCCCTTTCAAATTACCTTGATCCTTCAGTAAAGAAATTTTCCCGAAATGGCTGGTGTAGGTAAATTGGGGGAGCTGGATTGCAGAGTCAGGGCAGCAAAGGGGAGGGTCTGAACTATGTCTGCAGAGCCTGCAGAGGAGCCGTGGGGTCACCAGCAGGGCTCTCGGCAGAGAGCGGGGCCGTGAGATTGTGAGTCCTAAGACCAAATTCTGTCTTGAGAGCTTCTCAAAACCTTGTGGAAGTGCAGCAGGTAGGATGGGGAAATTATAAGTGTGTAATTTATCAATAACCAGATCACTTGAATTTTAATTCATGATTAAAGCCTTATGCTGGAAGACTATAATTCTGGTGACATTCAGCCATTAGGCAAGAAAGATTTCATTCGGGGGTAAGAAACTTGGTTTTACTTCTGGAATCACAACTCTGGACTATTATTCACTTCCTCTACCATGAGGCCAGACCCATGAATGGCAACAGCAGAATTTACTACCCGAAACCCAGGAAGGCAAAAAGAGCTATGTCATTGGCCCACGTGGTAGAGAGCCAGAAAATGTGCATGTGCTGAGTCAAGTACCGGCGTGGGCAAAGTAGGTGTACAGTTGGGAGTACACAAAGCGGAGTTTATTTTTGTATCATTATTCATTCTTGCATTATGCTTTTTATACAAATAATTGTAAACCTACTTTTGCTCACCCCTGTATTTCTGCCTGTCCTCCCAAAGAAGGGCCCTTTCCTTGTAATAGGGATATCTTCAAAGAGCACGTGAATACATTGTGAATAAGATGCAATCAGAGAGGATAAAAATACCCCTGATGCTGATTAGAACAGAATGTGTTTTCTCTAAAATGCATGCATGCATTTATTTCAATCTTCTAATGGATTTGATATACAGTCCACACCCTCTGAGGCCCTATTTTGAAAACTACAATCACTGTAGTCAATCATTACAAATACTCCCTTGCATACCTCTCTCACTTTACACTACCTGCTTGGCAAAACTACAGCCCCAGATCAATCCAGTTCTGCCTTGCACCTGTGCAGCTGAATGTGGCAGGTAACTAACAAACCACACTTTGATGTTAATTGAATTACTGAACACAAACTTTAAGTGGGCCTTTAATGCCACACTTCTCTGCTCCATTCACTCTTCCATGACTTCTTTTCTCTCTCTCTTCCTCCTTCTCATCCTTCTCTTCTTTCTCCTCTTCCACTGCCTACTTGTTAAATTGAGATACAAATTATGCTCAGAGAAATGCACAGATTATGTTTGATAATTTGGCAGATGCATACATTGAGTAACCCTTATCAAGATATATTGGCTTGGCCAAAAAGTCTGTTTTTTTTTGTTTTTTGGTTTTTTTTTTTGGCAAGATGGCTCTAGTAGCACTTAATTGTCTTTAACTTCATTTGAAACACTTTTGTTAGATTGTATTGTGACAGCTGTCACATCAGCATGCATTAAAAAACACTTACAAAATTGGTGAATTTTTGTGTAGGCATTTTAATATTGAAGATGGAAGAAAATATATAACATTTTGGTATATTATATTTTATTATTTCAAGAAAGGTAAAAACACAACTGAAACATAAAAGAGATTTGTGGAGTGTATGGAGAACATGCTGTGGCTGATTAAACATGTCCAAAGTGGTTTGCGAAGTTTCGTGTTGGAGGTTTCTTGCTGGGTGATGCTCCACAGTCGGGTAGACCAATTGAAGTTGATAGCAATCAAATTGAGACATTAATTGAGAACAATCTACATCATACCCTGCGGGAGATAGCTGACATACTAAAAATATCCAAATCAATAAAGTTATTGGTGAAAATGAAAAATGTCTTTTATTTGACAGAAAAAACTAAACGAACTTTTTGGCAAACCCAATAAAGTACCACCATCACTCCAGAGGTTCCTTGAAGTCTCTTCCCAGTTGGTTCCTAACTCCACATCCCCAGGGACAAACACTGTTCTGATTTCTATTTTGAGTGACTATCTCACACTTTTTCCTTTCTCCTCAAGTCTTTAACTCCTTTTTCTCATCCCCACTCTCAGCTGATGATCTTGTTTCCTACTTCAGAGAGAAGATGAAAGCAGCAAGAAGAGACCTTTCATCTGCTCCCCCTGCTACTCTTTCCATCTACTAGCATTTGCATCTGCACATGACCTGTCTGGACCTGGACACGTCCTAGACAGGGTCTGAGCTCCTGTCTACAGCTAAGCACCGCCCTCTCCTCACTGCAATAGAAGAGCACTCTAGCAATTCTTTTCCTTTTCTCTCACGTAATGTTCCATACACCGGTGAACCCATTCTCCTGAGCATTTACTTCTGTGCTATTTTATATTCCTAAAAGAAAAATAAAACAACTCTTCTTGACTCCACCACCACTACCAGCCCTCATTCCTTTGCTCTTCATTCTAGAAAAAATCAAAGTGTAGTTTATATTCTTTGACTTTGATTCTTCCCTATTTGAGGGAGAATCTGAAATCCTTTCTATTCAGGCTTTACTCATTCCACCCCATGGAATCTGCTGTTCTCAAGGGGTGACTGCCGCACTTCCAAATCCAAAAGAAAATTTCTCAGTGTTTGACAGGATTACATGCAATCGGCCCCTTTCCTCCTTTTATAAAATGTCTTCACTTGGCATTCACAACACTCTTTAGGGTTTCCTTACTGCTCAGTTCTTCTCAGTCTCAGTGTCCCCTGCGGCTTCCTTGTCTTCTTTCACTTTTTACATGGGGTGCCTCAGGCTCGGCCCTTGGTCTCCTACCTTCCTCTGTCTACATGCCGCTAGAGATCACACTGGGCTCATGGCTTTAAATACCAACTGTATGATGACGTTTTCCAAATTTATGTCTCCGGTCCAGATGACTGCCCTGAAATCCACACTTAGATTATCTAACTTCCCACTTAACATCTCTGCTAGAATGCGTGATAGACAGCTTGACTTGAACCTGCCCTGAACTGACCTCCCGATCTTCTATTATAGCCTACTTACAGGATAATTGATGGCAATCCATCCTTGTGGTTGTTCAGACCAAATTCTTCAAGTGATTTCTGACCCTTTTTTTACTCATACCCCTACATCCAATCTGAGGCAGGATAGTAAGAAGGTAGGAGAATTCCTTGGCCAGTGGAATGGGGAAACACACAGATAGCTGAACAAACTGGTCAAGCAAGTTACAGTCAGATACAGAAGGATTCCAGGGCGGAAATCCTTGGCTGCTTAGCAGTGGGCAAAATTGGTGCCAGACCTCCTCCTGAGGGCGGGCTTTCCTCTTCTGGTGCTGACCGATCAGTAGAGACCACAACCGTGGAAGGGCACACCTGGAAAACCTGAGGTCTTCCCTAAAATCTCCATCTTTGCAAAAGCAGATAAAACCTTTCAAGATAAGGAAGCCAGTGCATGCCCTCCTTGGGGGAATGCCCACTTGAATCTTCTTTTCTAGTGAATTTTCCCTTAAATTCTAAGGGTCCCCACGAAACTTGCAACTAGGGGAGCAATGGGCAGCAGCAGCCTGACCTGGGCTAGCCCCCTGAAACTGTCCCCAAGGCCCCTTTTCTCTGACTCTCTAGTGAGCTGACAGCAGCCCTACCTTGGCTCATTTCTTTCTTGTAAGGTTTCTAGAGAGACAAAGCAGCCCCACTGAGGCTCTTTCCTGTCACTTCCGTCCTAGGCCCTTCCTTGTTTCATTGTCCCAGCTTTAATCAATGCCCTCTCATAATCACCTGGACTCATGTGAAATCTTTGCTTCATGAAGTCAAGAGAACCACACACTGCAGGCCAGCCCAAAGCAGACCCACTCCAGCCCAGTTCCTGTCTGGTAACAAATCCAACAAGAAATTCTGTTGGCTCAATATGGCCAATAGTATTACTTTTCACCTAATACTCTAGTTTCTATTCTTGCCATGCCCTCCCCCCTTGCAGGATTAAATATCCCTACTTTGCTGAGCTTAGGAGTGACTATCTGACTTGCTTTAATCAAATAAATGTGGGCAGAATTGATGGATATCATATCCAGTTTTTGCAATAAGAGCTAATGTGTATGTTATATTTGTACATATTTGCCACGTCTTCTTTCTCCCTCTGCCACAATGTCCCACAGTGTTCCAGAAAGAGGCCACTCTGCCAGCCTGGACCTGGAGCCAGGTTACAAGGAGCAGAGCCACAGCTGACTCACCCTGGACACAAAGTGTTGTAAGCTGTTGATTTTGGGGTCTCTTGTTACCACAGCATAACTACTTATGCTGATCAACACACCCTCCAAAAAGTATCCAGACTCTGATTACTTCTACTACTATTCTGGTTCAAGCCATCATCATCTCTGGCCTGGATTAAACTGATCTCTCTGCATCTTTCCTGAGCCTCCTGTGGCCAATTCTCAGTAAAGCAGCCAGAGAGATCCTGTTAAAACCTGTTTTACTTCTCTATTCAAAACTCTGTAGTGGTTCCTGGTTTCACTTATAGTAAAAGCCAGTCCTTACCAGGCCAAGTGGCCCAGCATGATTAGCTTCCCTTTACCTCTCCATGATACTCCGATTTGTAACAAGAAATGCATCTTTGGTCTTCATCCCTGTTTCTGCCACAGAGCTCCTAAGCCCCTTGCAATTTCCGAAGTGATGGGAGCAATGATGTGTTTCTTGTGTTAATGAGGTGACTTTTAGACCTCACCCACAGGTGGGGGCTGGTTGCCAGCAGGAGCCAACCACGAGGTGAGAGGATTGGGATTTCTAGTCCCACCTTCTGATTTCTGGGGAGGAGCAGGAGGCTGAAGTTGAATCAGACCCTAATGGCTAATGATTTAATTAGTTATGACCACTTACTGAAGCCTCCATAAAACCCCCAAAGAACATTTTGTTGGCCTTTTTTTCCAAACAGCTTCCGTATTGGGGATGTGCCTCTGTGCTGGGCCCCCAGCTCCTTGAGGATCTCACCCTATGTATCTCTTCATTTGGCTGTTGATTTGTATCTTTTAATATCCAGTAATAAGTACTTAATCTAGTGAGTAAATGGGTTTTCCTGAGTTTTGTGACCCATTCTAGCAAATTAAACAAGGCTAAGGAGGTAGAGATGGGAACCTCTGATTTATGGCAAGTTGGTGAAAAGTACAGGCAACATCCTGCATTTGTGATTACCATCCTGAGCTGGAGGGTCTTTGGAACCTCCAATTTGTAGCTGGTGGGTCAGAAGCACAGGTAACAACCTGGGCTTGCAACTGACGTAGAGGGAGGTCTTGTGGGACTGAGCACTTTTATCTGTGGGATCAGATTCTATCTCCCAGGGACAGTGCGAGAATTGAGATGAATTCACCCTGCTGGTGTCTGAGAATTGCTGGTCGATGTGGGAAAGTCTAAACACACACAGTCACACTCACACGTTGGAACTGGGCCTGGGAGCCCTCTTCATCTCACCTCTCACCCTTCTCCCCTCACTCACTGTGTTCCAACTTCCCTGGCCCTGCTGTGCGCCACCTCAGCAGGCACCTTCTCACCTTAGCGCTTCCCTATGAACTCTTCTCCCGATATCCTCATACATAACTTCCTTTTTTCCTTCAAGCCTCTGCTCAAGTACCACCCTCTCTGAGGCCTGCCTTGACCCCTCTATGGAGAGTTGTATCCCTTTTACCTGCCACCTTTGATCCCCATTACCCTGGTTTGCCAGTTTTCTACACAGCCCTTATCACCTTTTAACATACTATATTAATTACTTTTCACATATCTTTAGTGTTTCTTGTTTATCGTCTGCCTCTCTCATTTGAATGTAAGTTCCACAAGGGCAGCAATCTTTGTTTTGTTCGCTGATTGTACTACTTGGCTGTGTCAGTGACAGCACATGAAAACATTGAATACTTAGGCAAATTAGGGAAAATATTTACTGTAAAAGTGAAGCTGGGAGGAGGTGATGCTAGAAGGAAGAGATGACTATGTCAACAACACAGTGGGATTGTAACAGGGTGCAGCAAGGGTCCCCAAATAGGGATTTGTAATGGGGTCCAGAACTCAGGGTGTCTGGGAAATATTTAAAAAATACGTATGTAGGATGTCCTTACCCCCACAAGTCTGACTGGGGGATGGGACACATAGAGCAGGGCCATTGAGAGTTGTTCTGCATAGCAACAGTTTTGCAACTAACCTCTGGCATGGACATTTAACGTATCTATCACTTTTAACTGGTTTCATGGATATGTTAAATAGCTGTGACCGGAGATGGCAGTGACTTCCACCCAGGACGTAACTGGGGGGCAACTCCCCCTGGTTATAGCGCCTGCGTGAGAGTTTGGAGATGGTTGGCTCCACACTATGGGACCATGCCTGCCCAGACTTACTCTGGTAGCCCAGAAAGCTGGAAAAATATGGGAATACTGGCAGGTGTAGCCGATTGTGGGAGAAGTTGGAAATGGGGATGCAGAAGAAAATTGGTGCTGGGATTTAAACCCAGGAGTGGCAGCCATGCTAGAGAGGGACTGTATGGCTTTTGGCGAGAAAGGGGGAACCACATGGCTTTGGGTCTCCCTTCACCGCACAGTTTAGGAAGCTGGGATGCAAGATGTAGCAGCAATGCAGAGCTCTTTCTTAGCAGTTTGGAAGAATGCAGGAGAAATGCAGTGGGAAGGAAAGGAGTGAAAGGACTCTTGCTGGTGGGCCAGGAGAAGCTGCCCTGCAGATTTGAATTAAGAACTGGAGATCGTGATGGCGACACAGCTGATGGTGCTGGGAACTGAGGGAGGCCTGCCAGCTGAGCACGGATTACTGGGAAGGACCAAGGGGCTACCTGAGCCAAGGACTTCTATTTCTCTTCCTGAGATACGGTACTCCGGACTGGGCAAAGGGGGAAGGAAGGACTGTGTGTGTTTATGTTTTAAGGGACTTGGGATTTTTAACGAGGACATTAGGTCATTACTCTAAGTCTGTATAACCTTTGAATAAATAATTCCTTTCTTTTTCACCAATCTCTGGCATTAAAGGCTATAATTCCCTGACAGCAGGCAAGGCGAACCTAGTACAGGGGGACCCTGGGCTAGGTAATAGTATTTTGTCCCCCTGCACAGGTCCATCGGGTAACAGGATCAGGACTCACCCTTACACAGCTTAGCCAGCAAGGAAACAGGGATGTTTGGTGGGTTTTACCCATTATTCCTTTCACTGGGAGTAAAATGAAAACTTCTTGCCCTGCCCACATATTTCTTGGGCCTGGGCCTGTCCTTTGTTCTTTCTTCCTTCCTTTTTTTTTTTCTTTTCTCTTCCTTTCTTTTCTTTTCTTTTCTTTTCTTTTTTCCTTTCCTTTCCTTTCCTTTCCTTTCCTTTCCTTTCCTTTCCTTTCCTTTCCTTTCCTTTCCTTTCCTTTCCTTTCCTTTCCTTTCCTTTCCTTTCCTTTCCTTTCCTTTCCTTTCCTTTCCTTTCCTTTCCTTTCCTTTCCTTTCCTTTCCTTTCCTTTCCTTTCCTTTCCTTTCCTTTCCTTTCCTTTCCTTTCCTTTCCTTTCCTTTCCTTTCCTTTCCTTTCCTTTCCTTTCCTTTCCTTTCCTTTCCTTTCCTTTCCTTTCCTTTCCTTTCCTTTCCTTTCCTTTCCTTTCCTTTCCTTTCCTTTCCTTTCCTTTCCTTTCCTTTCCTTTCCTTTCCTTTCCTTTCCTTTCCTTTCCTTTCCTTTCCTTCTTCTTTCTTTCTTCTTGTACATAATTTTTTTTTACTTTATTGAAAGCCTTCTTTTGGTACATATGATGTTTTACGTACTTGATCTCAACTCTGTTCACCCTGACTTCAGTGACTTGTATTCGTGTTTCTATGCTTGAGACTCTGCTCAATTGCTGCTGTTGCCATTGGTTTGTTTTATTTCAGGGTCAAGGTGGGTACTTTCATAGAAAACTTATTTTTAATTCCTTTTCTTGCGATTCTTTTGTGGATTCTTAGCTTTGCATAATTATACCTATAATGGACCCAGCATCCTATAGTCACCAAGATAAATCTTCCTGCTCTAATATCACATGATCTTCTAATTCTACTAGTTAACAAAAAATGTCCAAGGCAAGCTGCGACAGATCCTAAGGAACCATATAATACTGAATCCCATGCACCGGGAATGTTTTCGACCTCTGAAATTCCTAGGAGCTTAAAGGGCTCCCCCCTCCTGGCTTGCCAGGCTCATTTGTGATGGTCATGGGGACTACTTGGGTGTCTTATACTTCATCTATCCCATAGTTATTTAAGGTGCTAGTTTTCACCTGTTACACAGCTGTTTTTCTTTCTTTCTTTTTAAATTACTTTATTGTTGTTCATTTATAGTTGTCTGCATTTTCTCCCCACCCCTCCCCACCAACCCAGCCAAACCTCCCTCCCTCCCTTGCTTCCTCCCTCCCCCTTGGTTTTGTGCATGTGTCCTTTATAGTAGTTCCTAAAAACCCTTCTCCCCACTGTCCCACTCCTCCCCTCTGGCTATTTTTAGATTGTTCTTAATTTCAATATTTCTGATTATATTTTGTATGCTTTGTTCTTTTGTTGATTATGTTCCAGTTAAAGGTGAGATCATATGGTATTTGTCCCTCACTGCCTGGCTTATTTTACTTAGCATAATGCTCTCCAGTTCCATCCATGCTGTTGAAAAGGGTATGAGCTCCTCCTTTCTCTCTGCTGCATAGAATTACATGTATAAATGTACCTTAGTTTTTTGATCCACTCCTTTGCTGAAGGGCACTTAGGTTGCTTCCAGCACTTGGCTATTGTGAATTGTGCTGCTATGAACATTGGGGTGCATAGGTTCTTTTGGATTGGTGTTTCAGGGCACTTAGGGTATAATCCCAGTGGTGGAATTGCTGGGTCAAAGGGCAGTTCCATTTTTAGTTTTGTGAGGAAATTCCATACTGTTTTCCACAGTGTCCACACTATTCTGCATTCCCACCAACAATGCTAGTTTGAGCTTTCAGAAATGACTCTGAGAACCACACTTCAAATGGTGTTACCAAAGCAGCTGCTATTGTCTTCCACATCAGAAGGCCACTGCTACAGAACAATGCTGTTCTGATAAGGATGCTACCATAAACAGGAAACCAGCACTACTGCTGCAGGCTCCAAAAGCATGCAGCCTCTGCTCTAATGTGCATCAGTAAAATGGTGCCTGGTGCCTGCTTTGTTCTTCTTTTTCAAATTGCTGCAGCTATTCGGGGTCATTTATAGTTCCATGTAAATTTCTGAAGTGTTTGTTCTATATCTGTGCAATATGCCATTGGTACATTAATTGGTATTGCACTGAACCTATAAATTGCTTTGGATAGTATGGACATTTTGATGATGTTAATTCTTCTGATCCATGAGCATGGTACATGCTTCCATTTGTTTGTGTCTTCCTTAATTTCTTTCTTCAGTGTTGTGTAGTTTTCTGAGTACAGGTCTTTTACCTCCTTGGTTAGGTTTATTCCTAGGTACTTTATTTTTCTTGTTGCTAGAGCATGAGATTTTTTCCCGGATTTCTGTTTCTGATGTTTCATTGTTGGTATACAAAAATGCCTTTGATTTCTGAATATTGACTTTGTATCTGGCTGTTTTGCCAAATTCATTTATTAGGTCGAGTAGTTTTTTGGTGGAGTCTATAGAATTTTCTACGTACACTATCATGTCATCTGCAAATAATGACAGTTTTGTTTCCTCCTTTCCAATTTGGATGCCTTTTATTTCTTTTTCTTGCCTGATTGCTGTGGCTAGTACTTCCAGTACGGTGTTGAGTAGGAGTGGTGAAAGAAGGCATTCTTGTCTTGTTCCTGATCTTATTGGGAAAGCTCTAAGTTTTTGTCCATTGAGTATGGTGTTGGCTGTAGGTCTCTCATATATGGTCTTTATTATGTTGAAGAATGTTCCCTCTTTTCCCACTTTGCTAAATGCTTTAATCATAAATGGGTGCTGTACCTTATCAAATGCTTTTTCTGTATCTACTGATATGATCATGTGGTTTTTGTCTTTTGTTTTGTTTATGTGGTGTATTATGTTTATTGATTTGCGAATATTGTACCATCCTTGCATCCCTGGGATGAATCCCGCTTGATGCTGGTTTATGATCTTTTTATTGTATTGCTGGGTGTGTTTTGTCAGTATTTTGTTGAGGATTTTAACATCTATGTTCATCAGTGCTATGTTCATGAAGTTTTCTTCCTTTGTTGTATCTTTTTCTGGTTTTGGAATTAGGATGATTCTGGCTTCATAAAAAGAGTTTGGGAGTCTTCTTCCTGGATTTTCTAGAATAGTCTGCGAAGGATAGGGGTTAGCTCTCCCTTAAATGCTTTGTAAAATTCTCCTGTGAAACTGTCTGGCCCAAGGCTTTTGTGTGTTGGAAGCTTTTTGATTACTGTTTCAATGTCATCAGGTGTTATTGGTCTGTTCTGGCTTTCTGCTTCTTTATTGAGTTTTGGAAGATTATATTTTTCTAGAAATGTGTCCATTTCACCTAGGTTTTCAAATTTCTTGGTGTACAGTTCTTCGTAGTAATTTCTTACAATCCTTTGTATTTCAGTGGTATCAGTTGTGATCTCTCCTCTTTCATTTCTGATTGGGTTTATTTGGGTCCTCTCCCTTTTTTTCTTGATGAGCCTGCTTAAGGGCTTGTTGATTTTGTTTATCTTTTCAAAGAACCAGCTCCTAGATTTGTTGTTCCTTAGTATTGTGCTGTTAGTCTCCATGTCATTTAATTCTGCTCTGATCTTGGTTATTTCCTGCCTTCTACTTGCTCTGGCCTGTCTTTGTTGTTCCTCGAGTTCTTGTAGGCATAGGGTTAGTTTGTTTGTTTGAAATGTTTCTGTATTTTTTAGGTAGGCCTGTATTGCTATGAACTTCCCTCTCAGGACTGCTTTCACTGTGTCCCATAAGTTTTGGGTTGTTTTGAGTTCATTTTCATTTGTTTCCAGAAAGTTTTTGATTTCCTCCCTAATCTCGTTCTTGACCCATTCATTGTTTAATAGCATGCTGTTCTGTCTCCATCAGTTTGAGTGTTTTGGGTTTTTTTCCTTGGGGTTGGTTTCTAGTTTCAGTCCCTTATGGTTGGAGAAAATGCTTGATATGATTTCAATTTTCTTGAATTTGTTGAGGCTTGTTTTGTGTCCTATCATGTGGTCTATCTTTGAAAATCTTCCACGTGCATTTGAAAAGAATGTGTATTTTGCTTTGTTGGGATGAAAGGCTCTCTATATATATCATTAAGTCCATTTCATCTAGGGCATTGTTCAATGACACAATGTCTTTGTTGATATTTTGTTTGGAAGATCTGTCCATCTTTGACAGTGGGGTGTTAAAATCCCCTACTATAATTGTGTTGCTGTCAATATCTTTCTTGAAGTCCTCCAAGATTTTCTTTATGCATTTGGGTGCTCCTATGTTGGGTGCATATCTATTTACAATGTTTATGTCTTCTTGGTGGATTCTTCCCTTGAGTATTATAAAATGACCTTTTGGGTCTCTCTTTATGGCCCTTTTTTTGAAGTCTATTTTTTCTGACATGAGTGTTGGTACCCTAGCTTTTGTTCTCTGTCCATTTGCTTGGAAAAATTGTTTCCAGCCCTTCACTTTCAGTCTGTGTAGGTCTTTTGTCCTGAGGTGGGTCTCTTGTAGGCAGCATATGTGTGGGTCATGCTTTCTTATCCACTCAGCTACTCTATGTCTTTTTTTGATCGGAGCATTTAGTCCATTTATGTTTAAGGTTATTATTGATAGGTACTTATTCATTGCCATTTTACCCCTTGTACCTGTGTCCCTCTCTCTCTTACTCTTTTTTCTTCATCTTCTTAAAGCAGACCCTTTAGCATATCTTGCAGAGCTGGTTTGGAGGAGGTATATTTCTTGAGCCTTCTTTTCTGGGAAACTCCTTATTTGGCCTTCCATTTTAATTGAGAACCTTGCTGGGTAGAGTAATCTTGATTGTAGGCCCTTGGTTTTCATTACGTGGAATATTCCTTGTCATTCCCTTCTGGTTTGGAGCGTTTCCACTGAGAAGTCAGCTGCTAGCCTTATTGGGGCTCCCTTGTATGTTACTTCTTGTTTTTCCCTTGCTGCCTTTAAGATTCTCTCTTTGTCTTGCAATTTTGCCATATGAATTATGATGTGTCTTAAAGTGGGCCTCTGTGGGTTCCTCTTGATTGGGATTCTCTGTGATTCCTGGATTTGTTTGACTTTTTCTCTCCTCGGATTAGGGAAATTGTCCATCGTTACTTTTTCAAACAGGTTTTCTATCCCTTGGTCTTCTTCTTCTCCTTCTGGTATCCCTATTTTATGGATATTATTATGTTTCATGTTGTCCTGCATTTCCCTTAATCCCTCTTCATTCTTTCTGCACCTCTTTTCTTTTTCTTGCTCTTTCTAGGTGTTTTTTCTACCTTGTCCTCCAGCTCTCTGATCCGATCCTCTGCTTCTTCGAGCCTGCTTTTTATTCCTTCTACTGTGTTCTTCAGTTCAGAAATTGTATTCTTCATTTCCTCTTGGCCCTTGTGGATAGTTTCTATTTCCTTTTTCATGTTGATATAGTTTGCAATGAATTAATTCTAGTTTCCCTGTAGTTTCTGGTAGTTCTCTGTGAGCTCAGTGAGCTCAGTGAGCTTCCTGATAACCACTGCTTTGAACTCAGTATCTGATAGTTGACTTGCCTCTATTTTATTTAGCATTTTTTCTGAGGCTCCTCCTTTCCCTTCATTTGGGGATTGTTTCTTTTTCTTCCCATCATTTGTGAGACTCTTCTTGTTAGCCTCTGCTTCTTAAATTGATCTGTTCTGACTCCCTAGGTTTATGGTGTGAATTTCTATGGTAGAAAACCTGTGAGATTAAGTGGTGCACTGTCCTTGATCTCCTGAGTTCACTGGTCTTGGGCTGCCATTTATGTTGGCTCTCTGTATATCTTTGGGTTTTGATTGTTGTTAGATCTTTCTTTGGTGGGTCCTTCCCACCAGCTGGTTAACTGAGGGTCACTCTGTCCACCACCTCTTTTATTCTGTTGTGCAGGTGTGGGCAGGTTGTATTGAAGGTGGTTCTCCCATGTGTACAAGGTTTTGAGGATTCTCTGTTGCTGTTGTTCAGTTGTTTCTTCTGAGTAATTTCTCCACTATTTAGTTGTATTTCCAGACAGGTCCTGGGTTGAGTTAGTGTGGCTTCCACTCCCTCCTTCATCTTCTTCCGTTGTTTTCTGTTGGTGGTTCATTTGTTGGTGGGTTTCCTCTTCCAGCAGGTATCATGGTATTCACAGCTTTCCCCTACTCCCTCTGCCATTCCTTGGGTGCCCAGGTCCTTAGTCAGCCACCTTCTCTCTCCCTGTCAGAATTATCTCATGTTCATTATCTTCACATCCAGGGTTTTTAATTATTCCGTTTGTTTCACTTTCTGCTGTTTTGGTCACCCGTGGTCAACTGGGGGCTGGAAGTATTAAATGGAAAACTTCTGAAATAAAACTAAAGTTTTAAATTGCTTGCTGCTCTGAGTTAGTGTGATGAAATCTCCTGTTTTTCTTATGTTTGAGTATGTAACCCATTCCTGCATGTCTTGTTCATAATGACCACAGAACCGAGCTCTCCCATGATGGGTAAACAATGCAGCTCACTGGTCTTCTGGATCAAGTACCTAGAATAATGCCTGGCATATGGTAGTTGCCTGACAAATTTGTTGAATAAAGGAGTTCAGGAGAACAATCAAGTCCAGGAATAAAAGAAGCATTTTCTTAAAGTAAAGCCTGGATATTCAATCATGCTGCATGCAAGATCTGTCAGATATGGCTGGGTCACGATAACTATGAGTGGAACAACTGTCTGATTGAGGGTTGACTATGGGCTTATTTCCCCCCAAAACAATGGAATATTTGGGACCTTGGACAAAAGTTCAAGTGCAATTTTACTTAAGGTCTGTAAATGACTAAAATGTTATAACTGTTGGCACAATCCTAGTTAACTTGCAGATACTGATTAAGAATATGAATTCTGCAGCCTGATTAGGTTCAAATTCCGACTCTGCTAGTGAACAGCTATGTGTCCTTTTACAAGTTACTCAACCTCTCTGTGACTCAATTTCTTCATTTGTAAAATGATGGCAACATTCTTTCCTACCTCACAGGGCTATTGTGAAGTGAAATAAGTTAATGTTAGTGTTTATATCAGTGCCCAGTATGTAGGAAGTATTAAACACCTGCTATTTGATGCGGATCCTGGCCTGCAGTATCCGTTGTGGTAGCAGTATACACATACACACGGACTACAGAAATCCTGTGGAGGAAAAGGGATGGCTTGGCCACTCTCTCAAGGGAGAGTGCTTCTGAGTGCCTCCGCCACTCCCTCAAAAGGAGATCATCCCCACCCTTGCCTTGACAGGCTTTTGTTGTTTTTCTAGGCCCCGTACATCAAAGAAGGTCCTCCTTTACTATGCAAAGGTTTGTTTTGGGTGGTTATCTTGTGTAGACAAAGGAGAAGGTGCTGAATACATCAGAGGAGGATATTTGCAATGTAAAGGGAGAAGTGGTTGAAAAGGCTAAGTTCCATACCTGGAAGGTCTAGCCCAGATCAGTGCCCAGATCTCCCGAGTGAGAGAGTTTTAGCAAGAGCAAGTCTCATAGCAGTCTAGGTACAATGCAGGCCTGATTTCCCACTGGAGAACCTATCCACGGATGTGGGTCCTGCCCGCCAACCTTGCTCCCCACTGGCTTTTCCAAGTGGGGGCTGAACCACATTTCCCACGCTTGGAACAGTTCCCCACAGCTATTGTCATTTTGATGTGCATAATCCCTACCTTCTTTTAATTACCTACCCATTGTGCTAAGTGGATTCCGAAAGCCAACAGAAAGATACTGAATTCCTTAAAGTGCTGTTGCTCAAATGTCTGCTGTGCGCTTTATCAAAGTTGTCCTATTAGTTTCATATTTAATTTTTGATAGGTAGGGGTAAATAGTAGAACAAAGTTTGTTTTCTTAAAACAGTATTTAGATTATTTGTTCCCCTCAAATCCCCTTTCTATAATTCCCAGCCTTCTCAGAAAAGAGGGAGAGGTCCAAAGGAAAAGAAGTTGTTGGCATGGACACCAGAAAGAGGAATCTTTTCAGGATGTGTGAAGATGTGCATTAAAGAGGAAATGAGGATATTTTTCTTAATATTTTTGTTTTTTAAAATATGACTAATGTATATTTAAAAAAATGACAGAGTAAAGAGTCACACTCAAAATCCCTTGTTAAACAGCTAAAGACCTACTAAAGGAGAACCAGCTCAAGTGGCTCCTCTAGATGTTGGGGCATGAAGGAGCAAGGGAGGGAAATATGTGAGAAACAGGAGTGAGAGTTGGGCTTTCCTTTCAAATCTCAAATCATTCAGAAAAGTAAGAAGAAAATCAGGAGAACAGAAAGACTCTTGGCAGTCCAATAAACAGTGTTCAACCACCTGTTGTACGCAAATTACTCTGCTAGATGCTGTGGGAGACCTGGCAGTGAATAAGGCAGGGTGTCTATCCTCCTATTCCATCTAAACACACAATTAGGGGGAGGAAATAGACTCTATAGCAATGTGTCATCCCTTTTGCAGAGAAAAAATCTTTTAAAATCACAATGCCAGTGCTTCTCAAATTATACTTTGCCGATCAAGCATATCAGGAATATCAGGGCTGACTATGAAAATTCAGATTCTCAGGCCTCTCCATTTCTGTTGAGTCAATGCCTGGAGCCCAGAGCCAAGGAATCTGGCTTTTTTAGGGTTTTTTTTTTTAAGATTTTATTTATTTTTATTTTAGAGAGTGGAAGGGAGAGAGAAAAAGGGAGAGAAACATCAGTGTGTGGTTGCCTGTCATGTGTCCCCTACTGGGGACCTGACCTGCAACCCACGTGTGTGCCGTGACTGGGAATTGAACTGGCAGCCCTTTGGTTTGCAGGCCAGCACTCAGTCCACTGAGCCACACCAGCCAGGATGGGAATCTGGCTTTTAATCAAGGACTTACACATAATTTAAAATACTAGGACTCCTGCTGCTTAGTGGTAGGTATCAAATTAACTTAAAAGAGAAATTACTTTGTTGTGGAGGAAGGGGATGGACGGTTTTCTGGAGGAGAATATGAACTGAGGCTTTTGCTGCGTTCTGCTGACTGACAAAGGGGAGGTGGCATTCCAGGAGCCAGGAGTGGCCATACCAATGAAGTGCATGGGGGCAGTGACTACACTACAGGGAGAAGATGATGGACGCTCTGAGGTTTCTGACCAACCCATGGTGCAGATCAACCAGGCAACATGTTTTCCCTTCTAAATGGCCATTCTGCAGTCTCTCAGGCCTCTCTCTTCCATGTGCAACCAGTACGACACTGGAGAAGAATTTCACCATGGATAGAGGATTTTGCTTTGTGCTCATTTGCTATTGAGTGAGGTAAACTCCCCAGCTTTCTGCCTCTTGTCAGGGTATCTATTCTCTGAACTTAATCAGAACTGTGAGAATTTGTTGCCTTTCAGGCTGGAATTTTGCTCCTCTCACCACTTAAGATACCACAAGCTGACTATATTGACAAATGGAAAATAGCCTGCTTAACACTACCCTCACCTAGGGCAGAGCAGCGTGCCCAGGCTGGCACTTGGCATACCAGGTGGGTTTGCCCTCTTGGGTGGCCTCTGGGGTGAGTGAGTGGCATGAAGCAGGGAGATCAGATGTTACTAAACAGAAGTGCCTGGACTAACTGTTGGGTTGACAAGTAGGTTGGTACCTCCCTAACCAGGCCACCTGGATGTTCTCAAACAACTGAACAACAAGCAATTAATGACAGACCCAACTGTTTTGGCGCTGTCAGACTCCTTTCTGGGTTTCTAGCTGATGCTCTTTGAGGCATAGAAGGGCTGAGAGCCTGGTGCTCATTTCCCTGTGAAGCCCGGGGCTTACCACCCCGCAACCTCACAGCTACAACTCTGTCAAAGACAGGTATCATCCTTCTGTCTCCCACCATCGCGGGGCTGTAGAAAAACAACTGAGAGTAAGATAGAGATACAATGTGATGGGCAAGAAGGTGTGCTGCACAGATGTCCCTCCAGGAAGGATTTGTGGTTCCAGCTCCTGGAGAGCCATCCGCAGCAGTTGTCAGCTGTCAGCCCTGCAGGGTCTGCCTCAGCAGCAGCGTTACATTCACATCCAAAGACTGACAGAGGCATGGGTATGAAAACTGGGCTATTTGGCCCATTGCCAGACAACTCAAATGGGCCCTCCAGTCCCGCTTCCCTTCCCTTCCTCCCACAGGTGCTAATCCTAAAGGCATTCCCTAATCAACAGTGACAACTTTAATTCCATTTCAGAGGCTGCTCCCAGAGAACCCAGCTTGCAATACGAGTTTGAATTTCAGATTGACTAGAGGCACGCCTCATTTTATAGTGCTTCACTTCATTGTGCTTCACAGGTGTTCTGGTTTTTACAAATTAAAGGCAAGACCCTCCACTAAGAAAAAGATGACTCACTTTTTGCTGTGGTCTGGAACCAAACCCACAATATCTCTAAGTACGCCTGCACTGAGGAGCCCAGTGACCTTGGGATAACAATAACTTATTTTCTGTGAGACTTAACTTCCTTATCTGCAAAATGGGTATAATAGTAACTTCATTAAGATTGTTGTGAATGCACTTAGTTCAATAGCTGGTACAGAATAATCACTTATAAATATTAGATCTTATAATCTTGGGAAAGTTATATAACTTTGGTGAGCCTTGGCTCCTTTATCTAAAAATGAGAACACCACCCTTACATGTCAGGAGTTTGGTAAGAACTGTATAACAATGTACACGTGTGTTAGGTGCTCGATAGCAATGTTGTTCCCCTATTCTACTGAAGTATCAATATAACGTTATGTAGTGAATTTAAAAAATAATCCATGCTTGTTGTTTTTTTTTCTCTTTACTCTGCTTGCCCTTCATTAGAGTACTTATAGAGTATAGGGTGTTCGCATTTGGAGGAGAAAAACTGAATGTGCAGCGGCAGCTGGGGCTCCTCCCTCACAGCTCAAGGCCAGCTTTTCCAAGCAGCTTGCCCTCGCTGACTCGACATATTCTGCAACCACTCATACGACTTTCGATCCCCCTCTTTCACCTCATTTCACTTTTGTAATTCTTATAATTACATATTTTTGTGGATTACAGGATTTCTACTTTTATATTGTAAATCCCTGAGAAGCAGGGGTAGTATTTGGTTTTACAACGAGGGTACACCTGGCTGAACAATGATCTTCTCTGGGAGTCTTCACTGGTTACTGTACTAGGTAACAGCAACCAACTCTTTTAACAATGCGGACTCACGCTGGAGACCTGTGAGACACCCCAGGAATTCCACCTGAATTGACAAGGAATATCAGAGCCAGATGGGGTCTTTTGAGGCCCCCTCATCCAACTCTGTCATCTGACCCTTGAAAAAACTTGTTTAAGTCAGCTCTTTTTAAACAAAGGCATTTAAAGCTTCATGTGGAATTTTGGTTCCCCCGTCTTTATTATGTCTTCTGGTTTTATAACTCCATACTCTGCATCTGGTTTAAAGCTTTGTCATTTCCAGGAACATTGCCTTATACTGACACCTACTGGGAAGATGGGAAAATAACTTCTACTTGTAACAGTCTTTGTTTTCATTGCATTTATTTTAAATTAGCAGTTTTCTTACAACTATCCTAGTTTTAAGCTTCCATTTCCCTCTATTACTAAATCTAAAGACCTGTATTAGATCTTAGATTTCTTAAGTGACATGATTTTATACAATTAAAATATTAATTGCCCTAGTAAAAGGCCCGAGTACCTTTAAACAATGTTATTTCATAGATATACTTAATGTTTAATGAGGAAAATAATCACATCCATTAAATGTGACTTTAATTCTGCAAGCACTACATATCTGAACAGCTGATATGTCAAATGGGCCCTGTGAAAAGTAGGGGACCATTCTTAATCCTAGATTCGCCCATTGGTGGGAACTGCGACAGGCCATCTGATTAGGATCAAAACCTCTCACTGCTGGTGGCAGTGAGAACCATTGGGATGAAAAATATAAATTCTTTTTTAAAAATCTTTTTTTAATGTGTATTTTATTGATTATGCTATTAGTTTTCCTGATTTACCCCCATTGTCCCCCCTCCACCCTGCACCACCCAACCCTCCAGCATTCCAGCCCCCCCTTAGTTCATGTCCATGGGTTGTACATATAAGTTCTTTGAATTCTGTTTCCTATACCATTTTTGACTTCTCCCCATCTATTTTATGCCTACCAATTATGCTTCTTCTTTCCTGTACATTTCCCCCCTATTCCTCCATTCCTTCTCCCCACTGAAAACCCTTCATGTGATGTCCATTTCTCTGATTCTGTTCCTGTTCTAGTTGTTTGCTTAGTTTTTGTTTTCGTTGTTTTTCTTTAGGTTCGGTTGTTGATAGTTGTGAGTTTGTTGTCGTTTTACTGTTCATAGTTTTGATCTTCTTTTTCTTAGATAAGTCCCTTTAACATTTCACATAATAAGGGCTTGATGATGATGAATTCTTTTAACTTGACGCTATCTGGGAAGCACTTTATCTGCCCTTCCATTCTAAAGGATAGGTTTGCTGGATACAGTAATCTTGGATGTAGGTCCTTGCCTTTCATGACTTTGAATACTTCTTTCCAGCCTATAAGTGCCTATAAGTTTTGCCTATAAGTTTTCTTTTGAGAAATCAGCTGATAGTCTTATGGGAACTCCTTTGTAGGTAACTGTCTCCTTTTCTCTTGCTGCTTTTAAGATTCTCTCCTTATCTTTAATCCTGGGTAACTTAATGATGATGTGCCTTGGTATATTCCTCTTTGGGTCCAACTTCTTTGGGACTCTCTGGGCTTCCTGGAAGTCTATTTCCTTTGCCAGACTGGGGAAGTTCTCCTTTATTTTATTTTCAAATAAGTTTTCAATTTGCTACTGTTGTTCTTCTCCTTCTGGCACCCCTATAATTCAGATGTTGGAATGTTTAAAGTTGCCCCAGAGGTTCCTAAGCCTCTCTTCATTTTTTTTGAATTCTTGTTTCTTCATTTTGATCCGGGTGGATGATTATTTCTTCCTTTTGTTCCAAATCACTGATTTGAGTCCTGGTTTCCTTCCTGTCACTGTTGGTCCCCTGAATTTTTTGCTTTATTTTACTTTGGGTATCTTTCCTTTTTTTTTTTTCATTTTTTGATCAAACTCAATCAGTTCTGTGAGTATTTTGATTACCAGGGCTTTAAGCTCTCCATCAGCTAGATTGGCTATGTCTCATTGCTTAGCTCTCTTTCTGGAGTTTTGCTCTGTTCTTTCACTTGGGCCATATTTCTTTGTCTTGGTGCATCTGTTAAGTTATAAGGGGGCAGGGCCTTAGGTATTCACCAGGGCAGGGCAACCCTCCTTGCTGCACTGCTGTGCTGCCTGCGAGGGAGGGGCTAGAGACGGAACAATGCAGCTCACCTGCTCATCTCTAGCCCACTTTCCAATGAACTCTCCCTGTGAGACTGGGAGTTTCTACCACTGTGGCAACCCCCGCTGTAGTCCACAGTTGGTTCTGAGTCTCAGTTTCTGGGTTCAGTCAGCCCCACCCACACGCTCTGCCCCACCTGCTTGGTCCACAGGGGCGGGGGGCGGGGTGTTCTCTTAGCCAGCCTTGCCTGCACAGTCTGCTGCCTTGCTGAGGGTTCTCTCCATCCTCCTCTCTTACTGGTCTGGTTGGTCTGGTTGACTGTTTCTTTAACTCTTTGGTTGTTGGAGTCTCGTGCAGTTTGATTTTCTGGCACTTCTGGTTGTTTATTGATTTTAGATTGGTTGTTATCCTCCTTTTGGTTGTATGAGGAAGTGAAGGGTTTCTACCTACGCCTCCATTTTGGCAGGAACTCACAATATAAATTCTTTTCTGGAAGATTTCTCCAGGGATCACAACCTTAGCAAAAATTCATTCACGTGTTCATTATCCTAGAGTGACTTCATTACAACACCATGTCTTTCCCGCTTTTATGTAAAAGTCTCTTTTGTTTTCCTAAGGTTTGGAAATGACTAATAAAATCATACTCATAAAAACTTTATAAAATATACCAGCAGGTTTTATTCTAATTGCACCTAATCAACCCCCTTTCACTGGACTTATTCTTTATTAAAGATGTAATCATTAAAAGTACTTTCTAGTGAATTCTATATTTTTTCACGTGGTATCTATGTACAATATAATATTATTCAGCCATAAAAAAGAAGGAAATCCTGCCATTTCTGACAGTAACCTGAATAAACCTGGAGGGCATAATGCTAAGTGAGATTAGTCAAGCAGAGAAAGACAAATACGGTATGGTATCACTTAGGTATGGGATCTTTAAAAGGTCCAAACTCAGAGACAGAGTGGAATGGTAGTTGATGGGAGTTTGGGGGTTTGCCAGGAAATAGGGATATGTTGGTCAAAGGCTACAGCCTTTCAGTTGTAAGATGAATACATTTTGAGGTTCTAAAATACAGCACGGTGACTGTAGTTAATAATGTTGTATTGAATGTTTGAAATTTGTTAAGAGTAGATAATGTGTTCTCATCGCACACACAAAAGGGTAAATATGTGAGGTTTAATTAACTTGATTGTGGTAGATATTTCATAATGTATACAGAAGTCAAATCATTATATTATACACTTTAAATACATATAACAATCAATTACACCCCAATAAAGCTGGAAAAACACAAGAGAGTGAGGAAGACAGCAACCAGGGTGTAAGCCTGATAGCATGTATTAGCACATGCCTGGGAGCTGATGGGTCCTGTTGGTTATGTGGGGCTTGGAGGAGGATTCTTGGAGGGACTGAGACCTGGTGCTCTTGGCAGGGGCCTCGCTCCCTGGAGTGAAGGGACAGGCAGGCTCCAAGAGAGGAAAGGGCATGGATTTTGGAGCCTGAGAGACTTAGGTTTGAAACCTGACTCTGGTCAGTTGGTTTAGAAAAGTCAATTACTAATTGTGGGTATCAGACGGTTACTTAACTCCTCTTTGCCTGTTGTTTCATCTGAACCACCTTGCATAGTTCTTGTGATAACTTACTGATGTAGTACTTGGCACATAGTAGGTACCCAGTTATTTCTACTCCTGTTCAAAAGGCACACTGCTTGCTGTGTCTGTCCATATTCAGTCTGAGCATCTCCCTGTTCACGGTTCTTTAATGTGATTGGTGCCATTTCTGCAAATCCTTAGGATTCAAACCTTCTTCTCTTCAAGTTTTCTGGTAGCTGCAAATGACCTCTGCTATCCTCTTGAACTTCTCAGACATCCTTTGGTCCTCACATTGTCTGTTTTCAGACTTAAAAAAATAGTTGTAGGGGTAGATTTATTTGGCAAATATTTTTGAGCTCCCACAAAGTACCAGCATTAGGGGTAGAGCAGTGAACAAAACAAACACAAATTCTTGTCCTCATAGGGCTTTTGTTTTTGAAGAGGGGAGAAAAGTGAGTAAATAAAGCACATGCTCTGTCAGATCATCATAAATGCTAAGGTAAAAAAATAGGGCAGGAAAGGTGATAGGAATTGTGTGTGTGTGTGTGTGTGTGTGTATTTGGGGAGATGGTTGCCTCACTGCTCATAGAACCATATGAGGGACAAGAGCTGGCCTGGGAGTTCTCGGCCTTTTGTGTTGACATAAACAGTGTTACAGTTATACTGAGGTTGGTCCTGATGGTCTCAAGGAAGGCAGTGCCGTGGACTGTCCGGGTTGGAGTTGTACAGTGGTCTCTTGCTAGAGCGTGAATGGTCCCCTTTTCATTCCTGCCAATAGTGATGTGGAAGAGAACATGGGGAGGGTCCCTGATCTTATCCGAAGCATTGTTGGGCTTCCCTGTTCAGTCCCTCTTCAGGAGTGGGACTTTATTGATTTCTTGAGACTCAGAACCTAACTAGCATTAAAAAAATAATAAAACAAACAAAATAAAATAAAAAGGAAGTGCAGATGTTGTTGCCTTCAAGGAGCCCTTTGGAATACAAGAGACTTGTGAATATCTGATACAGCTCATCGGGGGGCAAGCCCTCTTCCTTGAGCAGCTATCCTAAGATACTTAGAAATACTGGTAAGAAAATATTTGGCAAATATGGCTGGGTGGAGGGGGCCCTGGCTGGCAGTAGGAAGCCTGCCTTCTCTCAGCTGCCTGACTCAGCACACTGCGCCGCCCTCTGAGTCTATGTTTCTTCTCTGTGACAGGAGGCTGGCCTCTAACATCTATTTCTGATACAATATTCCATGACTTTAAGAAGTTGGGCTTTTAGCTCTGTCATTAGATTTTTAAACCGAAAACAGAGGACTTTATATAGGATTTTCATTTTTTTTTCAGTTAATTTTGGAAGAAAAAGATATAGGGAAATAAGAGTTGGCTTTTATTGTTGGTTTAGAGAAGCAGATTAGATTGCTTGGGTTAATAGCCAAACATACCAAAGTGTATCTTTCAAGGATGGAAGAATGTATTTGGCAGGAGAACTGCTGATGTGGTCATAAGGGCTTTTCCAATCAACCTTCTAGAGGGGGAAGAAAAATATCCTGGTAAAACCAGCTTAA
This sequence comes from Desmodus rotundus, assembly GCF_022682495.2. Lineage (NCBI taxonomy): Eukaryota > Metazoa > Chordata > Mammalia > Chiroptera > Phyllostomidae > Desmodus > Desmodus rotundus. The sequence continues at coordinate 48,695,232 of NC_071392.1, read as the reverse complement.
ATGGCCACTTTGTGAAGCTGCCTGATCCCTCCAGGCTGAATTAGTTGCTCCCTCCTCTGCTTCTACAGAAAAATAAAGAGTTTGGAGCTAAACGTTGGGAGAAAGACAAATGACCCCATGTAGGGCACTACTGCGTGTAGGATGAACACTTCAGAAGTGTGTGATGAATGTAAGAAAGTAAGAAAAACCAATAGGTTAGAGGAAACGGGGAAACAGAACACTTGACATCAGCTCTTTGTTAATCCCAGATCAAACCCGAGGATTACGAAGTGTGGTCTCTGAGCATTTAGAAAAGACATCATCACTAGGACCCAGCATGGCCTGTCAAGGACTGGCCCTGGTAATCTCACTGGAGAGTCTCCAGTTTTGTAGTTTGAGGGAAGGCTGTGGATGTAATCTATATGAATTTCAGAAAAGCAATTAAAGTTCCCCTTGATTTATTTTTGTTAAATTGTTGAAATAAAGACTTGATGATTTTGTTAGGTTAATTTATAGCTGGTAGAACTAATTTTATTCAAATAGAGTTGATTGTAGCATTTTCTACCTGGAATGAGGTATTTGGTAGACTGCTACAGGGTTAAAGTCTTGGGCTTGACTATTCAACTTTTTTTTAATGATCTATTTTGAAATAATTATAGATTCCCACAGGAAGTTGTAAAAAAGGATGTGTAGGGAGGTTGCATGTGTACTTCCCTCAGTTTCCCCCAGTGATTAACACCTTGTGTGACTATGATATGAAAACCAGATAATTGGCATTGGTACAATCCACAATGCTTATTCAGATTTCTCCAGTTTTACACACACTCAAATGTGTGTGTGGGGGGGGGAGTGTATATGTATAGCTCTGTGAAACTTTATTACATGTGTAAATTCACATAGCCACCACCACAATCAAGATACAGAAGTGTTTTTTCCACCATGAGACTCTGTTTTGTTATCTCTTCATAGTCACATCCACCCTCCACCCTTAACCCTTGACAACTGCTGATCTGTTCCCCATCTTGGTAATTTTGTTATTTCAAGGATGTTATATAAATGAAATCATACACTATGTAATCTTTTGAGACTGGTTTTTCCTACTCAGCATAATTCCCTTGAGATCTATCCAATGTTTTGTGTGTAGCATTAGTTTGTTGTTTTTTGTTGCTGAGTAGTAATTCATTGGGTGGATATACCACAGTTTGTTTAACCAGTCACCTGCTACAGGATATTTAGGTTGTTTGCAGTTTTGGTTATTATAAATAGGCTGTAATTATCATTTTAATATATGCTTTGTTTGCATATGTTTTAATTTCCTTGGGATAAATGCCCAAGAGTGATATTTCTATGTTATATAATAATTATGTTTAATTTTATTACAGTTTGGCAAATTACTACCCAAAGCGGCTACACTGTTCCCATCAGCAAAGCCTGAGTTGTTGGTGTTTGGTGTTACTGATGTTTTTAATTGTAGCTATTCTGGTATGTGTATTGTAATACCTCAATATGGTGTATTTGCATTTCCCTAATGGCGAGTGATGCTGAATATCTTCCACATGCATTTTTGCTCCTGTATATCCTTTCCAGTGAAAGGTTTACTCATCATATCTTTCATGTATTTCCTAATTGTGTTGAATTGAATTATTTGTTTTTTACTATTGAATTTTGAGGGCTTCTCATCTGTTCTAGATACAAGTACTTTATTGGATATATGATTTGCAAATTTTTCTCTCAGTCTATAATTTGTCTTTGTAACCTCTTAATAGGGTGTTTTGCAGAGCAGAAATTTTACATATTCTGATTTCTGAGGTCTGATTTATCAAATTTTTCTTTAATCGATTATGCTTTTGGTATCAAGTCTAAAACTTCTTCACCTAGTCCTGAAGATGTTTTCCTAATTATTTCCTAAAAATTTTATCATTTTATGTTTTATGTTAAAGTTCATCATTGTAAATTAATTTAACCATTTTTTGATGTTCTGTATAATTTACTTATTTTTTAAAATTTAATCTTTACTGTATTTTTTTCCATTACCATTTAGTCCCCTTCTACCCCTCTCCCTACAGCAACCACCACACTGTTGTCCACGTTCATGAGTCCTTTTTCCTTCGTGTTCAGTCCCTCCACCCTTTAATGCCCCTCCACCAGCTGTCATCTGCTCTCCATCTATGAGTCTGTCTCTGTTTTGCTGGTTAGTTCAATTTGTTCATTAGATTCCACATATGAGTGAAATCATATGGTATTTGTCTTTCTCTGACTGGCTTATTTCACTTAGCATAATGTTTTCTAGGTACACCCATACTTTCAAAAAGGATAAGGTTTTCTTCTATTTTCATGGCTGAGTAGTATTCCATTCTGTAAGTGTCCCATAGTTGTTTTATCCACTCATCTACTGATAGACACTTGGGTTGATTCCATGTCTCGGTGACTGTAAATAAAGCTGCAATGAACATAGGGGTGCTTGTGTTCTTTTGAATTAGTGTTTTGGGTTCCTTGGGATATATTCCCAGAAATGGGATTGCTGGGTCAAAGGGCAGATTCATTTTTAATTTTTTGAGGTATCTCCATACTGCTTTCCACAGTGGCTGCACTAGTCTGCATTCCCACCAACAGTGCAAAAGGGTTCCCCATTCCCCACATCCTCACCAGCACTTGTTGTTTGTTGATTTATTGATATTAGCCATTCTGACAGGTGTGAGATGGTATCTCATTGTGGTTTTAATTTACATTTTTCTGATGAATAATGACATGAGCATCTTTTCATATGTCTATTGGCCATCTGTATGTCTTCTTTGGAGAAAGGTCTATTCAGGTCCTTTTTTTTTTTAATTGTTTCTTTTTGTTTGTTTGTTTGTTATTGAGTTTTGTAAGCTCTTTATAAATTTTGGATATTTACCTGGCTGGTGTTTCTCAGTGGGTTGAGTGCCAGCCTGTGAACTGAAAGGTCACTGGTTTGATTCCCAGGCAGGGTACATCCTGGGTTGTAGGCCAGGTCCCCGGTTGAGGGCATGTGAGAGGCAGCCAATTGATGTTTCTCTCTCACAACAATGTTTCTCTCCCTCTTTCTTCCTTTCCCTCTCTGTAAAAATAAATGAACAAAATTTTTAAAAACTTTTTGGATGTTAATCCCTTACAATATATGTGGGTGAATATGTCCTCCCATTCTGTGGGTTGTCTATTTATTTTGTTGATGTTTTCCTTTGCTGTGCAAAAACTTTTTAATTTTAGGTAGTTCCATTTGTTTGTTTTTTCTTTTGTCTCCCTTGCCTGGGGAGATATATCTGACAAAAAATTTCTATGAACAATATCTGAGATTTTGCTGCCTCTGTTTTATTCTAGGATTTTTATGGACTTGGGTCTAACATTTAAGTCTTTGATCCATTTTGAATTTATTCTTGTGTGTGGTATAAGAAGGTGGTCTAGTTTCGTTTTTCTGCATGTATCTGTCCAATTTTCCCAATACCATTTATTGAGTAAACCAGCTTCTTCTGTTGAATATTAATTTACTATAAATGTGTGGGTTTATTTCTGGGCTGTCTAGTCTGTACCATTGATCTATGTGTCTGTTTTTATGCCGGTATCAGGCTGTTTTGATACTATGGCTTTGTGGTATAGTTTGATATTAGGTAATGTGATTCCTCCAACTTCGTTCTTCTTTCTCAGGATTGCTGTTGCCATGCAGGGCCTTTTGTGGATCTATATAAATTTTTGAAATGTTTGTTCTAGTTCTGTGTAGTACATCATTAGAATCTTGATAAGAAATGTGTTAAATCTATAGATTGCTTTGGGTAGTATGGATGTTTTAATGATGTTAATTCTTCCTATCCATAAATACGGTATGTACTTCCATTTATTTGTATCTTCTTCAATTTCTTTCTTCTGTGTCTTATAATTTTCTTTTACATCCTTGGTTAGGTTTATTCCTAGGTATTTTATTCTTTTTGAAGCAATTGTGAATAAGGTTGTTTTCTTAATTTCCCTTTCTGTTGGTTTGTTATTGACATAAAAATGCAACTGATTTCTGGATATTAATTTTGTATCCTGCTACTTTGCTGAATTCATTTATCAGCTCTAGTAGTTTCTTGGTGGAATCCTTGGGGTTCTTTATGTACAGTGTCATGTCATCTGCAAATAAATATGGTTTTACTTCTTCCTTTCCAGTTTTGAAGCATTTTACTTCTTCTTATTGTCTCATAACTGTGGCTAGGACTTTCAGTGCCACGTTGAATAGGAGAGGTGAAAGTGGACATCCCTGTCTTGTTCCTGATCTTAAGGGTAATGCTTGTAGTTTTTGCCCAATGAGTATGATCCTGGCAGTGTGTTTGTCATAGATGGGCTTTATTATGTTTCGATATGTTCCTTCTATTCCAATTTTGCTGAAAGTTTTTTTATCATAAATGGGTGCTGGATTTTATCAAAAGCTTTTTCTGCATCTGTTGATATGACTATGTGGTTTCTATCCTTCATTTTGTTTATGTGGTGAATCACATTTATTTATTTGCAGATGTTGTGCCAACATTACATTCCTGGAATAAATCCCACTTGATCACAGTGAATGATCTTTTTGACGCAATGCTGCATTTGGTTTGCTAATATTTTGTTGAGGATTTTAGCATCTATGTTCCTTGGGGATATTGGCCTAAATTAGTTTTTCTTGAGCGTGTCTTATTTGATTTTGGAATTAAGATAATGCTGGCCTTGTAAAATGAATTTGGGAGCATTCCCTCCTCTTGAATTTTATGAGATAATTTTTGAGAAGGAGATATGTTAGTTCTCAGAATGTTTGGTAAAATTCACCTGTGAAGCCATCTGGTCCAGGGCATTTGTTTTTTTGGAGTTTTCTGAGTATGCTTCAATTTCACTAGCTGTAATCTGCCTATTCAGATTCTCTGATTCTTCTGATTTAGTTTTGGAAGATTTTATGTTTCTGGGAATTTATCCATTTCATCCAGGCTGTACAATTTGTTGGCATATAATCATTCATAATATTTTCTTACAATCCTTTTTATTTCTCCTCTTCATTTCTGATTTTATTTATTTAGGTTCTCTATATTTTTTCTTGATGACTTTTGTTAAAGGTTTGTTGATCTTGTTTATCTCTTTTTTAAGAACCAGCTCTTATTTATTGATTTATTTATTGATCTTTCATGTCATTTTTTTAGACTCTATTTCATTCATTTCTGCTCTGAGCTTTAGTATTTCCTTCCTTGTACTTACTTTGGGCTTTGCTTGTTGTTCCTTTTCAAGTTCCTTTAAGTGTGAAGTTAGATTGTTCATTTGAGCTTTTTGTTGTTTTTTGAGATAGGCCTGTAATGCTATGACTTTCCCTCTTAGTATTGCTTTGCCATTGTCCCACAGATTTTGGATTGTTTTGTCCTCATTTTCATTTGTTTCAAGGTATCTCTTGATTTTTTTCTTGATCTCATTGTTGACCCATGCATTATTTAATAACACGTTATTCAGCTTCCGATGTCTTTGCATGTTTTGCAGTGTTCTTCTTGTGGATGATTTCTAGTTTCATAGCATTGTGGTCAGAGAAGTTGCTTGATATGGTTTCAATCTTCTTAAATTTATTGAGACTTGTTTTGTGTCCCAACATATGGTATATCTTAGAAAATATTCTGCAGCTTTGGGGTGAAATGCTCTGAAGATATCAGTTAAGTCCATTTGATCTAGGGTATTGTTTAAGGCTGCTGATTTCTTGTTGATTTTCTGCCTGGAAGATGTATTCATTGAAGTCAGTGGGGTTTTAAAATCTCTGACTGTGACTGTATTTCTGTCATTCTCTCCTTTTATTTCCATCAAGATTTGTTTTACAAACTTAGGTGCTTGATGTGGATCCTGGCCCTCAGGATCCTGTGTTGTGGTGGCAATAGACAAATACACATGGACTACAGAAATCCTGTGGAGAAAAAGGGACAGCATGGGCACTCTCTAAGTGAGAGAGGGCGAGAGGGCTAGAGAAAGCCCAAGAGAGAGAGAGCCCACCCCTGCCTGGACAGGCTTTTATTGTTTTTCTAGACCCCTTACATCAAAGATGGTCCTCATTTACTATGCATAGGTTTGTTTTGGGTGGTTATCTTTTACAGACAACAAAGGAGAGGATGTCACTAAATACATCAAAGAAGGATATTTGCAATGTAAAGGGAGAAATGGTCGAAACCAGTTATGCTCCATACTTGGGAGGTCTAGCTCAGATTTTAGGAAGTTAAAGATACTCAGTGAACATTTGCTGCTTTAATTCAGGATGAGGGAGTTTTAGCAAAAGCAAGTCTCATAGCAGCCTATGTACAATGCAGGCCTGACTCCCCACAGAAGAACCTATCTATGGACGTGGGTCCTGCCCACCAACCTTGCTCCCCACTGGCTTTTCCAAGTGGGGGCTGGGCCACATTTCCCACACATGGAACGGTTCCCCATCGGTGCTCCCATGTTGGGTATGTAAATGTTGACTAGGGTTATATCCTCTTGTTGGATTGTCCCCTTTATCATTCTGTAGGGTCTTTCATTGTTTCTTACTATACCCTTGGTTTTAAAATCTATTTTGTCACATATAAGTACTGCTACCCCAGCTTCTTTTTCTTTTCCATTTGCATGAAATATCTTTTCCATCCCTTTACTTTTAGTCTGTTTGTATCTTGTTATTTGAGAAGGGTCTCTTGGAGGCAGCATATATGTGGATCTTGTGTTCTTATTCATTCAGCCACCCTGTGTCTTTTGGTTGGAGCATTTAAGCCATTTACATTTAAGGTGATTATTGATAGATATGTATGTAGTGCCATTTTATTGTTAGACTGTTTTCTTCTTCTTTTTTTTCTTCTTCTTAAAGAAATCCCTTTAACATTTGTTGCAATACTGGTTTGGTGTTAACAAACTCCTTTTGTTTTTCTTGTTTGGGAAGCCCCTTATTTCTCCTTCAATTTTAAATGATAGCCTCACTAGGTAAAGTATCCTTATTTGTAGATCCTTGCTTTTTATCACCTTGAATATTTCACACCACTCCCTTCTGTCCTGAAATATTTCTGTTGAGTAATCAGATGCCAGTCTAATTGGTGCTCCCTTGTAGGCAATTACCTGCTTTTCTCTTGCAGTTTGTAGGACTATCTCCTTGTCTTTAAGCCTTATCATTTTAATTATGATGTGTTTCAGTGCAGGCCTCTTTGGGTCCAAGTTGTTTGGGGCTCTCTGAGGTTCCTGGACTTGTGTGATTTTTTTTCCTTCACCAGACTAGGGAAGTTTTCAGTCATTATTTCTTCATATAGGTTCTCAATCCCTTGCTCTCTCTCTTCTCCTTCTGGTATTCCCATGATGTGGATGTTGTTATGTTTCCTGTTGTCCAAAATGTTTTTTAAGCATTTTTCAAAATTCTTTCTTCTTTTGCTCCTCTGCTTGGGTGTTTTTTTCTAACTGTTTTCCAGAACAGAGATTTGATCCTCTGCTTCATCTAGGCTACTGTTTATTCCTTCCAGTATATTATTTATTTCAGATGTTACATTCTTTATTTTTGACTAGTCCTTTTTAGTGGGTTCTATGTCTTTTTTCATACTGTTGAGAATCCTTATAATCATTACTCTAAACTCTATCTGATAAATTGCTTGCTTCCATTTTATCTAGTTCTTCTGGAGAATTTTCTTCTTCTTTCACTTGGGGTCTGTTTCTTTGTCTTACCATTTTGGCTGCTTTGTATTTTCTGCCTTAGATGTTAAACTGATCAGCCATTAAACTGATCCATCATTAACCTAATCACACTGTAATCAGCACTCCAGCTTAAGCACCATAGGATGGGGCTGAGTAATTCCTGGGGGCAGGACTATTATTTCCCCTCAAGCTGATGCCACTTGGACAGGAGTGCTTTAACTAAAAAAGACAGCTTCTGCACTATGGGGAATGACTCAGCACAGGGATCCTGGCAGCTGTTCCTTCAGTTCTTTCCCCAGAGCCACCAGCCCTATACTCTCCACAAGTGTCTCTAGTCCACTTTGCCCTCCCTTTGCTGGAGCCCAGGGTAAGTGGCTGCAAGTGAATTTTTTTGTGTTGGCCCTTTAAGAGGCTCTCTGCATCTCTAGCCATCTCTCCCTGGCATACAGAAACCCTGCTACTTTTCACAGCTGGATGTTATCTGGGGTTTTTTTACAGCTCTAGTGCTGTATGCTTGGGAGCCCAGCTTGGGGTTTAGACCCCACACTTCTCAGGGAGAAACCTCCAGCTGCTGAAATATCCTTCCAGAACTTTAGCTGCCACCTGTGGAAGCCCAGCCAGCCCTCTCACACCTCCTCTGCACTCCCTACCAGTCACGTTGTGATGAAATGGTTTATTTAATCTGTCTGTGGTTATAAGGCTTCTTTCCAGCTAGTGTTCAGTTGGTTATTCTGGATGATTTCTCTACAATTTAGTTGTAATTCCAGATTGGTCCTGGGAGGAGGTTAGTGTAGCTTCCACTTATTCCCCCACCATATTGGATTGATCCAGTTTGTTCAACTTTTAAAATCAAAGAATTTGAAGATACGGTGAGCATGTAGGTGACACAAGCAACTACACTGGTAAGATCAAATTGCTATGATCATCAGAGATAGTTCAGTGTGGTGGTTGAGAATGTGGGTGCTGAGCAGACTGCTAGGATTCAAATGTCTACACTGCCTGGTAGACCTTTAGGAAGTCCTATGACCTCTCTGTGTCTCAGTTTCTGTATCTGCAAATTGGGATTAATGAGAATATGTATTTGCCTCTTAAGGTTGTTATGAGAGCTTAACAAGATAATATAAACAAAACACTTAGAACGGTACTCAAATAAATGTCACCTATTGTTATTACTCAAACCTAATATAGATTTAAAAATCAGGCTGGTCCTGGCTCATGTGGTTTAGTGGATTGAGCACTAGCCTGCAGACCAAAAGGTTGCCAGTTCAATTTCCCATCAGGGCACATGCCTTAGTTGTGGGTCAGGTCCACAGTTGGGGGCATGTGAGAGGCAACCAGCTGATACTTCTCTCATGCATTGATGTTTCTCTCCCTCTTTCTCCCTCCCTTCCTCCCTCTCTAAAAATAAATAAATAAAATGAAGCAATTTTAAAAAATTGCTTCATTTTATTTATTAAAAAATCAGGCTGTTACAGAGGAAATGTGATCAAGTAGGGAATTCATGTGACAAAAGAAGTCTTGTATATACAAAAAAGTGGAGAGGCTAACTTAACTTGAAGTTTTTAACTTAAATGTCTGTTAATTGTTGTCTAGTTACAGAAGCTTATAAATATGTTTCTTCATCCAGAAATGGCAAAATTTACATAGACTCAAAATAACAAAGCATTTAAATCCACTCAACAGACCAGATTTTGTTGTTTAGATCTGTATAGATACTCAAATGCATTTTTTTATATTCTTGTTGAGATTTTACAAGCAAAGTCATTCTTTTAGATATCAGCTACTAAAAAATGGTCACTATTTCTGTGCAAGTACAATAATCAAGGAATAGAACAAAAGGGGCATTGACAGAGTTCATAATTATAGCTTGATCTGGGGTTCATATAAATTCTTAACCTCTCAGAGTAGGGACATCTGGGCCCACAGCCCTTGGTACCATTAGCAGAAACTTGGGGCCTAGATTTTTCTTATGGTCTCTACCTTTGCTGAAAATGAAGCAATGAGGCAGATGTAGCTATAGGATGGTGCAGTAGATGGCACTTCTCGAAGTAACAGGAAGAAGCCATTACAAATACTAGGCGTTAGAAGGGAGAGGGACAAAGGAAGTAGCAGAGGAGAGTGTGTCAGACTGCTAGAAAGAAGTGGGACTCTCTTGGACTGGATCTGTCTGACTATTACTCTGCCTGGAAGCAGCTAAGGGACACTGGGCAATTCACCCAGTCTTTCTGTGTCTGAGTTTTCTTTCTTGCCATAGAATAAAAATAGTGTCTGCCCCATAAACTCTACCTGCTGTTATGAAGAATAAATTTACATGAAAGTTCTTTAAGCAAAATATAAATATATAATATTGTTATTGCTTCATTATGAACTGTAGACACATAAATCTTTGTTCATTCTTTTTATGGAATGTACTGTTAAAACCCAGCAAAGTATCTCTTTGCTACTTCATTGCCTTACTAAATTCCTTAGATTTTTCAGTTTCCCTTCTACTGTATTTACCAGTGTCTCGGCCATGCATTGTCCCTTTTATCAGAGGTGCTCTTTTGTCTTAATGACTGCTGTATAATGTTTCTAGCCTAGATCATTAAGCTTACTCTCTTCCTAAATCTGTAATGTGGGAAACTGACCTGACTTCTTCACCCCCTGTCTTGCTGCTTCTAAGATGTCTTTATGACTGAAAAAACATGGGCCCAACTCTACCCAAGGAAACAAGCTTTCATTTGTCTTAATGAATGCATAGATGAATATTAGGATAGCCTGTATTATGAAATACAAATGTATATTCACTTTACTCACAATTCCACTGAAAATGATGTGTGTACATAAATTTGTCTTTTTTTTTGCAAACAACAATGTAATCTTCTTTAGGGTTTGCTATTATGGTCACCTATTACCTTTAATTTTTAACTATGTGATTAATCAATAAAGGAGCTTTTAGATGCATTTTCAGGTTTAGACCAAAAATTGAGAATTAAAGAAGTAATCCTTTGGGAGATATTTTAAAGGAAAAACACAGTAACCACAAAGTTAAATTAAGTATGAAACAAGAGGAATTTCTAACAGTGAACTAAATAAAGACCTTGGAATAATCTCATTTTCTTAATTTGAATGCATATTATGCTATTCATATTTGATATCCCCATTGCAACCCCATTAGAAATGCAGTAATATGTGTATCAGAAGAGTAATATATATACACATGTATTTATGTTTCATGATTATATGAAACTCTAGGAAGACTGTCTTGATGAAGTGTTTCTCAAAGACTGCCACATAGTCCTGAAAATCCATGATTAGGGAACCATTCTTTTGGAAACACCATTTCTGTCAATCGAGAATGCATAGACAAAGCCACATAAGATTATTGCAAAGCACAGGCTCTGGTGTCAAATGGAGCTAGTATTGAATTGGCTTTGGCACTTACTAGCCATGAAATTCTGGGCAAATTATTTATCTTCTCTGAGCCCCAATTTCTTCATCTGTAAATGGGGTTAAGGGGTATTGCATGGAAAACACAATTTAAATGAGCTGATATATTTGAAGAATGTAATATGCAATACTTCAGAATGAAGAATGTAATACTTAAACTCTTAGTATATTGTAGTGGTAGTAATTAGCAATAGTAGGAATATTGAATTCAAATTGGGGTTTGCATAGCTTTAGGGGAACATGAAGACATTCTAAGAGGTATATAGATTCATATAATTTTAAAGGAGTAAATTTCCAGAATCTATATTTCTAATATTTTTTATATATTCATCTGCTTGCGTATGTACCTGTGTCAGACTGCTTCTCCTTTTCCACCTTTCCTTCCATAATCTTCCTTCTGTTTACAGGAGAGAAACAAATTTCTCATCAAACCCAAATCATACTGTGGCACATTGTCTTGGTGTAGAAACCTCTGGGACACGAAGCGGAGGCAACTTGAACTACAGGTATCTTGATAGCCTCCTTTAATCAAAATAGCACCACAAACCAAAGGTAATAGGCCACCACGTCTTTCCCTGTCTTATGCTTACCTCTCTTAAGAGCAAAGCCTAACTGTTAAGGACTATACATTTGTGTCTCCCAAAATGCATATGTTGAAATTTTAACACTCAATGTGATGGTATGTGGAGGGTTGTGGGCCTTTGGAAGATAATTAGGTCATGAGTTTAGAGCCCTCATAAATGGGATTAGTGTCCCTATAATAAAAGACAAGGGAGGCTGCTCTCTCTCTCTGCACTCTGCCGTGTGAGGATACGAGAATACTGCCATCTGCAAACCAGAAAAGAGGACCCTCATCAGACACTTGAATTTCCAGTATCTTGACCTTGGGCTTCTGCCCTCCAGAAATGTGAGAAATAAATGTTTTTGGTTTAAGCCACAGTCTATGGCAATGTATTATATCAGCCCCAATCGCCTGAGACAATACTTTAAACAGGTATGCTGATGCATCTTTGGATGTTTTGATTTTAAGTACCCGTGGAATTAGGCAAGTATATTATGGATTTCAAGTGCATTATGGAATTTGGGTATTTTGATTTTAGGTATGTTATGGAATATTGTCTTCACTACTGTGCAAAGAAACCCTTGAAAACAGAATAAAAATACTATCTCTTAGAAATAGTGAAGATGGCAGCATGTTATTCACCCAGGCGACGAACTCATGATAGGTTTTTGTACTTAAGCTACCTATTTATGTTGAAATATTCAAGAGCTGTAAGAAGCATGCTGGGAAATGCCAGTCTTCTATGAGCTACATGTTCTCTGCAGTTTCACCATCTCAGTAATGAGGATGAGCTCTGTCTGACTGCTCTCACTTATTTGTATTTCAGTCTAGTCTCAATAGTATAATTTGCATGATTTCAAGGTGAAAAAACTCACCATTTTCCCCAATATATAAATGTTATATTTTCTGATGGGAAACATATATTAGAGGTAAGTTAGTGTCTTGTATTTCCTTGAATATTTATTCAAAATCATAGGAGAAACATTTTCATTAACTAAAAGTTAGAAAAATATGAGATCCATACTCATTTTTAATGAAGGTACAACTCTGCTGCTTTGTCACAGATCACCCACTTTTCTACTCATTTGTTAAACCCTAAATTAAACAGTATGCTTTATAATTATTTCTCAAAATATGTTATACAGTATGTTGCTTTTGTCAGTTGTATACTAAAAATCATTGTAAAGATAACACAATCCAGAAAACTTTAAAAATACTTAGAATCTTACAGTCATACAAAATTACAATGTTTCAGTTTCAACCTACAGATAATTAGTTTTGTTATTGTAGAGAAGTTAATAGAGTGACCAAATAAAATCTTTCAAGTGTAAAAATATACTGCATTAATAACATTCATTTGGGGGAAATATGAGATTGAGAAGAAAATGAAAAGATATAAATTTTCCAGTTGTCACAAAAGAGCTTGTCTGCAGATTTTTAAGTGAAGGAGACTGGGTATCAAGTTGCTTGGACATTTAGAGTCCATTGAATCCAGAGTATAATATACATTTTATTTGAAAATCAATTATTTACAATATGCTAGGAAATACATATTTTGAAGCTATTCCAACTTGTTATGAAAAATTTTCGGTCTCTACTTGAAAATGTGTAAGGGGATACATAGCTTTTCAAAATTCTTTTGGGCTGTAGAAGATTAAAAAGTTAGAAGATCACTGACTTCATGTGTCAAATCTTTACAGTTTTAACAGTTGATGATGCTGGACTTCATGGGGAAAAATTGGAAAGAAAAATTTTGAGCACAGAAAAGGGCCGTCATAAGTGTGCTGTTGATCTGACCTCTTGAAAAGTAGAGCTGGAGAAATAATAACCACTCCCTACCCCTGCAAACTGCAGACATTTCCCAAGGTTCTGAACTTTTGGCTAGCACCTTTGAGGCATGGCCTCATCCATCATGTCAAAGTTGGTTTTCTCTTCTGACGGGTTTAATGGTGTTGGAGACCCAGACTCCATTATCATACCCATGATTGCTATGTGGCTGGCATAGGGCTGGTTGCCAGAGACACAAAGATGAACATCACAAAGATGAAAAGATCCCTCAAGAGGTTTACAGCATAGAAGAAAACTGGAAATTAATGTAATAGTAACTTGGGAGTCAATGATGATGTGCTTTGAGTATTTTTCATTTGCATCCCATGTTTCTCTGAACAAAAATTTTGAAGCACATATCATTTGAGTTTTTTTTAAAGAAGGTGGTGATAGATTTGTGGTAATTATAACAATTTCTTATGTGTGTAGTGTTATATACTTTATAAGATGATTTCACCAAAAGTAGCTCATTTGGTCTTAATAACAACCCTTGTGGTGGGCAAGACCTGTATTATTACTTACATTTTAGAGATGAGAACATTATGGCCTAGAAGAATTAGGTTTTGACCACATCACATGGGCACCAAATGGCAGAATAAGATAGAGCCCAGGTCCTTGAGGATCTTGGTTTGGCACTTTGCCCATAATGCTGTGTTTTAGCCTGAGTCATTGTTTCCTGTCCTGCACATTGGTTAGGCAGTCCTCTTTGGGTCTCTTCTATTTCTACACATCATGCTGGGTGTACCAAATCTTCAAGGCCCTGACTGCTCTTTTACCTGGGCCATGTCCCAGGGTTGCTAACCTTGGGAGACTGGGTAACAAGCCCTCTCAGTTGTTACACAACCCTACTGTGTGCTTATCATCCATCTGGGCTGATCGTGGTGACCCTGCAGGTCTTGAGGGCAAGTACGCTGATACTCATGCTTCTCACTATGCTGTAATAAAGTCCTTTGTCTTTGACTCAGGAACCTCAAAATACAAACAGGTTAGCTTATCTCCTTGTGTGCAGGGTAAAATCAAATCTCAGACCTGATGTGGCAATGACATGTACTTGCAAGATAATTGAGAACAGTGTGTAAGGTATGATAGGCCTCAAATGGGGCTTCAAATGGGGCATACCCCCAGAATCTGCGTTGAAGAATCTGCAACAGGAAGTAGTGCTCCAAAAAGAAGGTGGTAAAAATTAACACATTACTTGTTTGGAAAAAGCCAATTAGAACAGACTAGGTTCAAGGGCTTTGTTTCTTATGCAGTAGGTTTGATATTTTATGTATATCATGTTGTCAGGCTATGTACCCAGGAATGCAAAAATGTGATCTTTTTTCTTTGTAATGAAATTTAATTTTATTTCTAGTTCTAATCTCTGCCAATGATAGATCATAAGGTGACTCAGCTGCCTAAAGTTTGGAACTCAGATTCCTTCCATCCTGTTCCTCACTTCTCCTCAGCTGTAACATGGGGTGTGGTGGGATAAGGTATAACTGGGCTAAGGTATTTTCTGTCTGTGCTGGCATCTGCTGAGGTGTGACTTGTCCCACTTAGTCTTGGGCATCTTGGCTTTTCCTGCTGCATGGACAGAGATGTCTCTGGCTTTATCATGACCTTCAGTTGTCACACTCATATACTCTGTTCTCCTCTATCAGTCAGAGACCTCTTCTGGTGGGAGTGCCCTCTACAGGCACGTAGTACCTCTTTGTTCCATGTTTTGTACCTGCTGGGGTATGGAGGGCTCTCTGAGACCCATTCGCTTGGCATTTGCCTCAGCCATTGCTCATGTATTACTCAGGTGCCATGTTGGACGTGAGGCTTCTCTGAAGCTTGCAAGCTCTCAGGAAGATGGCATCTCACCAGGAAGCCAGGCCCTGGCCCTTATCTTTTAGAGCCCCCATCAACTTTTCTGGGGTTTCTATCTGGATATCTAATTTGCTATTCTGCATGTTCCCTTCAGAACTTGGTATTGGGGATGGAGAACTGGGTATCTTCTCAGGGACTTATCCATGTCTGAATCCCAGTCATATTTTCTATGACTTTTATTTTTTTCCCATTTATTTAATTTTTATATGCTTTCAGTCTACATTTACATTATTCTCCCATCAATGGTTTATAAGTGTTCTGAATTCTAGGGGCTTGGGTCTTGATATTTAAAGTTAAGCCTCTGGTAATTAAAAGAAATAAAAAAGGAGAAACCCCCCTTACATCTCTCAAACACCTGCCACTTACAAACACAGGCCCTGCAGACCATGGTCTCTTCCATGGATCTACCAGTGTTCTTGGTAACTCATAACCCATGGCTTTTGTTCTGCCCACCTGATTTTGCCCTGAGGCTGGTACATAAAGATAGTGCTCCTGACTGCTAAATGGTGGGTGAAAGGAAAGGGTAACAGTAATTAAAAAGTACCTAGGGCTATTAATAGTAGTAATAATAATAATACTAACAATAATCATTGGCCCACTACAATTGGGAAACCATGCCTGTTCATCATGAGATCATGTTGTTCTCAGGAAGTTGGCTAACAGCAGCTGTATAAAGAAACTCAACCTACTCAATTATACTGCAACTTGCCAGGAATTAAGTAATGGTGTTCTTGGAACTGGAGAGTATGATGCGAGCAGTGTATCTAGCACTGTGCTGAAGGGTCCTAGCCTTAGCTTTTTGGGAGTCTAACAGGTTTATCTAGATGATAATGTCTTTAAAATGGGGAACAGTTCATCAGTATGTTTAGGGGCCCAGCTTTTGGAGACAGAGTTGATGGAGTCCATGTGGACAGCAGGGCCTTTGGCTCCAGCCCCCAGCTGTTTGATAGCAGTTCTCAATGTTTAATGCGAGGAAGAGTCATTTAGGAGCATTGCTTAAAAATGTAGATTCCTGGAAATTCCACCTCCCCTCCCCACACTGTTCTCCCACTTAAACTGATTCATAGGTCTGGCTTAGGGTTCAGGAATTAACATTTTAATAGGCTTTTTCTGGGCTACATTTTAAGAGCATTAGATTCATAATTGAAGTGGCTAGGATAAAAATTAATTACTTTTCACAGTGACAATATTACCTAGATCCAGGCCAGTGGGGCTCCTGCTTTGGGGTTGTGATTGAGAGGATCTTACTCTGGCTATGGCACTCCTCTGAGATGGGGAATCTGTGGGCTCAAAGATGTATGCCAGCCTGGAGCCTAGAACCAACCTTCTGGACCATGATCTGGGTCCCTGCAATGTTCTGCCCAAATGGCACTGAGCTGATTCCCAGGTTTTGCATGGGCTTCTTCCCTTAGCTGACCTCCAGAGGGCGTACCTGGCTGTAAATAGCCCCTTGCCTCAGTGGGTGGAGAGGCCCTGTGGGAATTAGGACTGCGTTTGGCTGTGTGAGCAGTAGTGCCCACTAGTGGCCAGATAAAGCCCCAGATGGAGGGCTGGCCCTGGGAAAAGCAGGAGGGTGGGTGGGTGGGTCAGGAGCTGGTTCTCCTTGTACCACTACATTCCTACACCTTGTGTTCCAGGACCTTTTGAAGGTATATTTATCATATCAGATAGAAGAACAGAACAGCAGCTTGCTAGCTTTGATTTATATATTTTAAATACGTAGACATATGATTAGTGGGCCTTTACTGTATTCTTGCCTCAGGTCCCACGAATGATCAGGGCAGACCTGATCAATGTTTTCAAATTATTAATGTCTTAGAATTGATTTCTTCTGATCAAGACACTGTCCAGGCCCTGGGAAAAGAAAAAATGAACGAGAGAAAAATAAATGTGACCTCTGGGCTTGGCCGCACTGCAGGTCCCAGTGAGGGAGCAAATCAGCCCTGTGTAGCAGGGCCAGACTTTCCAAGCCTGTCTGCTGTCCTCTCACCTAAGGGGTGAAGATAGATGGGGCATCATTCTGTTTTGCTGAACTGGCTGATTTAGGCTATTTTGGGAGAAGCCAGAATCCAGGATGTCTAAATCTCATTCTCCCCAGGATTCCAACCTCTCCCACATCACTCAAGTTGTCCTAACTTTTCCTTGGCATGAGATAGAGTCTAGAAATGTGAACACTTTTCGGAATGACTTTAAAATATTTTCAACTACACTTGCATATAAGAAAAAAAGAGACTTGTTCAGAGTTGGATCAGTTATTCTGTAAGTGGATTAACAAATGATACTTTGCTTTATTTTTTACATATTTCACACACACTGCAAGGTGTGAAAGGCATCATTACATGACAGTCACTTTACTTGGTACCTTAAAGGCAATGTTCCTTAAAACACTCAATTACTTTCATTTTAATTCTTTGGTTCCATTAGGTCTATACAGTTATCCCCAGGTTGTTCACTGCATAAGAGCATTTACCCTAAGAAACGAGTCAGTGCCCTGACTGGTGTGGCTCAGTGGATTTAGTGCTGGTCTGCAAATCAAGGGGTCGCCAGTTCAATTCCCAGTCAGGGCACATGCCTGGGTTGCAGGCCAGGTCCCCAGTAGGTAGGGGGTGCACAAGAGGCAACCACACAATGATGTTTCTCTCCCTCTTTCTCTCTCCCTTCCCCTCTCTAAAAATAAATAAATAAAATCTTAAAAAAAAGGAAGAAATGAATCAGAGCTAAATCTAGTCCTCTTTCCCCTTGTCAAGCTGCATGTCCCATCATTGGCCTGAGTTCACTAGGAGGAAGGGCACCTTTTTCTAATCACCAAAGTCACATTCTGCTCCTCTAATCACACATCTTCAGGCCTAGGTCCATGCAAAGAGGTTCCTTTGGGTTGCCATGGTAGCCAAACATTTAATATGTTTTTCTATGGGGACTTCCCTTCCAAAAAGACATGCCTGGGCAAACAGCAGAGCCTGGCTGTCTGGCCAGGTATGTCTCCTATTATAAATCAAGAAATTAACATTTTGGTTTATAAAAGCATCTCCTTAGCATGGTGAGCTGGGGTTGGTTCTCCAGAGTCTGATCATCTCTGGGTAAATAGACAAAATTGGATTTCTAGATCAACAAAGCTAAAGATGCTACACTTGTGGTGACTGTTTACAGCCTGACATGTCACAGGCAGAGCAACAAACCAGCTGCAAGAAATTCTTTGAAAGTGCTTGAAATTCATTGCAATGTGCGAGGGGGTTTACCTCAGTAGACGTGAAGAAATGAAACCTGATTGGTACTAACGTATCACTTCCGGCTTTCATTTTCTATCCTCTTACTCTGCGTTATTTTTTTTCATATAATTTATCACTAATGGATCTAATGTTTCATATAAATATTTTATTTACTATAGAGGGTTGGGCAAAAGTAGGTTTACAGTTGTGACTATGGAAAATAATACAATTATTAATAAGTAATAATATAAGAATAAACTGTTGTACATATTCACAACTGTAAACCTACTTTTGCCTATGCTGTATACTTAATAAGCTCCTGCCACTGTCTGCAAGCTCAATAAATATTTGTTGAATGAATAAGTGAGTGTTCTGTAAAGATGCAATCTCAGCTTTTGTAAGGTTGCTATCAGGTATTGTAAATGCACTGTTAGGAATGAAGACTACATGGTCCACCCTAAGTGGCATAAAATCAGTCAACTCTAGGATACTGTGAGAAAGGGGATGTCTACTGGGGGAATCCCTCAAAGTAACCACAGAATAGAGGATGCTAGGATGATGCTGTATGTTGAAGAATGGTGGGAGCCTCTTAGGAGATGCTCAATGGTAATTTAGTTTCTTTTAACCTCCTACCCCATCTCCATTGTAAAAAAAAAAAAAAGAAAGAATGCCTTTCTCAGAGGGAACAGGCAGCTGCAGCAGTCATGATTTCCAGGCCCCAGGAAAAAAGCCAAGCTTCACTATTGCTTTATGCTGTGTAATAACCATGTATTAGGACAGAATTACTAGAGCCAGAAAATGGAGTCAATGAGGGTTCTCTAAGATAAAGTGTTTGAGTAATAATAGCTGGAGACTGAGTGTTGATTGCTACTAATACATCAGCTTTGAACAAAGGAAATAATTAGTCCAATATGGATCAGCATTGGTTCTGAATATAGAAGAGACATCTCCTACCCTCCCCCAATCTTGCTCTCTTCTGGGCCTGCTAGAGCTCACAGCCAATTATTAGCAAAACGTGATACCTCAGCCTCACTCCCGAATGTTCCTGCCACCAAAGTGCTCTGATAAAAACCTGGCTCTCTGTTGGGAACACAGTCTTTCTATTCTCCTGTAGCCTTTTCATGGGGTGGCTGTAGTTTTCTCCATCACAGTTTTGTTCCATGGAGCCTGGAGGTGGGCTGCATTTCCTTTTTGTTCCTTACTGCCTCTGGATTATTCTTTCTTCTCTAGAAATCTCTTAAATTGAATCTCGTACCACTCATTGGGTTGTGTCACTTGTTCTTCTATTTTGCTGACACCTATTGTTTTGAGGACGTTCCTATACCAGCCTTGATTCTTGGCAATTTCAGTATACACAGAGATTGTTCCTCCATTCCCCTGGTTTCTCAGTGACCTGTTTACCTCCTCTCACAATCTGGCCTCTCACCTTTCATCATGTCCTGGTCATACCAGACCCGTCATTACCCATTGCTGTACACCCTCCATGATAGCAACGTGTGCATTTCCCTCTCCGACTCCCGCCTCCTCTACCACACTCACTCTTTCTAGTTCCATTTGCTAGGGCTGCATAACAAAATACCACAGACTGGGTGGGTTAAACAACAGGCATTTATTCTCACACAGTTCTGGAGGCTTGAAGTCCAAGATCAAGATGTCAAAAGGATTGTGTTTTCCGAGGGCTGTCCAGAAGAATGTGTTTCTTGCCTCTCCCTGGCTTTGGGTAGTTTTCTGGCAATCTTTGATATTCATTGGCTTGTAGACACATTACGCCAATCCCTGCCTTTGTCTTCACATGGTGTTCGCTCTGTATGTGTGTCTGTGTCCAACTCTCACATTTCTATAAAGACACCAGTCATATTGAATTTAGGGGCCCACCATATTCCAATATGACCTTGTCTTAACAAAACTAATTACATCTGCAATGACTCTGGACTTTGGACCTCTTATCTTCTCCATATACACTCACTCCCTGGGTGATCTCAGCCAGTTTCTTAGACTTAAATATCATCCAAACCTCAACTTTATAGCTCCAGCCTGAATCTTCTCCTTGAACTATAAGCTAATATCTGCTTGCTTCCTCATTTTCTCTACTTGGAAGTCTAATAACATATCCAAACCTGAACTCTTGATCTCACCCTCACAGCCATTCCTCCATCCTTCCACTTGGTCAGGCCAATACACTGGAATCAGCCTTTCTCTCACTGCCCATAGGGACTTGTTTCGACTCTCTTTTCAGAGTGTATATGGAGTGTGGCCCCTTCTTACCACTCCCACTGTGGCCATCTGGTCCACATCACCATCACCCTGATGATGGCCTCAGTCTCTGATTAGTCTCCCATCCCTGCTGTCCAAGGCAGCAGCCTGACACTTTAGCCAGATTAGGTCCCTCTGTTTTATTCAGAGTAAAAGCCAAAATCCTTCCAGGGCCCTACTGGATCTGGGAACCTTGACTTTCCTACTGGTCCCTCTTATTCCCTGTCCTCCCAGGTGGGTCTCCCTCCTCTTCCTTGAACACATCAAGAACACTCCCTGCCTCATAGCCTCAGCCCCGGGTCCTTTCTCTGCCTGAACTCTCCTCTCCTCAAGTAAACTTATGCCTTGTTTTTACATTGCTCTCACATCTTTATTCAAATGTCAGCTTCTCAATGAGGCCACGCTGACCACCCTGTTTAAAGTTCCAGACCTCACCCAGAGTCCTGGATTCCCTCACCCTATTATTTATTATGTTTATTGGTTATTCCGTGTCTCACCCCAGTAGAATGCGAGTTCCATGATTTTTGTTGGTGCTCTTTTTCTTCCCTGAGCCTAGAACAGTATTGACACCTAGGATGTGCTCAGTGATATTTGGTGAATGAATAAATGGAGGGCTACCCAGAACTAAGCAACAAGAGAAAATGCACAAGCAAAAGGAGGACATGCTTGCTTAGCAGTGTTGTGAACAAACCTCAGACTCACTCTGCAATTTTACCTGGGTACCATTTAAAAACTTGTGGTATAAAGGTTGATATATGATTTAGTTGTTAGGTGAACTAAGCATGATTTATCCTAGGCATAATTCAATGAATAATCCTTTGTTGGTTTTATAAAGTATTGAATGATAGAATCTACCTTCTCCCCCATGAAACCCAGTTACAGAGAGGAACTGGGGGACATTAAAGTGAAGAGGCTGCAGGTGGGCAGATGTGATTATTTCTCCTTATGGGTCAAAGCATAATCTGGGTTTATCTGGGTTTTTAAAAAGTGCCTTTAAAAATGTATGTGCCCTTGTCCCTTGATGGAAACAATGCACTACTATAGACTGAAGTTACTGTGGTGACAGGTTTTACCTGTGATATTCTAGTGTCCCTACTGGCTTGGTACTTGAACATTGCCCTCCAGAATAATGAAAGAGGAGTAAAAACTGCTTATTTCACTTACTTGTTATAGAAATACTTCTTGGGAAATGTGTAAGCTGTTAAAAAGAAAAGTGTTGCTGATTTTTATATTTATAAATAATGATTTAGGTATGTGGATATTAGTTAAAGTTTCATAAAAGTCCACACAGGTACCAACTAACTTCTAAAACATGGGCATATACATTAGCAGTAAAGAGAATCTGACAGTAACCAGAGGGGAGGTGGGAGGAGATAATGGGGAGAAAAGAGGGAGGAAGGGTTGTCAAGGAACATTAATAAAGGATACACAGACAAAGCCAAAGGGGGCTAGGATTGAAGGTGGGAGTGGAGGATGGCTAGGGTGGGGGGAGTGGAGAGGAGAAAATAAAAAACCACTTGACAAGCTCTGAGCCTTAAAAAAAAAAGGAAGAGCAAGGCCCTTATACTGGGCAATTGATTCACCTGGTCTGACTTTCAAATTGCTGAATCTAACTTCTGGAAGTTTGCTTTGGTTTTCGGTTTAAGGAGTAGTGTACTTTTTTAAAGTTAGTTTCCTAATGTTAATCAATTCTTCTTTTATCGTGGTTATCCTCAGCAAATACAAAGATGAACAATTGAACTTACTCCAATTTATGTGATGTGCTAAATGATGAGGTTTACCCAAAGCTTAGGGAAATGGCTATGGAAAGATGAGATCATGAACAACGGGAAATCAGCAGGACAAACACAGAATGAATGAATTGTTGAAAAGGTATTTTTTTACACAATGGGCTGTTTCTCAGAGATTTTAATTTTAGAATTTTACATTTACACTTAGCCAATTACCTTACCCACTTGGAACACATGAATGAATTCACATGAACCAGTCTGTATTTCCAGGTTCCCCATTAAGTTAGGTAAGTAAGTTCCCCCTTCCCCACCTAAACTTGAAATCCTAGGGACTTTTTGGGATTATTTACCCTGACCTCGGGCAACCGTCTCTAGGGATTGCCTAGGTGAAAGAGGAAGGGGAAGAAGTGGTGGTGACGGGAAGAGTGGTAAAAATGTGGTGGTGGGTCAGTTTAGTGGAACAAAAGAATGAGAGAAGAGAAAATTAAAAAATCATCAGACCCAGGCCACATGTGCTATGACTACATAAAAGTTAATCAATTGTTTCCTGTAGCTATTTGTTGGAGATTTTAAAAATGTGTTTACTTCTTTTTATTTTATTTTTATTATTTACAACATATTTTATGTATTTATTTTTAGAGAGGGAAAGGGAGGGAGAAAGAGAGGGAGAGAAACATCCATTGGTTGCCTCAACTGGGGACCTGGTCTGCAACCCAGGCACTTGCCCTGCCCGGGAATCAAACCAGCAACCTTTCGGTTTGTAGAATGATGCACAACCCACACTAGTTAGGACTAGTTTACTTCTTTTTTTTAAGCTAGCAAATTACTTTGAAGGTTGTTGAATGTGTATGTTGTAGGGGAGGAAAAGTTCATCTTAATACTGTCTAGACAGCTTTGAATTCTGATCTCTACAATTCCTCAGAAACAGCTAAAAAATTAAAAAAGAATTTTGTGTGGCTGTGATTCACTTCCTTGCCCTGTGACTCACTACCTTAAATCACAAATGCCAGGCATTTGGCTAAGGTAGAATAACTTTGCTTTTGAGGATTTATGAGCTGATTCAATACTTGTGTGTATTTATGTTTTGACACTATTCAGGTCAAAGCTATGTGGTGTTTTGACATCTCAAAGAGAAGTGAGGGATCAAAGGATGAAAAAGCAAGCATGTGTAAGAGTTTGATATCTAAAGGCACCTAGTTCTTGCATAATATCAGGAAGCAGAGTTAGGTAGCTACTGATAGGATGGGTGACAAAGAAAGCAGAACTACGGTATTTTTTCCTTTTATTTTTATTTATTTATTTATTTTCATTAAGGTTAAAGAGATTTCATTTTTTAAAAATATATTTATTGATTATGCTATTACAGTTGTCCCATTTCCCCCCTTCACTCCACTCCATCCTGCCCACCCCCTCCCTCCCACATCCCCCCCTATAGTTCATGTCCATGGGTCATACTTATAAGTTCTTTGGCTTCTACATTTCCTATACTATTCTTACCCTCCCCCTGTCTATTTTCTACCTATCATTTATGCTACTTATTCTCTGTACCTTTCCCCTCTTTCTCCCCCTCCCACTCCCCTGTTGATAACCCTCCATGTGATCTCCATTTCTGTGGTTCTGTTCCTGTTCTAGTTGTTTGCTTAGTTTGCTTTTGTTTTTGTTTTAGGTGTGGTTGTTAATAACTGTGAGTTTGCTGTCATTTTTACTGTTCATATTTTTTATCTTCTTTTTCTTAGATAACCCAGAAAGATCTAATCACTTGCTCTCACATGACTTTCTTTTAACTGAAATGTTTACAGTCAATAAAGAATGGCAGCAAAAGAAACATTTTTGGTCTCCCAGCCAGTCCAAAGTCCCTCCACAAAAACTTTGTTAAAATTTACCCAAAGAAACACTGAGTTTAACCAGAAAAACAAAAGAAAAAGAAACACTGATATTTTATTATGTATTTAGAAAACTTTATACAGGATAAGGCAAAAGTAGGTTTACAGTTGTGAGTATATGAAAGTTTATTCTTTATTATTCTTTATTAATTATTATATTATTTTTATACAAACAACTGTAAACCTACTTTTGTTTCACCCTGTATAAAATGTACAAATAAATTCTACAGTCATGGGTCACATAAATTATTTTGAGGTGGTAAAAAATTCTGACTATTTAGGATCTACCTATGTTTATGGTAACAAATCAAAAAGTTTAAAAATATTTAACTCTGTTAGGTAAGAACATTCTGGAAATTTTCCTTAGAAAGATGTCCTAATTTAAGCTCCCAGTTCTTGAACATGCTTGTTAGTGGCAAATTAGATTTAATGAGTTTTTTTTCTTGAATGTGTTTCTTATAAACATTGTATAAGTACAATATTTTGTACACATATTTATAAGAGAATCAAAGTTAATTTCTGCTTTATTTGATTTTTTATAATCTTGGCAAGATCTGTTGAGCTAATTGGTGCTGGGAGAACAGTAATGTGGGAGAAAGAGTACCAGATGCCTGCAGGAATTGACTTTCCATCCTGCCGGGCCACGCATTAGCTGTGGAATCACTTCCATTTTCCAGTCAATAAAACAGGGATGTTGATGGTTGCTTTACCTCCAAGAAACATATTAAAAATAAATGCAACAAAATAAGTGAAGTGCTCCAAGAGTTTCATACCTTTCTAATAGAATTAGGATGGAGAATTAGATTTTGGACTACAACTTCTTTAACTTAGAGAGCTGATGGCTTCAATTTTCTGGTAACTTTAAACCTGATTCTCAAGAATTCCTCTTCACTCCATTTAACCTTGACACCATTTTCTTTATAGAATCTCAGATTCAGAAGACTCTAAGAAGTCACCTAGTGCTTGCTCCTCCATGTTCAAACACCCTCTTCTCAGACAGTCCTGAAAAATGCTGATAAGGAACATTTTCTGTGTTGGGTCTGCTCAGCCAGGTGGTTTCTTCTATGGCTGAGCAGACTCAACATAGAAAAATGTTCATTTTATTGAACAAAAATCTGTCTCAGTGCAATTTTTAACCACAGTCATAATTTTCCATTTTGAGCTACAGAGATTTCATCAATTCTTAAAATATTTGAATTCAACTATCACTTTTCTCCTGAATATTCAATATTGTGCAAAGATAAAAACATTATTGAGTGACCACTATGCAGCATTTTAGATGCTTTTGTCTAGGTGCTTTTACTTAAAACTCAAAATAAGTCTATGACACAATTATTACATTTGTGCATTGATGAAAATAGTGAAATAGTTGAAACCACAAGCTTTGGAGTTAGACAGACCTGGATTTGAGTTCTGCCTCTACCACTTGCTAATCGTGTAACTTGAAAAAAAGTTATGTAGCCTCTCTGAGCCTTGGTCTTTGTGAATTATAATAGTTACAACTATTATAATTATAATATGGTTATTGTGAAGTTAAATGTAACTCATGTGAAGATATAATGTGGAGTGATGTTCAATAAATGTTAGCTATTGATATTCTTCTCTCTAACTCTCTCTCTGGCCTAAGAATAGGACCTCGCATTTATTCCAGATAACTTCTATTTTCTTTGTGGTGGTCCTGGTTTCTAAGTGAAGAAATGTTTTTGAATTGTGTCATGATGTATGATCTCTCTATCAAATTTTTGTCATCCAAGTATTTATAAACCTGAATTCTTTAGTTTCCATGTTTTTGACAAATATGTTGAACAGGAATGGGAAAGTCATAAATTCTTGCATTGTGTATTAAGGTTGAGTCCAAGCCTTTTACCAACACACTTTGAGTGACATTGGTTGCCTAACTATGAAGCTAGCTACTCAGGCATCTTCCTGTCACCTGACTTACATTTCTCCATTTTAACAATAAAAGTAAGCACACTGTACGATCTGATAAATATTATGTTAAAATGAAGACATGCTGTGCTCATGCCTTCTTCTGACACACTGGCAACCAAAGCCTAGACAAGAAATGAGATTAGGTTGACGTGACTTGTTTTTAGTAAAATCACAGTCATTGCTAGTTGTCAGCATGTTCTTATTGCTTACAAATCATCCATTCTAGAATTTTGCTTGGAATCTGCATGAGGTTCAGTAATTTATATATAAATCTCACCCCTTTTAGGAATAGAAACATTTTTCAGTCACCAGACACCTCCTTTGTTCTCCTTCATTCCCAGCAGCAGTTGTCTGATCTCATCTACCAATGCTTCCCATATTTTGGGATAGAATTTGTACTAACTGAAGTTTTGAATGGGTGAGGACCTCTTCCTATATGTTTTCTGATTGTAATTTTTAATTCTCTCTTAGTAGTGTTGGCTCCACAACTGATAATCTCCACCAGAGAGATTATGGAAGTGAAGCAGAAAATGGAATGGTTCTTTGGTTATGATATCGTTTGTTAAGGTTATATTGTCTGAGATCTAGAATAACTATTCCTTCTCTGATCTTCTCCTGACTATAGAAGTTAATAAGGAAAACAACTTTCTTATTGTATTTGGTATTTATCTCAGGACTCCAATTTATTTTGAGGCTTTACTTTCATATACTGTAAACTGTTTTTCTTTCCCTCTCTTTGATTATATACATGACTTTGTCTACCCCATCCATCTTTTTGAACTCAACAGAGAACCCACTGAGCCATGGGAGCTTGAATTGAACTCTTCTGATTCCAGATTCAGTGCTCCTTTCAATTCCTCTCTGAGAGCTGTCTGCTTATAAGCCACCTCTTTACTTATGCGGTTTATTTTTTCAGTTCAAGCCCAGGACCTCACTTATGGCCAATTATTAGACACTATTATCCCTATTGCATTTTCATTTCAGACAGCCTATAATTCTTCCTCAACAGCATCAATTTTTTATAATGCTGAAGGAATCCCATTTTTAGAGTTCACATCCCTCTTGTAAATTATTTGGGCACTATTATTTTCTTTACTGTTTTTGAAGCTCCCTTACTGAAGGCCTCACTATTACCTTTTTTCACTGTTGTAAAACATCAAAACCACTTTATCCTGAAATTTCCTTGTTTTTACATATGGTGCCTCATTCTTTCGTGTTGGGCAAACTGGGATCCAGGACAGAAGTTTCCTAAAATTCTTCCTTTATGTTCTGAGGGAAAATTGTCAGCAATGTAGCCAAGAACAAGCCACTTGTTCTGCTGTGTCCCCCACATTTATGTCTCCCTAGCACCTGTAAGTGTGGCCTTATTTGGAGATAAAGTCTGGATGGGGAGGGGGATAAATTCAACATGATTGGTATCCCTATAAGAGGAGGAAATTTGGACACAGGGAAATACACACAGGAAGATCACCATGTGAAGATGGAGGCAGAGATTGGAGCGATGTGTCTACAAGCCATAGAATGCCAAGGACTGTAAGCAACCATGAGAAGCTAGGAAGGGGACAGGAAGGGTTGTTCCCTGGAGCCTTAAGGGAGAGTGTTGCCCTACTGACACCTTGATTTCAGACTTCTAGCTACCAAACTGTGAGGTAATAAATTTCTGTTTTCTTAAGCCACCCAGTTTGTGGTAATGTGTAATGGTGGTCTTAAGCAGAATAATGAATGCTGTTAACAGCATAAGACCACTAACAGATTCCAAAAGTCCAGTTCTGTAGTGGGTTTCCCGTATGTATTATAAGACAGCATGCTGAGGTGGCAAGAACACAGAGTTAGAAGACCCATACTGAAGCCTTGGATCTACTGCTTCTGAGTTGAGTGATTTGGACATGTCAGTCAATCACACATAACTTCCATAAAATGATCATAATACATTATTTATCTGATAGAGTTACTGTGAGAGTATAAGAAGTAAAACAAAATGTGGCAAGAACATTTTAAATGATAAAATGCCAATAAATTCTATTTGGCATTTATAAGCCTAATTTTCTTTGTCTGGAAGGAAATTCCCTTAAGATAGTCTCTTCACCCATCTATCCCCCAGTGGATTTGAATGTTGCCTTCTTCAAATTCTCTCCTGGTTTATTTTCCATTATTTTTCTACATGCAATTTTATCAGATACACATTACCCCGAATTAAAATATTATACCGATTTTTTTAAAAACTTTTTTTCTCACAGACTAGAGAAAGTATTTAAGAAAAACATATCCCCCCCCACCCCCCGCAATACACACATCTGAGGGGATATCATGTGGAAAAGAAATGAGACTGATTCTGCACAGAACCATGGGTAGAAATGATAGAGGCAGATGGGATATTAATATAATTTTTAAAAAACCCTACTTTCTGATGATCAGAGCTGTCCAAAAACAGAATCCTGTGCCTTGTAGTGTTGTTAGCTCTATTTGTGGAGATGTTGAAGGAGGATGTCTTAGGTCAGGCCCTTTAGAAGCAGAACCTGAAACAGAGACTCTTTTGCAAGTGATTCATTGAGAGAAACCTACATAAGAATAAGGGAAGCAGGACAAGACAGGGAAGAAGCTGGACAGAGATACAAGTTCAACTAAAGTTTAACCTCAACCTGACCCACAGGGAGTTCTGATGCCCCTGTTTAGTCAGCCAATGCCTATGGGCTGCCCATAGTGTGTGTGTAGTTGGAGGGAGTGAGAAGCCATACGCTCATAAGTATTTCCCAGAAAGGCAGTGGGGCTGAAGGCAATTCTCAGTTGAAGAGTATAGTTGTGAGTAGTCAACACTCAAAACAGGTGGAGGACGGAGGCATTGGCAAGGTAAATGGGATCTAGGTAGGGCACCAATAGCACCTACAACAACGAGGATGATTGGCCATGTTCCAGGATAGCAATGAAATAAGGAATCAGGACACCTGAGTTTTAGCTTTAGTTTTGCTACTGATATATAATATCCTCATACTTCATTTCTATTATTCTGTGAAGCAAAGGTATTAGAAATTGTGTTTGCTAGGGTCCTTTTAGCTCTAGAATTATTCTATGGTGGCAAGTTATAAAGGACTAGTTCTTGGCATATGGGCTGAAGACCCTTAGGAGTGGGGGCTGGTGAGAAGATGAAGGACACTGGCTATTGCAGTGGGTCTGTGAGATCATACACCCCCCAAACATTGTATTCATATTAACGATGTCAATTATTTACTATTTTGCAGATATATCTGATAAATAAAATAAATTTTAATTTCAAAGGCAGTATGGAATGCATACTTGCTATTTTGTATTATGTTTTCTCAGTCATTGGATTGTAAAGGGACAACTTTTACTCTGGGGCAGGTGGAGAATCCTCTAAAGTTATATTGACAAAAAGGGAATGAACAAACAGCATTGAACAGAACTATGAACTGGATAACTCTAAGAATTTATGTGAATTTGTTCATGTCATCTGGATTTTACCAACTTAGGTTGTGATTTTCTTCACGGTAATTTTTCAGCCACACATAGTCCATTTTCATATATGAGAATCCAGCAATTAATAATGGGATTAAATTAATAACTTAATAATGGGATAAAATGAATTAAATTCCCTTCTCTGAAGGGTATATTAGCATTTGAGAGGTGGACAGCCTGTGATCAGCTGTGTAGCCCCTTATTTTGCTAAGAAAGTAAGGCCCAAGGCCATGTTGGGAAGACATACAACAATGTCCCCTGACTCCCAGTTCATTGTGTCTCTTACACCACAAAGACAAATAATGACTGAAATTGTGAAAAATTAGGTGACTTGTTAGGACCATGAGTAATCAGTTAAAAGTAGAATTAACTGATGACATATGGTACCTTGAATTTTAGGAAACTTTTTTTATGTGGATTTCTGATGCCCATTTTTCATAGTATGATTATTATACTATGCTTCTCTCTCTCTTTTGGTTTTAGATTTCTGTTTTTGATTGATTTCTTCTTTTATTCCATATGGTTTTAAAAAATCCATTTTCACTATTATTTCAGCAAAGATACATAACCTGTACTTTCATTTAAACCTTTTCCAAATAAAGATAATTTTCCTCCCAAGGTGTCATAACATTCCAGAACAAAATAAGCATTGTAATATGCTGATGTCGATCATTTCCGTAATAACCACATGAATAGTGCCATGGAAATAATGCTAATATTTTTATTCTCACAGTCTCTGTGGCTCAAGTGATTGCATCTGGTTAATAGCTGATTTTGTAATTTTGCAAAGGCCCTGAGATGGAGGACAGCGAAAAGAGCAACAGTGCACTGCTGGCATCACCTTCCTCATTCCCTTCCAAGTCAAACGGTGGTTCTCTTTTGAAACTCTCTTAATAAGAGGAGGAAAATATTGCCTTCCTTATAGCATTCAATGTGAGATAAGATACCAATGATGAATCTGTAGATTGAGGTCTTGCTGAGGGTTTGATAAGTGGAGTTGTGCTGGGAGACAATTCTTCATGGATCTTGCTATAAACTGAATGCTTGTGTTCCCCCCACCCCCAATTCGTATGTTGAAACCTAATCCTCAATGTAATGGTATTTGAAGGTGGGACATTTAGGAGGTGATTAGATCATAAAGGTGGAGCCCCCGTGAATGAAATTAGTGTCCTTATAAAAAAGAAACTAGAGCGTTTCCTCACCCTTTTTGCCATATGAGGACACAGCATGAAGACAGCATCTATGAACCAGGAAGTAGGCCTTCCTCAGACACTGAACCTGCCAGCACCTTGGTCTTGGACTTCCCAGCCTCCAGGACTGTGAGAAATAAATTTGTTGTTCACCATTTATTGGGTGGCTTATTTTGTTTTAGCAGTCTGAATGGACTACAACAGGTCCCTAATGTTTCTGCATATTTTACATGCGTAGGCACTGACTGTCTCTGCTCTGAATGATCTTCCCACCTCCCCCACATGGGATCTGTAGTTTTGTCCATTCTTTCATTTCTTTCTTTCTTTCTTTCATTTCTTTCTTTCTTTCTTTCTTTCTTTCTTTCTTTCTTTCTTTCATTTCTTTCTTTCTTCCTTTTTTTGTTAAATGAGATATAATTGACATGTAACATTGTATTAGTTTTTGGTGTTCAACGTAATGGTTTGTGGAATATCTTTTCAAGGATGGTTGTATAGTGAAGAGCATTGGAAGATAGAGATAGTGTCTCCCTATGGAGCAGAGAATGGATTAGTCTACTGTCCAATATAATAAAGATATTGGAGGCAAAGAATGGACAGGTTTGCTTGTAGCCCAATATAAAAGACTGGGGTCCCTTAAATTTGGAGTTTCTTAGCTGTAATTGCAAATCTACTGCATATACAGCATCCACCCATGTTGCACTGTGGGATTTGGGGAGGAAGGGGAATTGACATAAACATGAAGTTTGTGCTGCCTTCTGTGCTCTGAATGATAAAAGGTTTTGTCTCTGTTCTAGAAGCCTTGTGCCTTCTGCCAGCATGCATGAAACAGTAATAAACAAATCTGTTAATTTGCCAATAGAGTAGAATTTCAGACTTTTCACAGCTCTTGGCAGGTTGATCATTTATTATTAAGGAATCACTTCCCAGGATAATTGGCTATGATCACAGAAGAAATAAAATAAGGAAACTTGGTCTGTTTACCACAGGCTAAAATTTATTGTGAAAATATTTTTAAACCCCTTGTATTTGGGAATGCCATGACTAATAACTGAAAGCAGGTCAACATGGAGATTGGCCAGTTGTGAGTATTTAAAGGGGCTTTTCTTGCATCTCTCACATCATGACTGTGAACAGCCATCTTCCCTTCTTCAAAGATAAAATACACACCTGAATCCTGTTTGCTGTTTTGCACCTTGGCAGGGCTGAGGGCAGTCCAGGACAACATGTCCACCATGCTTCAGTGAGATGATACAGCCTACAGCTCAGAGGTCCATTGGGATCAAACACAGAACTCACTCTGCCTGAGCCAGGGATGGCCAGCTCCAGCTGACCTAGAACATTGTACTCCAAAACAGCTTTTTTTTTTTATTTTAATCTTCACCACCTATACCAGAAGCTGCTTGCCCTATGGCCACAAATTACTTGACATTGGGAGGAAAGAGCACAGGGAGGAGAGGTGAGGGATGTGGAATGGTTGGGGGTGTTGTTACATGGGTCTCTGATTACAAAAGGCAAAGAGCAAAGGAGTTAAATTGAAGCCACCTTCAATAGAATCTGATTATTGCTCCACTCCCACACCCACCTCATAGACTGACATCAGCACTGAAGCATAAAAATATCTCTAGAATATCTGCTAAGGTATCGCATACTCATTGGAAAAACTCTTTAATCAATTGTCTTCAAGCTGAGTAAAGATGAGTACTCAGTTTATAGCAATTACATGGCAGAACACATGATTAATAAAGGGAGATCTCCAGTTCTGGGTAGTTAGTGACTCAAAAGTAAAGTTCTCACATTCTTTATAACTTGAGTTGTGATGATCCAATTCTCTTTTTATTAGTCACTCAAGGAGTCAACCAAACATGTTGTATGGCAACTAAAGAATGTCTCAGTTTCATTTTTGTATTTACAAGTTATTTCCTGATTATCCACACCAATTTGATATTTTTCTAAAAAACATTTTAAAATTATTAAAATATTTCTTGGGACTTGGGGGTGAGGAATTACCCTTATAAAATCAAAGATCAGGAAATTCTGTATGACTTTGATTAAACAGTCTGCAGAAACCTTCTAATTGTAATTTGAACAGTTTGGGAAACAATCTTGGGCTTGTATTTAATGTATACAATGGTCATTATAGGTCCTGTGATATTTTTTTGTTAGCTATATTACTGTGTTTGGCCTTCATGGTTTGAAATATTTGTGACTCTCCTGCTTTTAGGATCCCCCAACTTGGCCCCAGCTCACGACCCCAAATACCAACATACCCAGCATTCCATCATGAGATCCAACCGTTTATAGAAGCCTTGTTGTACCTCAGCTAACTTTATATGTGTAGTCCTTGATTTTTGCTGAGATATGTTCCTGGAAACAAAAATAAAGTGGATGGTCAAAAGCACACTGTACTTTTTAATAAAAACATTATATATGAGAATTATGTTAATGAGTTAGCATTTGGCATCAAAAGCATTTAGGTTCAATTGATAATGTATAATGAAAACAATTATACAACCATTATAAGTTCCATAGTTATTTTGAATATGAGATTTATAAGTTTTATACTATGTGCATAAAATGATCATATCTAATGAGGATATAGGAATGTAGTAATGTTCAATATATAACACTACATGTACTACAACTTGAAAATAACATAAACCAGCAAAAAGTCATACATTAAATATTTAGCTAATAGTTGAACTTGTCCTCTTAGAAATAAAAAGATTTTGGTGATAATTTAAATGACCCATATATCCTTTACAAAACACTTTAATTGTTCTCGGAGCTCTGGCCAATACAAGGCCAAAAATATATAATAAATATCATAAGTATCAGAAAGATAAAATTATTATTGTTTGCAGTGTATATGATAGTTTATCCAAAAAACAGAAGAACACAAAAACTAATAAAAACATTAAGCAAAGAACTCAGATAGACTATAAATATTAAAATATTGATGTTTTTGCTATTAAATAGTATAATAAAAACCTAGACAAGAGGAATAAATATATAATATACTTAGAGTAAACTTAATAAGGACTGTGCAGAGCTTATATGAGAAAACTATAAATTCTACTGAGGGAAATGAAGACTTAACGAAAATAATTCTTTCTTGGACAGGAAGTTTCCATAGTATCAATGGCTTCATTTAGTGGAGTTGTCATAATAGTTTAATGCACTGTCATGACAATCCTAATGAACTTATTGTAACTTGAAAAAAAATGATTTTAAAAATCTACCTGGAAGAATATGCCTGTAAGAATAGCTGGAAATTTTTGAAGAAGAGTTATGAGGAGAGCTAACCCTATCAGATACTAAAATATATTTTAAATCTTTGGAAATGAGAACTGAGCCATAGTGCTAGAAAGTTCAGTAAAATTAAAGAGACAACCCCAAAATGGGTCAATATATTTCAGTTAAATACATACCTCCATGTGTCTTACTTTTCTCATCTATAACGTTGGGATAACAATTGTATCTATCTCATAGGCTTATTATGAGGCATTTAATACATACAATATTATTAGAATAGTGCCTAGCTTTCCATAAGTGCTAGGAATTATTTGCTATATTTTTAAACAGTGATACCTTACCAGCCAACACTGATTTAAAATTGAATTTTCTAGAATATTTAATTATTGTAATTTTTTTCCTTTAATGTCATGTTCCCCCAAACAATTCCTTATTTTGTATGAGACTCCACTCTTGATAACTGATTTGGTCAACCATGGTAATTCTTAGGTATATTGTGTTATGAATACCATATTAGGTGAGAAATTATTCTGTGTAGATTGTTTAGGAAATGGTGCTGGGATAGTTGGATAACTATTTGAATAAAAACAAAGTTAAACATCTCTCTCACATATGAAACCAAAATAAACTCCAGAATAATTTAGAGATTCAAATTTAAAAGAAAAAAAACAAGACTGACCATATTCTGGGCCAAAAAACAAATTTCAATAAATTTAAACAATCATACCTTATATTCTCTGACTACTATGGAATAAAACTGGAAATCAATAACAGAAAAATCCATATAAAAACTAATTTTTGAAACAAAAATAACACACTTAACACACTTTAAAATAACCATGAGTCAAAGAAGAAATCAAAAGGGAAATTTAGAAAACACTTCAAACTTAAGCTAAAAATACAACAAATCAAAATTTGTGGGAAGCCTCCAGAACTGTGAGAAAATGAAAAGAAACAAAAAGAAAAACCAATGTAAGGTCTGAAAGAAAATAGATGGCCAAGATGGAGGCACAGGTACATACACTTTGCCTCCTCGCACAACCAAAAGAAGGACAACAACAAATTTAAAAACCAAAAATAACCAGAACTGCCAGAAAATTGAACTGTATGGAGGTTCGACAACCAAGGAGTTAAACAAGAGACATTCATTCAGACTGGTAGGAGAGGCAGAGACTGGCAGCTGGGGTGGAAAGGACTCACAGCAAGGAGGCAGCTGGTAGACTGGGTGATCCCACACTTGTGGGTTGATAAACTGGGAGGAACAACTGGGGAGCGAGACAGATTGTGTGACCTAGGGTTCCAGCAGGGGGAATGAAGCCTGAAAACCTCTAACTGTAAAAATCTGTGGGGGTGGCAGTGGTGGGAGAAACTCTTAGCCTCACAGGAGAATTCATTGGAGAGACCCACAGGGTCCTAGAATGTACACAAACCCACACACCTGGGAATCAGCACCAGAAGGGCCCAATTTGCTTGTGTGTAGTGGGTAAGTGACTGAAAGCTGGCTGAGAGCCAAGCAAGTGCAATTGTTCCCTCTCAGACCCCTCCCCCACATACAGGGTAACAACACAGCCACCTGGGTTGCCTTGCCCTGGTGAATACCTAAGGTTCTGCCCTTTACCACATAACAGGTGTGCTGAGATAAAGAAATATGGCCCAAACAGATCAAAGCTCCAAAAAAATACAACTAAGTGATGAAGAGCCAACCTGTCAGATGCAGAGTTCAAAACACTAGCAATCAGGATGCTCAAAGAAATGGTTGAGTATGGTCACAAAACAGGAAAAAGTGAGGCTATGAAACGTGAAACAAAGGAAAATGTACAGGGAACCAACAGTGAAGGGAAAGAAACCGGGACTCAAATCAATGATTTGGAACAGAAGGAAGAAATAAACATTCAGCCAGAACAGAAGGAAGAAACAAGAATGCAAAAAAATGAGGAGAGGCTGAGGAATCTCCGGGACAACTTTAAGTGTTCCAACATCCAAGTCATGGGGATTCCAGAAAGAGAAAAGGAAGAACAAGATACTGAAAACTTATTTGAAGAAATAATGAAGGAGATTTTCCCCAATCCAGTGAAGGAAATAGACTTCCAGGAAGTCCAGGAGCCCAGAGAGTCCTAAAGAAATTGGACCCAAGGAAGTACACACCAAGGCACATCATAATTAAGTTGCCCGAGATTAAAGATAAAGAGAGAATCTTAAAGGCAGCAGGAGAAAAAGAGATAGTTACCTATGCAAGAATTCCCATAAGGCTATCAGCTGATTTCTCAAAACAAACCTTGCAGGCAAGAAGAGTCTGGGAAGAAGTATTGGAAATCATGAAAGGCAAGGACCTACATCCAAGATACCTCTATCTAGCAAGTTATCCTTTAGAATGGAAGGGCAGATACAGTGCTTCCAAGATAAGGTCAAGTTAAAGGCCTTATTATCACCATCATCACCAAGTCATTATTATATGAAATGTTAAAGGGACTTATCTAAGAAAAAGAAGATCAAAACTGTGAACAGTAAAATGGCAACAAACTCACAACTATAAACAACTGAACATAAGAAAAATGAAAATAACAAACTAAGCAAACTAGTTAGAACAGGAACAGAATCACAGAAATGGAGGTCGCAAGGTGGGTTATCATCGGGGATGGGGAGAGGGAAAATGGGGGAAAAGGTACAGGGAATAAGAAGCATAAATAGTAGGCACAAAATAGACAGGGGGAGGTTAAGAATAGTATAGGAAATGGAGAAGCCGAAGAACTTATATGTACAACCCATGGACACGAACTACGTGTATGTAGGGGGGGTGGGGGAAGGAGGGGTGTTGGGAGAGGAAGTGCAGGGTGGAGGGGAATAAAAGGGAGTTAAAATAGGAAAAAAGAAAAGAGAAGAAAATAGAGACATTAAACTCATCAGTGTTTGCAAAAATGGATACTCTGGCACTTTCACATAGTACTAATTCGATAATGAATTGAGATAATCTTTTTGGAGGGAAATTTGACAGTACCCTATGTGTTTCATGGGAAATGTGGCAATTCATATCAATGCACATGCAATGTGCATAGCTTTGACCTAGTAACTCTACTTGTAGGTATTTGTCCTGAGGAAATAATTGGGCACCTATGCATAGATGAATGTTTTAGAGTGTTGGTTGCAGTATTGTTTATAGTGGTAGAAATTTAGAAATAACCTAAATACTTACCAGTAATTGATTAGTTATTTCAACTATCATAGATTCAAACAGTGGAATACATTGTAGCAATTTAAATAATTTATTATTAAATTAAAAAGGAGGTTAAACAGGTTAAATGTAGGTATTGATAAAAGTTGAAAAATCAAAATAAAAAATATTTTTTCCTATTTTTGCATTTTTTCTTTTTTGTTTTTCTAAAGTATATTTTATCAATTATGCTATTACAGTTGTCCTATTTTTCCTCCTCTTTTTCTCCCTTCTCCCTGCACCACCCCCCACTCACCTCCAACATTCCCACACCCCCTTAGTTCATGTCCATGGGTGATACATATAAGTTCTTTGGCTTCTCCATTATATTATTACATTCCATTACATTATTTTCTATATTATTCTAAACCTCTCCCTGTCTATTTTGTGCCTACATATTATATTTCTTATTCCTTGTATCTCTTCCCTCCATTCTCCCCCTCCCCCTCCCACTGGTATCCCTCCATATGATCTCCATTTCTGTGATTCGTTCTTATTCCAGTTGTTTGCTTAGTTTTTGTTTTTGTTTTTAAGGTTCAATTGTTTTTAGTTGTGATTTTGTTTTCATTTAACTGTTCATAGTTTTGATCTTCTTTTTCTTAGATAAGTCCCTTTAACATTTCATATAATAAGGTCTTGGTGATGATGAACTCCTTTAACTTGACCTTATCTGGGAAGCACTGTATCTGCCCTCCCATTCTAAAGGATAGCTTGCTAGATAGAGGAATCTTGGATGTAGGTCCTTGCCTTTCATGATTTTGAATACTTCTTTCCAGACCCTTCTTGCCTGCAAGATTTCTGTTAAGAAATCGCTGATAGTCTTATTGGGAATTCCTGCATAGGTAACTGTCTCTTTTTCTCCTGCTGCCTTTAATGTTCTCTCTTTATCTTTTATCTTGGGCAACTTAATTATGATGTGCCTTCCTTGAGTCCAATTTCTTTAGGACTCTCTGGGCTCCTGGACTTCCTGGAAGTCTATTTCCTTCACCAGATTGGGGAAGTTTTCCTTCATTGTTTTTTCAAGTAAGTTTTCCATATCTTGTTCTTCCTCTTCTTCTGACATCCCCATGATTCGGATTTTGGAATGCTTAATGTTGTCCCAGAGGTTCATAAGCCTCTCCTCACTTTTTTGTAATCTTGTTTCTTCATTCTGTTTTGGTTGGATGCTTATTTCTTCCTTCTGGTTCAAATCATTGATTTGAGTCCCAGTTTCCTTCTCTTCACTGTTGGTTTCCTGTATATTTTCCTTTATTTCACTTTGTGTAGCCTTTATTTATTCCTTCATTTTTGACCAAGCTAAATCAACTCTGTGAGCATCCTGATTACCAATGTTTTGAACTCTGCATCAGATAGGTTGTCTTTCTCCTAGTCACTTACTTCTTTTTCTGGAGGTTTTCTCTGTTCTTTCATTTGGGCCATATTTCTTTATCTCAGCACACCTATTACATAGTAAGAGGCGGAGCCTTAGGTATTCACCAGGGCAGGGCAACCCAGGTTGCTGCTTTGTGGCGCTGTCTCTGGGGGATGGTTTAGAAAGGGAACAATGCTGCTTGCTCCATTCTTGTCTCATGTCCTACTTTCTTTTTTTATTTTAAAGATTTTATTTATTTATTTTTAGGGAGAAGGGAAGGGAAGGAGAGCAAGAGGGAGAGAAACATCAATGTGTGGTTGTCTCTTGCGCACCCCCTACTGGGGACCTGGCCCGCAGTCCAGGCATGTGCCCTGAGTGGGAATTGAAGTGGCAACTCTTTCCTTCACAGGCCGACACTCAATCCACTGAGCTGCACCAGCCAGGACTCATGTCCCACTTTCTGTCACTTCCCTCACTTCCCACAAATGGATTGTGCCCTTTCAGGTGCTGATTCTCAGGTGGGTGGGTTTGTGTATGTTTTTGGACCCTGTGGGGCCTCTCTAACAAACTCTCCTGTGAATCTAGGAGCTTCTCCCACTGCCAAAACCCCCACAGACTTTTTACAGGCAGGGATTCCCCAAGCTGAACCCCTGGATCTGTGTCGCTCCCCAGTTGTTTCTCCTGGCTTATCTGCACACAAATGTGGGATCGTGTGCCCATGCAGTCCGCTGCTTTGCCTTGAGTCCTCTCCACCCTGGCTGCCTATCTCTGCCCCTCCTACCAGTCTGGATGAATGTTTCCTTGACTCCTTGGTTGTTAGACTTACATGCAAATGATTTTCTGGCACTTCTGGTTGTTCTTTGTTTTTAAATTGGTTGTTATCCTTCTTTTGATTGTGTAAGGAAGTGAAGCATTTCTGCCTATGCCTCCATCTTGGCCAGAACCTGTTAATCCTAATTTTAATGTTTCAATTACTTTTATTGGTTTGGGGTATACAGCATAGTGGTTATACAATCATATATTGTACAAAGTGTTCCTCCAATCCCTGTGAGTATGTTGTAACTACCAGTTTGTACTTCTTAATCCCTTCACTTCTTTCACCAAGTCCCCAGACCCCCTCTCCTCTGTCAACCACCAGTCAGCTCTCTGTATCTATGAATCTTTCAATTTTCTGTGTTCATTTATTTTGTTCTTTAGAATCCACATATAACCAAAATCATATGGTATTTGTCTTTCTCTGACTGACTTATTTCATTGAGCATGATACCTTCTAGGTCCATCCATGCTGTTGCAAATGGTAAGATTTCATTCTTTTTTATGGCTGAGTATTATTTCATTGTGTATATGTACCACAGCTTTTTATCAACTCATCTATTGATGGGCACTTGGGTTGCCTCCATATCTTGATGATTCCAAATAATGCTGAAATGAACATTGGAGTGTATATAGATATTTTTGAATTAGTGTTTGGGTTTCTTCAAATATATACCCAGAAATGGAATCACTGCATCATAAAGAAATCCCCTTTTTAATTTTTTAGGGATGTCTGTACTGCTTTCCACAGTGGTGGCACCAGTCTGTATTCCCACCAACAGTACATGAGGGTTCCCTTTTCTTTACATCCTCACCAGCACTTGTTATTTGTCGATTTATTGATGCTAGCCATTCTGACAGGTGTCAGGTGATACTCATTGTGATTTTAATTTACATTTTTCTGATGATTAGTTATGTTGAACTTCTCTTCATGTCTATTGGCCATCTGTATGTCTTTTTTTAAAAAGTGTCTATTCAGGTCCTTTGCCCATTTTAAAATTAGATTTTTTTTGGTGTTGACTAGTATGAGTTATTAATAAATTTTGGATGTTAACCCCTTATCAGATGTATCATTGATGGATATGTTCTCTCATTCAGTAGGTTGTCTTTTCATTTTGTTGATAGTTTCCTTTGCTGTGAAAAATCTTTTTAGTTTGATTAAATCTTTTTTAGTTTAGTTAGCCCCATTTGTTTATTTTTTCTTTTGTTTCCCTTGCTTGAAGAGACATATCAGAGAAAATATTGCTTTGAGAAATGTCTAAGATTTTACTGCCTATGTTTTCTTCTAGGAGTTTTATGGTTTTGAGTCTTACATTTAAGTTTTTAATCCATTTTGAGTTAAAACTTTCACTACCTTTTCTAGATAGTTTTACCCATCCAGATTTAACCACAATTTTTTAATCCCTGTTTCTTTCCCACACTGGGAAGGACTGTACTTAAACTCAGTACTTAAACTCAGTATCTGGCAGCTAAAAGTCCCTAGCACTATCGGCACCTTCCACTAAAATCCCTGGATTCTCAGGGACATCCTGCAGCTTTCTGAAGCTTAGACCTTGCAAACACCTTATAAATCAGATGGTCACCCTTGGACCCCAGTTCATGACCTTCAGAACCAGAGCCCTCTCTATCAGAACCAGTTGCACAGAGAACGTAATTGGTGCAGTGCCCACACAGCAGCAACACACAGCCCATAATCTGAAGAGAACTCTTAGCCCACCACCTTGCCCAGTTCCAATATGGTGGGACTGTCACATGACCCATCATCCAAGATGGCAGCGCCCATGCACGCTGGACCATCCAAGATGTCAACGCACATGCATGACCTGTTTTCCATGGTGGGTCACTCATGTGGCTCATCCTCCATTTTACCAAACTGGTTGTAAA
Organism: Desmodus rotundus; assembly: GCF_022682495.2. Lineage (NCBI taxonomy): Eukaryota > Metazoa > Chordata > Mammalia > Chiroptera > Phyllostomidae > Desmodus > Desmodus rotundus. The sequence continues at coordinate 48,653,770 of NC_071392.1, read as the reverse complement.
TCATATCAAGAGTTGATATGATCAAGAGTTGTCAGGAGACAGGAAAACAGATATGTTATTGGGGGGGTATATGTTAGTGAGACCTTTCTGGAAGGCAGTTTAGTAAGATGTATTAAAATTTTAAACATGAATAACTGAGACAGAATCATGTGTCTAGGAATTTATCATGTGGAAACATGTGCACATAGATAATATATGTGGAAGGATGTGCATTGTAATGTTTTATTTCAATAACAAAATAATTGGAAATATCCAATTCATAGACAGGGCTTAATAAATAACCAAATGATATAGCAAATTTATGCTATGGAATACTAGGCAGCCATTGAAAAGAATGAGATAAACATATTTATTGAATGGAAATACCTAAAAGAAGTATAGTAAGTGAAAAAAAGTATGTCACAAGGCAGTGTTATGATCCCTCTTATTACATGTAAATGTGCTATGTGTATGTGCAGAAAAAAAGAAAGAAAAGGCTGCTCACTGGACTTTAAAAGCAGTGATCTAAGAAGGGTGTGAGAGTGAGGGTGGGTGGGCAAAGGGATGCATTTGTATTTGCCTGAGCAGTTACATATTTTAAAACTTTTATAATAAGAACATTCGTATAAATGTACTTTCAAGAGTACATAAAATTCAAGATGGCAGATTGAGCATATTTATCAACTACCCTTTTCTCTCTCTGAGTCCTATTCAAAGTATAGAAAAACTCAGGTTTTTTTTCTTTTTTTTAAAGGAAAGAACCATAATAGCATTGCAAAACAAAATAAGATGCCATTGGCATAACAGAAAATTCGAGGAACTCTTTCAAGATAAAAATTAGGATCAATATATAAATTGACAGAGAAATCAGGACAGTAGCAATAAGAATATCAGAACCAAAACATCAAGGGTATTTTCTTTTCAAGGGACACCAGGGAAGTTCTGAAGTCGGAATCACTGAATATGAAAAGCAGGATGGCTTGTTAAGCAGTGAACAGGACAATTAACTGGTATTAAAGGGCACTAGGAACACAGGATAAACCAGATTCCAGACCTTCCTCAAACAGTGCATAGGACTGGCTAGCACTGTGGTCAAACCCCACACACTCCCCTTTAAAGAAAATGAGGGATTTGTCTGGAGAGGAGTAGGCTCGTAGGAGTGATGTTGGACCTGGTGAAGAAATGGAACTGAGCTTGAGCTAATACCCAGTGTCCATGACTGAGACTAAGGGAAAGAAAAAACAAACAATTGAATGTGAGAGAGTTTTGGCCAACGTTCTGCTGACCTTGGCTGTTCCCTGACCATGAATCGTGGAGCAATCAGCCTAATGAACTACCTACCTGTCCACTATATAGAGCCTACAGAGGAAGTCTCCTGTAGGGGAAGCAGGACTAGCTGACCCCAGAGAAACCCAGACCACTGATTTAAGACTATCCACCTGGCTGTTCACTCATATACAGCAGTGGGCAAATGAGAGCTCAAGCATGTTTGAAGTATGGGCACAGGGATGGTCCTTGCAGCACTGTTTGTAATAGCAAAAATGAATAAATAGACGAAGGAAGGAAGGAAGAAAGGGAGGAAAGAAGGAAGGAACACAACCAAAATCTGCTTGGATAATATATAGCATGCTCTACATATTATGAAACTCTACAGTAATTAACAGACCCTCTATATGTATTGATATGGAAAGATATCAGTGCTGTTTTATTGAGTGAAAACCAGGCTGTGAAACAAAGCCATCTTTATTAAAAAACAAAGTCTAACCACATATCTGGGAAACATCTAAAAGAATATTCTCCAAATTGTAGACAGTCGTGAAACTAGGAAGAAGGAGTTTGAAGGAAAAGGTGAGAGGAATTGAGGGTGGGTCTTCCACTTTTCACTGATATTGTTTAAAATGCGTCAATGATCAAGTATTGTTTTTTAAGTAACATTAAAAATAATCGGACTAGTAAAAAATGGCTACAAAACACACACATGCCTGAAAAGGTCTATGGAAAAGATAATCGACTGTGTTTAACTCTAAGACAGTGGGCTTAGAGTAAAGATTTTTACATCCTTTATACTGCTCTGTATTATCTAGTATTTTTGCAGTGGTATCATATTAAGACCGATAAAAACTATTTCAATTAAAAAAAATAAAACCTTTTTAAAAGTGGAATCCTCTTACTACTTTTTAAATATTAGAACAAAAAACTAAAGAGTCATTATGTTGTGGCAGGCACTGCACATGAGTTTGGGACTCTGCTTTCAGAATTAGGGCATCTAAACATTTGAAACGCTCAGCCAAACCTTAGGGTTGAGAGCAGTGAAGTGCTGGCGATGTTTAACAATGGGCTCTCCTAAAAAAACAAGGGCTGGGTCTGTAACGTTTACAGGCATGCCTCGGAGATATCGTGGGTTTGGTTCCAGACCACCACAGTAAAGTGAATATCGCAATAAAGCTAGTCATAATCTTTTTGCTGCTGGAGGGGCTTGCCTTCAATTTGTAAAAAATACGTAACAGCCGTGAAGGTCAATAAACCGAGGTATGCCTGTAAATACTCGCACCTCACCAGATGCCAGCTACCATTGAGCTCACCAGGCACATCTCTGAACCCGTGCATGCAGGAGCTCTTGCTAGTGCTGTGAGCCAGCCCCAATACACTGCTTAGACAGAGAGAGTTTGGGAGCTTGGTTTTTTGTCTCAGATCCTTTACTTTGATTTTATTCTCTTGTTCCGCCTCCTGGTCTTATGGTGAGCAGGCTCAGAGAAGAGGCAAAGTCAGAGGGGGCAGCTGCCAGGTGAATATGGAATCACTGAGAGGGCAGCTACACTCTGGTGTTGCTGCCGGACTGGTGGCAGTGCTATTCATGGGCCTGTTGGTGATAAAAGCCTTTGTTTTTATTGTTTAACAGAATTAGAGCAATTTCCACTCCTTTCCCTACTCATAAGCTTTAGCACTTTGTGAATCTGTTGCAGACACAGGTTGGTATTGTTAACCTAAAACTAAAAAGCCAGAAATGGGAGGCAGCAAGCATTTATTTGAAATTAAAAAATTGCAATCCAGAACATAGATTCAGGAAGAAATCCAAATTGTGTCTGATTATGGGGTGAAGACAAGGGGTTTTTATGAGGAAGGGAAAGGGAATAATTACATGTGCAGAAGAAAGGAATTTCTATTGGTGCTAATAACCTAAGTTACTCTTTAGCTATACATGCTGTTTACTGAATCTAAAGAATGTCCATAAATATCAGTTCTCGTGGTCAGGATGTCTGCTTCCCTGTTAGCTTTACAAACACTTCAGAAGACTGTGTTGGTTTGGCCCCATCCAAAGGTTGTTTTGTCCAGGTCAATCATTCCAAGGATTTGAGGAACAAGCCCTGATACTCAGTCCCCGGACTGGCTGTCCTGTCTCCATTTTAAAATGGCTCCACTTATCCCACCCTTCCTAGTACTTTGAAGCAGAGGTGTGGATTTGAGGAGCAGACAGATGATGAATAACAGCCAACATGAGGACCACCTGTTATTCAATTCCAGGAAAGACTGTAGTTCAGGTTAAATGTCTCAGTCTTGCCCTCTTTTATTATTAGCAGAGGCATTCCAGTGCTCAGTGCTGTGTTCTGGTCATGATTGTTCTTTAGGGTTGTGGTTTTTTGTTTGTTTGTTTCTTTTTTCTTTCTTCTTTCTTTTTCTTTTTCTTTCTTTTTTTTTTTTTACTTTTTACTACCTTATTATTTTTAATTGAATTTATTGGGGTGACATTGGTTAATAAAGTTATAGGTTTCAAGTGTACAATTCTATAATACATCATCTGTACATTGTATTGTATACTCACCAGCCCAAGCCAATTCTCCTTCAATCATCATTTATGCCCCCTGTGCCCTCTTCTACCTTACCCAGCCCCTTTCCTTCTGCTAATCACGATACTGTTATCTGTGTCTATGAGATTTTGTTTTTTACTTAATCCCTTCACCCTTTTCACCCCGCCTCTACCCCTCCTCCCCTCTGACAGCTGTCAGTCTGTTCTCTGTATCTATGAGTCTGTTTCTATTTTGTTTGTTAGTTTATTTTGTTCATCAGATTCCACATACAAGTGAAATCATATGGTTCTTGTCTTTTTCTGACTGGCTTATTTCACTTAGCATAATACTCTACATATAAATTAGGAAGAACAGGAAATTAGACTGAGTTGTAAAATAGGCCAGGCTGGAAAGTCAGGTTGACTGTGTCCTTCAGAACTAAAAGCAGGAAAGAGAAATTAGCTGCAATTGCTCTCTCTCTGCATGTCTATTTACTGGGATCTCAAGTGGCACCAAGTTTCACCTCATATGACATCCTTTTCATGGAGGAGCATAAGCTTCACCCTTTTTCTGAACAAATCAGACCTCGTCCACCTGTCTTGCCCCAGCACCACTTATCTACTTTCCCTGCCTGAGTAGGATGCAGTGCACCTGCTGCTGTAGTCACCATTCTCATTGCTCCCGTGCTCTCGGCATGTACTCAAAAGATGGGTGATAAAACAGTCCCTGATCAGGCAGTGGCAGGGGAGGGGTAGCCAGGGCTGTGATTATTTCCACATAAAGAAACCACAGGGAGAAAAGGGTGTTTGGTAGACTACTGGGGAGTTTTGCTCTAGACTAGGGGGAACATCCTTAAAAGAAAGCTTTGCATTTCACAACATGTAGATTACAGTTAAAATACTTTAGCCCTGGCTGGTATAGCTCAGTGGATTGAGCATGGGCCTATGAAACAAAGGGTCACAGGTTCGATTCCCAGTCAGAGCACATGCCTGGGTTGTGGGGCAGTCCCCAGTAGGGGGCGTGCAAGAGGCAACCACACATTGATGTATCTTGCCCTTTCTCCTTCCCTTCCCCTCTCTCTAAAAATAAAATAAATAAAATCTTTAAAAAAATACTTTATGTGGGTCAAACAACAGTTAAGTGTTAATTTTTACAGCTTTGTTGGTTTTTAAAGGGAAGCATATATGCAAAATTGATAGGTTGATGAACATGTATATGCATTTTTATATATAGAAACATTTTATACATCCAAGATTACTGTATCCAGCAAAGCTATCATTTAGAATGGAAGGGAAGATAAAGTGCTTCCCAGATAAGGTCAAGTTAAAGGAGTTCATCATCACCAAGCCCTTATTATATGAAATGTTAAAGGGAGTTACCTAAGAAAAAGAAGATAAAAATATATGAACAGTAATAATGACAGCAAACTCACAGTTATTAACAACCACACCTAAAACAAAAACAAAAGCAAACTAAGCAAACAACTAGAACAGGAACAGAACCACAGAAATGGAGATCACATGGAGGGTTATCAATAGGGGAGCGGGAGGGGGAGAGTGGAGGGAAAGGTACAGAGAATAAGTAGCATAAATGATAGGTGGAAAATAGACAGGGGGAGGGTAAGAATAGTGTAGGAAATGTAGAAGCCAAAGAACTTACAAGTATGACCCATGGACATGAACTATAGGAGGGGAATGTGGGAGGGAGGGGGTGGGCAGGATGGAGTGGAGTGAGGGGGGGAAATGGGACAACTGTAATAGCATAATCAATAAATATATCAAACAAACAAACAAACAAACAAAAAAGAAACATTTTATCTGCATACCAATTATATGCCAATATAAATGTTCATATATAAATGTGATTTCCCACCTAATTTTTAATTTAGATTTGAATATATTCATCATCACCAAATGATGGGCAGGCAGGGAGTTCAATCAAGATGTTTTTGCAGTTTAAAAATAAAATTATAGAAAACAGCTGTTTTTCCTTGATAGAAGCATTAGACCAGACCATTTCTGAAATGTTATAGTAAAAATAACAGAGTAAGTTCTGAACCAGTAGTTCTCATCCTGATTTTCTCCTGATCATGCAGGCAAAATGCCCTGGAACAGTGGATCACCATGAAAAGGTCCTCTCGGGGCGGTGCTTGGGGTGGGTACAGTGGTCCTGCTTAAGAAAGCTGAGTAGAATAAGGTAATGGAGGTGAGGAGAAAGGGGAATATTATAACTTAATTTTATCCCAAAATAATAGTTCCTTTATAGTTACATATCAGTGTGAATGTGCTTAATGCCATTGAATTGTTCACTTTAAAATGGTTACAGTGGTAAACTTTTTAATGTGTACTTCACCACACAAAACATACTGTGCTGGTAGGAAAAAGAAGGCTTTATGAAACTTTAATACTATTACCACTATTATTAATGTTTGGAGGACAATTGTTTGAAAATTAAAATGATTGTTTGGAGAATAATACATGGCCAAATATCCTTAGGGGAAAAAGCATTTAGAGACTAATTCAGAATGTACTTGGAAATGAACAGACAACCAAGAAGTTGAAACCCCATGAATATGGAAACGACATGTCTACAGACAGGTAGTAATTAGCTACCTTCAGACCAGGGAATGTGGCATGAGGGAAAATGCTGTGCAGCATTAAAAAATAAATAAAGATTTATTAATATTGTATATATGGATTGATAGGCATGCACAAAAATAATTTGTAAATAAGTATGCATATATTAATTTAAGACATTTATTCAGGACCTACTATGTAGCAAGTGGTGGGCAAAAAGGCAAACAAAGCATCAAAGGTTCCACTCTAGTTGGGGGGAGATGGGAGGAAAGAGAGAGGGCACAAAATTTGTCAGATGGTGATAACATCATGGAAGACAACACATCAGGATGAGGGGACCATTCTTTTAGGAAGAACAGTTGGGGAAGTCCTTTCTGATAATAGAATGGATTTGAGCACAGATACAAAAAAAAGGGGGCTCAAATGATGCAAATATCTGGGAGAAGAGCATTCTCGGTAGAGGAAGCAGCAACAGCGAATGGCTTGCATGAGGGTCTACTCATACATTCAGGGACTAGCAGGAGGCCAGGGAGGGCAGGGCATGGAAAGAGCCGTGCAGTAGGAGCTGAGGTCAGAGAAGTATCTGGCTTCCAAATCATGTTGGGCTGTCTGGCCACTGCTAGGACTTTGGATTTTGCTCTGAGTAGAGGGTAGTTCATTGGAGAGTGTTGAGTGACGAGTGACCTCATCTGACTTGCCTTTGGAAAGAACTGGGTCTACTGTGTTGAGAGTGGTGAGGCTGAAAGTACGGCTAGTTCACTCATCACAGGAGCAGCTGTCCTGGTTTAAATGAAGCTGAGGCTGGAGGGATAGAGGTTGTGAGAAGGGGTCAGGTGCTGCGTACATTTTTAAGGCAGTGCCTAAGAAGGCACTTACCTGGAGACAGGTCATCAAGTAGGTGACAGAGACCAAACAGTTCATCCACAGAAAGTGGAAAAAGGGCAGAATGTAGGGCACAGATCAAGTGGCTTGATATGTGGAGATGGAGGAAATGGAGGCTCTTTTTTGATTACTGTGTTTTTCCAGTGAATCAGGAAACAAGGTCATCAGCTAAGCAAACCTGGGGAGAAGTACAGGTTTGAGAAGAGTGAAGAAAGGGTAAAATAATTACCCAGGATACAAAAAGTGAAAGAACCAAGCATGTGTAATAAGATTGCCAAGTGATACTAAAGGCCCCTGAAGTTAGCAGTTGTGGACAGGCATTGGGTTGTAAGCTCACAATTATTGGGTCTTCTGCTCAGAATTACTTATTTATTTATTTTACTCAAAGGGAAGTCTGAGGACCACAGCTCTTGATCAGATGAGATCTACCAAATTGGCCCTAAAGTCCATACTTGAAAATCTAACTTTTAAAAATTTAACAATTGTCGCAACGCTTTCTGATAAATCATGGCCCAGAATAATCATTTGAAAATCATTAGTCAGCACTAATGACAACTCCATACAAATTTAGGCTTCAGATAAAAATAAACTACAGGATCTCTGAATGTACTGCTTGTTCTGTCACTAAGACAACCTTTGAAAATCTTATATAAATACCCAGAAGCTCTCACCCTCCTTTGGGACCATGACTTGCCCAGAGTACTTTGTCAGCATATTTGCCACTAAATCCTCCAAAGTGTCCAACATAATATACAATTATGAATCATCACATTATTACTGAATGTATGAGATTTAGCACTACTATAAGGTTCTTGTGTATCAGCTAAGAATACTTAGCTGACCAATCTCAGGCACACAACTTTTCCCTCCTATTACTAAACTTAATCTTACCTCAAGCCCCATTTCTGCTGACAGCAAATATGTGACCTAGTCATTTCCAGTTAGATTCAGTCACTTCAGAGATTTCCCGATGAGTTCAGAGAACCATCTCTCCCTGTCTCCCTGGAGGTCTGGCTACAGGAGGGAGAGAGGTAAGGGGAGGAACTTAAGGCATCCATGGGAAGGGCCATCAGATCCTGGGTGGTTCTCTGTCCTCTCCAACCTCTGCTGAGATGTAGTTGTCATGTCTTTGGTTGGCAGCATATGTTGTGCTACAGAAACTAGGGGTCTGGCTGTAGATTCCAGCCAGTAACATCCAGGTCACTCTGTCCTCTCCTCATGGCCCACAAGCCCCTTCTCATCCGTCATTCCTCTTTCTGCCACTTCAGCAACCCTCCTGGAGAGGAAAGGCTCTTTGTCCCTCTGGGTGCAGAAAGGGAGACTTAGATTAGCATATGCTCTCTTTGCTGACACAACTTGCTGCCATTTCTGTCATTCAGCTGCATCTTGTTGAAGCAGATGGCTTGCATGAGGGCATACTCATACATTCAAAGACTAGCAAGAGGCCAGGGCAGGCAGGGCATGGAGAGGGCTGTGCAGCAGGAGCTGAGGTCAGAGAAGTACCTGGAAAGCCTGCCTCCCCAGGCTGCACTGGGACATAACTTGGGTCCCTTCTCATGGCTCTGCTGAGTTGGGGTACAGCACAAATTTGAAGTAAACTAAATCTCCTACATTGCTGGACTAACTAATTCCTTGGAAGTAGAAATGCTGGCTCTTAATCAAGGAATCTCCCCAGCTTTTTTGTATTGGCATAAACATGGTGCATCTAATCCTTACCTTTTGGATCTGTATAGTAGATCCCCTGCCCCACTGCCAAAAGAATAGGCACTTGCTCTTGAATTCCTTGGCTTTCCAACCTGTTCTCTCTGGCCTAGATTTCAAGAGTCTATTTTAGAAATTAAGAGTCAAAAATCTGCCTTTTGTCCCCCATGATCTGCCTTTCTTAGAGTCACTAATCTTCAGCCCCATAGTCTAATTTTAATGATGGAAGGGCCACATTTGGGTAAAAAGAAATCACTGTAAATTTAACTAAATATTATCTTATTATATCTGCCCCTGTAAAAAGGAAAACTGTAATTTCAGGGTCCTTAAGGGGATGAGAGTTGATGGAGCAGAGAGGTTCTGAAGGCCAATCGGGGAAAGGACAAATGTTGAAACACTAGTTTCCAACTCTATACAACTTATTAGAATTCCCTGGGGTCCAGAATGAAAACACTCATTTTGCATACATTTCTTGATATTTCCTGGTTAAAAATGGTATTTCAAATATCTTTAATTATAAAGAGACCTTCCTAATAAAACATAAAAATTAGCATATAGCACATACTACATACATATCATTCTGATTTTAAAAATAAACACAAAGCTACCTTGAACTAATGGAAGGGCTGACTCTCTACATATGGCAATAACTTCCTTCTTTTTTATTGCATTTTTCATTACCATTTATCCCCCTTATATCCTCATCCACCTAATCCCATGCCCCTCCCCTTGCAATCACTACATTGTTGTCTATGTCCATGAGTCCTTTGTCTTTTTGGCTCAATCCCTGACCACCCCCCTCCCAGAGCTGTCAGCCTGCTCTCTATGAGTCTGTCTCTATTTTAATTGTTAGTTCAGTTTGTTCATTAGATTCCACATATGGATGGAATCATATGGTATTTGTCTTTCTTTGACTGGCATATTTCACTTAGCATAATATTCTCCAGGTCCATCCATGTATATTAAATTTGTATCCTGATACTTTACTGAATTCATTTATCAGTTCTAGCAGTTTCTTGGTGGAATCCTTGGGGTTCTTTATGTATAGTATCATGCAATCTGCAAATAATGACAGTTTTATATCTTCCTTCCTAATTTGGATGCCTCTTATTTCTTCTTGTCTGAGTGCTGTGGCTAAAACTTCCAGTACTATGTCGAATAAGGGAGGTGAAAACAGACGTTCCTGTCTTCTTCCCAATCTTAAGAGGAATGCCTGTAGTTTTTGACCATTGCACATGATGCTGGCAGTGGGTTTGTCATATATGGCCTTTATCAGGTTTAGGTTTGTTCCTTCTATTCCCACTTTACTCAGAGTATTTATCATAAATGGGTGCTGGAATTTATCAAATGCTTTTTCTGCATCTATTGATGTGATTTTTATCCTTCACTTGTTTTATGTGGTGAATCATACTTACTGATTTGTGAATGTTGTACCAACCTTGCACTCCTGGAATAAATCCCACTTGATCATGGTGTATGATCTTTTTGATGCATTGATGTATTTGGTTTGCTGATATTTGTTGAGGATTTTAGTATCTATGTTTATCAGGGATATTGGCATATAATTTTCTTTTTTTGTAGTATTTTTATTTGGAATTAGGATAATGTTGGTCTCATAAAATGAGCTTGGGAGTCTTCCCTCCTCTTGAATTTTATGAAATATGCAAGAAGGAAAGGCATTAGTTCTTGGAATGTTTGGCAAAATTCCCCTGTGAAGCTATCTGGTCCAAGGCTTTTGTTCGTTGGGAGATTTCTGTGTATGCTTCAGTTTGACTCAGTGTAATCTATTTAGATTTGCTGATTCTTCCTGATTTAGTTTTGGAAGATTGTGTGTGTCTAGGAATTTATTCATTTCATCCAGTTCATCCAATTTGTTGGCATACAGTTTTTTGTAATGTTTTCTTACAATGCTTTGTATTTCTTTGGTGTCAGATGTTATTTCTCCTCTCTCATTTCTGATTTTATTTATTTGGGTCCTCTCTCTTTTGTTCTTGATAAGTCTGGATAAAGGTTTGTTAATTTTGTTTATCTTTTCAAAGAACCAGGTCTTGGATTCATCAATCTTTTATATTGTTTTTTTAGTATCTATTTCATTTATTCTCTAATCTTTATATTTCCTTCCTTCTACTCACTTTGAGCTTTGCTTGTTGTTATTTTTTTATGTTCCTTTAAATGTAAAGTTAGGTCATTTATTTGAAATTTCTCTTGTTTCTTGAGACAGACCTGTAATGCTATGACTTTCCCTCTTAGTATTGCTTTCCCAGTGTCCCACAGATTTTGGGCTGTTGTGTTCTCATTTTCATTTGTTTCAAGGTGTCTTTTTGTTTCTTCCTTGTACTCATTGTTGACCTTGTACTGACCTTGTACTCATTGAGTACAAATGACCGACCGTGTACTCATTGTTTAATATCACGTTATTTAGCTTCCATGTCTTCATGTATTTTTTGGTTTTCTTTCTGTGATTGATATATAATTTCATAGCCTTATGGTCAGAGAACATGCTTGATATGATTTCAATCTTTTTACATTTATGAAGCCTTGCTTTGTGTCTGTGCTAGAGAACATTCTATGTGCACTTGAGCTAGCTTCTCTACAGTTAGCATTCAGTTGGTTATTCAGGATGGTTTTTCTATTATTTAATTGTAATTCCAGTTTGGTCCTGGGAGAAGGTAGTGTAGCTTCCATTTACTCTTCCACCGTCTTGGATCCCCAACTTTCTTCTATTTTAAAGCAATATTTAAGCCAGTGAATGGGCAATAACTCACCACAACTCTAGCCAATGCATATGGATATATTATAATTTTAATTGTGGTAAAATATAATATAAAATTTACCATTTTATACACTTTTAGTGAAACTTTCTGTAGTTATAACTATATTCACAGCACGGTACAACCAATTTTCAGAACTTTTTCATCTTGCAAAACTGAAATTATACCTATTAAACAACTCCCCACTCCTCCTTTCAAACCCTGGCAACTACCATTCTACTTTCTGTCTTCATGAACTTGATGACTCTAGATACTATATATAAGTAGAACAATACAGTGTTTGTCTTTTTGTGACTGGCTTGTTCCACTTAGCATAATGTTCTCAATGTTTACTAATGTTATAGCATGTATCAAATTTTTCTTCTTTTAATGGTTGAATAATATTTCCTTGTATGTATACACCACATCTATTCATCCATTGATGGACACTTGTGCTGCTTCCACTTTTGGCTATGATGAATAGTGCTTCTATGAACATGGGTGTGCAAATACTTAAGACTTTGCTTTCAATTCTTTTTGATATACATGTAGAAGTACTATCACTAGATCATATGGTAATTCCATTTTTACTATTTTGAGGAATGGCCATACTGTTTTCCACAGTGTCTGTGCCATTTTACACTCCTACCAATAATTTTGTTTTCATCTTCACCAACATTTGCTATTTTCTGCTTTTTTTTGATAGTAGCTTTTCTAATATGTATGAAGTGATAGCTTATTGTGGTTTTGAATTGAACTTCCCCTGAATAGTGATGTTGAATGTCTTTTCATATGCTTGTTTGTGATTTTTATATATATTTTTAGAGAAATGTCTGTTCAAGTCCTTTGCCCATTTTTTAATTGGATTATTTGGGTATTTTTGTATGTTTGTTTTGAGTTGTATGGGTTCTTTATATAGTCTAGATACAAATCCCTTATCAAGATATATGGTTTGCAGATATTTTCTCAAAATCTGAAGGTTACCTTGTCATTCTATTGATTGTGTCTTTTGGTGTACAAAGGTGTTAAATTTTGATGTAGTACAATTTATCTATTTTTACTTTTTTTGACTATTTTTTTTTGTGATGTCAGATCCAAGAAATCATTGCCAAATTCAATGCAATGAAGCTTTCCCCCTATGTTTTCATCTAAGAGTTTTATAGATTCATATCATTGAGCCATTTTAATTTAACTTTTGTATAGCATATAAGGTAAGGGTCCAGATTCATTCTTTTGCATATGGATTATCCAGTTTAAATGTGTAAGTGCAATAGCTTTTTAGTAAATTCATTAATACTGGATGAAGTTATGTATTCATCACCACACTCAGTTTGAGAATATTTTTATCACCTCAAAAAGAAACTCTTGACCCCTTACGTATTACCCTCCACCTATTAAACACCTCCTACCTTAGCCTTATTCAGCCATTAATATACTCTTTGTCTCTATAGATTCTGGATATTTGTTATAAGTGGAATCATATAATATGTGGCCCCTTGTGACTGCCTTCTTTTACCTTCCATAATGTTTTGAAGTTTTATTCACAATGTGGCATGTATTATTATTTTATTCCTTTTTATGGCCAAATAATATTCCATTGTATGAATATACCACATTTATTTATCCATTCACTTGTTGATTTACATTTGGATTGTTTCCACTTTTGGCTATTACGAATACAAGTTTTTGCATGGAAAAATGTTTCCATTCTTTTTAGGAGTAGGTTTGCTGGATCATATGGTAACTTAATTCTTCTTGTGTGGATTTTGAATATTAGAGAACTGACTTGCAAGAAAATAAAGAACAATCTACTGATAGAGTATGGTTAAGAAAATATTGTAACAGTTGGTCAACAATGACTGAGATTGAGTAGGGTGCCACAATGAGTAGTTACAAATTATTTAAAACAACCACCCAGTAGTACCAGTTTATCATGTTCACATTCCCCAGACATGATGCAACATAAAGAGGCTAGGCTAGAGATGACATAATATGGAAATTTCAGAGAGAGAGAAACTAAATAACTCATGTAAGGAATCTTATAATACAAACGAGGAAAATAAATGAAAAGAAACTGGCCCATAGCAGTACTTTGATTCCCTTTAGAGTGGGGTATGATAAACTCTTCAACCCGGAAGGTATTCCAGTTGGCAGAAGGAAAAGGAACATTGCTTGATTCACAAACACAAATGCCCATAGCGAGGCAGGAGGTAGAATAGGAATGAGGAAGTCCTGAGACACTGCATCTGTCATCAGTCAGCATCTTGATTTATGAGAATTACCTTGTGACACCTGGCAAGGAACCATGCTTGCATTCCAGAGTTTTAGATGCACCTTTGTCTCATTAATAAATTAGCATTGTGGTTTCATTCCCAAGTGGGCAATCAGGGAGGGTTGTGGGAAATTGCATGTGCAGAAGCTTAAGTAAAAACCCTATAAAGCCCGTAACCGTTCGATACAGAGGGGTCATTCTCTGGTCAGAAATGGCCCACTCCCATCTCTTGGGCTTAATAAATCTCACTTGCTTTGCTTCTCCACTTATCTTTGCGCAGTCCATTCAATTCTTTGTGACCACCAAGAGTCTGAATCCCATCTCCATCTGCAACAATTTGGTGAGCCAGCCAAGGGGTCTTCTTTGGAAATGCCAAAGCAATAAGATAACTCCTCACTGCCCCAGTGGTTGGAGGAGATTTTTGTTGTGTCTCCTTTCTGTTCCATTTTCTGATGCCCTGGGATACCCTGGCTCCTTGAAGAAAGTTTGCCACTTTTGTGCAGGTGTGAGTTGGGCAGTTAAGAGTCAAAAGGGTGCTCACTGCTTAAAAGACACCCACGTGAGGATTACCTGTTTGTGGATCAGGGAATGAAGACACTAGGTCCCCTGCCAGGCACAAGATAATATCCACACAATGAGGCACACTGTAAAACATAACATCGTTCCCTTCCCTGTGGCTCTCCATTTAAGACTATTGTAACTCTTGGAAAGGGTTGCTGGGTGCACCTCCTTTCTTCAGGATGTCCTCTTATACTTTCAGCCTCATTCGCAAACCAACCATGTTCCCCCTAAAACTTGCTTCACCTGCTGAATTTTGGCCTCTCTACTTGCACCTCTTCCCTGTCTGTCTTTTTAAAGCCACAATGCTTGCTGCACTTGGCTCTAGTGCTGAACATAGGTTGAGGCCAGTAGACCCTTTCAATCAGTACTACCCTAGAGCAGGTGAGGTAGGTTTTTAAAAAACTAGAATGCTCCTGCCCCCTCTGCACCCACGAAGAGCAGAGGAAACGAGTTTGAGTTCATCAATATCCCCTTCTGTGACTTTACAGAGAGGGGCATACCTTTCCTCTTTAGACATCTTTTATGTTTTAATCCTGTAGATTCTTGGGACAGGAGAGACTCTGGCCCACATAACTGGAGGATTCTTTTCTCATACTCAGGAATAGTCTGTCTGGATTGAGCAGTTTTTCTTTTGTTCTCCAGTCTTTTCAGGAAATGTTTCAAATGACTGGTACAGTTTCCTCCTTACAACTTGTTTCAGGAGTCCAACTTAACCTGGACTCTTTGTGAGGCAAGCCATGTCCAATTTAACTGAAGCCTCTGAATTAGATGCCAGGAAAGAGGGTAAAATTAGTCTATGGCAACTGTAGTTTTCTGCCCTCCAGCACACCTAAGTCTTTATATTGCCGGAGATGTTTGATCGTGTAGAATGGTGGGATAATGGAGGATGCCCTGTACCCACTAGACTTCTCCTTAGGCAAACGAAGGGGGAAACCTCTAGGGAGCCAGGGAGTTCCACTCTCTTTTTCTTTTCCCTAGGTACGCCTCAGACAAGATGGGTAACACACCCTTTACCCCCCTAGGATCCCCATTGGGATACATTCTTAAAAATCAGGAAAAATTTGACCCTGAAAATCTCAAGAAAAAGAGGTTAACTTTCTTTTGAAATACAGCTTGGCCTCAGTATAAACTAGAATATGTGGATGTTTGGCCTGAAAATGGAAGCAACAACCACAACAACATACTCCAACTAGACCTGTTTCATAGAAGGTTAGGCAAATGGTCAGAGGTTCCCTGTGATCAAGATTTCATGGCTCTATGTTGCAGTCCAGCCTTTGTTTCTGGCCAAGGGAGGCAGCCCTGTTTGGGGTCAACAACGACCCCCTTCTAAGTTCCCCATCTGTCTCTCAAGGGGAACCAAGTAGGCCCCAAAGTCCTAAAGCCTCTGCTACCACCTCAGAGGAATTAACCTCTCTTCCATCCTACTCTCTAATATATCCAAAATTACCAGCTGAAAAGAAACCTAGTCCAGTGGGGCATACTTGGAGCAGAGCCTCACATCTCACCACCACTCCTGTCCTCCTGCCCCTGAGGGAAGTAGCAGCTACTGAAGGCTCTATTCAGGTACATGTACACTTTTCAATAATAGACCTGCAGCAATGCAAAGATAGACTAGGAAACTTCTCCGAGGATCCCTCATGCTTCACTAGTAACTTCCAAGCCTTAATCCTTGCATTTGATATGTCCTGGAGAGACCTTTATATAATCTTTGACCACCTGTTCCTCTCCACAAGAAAAGCAACAAATTGGGGAAGAGGCCTGCAAACATGCAGACCAATTACATGCTCAGAACCCCAATGATGTAGGATCTGTAGCTCAAGCAGTCCAAGATCAGGACTCTGAATGGGACTATAATATAGTGGGAGGGAAAAAAGTAAAAATACCATGATACGGTGCTTATTGGCTGAAAAAAAACTGTATAAAAAACCTGAATTATTATAAAATCAGAGAAGTAACACAGGGAAAGAAGGAGAACCCTGCTTTCTTCCACCACTGACTAATGGAGGCATTCCAGAAATACACTAATCTGGATCCATCCTCTCTGGAGGTCCAATTATTAATATTAAAGGGACAATACTTTATCACCCAGTCAGCCCCTGATATTCAGAGAAAGCTTCAGAAATTACAAATGAGCTCACAAACTCTTATGGCCCAGCTGGTAGATATTGTCTTCTCAGTCTTTAACAATTGTGATTTGGAGGAAAAGACTGAGCAGAGCCAGTGTGAGAAAAAGAAAGAGGAAAAGTAGGCCAAGTTAATACTGCTTGCTCTTAGCAGCACAATTATCAATGCCCAGCTGCCTCAGTGTAACACAGGAAAGCCACAAACATGCCAAGGGCAAAAAGATCAAACATGCTTTAAGTGCAAATGCCCTGGACACTGGGCAAGGGATTGCACTAGACCACACCCAGAGCCACGTCCCATGTGCAAAGGTACAAATGCTGATCCCTGGCACTGGAAGGTAGAGTGGAAAGGGGTCATCACCTAAGGCCATGGCACCACTTGAGGATTGAGGGTGCCTGGGGAGCAGGTTGGCCCCAGCCTACACTAGCATCTTGATCTCTACCAAGGAGACCTGGTGACCTGTGATGTGGCAGGTAAGAAAATTAATTTTCTTATTGATACTGGAGCGACTTACTCTGTCCTCAGTTCTTACACTGGATGTCTCTCCTCTGAATCAATTGATATTACGGGGGTTGAAGGAAAATCTCGAACTTGTTTTTATACACCCCCCTGTAACCTGTCAATTTGCAAGCCAAATTTTTAAAAATTCTAATTATTCCACAATGTCCCATCCCATTGCTGGGATGAGATCTTTTGGCCAGATAAGGGGCCATTTTGAAGTTTCAGGAGGTCCCAGTTAAGATCTTTAAAATTATGTTAGCCAATGACAGTAAACTAGAAAATGGCATCCCAGAACAAATTTTACAAAGTATGTTCCCTAGTGTGGGATTCTGGAGTTCCTGTAAAAGTCAAGACTTCCCAACCAGATCAAATTTGCTTAAAGCCTGGGACAGCCTATCCTTATAGGAAACACTATCCCATCAAGAAGGAGGCCTGAGAGGGGTTGCAGCCCTTCATAGAGAAATTTGTAATGTGGACTGCGAGTACCCTGTCAATCCCCCTGCAATACTCCAATTCTTCCCATTCTTAAGCCAATAGGGGAGTACAAATTGGTCCACGATGTCAGACTAGTTAACAAAGCTGTTGTCTCCCTACCTCCTCTTGTAGCCAACCCTTACACCATAGTCACCTAAACATGGGACTATACTCAGTTTTAGTCTCAAAAGATGCCTTCTTTTGTATCCCTGTCCACCCAGATTCCCAATACCTGTTTGCATTTGAGGGGAAAGACCCCAAAACAATGACCCATCAACAATATACCTGGACGGTACTACCAAAAAAGTTTAAAGATAGCACTTATCTGTTGTCAGGAACATTAGAAAAACATCTAAGGGAATTGGAATTACAAAAGAGAACCATCTTAAAACATGTAGATAATATCCTAGTCTGCAACCCCTCAAAGGAAGCCTCAGATTGGAACACTATCCAGACTCTGAACTTGGGGACTGGTGATATCAATTCTCTAAGAAAAAGGACCAAATTACCAGACAAAACCAAACTATTTAAGATATATCCTAACCCTAGGATCTAGAAGACTGTCACAAGAAAGAATAAAAGCAATCACTGAACTAACCACCACCTGCTACCAAACAACAACTTTATTCTTTCTTAGGAATGGCTGGATTTTGCAGAATTTGGATGCCAAGCTTTGGACTAATTGCAAAACCTTTACACAAAGCTATGAAGGGACCAGACATTGAACCCATTATATGGGGGAAGGAAGATGATCAAACTTTTAATAAAATCAAGCAGGCCCTAATCAAGGCCCTGGCCCTAGGCATCCCTGACTTAAACAAACTTTTCTCTTTATATGTAGCAGAGAAGCAGGGAATGGCCTTAGCGGTATTAGTCCAATGACTAGGAAATGAGACTTGACCAGTTGCATATTTTTCTAAAAAGCTAGACAATGTAGCCACTGGGTGGTCTTTGTGTCTAAGAGCAGTTGCAACCACAGCCATGCTAACTAAGGAAGATGCTAAGTTAACTCTCTGGCACAAGTTAGAGGTCTTAACCCCATGTCAGTTACACAGAATATTAGAAATGAGGGTGCATCTCTTGCTTACAGGAAATAGATTGACCAATATCAGGCCCTTCTCCTGGACAATCCTGAAGGAACTATAAAAACCTGTAATACCTTAAACCCAGCCTCCTTAATGCTTTCAGAATCATCTCCAGACTTGACCCATTCCTGCTTAGAGATGATTAATTTTACATATTCCAGCAGGAATGACTTGCTAGACCAAACCTTAGAAAACCCTCTTGAAGAGTGGCTCACTGATGGAAGCAGCTTTGTACAGAATGTGCAGCAAAAGGTGCGATGTGCAGTAGTTAGTTTTTATGACACCATTGAGGCACAACCCCTTCCACCCTTGACCTTGGCCCAAAAGGCTGAAATTATGGCCCTTACATGAACTCTCATTCTAGGACAATCAAAACATTTAAATCCAGGTTCTAGTTCCCCCTACTGGGGACATGTGCCCTAGATGAGGAATCAAACCAGCAACCCTTTGATTTGCAGGCCAGCACTCAACCACTGAGCCACACCAGCCAGGGCTGGAGAGTATTTTTATTCAATGTCCTTTCCAATACACAGAATCTTCAGGTGACAGACACTGGTGCCTAAAATCTGTCTCTTTAGGGTCTTGCTGTGAAAAGAAGCCATTAAGGATTTGGTATTTTCTTGAAGTGACTTTATCAAGACCATGGAAATAGGGTAAGATGTCTCCTTTCAATATATCAGCTTATAAATTCCTTCATCTATGTAACTCAAGCATAAATGCACTATGATGAATGAAGGAATGCAAATGTCCAAAAATGGGGTTCACCCAGGAGCCTGGATGAACCCAGGGGATATCTTGGGTTTCCCATAGACCCCACTGTTTGTCTAATTTACAACCATTGTTTACCCTACAATATACCCTTGAGGTTTTTTCATCATTTATTTTCAATGATTCTCATTCATTTTAACATAAAAAACCAAATCCTTTGAGATGTTCTAGGCACCCTTCTAGAACACTGTAGAACACATCACAGTTATTTCTACATACATTGAGTTGTTAACCCTTAAAAACCTCAATTTCTAATGAAAATAAAGAGGTAAGCAATTAGCATGCTCTAGCCTGGCAAACTCATTATGAAGGCATTTTATAACCTGTAGAAACATGTTTCATAGACATCAAGGTTAATAATTAACATGGACTTATTTTTGTATAACCTGGGTAAAATATAATGTTATATTTAATATCAACCAAAAGACATGTCTGTTCTACTGAAACAAACTTTAACTTTTATTTACTAAAAATTAATCTTAGATCATATGAACTTGAAAAACATTTGGGTTAGTTTCTGTATTTCTGGGAATTTTAGAATACTCAATCCTTACAAGAGCCTACCTTTAAATCGTTTTAACAATACCATCAAGAAGTAGAAAATTACTCACATTTGCAACATACATGTTATATAGACATACACAGACACAAACAGAGACATTATAGTAATTAGAACAATGTACTAGTTTATAAAAGAACAATTGGATCCAAATTTTCTTTTGCAGGCATTTACAATTTATATCTGTCTGACTAGTCAAGTTCAAAAATACCCTTTTAAAGAACAACCATTTTTAATAACTCAAAGAATTGGTCTGACACCTAAATTATATCATAGGTTAATCCATTTATCTAAATCCTCTTTTCGAAGCTTAGAAAGACCAATTAAATGTTTTTAATTCATTCTACCTAATTGTATAGCTGTCTTTTTTTAAATTTTTTAAATGTTTATTAATTTAGAGGGGTTTGGAGAGAGAGAGAGAGAGAGAGAGAGAGAGAGAGAGAGATTGATGTGAGAGAGAAACATTGACTGGTTGCCTCCCATAAATGCCCCAACAAAGGACTGAACACTCAACCTCGGTATGTGCCCTGCCTGGGAATCAAATCCCCAACCTTTTGGTGTACAGAACAATGCTCCAGCCAACTGAGCCACACCGACCAAGGCTATAGCCATCTTTTAAAAAATTGTACTGGCAAAGTATTAATTTACATGTACCAAAAGACTGCCATTTCAGCCATCTTCCTGCATTAAAGGGAGGCTGACTGTCATGGGGCTTATCAGCCTCAGAAGCACAATTTCCCATGTTAATTTTCGTTGTTGGTTTTTTTTTGTTTTTTGTTTTTTTGAGATCTGTAGAGTCAGAACAATCCTCTAGGGAAAACCAGTTTTGTAAAACATACAAGTCTTCAGATGAGCCAAATGTGGTTAATATCCCTATAGAGCCGCTTCTTACCCTAGAGGAAATTTTTCTCAGACGACACCACAAAGAATCTTAGTTACCTAAGTATATCTGAAAAAGGGCCAGGGAAGAGCCTTCTGTTTGCTGCTTGAACAGCAACACTTTTCAAGGCACAGGCCCATCTCTCAGGGTGAACCTATTCCAGGGCACCCTGTCCTCACAAAGAACTCTCCCTGGGGCTTGCACTGGCTTCTCTGGGATTAGTGGCAGTACTGTACTGGACACCTAGTGATGCTCATCTTTGCCACTCTGGATTCAGAGATCTGCAAGAAATATAGTTGCCCAATTGGCTATTCACATTGTGGAACGTTAATGTAAGAGTTGTCTAAACCTGTAGAGTTTATTCGAGTAAAAATGACAACATATGCCAGGAAGCAAGATCTTAAATGCACCAGGGAATAACAATTTTGCAGTTACTTTTATACATTTGGAATTAAAAAAGAAATAAAAGAAAGATTACATTAAGGTGGAAGAAAGCAAAGTAAGGACTGGATTACAGGATAGTTAACAATGTCATATGCCCTTGTGAGGGTGGTTAGGCTTCCTAGGAGTTTGCAAAAGGGGAATTCCGAAGGTATGTTAACCTAGATGCACAGAAACAATGGATAGGGCTTGTGTAAGCAAAGGTAAACCTTTACTAAAGAAATTATATGTCTGAGACGTGATTACTCACCATGACTGCCCAGTTAGGAATTTCTGTTCAGATCACCCTATGAGTTACTTTTGATTAGATTTGTTACAGCATCCTTTTTTTATCCTCAGGGAGTAAGTGTTCTTTTTCTTTCAGAGTTTAGGAGAGTTCAGTCTCTTATTTAACCAGCAAAGATTTTGTTCCAGCTCTTAGTATGCAAACCAATAAAAAGCCAAAATTAAAAGCAGTTACCATTTTTCTTCTTTCCTTGAGTTATCTCAACCCTTATTCACCTCAGGGATTTTCTAAGAATAGCTCAAATGAAGTCAGGTCTGCTACCTACAGCAGGAAGGTCTAGATTCTGAGGGAAAACTCACCCCAGTTCACCAAATGCAAGGTGAAAAGCTGCTGGGACGCAATGGGCCCTCACTGGTACCTAGGTTTGCAGGGTGGTCCTGGGGGGACATCTTTGTAATCCTGCCAACTATGCCAAGTAAATGTCCCTCTCTCTGGATGGAATACAGACATGGCAGTGAGCTATTTTAGACCATATGGACACTTGTAATAGCCCAGGGATTTCAGAGCAAAAATATAGAAAGGACTTAAGCTTTGCAGAGCAGAACACCATGGCTCAGACATTTATATTAGAGAGAAAAACAATTCTAACTTTTTTAAGCCACTGCTCTTTTGGGTCTGTTAAATGTAACCAATCCTTTATTGTAAGTATAGAACCACACTGCTAATTTCATTGTATTAGTCAAGGTTCAATTACAGAAAACAGAATTCATTGTGGCCAGTGTAGGAAGATTATGATAGGATATTAAATGACCTGGGGACATGTTGAGAACATGCTGAAGACCAGATGGCTGGTTTTTAAATTTTTTCTTTCTTTATTTTTTCAATTTTTAAATTATTTTATTGTTGTTCCATTACAGTTGTCTGCATTTTCTCCCCACCTCTCTACCCACCCCAGCCAAACCCACCTCCCTCCCCTGCTTCCACCCTCCCCCTTGGTTTGGTCCGTGTGTCCTTTATAGCAGTTCCTGAAAACCCTTCTTCCCCACTGTCCCTTCCCCCCTCCCCTCTGGCTATTGTTAGATTGTTCTTAACTTCAATGCCTCTGGTTATATTTTGTTTGCTTTTTTCTTCTCTTGATTATGTTCCAGTTAAAGGTGAGATCATATGGTATTTGTCCCTCACTGCCTGGCTTATTTCACTTAGCATAATGCTCTCCAGTTCCATCCATGCCGTTGCAAAGGGTAGGAGGAGCTCCTTGTTTCTCTCTGCTGCGTAGCATTCCATTGTGTAAATGTACCATAGTTTTTAGATCCATTCATTTACTGATGGGCACTTAGGTTGCTTCCAGTACTTGGCTATTGTGAATTGTGTTGCTATGAACATTGGGGTGCATAGGTTCTTTTGGATTGGTGTTTCAGGGCACTTAGGGTATAATCCCAGTGGTGGAATTGCTGGGTCAAAGGGCAGTTCCATTTTTAGTTTTCTGAGGAAATTCCATACTGTTTTCCACAGTGGCTGCATTAGTCTGCATTCCCACCAACAATGCTAGTTTGAGCTTTCAGAAATGACTGAGAACCACACTTCAAATGGTGTTACCAAAGCAGCTGCTGTTGTCTTCCACATCAGAAGGCCACTGCTACAGAACAATGCTGTTCTGATAAGGATGCTACCATAAACAGGAAACCAGCACTACTGCTGCAGGCTCCAAAAGCATGCAGCCTCTGCTCTAATCTGCATCAGTAAAATGGTGCCTGGTGCCTGCTTTATGACATCCACAAAACTAGTGATTGACATGGGGACCTCTGCTTATTCAGCTGCAGAGAAATTGTTTAGAACTGTACCTGCCAGCAGAAGCAGCATGAGCTCCTCCTTTCTTCTGCTTTCCAAAACTTGCATGGATACATATGATTGTTCAAATCTAAATCTCATGCAAAACCCTATCTGCTAGGAAATCTGGGAAATGTAGTTTTTAGCTTTTCAGATTCTGCAGTTTAGAAAGGCACATGAGAAATATAGTAAAATAAATATTGAACATTAGTCCATCATATGTATGTACAATATTCTGTCAAAGCTTATGGTATACACCAAAACTATACTTAAAGGAAAATTTATAGTTTAAATGCTTTAATTTGTATTTAATTTGTAACCGGAAAAGAAAATATATAAGAGAACTAACTATTCAACTCAGAAGCTGTGCAAAGAACAATAAAATTAACCTAAAAAATACAAAATGAATTACTTTTTAGATAAAATCTTATGTTACTGTCTTTTAAAGCAGAATAATTAGTAAATATGTTTTAAAGTTCTCTAAACTCACAACAAAAAATATCTTTAGAAGATTAATATAGAGGAAACAAAGAAAACATAACATTCAGAATGATAAAAGGGATAACCCATAAATAGAAGAAAAACTTCTAGACATTTCAAATATTTTAAATATTACAGTGACCCCTATCCGCCTTGCCCCCATGCATCAATCAGCTTCAAAAATTCCCAACTTTTTGACATTCTTATTTATTTCTCTCTTTGTCTTTCTGTCTCTACTCCTTACTTGATTTTTCCTTTGGAGTATTTTAGGGAAATGCATACAATATAGTATTTTACTCATAAATTCTTCAGTATATATATCACTAACAAATTAGGACTTAACAATATATGCCTTAACTGTAATATTATTATACCCAACAAATTAACAATAATGTCTTAATATCATCTAATAAGTAGTCTGTGTTCAACTTTTTCTAATAGTCTCAAACTCTTTGAACAATTGTTTTATTTATTAAAATCTATATCCAAACAAGGTGTACACATTGCATTTAATTAATACATTGTTTAAGTCTCTTGAGCCTAAAACAGCATTTCCACCACTTTTTCCCACATGCCATTTGTTTCTCAAAGAAATGAAGTTAGCTCTGACTGATGTGGCTCAGTGGGTTGGGCGTTGTCCCACAAATTGAAATGTCATGGGTTCAGTTCCCAGTCAGGGCACACGCCTGGGTTGTGGGCCAGTTCCCTGGTTAGGCACATGTAAGAGGTAACCAAATAATGTTTTTCTCCCTCTTTCTCCTCTCTCTAAAAATAAATAAACTTTAAAATAAACATTTAAATTAAAAAAAAATTTTAAAAATTTATTTTACTTTTAGACAAAGGGGAAGGAAGGGAGAAAGAGAGGGAGAGAAACAGTAATGTGTGGTTCTCTCATGTGCCCCCTACTGGAGACGAGGCCCACAACCCAGGCATGTGCCCTGACTGGGAATCAAACCTGCACAACCCTTTGGTTTGCAGACCGGTGCTCAATCCACCCAGCTACACCAGCCAGGGCTAAAATAAAAAAAAAATTTAAAAGAGAAATTAAGTTATATGTCCCTTGAATTTTCTGCATTCTCAGTTTGGCTGATTGAATCCTCATGAAAAAGACAGTTAAAAGTTTTTTTTATTGGTTTCTTTTATCTTTAAAAAAAACTTTTAATACATTTTATTGATTATGCTATTACAGTTGTCCCATTTTTTTCTCCCTTTTATCCCTCTCCACCTGCCCTCCCCACCAGCATTCCCCCACCTTAGTTCATGTTCATGGGTCATACATATCAGTTCTTTGTCTTCTCCATTTCCCAAACTATTCTTAACCTCAACTTGTCTATTTTATACCTACTATTTATGCTTCTTATTCCCTGTACCTTTCCCCCCATTCTTTCCCCTCCCCTCTGATCACCCTCTATGTGATCTCTATTTTTGTGAATCTGTTCCTATTCTAGTTGTTTACTTAGTTTGTTTTTTTGTTTTTGTTTTAGGTTCGGTTGTTGATAGTTGTCAGTTGTCATTTTATTGTTCATAATTTTGATCTTCTTTTTCTTACATAAATCCCTTTAACATTTCATATAATAATAAGGACTTGGTGATGAAAAATTCCTTTAACTTGACCTTATCTGGGAAGCACTATATCTGCCCTCCCATTCTAAATGATAGCTTTGCTGGATAGAGTAATCTTGGATGTAGGTCCTTGCCTTTCATAATTTCAAATACTTCTTTCCAGCCCCTTCTTGCCTGCAAGGCTTCTTTTGAGAAATTAGATGATAGTCTTATGGGAACTCCTTTGTAGGTAACTGTCTCCTTTTTTCTTGCTGCTTTTAAGATTCTCTCCTTATCTTTAATCTTGCTAACTTAATGATGACATGCCTTGGTGTGTGCTTCCTTGGGTCTAACTTCCTTGGGATTCTGAGCTTCCTGGACTTCCTGGAAGTCTATTTCCTTCACCAGATTGGGGAAGTTCTCCTTCATTATTTCTTCAAATAAGTTTTCAATCTCTTGCTCTTCCTCTTCTCCTTCTGACACCTGCGTTATTCAGATGTGGGAATGCTTAAAGTTGCCCCAGAGGTTCCTAAGGCTCTCCTCATTTTTTTTGTTTCTTCATTCTGTTCTGGTTGAGTGTTTATTTCTTCCTTCAGCTCCACATCATTGATTTGAGTCCTGGTGTCTTTCCCTTCACTGTTGGTTCCCTGTACATTCTCCTTCATTTTACTTTTCATATCCTTCACTTTTTCCTCTATTTTTCGACCATACTCAACCAATTCTGTGAGCATCCTGATAACCAGTGTTTAGAACTGTGCATCTGATAGGTTGGCTTATCACTTCATTGCTGAGTTGTATTTTCTCTGAAGCTTTGATCTGTTCTTTCATTTGGGCCATATTTTTTTGTCTTGGTGCACCTGTTACATAGTAAGGGGCAGAGCCTTAGGTATTTGCCAGGGTGGGGCAACCCACATTGCTGCACTGTGGCACTGTATGTACGGGAGGGGTCCAAGAGGGAACAATGCTGCTGGCTGGGCTCTCATCCAGCTGTTAGTCACTACCCCCGATACCCACAAGCAAATTGGACCCTCTGGTGCTGATTCCCAGGTGGATGGGCTGTGTATGTTCTAGGACCCTGTGGGTCTCTCCAATGAACTCTCCTGTGAGGGTGGGAGTTTCTCCTGCTGCCTCAACCCCCACAGGGTTTTTCAGTTAGAAGTTTTGAGGTTTTCATTCCCCATGCTGGAACCCTGGGTTGTGTGGTCTGTTTTGCTCCCCAGTTGTTCCTCCTGGTTTATCCACATGCAAAATGTGGGACCACCCAGTCTGCCAGCTGCCACCTTGTCCACTGTGGGACTCCAGCCACCTCCTTGCCATGAGTCCTCTCCATCCCAGCTGACCATCTCTGCACCTCCTACCGATCTGGATGAGTGTTTCTTCTTTAACTTCTTGGTTGTGGACTTCTATACAGTTCAATTTTCTGGCAGTTCTGATTATTTTTTGTTTTTAAATTTGTTGTTGTCCTTCTTTTGGTTGTGTGAGGAGGAAAAGTGTATCCGCCTACACCTCCATCTTCGCTGGAAGTCAAAAAGACAGTTTTGAAAATGAGAAAATATCAGATACAATTCTATGATAATTAATTTGAATATTCAAAGAAATTATGGAGTTTTCAAGAAAATAAAAATTCCAAAATTTACCAAAAGAGATGTGGAAAACCAATTAATTCAGGAAAGACTTTGGAAAAAATTAAAGAATTATGCTAAAAATGCCACCACAACCGAAATGTTTTCTAGGTAAGTTCTGCCAAATATTCAAGGAGCAAATAATTTTTTCATTTTTAAACTCGTTAAGAGGATGGAGAGATATGGAATTCTTCCCAACTCATTTTATAAAAGTACTATAAAAATGATCCCAAAATTTGAGAAAACAGCATAAAGATGTAAGAACATCAAAACCTGTAGAAAAATTTTATAAGAGTTTATCAGATTTTATTTGAGCTAAACAAGATAGAAGCAAGATCTCAACACACTGAGAAAATTGCTTCCCAGAATGATACTTTGAATTTTCTTTTCTACATTTGAACTCAAGGAAGGAAGGTAAGGAAGATTAAATGAAGGTGGTGATGAGATTACAGGATAAGCAACAAAATTATGTGTTCCCTTGAGGGTGATTATACCTCCAAGGAGTCTGAAAAAGAGGATTACTTTGGCACTACAAAAGTATGTTAACAAAGATGCACAAGCACATTCCCTGACTGGTGTGGCTCAGTGGATTGAGTGCCAGCCTGTGAAACAAGGGGTTGCTTGTTCGATTCCCAGTCAGGGCACAGGCCTGGGTTGCTGGCCAGGTCCCCAGTAGGGGGCACATGAGAGACAACAACACACTGAAGTTTCTCTCCCTCTCTTTCTCCCTCCCTTCCTCTCTTAAAATAAATAAAATAAAATCTTTAAAGAAAAGCAGATGTACAAGAACAATGGACAGGGCTTCCTTAAGGCAAAGATTTTACTATAAAAGATATATGCCTGGGTGGGTGGTAACCACCCGCCATGACCTGCCCAGGGAGAGGACACTCAGAGAGGAGTCTCTATGTGTGTGTCTGTGGAGAAGACCCTCAGACATAAGAAAACCCCTGTGGAGTATCTGTCAAGCTTCTTTTTTACTTTTAAAAATTAAACCATAGTGGACTTACAATATTATATGAGTTTCAGGTGTACAACACAGTTATTCAACATTTATGTAACTTATGAAGTGATCACACCTCATGCATAGTTATGGTAGTAACCGTCTGTTACTATACAAAGTTATTACAATGCTATTGACTATATTACCTATGCTGTAGATTACATCCCCATGACTTATTTATTTTATAATTGGAAGTTTGTACCTCTTATTCCCCTTCACCTTTTTCTTCTAACCCCTACCCCACCTTTCTGGTAACCATCAGTATGTTCTCTGTATCTATGAGTGTGTTTTGTTTTATTTTTTAGATTCTCCATATAAGTGCAATTATATGGTATTTGTCTCTCTCTGTCTGATTTATTTCACTTAGCATAGTACCCTCTAGGTCCATCCTTGTTGTTGCAAATGACAATGTTCCCTTCTTCTTCTTCTTCTTCTTCTTCTTCTTCTTCTTCTTCTTCTTCTTCTTCTTCTTCTTCTTCTTCTTCTCCTTCTTCTTCTTCTTTCTTCTTCTTCTTCTTCTTCTTCTTCTTCTTCTTCTTCTTCTTCTTCTTCTTCTTCCTTCTTCTTCTTCTTCTTCTTCTTCTTCTTCTTCTTCTTCTTCTTCTTCTTCTTCTTCTTCTTCTTCTTCTTCTTCTTCTTTCTTCTTCTTCTTCTTCTTTTTGGCTGAGTAGTATTCTATTATTTATATGTACCACATCTTCTTTATCCAATTATCTATCAATGACACCTATGTTTCTTTCATATCTTGGCTATTGTTAACAATGCTGCAATAAACACAGGGGTGCAAATATGTTTTTGAATTAGTGTTTTTGTTTTCTTCAGGTAGATACCCAGAAGTGGAATTGCTGGGTAATTTGGTAATTTCTTTTTTAGTTTTTTGAGCATATTTAGCATTTATTGATGTTCGTACCAACCATTTGTATGTCTTCTTTGAGAAATGTCTATTCAGATCCCTTTAAAAAATGGGCTGTCATTTTATTTTTGAGACGTAGAGTTCTTTATATATTCTAGATATGTCCTTTATTAGATATATGATTTACAAAAATTTTTTCCCATTCTATGGGTTGTCTTTTTACTTTCTTATGTCCATTGAAGCATATATATGTGTGTGTATATATATATATATATATATATATATGTATATATATATATATATATACACATATATATATTTATTTATTTATTTAATTATTTTTCCCCCCTCTATCTTTCTCATGCCCTTCCTGGGTTTGCAACCTCACACAGCCAACTCAGCCAGCCTGCACTGACTGGTTGAGGGTCCCTTCTAGATCTTCTTCATACTTCTTCCTAAGCACAAATTGGACATGGTTTGAAGTTCTCCTTTCCTTCTCCATTTTTTTTTCTTCTGAAATTAAAATATTTGGATCCAAACTATGGTATATTTACACAATGGAATTCTATGCAGCAGAGAGAAAGAAGGAGCTTATATCCTTTGCAACAGCATGGATGGAACTGGAGAGCATTATGCTAAGTGAAATAAGACAGATGGTGAGGGACAAATACCATATGATCTCGCCTTTAACTGGAACATAATAAATAGAAGAAAAAGGAAACAAAATATAACCAGAGGCATTGAAGTTAAGAACAATCTAACAATGGTCAGGGGGGAGTGGGGAGGGGACAGTGAGGAGAGGGGATTACAGGAACTACTATAAAGGACACATGGACAAAATCAAGGGGGAGGGTGGATGTGGGGGAGGGAGGTGGGTTCAGCTGGGGTGGGGTGGAGGGGTGGGGAGAAAAGGCATACATTTTTATTGTAATTGAATAACAATAAAAATTAAAAAAAATTGGATCCTTTGGCATCTTAATGGTATTTTCCAGAATTAACCTTTTTCTGCCTTTACCTTTCCTAATAAAGACTCCTCAGAATTCAGGATCTTGACTTTCTCTTCCTTACACCTCTACCTAGTCATCTAACCATCCTTGGTCTTAACTTTCCTGGGTCTAGTTTCTCCTGAATAAGCCTTTTTCTGGACCACCCTTTCAAAAATAACACTCTCTTCTTTTTTTTCAACATTTTTTTACTGTTGTTCAAGTACAGTTGTCTCTATTTTTCTCCCACCACTACCCCCCAACCCCAGCCATCCTCACTTCCCACCCTTGATCCTACCTCCCTGCAGTGTTGTCCATGTGTCCTTTATACATTTTCCTGAAAACCCTTCCCACCCATTATCATCTCCCACCTCCACTCTGGTTACTGTCAGTTTGTTCTTAGTTACAATGTCTCTGGTTATATTTTGCTTGCTTGTTTGTTTTGTTGATTAGGTTCCATTTACAGGTGAGATTGTATGGTATTTGTCTTTCACCGCCTGGCTTATTTCACTTATCATAATGCTCTCCAGATCCATCCATGCTGTTGCAAAGGGTGGAAGATCCTCCTTTCTTTCTGCTGCATAATATTCCTCATGTAAATGTACCATAGTTTTTTGATCCATTCATTCAGTGAAGGGCAATTTGGTTGCTTCCAGCACTTGGCTGTGTAAATTGTGCTGCTATGAGCATTGGGGTGCATAGGTTCTTTTGGATTGGTGTTTCAGGGCTCTTAGGATATAATCCCAGCAGTGGAATTGCCAGGTCAAAAGGCAGTTCCATTTTTAGTTTTCTGAGGAAATTCCATACCGTTTTCCACAGTGGCTGTACCAGCCTGCATTCCCACCAACAGTGCATTAGGGTTCCTTTTTCTCCACATCCTTTCCAACACTTGTTTATTGATTTGTTTATGATGGCCATTCTGACTGGTATGAAGTGGTATCTCATTGTGGTTTTAGTTTGAATCTCTCTGGTGGCTAGTGATGCTGAGCATCTTTTCATATGTCTCTGGGCCCTCTGTATGTCCTCCTTGGAGAAGTGTCTGTTCAACTCTTTTGCCCATTTTTTAAATGGGTTTTTGGTCTTACTAGAGTGGAGTCGTGTGAGTTCTTTATATATTTTGGAGATCAAACCGTCGTCTGAGGTATCATTGGCAAATATGTTTTCCCATACTGTTGGTTCTCTTTGTATTTTAATGCTGTTTTCTTTAGCCATGCAGAAGCTTTTTAATTTGATGAAGTCCCATGTGTTTATTTTTTCCTTTATGTCCCTTGCTTTAGGGGATACATGAGTGAAGATGTTGCTGCGTGGAATATCTGAGATTTTCCTGCTTATGTTCTCCTCTAGAATTTTTATGGTGTCATGACTTACATTTAAGTCTTTTATCCACTTTGAATTTATTTTTGTGTATGGTGTAAGTTGGTGATTGAGTGTCATTTTTTTGCATGTAGCTCTCCAGGTCTCCCAACACCATTTGTTGAAGAGGCTATTTTTACTCTATTTTATGCTTTTGTACCCTTTGTTGAATATTAATTGACCGTAACAACTTGAGTTTATTTCTGGGCTCTCTGTTCTGTTCCATTAGTCTATGTGCCTGTTTTTATGCCAGTACGAGGCTGTTTTGATTACAGTGGCCTTGTAATACAGTTTGATATCAGGAATGGTGATCCCTTCTGCTTTGTTCTTCTTTCTCAAAATTGCTGCAGCTATTCGGGGTCGTTTATGGTTCCATATAAATTTCTGAAATGTTTGTTCTATATCTGTGAAATATGTCATGAATACTCTAATAGGGATTGCACTGAATCTATAAATTGCTTTGGGTAGTATGGCCATTTTGATGATGTTAATTCTTCCAACCCATGAGTATGGTACATGCTTCCATTTGTTTGTGTCTTCCTTAATTTCTTTCTTCAGTGTTGTTTAGTTTTCTGAGTACAAGTCCTTTATCTCCTTGATTAGGTTTATTCCTAGGTACTTCATTTTTCTTGTTGCTATAGCAAATGGGATTCCCCCCCCCCCCGATTTTTGTTTCTGATATTTCATTGCCATGTACAGAAAATGCCTTTGATTTCTGAATATTGACTTTGTATCTGGCTGTTTTGCCAAATTCACTTATTAGGTCAAGTAGATTTTTGGTGGAATCTATAGGATTTTCTATGTACACTATCATGTCATCTGCAAACAATGACAGTTTTGCTTCCTCCTTTCCAATTTGGATGCCTTTTATTTCTTTTTCTTGTCTGATTGCTGTGGCTAGGACTTCCAATACTATGTTGAATAGAAGTGGTGAAAGCAGACATCCTTGTCTTGTTCCTGATCTCAATAGGAAAGCTTGTAGTTTTTGCCCATTGAGTACAATCTTTGCTACAGATCTCTCATATATGGCCTTTATTATGTTTTGGTATGCTCCCTCTATTCCCACTTTGCCGAGTGTGTTTTGTCATAAATGGGTGCTGTAACTTATAAAATGCTTTTTCCACATCTATTGATATGACCATGAGATATTTTTCTTTTCTTTTGTTTATGTGATGTATTACATTTATTGATTTGTGAATGTTTTGTCATCCTTGCATCCTGGGATGAATTCCAGTTGATCATGGTGTATGATCTTTTTAATGTATTGCTGGATGTGGTTTGCCAATATTTTGTTGACGATTTTGCGTCTATGTTCATCAGTGATATTGGCCTGTAGTTTTCTTTCATTCTTGTGTCTTTATCTGGTTTTGGGATTAGGATGATACTGGTAACATAAAACGCCTTTGGGAGTATCCCATCTTCTTCAATTTTTTGGAATAGTCTGAAGAGTAGGAGTTTTCTCTTCCTTAAATGTTTTGTAAATTCTCCTCTGAAACCATCCAGTCTAGGGTTTTTGTGTGCCAGGAGTTTTTTGATTACTGCTTTGATTTCACCAGCTCTTATTGATCTGTTCAAGCTTTCTGCTTCTTCTTCAGTTTTGGAAGATTATATTTTTCTAGAAATTTGTCCATTTCATCTAGGTTTTCAAATTTCTTGCCATATAGTTCTTCATAGTAATTTCTTACAATCCTTTGTATTTCTGTGGTATCTGTTGTAATCTCTCCTCTTTCATGTCTGATTTTGTTTTTTTGGGTCCTCTTTTTTTTCTTGATGAGTCTGTTTAAAAGCTTTTCAATTTTGTTTTATCTTTTCAGAGAACCAGCTCCTGGATTCAGTGATCCTTTTGATTGCGCTTTTAGTCTCTATGTCCTTTAATTTTGCTCTGATCTTGGTTATTTCCTTACGTGTACTTGCTCTGGGCTGTCTTTGTTGTTGTTCCTCCAGTTATTATAGATGTAAGGTTAGATTATTTATTTGAAATATTTTTATCTTTTTTAGGTAGACCTGTATTGCTAAGAACTTCCCTCTCAGGACTGCCTTTGCTGTGTCCCATAAGTTTTGGGTTGTTGTGAGTTTGTTTTCATTTGTTTCCAGAAAAATTTTGATTTCTGCCTTGATCTCATTCTTAACCCATTCATTGTTTAATAGCATGCTATTCAATCTTCATGAACTTGAGTGTTTTTGAGTTTTTTCCTTGAGGGTGGTTTCTAGTTTCTAGCCTTTGTGGTCCAAGAAAATGCTTGATATGATTTCAATTTTCTTGAACTTGTTGAGGCTTGTTTTGTGTCCTATCATGTGGTCCAGCTTTGAAAATGTTTTATGGGAATTTGAAAGGAATGTGTATTTTGCTTCTTTGGGATGAAAGGTTCTATATATATATATATATATATATAAGCTAAGTCCATTTCATCTAGGGCATTGCTCAATGCCACAATATCTTTGTTGATCTATCTGTTTGGGAGATCTGTCCATTTTTGACAGTGGGGCATTAAAATCCCCTACTATAATTGTGTTGCTGTCAATATCTTTCTTGAAGTCTTCCAAGATTTTCTTTATGTATTTGGGTGCTCTTATGTTGGGTACATATATATTTATAATATTTATGTCTTCTTGATGGATTCTTCCCTTGAGTATTATGAAGTGTCCTTCTGGGTCTCTTTTTATGGTCCTTGTTTTGAAGTCTATTTTGTCTGATATGAGTATTGCTACCCTGGCATTTTTTTTCCTGTCCATTTGTTTGGAATATTTGTTTCAAGCCCTTCACTTTCAGTCTGTGTAGGTCTTTTGTCCTGAGGTGGGTCTCTTGTAGGCAGCATATGTGTGGGTCATGCTTTCTTATCCACTCAGTTACTCTATGTCTTTTGATCGGAACATTTAGTCCATTTATGTTTAAAGTCATTATTGATAGGTACTTATTCATTGCCATTTTATCCCTTGTACCTGTGTGCCTTTCTCTCTTACTCTTTTTCTTCATCTTCTTAAAGCAGACCCTTTAGCATATTTTGCAGAGCTGGTTTGGAGGAGATGTATTCCTTGAGCCTTCTTTTGTCTGGGAAACTCTTATTTGGCCTTCCATTTTAATTGAGAATCTTGCTGGGTAGAGTAATCTTGATTGTAGGCCCTTGGTTTTCATTACTTGGAATATTCCTTGTCATTCCCTTCTGGCTTGGAGTGTTTCTATTGAGAAGTCAGCTGCTAGCCTTATTGGGGCTCCCTTGTATGTTACTTCCTGTTTCTCCCTTGTTGCCTTTAAGATTCTCTGTTTGTCTTGCAATTTTGCCATTTAATTATGATGTGTCTTGAAGTGGGCCTGTGTGGGTTCCTCTTGACTGGCACCCTCTGTGCTTCCTGTATCTATGTGACCTTTTCTCTCATCAAATTGGGGAAGTTTTCCATCATTACTTTTTCAAACAGGTTTTCTATCCCTTGCTCTTGTTCTTCTCCATCTGGCATCCCTATTATATGGCTACTATTCTGTTTCATGTTGTCCGTAGTTACCTTAACACCTTTTCAGGTCCCCAGTCTCTCCTCAAGTGTCTTTGTTCCACTCTGTGGCCCCCTCCACTTTGCCAGGGATCTACATCTGTGGATGTCTCCTTCAATTACTAATCTAGTCACTCTTCACTCAGCAGTTAGGCTTAAGCACCACAGAGCTGGGGCAGAGTCTCTCTTGGGGGCATGACTGTTGTTTCCTCTCAGGTTGCTGTTGCTCAGAGGGGAATGGTCTTCATGAGCAAGATGGCTGCTTCTATTTGGGGGATGACTCAGAACCAATATACTTGGGGCTACTCTCTCCACTCTCCCCCTAAAGCCTCCGTCCCCAGTCTGTCCTCAGGAGTCTCAATCCCACTCTGCTCCCGCATTTGCTGGAACCCCAGGTAAGTGACAACAAATGAAAATTTGTGCATTGGCCCTTTAAATAGCTCTTTGTGTCTCCAGCCATCTGCCTTGGCAGAGAGCAACACTGCAGCCTTTCGTTACCTGTTGTTATCTGTGTACTTATTGGGCTCTGATGTTCTAGGCTGGGGATCCCAGCTTATGGTTTAGACACCATTCTTCTCAGGGGGATCAAACCAGCTGCTTAATCATCTCTCTGGCGCTGCTGCCTGTTGCTCAGCCAGCCCTCTTGAATGTCCACCACACTTCTTACTAGATAGGTTGTACTGAGGGTAATTCTGTAACAAAGTGTACCTAGCGCTCCCCCCCTCCATGAAGAGGGATTTGTAAGGGGTCCAGAACTCAAGGTGACCAGGAAATATTAAAAATATAGGATGTCCTCACCCCTACAAGTCTGAATTGGGGGATGGGACACATGGAGCAGAGCCAATGAGTTGTTTTGCAAAGCAACAGTTTTGCAGATAACCTCTAGAATGGTCATTTAACGTATCTATAATCTTTAACTGGTTTCATAGATATGTTAATTAGCTGTGCGTGTGCTTTGAGCCAGGGAGATGGGAGTGACTTCCACCCAGGGTGTAACTGGGAGGCAACTCTTCCTGGTTACAGAGCCTGCATAAGAACTTGGAGATGATTGGCTCCACACCACAGGGTCATGCTTACCCAGACTTACTATGGCAGCCCAGAAAAGCTGGAGAAATACAGTAATGCTGTCAAGTGTAGCCGATTGTGGGAGGAGTCAGAAATGGCACTGCAGAGGAAGATTGGCGCTGGGATTTAAACCCGTTCACGGCAGACCTCCGGCCAAGATGGAGGGGTAGGTAGACACACTGTGCCTCCTCACACAACCAAAAGAAGGACAACAACAATTTAAAAACAAAAAACAACCTGAACAGACAGAAAATCAAACTGTACGAACGTCCAGCAACCAAGGAGTTAAAGAAGACACATTCATCCAGACCAGTAGGAGGGGCAGAGACTCACAGCTGGGCAGAGAGGACTTGCAGCAAGGCAGAAGCTGGAGGACCCAGTGAAATGGTAGACTGTGGAGTGGGGAGGGCAAGGCTGCAGCTAGCCAGCGCAGAGCAGCTAGCGGATCCTGCAAGGTGGCGGCTTGCAGACTGGGCAGTCTCACATTCATGTGCAGATAAACCAGGAGGAATAAAGGGGGAATGAAACAGATCACACAACCCTAGGGCTCCAGCATAGGAAATAAAGCCTCAAACCACTGATTGAAAACCCATTGGGGGTTGAGGAGGCAGTGGGAGAAACTCCCAGCCTTACAGGAGAGTTTGTTGGAGAAACCCACAGGGTTCCAGAACATACACAAACCCACCTACATGGGAATCAGCACCAGAAGGGCCCACTTTGCTTGTGGGTAGTGGGGAAGTGACTGAAAGCTGCCAGAAAGTGGAGCAAGTGCCATTGTTCCCTCTAGCACCCCTCCCCTACATACAATGTCACAGCACAGTGACGTTGGCTGCCCTACCCAGGTGAACACCTAAGGATCCACCCCTTTACATAACAGGTACCTGAGACAAAAAAAAAAAAAAAAAAGGCCCAAATGAAAGAATAGATCAAAGCTCCAGAAAAAATACAACTAAGCAATGAAGAGATAGCCAATCTATCAGATGCACTGTTCAAAACACTGGTAATCAGGATGCTCACAGAATTGGTTGAATTTGGTTGCAAATTAGATGAAAAAATGAAGGCTATGCAAAGTGAAATAAAGGAAAATGTACAGGGAATCAATTGTGATGGGAAGGAAACCGAAACTCAAATCAATAGTATGGACCAAAAGGAAGAAAGAAACATTTAACCAGAAAAGAATGAAGACACAAGAATTCAAAAAAATGAGGAGAGGCTTAGGAACCTCCAGGACATCTTTAAATGTTCCAAAATCCAAATTATAGAGGTACCAGACAGAGAAGAAGAAGAGCAAAAAATTGAAAACTTATTTGAAAACAAAATGAAGGAGACCTTCCCCAATCTGGCAAAGGAAATAGACTTCCAGGAAGTCCAGGAAGCTCAGAGAGTCCCAAAAAAGCTGGACCCAAGGAGGAACACACCAAGGCACATCATAATTACATTACCCAAGATTAAGCAGAAGGAGAGAATCTTAGAAGCAGCAAGAGAAAAGGAGACAGTTACCTACAAAGGGGTTCCCATAAGACTGTCAGCTGATTTCTCAAAAGAGACACTACAGGCAAGAAGGGGCTGGCAAGAAGTATTCCAACTCATGAAAGGCAAGGACCCACATCCAAGATTGCTCTATCCAGCAAAGCTATCATTTAGAATGGAAGGGCAGATAAAGTGCTTCTCAGATAAGGTCAAGTTAAAAGAGTTCATCATCACCAAGCCCTTATTATATGAAATGTTAGAAGGATTTATCTAAGAAAAGGAAGATAAAAAATAACAGTAAAATGACAACAAATTCACAGTTAATAACAACCACACCTAAGACAAAAACAAAAGCAAACTAAGCAAACAACTAGAACAGGAACAGAACCACAGAAATGGAGATCACATGTAGGTTTATCAACAGGGGAGTGGGAGGGGGAGAGAGGGGGAAAAGGTACAGAGAATAAGTAGCATAAATGGTAGGTAGAAAATAGACAAGGGTAGGGTAAGAATAGTATAGGAAATGTAGAAGCCAAAGCACTTATATATATATAGCCCATGGACATGAACTAAAGGGGGGGAAGATGGGCAGGAGTGGGTGTGCAGGGCGGAGGGGAGTTAAGGGGGGGGGGAATGGGACAACTATAATAGCATAATCAATAAAATATATTTAAAAAATAATAAACCTGTTCACTGCAGCTGTGTGGGGAGTGGGGGGATGGTGGATCGCATTACTTTGGGTGCTCCCTTTGCCACACAGCTTAGGAAGCTGGAGAGCAAGATGTAGCAGCAATGCAGAGCTCCCTCTTAGAATTTTGGAATAATGCAGGGGAGATGCAGCTGGAAGGAAAGGGATGAAAAGACTCTTGCTGGTGGGCCAGGAGAAGGTGCCATGTGGATTTTGATTAAGAACTGGAGATTGTAATGGCGACACAGCTGATGGTGCTGGGAAGTGTGGGAGGCCTGCCAGGCGAGCACAGATTACTGGGAAGAACTGGGTGCTACCAGAGCCACAGACTTTTATTCTTTTCCTGAGATAGAGTACTCCTGACTGGCTGGACTGGGCAAAGGGGGGAATGAAGGAGTGCTTATGTTTGTGGGTGTTTTAAGAGACTTCAGGATTTTAATGAAGACATTACGTCATACTCTATGTCTGTATAACTTTTGAACAAATAATTCCTTTCCTTTTCACCAGTCTCTGGCATTGAGAGCTATAATTCCCTGGCAGCAGGCAAGATGAACCCCTGGAGAAGGGGGGATCCATTCGATAATAGTATCTCTTCCCCCCCTCTGGATCTGTTCTGTAACAATTCTTCTGTCTGTGCAAGGTTATAAGGCTTCTCTCTCATTATTGTTCAGTTGTTTGTTCTGGGTGGTTTCTCCACAAGTTAGTTGTAATTCCAGATTGGTCCTGGGAGAGGTTAAGTGTGGCTTCCACTCACTCATCCGCCATTTTTGATATACACCCTTTTCTACCCAGTTAATTCTTTCTGTTTTCACTTGAATTCATAGCACTTGTAAATACGTGGTAATATATTATGTATTTATCTGTTTATTGTCTTTCTTTCCTTGAACATAATCTCCTTGGGGATGAAGACTTTGGGTTTTGTTCATGACTAAATCCTCAGTGGTGCTTAGGATGTGACTAGTGCTTAATAAATACCCTTGTTTGAAAAATTCAGTTGTTTAGAGCATTGTCCTCATATTCTGTGGTTGAGGGTTTGATCCCTAGTCAGGGCACATACAAGAATCAACCAGTGAATGCATAAATGAGTAGAACAACAAATCATTGCTTCTCTCTCCCTCTCTAAAATCAGTTAAATAATTAAATAGTTAACCTGCTGAGTGGGCTTGGTAATTGAACTTGTCCCATTGCCTTTAGGCAAGTTTCTCTTTATCCCTTCATGCCAGATGGAAAAAGCAAAAAACAAACAAAAAGGGTGTTTTTTTCATTCT
The DNA here is from genome assembly GCF_022682495.2 of Desmodus rotundus. Lineage (NCBI taxonomy): Eukaryota > Metazoa > Chordata > Mammalia > Chiroptera > Phyllostomidae > Desmodus > Desmodus rotundus. Next base: position 48,614,572 of record NC_071392.1, on the reverse strand, counting down.
CTGATATCCAATTTATTTATTTCTTTTGTTGCCTATGATTTTGGTGCTAAATTACTGTATTACCCAAGGTCATTAATATTTAACCCTTTGTTTTATTCTAAAAATATTTATAGTTTTAGCTTTTACATTTAGGTTTTTGTATGTATTTCTGTTCATTTTTTATATAGTGTGATGTAGGGTCAAATTTCTTCCCCCCCCCATAAGTATGATAGCACCATCTATTGTGATGATTTCTTTCTTCTACTGAAATATCATGGCTCCTTGTTGAAAAACAACTGACTGTAAATGTGAGGATTTATTTCTAGACTCAAGTATATTTCACTGACCTACATGTCTAACCTTATGCCACTATCAAACTATATTAGCTTTTGCTATTAGTTTTCAAAGAGTTATGTGCATACCACACTGTATTCTGTTTAGTGTGCAATAACGTTACATTTTTTACAGATTTTATCTATTTTTAGAGAAAGGAAAGGGAGGGAGACAAACATCAATGTGAAAGTGATCATCAATCAATTGCCTCTCATACAAGCCCCGAACTTGGACCTAAACCTCAACCCAGCCATGTGTCCTGACTGGGAATTGAACTGGTGACCTTTCAGTTTGCAGGATGAAGTCCAACCAACTGAGCAACACACTAATCAGGGCAGCTTTTGCAGTTAGTTTTGAAATTGGGAAGTGTGATCATCCAACTTTGTTCTTCATTTTCCAGATTGTTTTGGCTATTCCAAATTCTTTGAATTCCAATATAAATTTTATAATCAGACTGTCAATTTCCACCAAAAAAAAAAAGGCTGAGATTTTGATGGGATTACATCAAATCTGTAGATCAATCTGGGGAGTATTGCTATCTTGGCAATATTAAGTCTTTTAATTCATAATCTTTTCCATTTATTTAGATGTCTTTAATTTTTTTGACAATATTTTATATTTTTCAGAGTATGTTTTGTATTTCTTTTTTAAATTATATTCCTTTTGATACAATTGTAAATGGAATTATTTTCTTAATTTCATTTTTAGTGTGTTCATTTGCAAGTGTATGGAAACACAGTTGAATTTTGTGTATTGATTTTGTATCCTATAACTTTGCTAAACTCACTTATTAGTTCTAATGTTACCATCGGTATTTAGCTAGAAAAGGGGAGTAAAGGGATTAGGCATTGACCTTAAAAAACTGAGAATCAAGCATGGATGGAACTGGAGAGGATTATGCTAAGTGAAATAAGCCAGGCGGTGAGGGACAAATGCCATAGGATCTCACCTTTAACTGGAACGTAATCAACAAGAGAAAAAAGCAAACAAAATATAACCAGAGACATTGACACTCCCCTCTAACAATAGCCAGAGGGCAGTGGAGAGGGGACAGTGGGGAGATGGGTTTTCAGGAACTACTATAAAGGACACATGCACAAAATCAAGGGGGAGGGTAGAGGCAGGGGAGGGAGGTGGGTTCGGCTGGGGTGGGGTAGAGGGATGGGGAGAAAATGCAGGCAACTGTAACTGAATAACAATAAAAATTAAAACAAACAAACAAACTGAGGATCAGAAGCCTGTTTACTTCACCAAGAAGCTACAGCTTTTCATGGTCTAGGGCACCACAGCCCTGGGCTCTGCCAAGGGGATTAACACTCCTCCTTTCACCATCCAGTACCAGATTGTTGGGGGGCACAAGGGAAGGTGCTGGACCACAGAGTCCTGTCAGCTGAGCCTGGGGAAAGATAAAGCCCATCCAAGGCCTGTGAAAGCTTGGGAAGTTGATTGGTTCTTTTAAAATGGCACCTGGTCTGTCCCAAGCCCAAGCTAATATAATTCCAAGGGAACAAAGACCAGTTTGTTCTTGTGCGCTCTCATGCAGGAGCACGTGACCATGTGGCCCTAATAGGTATGTGGCTCATAGCTTTGTGTCCCATGGCCACATGGGCTCCACACATGCAGGGTCCAAGGGGAAGCCTGAATACCACTGCATAGCAATGGACTGCAGCTGGAAACACACACTAAACTAGCTGGATGCTGGACTGGACTGTATGGAGTCCAGTCTGGCCTTTAATATGGAACAGAAACTCAGGACACTGGCTTTTATGTTGGCCCTACTGAAGACAAGACCGAACTTTTTCCATGGGGAGATGAAGCAGATAGGACATGAAGAAGTATGGAGGGGAGTCCCTTAATTTTATATCGTCAATAAAGTTCACCACATCCTCCCTTGTGGGTCTCGGGAAATTCTTTTCTTTTGGACACTGCAAGAACCCATTTTCCATTGATAACACTAATACTTTTTAGTGGAATACTCAAAATTCTTTATGTGTAAGATCATGTCATTTGCAATTAGAAATAGTCTGATTTATTCACCTTTAAAAATAAAAGACAATTAAAATGTACTTATAATGTCAAGCACTGAGCTATGACCTTTTTTACATTCAGCTCTGATTCTAAAGTGGCAGGTAATTTGGAAGCTTTCCCAGCCCTCTGAACTTTCCACCGAATGGATAGAATTTATTGGAATGTACATAGACCTGACTCCATTCCATTTGAATGGCAAAAAGATAAACCATTGAGAACTGACACAGTTTCTTTTGTGGTGTAGTTTGGTTCAAACAGGCCAGGGAATGTAGTTTATTATTCCAGAAGAGACAAGAGCAACACCATGCTAGGAGGATTGTTTTCTCTGTATGAGATTTGACCACATTTAGGCAATGGGTAAGGCCAATATATAAATCACAATTCTCCTTGATGGAAATCCTGAACTGAATTTAAAGCGCTTACTCATGTATCCACTCTTGCTCACAGCTTGACAAGCCCTTTCTGTTTCTTTAGAGGCCCGTGGTGAGTGTCAAGAGGGAGCCTCTGGCCGAAGCCCTGAGGCTTTGCTTATGATAGCAAATATGGATGGGACTAGGGTTGGCACAGCCTCCTAGTGACCGATGAATTTTTCTGAAATAAGTCTATTCTTAATTTGGAATAGGCCGGAAGCAGAGAGAGTGAATGACTGAGCTCCTCCAAATGCCCACAGCCATGAGGAAATTAGGGAGAACTCTATTGCAAAATTGAGATTAATTTTTTTTTATCTCTTTTGTCATGGTGAAGTCCTGGCCACACTAAGTTAACTTATAACAAATCTAAAAGGTGTATGTAAATCCATTTTGTCAGGTGAGGAAACAGGCTTTTAGAGATTACTTCATATCTAAGATGAGGCTAAACTCCTTGAAATCACAGCCTATACTTCTCATTCACTTTTTAACCCATTTCAAACATTCTCCTTAACCACTTCACTGAAATTGCTCTAGCCAAGCTCACCAAAGGATATTGTTTTGGGGAACTCTATCAGATACTCTTTAGATCTTATTTGTTTAAACTTTTTACTTCTCAGCAGCTTCTGACACTGTTTACCACTCATTTCTTCTAAAATTTTTTTTCTACTTGCTTTCATTACAGTGTGCTCAAAGTGGTACTCACTATTTTGATTATGACTTTTCTGTCTCCTTACTGACTTCTCACATTTTCAATTTTCATTTTCCCCAGTGTCCTGTTTTTGATCTTCATGGTACGTAATGTGCTTCACTTGTCATGCATTTCAACCCAGACTCCTTCTGTCGCTTGGAAGCCAGAAAGCTGAACAACCCTGCCTCATGCCTCGCCCTGCACCCCAAACCCCTCTCTACCACAACAAAAGAAAACATTTTTTGGATGCGTTAGAGTTCTGAATGTAATTTAAGTTTTGCCAAACAGGTAGATAACATTTGTGTGAGATTTAGATTTGGAGCTAATTTGAGAGCAGAGAGTAAAAGCATGGGAACATTTGGGGTGGGGGGCACTGCTATAGATTTTAATGAGTGTGATGTGGATTTGGAGCATATAGCTATAAATTTAGTTTCTGATATTGCCAATAGTTTCCTGCTTTTACAGATCTCTGATCATTTTAAAGGCAGCAGCTTCCTCAGCTGACCCTTTCTGCATTGTGGCTTTGGGAATTGTCTGTAGTAACTTAGGAGAGAGTCTTTTTTAATTAGCGTTCCTAAGGCAGCCACTAATATTCTGTCATAAATCCCTTTCCTCTTAAACTAGTCCCAGTAGATTATCTTCTTTATATACCTTGTAAATACTGACCAATACTCTACTGTTGTTTTTTTTATAATTCAACAGGAGCAGTATCATCCAGTTATCATTGACTTATTTCTACTAATTTTATATCTGCCGACTAGGCAACTCTATTTAGCTCAAGATTTGTAACTCAACTGCCTACTGTACATCTCTGTCTAAATATCAAATGAAACCTCAAATTCAGTGTATCCAAAGTTGACCTAATTTCCCCTAATACTTTCTCTTGTCTCTATCCAGATATATAACCTAGAAGCTAGAGTCATCCTTTACTCCCTTGTTGCCCTCATCTTCAACTTTCCATCATACCAAGACCCACTGATGCTGATTTCTAAATATACCTTATATCCAAACTCTTCTCTCTATCCCAACTGCTCATGCTTCAGTTCTTGTCTGGATTGTTAGAATAATCTTTCTCTTTCCTTTATCTTCATCTTCCTCCTTCTTTTTTACTATGTTTTAAAATTTGCATTGGAGATAATTGTTTTTGTTTGTTTTTATGTTTTAACATGTCTGAAACTGGGATACGTCTTATAATTGATGATGTCTTCCATTTACTGTCAGCCAGGAAGTGGTTCTAACATAGTGATCATTATCTGCTTGCACAAACCTGATTATTATTTAGAATGATATGACTGAAAAACTGCAACTCCCTGATGTTTTATTCAACAATTATTGAAGGACCATGTGAGAAAGGAAGGTATGTGAGTCCTGGTTGCTATATAATAAACTTTTATTGATGCCTTCTGGTAAAATTAAATAATAACTGTATTAGAAGGTACAGAATGGGTGTCAGCAGCTTGGAAGAAGACCACCAGACAATATTAAAATGTTAAGTGGCTTAATTAGGAAGGATAAGTAAGCACTTTTAATAGATACTATATATTATTAGTACTGTAGATAGCACAGGTACTGTCAGGAAAAATATGGGCATCAACTATGAGTCCAAGAGAACTCAGAAGAGTTAGACTCCATGAGGAAGTTTTAGAAATACTACGGCTATTTTATTTTATTTTTCCCTTTTTATATATGTACAAGAATGAGGAATGATCAAAATATCTACATAAGCCCAAAATAGCTCTTTCAATCAAGCAATATAAAAATTCTTAGCTTGATTTGGAAGATGGTGGAGAGAGAGGTGGGAGTGGAGTCCACTTCCCCTCGGCACCAGTGAAACGCATAGCCGATCTGAGGAACAGAGTGAACAGCCAACAGTATTCCAGCATATATGAAGATCGGAGACCAAAGATAGAGGACATTGAAAGATTAGATGGTAAGAAGAGTGCTTAAGGACAATAAGGTCCCTGGGACCAGTGTGGGGACCAGGGTGGTTGAATCCCCCAGTGGTGTGCAGGGTCTGCTGCAGGATTCTCCAGAGAGAGCCAGGCTGGGCTGTGTGAGAGGCCAGGTGCTTGTTTGGACTGGGGCGTGGGGCGGGGGGAGTGCTTGAATAGGAGGAATTTCTCGAAAAGAAAAAGAAAATAGAGGCACTCAGCGGCTGTTTAGAGAACTCTCTGCAGCAGCCGTGGCCTCTTGCGCCCCCACCACCTCAGCCCCTGGATGTAAACACTGGATAAGCAGCCCCAGCACACGCCTGAAGCCCTCTTGGTGCGCACCCAGATCAGCGGCCCGGGTGCCTGGGCGCACAGACCCAAAGCCCCCAGGTGGGTGCGTACCCCAATCAGTGGCCTGGGTGCCCACACCTGAAACCACGGGTGGGTGCTCACTCTGATCAGTGGTCTGGCTGCCCAGGCGCACAGGCACAAAGCCTGGGATCAGTGCACAACCCGTCCACAGCCTGGCTGTCCGCGGGTGACCACGCCTGAAGCACCAGAACCTGAACACCTCCCACCTAGCCCCTGAGCACAGAGCTATGCAAGACCTACTCTCTCTCTAGGAGGAAGGCAGAACACCCAGCAGAGGGGTGCTGCAGGGCTAGGGGAGACTGCAGTCCCTGGAAAGACTTGACCCAGTAGGGGGCTGAACTACCCTGAAGGAGCACTGAGAGCCCCTAGCATCTAAGACAGCAAAGAGCAAGAAGGTGGAGTGTGAGTTGCCCCTAATTGCTGCACCTCAAGGACAGCACAACTGGTGGACTAAAGGCCTAGGGGAGAGCAGAAGGACCCTGAGGAACAGGACTAGAGGCTGGAAAATAGCGAAGAGTGTGGCTCAGGAAGGGAGAAGAGTGAAACCAATACCTCCACTCACCCCTTCCCATTTCACAGACAGGAAGACCAGAAGAACTGACCTGACTGGTTTAAAGCCAGCAGATGACTTTTTTTAAGACTTTTTTTTCCTTCCTTTTCCCCTGAATTCCTTCTTCCTTTCTGTCCTTCTTTCTTTTTTTATTCCTTCTTCCTTCCCTCCTTTACTTTTTTATTCCTTCCTCCTGCCTTCTTTTATTTATTTTTTTATTTTAATTTTTGTTAAAATTCCTTCTTCTTATCTTTCCTCTGATCTTTTTTATTCCTTCTTCCTTCCTTCCCTTCCTTTTTGATTACTTTTTCCTTCCTTCCCTTTTCTTTGCTTTTCTTTCTTTCTCCTTTCCCAAAGGTGAGACAATAAAACCTGGAGCTCTGAAAAGACCAAAGTTAGACCCTGTTATACCCATAAACGTCAGCCCAAGACCAGTGAGTTCAGGAGATTAAGGAGACAGCACCACTGAATCGCACTGACATTCTACCATAGAAGTCCATACCATAAACCCAGGGAGTCAGAACAGATCAATTCAAGAGGCTAACAAGAAGAGTCTCACAAACAATGGGAAGACAAAGAAACAATCCTCAAGTGAAAGGAAAGGAGGAAGCCTCAGAAGAAATGCTAAATGAAATAGAGGCAAGTCAACTATCAGATACTGAGTTCAAAGCAATGGTCATCAGGAAGCTCACTGAGCTCTCTGAGCTCAAAGAGAACTACCAGAAACTACAGGGAAACTACAATGAACTCACTGCAAAATATACCAACGTGAAAAAGGAAATAGAAACTATCAACAAGGGCCAAGAGGAAATGAAGAATACAATTTCTGAATTGAAGAACACAGTAGAAGGAATGAAAAGCAGACTTGATGAAGCAGAGGATCGGATCAGTGAGCTGGAGGACAAGGTAGAAAAAAACACCCAGAAAGAGCAAGAAAAGGAAAAGAGGCTCAGAAAGAATGAAGAGGGATTAAGGGGAATGCAGGACAACATGAAGCATAATAATATCCGTATAATAGGGATATCAGAAGGAGAAGAAGAGCAAGGGATAGAAAACCTGTTTGAAACACTAATGATGGAAAATTTCCCTAATCTGATGAGAGAAAAAGTCACACAAATCTAGGAAACACAGAGAGTCCCAAACAAGAGGAAGACAAAGAGGCCCACTGCAAGACACATCAAAATTAAAATGGCAAAATTCCAGGAAAAAGAGAGGATCTTAAAGGCAGCAAGGGAGAAAAAGGAAGTAACATACAAGGGAGCCCCAATAAGGTTAGCAACTGACTTCTCAATGGAAATGCTCCAAGCCAGAAGAGAATGGCAAAAAATATTCCAAGTAATGAGAAACAGAGGCCTGCAACCAAGTCTACTTTACCCAGCAAGGCTCTCAAACAAGATAGAAGGCCAAATAAAGAGTTTCCCAGACAAAAGAAATCCAAAAGAATTTACCTCCACCAAGCCAGCTCTGCAAGAGATGCTAAAGGGACTGCTTTAAGGAAAGGAAGGAAAAGAGAAAGAGAGGGGAACACAGGTATGAAAGAATGGCAATGAATAACTACCTATTGATAATAACCTTAAATGTAAATGGATTAAATGCTCCAATCAAAAGACATAGAGTAGCTGAGTGGATAAGAAAACATGACCCACACATATGCTGCCTACAAGAGACCCACCTCAGGACAAAAGACTTACACAGACTGAAAGTGAAGGGCTTGAAACAAATTTTCCAAGACAACAGACAGGAAAAACAAGCAGGGGTAGCAATACTCATATCAGACAAAATAGACTTCCAAAGAAGGGCCATAAAGAGAGACCCAGAAGGTCATTTAATAATATTCAAAGAAAGAATCCACCAAGAAGACAGGAACATTGTAAATATATATGCTCCCAACAGAGCAGCACCCAAACACATAAAGAAAATCTTGGAAGACTTCAAGAAAGATATTGGCAGCAACACAGTTATAGTAGGGGACGTTAACACCCCACTGTCAAAGATGGACAGATCTTCCAAACAAAGTATCAACAAGGATATTGTGTTACTGAACAATACCCTAGACAAAAACGACTTAACTGATATATATAGAGCCTTTCATCCCAAAGAAGCAAAATACACATTCTTTTCAAGTGTACATGGAACATTTTCAAAGATAGACCACATGATAGGACACAAAGCAAGCCTCAACAAATTCAAGAAAATTGAAATCACATCAAGCATTTTCTCTGACCACAAGGGAGTGAAACTAGAAACCAACCCCAAAGGAAAAAAACCAAAAATCATGGAGATTGAATAGCACGCTATTAAACAATGAATGGGTAAAGAACGAGAATAAGGAAGAAATCAAAAAGTTTCTGGAAACAAACAAAAATGAACTCACAACAATCCAAAACCTATGGGACACAGCAAAGGCAGTCCTGAGAGGGAAGTTCATAGCAATACAGGCCTACCTTAAAAAGATAGAAACATTTCAAACAAACAACCTAACCCTACGCCTATAAGAACTCAAGGAACAACAACAAAGACAGGCCAGAGCAAGTAGAAGGAAGGATATAACCAAGATCAGAGCAGAATTAAATGACATAGAGACTGAAAGCACAATTGTAAGGATCACTGAATCCAGGAGCTGGTTCTTTGAAAAGATAAACAAAACCGACAGGCCTTTAAGTAGGCTCAACAAGAAAAAAAGAGAGAGGATCCAAATAAACACACTCAGAAATGAAAGAAGAGAGACTACAACGGATACCACAGAAATACAAAGGATTGTAAGAAATTAATATAAAGAACTGTATTTCAAGAAATTTGAAAACAGGTGAAATGGACAAATTTCTAGAAAAATATAATCTTCCAAAACTGAATGAAGAAGAAGCAGAAAACCTGAACAGACCAATAACACCTGATGAAATTGAAGCAGTAATCAAAAAACTCCCAACACACAAAAGCCCTGGACCAGATGGTTTCACAGGAGAATTCTACAGAGCATTTAAGTAAGAGGTAACCCCTATCATTCACAGACTATTCAAAAAATCCAAACTGATGGAAGACTCCCAAACTCTTTTTATGAAGCCAGCATCATCCTAATCCCAAAACCAGATAAAGACACAACAAAGAAAGAAAACTTCAGGCCAATATCGCTGATGAACATAGATGCTAAAATTCTCAACAAAATATTGGCAAACCGCATCCAGCAATACATTAAAAAGATCATCCACCATGACCAAGTGGGATTCATCCCAGGGATGCAAGGATGGTACAATACTCACAAATCAATAAACATAATACATCACATAAACAAAGGAAAGAAAAATATCTCATGATCTTATCAATAGATGCGGAAAAGGCATTTTATAAGTTACAGCACCCATTTATGATAAAAACACTCAGGAAAGTGGGAATAGAGGGAGCATTCATCAACATAATAAAGGCCATATATGAGAGACCTACAGCTAACATCATATTCAATGGACAAAATTTAGAGCTGCCCCACTAAGATCAGGAACAAGACAAGGATGCCCTCTCTCACCGCTCCTATTCAACATAGTATTGGAAGTCCTAGCCACAGCAATCAGACAAGAAATAAAAGGCATCCAAATTGGAAAGGAGGAAATGAAACTGTCACTGTTTGCAGATGACATGATAGTGTACATGCAAAATCCTATTGACTGCACCAAAAAACTACTCGACCTAATAAATGAATTTGGCCATACAGCTGGATACAAAGTCAATACTCAGAAATCAAAGGCATGTACACCAGCAATGAAACATCAGAAGCAGAAATCAGGAAAAAAGTCCCGTTTGATATGGTAACAAGAAAAATAAAGTACCCAGGAATAAACTGAACCAAGGAGGTAAAAGACCTGTACTCAGAAAACTGCACAACACTGAAGAAAGAAATTAAGGAAGACACAAACAAATGGAAGCATGTACCATGCTCAAGGATTGGAAGAATTAACATCATCAACATGGCCAAACTACCCAAAGTGATTTATAGATTCAATGCAATCCCTATGAAAGTACCAATGACATATTTCACAGATATAGAACAAACATTTCAGAAATTTATATGGAACCATAAGTGACCCCGAATAGCTGCAGCAATTTTGAGAAAGAAGAACAAAGCAGGAAGGATCACAACACCTGATATCAAACCATATTACAAGGCCACTGTCATCAAAACAGCCTGGTACTGACATAAAAACAGGCACATAGATGAATGGAACAGAACAGAAAGCCCAGAAATAAACACAAGTCTCTATGGTCAATTAATATTTGACAAAGGAAGCAGGAGCATAAAATAGAGCAAAAATAGCCTCTTCAACAAATGGTGTTGGGAGATCTGGACAGCTACATGCAAAAAAATAAGACTTGACCACCAAATTACGCCATACACAAAAATAAACTCAAGGTGGATAAAGACTTAAATATAAGTCATAACACCATGAAAGACCTAGAGGAAAACATTGGCAGGAAGATCTCAGATATTCCATGCAGCAACATCCTCACAGACACATCCCCCAAAGCAAGGGACATAAAGGAAAGAATAAACAGATGGGACCTCATCAAAATAAAAAGCTTCTGCAAGGTTAAAGAAAACAGCATTAAAATACAAAGAGAACCAACAGTATGGGAAAACATATTTGCCAGTGATACCTCAGACAAGGGCCTGATCTCCAAAATATGTAAAGAACTCACATGACTCCACTCCAGGAAGACAAACAACCCAATTAAAAAATGGGCAAAGGACTTGAACAGACACTTCTCCAAGGAAGACATACAGAGGGCCCAGAGACATATGAAAAGATGCTCAGCATTACTAGCCATCAGAGAGATGCAAATTAAAACCACAATGAGGTACCATCTCACACCAGTCAGAGTGGCCAACATAAACGAATCAACAAACAAATGTTGGAGAGGATGCGGAGAAAAGGGAGCCCTAGTACATTGTTGGTGGTAATGCAGACTGGTGAGGCCACTGTGGAAAACAGTATGGAATTTCCTCAGAAAACTAAAAATGGAATTGCCTTTTGACCCAGCAATTCCGCTGCTGGGATTATATCCTAAGAACCCTGAAACATCAATCCAAAAGAACCTATGCACCCCAATGTTCATAGCAGCACAATTTACAGTAGCAAAGTACTGGAAGCAACCAAAGTGCCCATCAGCAAGTGAGTGGATCAAAAAACTCTGGTACATTTACACAATGGAATTCTACACAGCAGAGAGACAGATGGAGCTTATACCCTTTTCAACAGCATGGATGGAACTGGAGAGCATTATGCTAAGTGAAATAAGCCAAGTGGTGAGGGACAAATACCATATGATCTCACCTTTAACTGTAACATAATCAACAAAAGAAAAAAACAAACAAAATATAACCAGAGACATTGAAGTGAAGAACAGTCTAACGATAGCGAGAGGGGAGTGTGGAGGGGACAGTGGGAAGAGGGGATTACAGGAACTACCTAAAGGACACATGGACAAAATCAAGGGGTAGTGTGGAGGTGGGGGAGGGAGGTGGGTTTGGCTGGGGTGGGGTGGAGGGATGGGGAGAAAAGGCAGACAAGTGTAATTGAATAACAATAAAAATTAAAAAAAAATTTTAGCTTCATTTTGTCCAAATTTTCAGTACTTTTTTCTTTAGTGGTACTTAAAAAAAAATAGTGCATCTTAGTACTTTGAAATCCAGTGAAGTACGATAATCTTTTAAGTTTTTCGGCCTCTTTAAAAATAAAAATCAGGATTTTTTTAGGCACACACCATCATTTCTGCTTCTTGGAGGCAGCTAGTTTCAAATCTTTTTTAAAATTCTCACCCGAGGACATGATTCTTAATTTTAGAGAGAGGGAAAGGGAGGGAGAGAAAGAGGGAGAGAAACATTGACATGAGACTGAGGACCAAACTAACTGGGGACCAGACCCACAACCTTGGCATGTGTGCTGGGCAAAAATCGAACCCACAACCTTTAAGTTTATGGGACAATGTTCCAACTAAATGAGCTACACTGGTCAGGGCTACTTTCAAGTTTTTAAAATACTTCTAGAGTTTGTTTCTTTTTCTCTAAGCACCATACTTGTACTGCTTCCTTCAGATTTTTTTGCAGTTAGGCCTATCTATTGAATTCTCATTAGAGAAAATAACTATTTCATGATCTCTTACTACCTCTCACCCCTCAAGACATCATACGCATCCTCCTCATGTTCCTTTTTCCCCCAAAGTTTACATTACAATTTTTAGTTAGGTCGGTATTCACCATTTACAATATTATGACTGTTACTAGTATTCCCACCTGAACCATGTAATATACTATAATTCAATTTTTTCTTGTACAATTTTTTGTTTTCCCTGTAATTAATACTCTCCCTCACATGTTGGTTTAGTTTTCTGTTTCTCTCACTACTTCCTTTTCAAACTATCTGGAAAAATCTGTATCTTTTCTCAATATATTCAAATGGTCAGATATTCTATTAATTTTATTTTGAGGGGAATGTTTCTTTGAGTATGATTTGTTTTGTTCCCATCTTCCTAACTGGACTGGGTGCTCCGGGGGCCTGTATTAACTGTCATCTTGAGATTTCCATTTGCTATCACCCTGTGGTTTCCCTCTCATCTCTCTTTTTCTACATCTCATAATTTCTGTGTAACGTGAATTTCTTTTTCTTTGCTTACTCTTTTGTTTTGGTGAAGCACATGTTCCAGTAGCAATCTCAGAAAGGATCCTGGAGAAGCAAATGTTTGTCTGATTGCTTATGTCTATGAGATCTTATATATCTTAAAATGTCTCTAGTCTCCTCCACTCCTTTATAGATATTTTGTCTAAGTACAGAATTCTAGGTTGACATACATTTTCTTTCAAATTTTGTTAGCATTGTCCACTTACCGTCTTTTGTTGCTACCAATTTTGCAATAGAAGTCTGATGCCCTCTTGATTCTAGATCACTTAAATGTTATCATCCCTGACTCCCATCCCAGGGACTTTAGAGCTTCTCTTTGTTAATTGAATTTTGAAGTTTTGTGATGGTATGCTGGACCCTCAGTGGACTCTCATAATCTGGAAGCTTTTACCTTTAAACCCTGGGAATTTTTTCATGCACAGCTTTCTTCCTTTTTTCTTCTGTTCTCTTTCTCTGGACCTCTTGTGATTTAAATGTTGAATCATCTAGAATTATTGTCTTTTAGTTTTGCTTTCTAGGTTATTTCTTTGTTTTGTCAATCAAGTTTTCTTGAGTTTAATATTTCTGATATCACTTTAAAATTTATTTTATTCTCTGAGTGTCCCTCTTTATAGCCTTCTATTCCTGTTTATGAATGTATCATCTCCTAATTTTTCTTAAAGATATCAATTATGATATATAGAAATTATTTCTTCTTAAATTGTGCTTCTTCCCAGTTTGCTTTTGGGTAGGTTTTTCTTTTTTAATTCTGTTATTTACATTGAAGGCCTTCCTCAGATATTTGGTGATTCTTGATTATCTGCCCATACTTATGAGCCAGCACTAAAAGCTGGTTTGAGGTTCTATGTGTGGGCTGGGATTTTTGGTGGAGAGCTTTGCTATATGGTCATTAGTCAGGATCTGCACAGTTTTACTGTGGGACTCAGAACCCTCTCACTATCAAGCTGTCTCTTCTCATGGTCTGATCACTTTCTGCAGAGATAAATCTTCCAACCCAATACAACTTATGACATCTCTCATATAAAGTTTTTCCTGATCTTATTGGACTTTTTCTGTATAGTTGGGTATACTGTACATTCTTTACAAATTTCTGATGAAATATCTATGAAACCTAAATGTTGGTGCATAGAACATATCAATAAAGTCTTAACATTTTTTGTATTAGTATCTATACTTCTCTAAAAGAAAGTAGGTACTCTTCTTATTTATTCCTGTGTCTTCATCCCTTAGAAAATGCCTGGCACATGAATGTGCTCAATGAACATTTCTTCAATAAATTTGTATCAGATATTGTATTAGGTTGTGGAGTGGGTGAAATGGGGCAGAAGTGGGATTTAAAAAGCTGACCAAAAACATCTTTTCTCTCAGAATGATTATGTTACCCATACCCAAAGGATTCTTAAAACCTAAGTTTTTATCTCATTAACTTTGGTTTTGCTTGTATGTGGTAAAAATTTTAAAGACTGTTCTCAAGTATTCAGAAAAGCAGGCCATCTTCTCTTTTTTTTTTGATATATTTATTGATTATGCTATTACAGTTGTCCCATTTCCGCCCCTTCACTCAACTCCATCCTGCCCACCCCCTCCCTCCCACATTCCCCCCCTATAGTTCATGTCCATGGGTCATACTTATAAGTTCTTTGGCTTCTACATTTCCTACACTATTCTTACCCTTCCTCTGTCTATTTTCCACCTATCATTTAAGCTATTTATTCTCTGTACCTTTCCCCCCTCTCTCCCCCTCCCAATCCCCTATTGATAACCCTCCATGTGATCTCCATTTCTGTGGTTCTGTTTCTGTTCTAGTTGTTTGCTTAGTTTGCTTTTGTTTTGGTTTTAGGTGTGTTTGTTAATAACTGTGAGTTTGCTGTCATTTTTACTGTTTATGTTTTTTATCTTCTTTTTCTTAGATAAGTCCCTTTAACATTTCATATAATAAGGGCTTGGTGATGATGAACTTCTTTAACTTGACCTTATCTGAGAAGCACTTTATCTTCCCTTCCATTCTAAATGATAGCTTTGCTGGATACAGTAATCTTGGATGTAGGTCCTTGCCTTTCATGAGTTGGAATATTTCTTTCCAGCCCCTTCTTGCCTGTAGGGTCTCTTTTGAGAAATCAGCTGACAGTCTTATGGGAACCCCTTTGTAGGTAACTGTGTTCTTTTCTCTTGCTGCTTCTAAGATTTTCCCCTTCTGCTTAATCTTGGGTAATGTAATTATGATGTGCCTTGGTGTGTTCCTCCTTGGGTCCAGCTTCTTTGGGACTCTCTGAGCTTCCTGGACTTCCTGGAAGTCTATTTCCTTTGCCAGACTGGGGAAGTTCTCCTTCATTATTTGTTCAAATAAGTTTTCAATTTTTTGTTCTTCCTCTTCTCCTTCTGGCACCCCTATAATTCGGATGTTGGAACGTTTCAAGATGTCCTGGAGGTTCCTAAGCCTCTCCTCATTTTTCCGAATTCTTGTTTCTTCCTTCTTTTCTGGTTGGATGTTTCTTTCTTCCTTCTGGTCCACACCATTGATTTGAGTCCCAGTTTCCTTCACCTCACTATTGGTTCCCTGTATATTTTCCTTTGTTTCTCTTGGCATAGCCTTCATTTTTTCATCTAGTTTTCGAACAAATTCAACCAATTCTGTGAGCGTCTTAATAACCAGTGTTTTGAACTGTGCATCTGATAGGTTGGCTATCTCTTCCTCGCTTAGTCGTATTTTTTCTGGAGCTTTGAAGTGTTCTGTCATTTGGGCCATTTTTTTTTTCTTGGTGCGTCTGTTACTTAAAGGGGCGGAGACTTAGGTGTTCCCGGGGCAGGGCAGGGTAACTCTGATCTCTGGGCTGTGATGCTGTATGTGGGGGAGGGGCCAAGAGGGAGCAATGGTGCCCGCTCCACTCTCCACCAGATTTTAGCCACTCCCTCCGCTATCCACAATCAAATTGGGCCCCTCTGGTGCTGGTTCCCGAGTGGGTGGGCTTGTGCACACTCTAGGCCCCTGTGAGTCTCTCCAACGACCTCACCTGTGAGGCTGGGAGTCTCTCCTGCTGCCGCCCCAACCCCCACAGGCGTTTTCAATCAGAGGTTTGAGGCTTTATTTCCCCGTGCTGGAGCCCTGGGCTGCGAGGTCTGCTTCACTCCCCGCCGTTCCTCCTGGTTTATCTGTGCATGAGTGTGGGACCGCGGGGTTCTACCTGCCGCTCTGCCTGCCCTGTTCTCCGCCACTCTGCGTCCGGCCCTCTCGGTTTATCTGTATGTGAATGTGGGGCCGCAGGGTCTGCTAGTGGTCAGACTGCCTGCCCCATTAGTCCCACACTCCGCCAGTCTTGGTCCCGCCACGGCCACGCGAGTCCTCTCTGCCCCAGTGCCCGTCTCCACCCCTCCTACTGGTCTGGATGTATGTTTCTTTTTTATCTACTTGATGTCGGACTTCCTTGTCGTTCGATTTTCTGTCAGTTCTGGTTGTGCGAGGAGGCGCAGTGTGTCTACCTACACCGCCATCTTGGTTCTCCAAAGCAGGCCATCTTCAAATTGATGAACATTACTGTAGGGTAAATGGAGTCAGTCAGGCTCCCTCACCCAGATGTCTGGGCAACAAAGGGAAGCAGTTTCCCATAACCTTGGAATGGGCCCAATAAGCAGTATTCCCATAGTCTTGGGAATTGGCCTGCATGAGCAGGATCATGCTTTGTGTGCATTAGCATATAAAGGGGTTGGGACTTCCTGCTAGCGGCAAGTGACTTGCAGAGAGTGTGGATTGCCCACCCTTGAATAAAGTCATGTCAGGCATCCCAATGGGTCCATGCATTTTCTTCCATCTGCTGGAATCCCAAGTGAACCTGCCTGGCCTTGACTAGCTGCAAGACAATTACCTCACTTGAGATTTTTCAATAATGATGGTTTTATTTTCCTTATTTCCAGTAGACTAGACATAGCAACTTGACTACTTGAGCTGTAGCATTTAGAAAATTATAATAAAATGGTAGTATACCTTTGCACAACAAAGGCAGAGGGTGTCACATATTTTAAAATGTTATAAATTATTTATCACTAATCTCCTACTGTTATGCCTGGTAATTCCCTCCCTGTTCTTGCTCTGCTCAGATATCATTAAAGGAATGTAGCAAATTTTACAACCTATTGTGAAGCTGAACAAATGACAGCATAAAAAAAGTAAATGCTACTTTCTTAATCATAGTAAACGGTGTATTTTTTAAGTATATTTTTAAAAAACATTTGCTTATCTGTTTTCTTTTTTTCCTTTTCTATTCAGTCCCACACCCTTCCCCCACACATGACTACTAACTCAGTCAGAGTGAAGACTACTATTGCTTCCTGCTCAGCTGAATCAACACTTCCGGAGGCTGTGACTAATGAAAGCCACAGCTCATGGTTATACTTGACTTTTGAAAATCCTGGTTAGCCTTAAGGACATAATTATAAGTACCCATGCTTACAGAACTGGTAAGTTGGTACAAAAACAAGTCAGAGTTCGTCAATGATTGTCAACTCATTTGGCTTTTTTTGTATTGACCAATTACTTATTTTGAGATCATGATAGGGTAAACAAAAAGTGTTTGGTCTATAGCACAGGTGGCAAACACAAGGCTTGCAGGCCGAATCTGGCCCTCCACCTTGTTTTATCAGGCCTAGCACCTTGTTTTTACCCGGCAGCAACGCTAAGCTCTCACTTAACTGTTAAGGAGTAGTTACATTTATACAGTCCTAAAATTACATTCAGCCCTTGGAAGGCAACTGTGAGGCTGATGTGGCCCCCAGTGAAAATGAGTTTGACACCCCTGGTCTATAGGTTCCTTAATGGTCCTTTGCTTTCCTATTCATGGCTCAATACAATGGGAAATATGGAAAAGGAAAGATGTGATCTCTGAAAAGCAATCTAGCAGATACTATGCCTTTGAATATTATTTTGACAACTAATTACCATGAGATCAATTAATCTCCAAGAAAAAGCGGAGTGTTCCTCACTCCAAAAACATAAGAATCTCTTCCAATAGGTGTCATTTTACATTTTTCATTATACCATGAATAGACTTTTAATTTTCCCCAGAAAGAGGTTTTTTGAAGAGAAAGTCAATTTGTTTTACTTTAAGTGCCTCGCCTTGATTGATATCTGTGCTCAAAAGGTTCACCTCCCTTCACAAATGCCCACTTCAGTCTAGGTAAGCAAGGCAATGCCACTGGTACACTGGTCACTAATGGAGACCATGGGCTTAGCAAAGATGGTAGACAGATTTAGTGCATTTATCTATTTTCTTTCATTCGCACCCAAAATATCTTGAAAATGTAGTCTTAAACTTTATATTTCAGTTCCCCACATTCCCTGCAGATTTCAGCTCCTTGTCCTTGCACTCTTGCTTCAGCCTTCACCACTCAATGGAGCCTCTCTCAAAAAAGCCAATACTGATGTCTTACTTGACAAAGATAGCAGACTATTTTCTGCCCTTATGTTTCATGAATTTTTAAAAATAATCAGTATAGTTGACAATCTTAAGTTACTCCTTAGCCTCTTCTATCTTCCATTTTTTTCAATATATCTATCACTTTTTTTATAGCTTTTTACCACCTGCTTCCTCATTCTTGCTGCATAGCACCCTGCACCCTGCAGTGAGAGGGGTTTTTTTTTGTTACCCTTTAAACACAAGAAAAGTGAGGAAAGGAAACCAGTGCAGCAACCACAAGTTCCCTCCTGATACAAAAAGTACAGTCAGACTGAGTGCAAAACTGGCACTACCAGATAAACGTATTAGACAACTTGTTTTCTGCTTTTCTGGCATCTGCATTCTCCTTCTGGCTCTGAAGCCCAAGTTATGCTTGGAAAACAATGTGTCTGTGTTCCCCTACACAGCTGCAAGAAAATGTTGACAGACTGATACTCCCCAGAGAGGACTGATCAACCTATGAGGAAAACTAACTAATATAGTGGTATGGGATTCCCAATAAATGTTGTGTCTTTGTTCAATCAGTGATTTGTAAAAGCCCTATTCAGGGCTCAACTTTAAATAGGATTAAAGATCTAACAGTCATGAGACAATTGAGGAAATTCTTTAATGTAGAATAGAATGTACAAAATGGAAGAAAAAATTAAAAAGGAGCTTGGAGTATATATGAACAAGGTAAAACACTAGAAAATTATCATTAACATTTGAGATGCAAAAGAATAAAATGTATACATAAAAAAAATAATCAGGGAACACCAACAACAAAATTCTTAGAAATTAAGTATATGAGAGCAGAAGTTAAAAATGTTGTGGAAGAGTTAGAAGATAAAGATGAGGATCTCTTTTAGTACACAGAAAAATAATAGAGATAGAAAAGAGAAAATGGATAAGACAATTAACCAAAGGAAAGGTGTTCCAAAAATAAGGAGATAGAAAAACAAAAGGGAGAAAATTAACTTAGAAACAGTACAAAAAACTCCCAGAATGGAAAATTTTGAGTTTCCATACTAAGGACCCAAGGCATGTAGAAAGGACCCACAAACATGGACAATGGGGTAGAGGTTGACAGTGGGAGCCGGGCCAGGGTTACGGGACAAGAGAGAGCAATGGGGGAAAAATTGGGACAACTGTAACTGAACAACAATAAAAAAACCTAACCAACCTAACCAACTAAACATACAAACAACACCTACATCAAAATAATAATCATTAATTTTTCAGATCGCTGAGAAGACACTAATGCTTACAGAGGACAAAAACAGGTCACATGCAAAGGTTCATGGATCAGAATGTCATTAGGTTTCTCAACAGTAAAACTGAAAACTAGGACTAAATGGAACAATCTCCTTAAGTTGCCTAGGGGAACTAATTACCAACCCAGAATTCTATTCTCAGTCAAACTTTCAATCCACTGTAACATTTAGGTACAAATTTTTCAAAAATATGTAACTCATGTGTACATTTTTTCAAGAGACAACTGGAAGAAGTGTTCCACTAAGTAAAGGAATAAACCAAGAAAAATGATAACACAGGATCCAAATATCCAAAGAGATCCAACACAGGAGATGGAATGAAGGGAAGTCCCAGGCTGGTGGAAAAGAAAGAATCTAGGAGGACATCAGAGAAGCTGACCAGAGAAGCTGGTCAAGAGAAATACTAATTTGGTTTGGCACAAGAGGGATGAGGAAGCTAAAAGTAAAGTCTCTAAGAAGTAATAAAACTGATATTTTACCAAATATGTCTAACAGTTTTGAGAAAGTATTTAGATCTGTTGAATATCTATAAATGCATGAGAGGTAGGTGTACATAAAAACAAAAGAAATGAAAAGGAAGATATGAACAACTCCAGGACAACAAAAAATCAGCAAACAATGTTACGTAATCAA
Source organism: Desmodus rotundus (assembly GCF_022682495.2). NCBI lineage: Eukaryota > Metazoa > Chordata > Mammalia > Chiroptera > Phyllostomidae > Desmodus > Desmodus rotundus. The sequence goes on along the minus strand of NC_071392.1, from coordinate 48,594,283 downwards.
TCATATTACACTACATGTGCAGCTAGAAATAACAATCATATAGTCATATCATGTAAATAGTGACAATTGTCTTAAATATAATTATGATACTAATGGGACTAGATATTGGAGTAGAAAGTATGTGTGTGTGAGGACTGAAAAGCCAAGATGTAGGCATAGGTAGATATACTTTGCTTCCTGCACAACCAAAAGAAGAAAACAACCAATTTAAAAACAAAAACCAACCAGAATTGCCAAATAAACTGTATGGAAGTCTGACAAAAAGGAGTTAAAGAAAAAACATTCATCCAGATTGGTAGGGGGGTGGAGATGGGCAGCTGTTGTGGAGAAGATGTGTGACAAGGTGGCAGCTGGTGGACCAGGTGGGCAAGGCAGTGGTAGGAGGACTGGTCAGTCCCATATTTGTGTGCAGATAAACAGGGAGGAACTACTGGGAAGTGACACATATCATGCAACCCAGTGTTCCAGTGCAGGCAAAATAAAGCCTTGGAACCTGTAGCTGTTCAAACCTGTGAGGGTTGTGGTGGTGGGAGACATTGACAGTCTCATGAAAGCAGGACAAGAGCCAAGCAACCAGCATGGTTCCCTCCCTGACTCCTCCCCCAAATACAACACCACAATGCAGTGAAGTGGGTTGCTTTGCCCTGTCGAATACTTAAGGCTCTGTCCCTTGCAACATAACAGATGCACTAAGACAAAGATATTTGGTCTTAATGAAAGAACAGATCAAAACTCCAGAAAAAGAACTAAGTGACAAGGAGATGGACAACCTATCAGATGCACGGTTCAAAACACTGGTAATCGGGATGCTCACAGAAGTAGTTGAGTATGGTTGCAAAATAAAGGAAGAAGTGAAAGTATACAAAATGAAATAAGGAAAAGTATACAGGAAGCCAACAATGAAAAGAAGGAAACCATGACTCAAATTGACAATTTGGAACAGAAGGATGAAATAAACATTGAACTGGAACAGAATGAGGAAACAAGAATTCAGAAAAATGAGGAAAGGCTTAGGAACCTCTGGGACAACTTTAAACATTCCAACATCTGAATCATAGGGGTGCCAGGAGAAGAGGAAAAGCAAGAAATTGAAAACTTATTTGAAAAAATAATGGAGAACTTCCCCAATCTGGCAAAGGAAATAGACATGCAAGTCCAGGAAGCTTAGACAGTCCCAAAGGAGGAACATACCAAGACACATCATAATAAAATTGCCCAAAATTAAAAATAAGGAGAGAATCTTAAAAGCAGACAGTTACCTACAAAGGGGTTCCCATTAGACAATCAGCTAATTCCTCAAAAGAAACCTTACAGGCAAGAAGGGGCTGGAAAGAAGTATTCAAAATCATGAAAGGCAAGGGCCTACATCCAAGATTACTGTATCCAGCAAAGCTATCATTTAGAATGGAAGGGTAGATAAAGTGCTTCCCAGATAAGGTCAAGTTAAAGGAGTTCATCATCACCAAGCCCTTATTATATGAAATGTTAAAGGGACTTACCTAAGAAAAAGAAGATAAAAATTATGAACAGTAAAATGACAACAAACTCACAACTATCAACAACTGAACCTAAAAAACAAAATCAAAAATAAAAACAAACTGAGCAAACAACTAGAACAGGAACAGAATCAGAGAAATAGAGATCACATGGAGGTTTATCTCCAGCAGGGAGGCAAAAGAGGGAAAATGGGGGAAAAGGTACAGGGAATATGAAGCATAATTGATACATACAAAATAGAGAGGGTGAGGTTTAGAATAGTACAGGAAATGGAGAAGCCAAAGAACTTACATGTACTACCCATGGACATGAACTAAGAGGGGAGAATGTTGGATGAATACAGTGGAGGGGAATAAAAAGAAGAAAAAAAATGGTACAAATGTAATAGCATAATCAATAAAATGTACTAAAAAAGAAAAAAAGAATTGTTTGTGTGACATCAATGTAACCTGGAAGCCAAGGAGTGGACTGGAATGCTCATGTGTGAATAATGGCGACTTCACTGTACTAGTCAGTGGGGTCGGGAGATGCCATTGAGTGAGCATGTGTAATGTGTGGCCATTGCATTAAAAATGACTGAGTAGAGCAAAAAATCTGCATCACGTTTTGCATTAAGCTTGAACATTCCTCTGTGGAAACTATTTAGATAATTCAGACAGCAGCAGCTGTGGGCAACTGGTGATTGCCAGCTTCATCACAACAGCCCACTTGCTTTTGCATCACATCTCGTGAAGAGATTTTTGGCAAAACATCAAATCACCCTGATGACTCAGCCCCTCTACAGCCAAGATTTGGCAACTTGCAACTTCTAGCTTTTCCCAAAACTAAAATCACCTTTGGAAGCGAAGGGATTTCTTCAGACTGTTGATGAACTGGGAAAATATGAAGGGGCAGCTGATTTTTCACTGGGGGGGTCCCAAGGTGTCTACTTTGAAGGGGATTGAGGCATCATTGTCCTATGTACAATGTTTCTTGTATTTTGTATCTTCTTCAATAAATGTCTCTATTTTTCATATTGCATGGCTGGATACATTCAGGACAAGCTTTGTGTGTACTTCCATACAGTGGATTTCCTTTTCCTTTTGTTGATGGTTTCTTTATCTGTGCAGAAACTTTTTAATCTGACGTAATCCCATTTGTTTATTTTTTTTTTGTTTCCCTTACCCAAGGAGATATATTGGCAAAAATACTGCTATGTGTAGTGTCTGATATTTTCTTCCCTTTTTTCTCTAAAATTTTTATGGTTTTTTAACTTGTACTTACGTGTTTTATCTATTTTGTGTTCTTGTGTGTGGCGTAAATTGGTGATCTAATTTCATTATTTTGCATGAACCTGTCCAGTTTTCCCAACACCATTTATTTAAAGACTGTCTTTACTACATTGTATATTCTTGTCTCATTTGTCAAATATTAATTGACCATAAAGGCATGTGTTGATTTTTGGGCTCTCTGTTCTGTTTTATTGATCTATATGCTGTTCTTATGCCAGTACCGAGTAGTTTTGATCACAATGGACTTGTAGTATAGTTTGATATCAGTATTGTGATACCTCCAACTTTATTCTTAGGATTGCTGAGGCAATTTGGGGTCCATTTTGGTTCCATATGAACTTTTGGAATATTTGTTATAGATCTGTGAAATATGCCATTGGTATTTTAATAGGAATTGCTAAATCTGTAGCTTGCTTTGTATAGTATGGGCATTTCAATGATGTTAATTCTTCCAATCCATGAATACAGTATACATTACCACTTCTATCTTCCTTAATTTCTTTCTTCAATGCCCTATATAGTTTTCTGAATAAAGGTTTTTACCTCCTTGGTTACATTTATTCCTAGGTGCCAAATATTTTTTTTGTTGTTGCAATAATAAATGGGATTGTGTTCTTAGTTTCTGTTTCTGAGAGTTCATTATTGGCTTATAAAAATGCCACCAGTTTCTCAATATTAATTTTGTATCCTGTTTCCTTGACAAATTCATTTACTAAATCTAGTAGTGTATTGCTGAAGTCTTTAAAAAAAATTTTGTTGTTCAGTTACAGATGTCCCTATATTTGCCCCATTACTCTCCCCTTCCCTACCCTCCTCCTTCATTCAATCCTCCACCATGTTGTATTTGTCCATGGATCCTTTATACATGTTCCTTGACTTCACCCTTCCCCTTCTTTCCCCCATTATTCCCCTCTCCTCTCCTCTGTGGCCACTGTCAGTTTGTTCTTTAATTCCATGTATCTGGTTGTATTTTGCTTGATTATTTGTTTTGTAGATTAGGTTCCACTTCTAAATGAGATCATATGGTATTTGTATTTCACCACCTGGCTTGTTTCACTTAGCATAATGCTCTCCACTTACATCCATGCTGTTTTGAAGGGTAGGAGCTCCTTCCTTCTTTCTACTGCCTAGTATTCTATTGTGTAAAGGTACGACAGTTTTTTAATCCTCTCATTTACTGACAGGCACTTAGGATAATTCCAGCACTTGCCTATTGTAAAAAATGCTGCTAAGAACATTGGGGTGCATAGATTCTTTTCAATTGGTGTTTCAGGGCTCTTAGGGTATAATCCCAGCAGTGGAATTGCTGGGTCAAAGGGCAGTTCCATTTTTAGTTTTCTGAGGAAATTCCATACTGTTTTCCACAGTGGCCTCACCAGTCTGCATTACCACCAACAGTGCACTAGGGTTCCCTTCTCTCCGCATCCTCTCCAACATTTGTTTGTTGATTCGTTTATGTTGGCCACTCTGACTGGTGTGAGATGGTACCTCATTGTGGTTTTAATTTGCATCTCTCTGATGGCTAGTGATGCTGAGCATCTTTTCATATGTCTCTGGGCCCTCTGTATGTCTTCCTTGGAGAAGTGTCTGTTCAAGTCCTTTGCCCATTTTTTAATTGGGTTGTTTGTCTTCCTGGAGTGGAGTCATGTGAGTTCTTTATATATTTTGGAGATCAGGCCCTTGTCTGAGGTATCACTGGCAAATATGTTTTCCCATACTGTTGGTTCTCTTTGTATTTTAATGCTGTTTTCTTTATCCCTGCAGAATCTTTTTATTTTGATGAGGTCCCATTTGTTTATTCTTTCCTTTATGTCCCTTGCTAGAGGGGACGTGTCTGTGAGGATGTTGCTGCCTGGAATGTCTGAGATCTTCCTGCCAATGTTTTCCTCTAGGACTTTTATGGTGTTACGACTTACATTTAAGTCTTTTATCCATCTTGAATTTATTTTTGTGTATGGTGTAAGTTGGTAATCGAGTTTCATTTTTTTGCATGTAGCTGTCCAGATCTCCCTATACCATTTGTTGAAGAGGTTATTTTTGCTCCATTTTATGCTCCTGCCTCCTTCGTCAAATATTAATTAACCATAAAGACTTGGGTTTATTTCTGGGCTCTCTGTTCTGTTCCATTCATCCATGTGCCTGTTTTTATGCCAATACCAGGCTATTTTGATTACAGTGGCCTTGTAATACAGTTTGATATCAGGTATTGTGATCCCTCTTGCTTTCTTCTTCTTCTCAAAATTGCTGCAGCTATTCAGGGTCATTTATGGTTCCATATAAATTTCTGAAGTGTTTATATAATGTTCTATATCTGTGAAATATGTCATTGGTACTTTAATAGGGATTGCATTGAATCTATAAATCACTTTGGGTAGTATGGCCATGCTGATGATGTCAATTCTTCCAGTCCTTGAGCATGGTACTTCCATTTGTGTCTTCCTTAATTTCTTTCTTCAGTGTTGTGTAGTTTTCTGAGTACAGGTCTTTTACCTCCTTGGTTCGGTTTATTCCTAGGTACTTTATTTTACTTGTTGCTATATCAAATGAGATTTTTTTCCTGATTTCTGTTTCTGCTGTTTCATTGTTGGCATACAGGAATGCCTTTGATTTCTGAGTATTGACTTTGTATCCAGCTGTTTTGCCAAATTCATTTCTTTTTTTTGGATATATTTATTGATTATGCTATTACAGTTGTCCCATTTCCGCCCCTTCACTCAACTCCATCCTGCCCACCCCTCCCTCCCACATTCCCCCCCTATAGTTCATGTCCATGGGTCATACTTATAAGTTCTTTGGCTTCTACATTTCCTACACTATTCTTACCCTTCCTCTGTCTATTTTCCACCTATCATTTAAGCTATTTATTCTCTGTACCTTTCCCCCCTCTCTCCCCCTCCCAATCCCCTATTGATAACCCTCCATGTGATCTCCATTTCTGTGGTTCTGTTTCTGTTCTAGTTGTTTGCTTAGTTTGCTTTTGTTTTGGTTTTAGGTGTGTTTGTTAATAACTGTGAGTTTGCTGTCATTTTTACTGTTTATGTTTTTTATCTTCTTTTTCTTAGATAAGTCCCTTTAACATTTCATATAATAAGGGCTTGGTGATGATGAACTCCTTTAACTTGACCTTATCTGAGAAGCACTTTATCTTCCCTTCCATTCTAAATGATAGCTTTGCTGGATACAGTAATCTTGGATGTAGGTCCTTGCCTTTCATGAGTTGGAATATTTCTCTCCAGCCCCTTCTTGCATGTAGGGTCTCTTTTGAGAAATCAGCTGACAGTCTTATGGGAACCCCTTTGTAGGTAACTGTGTTCTTTTCTCTTGCTGCTTCTAAGATTCTCTCCTTCTGCTTAATCTTGGGTAATGTAATTATGATGTGCCTTGGTGTGTTCCTCCTTGGGTCCAGCTTCTTTGGGACTCTCTGAGCTTCCTGGACTTCCTGGAAGTCTATTTCCTTTGCCAGACTGGGGAAGTTCTCCTTCATTATTTGTTCAAATAAGTTTTCAATTTTTTGTTCTTCCTCTTCTCCTTCTGGCACCCCTATAATTCGGATGTTGGAACGTTTCAAGATGTCCTGGAGGTTCCTAAGCCTCTCCTCATTTTTCCGAATTCTTGTTTCTTCCTTCTTTTCTGGTTGGATGTTTCTTTCTTCCTTCTGGTCCACACCATTGATTTGAGTCCCAGTTTCCTTCACCTCACTATTGGTTCCCTGTATATTTTCCTTTGTTTCTCTTGGCATAGCCTTCATTTTTTCATCTAGTTTTCGAACAAATTCAACCAATTCTGTGAGCGTCTTAATAACCAGTGTTTTGAACTGTGCATCTGATAGGTTGGCTATCTCTTCCTCGCTTAGTCGTATTTTTTCTGGAGCTTTGAAGTGTTCTGTCATTTGGGCCATTTTTTTTTTCTTGGTGTGTCTGTTACTTAAAGGGGCGGAGACTTAGGTGTTCCCGGGGCAGGGCAGGGTAACTCTGATCTCTGGGCTGTGATGCTGTATGTGGGGAAGGGCCGAGAGGGAGCAATGGCAGCTTGCTCCACTCTCCACCGATTTCAGTCACTCCCTTCTCTACCAACAATGAATTTGGGCCCCTCTGGTGCTGGTTCCCGAGTGGGTGGGCTTGTGCACACTCTAGGCCCCTGTGGGTCTCTTCAATGACCTCACCTGTGAGGCTGGGAGTCTCTCCTGCTGCCACCCCAACCTCCACGGGTGTTTTCAATCAGAGGTCTCAGGCTTTATTTCCCCGCACTGGACCCCTGGGCTGCGAGGTCTGCTTCACTCCCCGCTGTTCCTCCCGGTTTATCTGTGTGTGAATGTGGGGTCGCGGGGTGCTACCCGCTGCTCTGCCTGCCCTGTTCTCCACCACTCTGAGCCCGACCCTCTCTGTTTATCTGTGCGCGAATGTAGGGCCACGGGGTCTGCTAGTGGTCAGACTGCCTGCCCCGTTAGTCCCACACTCCACCTGTCTTGGTCCCGCCATGGCCACGCGAGTCCTCTCTGCCCCGGTGCCGGTCTCCGCCCCTCCTACCGGTCTGCATGTATGTTTCTTTTTTATCTACTTGGTGTCGGACTTCCTTGTCATTCGATTTTCTGTCAGTTCTGGTTGTGTGAGGAGGGGCAGTGTATCTACCTACGCCGCCATCATGGTGCTCTGCCAAATTCATTTCTTTGGTCGAGTAGTTTTTTTTGGTGGAGTTTATAGGATTATCCATGTACACTATCATGTCATCTGCAAACAGTGACAATTTCATTCCCTCCTTTCCAATTTGGATCCCTTTTATTTCTTTTTGTTGTCTGATTGCTGTGGCTAGGACTTTCAATACTATGTTGAATAGGAGTGGTGAGAGAGGGCATCCTTGTCTTGTTCCTGATCTTAGTAGGAAAGCTCTAAGTTTTTGTCCATTGAGTATGATGTTGGCTGTAGGTCTCTCATATATGGCCTTTATTATGTTGAGGAATGCTCCCTCTATTCCCACTTTGCTGGGTGTTTTTATCATAAATGGGTGCTGTAACTTATAAAATGCTTTTTCCGCATCTGTTATGATCATGTGATTTTTGTCTTTGCTGTTGTTGATGTGATGTATTATGTTTATTGATTTGTGAGTATTGTACCATGCTTGCATCCCTAGGATGAATCCCACTTGGTCATGCTGTATGATCTTTTTAATGTATTGCTGGATGCTGCTTGCCAATATTTTGTTGAGAATTTTAGCATCTATGTTCATCAGCGATATTGGCCTGAAGTTTTCTTTCTTTGTTGTGTCTTTATCTGGTTTTGGGATTAGGATGATGCTGGCTTCATAAAAAGAGTTTGGGAGTCTTCCATCAGTTTGGATTTTTTTGAATAGTCTGTGAAGGATAGGGGTTAGCTCTTCCTTAAATGCTTTGTAGAAATCTCCTGTGAAACCATCTGGTCCAGGGCTTTTGTGTGATGGGAGGTTTTTGATGACTGCTTCAATTTCCTTTGCTGATATTGGTCTGTTCAGGTTTTCTGCTTCTTCTTCATTCAGTTTTGGTTGGAAGATTATATTTTTCTAGAAATGTGTCCATTTCATCTAGGTTTTCAAATTTCTTAGCATACAGTTCTTCATAGTAATTTCTTACAATCCTTTGTATTTCTGTGGTATCAGTTGTAATCTCTCCTCTTTCATTTCTAATTCTGTTTAATTGGATCCTCTCTCTTTTCTTCTTGATGAGCCTACTTAAAGGCTTGTCAATTTTGTTTATCTTTTCAAAGAACCAGCTCCTGGATTTGTTGTTCCTTACAATTGTGCTTTTAGTCTCCATGTCATTTAATTCTGCTCTGATCTTGGTTATTTCCTTCCTTGTACTTGCTCTGGGCTGTCTTTGTTGTTGTTCCTCAAGTTCTTGTAGGTGTAGGGTTAAGCTGTTTATTTGAAATGTTTGTATTCTTTTTAGGTAGGCCTGTATCACTATGAACTTCCCTCTCAGGACTGCCTTTGCTGTGTTCCATAGGGTTTGGATTGTTGTGAGTTCATTTTTGTTTGTTTCCAAAAACTTTTTGATTTCTTCCCTATTGTTCTTCGCCCATTCATTGTTTAATAGCATGCTATTCAATCTCCATGGTTTTGGGTGTTTTGGGGTTTTTTACTTTGGATTTGTTTCTAGTTTTAGTCCCTTGTGGTCAGAGAAAATGCTTGATATGATTTCAATTTTCTTGAACTTGTTGAGGTTTGTTTTGTGTCCTATCATGTGGTCTATCTTTGAAAATGTTCCATGTACACTTCAAAAGAATGTGTATTTTGCTTCTTTGGGATGAAAAGCTCTATATATATCAGTTAAGTCCATTTCATCTAGGGCATTGTTCAATGCCACAATATCTTTGTTGATATTGTGTGGAAGAACTGTCGATCTTTGACAGTGGTGACTTAAAATCCCCTACTATAATTGTGTTGCTGTTAATATCTTCCGTGAAGTCTTCCAAGATTTTCTTTATGTATTTAGGTGTTCTTATGATGGGTGCATATATATTTACAATGTTTATGTCTTCTTGGTGGATTCTTCCCTTGAGTATTATGAAATGACCTTCTGGGTCTCTCTTTATGGCCCTTTTTTTGAAGTCTATTTTTTATGATATGAGTATTGCCCCCTACCTTTTTTTCACTGTCCATTTGCTTGGAAAATTTGTTTCAAGCCCTTCACTTTCAGTCTGTGTAGGTCTTTTGTCCTGAGGTGGGTCTCTTGTAGGCAGCATATGTGTGGGTCATGCTTTCTTATCCATTCAGCTATTCTATGTATTCATTGGAACATTTAGTCCATTTATGTTTAAGGTTATTATTGATAGGTACTTATTCATTGCCATTTTATCCCTTGTATCTGTGTGCCTCTCTCTCTTACTCTTCTTAAAGCAGACCCTTTAGCATATTTTGCAGAGCTTGTTTGGAGGAGTTGTATTCTTTGAGCCTTCTTTTGTCTGGGAAATTCCTCATTTGGCCTTCCATTTTAATTGAGAACCTTGCTGGGTAGAGTAATCTTGATTGTAGGCCCTTGGTTTTCATTACTTGGAATATTCCTTGTCATTCTCTTCTGTCTTGGAGCGTTTCCATTGAGAAGTCAGCTGCTAGCCTTACTGGGGCTCCCTTGCATGTTACTTCCTGTTTCTCCCTTGTTGCCTTTAAGATTCTCTCTTTGTCTTGCAATATTGCCGTTTTAATTATGATGTGTCTTGAAGTGGGCCTGTGTGGGTTCCTCTTGATTGGAACCCTCTGTGCTTCCTAGATCTATGTGACTTTTTCTCTCATCAAATTGGGGAAGTTTTCCATCATTACTTTTTCAAACAGGTTTTCTATCCCTTGCTCTTCTTCTTCTCCATCTGGTATCCCTACTATACAGCTATTATTCTGTTTCATATTGTCCACATTTACCTTAACACCTTTTCATTCTCTGAGTCTTTTTTCTTTTTCTTGCTCTTTCTGGGAGTTTTTTTCTATCTTGTCCTGCAGCTCTCTGATTTGATCCTCTGCTTCATCTAGCGTGCTTTGGATTCCTTCTACTGTCTTTTTCAATTTAGATATTGTAGTCTTTAGTTCCTCTTGGCTCTTGATAGTTTCTGTTTCCTTTTTCATGCTGATGTAACTTTCATTAATTTCATTGTAGCTTCCCTGTAGTTTTTGGTAATTCTCAGTGAGCTCATTGAGCTTCATTATAACCATTGTTTTGAACTCTATATCTGATAGTTTACTTGCCTCTATTCCATTTAGCACTCTTTCTGGGAATTCCTGCTTTATTTTGGTTTGGAGTTGTTTCTTTGTCTTCCCATTTTGGGGGGAGACTCTTCTTGTTTGCTTCTGGTTCTTAAATTGAACTGTTTTGACTCCTACATTTGTGGTATGAACTTCCATCTAGGATACCTGTGAGATTCAGTGGTGCAATCTCCTTGATCTCCTGAACTTGATGCTCTTTGGATATCCTTTATGCCATTTATGTTGGGTCTCTGGTTGTAATTGGGTTTTGATTGTTGTTAGGTATTCCTTTTGTGGGTCCATCCCTCCAACTGGTTGACTGAGGGTCACTCTGCCCAACATGTCCTGTATGTTGTGCAGGTACTTCCAGAACAAAACCATAAAGCGCAGGGAACAAATCCACACCTACGAAAATAATTCCCACTAGCAATCCCACTATGAACAGCCAATGAACCAGTATTAATGAGCATGTAAAGATATTAAGACTATTATAAGAAAGGAAAGTGAGCCCTGGTTGGCATAGTTCAGTGGATTGAGTGTGGGCTGCAAACCAAAGGGTTGCCAGTTTGATTCCCAGTCAGGGCACATGCCTGGGTTGTGGGCCAAGTCCCCAGTGGGGGCCACATGAGGAGCCATGACACATTGTTATTTCTCTCTCTTTCTCCCTCCCTTCTCCTCTCTAAAAACAAATAAATAAAATCTTTCAAAAAATAAAATATGGTTAATATAACTTTAACTATTAAAAAGAGATAGGACAGGAGGTGAGCCAGGAGACCGAAATCTAGCAAACTGAAGCAGTATGGCCAAGCCTTGTGGGATGCACCTGAGTGGGGAAGCCCACAAACAGGTGGATTTCTTCAGGCAAAAACTTTTCCAGGAGGCTGAGGAATTCCTCTACAGATTCTTGCCACAGAAAATCATACACCTGAATCAGCTCTTGCAAGAGGACTCCCTCAACATGACCGACCTGACGTCTCTCCAAGCCCCACTGGACATCCCTATTCCAGACCCCCCACCCAAGGATGATGAGAGGGAAACAGATAAACAAGAGAAGAAGGAAGTCCCTAAGTGTGACTTTCTCCCTGGGAATAAGAAGTTTCTGGCCCTACTTGCCCTGGTTAAGCCAGAAGTCTGGACTCTCAAAGAAAAATGTATTCTGGTGATCACATGGATCCAGCACTTGATCCCCAAGATTGAGGATGGAAATGACTTTGGGGTGGCAATCCAGGAGAAGGTGTTGGGGAGGGTAAATGTGGTCAATACCAAAGTAGAAGCTTTCCAGACAACCATTTCCAAGTACATCTCAGAATGTGGGGATGCTGTGGCCATGTAATGGATTACCGGGCCCTGGTGCACGAAAGAGATGAGACAGCCTATGGGGAACTCAGGGCCATGGTGCTGGACCTGAGGGCCTTCTATGCTGAGCTTTATCATATCATCAGCAAAAACTTGGAGAAAATTGTCAACCCAAAGGGTGAAGAGAAGCCATCTATATACTGAGCCTAGGACTAGAAAAGAAATAAATTACCAGTACTTTTTGTGGAAAAAAAAAAGATAGAAAAGTGAATAGGAGATGACCTACTGAAAGAAGGATTTTGAGTGGGTACAGGGAGGAGCACTAATAAGAATAGGGAATTGGAGCAATGCAATACAGAAAGTAAAATTTATGTCATAAATGAAAAAGGGAATGAAGAATGCAGAATTGAGTAAGAGAAGTTTAGCTTATAATATTAGATTTAAACAGAAATTGAAATAAAGAGTGAAAGAAAAAGGAAAATTGTAAATAAGTAATAAAAAAGATAGCAACCAAATTGGAGAGAAAGATCCACCACCACAGTACTATGAACAAAAAATGATCTAAAATTAATATTGGTGGGATGGGAATAAGAGGGAAAAAAGAAAGAAAAACTTATGAGTTGTCCAGGGGAAAGGGAATTGAATTTGAAATGATAGAGACAGAAGGGATACCAAGATTGAGGAAGAAAACCAGGCTTAGACAGGGAAAAATTAAAATTTTAGATAAAATGAAAAGAAATAAAGAGAAAAAAGGAAAAGCAAGTGAAAAGGAAAGAAAAAAAGACGCTAACATTAAAATTTGGGAGAAAAAAAGAGTAGGAGAGCGGAACCATAAAATTTGAGAGTTGAAATACAAAATTAACGAAGATATAGTGTTAAAATTGAAAAATGCAACAACTATCCTATCCACAACCAATGAGCAAAGATTGGTAAATGTGGAGAAAGAGTGCAGGTATTTTAAGAGTAGGAAAAAGAATGAGATGACCATTGACAAGAAAATTGGTTTAGAGAGGCTGGACAGGGGAGAAATAATAAGAGTGGAGAATGGAAAGAAATTGTAGCAGAAAGAAAACAAAATTTAATATGAAAATAATAAGAGGAAAGAAGAAGGTAAAATGGGGTAAGAGTAGGGAGGGGCAAATACGTGAATTGAAATAAACTATAGTACAAAATCTAGTGACTTAATGTGCACAAACTTGAAGGACAGGAAATGAATGTTAACAAGCTATGCAAGAAAGAAAATATCACAAATCATGGAAAAAGACCATGGTGGATTTTGGCTCAGTAGCATCTAGTATTTATCACTGTTTTTTTTCTTTCTGGATCCACTTCTGGTGATGTCAGAAGGTGTCCCTGTCTGGCCTTAGGCAGCCTGATCAAGACTGCCAGCGTCTCCTCTCTGTGGCTGATTCCTTCAGTTGTTCATCAAGTCACTCTGCACTTAGCAGTCAGGCTTAATCACCACAGGATGGGGCAGAATCCCTTTTGGGGGCGGGGCTATTGTTACCCCTAAGGCTGCTGCCACTTTGAGGGGGTGGTCTGCCTGAGCAAGATAGCTGGTGCAGTATGGGGGATGACTCAGCACTGGGATCCAGTGGCTACTCTCTCAGTTCTCACCCAAAGCCTCCAGTCCCCAGTCTCTCTTCAAGCATCTCTCGTCCACTCTGCCCCTCCACTCACCCTTTGCTGGGGCCCAGAGTAAGTGACTGCAAATGAAAATTTATGTGTTGGCCTTTTAAATAGCTCTTTTCATCTCCAGCTATCCATCTCTGACAGAGAGCAACCCTGCTGCTTTTTGCAGCTGGGTGTTATCTGTGTACTTTTTGGGCTCTGCTGATCTAGGCTGGGGATCCCAGCTTAGGGTTTAGATGCCACACTTCTCAGGGGGATACAACCTGCCACTTATATATCCCTCTGATGCTTCCACTGGCTCCTGTGGGAGCCCATCTAGCCCTCTTGTGTGTCCACTGCACTCCCCACCAGTCTTGTCTTGCTGAAGGTGATTCTTCTGTCTGTCTATGGTTATAAGACTTCTTCAGTTGTTCGTTCCAGGTGATTTCTCCACAATTTAGTTGTAATTCCAGATTGGTCCTAGGAGGAGGTTAGTGTAACTTCCACTTACTCCTCTGCCATCTTGGCTCTCCTTGGTGAAGTCTTTAGAGTTTTCTACATACAATATCATATCATCTGCAGATAATGACAGTTTAACTTCTTTATTTCCAATTTGGGTGTCTTTTATTTCTCCTTTTTATCTAATTGCTATGGCTAGGAATTCCTGTACTATGTTGAAAGCAAACATTCCTGTCTTGTTCCTGATCTTAAGGGAAACACTTAGTTTTTGCCCATTGAGTATGATGGTAGGAGTAGGTTTTTATATATTGCCTTTATTATGTAGAGGTCTGATTCCTCTATTTCCACTTTTCTGTGAGTATTCATCATAAATGGGTGATGGATTATATTAAATGCTTTTTCTGCATTGATATAGTCATGTGATTTTTATTCTTTATTTTGTTGATGTGATATATCATGTTTATTGGTTTTCTGAATATTATAACAATCTTGCATCCTCAATAAATCCCATTTGATCATGGCATATGATCTTTTTAATGTATTGCTGGATTCAGTTTGCTATTTATATTGTTGAGGATTTTAGCATCTATATTCAGGAATATTGACCCATAATTTTCTTTCTTTGTTGTATCTCTATCTGGCTTTGGAATTAGAATAATGCTGTCCTTGTAAAAAGAGGTTGGAATTGCTCCCTCCTCTTGAATTATTTGTATTAGTCTGAGAATGATACGTGTTAGCTCTTCTTTGAATGTTTGGTAAAATTCGCCTGTGCAGCCATTGGGTCCAGGAATTTTGTTTTCTAGGAGTCTTTTAATTACTGCTTCAATTTCATTAATTATAATCAATCTATTCAAGTTTTCTGATTCTTTTTGATAGAGTTTTGGAAGGTTGTATGTTTCTAGAAATTCATCCATTTCACCAATGTTGTCTAATTTTTTGTCATATAGTTTTCATAGCATTTTCTTACAGTCCTTTGTATTTTGGTGATATCAGTTGTTAACTTCTGTTCTTTCATTTCTGATTTTATTTGGGTCTTCTCCGTTTTTTTTGATGAATCTGGTTAAATGTTGTCAATCTTGTTTATCTTTTCAATGAACCAGGTTTTGGCTTCATTACTCTTTTATATTATAATTTTAGTCTCTATGTCATTTATTTCCTCTCCAATCTTTATTATTTCCTTCCTTCTACTTACTCTAGGCTTTTTTTGTTGTTCTTTCTCTTGTTATTTTAGGTATAGGGTTAAATTTTTTGTACGAGATTTTTCTTGTTTCTTGAGGTATGCCTCTAATGCTATGAATTTTCCTCTCAGGGCTGTTTTTGCTGTGTCCCATAAATTTGGGGATTATATATGTCCATTTCCATTTGCTTCCAGGTAGTTTTTGATATCTTGCTTGATCTCATTGATAAGACATTTGCTGGTTAGTAACATGCTATTTATCCTGCATGTATTTGAAATTTTTTTGTTTTTTTTTGTTGTTGTTGTTGAAGTGATTTCTAGTTTTATGCCATTGTGATTGGAGAAGATGCTTGATATTATTTAAGTATTCTTGAATTTGTTAAGATTTATTTTGTGTTCTAACATGTGGTCTGTCTTTGAGATTGTTTCATGTGCACTTGAGAAAAATGTGTATTCTGCTGCATTGGGATGAAATGTTCTGTAAATATCAATCAAACCCATCCAATCTAGTGTGCCATTTAAGGTTGCTGTTTTCTGCCCTGGATGATGTGGCTCAGTGGACTGAGTGCTGGCCTATGAACCAAAGGGTCGCCAGTTCAATTCCCAGTCAGGACACATGCCTGTGTTGCGGACCAGGTCCCTGGTAGGGAGCATGTGAGAGGCAACCACATATTGATATTTCTCTTCCTTTCTTTCTCCCTCCCTTCTCCTCTCTCTAAAAATAAATAAAATTTTTTTTAAAAGGTTGCTGTTTTCTTGTTGGGTTTTTTTTTTTTTTTTGGTCTGGAAGTTCTATCCATTGATTACAGTGGGGTGTTCAAGATCTCTACCATGATTGCATTGCTTAGTCTCTTATAGTCCACAAAGATTTTTTTTACATATATATTTAGGTGCTCCTTATATATAAAAAGGTCGATATAAGTTTAGAAGAGCTATATCCTCTTGTTGGATTGATTCCTTTAGTATTATGTGGTTACCTTCTTTGTCTTTTGTTATCATCTATGCTTAGATGTCTATTTTGTCAGATATTGTTACCTCAGCTTTTCACTCACTTCCATTTGCATGGAATATTTGATTCCAACCTTTCACTTTCAGCCTGTGTGAATTTTTTGTCCTGAGATGGGTTTCTTGTAGACAGCTTATTTCTGGGTCATATTTTCTTATCCACCCAGCTATCTTATATCTTTCAATTGGGACATTTAGTTTATTTTTATTTAAGGTGATTATTGATAGGTACATATTTATTGCCATTTTTTTCTTTATACCATGTTCTCTCTCTCTCTATTTCTTCTTCTTAAAGCAGTTTCTTTAACATTTCTTGCAATACTGGTTTGGTGGTAATGAGCTTTTAGCTTTTGGGTTTTTATTTGGTCTTTTTGGTTTTTTGTATTTTTGTTTTTCATTCTGCCTGGGATGTTTTTTATTTTGCCTTCAATTTTAAATGACAGCCTGCAGGATAGACTAGTCTTGGTTGCAAGTCTTTTTTTTTTTTTTTTTTCTTTTGTCACTTGAATACTTAATGCCAATTCCTCCTGGCCTGAAATTTTTCTGTTGAGAAATCAGCTGACTGACTTATGGGAACTCCCTTGTAGGTAACTAACTGCCTCTCTCTTGTTGTCTTTAAGATTCTCTCTTTGTCTTTAACCTTTGCAATTTTAATTATGATGGTTCTGGTATGGGTCTCTTTGGGTTCACCTTCATTGGGACCCTCTGTGATTCCTGAATTTGTGTGACTTTTTTCTTCACTGGGTTAGGAAAGTTTTTTTTGCCACTATTTCTTTAAACAGGTTCTCTATTTCTTGTTCTCCTTCTGTTACCCTTATGATGTGGATGTTGTTATGCTTGATGTTGCCCTAGAGGTTCCTTAAACTTTCTTAATTTCTCTTAATTCTGTTTTCTTTTTTATCTTCACCTTGGGTGGATCTGTTATCTTGTCCTCTAATTTGCTGATTTGATCCTCTGCTTCATCTAACCTACTTTTGACTCCTTCTAGTGTATTATTCATTTTAGATACTGTATTCTTCATTTATTACAGGTTCTCTTTATGGTTTCTACGTCCTTTTTAATGCTTACTATATCTCTGTTTAAATTTTTACTGAGATCATCCATTTTTCCCCTAAGGTCCTTGAGCATTCTTATAAGTATTATTTTAAACTCTGCATCTGGTATTTTGGTTGCTTCCATTTCATCCATTTTAAAATTTTTTTTCTGGGGATTTCTCTAGTGCTTTTTGGGAGGCATTTCTTTTTGTCTCCTCATTTCATCTTTGTATGTTAGGTAGATCTGCTATGTCTCTCAAACTTGTTTTCATGGTTTCGTGATGAAAGTGTCTTATTTGGCTCAGTGGCACAATCTTCAGATCACCTGAGTTTCTTGCTCCAGGAGTGTTTCTTATAGGTTATGTGTACCTCCTGTTGTAGTTAAGTCTTGAATACTGTTGTCCTTTTTGTGGGTGGAGTTAATCCTTCAGGCTGGGAAACATCATGTATGAGACACTGTGTAGGGGCTTCCCCCAAGGTGGAGTTGTTCCCAGAAGGTTTGGGTGCCTGTCCAAATCTGCTTTGAGTAACCCACTTGAGTGGCTAGTTGTACAGAGCTATGGTGTGGTCTGAAGCCGACCAGTGTTCGTGTTGGTTCTGGGTCCATGTGGGTTGGGATAAGGTACATGTCACTGTCAGATGTTGTGTGTAACCAGTCTTAGGTCACCTGTCTGTACCTATTAGTCTGTTCACTGTCTGTGTCTGTGTCTACTGGTCCTGCATGTGTGTGTTAGGGGCTGATCTGTGTACAAGGGTCTGCTTCCTCCAGCTCAGAGCTGGGGGAAGATCTGTAAAAGGACCAGGGTTCCCTGAAGTCTACCTCCACCTATCAGCTACACTGCCTCCCCTGAGGTTGCTTGGTTTTCCTCTGGAGCCTTCTGTTGAGTGACTGTAGGATGAGCCCAGGAGAGTTGAGATAGGGCTAGTGGGTTCTTCAGGGTTGCACACTCAGGCACTCAATGAGGGAAATGTAGTCCCTGCTTCAAAGCCAACACCTTCAGTCTCTGCCAGAGTCTCCAATCCTAGTTTCCTCAGGGGAGCTCACGGGGGAAGATGCAGGTTGTGTACAGCCAGCTTTCCCCTTTTCAGGAGCAAGCTCATCCTCCCTGGGCTCAGGGGGATAGATCAAAAGAGTCTCCCATTGGGGTAGTTGCTGGCACAGCCCACAATAGTAGGCTAAGCTCTTTGTTCTGATCTAGACAATAGACTCTGAGGGTCTCACACTATGAAAGTCCTTACCCTGAGTTGCTCTTCCTTTCCCACAGCTGAACTACACCCAGTGCAGTTATCTGAGTCATGGCAGGGTTGATCTAAACAGTTTCCAGTTGTGGTTTGTGCAAATCTGTAGGAGAGGGCAGGCACTTCTTCCCCTTCATGGAGTAACATGAGTTGAACTCACAGGGGATATTGGATTTGCCTCCCTACAATGTAATCATGCAGCCCAGAGCTCACTTCTCTGGCTCCCAGACAGAATCCTCCCTAGGAGACACAGTATGAAAATCCCAGCTCTGTGTTGTTCCCTGGCATGTTGCCAAATCAAGCAGGATGGGGTCAAATATCCCAGCCCTGCGACATACTTTGATCTTTCCATGCAGTGGGTCTCAGCAGGTCTGGGCCAAGTCCCTGCTTGGGTGCAGCTCTCCTACAATGTCAAATACAGCAGGACAGAGACAAAGATCCCAGATCTGCACAACTCCTCTATGGTTCCAAACCTATTGAAAACAGGCAATATGAGTGACTCAACTGGTAGGGGATGGGGACATCAGTTGTGCCCTTGAGGTGGGGGAGACCAGTCCTCTTTCCCAAGCCACATAGTTTAGTTACTGTTTTGGACTCCACCAAAAGTCTCCCATAAAATAGAGGGCCCCTTAAATCACTACTGAGTGCAGCCACCAGACCCCTCTGCAGGACCCAAGTGCGGCAGTGTAGCCTCTCCAGCAGTCAGAGTCCAAACCGTGAACTCCCAGGCTTGTGCTGTAATAATAGGAACACTCTACCCGGAAGGTGCCCTCTAAGTCTTCCAGGTGGGGTGTATCCCCACTGATTTCCACTGCTGTATGCTACACTGACCCTTCTTCCCATCTCTGTTGCTCTGGGTTGGGGATCCCTGCATGGGTTTAAGATCTTGTGTTCTAACAGGGAGGGAGTTCTGCAGCACAGTATCTCTCCATCTCTCCTGCTTCTCAGCTGCCACCCCATCTGCATGTGGGGACTTTCCCCCTCACATCTCAACTCTTCTTACCAGTCACTAGGTAGCTTCTTCTGTATTCCTTGGTTATAATATTTCATATCAGTTAGCTTTCAGTTGGTTGTTCAGGTTGATTTCTCTGTAATTTAGCTGTAAATTTGGTTTGGAGCTGGAAGCAAGTAGCCACGGCTTCCAGTTATTCTGCAGCCATCTTGGAATCTGGAGGTACATTTTAATTAAACATAAGGAAAATATTTTAAATAGATCTGAGGGACAAAGAATTTTGGTTAATTTAGGCTTGGCTTATTTCAAATCTGGTTGATTTTTTGGTTCATTTCCTATCTGGGCAATTTCTGATCTAATGAATTATTCATCAGCAAGGATTAATATACAATGTTATGTTGTAGATTTATTCTCCTATTTTATTTTGTTTTCTGTCTTTTCTCTATTTTTCCATTTCTTTATTTTCACTTCCTGCCTTCTGGTGGGTTAAACAATTTTTTAGAGTTCTATTTTGATTTATCTATAATGCTTTTGTATGACTTTTTCTATAGGTTTTTTAGTGGTTGCTTTAAGTACTTTACTATACATACATAACGTATTCCAGTATGCTAGTGTCACTTTACCATTTTCAATGAGGTACAGAAACCTTGCCTTCATTTACATCCCTTTATCCTCCCTGATTTTAATAAATTTGTTTTAAGTATTTTCTTTACATACCTTTAGAACCACATCAAACAGTGCTATATTTTTTACTTCAATTGTTGTATTAGTCTGTGAGACTGCCATGACAAAATATGCCATATACAGTATAGTTTCAACAACAGAAATTAATTTTCTCATAGTTCTAAAGGCTGAGAAGTATAAGATCAAGGTGCCAGCTGATTTAGGTCTTGGTGAGAACTCGCTGGCTTGCAGATGGTTGCCTTCTTTCTATGTCCTCACATGACAGGGAGAATGAGTTCTGATGTCTGTTTCTCTTTTTATACACCTATGAGATTAGGATCCTACCCTAATGACCTTTATTTAATCTTTATCACCTGATCACAGACACTATCTCCAAACAGTCACATTAGGAGTTAAAGTTTCAACATGTACATTTTGGGGGACATAAACATTTATCCATCAAACAACCATTAAACATAATTTAGAAGGCTAAATAGAAAAAGGAAAGTCTATCATATCCATATTTTTGCTTACTGTGTTCTTCCTGATGTTCCAAGATTCCTCCTTTATTGTTTTATTTTTATTTAGGGAACTTCCTTTAGCCATAAATTTAGGGTAGTTCTACTGGCTACAAATTTGCTCAGTTTTCTTTCATGTGAGAATGTCTTGATTTCCTCTTTATTGTTTAAAGATGTTTTCACTGAATACAGGAATTTGGGTTGAGAGTTCTTTTCTTTCGGCAGTTGAAAAATGTTGAGCCACTTGCTTTTGGCCTCCATGTTTTCTTTTCCTTTTTTTTAAATATATTTATTGACTATGCTATTACAGTTGTCTCATTCCCCCCCCCACTCCACTCCATCCTGCCCACCCCCTCCCTCCCACATTCCCCCCCTATAGTCCATGTCCATGGGTCATACTTATAAGTTCTTTGGCTTCTACATTTCCTATACTATTCTTACCCTCCCCCTGTCTATTTTCCATCTATCATTTATGCTATTTATTCTCTCCCTCTCCCACTCCCCTATTGATAACTCTCCATGTGATCTCCATTTCTGTGGTTCTGTTCCTGTTCTAGTTGTTTGCTTAGTTTGCTTTTGTTTTTGTTTTAGGTGTGGTTGTTAATAACTGAGTTTGCTGTCATTTTTACTGTTCATATTTTTATCTTCTTTTTCTTAGATAAGTCCCTTTAATGTTTCATATAATAAGGGCTTGGTGATGATAAACTCCTTTAACTTGCCCTTATCTGAGAAGCACTTTATCTTCCCTTCCATTCTAAATGATAGCTTTGCTGGATACAGTAATCTTGGATGTAGGTCCTTGCCTTTCATGAGTTGGAATACTTCTTGCCAGCCCCTTCTTGCCTGTAGTGTCTCTTTTGAGAAATCAGCTGTCAGTCTTATGGGAACTCCTTTGTAGGTAACTGTGTTCTTTTCTCTTGCTGCTTCTAAGATTCTCTCCTTCTGCTTAATCTTGGGTAATGTAATTATGATGTGCCTTGGTGTGTTCCTCCTTGGGTCCAGCTTCTTTGGGACTCTCTGAGCTTTCTGGACTTCCTGGAAGTCTATTTCCTTTGCCAGAGTAGGGAAGTTCTCCTTCATTATTTGTTCAAATAAGTTTTCAATTTTTGTTCTTCCTCTTCTCCTTCTGGCACCCCTATAATTCGGATGTTGGAACGTTTCAAGATGTCCTGGAGGTTCCTAAGCCTCTCCTCATTTTTCTGAATTCTTGTTTCTTCCTTCTTTTCTGGTTGGATGTTTCTTTCTTCCTTCTGGTCCACACCATTGATTTGAGTCCCAGTTTCCTTCACCTCACTCTTGGTTCCCTGTACATTTTCCTTTGTCTCTCTTAGCATAGCCTTCATTTTTTCATCTAGTTTTTGATCAAATTCAACCAATTCTGTGAGCTTCCTTATTACCAGCATTTTGAACTGTGCATCTGATAGGTTGGCTATCTGTTCACTGCTTAGTTGAATTATATCTGGAGCTTTGATCTGTTCTTTCATTTGGGCCTTGTTTTTTTTTTTTTTGGTCTCGGCACACCTGTATATAAAGGGGCAGAGCCTTAGGTGTTTACGGGGCGGGGTAACGCTGGTTGCTGCTCTGTATGTGGGGGAGGGGCCAAGAGGGAGCAATGGCGCCTTCTTCACTCTCCTCCAGATTTCACTCTTTCACTCCGCTACCCACAATCAAATTGGGCCCCTCTGGTGCTGGTTCCCAAGTGGGTGTGCTTGTGCACACTCTAGACCCCTGTGGGTCTCTCCAACGACCTCTCCTGTGAGGCTGGGAGTCTCTCCTGCTGCTGCCCCAACCCCCATGGGTGTTTTCAATCACCCATGAGGCTTTATCCCCCCCCTGCCCGCCCCCCCCCACGCTGGAGCCCTGGGCTGCGAGGTCTGCTTCACTCCCCACCATTCCTTCCGGTTTATCTATGCGTGAATGTGGGGCTGCAGGGTCTGCCAGTGGTCAGACCGCCTGCCCCGTTTGTCCCACACTCTGTCAGTCTCTGTTGCCACCAAGGCAACACGAGTCCTCTCCGCCCCGGCTGCCCGTCTCCGCCCCTCCTACCAGTCTTGATGAAGGTTTATTTTTTTTATCTCCTTGGTGTCAGACTTCCTTGCCATTCGATTTTCTGTCAGTTCTGGTTGTGTGAGGAGGCGCAGTGTGTCTACCTATGCCGCCATCTTGGTTCTCCCCTGGCCTCCATGTTTTCTCATGAGGAATCTACTGTTATTCAAATTGATTTTTCCCTTATATCTGATGTATCATTTCTATCTCACTGCTTTCAGTAAGATTTCCTTTTTATTTCGTTTTCTAAAGTTTGACAACCTTGATGTGTCTTGACATGGATTTCTGTGATCTTGTTTAGGTTAGTTCAGGTTCTTGAATCTGCAGGTTTATGTCTTTTGCCAAATTTGAAACATTATTTCAAGTACATTTTCAGCCCTACATTTTTCTTCTCTCCTTTCAAGCTTCTGATGACACAAATATTAGCTCTTTTAATCTCATAGGTTCCTGAGGTTCTGTTTCATTTTTATTTTTAATTTTTTCTCTGTTCAGATTGGTAATATTTGTTGATCCATCTTCAAGCTCATTGATTCTTTCATCCTTCTCCTCCAATCTTGCTGTTTAGTCTATTAGCTGAGCTTTTTATTTTGATTATTGTATTTTTCATCTCTAAAATTTTTATTTTGGTTCCTAATTATATCTCCTGTTTCTTTGCTGAAATTTTTTTTTACTGTAGTTTTATATCTTTTTATTTATTTCAAGAGTGTTCACAATGGACTATTAAAGTGTCTTTATAATGGCTGTTTTAATATCTTTATTATATAATTACAACATCTCTTTCATCTCAATATTGGCATCTATTGATTGTTTTCATTTAGCTTTAGACATTCCTGGTTTTTGGTATGATAAGTGATTTTCAATTGAAACCTGGGCACTATTGTGTTGTGAGACTCTGGATATTATTTAAACTTATTTTAGCTCTTTTTCTCTCACACTGTTCCAACAGGGAAATGGAGAGATACTGACTCTACCAGTGTTGCCAGGTAGAAGTCCAGGTATCCTGGGTCTGCCTCTTCTGACACCCAAGTCATTACTGCTGGGTAGAGTTGGGAATTCTAGCTTTCCACTAGATCTCCAATGATAGCTCCCTGGCTGAGAGGGGTAGGAGTGTCTTATTACTGCTCCCACATGGTCTGCACTGACGCTTTGAGAGAGGATGGCCTCTTAACATCCTAGAATGGATTAGAATTTTGATTCCCTGTTTAGCCTTCTCTGATACACCTCACAATGGTTGGCATGGTGCCTTGTTACAGCCTGGTGAGAAGGGTAGATGTCATAGTTTTCTGTGGTGTTTTGCTGAAGTAGACTGATTATTAGAAAGTTTTCTGTCTTGCTAGCCTGTTCCTTTCCTGTTTTTATAGCAACAGAGACCAAGAATTTGTTTTGGCTTCTTTTGCCTACATCTGTTGGCATTTCTGGGTTGCTGGCTTCTCTAGTACTCAGTCAGAAGTGTACAGAAAAGAGAAAAAAGTAAAAAAGAAAACCCAGGGAACTCTCTGCTATATTGTTCTTTAGGTTGCTAGGTTTCTTTTCTCTCTCCATTTATCAATCTTCTTATTTAACATATCATGTCTAGGGATTTTAGTTATAATTTGGAGGGAGTATAGGGAATACAACAATCTTTCTAGAAGTAGAAGTCCTAGCCTCTCAGTTTATATCATATTTTTGTGCTTCACATTACACAGTTTTGTGGAGTATCAGAGCTTTGAGATAACTCATACAAAAATCTACATTACTTTAGAATTGTTCTAATGAAAAGGCTGAAAGTTTTCTTGATGAATCATGCTCTATTTAATTTAATTTGAACTAATAATTAATGCTATCTCCTTGTATTACTATAAAAATGTTAGAAACAAATCTAGACTAACAGAATTCTAGGGTTCAATGTAGGGTATTTCACTATTCAGCTATGGTGACCTTAAGCAGATCTCTTGGCATCTCAATATTCTCATCTGAATTAAGAGTGTTGGACTAGTTAGATGATCTCATAAGTTTTCTTGTTGCAACAGCATCTTTATTTTCTCTTTGTCAATCTATTACTTTTTAAAAAACTCTTACACTGTACCACAGGTTTGCAATAGGTTGGTTAAATCAAGTAAAATCATCATAATTAGATAAGAAAAATAAGAATAGTTATTATTTATTGGATGCTTACTGTGATCATGGTACAACAGTAAATGTTTTACCAATGTTCTCTCATGCAACCTTGAAAACAATTTTTGAAGTAGAAGTTACATTCATTTTATAGATGAGAAAACTGAGGCTCAGTTAGGTAAATAAAAAATGTCCTCAAAGATACTTGTTGTAAAGATCTATTTGATTCCAAGTATATTTGATTTCAGAGTTGATGCTCACAACCACTCACATATACTTTTTATTTTTGGTCACTTTTCAAGAAGCAAATTATTTTATAGAAGTACTATCTTAAAGGTTCTGGATAGCTGAGATATATATTTTGTTTATAATTTCCCCCAATCACTTTATTTTGCTTGTATTCATTTTTAGATAAATTCAGAAATGTATACAGCTTGATTTTTGATATTTATACTTTTTAAAATTTATTTTTATTTTTTAACATTTTTTTATTGTTGTTCAAGTACAGTTTTCTGTCTTTCCCCCCACCCCTCCCCACCCATTTATTCTTATTATCCATCATTTATTAGAGGCATAAAGAGGCATCGCGTTGAGAAGTAAAGGAATAACTTGAGGACTTAAACTATTATGTTCAAAAACAAAAATTTAATTTGTCAACTTCCATAAACTTTATAGTGTCTCAGGAAAGTCTCAGACACTAGACAATATATTTCTGTGTAAATTTTACTTCCTTCAGAGAATAGATAAGGAACTGTTTATAAAATTATGTGAACTAAGCAAAGGTAGAGGGTCAAGAAAAAAATGTAAAAATAAGAAATACAGAAAACAGAAATAGAGATCAAACAATACAAATTTTAAAAGTATATAATAATTCAAGCATTTTAATATGATACGAATTCCTACAAATATTTCATATAAAATGTTTTTTGCTTTTAAGCAAGTTAAATGAATATGTATTATAAAAATGAACTATTGAATACCCAGAAATTTGTTGAGATCTTATGTTTTCTGAAAATCAAAATTGTGTTGAAAAAAGATTTAACCTCTTAATTGAAATCAATTCTGTAAGTTTGTGTAGATCACTGGTATATGTTTACTTGGCAAAAGACCTGTAAGTACTTATAGTATGATTAACATAGAAGGGAGAGGATAACAATATGAGAAACCAGGAGTACATAAATTCTTATGATCTCATTTTTTTAATCCTTACCTGAGGACATTTTTCATTGCTTTTTAGAGAGAGAAGATGGAAGAGAGGGAGAAACATCAATGTGAGAGGGAAGCATGGATTGGTTGCCTCCTGGCTACACAGGGGGACTGGGTATTGCAGGCTCCTGGACCTGGGCCCAAACCTGCAACCTAGACTTGTGCCCTGAGTGGAAATTGAACCTGCAAATTTTTGGTTATGGAACAATGCTCCAACCACTGAGCCACACCAACCAGTGCATGATCTCATTTTTATATAAGGATTTAGGAAGCTGGTAATTGACTCCCCAATCTTGTTCTGAGATCAGGGTGTGCTTTTCTAGGAAAATGATTTGAGCTTTGAGATAACTCATATAGAAAAATCTACATTACTTTAGAATGGT
Source organism: Desmodus rotundus (assembly GCF_022682495.2). Taxonomy (NCBI): domain Eukaryota; kingdom Metazoa; phylum Chordata; class Mammalia; order Chiroptera; family Phyllostomidae; genus Desmodus; species Desmodus rotundus. The sequence continues at coordinate 48,568,131 of NC_071392.1, read as the reverse complement.
TCTAATGAAAAGGCTGAAAGTTTTCTAGATGAATCATGCTCTATTTAATTTGAACTAATAATTAATGTTATCTCCTTGTATTAATATAAATGTTAGAAACAAATCTAGACTAACAGAATACTAGGGTTTAGTTTAGGGTATTTCACCCTAAAGTTGCCATGATTTTCCATGATTTTGTCAGGTACAGAATTATTTTCTTTGCAGAGTTTGTTTGTTTTTTTAATTATTGAAGTTATACCAACAAAATATTACCTGATTCAAACAAAATGTTATCTGTAAGTCCAATATAAGACATAAAAATGGTTCAATTATGGGTGTCATGCAAGTAGAAATAGGGGTATAACTCTGTCTTCTGATTACTCCATGTATGCTTAATTTTCTGTAGAACATTTTAAAGTCCCAACAGCACAACTGGAAAAATCCTCAGTGAAATATAAGGGTCACCAGAGTAGGAACCCAAGACATAAACTGTAGTCCCAGTCCAAGCTATGTTACTGAACCTCAGTGGGTCCAAATTCCCTCATCTGTGAAATAGGAGATTGAACTAGGTATCTTTAATCTAAAATATTTGAGGGAACCATTAGAAACTATATGCTAATCACAAAACTTCTGTACTTTATCGGTTCTCTACTACAAAATAAGATGGTCACTGAAGGATAAAATAATTTGCATATCTACCTCAAAATTCTAAGTATTAGATTTTTTTAGCCTTAAAAGTTTAAAGGAGTTAAAGAGAAAATTGCAATATAAATGCAAATTATAAAATTGTCCTCTTCCGAGCAATTTCAATATCTTTCTTTCTCACCTCATCTCAAATAATATTTCATCCATTCACTCAGCAAATGGAATGCTCACTATCTGACAGCCACTGAGCTAAGTACTGAGGATGAAAAAGACAACTTTAGAATGTCCACGACTCTATAATTATTCATAATCCCCTCCTTTCAAATACAATAGGTGATGTGTTCTTTTGACAGAACTCTTTTGACTCTATGATGATGTATCATTCATTTCTAAATGACAGACGATGCAAAGGGACATATTAAAACTAAATGAAAAATGAAGTGCAGTCATTTAAAAAGAACTATATATTTAAAAACCAGGATATTTTAAGTAGAATGGCTTTGTTGTAATTGATCTTTGATCAACTTGAGCAAATAGTATTTAGTTTTATAGGTATAAAATACTTTGTTTTCTCAGTAAGCAGAGTACCTCTTAAATATGAAGATAGTTCCACTGTCTAGGAGATAATCTCACTGATGTCACCTCTGTTACCTGAACAATTCTGGATTACCAGTGGTTACTTGAAATGGATTGGGGCCAACAGAGGGAAGTTGGATGAAGTTGCCGAAAGGGGCCTTTGAGGGTTTAGAGGAGAATTGTGAAAGGCCCATTCTGTCTTTATTTAAACCTAAATTTCTCGTGATACAAGCAACAGCCTTTGGGCATAGCTTCCTTTGTTATTCAGACCAATAGATCTCCCAGCTCAATCTACAAATGCATACCCATTCATTCTGAGTGACTGTCCCCAAGGTGGAGCTGATGTCCACCCCTTCCTCTACACTTGGCACCCTTCCCAATACCCATCCAACAGTTGACTCCGGTTCTAGGGCCACAACCATCAACCCCAGCACCATTTTCCAGGAACTGGCCTCTACCCCATTAGTCCCCGCCCCTCTTCTGAGAGTACCCAATGGGTGGAGACGGGGCTGCGGTGGGAGGGGCCTGAGGCGGGCACATTTAAAGAAAGGCAGAGGGCGAAAGGAAGCGAGAGAGGAGAAGAAAGAGAAACCAGGGGGCGAGGCGCCGTCCAATGACAAAGCCCAGGGGTGGGCGCCGGCAGCCATCTTGTACCGGGTGGCAGGATCTTCACCCGCGTCCTCCGCCCTCAGAAGGGGTGGGGCGGCGGCGGCGGAGGCGAGAAAAGTAGCGAGAGAGGCACCGGGCGAAAGGCGCCTGCAGCGGCCGCCGCCGCGGAGCCGAACGCAGAAGGGGGCGGCGGCGGCGGCAGCGGCAGCGGAACCCGGAGAGCGCGGGCGGCCCCGAGCGGCCTCCGATGCGGCGCAACGTGAAGAGGCGGCGGCCCCAGGCGGCCCCGGCCTCGGTCTTCCGGGGCGGCAGCTTTAGGGCAGGAGATGGGGCCGGGCTGGAGGCGCTGGAGGACAAGGTGGTATATTCGCGCTCGCAGCTGTCGCTGGCAGACACCACCAAGGCGCTGGGCGACGCCTTCAAGCTGTTCATGCCCCGCAGCACGGAGTTCATGAGCTCGGACGCGGAGCTCTGGAGCTTCCTCTGCAGCCTCAAGCACCAGTTCTCCCCGCACATCCTACGCAGCAAGGACGTTTACGGTTACTCCTCTTGCCGGGCTCTGGTCCCTGACCCCCCAGTAACCCCCGCTGTCCACGGCCAGACACGCAGGCTGGGCCGGGGCTGGGCGGCCAGGAGGAGGCGCCGCAGAGCCCGGGGGGCCGCCGCCCACAGAAAGAAACCGTCGCTGCCCCCGCCGCCTACCCCCGAGGAGAGCTGCGCCACAGAGCCCGAAGCCCTCGGCCCCTGCTTCGGGGGCCGCACCCTAGAGGAGATCTGGAGGGCTGCCACCCCGACGCTGACCACCTTCCCCACCATCCGCGTCGGCTGCGACGTGTGGGGCGAGCGCAGCCTGGCGGCGGCACGGCGCCGAGCACACCAAGTCTTACGAGTGAACCTGGAACCCGTGGTGAGGCTCCGCCGCTTCCCGGTGCCTCGGGCGTGAAAGGCAGCCCCTTGGACCCTCCGACGGAGCTTCCGCCTGTAGGGATGAACAAGTGTCAGTCGAGTGTTTACAGATCCAGCCAGGACTCCGTCCCCTAGTGCACTTTACGAGCGAAGAAGTCACCGGTTGATGTTCCCGGCTCTGCGTCCTGGACCTGCGCCGCCGTCTGGGACCCCGGGGCAGGTGTGCCCTCTCCTGCCTTCCAGCGCTGGACCCTCAAGACAGGCCCCTTTTCTTCCTAACCCCAGATTGAGACGTCTCCAGGACTGTAGGGGCAGATCCATTCTCTCCCTTTTGGACTCTACCTCACTGGTCTGGAAGCCCTCCGAAGAAGTCACTATTTTTCCAAAGGAATTTGGTTTTGTGCTTGTGTAATAAGCCAGAATTCACTTGCTTTTTATACCTCTCCTCCCCGCTACTCCCCTCCCCCACTTTTTTTTTTCTTCTTTTGGACTACCACCCCTCTTTCTGGACGAAAGATCAAACATGTTTTGTGGAGTTGCAGTAATTTGTGCTCAGGGTATTCTGAATCTCGTTTCCTAACGTGAACTGGATTCCAGTGCTTTTTTTGACCAAGGGTGCTTTCTAAGCGACTCAAGCTTATGACTGTCAAGGATTTGTATGGCTTTGAACTTCATAGGCTCAGTGATTGCAAACAAAGAGATGCAAAATACAACTGTTTTAAATATTTTAAGGTGTTTCTAAATATTTTATATCGAAATTTAAAGTTTATATTTACTGAGCTCCTAAAGAAAATGGTAGAAACTCATAGTTTTGTTTAGGAAGAGTTGGGCTGTTAAACTTTTAAAAATTGAATGAAAATTAAAGTGCATTGAAACCACATGGCTTGTGATTAAAAGAAATGAATACATTATAAAAACTGGCATTGGTTAAAGAGATGGATGAAATCTGATTAGAAATGATATGGCCTCTTTGTACTGGTCTAACCTACAAATCCAGGAATATTTCAAGGATAATTTATTTTAAAATGGGAGTCCAATAGGAGAAACAAATATGTATAAATTTTGTGATTAAAATGATAAACAGAATACCCACTAGAATCCTCAGAACTGTAAATGATCTAGAGGGGTGGGGGCATTTCTTGGTATAACTAACTTGTTGGAAGTTTCTTTGGGTGAAATAGATTTATTTTTCTTTCTTATTTGGTTTTGTTGTTGGATAACAAGAAATGTCCAGACTAATATCACCACTTCTATAAACATCATGACAGTTGACTTTTTTGCTCCACCAGTTGCCTTTTTTTTATCTTATTTCCATTTCAATTTATGTTTGCAGTTATGGGTCTTTGACAGCTGAAGACCACAGGAATCAAACAGGCAAGCCACACAGAGTTCTGACCCTTCTTTTTACACATTTATAATAGTGTTTATATCATACGGCCCAGTGTGTAACTCTTGATTATCCAAGTGCCTTTGGTCATTGTTGGCAGCAAGACTTAATGGTTTTTAGTCAGTGGTGCCACAGCCAGATTTTACTGCAATATCTAAAGGGTCAAGTTTTTGTACCACTATTATTTCAAATTTAAGTATTCTGCCATGGAGCAATCTGTACTGGGCTGGAACTTGACATATTTAATACTCAATATTAAGGTTTATCTCTGCTTGGCAGCTTCTTTGGAGAATAATGAAAGCTGCAATTTTGACTCTTGTGTTCTTAGAATTTAAACGGCATAGCCTTCTGAAATGATTTTTTTCCAAGTTGAATAGTGTGGTTTAGGAGCTTTGTGACTTTACTTTCAGTGTTTTTGTTTTGTTAAAAAAGATTTTTTTATATATATATATATAATGACTTTATACAGTTTCCCAGTAAGCATCATAGTCTTTTATTCACTACTCAGTGGTAATGCATTGTTACATACACTGTCACATGAATAAATAAAAGTGAATAATTAGAAGATGGAGAGTGTTAAATTATATTTGTGTGATAGGAAGCTCATCTATATTCTTTTGATTATTAGCTTCCATTGCCAACTGTATTCTAGTTATATAGGGTTTTCTCCTCCCCCGCCAAAAAAGTTAACTTTTTAAGCTAACTAGCATCTGAGAAGAAAATTTGTATTTGTATCACTTCTATTGTATATAGTTTTATAATAATTAAAAAATAAATTCAATGGCCATATTAGAATGTAATTTCAACATATTACTTATCTAGATAGTTTCCCAGAGGATTTTGAAATTAGACTTAGCTGGGAGGATAATTTTGCTCAGCACAAAACTGAAACACAATCTTTCACACCATGCATTCATTGTAACTTAGGGTTTTAACTTTTTTTCCTCTTATGCTTTGTTACTTTAGAGCACTTGAATTCACATACATGCTTCTTTGGATTATCTGGTCTGTGTGATTTCAGTTTGGATCTAATTGTCTATCCTGAATTCAATACGTTATTTTTTTGGTTTGTTAAAAGTTCATGCCATTTCTACTTTGTGTGATAAGATGTAGGAAAAAAAAATCTTTATTTTTGCCAAGTTTTCTTTAGCAAAGCCTATGTTACAACTTCCCTAATGTGAAGAAACAAATAATATAGTTGACTAGTATATTAATAGAAAAGTGAAAGTATTTTATGGGTACTTTTGGGCAGAATGTGAAAAGGAACTTGGCATGGTGGCCTTTATTGTGAGGCATCCATTTACTGTCCTCTAAAGTGAGTCTCTAGCCTAGCTTGTGTATAGTTTTTGTAAGAAGTCCTGTGATCTTCATTCATTATTTTACCTTCTCTTATATCTCATGGCACAAGGAGAAGGAGGAAGCTAGGAAGTATATCACCTTGCTAAGCTTTTATTTAATTTTTAACTCTTGAGTGCCTAAATGTGGTGACTGGCACCTCAATTAACCTTTTGAAATTTCTGATGTCATTTTTTTTTATCCTTCCTGTCAACCAGCAACTTATTTTTCCTTACTGAAACCAGTAATGTCATGATTGTTGAGGGCAAGCTTCGTTGTTGATAGTGTAAAGTGTCATTGTTGGGGTGTGTATTTATTTTGTCCAAGTTTGAGGACCCTATTGGACAAGTGTAACTTAAGCTGGTGGCTGACACCTATTGATTTGCAATGTGCAAATCTGAAAACTTTCAATAAAAAACATTAAAATATTTGAATACAAAAAATTCGGGCAATTTTTAACTCAAAGTTTTTTGTTCTTTTAAGGGTTGCCACAGCACCCTTTAAATTTGTGTTTTTTAATGGACATACATAATATTCACCTGTTTAAAATATTTCTTAATGGACTTATGTCTTAAGTGCATTAGGAGGCAATTATTCGTAATGGAACTGACTTTTTTTGGACAGTTTGATGTGCATATGACTAAGATTTACAATCTGATTGTACTTTGCTTTTTAATTTATTAACTGTAAATAAATTTTAGAGAATACACAGTGTCTGGTTTCTCTAATGATGTTGAAAGTTTTTGAAATGGGGTTTTATGTTTACATGTGAACTGGAAAATGTTTTACTTTATCGTGTGATAAGTTTTGACTTTTTTGTGAACTTCAGACTGCTGGAAGTTTTGAGATAGGTGTGCTGTGCTATACTGGGAGTCTATGTTACGTCAGCTCTAATGATCTAGTGAGTCTCCAGGACAGTGCTTCATGCCCAAGACCAAGTCGTTACCCACCTTGTCAGCAATAAAAACTGAAAATGCATCAAAATTTAGTTTTGATTACCGACCCCAATCTCCCTCGTGGTAGTGATAGAAGGTCTAAAGCTCACATTCTTTCACATTATGAAAGAAGTGAGAGTGTTCCATAGGAGTATCATCAATAAGGGCTGTTTTAACAGAGTAGAACTAGAATTTTCATTACAGTCTAGAAAGGAGAAATGGAGTATTAACAAGCATAGGATTCACAGTCCTCTCTGATCTGAATTTGTCTTTTGAACCTGAGTATCAAAAATGGAGTCGTCATGATGTAACAGCTGTGAATCACAATGCCTGGGATAGAATAAAGGCTTTCTATTGGCATTAGAACTCCAGGTAAGTTACATAAACTGTGTGCCTTAGCTTCCTCAGGTATCAAATGTGGTTAGTAAAAGAGACTGTTAGATTAAAAGTGCATATTAATGGTGGACACATAGGAAATATTTAATAAATGCTATTAATTGGAGGCATGCCTGCTGAGCATAAATATATGCTGAGAGTGGTCCTTTGGGAATTTAGCATCCCAAGAACAGAGTGTGGTCTGGGATAGCTAAAAGACAAGGTAATTTGTGGGTGAATTAAAGACAAATATTCAGCATGAGGTTGGTTTGAGTTGATTTATTAGTAGTTTTCACTGTTGGAGGTTTTTTAGGCATTCTTAAAATTTTGGGGTCTTATTTTATCATCCTGGCATTTTCAAGATATTTAAAATGTGCTCTTATGTGTTTTAAACTGAGAATTTATCAAAGTAATCAGTTAAAGTTACTGATCCAAGAACTTGCCAAATTTCCACGCTAAGTTTTCACTTGGCACAAATTCAAAGGGTTGCTTAAGAACCATGTTAATCCACATGTACCGAACTAAATTGGAATTAATTTGTGTGAGGTTTGTATTTCCTTTGTTAAAGGAAACAAATGAGTACGATAGTTACGTTTGAAACAGCAGAAAATTATTACTAAAAGTGAAAAAGATCCTATTTGAAGCATTGACATGCTCATTTTTAGATTTTGGATCTAAAGCCTGTAATTTAGTTCTAATTCCTGTTAGCACAACCAATAACGGTATATTCTAACTTGGTGAGCAAGCCAAAGTTGTGGTATCTGAAGCCGACACAAAAGAATTTTCTTAGATGGAAGTTATCCTGTAGGAAGAAGCTGCAAACAGCCTGATTGCAGATTTCCCAACAGCAATGACCTCACTGTCAGCACTGGTCTTGGTAAATGTTACAATGTTACCTCAAACCATCATGTATAATACTGTAAACATATCCAGAGCACAAGTGGAAGGTAATGATCACAGCAACATCATACACTATAGCTAGCCCAGCGAGTCTGAATAAATACTCTACTGAACTCAAAATTGGACTTCTTTTGCTTCTGAAAGTGTTCATAAAAATGTTACATGAGATTGTTCAAAGTACTGAAATTAACTGTGTAAGGTGTATATATATACATATATACATATTTCTTTTGTAGGATTTTTTCAAGTACATGTTTTTAAAATATTGAGTAGAGCATAGAAAAAAGGGTGAAATTTAGGGTTCTAAAGTCTAGGTTAAAAAACTGTTGAGGCATATTAAGAGTACACATATTAAAAGTATTATAACCCTTGCCGGGGAGTTCAGGGGGTTAGAGTGTAGTCGCACACCCCACGATTGCCGGTTCCATTCCCCAGTCAGGGCACATGCAAGAATCAACCAATGAATGGATGGATGGGTGGAGCAGCTGGTCCATGTCTCTTTCTCTCTCTTTCCTTTCCCCCCCTCTCTTAAATCAGTGAATAAAAATTTTTAAAAAAGCATTATAAGCCCAACTTCACAAAATTTCATAAGTTCAATATTCTCATGCAATAAACACTCAGTTTAAAAAGAAAAACAGAACATTACCAGTACCCTAGAGGACAACTAATGCCCCTTCCAGTCATTACCCATCTCCCCTCCAGATCACGATTACACTGACATTCTGCAGCATAGATAACTTTCGCCTGTTTTTGGACTTTTTTATCAGAGGTTGGCAAAAGTAGGTTTACAGTTGTAAATATATGAAACAGTTAATTCTTGTATTATTTATTAATTATTGTATTATTTTCCATACAAACAACTAACTGTAAATCTACTTTTGTCAACCCCTGTACATAGAATTATGTATCATATGCTTACTTTATTTCACTCAAAATTATGTTTGTGAGATTCATTCATATAATTGCATTTGGTTGTAAGTCATTTATTTTCACTGGTGTATAGAATTCTATTGTGTAAATATTCTACAGTGTGTCTGCAATTCTTGATTAGCATTTAGATAGATTCCAGTTTAGGGCAATTATAATCAAAGCTTCAGTGAACATTAAAGAACATGTCCTCTGGTGAACTTTTCTTGGTGGGTGGGGTGGGGTAGTATTTACCTAGGAGTGAATTTGCCTGATTAGATGTTATTCAAAGATCAGATTTGGTAAATACTTTCACTTCTCCCAAGTGGTTATATCAATTTGCATGAACTTTTAGAGTAGTGTATGAGAGTTCAGGATTTTCATATCCTTGCTAACACTTGGTATCTTTGGTCGTTCTTATTTGAGCCATCCTGGTAGGTGCACAGACTTTTTAAAAATTAAAAACATTTAAAACCAAGTAATGTATATATATGGTTTTAAAAACCCACCTTAAGTAGCACATAAGGGCTTATAATAAATAATAAATAATAATAATAATAATTCCCTTCCTCATCCCAACCACCGCTTTCCTAGAGGCAACACTTTTGTTAAAAAGTTAGATTATTTTTTTAACATGCTATTTTTTAAGGGAAGTTTTAGGTTTAGAACAAAAATTGTACAGAAAACGTAGAGCCTCCCCTCACACCCCACTCTCTACAGTTATTAATATCTTGCATTATGTGGGTACATTTATTATAACTGATGGATGAGATATTATTGACCCAATAGGGTTCACTTTATGTTGTACAGTTCCATGTTTTGACAACTGGATTATGTCATGTATCTACTATTACAGTATCACACAGAATAGTATCACTACCCTAACAATGCCCTGTATCCACTATTCATCCCTTCCTCTCTTCCCCTGTACCCCCCGGCAACCAGTGGGGTTTTTTTTACTGTCTCTATAGTTCTGCCTTCTTCAGAATGTCATATAGTTGGAATCATAAAGTATATGGCTTTTTCAAACTGGCTTTTTTTGCTTAGCAATATGTATGTAAGTTTTCTCAATGTCTTTTACCTTCCCTCCTGTCCTTTCTTTTCTTAATGGAGTTTATTTTTTAAAACAGTTTTAGGGTTTACAGAAAACTTAACCAGAAAGTATGGAGAGTTCTTTATTTTCCCCTCTTCTTATTTTGTTGAAGTACATCCTCAGATAACTTCCTAATAAAGAGTGAATAGAATCAAATGTTCTGAGGCTTTTCATATCTAAAAATATATTTATTCTATTCTCACATTTAATTGACAGTTTTGATAGGTTTAGAATTCTAAGTTGTGATGACTCATTGCCCCTTCCCTAAATGGTCCCAGACTATAACACTGTTGGAATGATCATATCTACCTTTTATAGTGTTTCTGACTCATTCTGTCATTTTTATCTTATTCTATTCTTTGAAATGATTCACAAAGTCCAACCCACATTCAAGGCAAGGGAAATGAGACTCAACCTTTTGAAGGGCCCAAAAAAAGAATTTATGAGCATTTTAACTACCACAGTCTGCCCTCTGGGCTTAATTATTTACATTCATCTCATATTCAAAATATCCTTCACCTGTCCTAAGATTCTCCTTCTCAAAGTCCTAGTCCTTTATACTTTATAATCAGCCCAAAGACCAGGATGTTGTCATCTAAAATAGGTCCAGGTGTGGATGGGGCTTCTTGGGTGCCTTTCTTAACGCAGGTCCTTGAATACCTCTTTTCTCAATTTGAAGATCAATAAATTAAAGATACAACCAACAGACCATGGTGGGACAGGTATAGGATAAACAGAATAGACACTGCTGTTCAAAAAGAGGGGAAAAGGGAAAATCAAAACAATCGTAATTCTAACATTCAGCTGGGCACAATTGACAGTTACTTCATTAGGACTCAAAACCTGGGATAATTTTGTATGGCTCCAGCTTTACCTTCTAGGTTTTTTTTTTTTAATTGAATTTATTGGCATGACATTGGTTCATAAAACCATACAGGTTTCAAGTGTGCAACTCAATACAACACCATCTGCACACTGCATTGTGCACCCCTCACCCCAAACAAAGTGTCTTTCTGTCTCTGTTTCCCCCTTTTGCCCACCTCCACCTAGCCCCACCCCCTTTTCAATCTGGCGCACTGTTGTCTCTGTCTGTGCATCATGTATGTATGTTGTCTGGCTAATCCCTTCACCTTCTTTCATCCAGCCCTTCCTTCCCCATCCCCTCTTTGACATCATCCATCAGTCTGTCCCATGTATCCATGCCTGTTTTTATTTTGTTCATTAGTTTTATTTTTCATTAGATTCCACATATAAGGGAGATCATACAGTATTTGTCTTTCTCTGACTGGCTTATTTCACTTAGTATAATAATCTCCAGCTCCATCCATGCTGTCACAAAGGTAAGATCTCCTTTTTTATGGCCAGGTAGTATTCCACTGTGTAAATGTACCATAGTTTTTTACCCACTCATCTACTGATGGACCCTTGGACTGTTTCCAGATCTTGGCTATTGGAAATCCTGCTGTTATGAACGTAGGCTGCATATATTCTTTTGAATTAGTGTTTCCATGTTCTTAGGATATATTCCAAGAAGTGGGATGGCTGAGTCAAAAGGCAGTTCAATTTTTATTTATTTTTTTTAGGAAATTCCAAACTTTTCCATAGTGGCTGTAGCAATCTGCATTCCCAGTAGCAGTGCATGAGGATTCCCTTTTCTCCACATCCTTGCCAAGACTTGCTATTTGTTGACTTATTGATGGTAGCCATTCTAGCAGGTGCAAGATGATATCTCATTGTGGTTTTAATTTGTATTTCTCTCATGATTAGTGAAGTTGAGCATTTTTCCATATATCTATTGGCCATCTCTATGTCCTCTTTGGAAAAGTGTCTATTCAGGTCTTTGCCCATTTTTAGAAAAGATTTTATTTGTTTATTTTTAGAGAAAGGGGAAAGGAGGGAGAAAGAGGGAGAGAAACATCGATGTGAGAAAGAAACATTGATCAGTTACCTCTCATACACACCCTGACTGGGGACCAAATCTGCAGCCCAGGTATGTGCCCTGATCAGGAATCAAACCGGTGACATTTTGCTTTGTGGGGCGATACCTAACTAACCGAGTAACACTGCTCAGAGCCTTTGCCCATTTTTTAATTGTATCATTTGTCTTTCTGATGTTGAGTTGTATAAGTTCTTTATATATCTTACAAATTAAGCCCATATTAGATATATCATTGGCAAACATGTTTTGCCATAAGTGGGTTCTCTTCTCCTTTTGTTGAAGATTTCTTTAGCTGTGCAGAAGCTTTTAAATTTGTTTTAGCCCCATTTGTTTATTTTTCCTTTGTTTCCCTTGACCTAGGAGATATATAGGCAAAAATATTGCTAAGCAGTATGTCTGATATTTTACTGCCTATGTTTTCTTCTAGTATTTTTATGGTTTCATGACTTACATTTACGTCTTCTATCCCTTTTGACTTTATTCTTGTCTATGATGTATGTTGGTAGTCTTATTTCATTTTTTAGTTTTGTAAATACCTGTCCAATTTTCCCAACACCATAAAGGCATCAGTTTATTTCTGGGCTTTCTTTCTATTTGGTGTGTATGCCTGTTATTATGCCAGTGCCAGGCTGTTATAATTATAATGGCCTTGTAGTATAGTTTGATATCAGGTAGTGTGATACCTCTAACTTTGTTCTTCTTTCTCAAGATTGCTAAGGGCATTTGGAGTCCTTTTTAGTTCCATATAAATTTTTGAAATATTTGTTCTAGATCTGTGAAATATGTCACTGGTATTTTAATAGGAATTACATTGAATCTATAGATTTCTTTTCATATTATGGATATTGTAATGATATTAATTATTCCAATCCATGAACATGGTATAGGCTTCCACTTATTTGTATCTTAGTTTCTTTCTTCAATATCTTATCATTTTCTGAGTGTAGGCCTTTCACCTCCTTGGTTAAATTTATTCTTAGGTGCCTTATATATATATATATATATTTTTTTTTTGGTTGCAATAGTAAAAGGAATCGTTTACTTAATTTCTCTTTCTGGTAGTTCATTACCAGTGTATAAAAATGCCACAATTTCTGAATATTAATTTTGTGTCTGGCTACATTGCCAAATTCATTTATTAGTCCTAGTAGTTTTTCCATAGAGTCTTTAGGGTATTCTATGTACAATATTATGTCATCTGCACATAATGACAGCTTTACTTCTTTCCAGTTTGGATGCCTTTTATTTCTTCTTGTTTGATCACTGTGGCTAGGACTTCCAGTACTGTGTTGAATAAGAGTGGTGAAAGTGGACATCCCTGTCTTATTCCTGATCTTAAGAGAAATACTTTTAGTTTTTGCCCATTGAGTATGATGTTGGCTGTAGGCTTTTCATATATGGCCTTTATTATATCATAACCCCTCTATTCTCACTTTGTAGAGAGTTTTTATCATAAATGCATGCTGGATTATATCAAGTGCTTTTTTTCTGCATCTATTGATATGATCATGTGAATTTTATCTTTCCTTCTTTATTATATTTATTTTTTCCTCACCTAAAGACATTTTTTTCATTGCTTTTAGATAGAGAGAAAGGGAGAGAGAGAAACATCAATGCGAGAGAGAAGCATTGATTTGTTGCTTTGTGTATGCACCCAGATTTGGGATTGTATGCACGCTGACTGGGACTCGAACCCACAACCTAGGTATGTTCCCTGGCTGGGAATCAGTTTTGGGACAACACTCCAACCGACTGAGCCATGCCAGCCTGGGCTACATTTCATTTTGTTTATGTGATGTATCATGTTTATTGATTTGCAAATATTGTACTAAACTTGCATCCTTGGAATAAATCCCAGTTGTTCATAGTGTGTTATCTTTTCAATGTATTGTTGGGTCCTATTGGCCAGTATTTTGTTGAGGATTTAGCATCTATATTCATCAGGCATGTTGACCTATAATTGGCTTTCTTTGTAGTGTCTCTATTTGGTGTTGGAATTAGGATAATGCTAGCTTTATAAGAAGAGCTTGGAAGTCTCCCTTCCTCTTGAATTTTTGTAATAGTTTGAGAAGGATACATGTTAGTTCTTATTTGAATGTTTGGTAAAATTCACCTGTGAAGCCATCTGGTCAGGACTTTTGTTTGCTGAGAGGTTTTTTTTGTTTTCATTACTGCTTCAATTTCATTAGTTGTAACTGTTCTGTTTAGGTTTTCCAGTTCTTCCTGATTCAGCTTTGGAAGATTGTACGTTTCTAGAAATTTATCCATTTCACCAATGTTATCTGATTAGTTGACATATTTCTGTAATATCAATTGTTACTTTTCTTCTTTCATTTCTGATTTTATTTATTTGAGTCCTCTCTTTTTTTGTTGATGAGCCTGTTAAATGTTAGTCAGTCTTGTTTATCTTTTCAAAGAATCACCTTTTGGTTTCATTGCTTTTGTGGGTTTTTTTTTTTTTTTTTTTTTTAGCCTCTATGTCATTTATTTCCTTTCTGATCTTTATTATTTTGCCTTCCTTCTACTTACTCTGGGCTGCTTTTTTTTTTCTAGTTCTTTTAGGGGTAGTGTTGGATTATTTATTTGAATTTTTTCTTGCTTCTTGAGGTAAGCCTATAATACTATGATCTTCCCTCTCAGAACTGCCTTCGCTGTGTCCCATAAATTATGGGTTGTTGTATGCTCATTTTCGTCTTTCCCAGATAAATTTTAATTTCTTCCTTGATATCATTATTAACCCATTCATTGTTTAATAACATGCTATTTAGCCTCCATATGTTTAAATATTTTTAGTTTTTGTTGTAGTTGATTTCTAGTTTAATATCATTGTGGTAAGTGTAGATGCTTGATAAGATTCCAATCTTTGAAAATTTGTTAAGACTTATTTTGTGTCCTAATGTGTGGTCTATCTTGAGAATAGTCCATGTGCATCTGAGAAGAATGTATTTTCTGCTGCTTTGGGTTGACATGCTCTGTATCGAATCTAGTCTGTTATTTGAGGTTGCTATTGCCTTATTAATTTTTTTTCTGGAAGATCTATCCATTAATGACCATGGGGTGTTAAAATCCCCTACTATGTTTGTACTGCTGTCCATCTCTACCTTAATGTCCACCAAGATTTTCTTTATATATTTAGGGGCTCCTATGTTGGGTATCCTCTTGTTGAATCAATCTTTTTAATATTATGCAGTGACCTTCTTTGTGTCTTGTTATGGCCTTTGTTTTGAAGTCTATTCTGTCTGATACAAGACAAAATGTTACCCCAGTTTTGCTACCCCAGTTTTGCTGTTGTTGTTTCCATTTGCATAGAATATTTTTCCCATCCTTTCACTTTCAGTGTGTGTGTGTCTTTTGTTCTGAGGTGGGTTTCTTATAGACAGTATATACATGGATCCATTCAGCTACCCTGTGTCTTTTGATTGGAGTATTTAATCCATTTACATTTAAGGTTATTATTGATAGATATTTATTGCCATTTTTTATTTATACCTGTGTTCCTCTCTCTCCCCCCTTCTCCTCCCCCTTTCTGTTTAAAGCAGGTCCTTTAACATTTCTTGCAATGCAGTTTGTTGGTAGTGAACTCTTTTAGTTTTTTTCTTTTTCTTTTTTTGGTCTAGGAAGCTCTTTATTTTGCCTTCAGTTTTAAATGATAGCCTTGCAGGATAGACTAGTCTTGGTTGTATGTACTTGTTTTCTATCTCTTTGAATACTTCATGCTGATCCCTTCTGCCCTGAAGTGTTTCTTTTGATAAATCAGGTGACAGCCCTGTGGGAACTCCCTTGTAAGTAACTGTCTCTTGCTCTGTTTAAGATTCTCTCTTTGTTTTTAACCTTTGCCATTTTAATTATGATGTGTCTTGGTGTGGGTCTCTTTGGGCTCATCTTGATTGGGACTTTCTGTGCTTCCTCAATGAGTGACTTCTTTCCTTTATCTGGTTAGAGAAGTTTTCTGCCATTATTTGTTCAAACAGGCTCTCTAGTTTTGTTTCCTTTTTTAAAAAAAAATTGATTTTTAAAGAGAAAAGAAAGGAGAGATGGAGAGAGAGAGGGAGAGAGACAGAGAGACAGAGAGAGAGAAATTGATCTGTTCCACTTATTCATGCATTCACTTGTTGGTTCCCATATGTGCCCTGACTGGGGATTGAATCCACAACCCTGGCACATTCAGATAATGCCCCAACTAACTGAGTTACCTGGCCAGGGCATATATTTTGCTTACTCTCTTCTCCTTCTGGTACATCTGTGATGTGGATGTTGTTACACTTGATGTTGTTCAGAGGTCCCTTAGACGTTTCTCACTTTCTAAAATTGTCTTTCTCTCTTTTTTTCATGTTCTCCTTGGGTGGATACGTTATCTTGTCCTCTAATTTGCTGATTTGATCCTCGGCTACATCTAACCTACTGTTGATTTCTTTTAGTGTATTACTCATTTCAGATATTGTATTCATTTTTGACTGGTTCTTTTTTATGGTTCTCAGAACTTTTGAAGTGCTTACTCTCTGTTTAAGTTCTCCCTGAGATCATACATTCTTCCCCTACAGTCCTTGAGCATCCATATAACCATTGTTTTAAACCTGCATCTATTATTTTGGTTACTTCCATCTCATTTAATTCTTCTGGGAAGTTCTCTTGTTCTTTCATTTGGGGCATATTCCTTTGTCTCCCCATTTTGTCTCTGGGTATTAGATAGGTTTGCTATGACTCCCAAAGTTGCTATTATAACAGAGGAAAATTGTAATGGTGGGAAATTGTACCCCACCCCACCATTTATTTGACCCTGTTTCTATAAGTGCTAGCTCTGACTAATATGTAGCTTGTAGATGAACAGCATGTTTGTATAAGAATCCTAGGAACTAACTTCAAAAGATATAGACTCCAACCTTTAAGCATCCCAGTTCTGGGAGGTTTGCTAAGCTACATCTATGGATCCAGGATGACCAAAGCTGAGGTGACATAGAGCCAGTATCACTAAACCAGGATGATGCACACAGGACCATCACTTTCCTTATCAGGATGGACTGTGTTCATCTGCACACAGAGAACTTTTCAACCCCCTCCCTTGATCTCTTTGTTCCATTCCCTACTCCCTTCTTATAAAAGAAGACCCTCTGACTGAGAGGTGGAGATGGGCTTTGTGACATGAATCCCCCATCTTTTAGGAGATGGGCTTCGTGACATTAGCCACCCCCCATCTTCCAGGAGATGGGCTTTGAGATGTGAGTCCCCCATCTTGCAGATGGCCAGCATCTGCAAATAAACCACTTGCCTTTAAATCAGCACCTGCCTCTCGAGTATTGGTTTTCATAGTGGCAGGCAGTGGATCTGCATTTAGTTACATTATGATGGTTTTATGATGGTGTCTTGTTGGGCATAGTGGCACCATCTTCTAGATCACCTGAGTTTTGTGCTCCAGAAATGTTTCTTGTGGTTTATGTGTACTCTTCTGTTATAGTTCAGTCTTGAATGCTGTTTGCCCTTTCAGGGGTGGAGTTAACCATTCAGGATGGCTGACAATAAGAATAAACATTGACCACTGTGTATGAGACACTGTGCAGAGGCTGACCCCAAGGTGGAGTTGTTCCCAGCCAGGTCTGGTGCCTGTAAGAATCCCCCTCTGGGTGTGCCACTTGTGTGGCTAGTTGGGTTAAGCTCTAATGTTGTCTGAAGCCCACCATTAATTGTTGGGTTCTGGGTCCACTTGGGGGGGGATTCAAGGACAAGTCACTATCAGACATTGTGTATAACTGGCCTTGGACTAACTGCCTGGAGCTACTATGCTGTTCATTTTTTGTGGCTGTATCTTCCAGACCTGCCCTGCATGGGAGGGGCCAATCTGTGTGTAAGAGTCTGCTTCTCTCAGCTTACAGCTGGGGGATGTTCTGTAAAAGGACCGATACTCCCTGGGTTCCACTTCCAACTGTTAGCTACTCTGCCTCCTCCTGTTGTTGCCTGGTCTTTCTCCAGAGCCCTCTGAAGAAAGACTGTAGAGTGGGAAGGGGCAAACCACAGCAACTTCCAGAGGTTGCAAGCTCAGTACAGCATAGCAACCAGGGCTGGGAAGAAAGGGCTGGTGGATCCCCTACTTGGGCATCATATAGTCAAGCACTCGATGAGGGGAAAGTGACCCCTACTCTAGAACCAAAGCACTCAGTCTTTGCAAGAGTCTACAACTCTATTTCTACTTGGAGGAGGCTCACTGCAGGTTCAGGTTGGGTGCAGCTAGCCATCCCCTCTGTAGGAGGAAGCTCAGATGCCCCCGATTTGGGGGGACAGATCAAAAGTCTTCCATTGGGGTGATGCTGGCTTAGCCCACAGAAGGGGGCTAAGCACTTTGTCTTGGTTCCAGACAATAGCATCAGGGAGACTCACCCTTTGAACATTTCAGCTCCAAGCCACTCTCCCTTATCTCTGGGCAGAACTAAGCCCAGAGGGGTCGGGTATCCAGAACTTGAAGGGTAGATTCAGACAGTCTCCTATTGGGGGTAGTGCCTACAGTCCTGTAGGGTGAGGACAAGCACTTTTTCCCACTTTCAGGGTAGCTCAAGTTAGTTTACCAGGGAGATAGGAGTGCCCATTTCCCCTGTGATGTGGCCATACACCCCAGCCTCAACCCATCTGGTTCCCAGAGAAAAGCTCCCAAGAGACATGATCCAAATGTCCCAGTTCTGTGTGACACTCTGGTTTTCTGCTCATCTGAACTCAGCAGGATGGGGCCTGTCGAAGTAATTCAACAGGTGGCAGGAGGGATGCTGGCTATGTGCTTGAGGTTGGGAAGAATGGCCCTCTTTCCAGAGGTGGGGGAGACTGGCCCTCTTTCCAAAGTCACACAGTTTCATTACTGTCTGGGTCTTCACCAAGAGCCTCACCCAGAAAAAGAAGGCCCCCACAGTCACTGTTGGCTGCAGCCAGCAGATCCCTCTGCAGGACCTGAATACAGCAGAGTGGGCTCACCAGCAGTCAGCGATCAGGAAGTGCACACCCCAGGCTGGTGCCTTAACAATAAGAGTGTCAGTTCCCTGAAAGGTGGGGCCTGGGTTTCCCAGGCAGACTGAATCTCCGCTGATTTTTACCAGCAGTTGCCATGTGGGCTCCTCTTCCAATTTCTGCTGCTCTGATTTTGGGCTCCCTGCATGGGGAGTGCACTCCTCACACTCTTGTGGGGAGGGAGTTTTGTAGCCACGATAACCCTCCAGCCACTGCTGCACCTGTGTGCAGGGAATAGTCCTTTCTGTATCTCTGCCCTTCTTACCATTTTCTATGTGGCTTCTTCTGTAAATCCTTGGTTATAATATTTTAGTTCAGCTAGCCTTTAATTGGTTATTCAGGTTGATTGCTATATAATTCAGCTGTAAATCCAATTTGGGGCTGGGAGCAGGTGAGTGTAGCTTCCACCTACTCTGCTGTCATCTTTAAACCCTACGCTCTGGGTTTTTGATTTCATCCTTTGAGTGACTTTTCCTTTTTCATAAAAGGTAGCCTGTGTTTGCAGCTGCATATTTGTCTTAGTCTACTTACTGATTCTAGAAGTTTGTGGTTTCAAAGCAGTCTTTCATTGTACTGTCTCTGTTCTTTTAATTAAACCCTTCTCTAGCTTGGGTTTCTGCTGACACTGATGAAGAACAACATTCTCAAACTTCCAGTTATGTAGTAACAAAGAGAACTGTAGATCCTACAATTTACTTTGTTTTCTGAAGGTATGCTTATATCAGAGAATACTGGGATTCCCAAGGCTCTACTTCATTTAGGAAAGTTTTCTAACATTGTTTCTTAAATGTCATCTGTTCGTCTTTGTTTTTAAGTTAGTAATTTCACCTTTGATAAGGGCTACATCATTAATGTCATCTGGGCCAATAAAATGTAAAGCTACACTTCAATGATATGACTAAATGCAAGTAGTATCAGTTAGAAATGCATTCAGCTGCAAGTAACAGAAAACCTGCCACTAGTGGCTTAAACAGAGAGATTTACTCACAAAACAGGATGCAGGCTGCACTATTATAAGGTAGTAGTGTCTCCTGAAGGAAGCTGCATGGAGTGACAGAACTGCCAATTCCTTTATATCCTACTTCAAAATATTGGAAGAAATGTTTGCAATAATTAATACTAATACTACCAATATTTACTCATTACTTGACACTTGCCCTCTTCAAAGTGCATTACATGTATCAGCATTTCAGGCTCACACAAACTTGTGAAGTGGAATGGTGATGCCTTTTGAAAATCATTCCTTTTCATCTTCTCCAAGTCACAACCTAGCTGTAATATTTCCAGGGCACGTGGCTTCACCAAAATCCCTCTAAGGTCTCTCTCTCTCTCTCTTTTTAATTGTTTGACAGAGAGAGAGAGAGAGGAGAGAAGAGAAAGAGATAAGCATCAATTTGTTATTCCACTTACTTATGCATTCATTGGTTGTTTCTTGTATGTGTCCTGATTGGGGATTGAACCTGGAATTTTGGTGTATTGGGATGATGCTCTAATCAACTGAGCAATCCAGCTAGGGCTTCCTCCAAGGTTTCTTTTGCTAATCAATGCATCAAGCAAGCATAAGAATTCTAGACTCTAATGCTTTTGTGTTATGGACAAACAAGTCCAACCTTCCCAAATTATGTTAAAAATCCATGATATTTAATATTCTTTCAGGATTAACCCCCAGAAGGTGCTCCTGTGAGTCTATTGGGTTTGTGCTTCTGCTGACAAAAACCTTACCCCACATAAGGCACTGCAACTTTTATATCCATTATAATTGTCAATTAAAATGAAAACAGAATTTTACTATGTATTGTTGACGTTTTCTAACATATGCTAAGTTAACAAGTTTCATTTTTTTTTGAATTCTTGTTATCATATAACTATGCTAATATCATCACGGAGCAGTGGTGTCCCCAGGTGTAGTATCAGCTCTGGAAACTTCAGATGTGGCAGTGGTAGGAGCTCGAGTGAACTCCATCCCACTCTTGGCTGTTTGGGTTTGTCTGTTTTTCTCCAAATATTTTACTTCCCAGCCACATGAGGAGTGAAAGTCTGATTGGTCATGAGTCTCTAGCAGATAGAGATATAGACCATCCCCCTGGATAACTTAGCTGTGGCCAGGAGAGCCAACTTAGTTCTGATAGAAGCACTTGGTGTGGGGGACCGTAGCACAGAGTCTGTGTTCCTCCTCAGAAAGGGGCAGGACACAGTTTGAGCCCTTCGAGTCTCCACTGTCCCTGCAGGCTGCTGTGTTTGTGTCACCTTCATCCATTTACCAGACTAACCTAAAATTTATCACAAAGAATGTGTGGTCTGTGTGTCCTTTGCAGATTTGAATATTGGCACTAGTTTTGGGTATATTACCAATAAATGGTGAATTTCCTAAAAATATAGTGGTGGGACTTTGGGGTCTGTACCTGAGGGAAGGTCAGATCATACTTTGAGAAACCCTTCTTTACAAAGTTATTGCCCTTTTTATTTTCAAATCACTGTTTTTAACCTGGAAGCAAAGCTTTGTAAGGTCTTTGTCAGTATAAATTTGCTGGTTTTAAAGATTTGGATCCCAGTCTCTAGTTTGGCACTAGCTTTTAATGCTGTTTTCTCTGGAATTTTCTTTGCTTTCTTTGCATTATTTCATTCGGCATTTGACCATACTCTCAAACATTTCCTCAAATTGAATGTGAACATTTGGAAGAACACTGACATGTTCAATGCTCAAATGTTTTATTTTTTCTGGTAGGAGTTGATTCCCTCTGTGGAAGATAAATAAACCAATGTCTTTTATTTTTCATCTCAAATAAAAATGTCTTTGCTGTTGATCAGTAAATATGTGTGCAAGGAAATATGCTAGGTGTTGCAAGGTGGCACAAGAAAATTAGAAGTATAAATTAGATTTCCTTTCTGTCATCAAAGATGATGAATTATTTTTATTTTATTTGGATAGCTGTATTTTATTTTAATTTTTTAGAGAGAGGGGAAGGGAGGGAGAGATAGAGGAAGAGATACATTGATGTGAGAGAGAAACATTGATTTGTGTATGTGCTCTGACCAGGATGGAATCTGCAACCTAGGTATATGCCCTGACCGGGAATTGAACCCCTCACTTTTTGGTTTACAAGTCAGCACTCCAGACAACTGAGTTACACAGGCCAGGGCTAAGCTTTGCTTTTAAAAAAAATAAAAAGAAAAGCCATTTAATCAGATAAAAGTTAAGCAATAAAATGTTTTCCCTAGGAGTTATGAGAAATACCATAATTATAAATTTTGTACTAAAACCTTTTTGTCAATAAGATTATAAAACTTATCTTTTAATAGTTTGCTTTGTGTAATGCTATTATTTCTTTGTTTTTCAAAGTTGAAGAAGATTTTTCTTTTTGCTTTTAACATGAAATAAAAACTTTTTTCCTTCACATTTTCTTCTTGCCATCCTAAAGCTGAGCTTCTAAAAAAGTCATTTATGCATTCTTTTTCTCTCCATCCTTTGTGCAAAACTACCTCTGAGATTGGGAATAATGTTGACTATTGTTAACCCAAGCTCAGTGATCTTAAATTGTCATAAAACCAAGGATTTGAGGAGACTTTGAGTTCATCTCTTGGAGTTCTTTTTCCAGCCATTGGCAGGATTTTATTGAATTAATCCATAACATAGTGGAAACCCTGTTTCTGGAAGAAAAAGTTTGATTTTACCTAGGCTTTGAAAGGGTTGGGGGTTGGGCAGTGGGAGAGGGAGACTAGGTAAAAGTGCAGAATATCCAGGTTTACTTGAAGCCAGGTGAGCAGAGCAAAGTTGAAAGGGCTGGGCTCAGCAGGGCTAGGCTCAATTGTTAGGGAATTAGTGAGAAGTATACTTTGGAGAACCTACATAAAGGATGCCTCTAGAACTTTAAAAGGGACTTTTTTAAAAAAAATTTATTGTTATTCAATTACAGTTGTATGACTTTTCTCCCCATCCCTCCACCCCACCCCAGCTGAACCCACCTCCCTCCCCCACCTCCACCATCCCCCCCGATTTTGTCCATGTGTCCTTTATAATAGTTCCTGCAATCCCCTCTTCCCACTGTCCCCACCCCACTCCCCCCTGGCCACTGCTACACTGTTCCCAACCTCAATGTCTCTGGTTGTATGTTGTTTGCTTTTTTCTTCTATTGATTATGTTCCACTTAAGGGTGAGATCACATGGTATTTGTTCCTCACCGCCTGGCTTATTTCACTTAGCATAATGCTCTCCATTTCCACCCATGCTGTTGCAAAGGGTATAAGCTCCTTTTTCTCTGCTGCATAGAATTCCATTGTGTAAATATACCATAGTTTTGGGATCCACTCGTTTGCTGATGGGCACTTAGGTTGCTTCCAGTACTTGGCTATTGTGAATTGTGCTGCTATGAACATTGGGGTGCACAGGTTCTTTTGGATTGGTGTTTCAGGGTTCTTAGGGTATAATCCCAGCAGTGGAATTGCTGGGTCAAAGGGCAGTTCCATTTTTAGTTTTCTGAGGAAATTCCATACTGTTTTCCACAGTGGCCTCACCAGTCTGCATTCCCACCAACAGTGCACTAGGGTTCCCTTTTCTCCGCATCCTCTCCAACATTTGTTTGTGGATTTGTTTATGTTGGCCACTCTGACTGGTGTGAGATGGTACCTCATTGTGGTTTTAATTTGCATCTCCCTGATGGCTAGTGATGCTGAGCATCTTTTCATATGTCTTTGGGCCCTCTGTATGTCTTCCTTGGAGAAGTGTCTGTTCAAGTCCTTTGCCCATTTTTTAATTGGGTTGTTTGTCTTCCTGGAGTGGAGTCATGTGAGTTCTTTATATATTTTGGAGATCAGGCCCTTGTCTGAGGTATCATTAGCAAATATGTTTTCCCATACTGTTGGTTCTCTTTGTAATTTGGTGCTCTTTTCTTTAGCCATGCAGAAGCTTTTTATTTTGATGAGGTCCCACTTGTTTATTCTTTCAAAAGGGACTTTTTTTAAATCACATAAAGTGTCTTGGGGTATATCTACTTCACTCTTGTGTGTCCACAATACTTCTTCACAAAATTACTGTAATTAACTCCTTATGTAGCGTTCTTTCCCTCCTTTTAGACCATGAATTACTCATTGGCAGGGCTCATCTCTCTCGTCTGTGTCATTACAACAGTGCTGGCTACGTGCAAAGTGCTCAGTAGATATTGAATAAATGCATTGTGTTTATGGAGTTCAGACAAACCCAGAACATAGACTCACAGATTTAATGGAAGAACTAGCTCTTTAATTTCAGTAGTATGTGTAATAGAAGAAATCTGCAATGGAGAAAATATATGTATATGTATTACAGAAAATTATGTAATAAAATGTTGATGAATTTCTAGTACTCTGTGATCAAGAGAAGTGGCTGAAAACTTTGATATCTTATGATTCTACTTGCAACCCAACCCCACCTAATAACCACTACCTTAGAGAGCCTTAGCAAGGGGCAGTGTAGAGCATGGGTTAGGGTGGTGGCCCCTGGAGCCAGGCTGCCTCCTTCCCTTACTAGTAGGGAACCTTTGCGCAAGCTGCTTAATCTCTCTGTGCCTCAGTTTCCTCAGCTGTAAAAATAGGTTCAATATAGCATCCACCTCACAGAGCTCTTATAAGAATTAAATGAGGTGAACACAGGTAAAACACTTAAGAATAGTGCTTGCAACTTGGTTAGCTTCATTTCAATAAATGTTAGCTTTTATTAGTAATAATGTAGAAAAATTTACAGAGTCTCAGTTTGCTTAAAAAATTTCATACTGGCATGTGTTGAAAGCAAAGAACAGCTGTAGTACACAAAGTCCAACTTAACAGAGTACAACTTATTTGGGAGATTGAGGTCAAGTTCACTAAAAGTGGTGTATGCAAAAGGTGCCCAGATATTGGGAGGAGCTCAGAGGTGCACAAGATTCGGCCTCAGTACAAACCGATAGAAAATGGTCAAAAATACACTGGATAACAGAATGGACAAAGTAACTTTGATCTAGTTATTATTTCTTGGTTTTGTTTTTTAAAATTAAAAAAATTTCAGTTACGTTTGCTATTCAATATTATATTAGGTTCAGGTGTACAACATAGTGGTTAGACATTTATAGAACTTATGAAGTGATCCCTATAAGTACGGTATCCCCCTGAGATCATACATAGTTATTACAATACTGTTGACTATATTTCCTGTGCTGTATTTTACATCTCCATGATTACATTGTAACTACCAACTTGTACTTCTTAATTCCTTCATCTTTTCACCCAGTCCCCAAACTCACCTCCCACCTCACTCAGTTTGTTCTCTGTGAGTCTGTTTCTGTTTTGTTTTCTAGATTCCACATGTAAGTGAAAGGATACAGTATTTGTCTTTTTCTGTCTGACTTATTTCATTTAGCATAATACCCTCTAAGTTCAGCCATGTTGTCCCAAAACTAACTTTGATATAATTCTTATCAGGTACTATTCTGTGCACTTAATGCTTGTTTTTCCTTCAAGCAAAACTGACAGTTCTATGAAGTAGGTATTATCATTCCCACTTAATAGGGGAATAAATGGAAGCTTAGAGAGTTTAATAAATTTGGCAAATACCATACGTCTATGTAGCAGAACTAGAATTTGAACTTGTATCTGTTGTAACCCCCTCCTTCCACTAATCTTTATAAACATTTTTAGAGGAAGTGAAATAAATTCCTTTCCCCTGGAGGAACACTTTATAGGAATTGAAATCTCCAGGTGAAAAAATAAACCAATTTAAGAATCCTGTATTATTCACTTGTCTGCTTCTCCTGGTGTACAGCATCAGTGTTTAATGTTTGTGGGTGAATAAGTTTATGAATAAATGAATAAAAGCATGAATTCCTTTGCTGCTCTGATTGGATTCTGTAGTTTGGCTGAGGACCTCAGGGCAATCTGGCTTACATTTACAGCCATCGTAAGCCATCAGATGTGCCTTCTCTTCCAAATGCCACAAGCAGGTGCAAGAGAAGTTTGTTTAATGTGACATTTGTCTCAAATTACTTGTAAGCCAATAAAAATGCAGATTTTACAAATCTCACCATTGGGAGTTATATGCAGTTTTAAACCCTTCCTCCTCTACCCCCAATTGCCAGCCTCCATGTATTAGAATCCTACAAGATGACAATGTGGATGAGGTTCTGGGTATACTATAATTCTCTTTTACCTGCTCAACACCTTGTAAAGTTTTAAATCCCAGCTTTCACTACACAGCTGACAAAACAAAATGGAACAGGAGACATAGAACCAGAGACAGACTGATATAAGGACAGGGCACGTGATGGTAAAGGGGGAGGTGAGAAAGGAAAGGGGCACTTGGAGAGTCTTTAAATGGAAGTTCACATTCTAGCAAAAGTGGAGAGTTGTCCCTTGCATTCCTTTGCTAGAACTTCTTGTCCTCAGCTCATGGCATCCACTTGCTCTGCACTTTACAGCTGTGGGGTGGATCAGCTATTCTGGCACCATGGGAGGAAACACCACCAATACAATTTGCTCATTCTCTTGCCCTATAGTGATTTCCCCCAGCTGGTATTGCTTAAAACACCTATTTTCCTTATAACAAACACCATAGAGCGACTAGATTTACCTGTTTCAGACTTGCTTGCTTTCTTCTCAGCTCATTTATCCCATGGCGTTATTCAATCATTTAACAAGTTTGCTGAGGGTCTCTGTATGTCAGGATCTGTTCTAGGTGTAAATCCCTAGCACACTGGTACTTACAGGCGGGTGGGGGATTCTTGAGTTCTGTGCTTGCAGCTACTACATCAGGTGGTCACTCCCAACCTTCTGTTGTTCTTTCATTGCCATTTGCCTGGTGGTTGCTTGCTTCTTTACTCTAATGCACAGGGTGAAATCCAATGCTTTGGGAATAATGGATGATTCTAGTGAAGGAACTCTTGAATGTGTCTAATATCTTGGTGAGTTCTACATATATTTTTCAAAAACCTCTTGAGCCATATATTTTATATATTTACATTTTTGAAAAAATATTTTTTATTTTTTTCTAACAAAAAATAGGTATAATTTTGAGTGATTTACAAAACATGCTAATAATAGGGATTATGTACCTTTTTTGCTCCAAAGTGACTTTAAAAATTTTTTTATTGTATTTTTTCCATTACCATTTAGTCCCCTATACTCCCGTCTCCCCATAATCACCAAATCACCATAATCACCATGTTGTCCATGTCCTGAGTCCTTGCTCCTTCTCGCTCAATCCCCACACCGCCTAACCTCCCCTCCCTTAGCTGTCATCCTGCTCTCCATCTATGGGTCTGTCTCTATTTTGCTTGTTGGTTCAGTTTGTTCATTAGATTCCCCATGTGAGTGAAATCGTGTGGTATTTGAGCCATATATTTTAAACCAAGCAAAGCAAACCAGAAGGGGCTCATCGAAATTTTATGTCCTAAAGCAGGGGTGTCAAACTCATTTTCATCCAGGGTGGGGGCACGTCAGCCCAGCGGTTGCCTTCAAAGGGCCAAATATAATTTTAGGACTGTATAAATGTAACTACTCCTTACCTAGGGGCAAGGAGCTCAGCGCTGCCACCAGGTAGAAACAAGGTGCCAGGCTGGATAAAACAAGGTGGAGGCCTGGATTCAGCCTGTGGGCCTTGTGTTTGCCACCTGTGTCCTAAGGATTTGACCAACAGTCAGTGTCCTTTTTTCCTAGGAGCATTTGGTCAAAGGACAAGGTTGTTGGGTAAGTCCCCAAGCCTGGGGCAAATGCAGACTGCAGACTCAGCAGGGTGACTGAGTATGGAGCTTGACCCTTGTGAGTCCCCACTGCATGTCCTCCCGCCACACCTCAGGAGCAATGGAAGGAGGAGGTGCCGCCGGGTGTACCTGCTGCAATGCAGCAGCCGCCACAGCTGAAGTGACTTCATCACTCATGGAGTCTTTGATGCTTGAGGGCTCTTTCTTCTGATTAAAGTGCAACCTTCCTGAACCTTGAAGGGTATGGCTTAGAGCCTCTTCTGGAAACAACCCAGCCCAGCTCCCTCAGTTTACTGTTTCAACCCAGGTGGTGTGAGAATCTTTATCATCTGATTCTATGTCCAGTGTTTTTCTCCCCATTCATTTCTTTAGGATGGCTTAGCCCTTCTTGGACTTTTATTGTGTTTTACAATAGCAATCAAACAAAGGTAGGTTTCTCAGGTAGTTGAACTGGGGAAAGAGGTTGTGATAGCAGGGTAGTTGAGAAGCAGGGAGGTCTAGTAGGATAGAGGACTCTGAAATGCCAGGAAAGGAGGCCTGAGAGGTACTCTGCCTCCTTCCATTTTGATCAGCTCTGGCCTTAGTGAGGAGGTCTGGGCAGTCTGGTTCTGAGCGCCAGTAGGGTTTCGTGGGAAGGCCTGAGTAGGTTCCAGGCAGTCTGTGGGAAACAGGTGTGTGTGTGTGTGTGTGTGTGTGAGAGAGAGAGAGAGAGAGAGAGAGAATGACAGTGGAGGAATGTGATATTTATTTTGATTGCTTATTCACATTATTTGCAGATGATTCAAATCATGGGACATTTCCCTTAAAAAGTAAATTCTAAAGAACAATAGCAATAATAATAAATAAAAATTAGATCTAGAAATTGATGTGCATTGTTAAACATTTTTTTTCTTTGATTTTAGAGTTGGCTTTGGTTTCCTCTAAATCCTGGAAGATATAATGGAATATTGAAAATGGTTTGGAATAGAATATTCATTGTTGAGATTTTTAATTCATATCACAGATCGAGCATTCTGGCAGGAGCATCCTGAAATGTACAGAGCAATGAATTATCTCAGCCAGTGTAGAGTAGAGGGCAAGGCAAAATGGGGAGGGTATGGGCAGCGTGAAGTTTGGAAGCTGAGTTCACAGCCAGCACAACTGCTAGCCCGCTGTGACGATTTGGGCAAATCAGGGATCTTTCTATCCCAAAATTTCATGGTGCAGGTTAAAGTTTATATGAATTCCGAACAATCAGAACTCATACCTGCTTTAATAATTCAGAAAAGAGGGGTTTGTTTGGAGCTATTCTGATAGACATTGTTCATCTTTCTTTTTTTAAAAAAGATTTTATTTATTTATTTATTTTTAAATATATTTATTGATTATGCTATTACAGTTGTCCCATTTCCCCCCCTCACTCCACTCCATCCTGCCCACCCCCTCCCTTCCACCTTCCCCCCTATAGTTCATGTCCATGGGTCATACTTATAAGTTCTTTGGCTTCTACATTTCCTACACTATTCTTACCCTCCCCCTGTCTATTTTCCACCTATCATCTATGCTACTTATTCTCTGTACCTTTCCCCCCCCTCTCCCCCTCCCACTCCCCTATTGACAACCTTCCATGTGATATCCATCTCTATGGTTCTGTTCCTGTTCTAGTTGTTTGCCTAGTTTGCTCTTGTTTTTGTTTTAGGTGTGATCGTTAGTAACTGTGAGTTTGCTGTCATTTTTACTGTTCCTATTTTTTGTCTTCTTTTTCTTAGGTAACTCCCTTTAACATTTCATATAATAAGGGCTTGGTGATGATGAACTTCTTTAACTTGACCTTATCTGAGAAGCACTTTATCTTCCCTTCCATTCTAAATGATAGCTTTGCTGGATACATTATTCTTGGATGTAGGCCCTTGCCTTTCATGACTTGGAATACTTCTTGCCAGCTCCTTCTTGCCTGTAGGTCTCTTTTGAGAAATCAGCTGTCAGTCTTATGGGAACTCCTTTGTAGGTAATTGTGTTCTTTTCTCTTGCTGCTTCTAAGATTCTCTCCTTCTGCTTAATCTTGGGTAATGTAATTATCATGTGCCTTGGTGTGTTCCTCCTTGGGTCCAGCTTCTTTGGGACTCTCTGAGCTTCCTGGACTTCCTGGAAGTCTATTTCCTTTGCCAGAGTAGGGAAGTTCTCCTTCATTATTTGTTCAAATAAGTTTTCAATTTTTTGTTCTTCCTCTTCTCCTTCTGGCACCCCTATAATTCGGATGTTGGAACGTTTCAAGATGTCCTGGAGGTTCCTAAGCCTCTCCTCATTTTTCCAAGTTCTTGTTTCTTCCTTCTTTTCTGGTTGGATGTTTCTTTCTTCCTTCTGGTCCACACCATTGATTTGAGTCCCAGTTTCCTTCACCTCACTATTGGTTCCCTTTACATTTTCCTTTGTTTCTCTTAGCATAGGCTTCATTTTTTCATCTACTTTTCGAAAAAATTCAACCAATTCTGTGAGCGTCTTGATAACCAGTGTTTTGAACTGTGCATCTGATAGGCTGGCTATCTCTTCCTCGCTTAGTTGTATTTTTTCTGGAGCTTTGAAGCGTTCTGTCATTTGGGCCATTTTTTTTTTTTTTGTCTGGGTGTGTCTGTTAATTAAAGGGGCGGAGCCTTAGGTTTTCCCGGGGTGGGGTAACGCCGGTTGCTGCGCTGTGATGCTGTATGTGGGGGAGGGGCTGAGAGGGAGCAATGGCGCCCGCTCCACTCCACCAGATTTCAATCTTTCACTCTGCTACCCACAATCAAACTCAGCCCCTCTGGTGCTGGTTCCTGAGTGGGTGGGCTTGTGCATGCCCTAGGCTCCTGTGGGTCTCTCCAATGACCTCTCCTGTGAGGCTGGGAATCTCTCCTGCTGCTGCCCCAACCCCCATGGGCATTTTCAATCAGAGGTTTGCCTGGGTTGCGCGGTCTGCTTCACTCTCCGCAGTTTGTCTGGTTTATCTGTGTGCGAATGTGGGGCTGCGGGGTCCTACCCGCTGCTCTGCCTGCCCCGTTCTCCGCCACTCTGAGTCCGGCCCTCTCGGTTTATCTGTGCGCGAATGTGGGGCCGCAGGGTCTGCTAGTGGTCAGACTGCCTGCCCCATTTGTCCCACACTCCGCCAGTCTCAGTCCCGCCATGGCAACTCGAATCCTCTCCGCCCCCGCTGTCCATCTCCGCCCCTCCTACTGGTCTGGATGAATGTTTCTTTTTTATCTACTTGGTGTCAGACTTCCTTGCTGTTCGATTCTCTGTCAGTTCTGGTTGTGCGAGGAGGAGCAGTGTGTCTACCTACGCCGCCATCTTGGTTCTCTCCAACATTGTTCATCTTTCAAGTTAGTGGTAAAAAATGATGACGAGAACTCCAGGATCACATGGCTGAGGTTTAGAAATTTTATTCAATCACCAATAAAGACATTTTAAAACTAAATATAACGTTGGCCAGGTTTAGTTCCTCTATTTTGGTCACCTTTTAGTTAAAATGTTAGAGCAGCAATGTGTTTATCTTAGTTATAAGAGATCTAATGTCTGAATAGGGACATGATTAGAAAATTAACGAATAAGAAATTTCTGTTTCTATTGTAAAGGAGTCATAAACTATGTCTTAAATATAGTGACCAGTGCATGAAAGAATATAGTGAGCCTAGGATTCTGTCATGGAATACAGGGTTTGTTGTTGAAAGACTATCATGAGAATTCCAACATGCTTACTCATCGGCACTGATGCTTAAGAAGAGAGGGATATCTTAGTTGGAACAATTGCTCTTGAAAATAGAAGTGTAATAGGATTCTGATGAATTACTTTCCTAATTGTTCGTCATTATTCAAAATAATGTATTATGAAACTAATCTTTCCTCTTGAGGAAAATATTATTCAAGAAAACTTTGATTATAAAGGAAAGAAAAGCCACTTTCCTGTATATTGTTTTTTTCATTTTGTCTGTCCTTTTCATTTTCTCACTCCTGCATAGACCTTTCCCAATGTTTGGTTTGTTGTTCTGAGCCTGAGAGTTCAGGGGCTGCCTTTCTAACACTTTGAGTAAGCCTTTTCTCGTGTGATTGCTTCATATTAAAAAAGAGATAGATTTAAGATTTCTATTACAGACCCACTCATAATGATAGATCCTTTGGCTCTGTAATTTCACATATAGAACTTTGTTCTAACATGATAATCAAAGATAAAAAACTAAATCAGTGTACAGAGATGTTCGTGTAAGACTACATTTAAGAAAAATTGGAAATAGTGCCCAGTATGGAACAATAATTAGGTGACTATATAGGCCACACAGTGAAATTTTATGTAGGCATTAAAGTCACGTTTCATAGTACATTTAATGCTCTGGAGTTAAATGAAAAAGAGAAGCAGTATATAAAGAATGTAGAAGATATGTTCCTAATTTATTTTTCCATCGAATAACTCAAAATATTTTTAGGTATGCTTATGTACAGTGAGATTTTTCCCCTTTAAGATATATACTTCAATCTGTTTTGAAACATGTATACTGTCACGTAATCACCACCACAATCAAGGTGTTAGATTTTTACCACCCCAAAAGTTTCCTTTTGCCCCTTTGTAGTCATACTCTCTTTCTACTCCATTCCCTGACAAACTGTAGCTTTGCATTTTCCAGAATGCCTGGTAAATGACATCATTCAGCATTTTGCCTTTTGCCTGGGGCTTCTTTCACTTTGGCGATTCATTTGTGTTGTGTGGGTTAGCACCTCACTCCTTTTGTTGCCAAGCAGCATTGCAGTCTATGAACATGTCGCAGTTCGTTCATTCACCAGTCCACAGACACCTGGGTTTTTCGTTTTTCTGGTTGCGAACCATTTCTGTACTGGACATAATGTTTTTATTTCTCTTGGGAAAACACCTTGGGAGAAGGATTACTGGGCTATATAGTAAGCATATGTTTAAGAAAGTGTCAAATTGTTTTTTGAAGTATTTGTGCCATTTTGTATCCTCTAAGCTCATGGCATAGTCTATTTAAACATTTTAGCCCTTCTGATAGGGGTGCAGTCATATTTCATTTTCCTAGTGACTAATGTCAAGCATCTTTTCATGTGCTTATAAGCCATCCAGATGCCTTCTCTAGTAAAACGTCTAAATCTTCTAAAATTGGACTTTTCTTACTCTCGAGTTTTGAGAATTCATTACATATGCTGTATATAATTCCTTTGTCAGATTTGTGATTCGCCAACATTATCCCCAGATTATGCCTTGTCTTTCCATTTTCATGATAGTATCTTTTAAAGAGCAAACATTTAAATTTTATCAACTTAACCACATGTAGTTCTATTATTTATACTCTTTTATAATAAAGGTTTTAGTTTAGAATAGTTTTAGATGTATACAAGTGTTGCAAAAATAGCACAGAAAATTCCCACACTGCCCCACCCCCCCACCCAGCCTTTTCTCTCATTAATGTCAGTACAGTTCATTTGTCACAACCAAAGAATACAGTATAGGTTTCTTGTGCTCTAAGAAATCTTTGCCTGCCCCAAAGTCACAATGATTTTCTCTGTTTTTATTTGCCATTTAAAGACATTTTATATTTTTAGCTTTATTTATGTCTATAATATAGTTAATTTTTGTGTATGATCTGAGGTAATATGAAGTTTCTTTTTTTTTCTTCGTGGACATTCAGGTGCTCCAGCACTACTAGCTGAATAAATCTTTTAATTTACACACACACACAGTATTTATATACTATATATGTATATATACTATAGTATTTATGTACTATATGTACATGTATTTATATACTATATATATATATGCTGAAGTAAATGCTTGGATGCCAGCTTTATTTTTTTCAACTCCTATATTTTTTATGTTTCTACAGTTATCACGAGTAAGCAAAAGTTTTACGTGAGCAGACGCAATGTGATGAAGAGTGATAGTGAAAATAAATGCAGTGGAAAGTGAAGACAGAGAAGCTGGCCTCTGAAGGAGGGATCAGCGGATTATGTTGCTGAGAGGGTGACGGTAACTCAGTCACCCACATGTAGATTTCTGAACTAATTGCAAGCCTGGGAGGACTGGATCTGTTGTGGTTTCTCTTTTTCAATGTGTTCTTGTTCAGCAGTTAAGAATCCTGTATTTTTTATTTCCTTATCAACCTTTACAATGAATGCGCCCCACCCCCCATTACTTAAGATAACTTGAGTATCTGTTTCTTGAAACCTAAAGGAAACTTACCAGCAAAGTTTCATATGGACAAAGCAGGCACCTCTTTACCCAGTGAGGATGAATGACTAAAGAAAAACACGTGCTGACCCTAATACTTCTCCAGAGTTTGGCCTTCATCTGTGAAATTAGAGCTATATATTGTATTATAATGTTATATTTCTGATAGCTAAAAATATATTGCTAAGATCAAGGGATGATATACTAATATATTAATCATTTCTTTATTTTTAAATTTATTTTCCATGTTATTCCAGCTTCAGAGTTCTGAAAGCAAGTAAATTCTGATTTGTAGTGGACAGAGAGCATTAACACGTAGAAAATTTCTGAGCTTAGGCCAAGACTTGTACTGGTGACATTGGTTATCAAAGATGGCAAAAGGGTCACAAAGCTCAATTTTACATACCTGAGACATAGTATATCAGGTTAAGGTGATGGGCTGAATTTATAGGCCATTTCTGTGACTTTCTTAGCTGTGAGACCTTGAGCAGATTACAGAGCCTCCTTAAGCCTCAATTCCTTCTTCAGCAAACAGGGCTGATTGGGTGGCTTCCATTAAGTAATGTGAGTGGCACAGAGGAAGTGCTCAATAACAGTCAGCTCTTCACAGTACCCCCTAATATTCCCCAGCACTCATACCAGGGGGCCTGGCAGCCTTGTGTGCATGCCTGAATTTTTAGGCTAATTGTTCTCCTGGAGATGAAGGCCTCCCGTTTCACTGAGCCCTTGAGCCACCCCATCTGTTCAGCCGTCTTTGTGTCCCCGTGTGGGTTCCCTCCTCATTTTTAAGACCCTTAATTAGTGCTGGGTGATAAAATGATCAGCACCACCTGAGCATTAGTTATTAGCTATAAATGTGACTCCTCTGAGTAGCTATGGCATACTAATTATTTCCACATAAAGCTAGTTTTCTGTGGTTCTGATTACCTGCTAAATTATACCAGTGCATATATGACACTATTTTTTTTTCCTGTTTGTTTTGGAATCACTCACCTCAGAAATCTTGTTTCACTTTTTTTTCAATTTTTAACTCCAGTGCAATTTTTTTTAGCATCTTATTGGGAAGTTCTCTTTCTTCTATTTTCTGGCTCATGTTTCCTAAATAGCCAATTAATTGTTTAATAGCTGCTCTCTCTGGGAGGGTGCTGCTCTTTACCAGACATTGGTATTGTCATTCCAGTCCTAGCACGTTAATTCTCTCACTGACTTTCAGGTCCACGTGACAAAGGCAACAAATAGGCTAAAGAAGCTATTGAGTTGAAATAACTAGAAATACAATTCAACTAGGATCAGGTTAGCACTTCCTAGGGGCAGAGGGCATCATGATTAGGGCAGGAGACACGCAAATGAACCACAAATGAGCAGAATGGACTAGGTGTAAGAAAAGAGTTTTACCAGCTCTGAAATCAAGCTTTATTTTTATTAAACTATGGTGTAAGTGTGCAAAATAATATAAATATATTATTTTGGATGCTTATTTTAATTTTCACATTGAATCTCAGTGTTGGGGATACTGTTGGGAGTGGTGTATGTATACAAACTAACAGGGGTAGAGGTCTTTAGATCTGATGTTTTTCTTTACAACATTTTGTACAGTAGAAATATTTCAAAATTAATTTATAAAAACAGATTTAAGGACTGTAACTGAGAGGAAATTCAGTCAGGAGTATGGCAGTACTCCAGAGAGGCTAAAGTGACAGGGCAGGATTAGAGTGGGGGCAGTAAAAGGAGAGATGAGGACAGATTTGGGATTTTTTTAAAAGAGCTTTTTATGTTTAATTAATATGCTATAATTTTTTTCTTTGTTATATATACTGAGTTCTAACAACTGTGTAGAGTCATGAAAACACCCTCCCCCATCATAATACAGAAGAGTTCTACCCTCCCAGAATTCCCTCATATTGTAGTCAACCCTCCCCAACCCCAATCCCTGACAGCCGCCCATCTCCGTCCCTAGAGCTCTATCTTGTTTAACAATCATATAAATGGAACCTTACTGTATTTAACTTTCTGAGGCTTTTTTTTTTCATTCCACATAATGCCTTTGAGAAATATCCATGTTATCAATATTCATTCATCTTTTTCTGAGTATCATAACCATTCATCTCCTGAAGGATATTTGTGTTATTTCCAATTTTTGTCAATTATGAATAGAACTACTATAAACACTTGTATACAGCTTTTGTGTGAACATTAGTTTTCACTTCTCTAGAGTAAATACCTAGGAATGGGATTAAGGAGTCATATGATAAGTGAATGTTTAACTATATAAAGAACTGCAATGCATCCTGTTAAGTATTTTGTATTGTCTTAAAAAATCGTTTTAATAGGTGTGTGGCAGTATCACACTGTGGTTTTAATTTGCATTTCCCTAAAGTCTATTGTTGTCGTGCATTTTTGCATGTATTTAAATAATATGACATTCTGGATACGAGACCTTGGCTGGATATGTAATTTGCAGATATTTTCTCCTAGTCTGTAGCTTGTCTTTTGTTCTCTTACCTGTGTCTTTGACACAAGTTTAATTTTGATAGAGTCCAATTTATTGATTTTTTTCTTTTAAGTAAATTGATTTATAAAGCTTGTAACTTCAGATGTAAACTTTGTGCTCTTTGTTGGCATGCATTTGCTTTTATATACAAGCATCAGAATGTTTGCAGGTTTGTTGTTTGTGGTTGTAGAAGTTGTGCATCTTGCAACTCTAGGTGGCATGGTTATACGGCCTACAGTGGGAACGGCAACCCCAAGAGCTGTAAGGTGAACAACTTGTACAAGTATGTATGATCTCTGTGGTACCTTTACTGCACAGATTGCCGTCATTATTGTGGTTCTGTTTTACTTCTCCTGCCATTTATTTGTTACGATGTGAAGTCGATATTGAAGCTGTATTTAAGAAACTTGTGTATATGAACTATCCAAAGCTGAGTAACTTGTTCCCACTGACCGTTTAGCTAGCTGAATGCCTACCCTTGGGATTCCAGCAACATCATGCTTTTCCCTGTCCATAAATTCACATTTATGGGAATTGGAAACTCAGCCTGTTTTAGCGGTCTATACAGCTACGGTTTTGAAACTCGCTTCTAAACAAATGACCAAAACCTTAACATTTGTAGGATCATGCATTATAGAACTCTGAATTTACATAAAAAAGCAACAGAATATAAAGACAGGAATGCCGTTTGCAGGTAAAATTTTGGCTATGGGTATTACATTGTTAACTCTGTGGAGCTCTGAGTAAAGTCGGAGGTGGCTCAGGACTTTCTTCTGACACCGTGAGAAACCATTCAGTGTTTGAGAATTTTATATTCTGTATACTTGAGTGGTTGTACTTTTTTGTGGCCTGTTAAAGATGGGATCATAAACTGTTAACTGGTCAACAGTTAGTGTCAGGGCAGAACCAGAGAAGCTCCAACAGAACAGAATTGTTCTTGGTGTGCTGCTACATCATTGTCTTCATCCATTAACCTGCGCTCTAGAATGGGGCACTGTGAGACAGAGACAGGGAAGGAGGAACAAGTGTCCTGTTTAGGAGTGGCTTTTATTCAAAATAAGGCTGATTAGTTTTTATGTGGGGAAGGCACAGTGTCTGTCTGACTGTATCCTGGGAATGAATATAACTTAAATGGGGAAATTGTTAAGGAGGGTGTCTTTGTAGATGTGGACTTTGAAGGCTGAAAGTTTGGGAGGAGTGGGTGTGTAATATCACAGGTACAAAGACCCTTAAAGAAGGGATCACTGCTTGGAGAGTTCAAAGAAATGGTTTAAGGGATGAGGGGAGGGAATGATTTATTTGAAGGTTATTGATCCCACTCTAAGAAGTGATGACAACAAAGGGGTAGGACCAACAGGTGTTTTTTGTTTTGTAAATCCATGAAGGGATTACAGGGAAGGTGACATACCCTCGGTGTCTTTCACCTGCCTAGCTCCTTTATTGATAAGCCAAGTATGATTTCAGAAAGCAACCAGTTTTTCAGAAAGCATTGAATATGATGCTAGCTGTAAGGTTTTTAAAATTTTATAGATGTACTTTGTCAAGTTGATTTTCTCTATTCCTAGTTTATTAAGAAGTTTTTATAATTTTTTTTTTAGAATGGGGGTTGGATTTTGCCCAGTGCTTCTTTGTATCTATTGTTAAAATCATATGATTTTCTCCTTTAGCCTACTGATGTGATGGATTTCATTCATTGATTCTCAAATGCTGAAGCAGTCTTGCATACCTGCAATAAATCCCACTTGGCCATGGTGTATAATTATTTTTATACATTGTGGAATTTTATTTGCTAACATTTTACTGAGGACTTTTGCAACTGTGTAAGTGAAATATATGGGTCTGTAGTTTTCCTTTCTTATAATGTCTTTATTTCATTTTGTATTAGCTGATTTTTTAAATTCTGGCCTCATAGAATGAGTTAGAAACTGTTTCCTCTGCCTTAATTTTCAGAAAGAGAGTTTAGGGAATTAGCATCATTTTTCCTTTAAACATTTGTTGGAATTCACTGGTGAAACCATTTGGGCCTGTTGCCTTCCTTTTTTTTCGAAGGTTATTCATTCTTGATTAAATTTAATAAATATACGTCTATCCAGAAAATCTATTTTTCCTTGTGTGAGTGTTGGTACATTGTGTCTTTTAAAGAATTGGTCCATTTCATCTAAGTCATCAAGTTTGGA
The DNA here is from genome assembly GCF_022682495.2 of Desmodus rotundus. Lineage (NCBI taxonomy): Eukaryota > Metazoa > Chordata > Mammalia > Chiroptera > Phyllostomidae > Desmodus > Desmodus rotundus. The sequence continues at coordinate 48,530,005 of NC_071392.1, read as the reverse complement.
GGCATAGAGTTGTTCATGACATTCTTTTATTATCCTTTTTTTAAAAGATTTTATTTACTTATTTTTAGAGAGAGGGGAAGGGAGGGAGGAAGAGAAGGAGAGAAACATCAGTGTGCGGTTGCCTCTCACATGCCCCCTACTGGGTATCTGGCTGGCTACCTAGACATGTGCCCTGACTGGGAATCGAACCAGTGACTCTTTGATTCACAGACCAGTGCTCAATCCACTGAGCAACACCAGCCAGGACTTTTTTTATTATCCTTTTGATGTTCATGGAATCAGTAGTGGTAACCTCTCTTTCATTCCTGATATTAACAAAATTTGTGCCTTTTTTTTTTTTCTTGAATAACCTGGCTATAGATTTTTCAATTTTATTGCTCTTTTAAAAAACCAGCTTGTGGCATCTCTATTGATTTTATCTATTGATTTTCTTTTTTTATTTTTCTTCTGCTTGCTTTAGTCATCATTTGTACCTTCCCCTATAGTTTCCTGAGGTAAAAGTTTACGCTACTAATTTTGGATTGATTTTTCTTCTGTGCATTCAGTGCTGTAAGTTTTACACAGTTTCACACATTTCACTATAAGTTTCACACATTTTTAAAGGTTGTATTTTCATTTTGTTTAGTTCAAAATACTTTTAAATTTCTCTTGACATTTTTCCACTGACTCGTGTTATTTAGAAGTATGTTGTTTAATCTCCAAATATTTTGGGATTTTTCCAGCTATCTTTGTGTTATTTATTTCTAGTTTAATCCTACTGTGCCTGAGAGCATACTTTGTATGATTTGTATTCTTTTAAATTTGTTAGGATATGTTTTATAGCCCAGAGTGTGGTCTCTCTTGGTGAATGATCTATGTAAACTTGAGAAGTATGTTTATTCAACTATTGTTAGAGGAAGGATTCTATAAATATCAACTGGCTCTAGTATAGATCCAGTTGATTGACGCTGTTGCCTCAACTATAGTTGACCCTTGAACAATATGGGGATTAGGGTCACTGAACCGCTGTGCAATTTATGATTTTTGACTCCCCCCAAACTTAATACTGACAGCCTACCTCTTGACTGAAAGCCTTACCAATAACATAGCCGATTACCACATATTTTGTATGTTATATGTATTATATATTATATTCTTACAATAAACTAGAGAAAAAAGTGTTAAAATCATAAAGAAGAAAAAATACATTTATAGTACTTATCGAAAAAAAATCCACGTGTAAGTGGGCCTGTGCAATTCAAGCCAGTGTTGTTCAACAGCCGACTGTATGTCTTCACTGTATGTATCCACCTTCTGGATCTGTCAGTTACTGATAGACGGGTGCTAAAGTCTCCAATTATAATAATACATTTTTCTCTTTCTTTTTGTAGTTCTATACATTTTTTCCTCAATATTTTGATGCTCTGTTAATTGATGATCTGGTGTCTTCTCAGAAAGTTGACCACTCTATTGTTATATAATGACCCTCTTTATTCCTCAGAATTTTCCTTGTTCTGAAGTCTGCTTTGTTTCAAATTAATATTGCTCCAGCTTTCTTTTGATGAGTGTTCTCATAGCATATCTTTCTTTATCCCTTTAATTTTAATCTATCATCAGTATCTTTATATTTAAAATGAGTTTCTTGTAAACAACGTAAGAGTTGGGTCTTGTTTTTCTTTTTTTGTTTTTTTTTTAATCCTCTCTGACAGTCTCTGACTTTTAATTGACCATTCACATTTGATGTGATTATTGATATAGTTGGATTCGTATCTATCATGTTTGTAACTCTTTTCTATTCATTGCACTTTTACTTTATTTCTTTTTAATCATCCCCTTTTCTGCCTTTTCTGATTTGAATTGAGCAGTTAATGTTATTTTATTTCTTTCCTCTCTTAAGCATATCAATTATACTTTAAAGGAAATTTAGTGCCATTTATTTATTTATTTATTTATATTTATTGAGTGATACTGAGCAATAAAATTATATAGGTTTCAACTATACAATTCTATAATACATCATTTGTTAAGTGTTTCTAATATACATTTCCCACTAATCTAAATCCACTTTCAAATAACAGTACACCACTTCGTGGGTAGTGCAGGCACCTCACAACAGAGTCTTCCCAATTCCCCCTCCCCAGCACAGCTGCCAGCTATTCCCCCTCCCCAGCACAGCTGCCAGCTATTCCTCCTCCCCAGCACATCTGCCAGCTATTCCCCCTCCCCAGCACTGCTGCCAGCTATTCCCCCTCCCCAGCACAGCTGCCAGCTATTCCCCCTCCCCAGCACAGCTGCCAGCTATTCCACTTATGCAGGTAGTACCACCACCCAATATATTGCTGCCGTTATTATTCTGAACAATGATTATCAGATCAATTAATAATAAGAAAAATAAAAGACTTTATTTTACCATCATTTATTCCTTCTCTAAGGCTCTTCCTTTCTTTATGTAGATCTGAATTTTTTATCTATTCTATATAATTTTTCTTCTCTCTAAAGAACTTCTTTTAACATTTCTTGTAAGACAGGTCTACTAGGGATAAATTCACTCAGTTTTTGCTTGTCTGAGAAAGTCTTTATTTTTCCTTCATTAGTGAAAGAGAGTTTTGCTGGACAGAATTGCAGATGGGTGGTTTTTATCCTTTCAACCCTTTAAATGTTTTACTCCACTTTCTTCTTGCCTGTATGGTTTCTGAAGAGATGTCCTACAAAATCTTTTTCTTATCTTTTTTTCTCTGTAGGTAAGGTATTTTCTTCTTTCTTAGAATTTCCATCTACCTGTTAACATTACCTATCTGTTCTTAAATCTTGTCTATTTTCTTTCCATTAGAGCCCTTAACATATTAATCATAGTTAAATTCCCTAACTTTAAATTCCCAAATCTCCTTATCTCTGAAGTCTGGTTCTGATATTTGCTTTGTATTTTCAGACTCTTTTCCCCTGATCTTTTAGTGTGCTTTGTAATTTTTTGTTGAAAGCCAGACATGCTGTGCTGATAATAGGAAGGGTAATAAAGTGATTTTAGTGTGAGGTTTTATGTTAAACTGGTAGAAGATAGGCTGTGTTTAATATTTGCTATAGCTGTAGGTTCTGGGGCTTCAGATTTTCCCCTCCTTTGTTGTTTTTGGAAACTCTTTTTAAATAGAGTCTTTGTCTTACATCTCTCTTAGTTGAAAGCTACTATTATTATACTGGAGCCCTGTTATGGTGCTAAGAGGTTGGAAAAGGAAAGCACTTTACGATCTTATAATTAAATCTCAATTTTTTTTAGTGGTCTGAGTCTCAGCTATGATCTTCAGAAGCATTACTCAGAATTTTTTTCTCTCCTTATATGAGACAAGAAGGCTAGAGAGGGCTGGAGTTGTCTAATTGCCCTCCAACTAGGTTGGATAAGCCTCTGATAAAGCGCTCTCCATGCCTTTGTACGGAGAAACTCTGGGTATAGTTCAAAGTGAGTACTTTTTCCCTTCCTCTGCCAGAATCATAAGAGATTTCGTTCTGTAACCTTCACCCTGTGAACCTGCTCCTAGAGGTAAAACCTATAGATGTGTGGCACCTCCCCTAAGACTGGGCCCCCAGAGATTTTAACTTCCCAGTTAGTGTACATTCAGCCTCCAGGAATTCATCAGTTGTGGTTTAATGGTTCCTATCAGTTACTGGCTCCAGGGGCTTCTCTTCCCAGTATGCTGATCTCAACCTTGATTCTCTGTATTCTCCAGTCTCTATGAATTTTGGGATGGCAGTTTGCCATGTGACCTCAATTTTCTGATGGATCTAAGAAAAGTCATTGATTGTCAGTATGTTCAGCTTTTGTCTTGTTCTGAGGATGGCAGTGATGACTTTCAAGTCCTTTGTAGGTTAGAGTTGAAACCAAAAGCCCTCATTGTATTTTATTTTCATGACTCACTTTAAAAATTTATGTGCAGTATAATTCACTCTTTTGGTGTATAGCTCTGTGTTTTGAGAAATGCAAAGAATCATGTAGGCATCACCACAACCAAGATAGGGAACAGTCCCTCACCAACAAGATTCCCTTGTGCTATCTCTGATCAGCCTCTCTCCACTCCCAACCTCTGACAACTGCTGATCTATTTCATAATTTTGTTTTTAAGTCTTCTGTGGGATTAAGAACACTCTGGGACTGTCATGAGATATGTTTTTTTGGCCATTAATGGGTCAAATAAGAAAACTTGTTAGGGTGGATCCCAGGTAATATAATGTACTATGCTCCCAATTCTGTGCTGTCACTTAAAAAATAAAACAAAACTAAACAACAAACGATTAGCAACCATCAATAAAATAAATTAAAAATAAATTCAGCAAAAGTTAAAAGATAGCCAACATGGTTTTAAAAGTTTGTTTTAAAATAAATTTCAAAGCTTTCCTTTGAAATATGCAAGTGAACAGTCATATACAAGTACTTTGTGCAAAGCAGGTAACTGAGATGATTATGCAGTACCTCAAGGGTATCTTATGATATTGAGCTGGGTGAACTTTGAACATGACTTAGTCACCTCAGGAGAAGTCAACTCACCAGCCACATCCAACATAACACTTGTTTTTGTATGGCCCACAGGCTGAGAATGAATTTTTATATTTATAGATAAGTAGAAAAAAGATTTCATAGCACATGGAAGCTATATGAAATTCAAATTTTACTGCCCACAATAATGCTTTGTTGGAACACAGCCAGGCTCATTTGTTTACATACTGTCTTTGTACTCTCAAGTCTTAATGGCAGAACTGCGTAGTCATGATAGACTTTACATGACACTCCCATCGCATTGCCTGATATCTGGCACAGAGCCAGTTGTAGTGATGCCGCTGTAATTCAACATCATTTCAATGTCACGATGACATCCTCCCTGCTTCGTTTCTTCCTTCCTTCCCTTTTTTCTGCTTACTTACTTGAATTTTTCTTACTTACTTACTTACCCCCATTTACTTACTTGAATTTTTAGTAAATACCCATCACGTCAAAACAAGAAAGGAAAAGTGGATTTGACTATTATGCTTTTAGGAGTGAGGATTATTTTGTTACAGAATTTGATGGCAAAGCATTTTGCTGACTGTACAGTGACATTATAGTTGTGCTAAAAGAATACAGTGTATGTCAACATCACTAGACCAAACAATCATCCCAATATTCCCAGCTCACAGGACAGCAATGGTTAGAAATTAGAAAAACCTAAAACAGAGTTTCTCATCACAGCAGAATTTCTTCACAAAAGAGTTCTGAGTGGCTCATTTGTAATCCAAGCAAGGGGAGCTGTTTACCAATGGCGGAATAACGGAAGTGTGATTGATGGCAGCAGCCAAAGACATATGTCCAGAGAAAAGAAACTTGTTTTAGACTTTTAGCCTTCCAGTGAGAGAAGTTGCTCAGAGAAATGAAGATACCGAGAGCAATATCACTAGTCAATTAAAAAATAAGACAAATAATTTGGAAGGTTTTTCTTGGCTCTTGATGAGCCCACAGATATTACTGATACTGCTCAGTTGATGTTATTTATTCAAGGAGTCACTGCAGAGTTTGAAGTGACTGGAGAATTAACCTTGATAGACTATCTGCAAGTGAGAATATCTTCAAAAATTTTGAGAAAACTATTTTAGTACAACCTCAGGGGGAATCTGCTAAAATGTGTTGCAGTCGATAGTAGCAAAAATGTGTGTGGATCATTAAAAGCTTATTTGGATAAATTTACAAAGCTTGAGAAAATATGAGGTGTTTATAGCCTGTGGTTATTAATTGTGTTATTCATTAACAGGTGCTTTGCAGAAAATAATTGCATCTTTGCTTTTGTGGACATAACCATACTTAGTTCCATGGATTTTTGTCAGAAAAAGAAGCTGAATATCCTGATTTGTGCCACACAGCAGTTCAAGACAGTGGTAAAGTTTTATTATGATTTTTTTGAGATTGGGGCTAAGATTATTAGTATTTTTTTATTTAGGGAGAGGGGAAGGGAGGGAGAAGGAGAGGGGGAGAAACATTGATGTGAGGGAGAAGTGTTGATTGGCTGTCTTCTGTACATGCCCCAACCAGGAACCAAACCCACAACTGAGACATATGCCCTTACTGGGAATCAAACCAGTGAACTTTTGGTTTGTCAGACAATGCCCGGCCAACTGAGACACACCTCCTGGGGCTGAAGTATTTTTAATGAGAAGAACTGCCGTCAACTACTACTGTTGAACACTAAATGGCTTAGGGATTTAGTTTTTGCTGATGTTTCTTAATGAATTCGACCTAAAATTAAAGGGCAAACAGTGTTCATGTGAGAAACTTAACACTGCTATAAAGTTGTTTTTACAACTAACATCATGTAAACATCAGGCTGCCGCGTACACTTCCAGTGGTATCAAAAGGTAAAACAAGGAACCACATCTCCATTTCCCTGAAAATTTGCAGTGGACATATTTTCTGAGTTCAACCTGCAGTTCCAGCAGTACTTCTTAGACTTCAATGCAAATGCAAAGAAAATTTCTGTATTTCAATATTCATTTAAATGAGCAATGGAGGGGTTTCCACCTAGCCTTCAATTGGTAGTGATTAATCTGCAACGTGATGATATGCTAAAAGACAAATATCTATAGAAAAATTTAAGAGAACCATAAATGTCTTGTAATCAATATGTTCAATTAAAATTATATGCTCATGAACTGATATCTGTATTTGGCAGTACAAAGATGCAATATTCATCTCTGAGTTGAAGTACTCAATGTGGTAACATCTCATTACAGATCAGCCCTAACAGATGAGCATTAGCAGTCAGTATTGATAATAGACCGATTACATTTGAACCCCAATTAAGTGAAATGTTATCACCCCTGAATTTTATTATTCTCATTATAATATAAATTATTATTATATTTTGAATTTTATCAGTAAAAAACATGTGGAAGTTTGTTTTCTTTCTCATTATTCAAGTTCTTACATAAAAACTCTGACCTGGACTACTCTTGTCTCCCTGTGTGCCAGAAGTCAGTCCAAGGCCCTCAAATGGGGAAGTCCCAGGCACAGAGCCAACAATCCATAAAGATCTTTGCACATTACAAATGGAACAATGAAAGCTTTTAGAATTTGGTAAGCTGACCTGTCAGTGAAACTGTCTCTTAGTAAAACCTGGCACATGAACAAAATAGGGTGCCTCTTTTCCCTCATATCTGTATTAGTGTTTTAGGGCTGCCACAAGGGTACAACTGGTGGGGTTGAAACAACAAAAATGTATTGTTCCATAGTTCTGGAAGTCAGAAGTCTGAAATCCAAGTATTGTCATCTCTCTGCTTCCTCTGAAGCCTCTAGAAAAGAATCCTATTTGCCTCTTTCTAACTTCTGGAGGTTGCTAGAAATTCTCAGCATTCCTTGGCTTGTAGCTTCATCACTCCAATTTCTACATCCGTCATCACTTGGCCTTCTTTCCTGTGTATCTCTGTATCCAAATCTTTCCTTCTTGTAAGGATACCAGTCACATTGCATTTAGGGCCCACTCTACTCCAGTATGACCTCATCTAAACTTAATTAATTTAATCTGCAAAGACCCTATTTCCAAAAATTTGTATTCTCAGGGTCTAGATAGATAGGAATTTGACAGGGGTTGGGGGGTGGGGCACAATTCAATGCTATATTTTAGCAGTGAGAAAGGAGAAAATGATTGGAATGTTGGCTGACCAGAAAGCTTCAGGAGCTGTGGTAGACAGGTACCTCTGTCCCAAAGCATTCACATCCTAATCCCTGAAATATAGGAATATTTTCCTTTATATGTCATAAAACTTTGTTGATGTAAAGTTGGGATTTTGAGATGGGGAGATTATCCTGGATTATTTAGAGGTACCCAGTGTAATCATAAGGGTCCTTATAAGAGGGCGGCAGGGGGGTCAAAGGCAAAAGAAGGAGATGGAATTATAGAAGCAGAAGTGGGAATGAAGGGCTTTGAAGATGAAAGAAAGGGCAATGAGCCAAGAAATGCCAGTGGCCTCCAAAGGCTGGAAGAGAAAAGAAAATAGATTCCTCTGGGGCTTCCAGAAGGAACACTTTCCTACTGACACTTGAATTTTAGCCTCATGAGAGTCATTTCAGACTTCTGACAGAAATGTAAGAGAATAAAATAGTATTGTTTTAAGCCACTAAGTTTGTGGTAATTTGTTACAGCAGCCAAAGATAGCTAATACAAGGAAGAGGGCTAGTTAAGGTGGTGCCATAGCAGGCAGGGTGAGTCCTGACTGCATATGAAGGACTGAAAACAGTAGCCGGAGGGTAACCTGTGAGGAGAGTGGGGCAAACAGCAGAGAGATGGAGGGAAGGGCTGATGCAAGAAAGATCACGCAGGAATGTCTGTGTGCATCTGGGCAGATGAGGAATCAGAAATACTGCTTCTGCTCTGTCACAGGAATGTGTGCTGTAGCAGATAATTTAAAAAGACAGGCCAGTTCTGGTTTTGGTCTGAAATTTTCAATAAAAATCATTTAAGCTTGTAAAAAGAGATTTTTTTTTTAAATTAACAACAGCACTTAGGATCTACACATAGTTTTTCAGGTTCAAACAATGATCTTCAGAATCATTGTCCCTCCAGATGGCCTCCCCCAGATGCTCTGGTTCACTTTACAAAACACACAGATGTTGAAAGGCCCTCTCAAAGTCTTGTATCTGGGGGTATCAAAGGCTCCACTTTGGCTTGAGATGCTAAGAGATATTTGTAGCCAGGCAAACATTTCATATGTGGGATGTTCCCTGAAAAGGAGGATTTGCCCACAAGTAAAGTGTCAGGCAGGACAAGGAAGCGGAGTGTTAACCACTGGCTAAGGAGCTCGGATCAGAGTCTCTCAGCTAAAAATAAACGCTCTGCTGGCCAGCTCATTCTGTCATGATCCCAGACTTCTGAGGAAGCAGTAAATGCTGAAATTATTTCTCACAGACGCAGTAAGTTAGGAGAACATCGTGCCAAACAGAGGAGAGAAGATCAGACACCCAGAAAAGGACTTCAGGACTGTTTCAAATGTATAAAACCGATATTTAAAAAAAAATTATGGTAGATACAAGTTTCTTTTAACACTTGATTTCATTTATTTATTTTAAAGAGAAACACTGTAAGGCAAGAGAGACTCTGGAATTGTGTCCCCAGAGATTCTAAAAAAATAATAAATTAAAAAAGTAATAAGATGTATATCTTCTTGGGATGGATATAGGGAGTTGCTGCCTGCCTGATCACAGAAAAATAAATGAGATCAGAACTTTATAAACTTGGCTGACAATGGTTCTGGAGCTCTTTTTTCCAATTAGAAAGCTTAAAAAATTCTGATCCCCAGGCCCCAAATCCTGATATTCTGATATAGTTGGCTGAAAAAATGGGACTACATGGGGTCTACAGTTCCTTGGAATTGTAAAAATTCCTTGATTAACAGAAATTGTATAATTATGATCACTTAATTTTAATAAAATTATGACTAATTTTATAGTTATGATTAAAATCTTACATTTTTGACCACTTTAGTGGATGGAATTCTTTAACAGATTTTATTTAGCAAACATTTATCACATACTAAGCATGCAGCCTTACCCTTAAGAAACTCCTGTTCAGTAGGGAAGTGACACATGTGAAAAGTAAGAATTCTCATGCTAGGTGGCATGTACCAGTATAGAATTATGCTTAAATTAAAGAGGCAGGAGAAAGGGAGGAGAGGTTAGGGTTATTCAGGGTGGGGTGAGGGGTGATAAAGAGATAAGAGAAGGCTCTGGTCTTATCTGAGTTTGGAAAGCTAACTACAGTTTGTCAGGTTGGCAGGCAGAACGGGCATTTCTGGACCCAGGAAAAGCACGTGAAAAAGCATAGACATGAGACAGCATGTTCAGAATATGACCACGAGTATTGCTGGAGGCTAAAATTTGGGAGATACAGCAGGAGCTGGGAATTGGCAGAAGATAGGAAGTGAGGCTAGTGAGTCAGGCTGCCCCCCAGAATAATGGTGGACCTTTCAACCTTTCAAGACTCAGACGGCACCTTCTAGAGTGGATGGACAAGAGTCAGAGGGTTCTCAGAGCTGGGACGTGATCAGACTTGCTGTTCTCAGGATCTGTCTGGAAGCCCCGGGCAAGGTGAGCCTAGGAGGAGTGAGACTGGAGACAGGGAGATGAAGAAGGAGGCTGTTGTGAAACCTAAGTGGAAGACTTGAACTAATAATAGAGATACAGGAACAAATGTAAAATACATCAGGGAAGCAAAATAAACAAGCTCTGGCCAATGGGTGATAGGTACAAGAGGAGAGAGACCAGGAGTCAAATTGATTTCCAGGTTTTCTGTTTGAGCAGCCATCTGGCTTGTGACACCCACCAGGCACTAAACATTGAAGCACAACTTTTTTTTATATAATGAGTCATACAGCAACAGGTATCTTCAGGTCACCTGTCTCAAGTGTATGGATGTGGAGATAGGAGTATGTAGTATGTGTGTAGGTTTCAGGGTAGAATGGGGGAATGAACTAATGGCTTTTGCTTTGTTTTGTTTTTAATCATGGTCAAATACAAGAACATAAAATTTACCATCCTAACTATTTTTAAATGCACAATTCAGCTTACTTACATTGCTGTGCAGCTATCACCACCATCCATCTCCAGAACTCTTTCCATCTTGCGAAACTGAAACTCTGACCCATTAAATAAAAACTCTTCATTCCTCTCATCTCCAAATCCTAGCTGGCACCATCTTTCTACTTTCTGCTTCTATATTAGGTGGAATCCTACAGTATTTGTCTTTTTGTAACAAGCTTATTTCACTGAGCATAACGTTCTCATGAGTCATCCTAGCATATGCCAGGATTTCCTTCTTTTTTAAGGCTAGATAATATTCTGTTGTATTACATACATTTTGTTTATCCACTTATCCATTATGGACACTTTGATTGCTTCCACCTTTTGGCCATTGTGAATAATGCTGCTATAAACATGGGTGTACAAACAGCTCTTCAACACCTTGCTTTCAATTCTTTTGGATATATACCCAGAAGTGCTATTGCTGGATGATATGGTAGTTCTACTTTTAATTCTTTGAAGAACCATCATACTGTTTGCTTCAGTGGCTGTACCTTTTCACATCTTAACAACAGTACACAAGGGGCTCCGATTTCTCCACCTTCTCACCGATACTTGTTATTTTCTGTGATTTTTTTTGTTTTTAATAGAAGCATCATAATGGGTGTGAGGTAGGATCTCATGGTGGTTTTGCAGTGGCCTTTTGCTCCAGCTTCCATTAGTTAAAACAGCTACAACCTCAACCCTAAAATCGTCCCTGATAGTTCAGTGGTCTGTGGGGTTTTCTGATTTACTGCTCTTGCTCTTGCTTTTACCTGGTCACTGTTGTGATACCCCTGCTAGACAAGGATGTCATACTATTGCTGAGCCAATATCCAAAATGGCCACTCTTGCCATCTTTTAAGATATTCCCACATTGGCATGTGGCTTCTTATTTTTCTGCTCCAACAGCCATAAAGCTGGGCTAGGCAACCACCCTCCTCCCACTGTCCATCAGTTCCCAATAGAGCTTGTGTTCACAGCCTCTTTTCTGCTGATGCTCTGAACCAATCATTTGACTTGCATTTCAGTCCATTGCTACCCACTCTCTAACTATCTGACACATGAGGAAGGGCCAGAAGATAAGGTGGAAGATACAAAACTGTGCTGCACTCCAACACTGCCCCTCTTTGCAGGCTTACCCTGTTCCCCATCACTCCCTTCTCCCCTGGTGCAAGTCCCTTCCCCAGCCTGGATATTGTCCTAGAAATGAAGAGCAGACCCAATTTCCACCCACTTGTAGCCTTAGCCCTGCAGGATGGCTACCAGCCCCACAGGTCCCAACCACTGTCCATGTGAAACTTATGGGGCTTATCTGCATATAAACCCCTGGCAGGCCTACTTGGAAATCCTGAATTCAACAAGGATATGAGCATAGATCTTCCTGCCGCCCTCTTCCTTTGATGTCATAGGAATTTTAGGCAAGGCTACTAGAATTTAAACATATTCTTGTGTCTAATATAGAAGTTATTTATGTTGTAAAGGTTATTGCAGTAGGTCAAAGTAATATTTTCTGTAAGTTATTTCCTACTCACTTCTGTATTCATACTTGAGGCTTGGGGGTCTGTATTAGTTTCCTAGAGTGATGCCACTAGTTACCACAAAGTAGGTGGTTTGACACAGTAGACATTTATTCTTTTACAATTCTAGATGCCAGAAGTACACAATAAAAGTCTCAGCAGGGTTAGTCCTTTCTGGAGTTTCTGTGGAAGGGTCTATTCCATGCCTCTCCTCTAGGTTCCAGGAGCTGCCCACAACCCTTGGCACTCTACGGTCTTGGCAGTGTGACGTACCGCCAGTGTCTGCCTCCGTCTTCACATGTTCTTCTTCCCAGTGTCCTTGTATTAAATCTCCCTTTTCTCTCTCATATAAGGACACTGATTTTTAGATTTGGGTCCCACCCTAAACCCAGGATGATTTTGTCTCAAGGTTCTTAATCAATTATGTCTGCAGGACCCGTTTTCCAACTAGGATCACATTTACAGGTAGGGGATTAGGGTTTAGATGTATCATTTTGGGGTCACTATTTAACCCACTACAAAGCCCAAAGTTATTTCTCTACCTGCTGTGACCCAAAACAAACACCCCAACTTATCTGATTATTTGCCATTTGGAATAAACTAAGAGATAGTTCCCTTTGCCTTTAAGGTTAAGAAGATCATTTGTGGTGGTCTGAAGAGTACTTTTATTAATGGGGGTTTAGAGTCATACACACACACACACACACACACAGAAAACATTTTACGGTAATTTTCTACTTTAAATAATTCTCCCATTTTCTGAGGTGAATTCCCCTCTGAATTTTCCACAGGACATTCCATCCTCTACATTCACTCATAATTGGACGCTCATTTCCAAAGAGTGTCTCCTACCTCTATTCCTTAAGGTACAGGCAGATCGGACATAGGGAATGCCTCTTCTCAGCATGTTCCTTCCAACTCCCGCAGAGTCCAGCTATGGCCACGTGCTCTTCCTGTTCAGAAGCCGTCAGGAAAGAGCAGCTGGGGTGCTGGAGGTCTTTAGAGTGGTTAGTTCTCATGTCTCTTGCCCCACAGGCTTTGCCATTTGATAAACTCTGTTGCAATAATTAGTTTCCACTTAATATCTAAGAAGAATTATTACCTGCATATAACATTCCAGATTGATGACTTGTAACTTTTTAACAAAAAATGATGCAAAAATGACTTTTTTTTTGCCTTTCTCAAGCTCTTTCTGAACAGAATCAAATAGTCACTCCTGGAAAAGACTGTGAAATAAGGGTGTCCTGGCCAAGGGAGAATAATCTAAAGTCTACAGAGACCAGACATAATACCCAACAAGGAAACAAGGTCTCCTGGGTGAAATAAGGATGACAAGGAGATGTGGAAGTCAAGAGGGAGAGATAGGGAGAGAAAGATGTTGCCAGCCTGTTTCTAATAACGCTTGCCCTGTTTGCCACAAGGGGCGAGAGGCCAACACAAAGATGGAACTGTTCTAATGGTTGCCTTAGGTTCTGTTCCTTTTGCCCAGCACTCATGCCCACTCTGTGTTAGCCAATGCCAAAGACAAAGACTAGAAAAATAATAGTGGCTGATTATCACTGAAGGGTCCCTTGGCCTCAATTGTGAGTATGCAAAATACAAAGTTTGTTCTCATATTATTTAGTCATTAATTATTGTATTATTTTCCATAGGAACAGCTGTAAACCTACCTTTGCCCCACCCTCTATATAAAACTTCTGCATATAGTAGTTCTCTTTTTCTTAATTCTTACAGTGTGCATTTCTCTCTAAAATAGTCTCTTGTTTAAAACTTGACTTTAAGGTCCATAAAGAGAAGAATTTAACTGCATATCCCAACTCAGGATTACCTGGCAGGTCCCCTACTTTTTTCCACAACATCTCCCTTCCAGGATTCTTCTAATGTCCAAGTCTGAAGAAGTTTTAAAGCTTTCAAGCAGTCTCCTGTATCATGCCAAGTCAACTTGGAATTCTCTCCCTGACAGTGCTGCATTTCCTTGCATATTTATGGTTGTAGTGTATTGAGGACTTCCAAAGGAGCCATTATTGTCCTTACACATGCTTCAATATTTGCTTACCCAGCCCACAGACTCCCTGACACATACCAGAGAGCTGCATACATTCCCCAAGTATGTGGATGAAAGGCTATTTTTTGTTATTTGGGTCAGACACATGGTATTTATAAACACCTTAATTTGATTTTAGTTTTCTTTTTAATCCTAAGGTCTCTCCACCCAAACTTGGGATCAGAAAACATTTGATCCCAAATGTTTAGAGGTGGAAATTCCACAATGGTATGCTAATTTCACAAAGATTACATTGTGGATGTTTTAAAAGAATTTATTCCATCAATTACTACTGCCAACTAACTTTGCGACTGTGGGCACATCATCTCTCAGAGTTTACTATTCTCATTTGTAAATGGAGCTGTAATACCTATGTTCAGGAAACTAGTATGATTACAGATGATGCCTGTGAGGGGTGTGGCAGGCAGCCTGGCAGGCACACTCAATAAACACCGTGCTGTTGTTATGAGTTCCTCATACTTCTCACTACTTCCGTGTGCATTGTATCTCAAGGATGGGGCCTTTTGTAGGTCAAATGGCATCCATATGGAGGTATCCAAAATGCAAAGTTTTTTCTTCTATGCTTGAGGGATATGTAAACTCCTATTTACATATGAATGAGGCCTAATTACAGTAGTAATCAAAGGAGTTACTAAATGTGATGATAAAGAATTTGGGGATTTGAATCAATACTGTAGTGTAGCCCACAGAGAAGTAGTTGAAATTCCTTCCATTTTATGCTTTGTAGATATATTTATTGCAAACCTTAGGTGTCAAGGTGCAAGGCTCAGGTACACAGTGATGAATCAAATACACACGGTCCATATTTTCATTATTCTGTCACAGAATGGACCTGTGAGGGGGTACACAAAATACTATTACCGAATGGGCCCCCTTCTCCCAGGGTCCACCTGTACTAGGTTCACCTTGCCCACCACCAGGGAGATATAGTTCTCAATGCCAGAGATTGGTGAAAAGGAAAGGAACTCTTCATTCAAAAGTTATACAGACTTAGAGTAATTTTAATGTCTTCATTAAAATCCCAAAGTCCCTTAAAACACCCACAAACACACACAGTCCTTCTTTTCCCTCTTTGCCTACTCAGGGGTACCATATCTCAGGAAAAGAAATAGAAGTCCGTGGCTTTGGTAGCCCCCAGTTCCTCCCAGCCATCCATGCTCGGCTGGCAGTCCTCCCTTGGTTCCTGGCACCATCAGCTGTGTCTCTGGGATCTTCAGCTCTTAATCCAAACCTGCGTGGTACTTTCTCATGGCCCACCAGCAAGAGTCCTTTCACCCCTTTCCTTCCTGCAATGTCTCTCCTGCATTCTTCCAAACTGCTAAGACAGAGCTCTGCATCACTGCTACATCTTGCTTTCCAGCTTCTTAAACTGCATGGCAAAGGGAGCACCTAAAGCCGTGTGGTTCCAACCCTCGCCAAAGCTGCACCTGGGTTTAAATCCTAGCGCCAATCTTCCTCTGCAGCCCCATTTCGGACTCCTCCCACAGTCAGCTATACCTGCCAGCATTCCTGTATTTTTCCAGGTTTTCTGGTCTGCCATAGTAAGTCCAGGCAGCTGTAGCCCCATGGCATGGAACAAATCATCTCCAAGCTCTCACAAAGGTGCTGTAAACAGGGGGTTTTCCTCCCAGTTACATCCTGGGTGGAAGTCACTCCCATCTCCCTGGCTCAAAGCATGGCCACAGCTATTTAACACATCCATGAAACCAGTTAAAAGTTACAGATATATTAAATGACCATTCTAGAGGTTATTTGCTAAACCGTTGCTTTGCAAAATAACTTAAGGGCCCTGCTCCTTGTGTCCCATCCCCCAGCTCAGACTTGTGAGGGTGAGGACATCCTATATTTTTAATATTTCCTGGACACCCTGAGTTCTCGACCTCATTACAAATCCCTCTTTGGGGGGTGGGCCCTGGCTGCACCGTGTTACAATTCTTCAAAACTTAAACAAATACAATTTACATGTATGTAGGTCAGCAAAAGTAGGTTAATAATAATAATATAAACAATGTGTTGATTACTAAATAAATAATAATATAAGAATAAACTGTTTCACATACTCACAACTGTCAACCTACTTTTGCTCACCACTGTATAATTTGAAGTTGTAGTAAGTGCCATGAAATAAAGGACTACAGGCTATGAGAGAGAATGACACAAGACAAAATTTAGAGTGGGGGGGGGTGGGTCAAAGTAGGCCTCTGTGGGGAAATGACTTTTAAGCTTTGACCCATAATAGGAACTAGCCAGGAAAAGAAGAAACGCAAAGTACATTCTAAGTGGAGGCTGACAAAAGCAGATCTAGTTTGAGAAACCAGGAAAAGAAAGTGGGTCCCCATTACAAAGGGGAGCAAAGAAAAATGGCACTAGAGAAGGCACAGGGTGGGACCCTCCAGAGTCTTGTGGTCATATTACAGATGCTACATGTTGTCCTGGGTACAATGGGGGTCATAGGAGTGTGGGGAGCAGGGGAATGGTCTAATGAGATTCAGGATTTTAGATGACATTCTAGCTGCTGTGTAAAGAATGAATTGGGACCGGGTGGGAAGAATGAAGAGGGCACAGAGCTGAGCCGAAAGACCGGTTGGAAGGTGGTGGGAGACCAGCTGGCCTGGTGTGAGGTGGGTGCAGAGCTGAGAAGAGCTGCTGCTGGATGGATCACAGGAAGGTTGATGATGGAGAGACGGAAGGTGAGTTCCAGGTTTCTTGCTTCAGCAGCTAGAAGGAATGTTAACAGAGCATCATGAGAGTGGTCTTAAATTGGCCATAGATTTTAATTGCTGCTACTTTGTGTATTAAAGCATACATTTTGGAAATTTTGCTTAGGATTTTCTTTCTTGCTTGTTTTGCTTCTGTCAAGTTGCTTAGCTGTTATCGTTGGTGGAGAAAACATCACCAGGTGTTAGACTGGTGGAGTCAGACCCAGCCTTGGTTCAGCAACCTTGGTACTTGGGTTCTGGCTATGAAATAATTGAGACCCAAGACTTAAAGTATAAGAGAAAGTTTGTTTAGAAAGTCACAGAGGCAGAAGAAGTGAGCCATAGAAGAAATGGGCTCAGAAAACAAGTTACAGAGGAACCAGAAGGGCCCTTGGAAGTTATGAGAAAGAGAGAGGCAAGAAAAATGCTCCTGGAGGAAGGGGCTGGGGAAAGGTACAGGTGTGCTCCATGGAGATAGCTGCATTGGATTCTCAATCTTGAGGGCATTTGTCTGGATGTCTCAGAGGAGGATCCCAACAGAATATTCATCATCTTTCCAGGTGTGTCCTTTCAGAGCCATGGTCTCCACTGATTGGTTGGCACCAGGACAGAAGGTCATTAGTCAGCAGTGGGTCCTAATGTCAGCCAGGACATTGCTTGTCTGGTTTGGCAGCTTTTCTGAGCCTGGGGCTGAAACAAAACTGAGGCCTAAATGTATTTCATGTGGGTCAGAACCTCATTGCCCTACAGGCTCAATGCTTACCTGCTATTCTCTGGCCCCCTTGTTTATTCCCATCTCCAAAGAGGTCTAACCTGTGTAACTAACAGCATGCTAGGGGAGAAAATGTCAGGGTAGGGTCTGAGCCACATGAACAACAACATGTTAGGGGAAGAAATGTTAATTTGGGGGCAAGGTTCTTGTTTTCTCAGTTCTGCCTGTTGCTAGGCACCCAAGGCTTTTCGCCCCAGGGACCTTCCGCATCAGGCCCCGGTCCTTGCTCTGCTCATGTCTGTCTAACCGCTTACCAAATTGCCATCTTGATCGTCCCCAATTCTTTGCTTTCAGCAAAGCAGTACATTCTAATATGGAACTGGTAGGTTATGTATGTACATCCTCTTCTGCTCTGCCTTAGTCACAGACACAAACCTTCAGTAACCACTGCTTTAGAAGATCCAAAACTCCAACAAGGTTGCTCTCGTTGTCCTCT
Source organism: Desmodus rotundus (assembly GCF_022682495.2). Taxonomy (NCBI): domain Eukaryota; kingdom Metazoa; phylum Chordata; class Mammalia; order Chiroptera; family Phyllostomidae; genus Desmodus; species Desmodus rotundus. The sequence goes on along the minus strand of NC_071392.1, from coordinate 48,511,970 downwards.
GAACATCTGCCCCTTTCTTTCCCTGCGCCTTTGCTCTTATCCAAAATGTCCTTTTCCTTCCGGCCTGACAATTAGCAGCCTGGTCGTCCTTTAAGATTCATTTCAGGCCTATTGCCTCACCCCAAAGAATGTAAATTTCTTGAAGGCAAGAATGGAGTCTTTATATGCCTACAGAAGCTTTCATGAATCCTGACATATGGTCAAAGTTCAAATAATGATTTTGGGTTAAATAGTTGAGTTCATGTCAAGTCAGGCTGGTGAAGGAGCTACTCAGGATGGAGTGGGACCTTAAAACAACTTACACTACCCAGTGAAGGTATTCAATACCTCACTAAACATAAACAATATTAACTTTTAACATATCCTGTGCATATCTCAGAGTAATTTTACTTATGGCCTCTGTTCTTTCCAATCTGCTAATGCATATCAGAGATGGAGCCTTGTGGAGTTCAGTGCTGTCTGCTGTTGTACTTTCTAGGGTCACATTGTTCATTTTTGTTTCTCGTTCTCTGAAATACATTCATCAAGACAACTCCTGGGCATGGGTCCAAAAAACAGTTTAAAAAAAAACCAAGGAGTTAAAAGCACCAAGCAAATTTTCAGTTGCAACAATAATTATTAAGCAGATCTCATTTAATGCCAGGCTGTGATCTGGACAACCAAAAATTAACTCTTGCCTTTTTGAATATTTATGGAGCCAGGACACCAATCTAGTGTCTGTTTGAATTTTTGATAGCCAAATCCCGCACTCAAAGTGTGGCAGATCATGACACATGTACCTTTAAAACATGTCTAAAGTAGTTTTGCTTTGAGAATTTGGGGAATTTTCAAAATAATGTGGAGGCCACTTACAGTGTTATTGTTACTGAACAAAAGTGGGGCATGGCTGCCTGCTGCCACCATAGGCAAATTTTGGAGGCAAAGCTTGGTAAGGAAGAAAAGAGGTCTTTATTAAAATACTGTACAATTAGGGAGGACAGGGGACTCCCTGTCTCCAGGCTCATCTCTTCCACAAAACACAAACAAAACCCAGCCATTCCCCAAAAGCCCAAAGGCCAAAACAATGCCCCAAATTCCCACTCTACCCTTATCAGTCCTTTCGAAGTCCAAGGTGGCTAAGTGGGTGGCTCTCTGGCCTCAGGCTCTGTCCTGGAGTCTGCTTGTATCATCAGAGCTGGTATTGTCAGAGCTGTCATTTGCTACACCGCTTCCAGGGCTAGGGATCCCTCAAATGCTCTAGCTAGCACAAACAGGAGGTGGGTGCAAGAGAGAGGGTCTCTCCCTTCCCTCCATTCATATCTCCCCACCCAAACTTCCAAGGTTCTGAGGGAGGGTCCATCCCTTTAAGCAATCCTGTCTTTTTCCCAGGCTAGACTGACAGGTCTTCTCTGGCACAGCACCTGCCCCTGCTGCCATGTTGACCTGTAAGATCTCATGTGGCTGTGTCCTCTGGTCCCACCCCCACCCAGAGACTGGAAGGGAGTAGGAAGGCTTTCCCTTAGCCTCAGTAGCCTTCTGCATACTCTGTGCAAGGCCTCCCCAAACCCACTGGGGTGGTGGAATCTGTCCTCATGTGATGCATTAGCTTGGTTACCAGGCAACACAGCTTAGCCCTGGCAGCCTCGGGCGTCCTCCTCCTGCAGCCCCTTCCTTGGCCCCACTCATACTCTGGCACCAGCCAGGTTATGCCAGTATCATTATAAAGCTAGACATGTAGACTTTTGATTTAGGAGCTTAAAGTAAAAAATAGACAAAGTCAGTATGGACACAACCTAATTTTTACATGGCATTTTATTGTCCTCTTTCTGGAAATAATTCACTCAGAATTCTTTGAAATAGTAGTAAATTCCTCTCTTCCTTTTGTCTGGGAGTTTCAGCTCCCAGTGGTTCTTAACCCCAGCTCAGATGAGAATTACCTGTGGAACTGACCCCCAGGCACCAAGGTAATTCTAACGTGTGGCCAGGCTTTAAGGCTGAGGTGGCTAACTAAATACTAACACTCTGCAACACGTGCTTCTATCTAAGCACAATGGAACTGAAATGTTCATAGCAGCCTTTGTTAGAAAGACTTCAGTCTGCAAACAACCCAAATATCTACCAAAAGTAGAACGAATAACTAAATTGTGGGAAACTCGTACTAGAGAATACAATACAGCAATGAAAGTAACTGAGTTACAGCCACACAAAACAGCAGAGATGAGCCTCCTAATGTTGAATGAAAGGAGTCAAATGTTAAAAATGCATATAGTTTCATTCTATTTTTATAAACTTCAAACAATTCTGATGTATGATTTTAAAAGTCAGGATATCGGTTAAGTTTGGAGAGGAAGCTGGGCAGTGATTGCGAATGATCACGGGGAGAGAATCCATGGGGATGGTAATGTCCTATTTTTTGAGCTTTGTGGAAGTTAGAGGCCTAAGGTAATACAACATAAAATATGCTTTGCTTCATCATTTCAGTGTGTTCTAAAATCTATATACTGAAATAATCAAAGAGATTCGCCTCTAATATCAAACAATAATCTTTGGAAGAATGTGTTTGGTCAAAAAAATAATAATGAGATTTTACAGTGACTTCACTCTAGGTCTTGACTGTCTACTATTCTTGGTCTTTAAAATATAATATAATGTTTGAAACAGACCTACTTAAGACAATGTTTTGGATGTTAATATGTTAATTGCACTAAATAGGGGTCCAAATAAATCTGTTCATTTGAGTCTGTTTTAAAACAAATAGCTTATGGTACAAAGCCAGTTATATGATTTTCATGAAAATGAAATAGTTTATAGACCCACATTGTATCATAGATCTTAGCAGGGTTAACACTGTACAATTTTAAATCACCCTTAATATCTTCATGGTGACTAATAAATTTATGAGTTAAAATACTTTATTGATTCAAATGATACTGTACTGAATAATTTACTTCCACATGTTATCATTTTATGATTATGACAGTAAATAAGTTTATAGTACAAAAGTCAGAAAATAATAAATAAAAATGCTCACAATTCAACCATCTGGAGGTAAGCACTTTTAACACTGGTATAATTATCTGGGAAGGAGAAAGGATGCATATATGCAGGCGTTTAAATAAAACTAGTGTTGAGTCTCACAATTTTAATCTAGTGAGATAAGCATTGTCACAAGTCATAAATGCTCTGCCGAGCTCTGCATTTTAAAGGCCACATAACATGCTATAGTTTAGTTAGACTCTGTTGAACATTTAGGTTTTTCCTTTTCTTTTTTTTTTGCTTCTTTTTTTTTAACATCTAATGATGCTAAAAATGGAATGAACCTTGTCTGGTGGAGAAAACAGGTTAAAGTACAGGTTATATCTCAATTGAAAAAAAAAAGAATTACAGCAAGTGATGTGGGGGGGGAGGAGCTGACACAGCCAAATTTTGCTATGCCTTATCTATTGCTGACATTTTTTGCATCATTCTCTCCTTCCTCTTCTTTTTTCTCCCCTTCCTTGTCCCCTACTCCCGCTGCCGGCCCCCCTTCTCCAGCAATAGGCCTCCTTCCTGTCCGTCATTGTACCAGTTACTGTCCTGCCTTCAGGAACTGTGGCTTCTTCTGCTTGGATCACATTTCTCTCCTGTCACCACGTGTTTCCCTCATTTCCTTTAAGTCCTAACTCAAATGTTACCTTTTCAGCGAGACCTTCTCTGGTCACCATACCTGGCATTTCACACATATAAACCCATTTCCATCATCTCTTAAGGTTTACTTACTTTTGCATTCTAGTGTTTAATATCTACCATAGTTTCTATTTTGGTTCTTTGTCCTTTTTGGTCTCTCTCACTGGACCATAAGCACCACTGCTCCTTTTGTCCACTGCTGAATCCTCAGTGTCTGTCCTGGGCCTGTCTCATTTTAAATGCTCAAAAAGAATCTGTTGAAGGAATCAATGTCATTGTCGTCATAATCATCATCAATAGTTTATCTCCATAAGAAATAGTTCATTGAGTACCCATACTGAAAGGAAATTTATAATCTGGTCCAAGAGACTGAATATATAAATTAAACACACTCCATCATTTAAAGTGAGTGGGTGTATCATCAGAGACAGGTCAAACCATGAAGCTAAATAGATGGTCTTTGTTTATGTCACTGAACATAAAAGTGAGACAAGAAGCCAGAAAAACTATTCTAAGTATATAATTAACCAGATTTAAATGATCTAAAGAAGATTTGTGAAGGAAAAGGAAGTTTAGGATTAAGAAACCACTTAATCGTCCCAATTCTTGCAAAATATAAAGAGTGATTTATTAAGATGACGAGCTTATTTTTATCCAGAAGAACAAGACAGCCTGACCTAGCCAGCCCATTACAGCAACTCTGCCAAACCTGAGTATGGATCAACACAACAGTGCATTTTCTTTGTTTCTCCTCTTGCTCCAAGACCAATAGTCACTGTTGAAGAAAACTGAGTAACCAGCTCCATTGCAAATATGCCATACCCAACCTCAGGCAGGCCCACAGCTCTGCTTAGCAGTACTGTAATGAAATGGTTCTCAAATTTTTTGGTCTCGGCACCCCTTTTATACTAAGTTATAGAGGACCCCAAAGAAATTTTTTTCATGTACATCATACCTATTGATGTTCATTGTATTAGAAAATAAAGCTGGGACATTTCAAAATATTTAAATATTCAAATAATTTAAAAATAGCACCAGTAAAACTAATACATGTTAACACAATAACGTATTTTCATGAAATATACAATATATTCCCCCCAATATCAGTGAGAAGAGAAGCATTGTTTTACATATTTGCCAATCATTTTAATGATTGGTTTAATAAAAGAAAAATGGATTCTCATATCTGCTTCTGTTCAGTTTGTTGAAATGTAGCATTCCATATAGCCTCTGGAAAACTCTACTGTCCACTCATGAGAGACCGAGTAAAATAGTAAATAATTTCTCATTAGCAATAATTTATCCTTAATTCTGCTTCAATTTGTCACATGCACTGAATTTGTCTTACCAAAGGTCACTAAAGGTTTTTGTTTATGTTAACAGTAACCTCCTAATTATTGACAAATCCAATAATAAATTCCATTGGTAGGAGGAATTGGGGAAGGCTTAATGGCACTGAGGTAGCTATTGAGGACTGACTGAATTTGCCAAGTTAAGGTAAAAGAAAGGGCAGAGACAGGTGAGAATGCAGGACAAACAGTCCCTGTAACAGGGGTGAGGGGAAGTGAGGCTGGAAATGTCCTGATATGGAGTCTGGACTCTTCTTGGGCCATTAAAAACCATGGAAGGTGACAGGGAAGCTACCTTGGAAAGGAGAACTATTGAGCCAGACTTCATTAGGACAAGAGGAAAGGATGCAAGGAATACAGACACTGACACTGATAGCAGTGAAGTGCGGGAGAGTGGAGAGTGCTCATTCATCTATTCAATACATATTTATTGAGCACCAGATACCAGTACCAGATACTTGATCATTTCTCTTTAATTTGTATTATAAGATGAATGCCACTTATTAAGCATGAAGGGAAGAAGGGTGTGGTTATACTTAGGTAAGCAGTAAAGGTTTGGAAAAACTTCTGGAACTAGGCAGGCGCTCTCGAGGGCCTCACAAACATCGACTGTCATGGAACCACCTGGGGCTAGTCAATGGCTGGATAATCCGTGGTTGGGAATTTCAGAACCTTTGGAGCAAAAGACCAAAAAGGTAAGCGAACTATGAGAACATGGTTAAAATGATTGGTCCTGAATTCTAGGCTTTAAAATAAATTATTGAGGTAAAATTCACATGACATGCAATTAACCATTAACTATTTTAAAGTGTCTGATTAGTGGCTTTAGTACATTCACAGTGTTGTACAACTATCGCTTCTGTGCAGTTCCGAGATCTTTTGTCACATAAAAGGAAATCCGGTAACCATTAAGTAGTCATTCCCATTTGCCTGTTCTCCCAGTCCTAGGCAACCATTAATCTACTCTTTAATCTATCGATTTTTATATTCTGGATATTCCATATAAACAGAATCACGTAGTATGTGACTGGCTTCTTTCTTTTAGCGTAATAATCCAGGTTCTTCCCTACTTTAGCATGTATCAGTACTTTATTTCTTTTTGCTGTCAAATAATATTCCATTTTTTGTGATATATTCCATTTTATTTATTCATTTACCAGTGATGGGTATTTGGACTTTTTCCACTTTTTGACTATTAAGAATAATGCTGCTATGAACATCTGTGTACACATTTTTATATGGACATGTGCTGTCATTTCTCTGGGGTATATACAGAGGAGCAGAATTGCTGGGGTATAAGGTAACTCTATGTTTAACATTTTGAGGCACTGCCCAACTGTTTTTCAAGTGACTGTACTATCTGACATTTCCACCAGCTGTGTATGAGGGTTCTATATTCTCCACATCTTTGTCAATACTTGTAACTGTCTTTTTTTAGAAAACCTATATTTATTCTTGTAGGTGTGAATTTGTGGTTTTGATTTGTATTTTCCTGATGACTAATACTGTTAAGTAACTTTTCATGTGCTCATTTATTATCTAAACATCCTCAGTGAAGTATCTCTTCCAACTCTTGCCCATTTTCTATTTGGATTGTTTGTGGGTTTTTTTTCCTGTTGTGTTTAGAGATTTTTTAATATATTCTCAATTAAAACCTTTGCCAGATATGTGATTTGCAAATTTTTCTCCCAGTATGTGTCTTGTCTTTTCATTCTCAGTGTCCTTTGCAGGAGCTTTTAATTTTGTTGAAGTCCAATTTACTACTTAAAAAATTTATGGATTATGCATTTTTGTGTCATGTCTAGGAATTCTTTGCCTAACTCTAGTTTCTGAATATTTTCTCCTACTTTTTTTCTAAAAGCTTTATAGTTTTATACTTTAATTTACATTTATAATCCATTTAATTCTTGTATAAGGTATGAACTTAGGACAAGCTTTACTTTCCAGTAACATTTGTGGAGAAACCCTTTCCCCATTACATTGGCTCTTCGCCTTCGTCAAAAATCAAGTGGCTACACTTGTGTATAGGGTCAATTTCTGGACTGTCTATTATGTCTCTTTGATCTATGTGTTTATCTTTTCCATCATACCACACTGCCTTGACTACTTAGCTTTATAGTAAGTCCTAAACTTGGGTAGTGTAAGTTGTATAAATTTGTTCTTTTTCAAAACTGTTTTAGCTATTCTATTTCCTTTGTTTTTCCACACATATTTTAAATGAGCTTGTTGGTTTCTATAAAAGTTCTGGAATTTTGATTGGGATAATGTTGCATCTATAGATCAATTTGAGGAGAATTGATATGTTAATAGTATTGAGGCATCCACCTATAATATAACATATTTCTCCATTAATTGAGGTCTTCCTTGATTTCTTTTATCATTAGTTTTCTGTAACTTTCAGCATACATATCCTGTACATATTTTGTTAGATTTAAGTCTAAGTATTTCATCATTTGGTGTGATCTTAAATGATACTTCAAAAATTTTATATTATAATTGTTTATTGTTAGTATATGAAAAGAAAACTTATTTTTGCATATTGACCTTCTGTTCTGCATATACATGCCTTTTTCCTGTAGATAATCCTATCATTTGGGAGTTGAGACAGTTTTATTTTTTCTTTTCAATCTATAAGCCTTTTCTGTACTGTATTGTGTTCACATCATGTACACATTCGGGGAGGTTCTGGGATTTGTGTTGGTTCATACACAGAATCGGGAGATTTGCATTTTCATTGATCTCACACACTTCACTTTCAAAGGGCCTCTATTCTCAGTCCTTTGCCTAGAAAGCACTATTCTCTGGGTGACTTTGAGTTTGTTGTTTATTCAAAAATTCTGGTGCTTTTCTCTCTGGGAAACATGATAAATTCCTAGGCTTTACCTTTGTTGGTCTGCTATGAGGACCAGTAACAATTAGTAAAGATCACTGACAGATTCGAGTTTCCAGGGTGAAGAGAATACCTTGAATTATTCTGCAACCACATAGTAGGTCTATTAAAGGTGAAATTTGGGATTTTAAATGGCTTTGATAATCTCCATCAATTTCTTTCTCCAGGATCTGACTGCTTGTTCTCATTCCAGTCCTAATTCTTGTAAACTACACTTCCCATCTGTCAGCTCATTTCCTCTAATTTCTCTCCGTGTCTAGCGATTGTCATTTCCCATATGTCCACATTATATCTACTATCTAAGAAGAAAAAAATAGAAAACAAAACCAGAGAGGACTCAACATTAAAATGTAATTTAGAGTTAACACTTCCACTTCCAGCCAAAATATAATAACAGACTAAATTTATGCTCCTTCTGGAAACAAAAAAAAGGGACAAAATATATGAAACCACTGTCCTTAAGACATCAGATATCAGTCAGTAAAGGACAATGATCCCTGAGAATGAGAAATAAATGAAGTAATCCTTACAGCATTCTAGCTTACTGATTAGACAGAATATCAAGGCTGTGGTACAGAGAAAAGGAAACCAAGCAGAGCCCAGTAGTTTCTCTGAATTGTGGAGATAGAGTTACTAACTTGTACAGGGAGGCTTCTAGACTTCATAGGGAAGAGTGTCAGAGGAAAGAAAGTTGCACAGAGAGAGAACTCCAGAAAAAAACAGTATCTGCCTTTAGTATTCAATTGAGTATTGACCAGTTCATATGTATGAAGACACTATCTGAGGCCAGGGGAAGAAACACTCAAAAAGATTAAAGGGAACAATATCCAAGTTCACACTGAGCCACAAATAATGCCTGTTCCTAATAGGCACGTGGAAGAACTCATAATTTACACGCCACTTGGAAGAATACTTAGAGAGTCATGTGTCAGAATTGGGAAAGAATTCTCCCTCAACTAAATGCTGCTTTTGTCCTGCCTAAAATAATCTGAAAAGAAATACCTGAAAGGATCAGACTATTTCCAAGTAACTTTGTTCCCAGAATCAAGACAAGACCAAGCATATTTATAGGAATACAAAAATATCCAGCACCCAACAAGGTAAAATTCACAATGTTTGGAATCCAGTAAAAAATTACTGGACATGCAAAAGGACAGGAAAATAAAATCCATAATAAGAGGGGAAATCAATCAATTGAAACAGACCTAGAAATATACAGATGATACAATTAGTAGACAAGAACATTAAAATAGTTATTATAACTATATTCCATATGTTCAAGGAATTAGAGAACAGATTATGTTACATGGAGGCATGCAATTAATAAATAAGACCCAAATCAACATTCTAGAAATTAAAACTGTAGTGACTAAGATGAAAAATCTGGTCTATGATTACTGAATGGGATTAATGTTATACAGACATTGCAAAAGAAAAGATTAGTGAACTTGAAGACATAACAATGAAAGCCATCTAAAAGGAAACACACAGAAAAAAGATGACTTGAAATGGTTTAGTATACATGTAATTGGGTTCTCAAGGGGAAGAGCAGGAGGGGAAACTAATTAAATAAATACAAGGCAAGAATTTTACAAGTTGGTGAAAACTATAACCATATACTTCTAAGAAGTTCAAGGAACCCAAGCATAGAAAATATGAGGAAAACTGCACCAACTCACGCCATAATGAAATTTCTTCAATCCAGAGATAAAGATAAAATCTTAAGAGAACCCAGAGGAAAAAGATAAAAATTAAAACAGATTTTTCACGAGTACCAATGTAATCTTTAAAACAGTGGAACAGGATTTTTAAAGTATCTAAAGAAAAAGTTGTTATGATCTTGAATTAGGAAAAGATTCCTTAGCTATAACACCAGAAGCATGATTCAATAAAAGAAAAAAAATAATTGAACTTTATCAAACTAAGAATTTTTGCTTTTCAAATAACTGTTTTGCTTTTCATAAAACTGTTAAAAATATGATGATTATTAGAGGGAAAGGGGTTGGGGGAAGGCATGGTTTAAATGGGGATGACTTCCCCAAAATGTTGATGGGAAAGACTTGATATGGGGTGGTGAACACACAATACAATACACAGATAATGTATTATAAAATTATACCCCTGAAACCTATATAATTTTATTAACCAGTGTCACTCCAATAAATTCAATAAAAAAGAAAAGAGATATAGGGTGGCTGAATAAATAACAAAGCAAGAACCCTACATAGGCTTTCCTCAAGAGACTCACTCCACATTGAAAAACATGCATAGACTGAAAATAAAGAGATGGAAAATGATATTTCATGAAAATGGAAATGAAAAAAAAATCTGGGTTAGCAACATTTATACCAGACAAAATAGACTTTAAAACAAAGGCTATATAACAAAAGACAAAGAAGGACCCAGCAATTGCACTTTGGGGTATTTATCTGAAGAAACTGAAACACTAAATCAAAAAGACGTGCACCTCTACATTCATTGCAACATTATTCACAATAGCCAAGATATGGGAGCAACTTAAGTGTCCATCAATAGATGAATGAATAAAGAAGTGGTGCATATGTACAGTGGAATATAGCTCAGCCATAAAAAATAATGAAATCTTGCCATCTGCAACAATATGGATAGATCTGGAGGGCATTATGCTGATGGAAATAAGTCAGACAGAAAAAGAAAATGCCATATGATTTCACTTATATGTGGAATTTAAAAACAAAATAAAGAAGCAAGCAGAATAGAAACAGACTTATAGATAGAATTTTTTGACTGTTGCCAGATGGGAGGCAGGGTCAGGGGCATGGGTGAAAAAGGTGAAGGGATTAAGAATCACAAATTGGTAGCTACAGAATATTCATGTGATGTAAAGTATAACATAGGGAATATAGTCAATAATATTATAATAACTATGTATGGTGTCAGATGGTTACTAGTTTTATTGAGGTGATCACTTTGTAAGTTATATAAATGTCTAATCACTGCATTATACACCTGAAACTAATACAATATTGTACATTAACTGTAATTAAAAAATAAAAAAATATTTTAAAAAAGAATATAAGATAACAAGACAGAAACTGGGAGGAAATATTTCCAAATCATATATATGACATAGGGTTTATATCTAGACCATGTAAAGAATTCTTAAGACTCAGTATTATAAACAATCCAATAAAAAATGGGTACAAGGTTAGAAAACACATGTTACCAAAGGAAATATATGAATGGCAAACAAATACATAGGAATCTATTTAATATCATAAGGGGAAGTGCAAATGAAAACTACAATGAATAGCAGTGCACACCTACTAAAATATCTAAAGTTAAAAGACTGGCCTACCAAGTGTTAGCTAGTATACGGGACAACCGGAACTCTCACACACTGCTGGTAGAAATTTAGAAATGGTGCAACCACTTAGAAAAAAAGTTTGACAGTGTCTTAAAAATTTAAACATTCACCTAGCATATGACTTAGTCAATATACTCTCACGTACTTTTCCAAAAGAGATCAAAGAGGTGTGGGATGGAAAGATAACTAAGGGACACAAGGACATTTTTAGAGGTGACAGATATGTTCTTTGCATTGATGTGGTGATGTGTACATGGGTATATACATATATCAAAACTTATCAAATTATGTATTGGATTGACCAAAAAGTTTGTATGATGGCTCTAGTAGGGCTCAGTTGTCTTTAATTTCATTTGAAACAATTTGTTAGATTGCATTGTAACAGCTGTCATATCAGCATGCATTTTTTAAAAAGTATCAAAATTGGTGAATTTTGTGCAGCCATTTTAATATCAAAGATGGAAGAAAATATGCAACATTTTTGGTGTATTATGCTTTATTTTTTCAAGAAAGGTAAAAACACAACTTAAACGCAAAAGAAGATTTGTACAGTGTATGGAGTAGGTGCTGTGACTGTTCAAACATGTCAAAGTGGTTTGCAGAGTTTCTTGGTACTAATGACATTCTGGCCAAATAATTCTTTGCTGTGGGGCCTGTCTTATGCACTGAAAGATGTTTAGCAGCTCCCTTGGCCTCTACCCACTAGAAGCCAATAGTGGGAGATAGCCGACATACTCAAAATATCCAAATCAATATTTATTGGTGAAAATGAAAAGTGTGCCTTTTATTTTATAGAAAAAACTTAATGGACTTTTGGGCCAACCCAATACTTTAAATATAGTTTATTTTATATCAGTTATACCTCAGTAAAGCTGTTTATAAAGAAAACACGATTAGATATCTTGCCCCTCAAACTGCAGGGCTGCTATTTCAAACCTGATGCTTCAGCCTCCACTGATTCTTTGAATCCTCAGTATCTTTCAATAAATGACACCATTTCTTTCAAATAAATGTAACTGGAAGAAAGGGGAAACACCCTGGCAGTTATAATGTGTAGCGATTAGAGATGTGTCACAGCTCTTGGAACTATGGTCCCCAGAGGGGATGGGTAATGTAGTGTGTGTTTGCTTTAGGCATCTTGGGGCTGGTGGTATGTCCCAGATGCTGAATCCCAGTATATCGTTTACCTTGCCCATTCCTTAAGTGCTTGGTTACCACTTAGTTGTCCTCTGCCTCCTCCTGCTATATAATAAGCAGAGAATTGGTCTGTTTTGATCACTTCTATGTTTATAGTAGAGCTATAAATATCACATATAGGTGTTCATTGAATCTTTATTAAATGAATAATTGAGTTTTGTTGTTTCCATATGGAGCATACATCCAGATATTTGACAATCCTAATGGTAAAAACCCCCAAATCATGGCAATTTTCCTGGTTTAAAGGTTTTCTAGTCTTTAAGCAATGATTAAGTTTTGAGACAGCTCCAATTCCTGGATCATACAATGCTCATATTTCCATTCACACTCTTGAGCAACTGAATGAGGAAGACTCTATAATATGATTCTTGTTTAAGGAGTCCAAATTCTTCTCAGTCAGACAATTAAATCTGACTGTGTGAAACACTGCCATTGATGTGGCAACAGGGAGAAAGGATCAATTCAAGCTCAACTGTTTGGGCTGATCCTTATAAACTGCCTACCTCATGAGTGCAGTTAAATGGAAATGTTGCACTCAGAAATATGTTTGCTGCTCATCCAAGTAACAAGAAACAAGTGTTTAAACAAGTGAGTCATTTCACTGGAGAACAGTTTTGCAACAGAAATTGAGCAGTTCAAAAAGGAAGAATTCTTCTTCAGGGTTTTTCCTAGTGCAGAGTCACAGTTCACCATCTGGGGTGGCGGGGAGAGATCAAAAATGTGAAACTCGAGTAATTGTTGAAAGGGCACAGTTGTCTGAGTAATAGAATTCTCTAAATTGTGCTTTACACTCTAGTATAATAATCCAAAGGAGTAATTAAGTGCTTATGGCACAGAAGTTGACACTTATGGCACAGAAGCTTATTAGCACAGGGGTTGACAATTTCTACAAGCTTCAACACCTATTTATATAACATTTAATCATGTCTGCACTTTCACACAAACATCGCCTTGGTAGTTTTTTTTTTTCCTTCAAAAATGGGTCCTATATAGTCAAGTGAATTTGCAAATTTAGCCTTGCTGAATGGGGATGGGGGACAGAACAGAAGCATTCCTTGATGACCATTGTTTGATTTTATTGAATAGTTATGGACCTAACCCTGTAAAAGAATTTAAACTTTTTTCAGTTGTTCTTCAGATTAAATTGGAAGCCCATTGTCAATATTCAGTTCAACTTAACAAATATGGTATTACATATCAGATATTGTGAGACATATAACTGAAGAAAAGTTGGTTCTCAAAGATCACTTGTGATGAGTACTAAAGATTGACCCTCAAAATCAGTTCACCTTCCTAGTGATACCTTGTTTTTTTGAAAGCCATGAAACCATTTAATGGATCCAGCTTAACACGGTTTAAAATCAAACAGAACCATAAAGAAAATACCAGAGTGCATTACATTTAGTAAGGATAAGCAATGTTTCATGAAATTTTATTCTGTTTATGGGTGTGTACTTACACTGGATTGCGATGCAATATTTGTTTCTTATCATAAAAAAATGTTTAAAAGACACTGTTGTAATACACCTTCCTGAACCGCTCAACTCCTCTGCAGCTGGGGTTCTAGATAGAACTTAGGTTCAGCCAGTTGGATGTAATTGCGTGAGATTCAGAAGGTATGATGGTTCATTGTATGTGTCAACTTCACAGGGCTACAGGGTTCCCAGATATTTGGTTAAATATTATATTGGATGCTTTATGATGGTATTTTGGAGATTAACATTTGAATCAGTAGACTAAGTAAGGCAGATGACTTTTCCTTATGTAGGTGGGACTTATCCTGATTGGGCTAACTTTCCCAAGAGATAGTTCCTCCTACCTGACTACCTTCAAGCTGAGGCATTGGTTTCTTCCTGTCTTCAGACCCAGACTGAAACATCACCTCTACCTGGGATTCAAGCCTGCTGGCCTTTGGACTAGAACTACACCATTAGCTCTTCTGGGTCTACAGTTTGCCAGCTCACCCTGCAGATCTTGGAACATCTCAACCACTCCAATCAGGTGAGCCAATTCCTTGTAATAAGTCTCTTTCTATATAGATATAGACCTCATTGGTTCTGTCTTTTGGAGAATTTTAACTAATTCAGAAGGTAAAAGGTATATCTATTGGTTATATTGCTTTTCCTGGCAAACACAGTGTAATAAGCAGAATTCTAAAAATAGCCCCCAAGGTTCCAAATCCTAATCCTAGGAAACTGTAAATAAGATGAGGTATCAATCCCCTGCTTATGTTGTATTATATGGCACAGCTGATCATAAAGTAGAACGATGATCCAGGTGGGCCTAATCACATCACACAAGCCCATCTAAAAACAGAGAATTTTCTCTGGTTGGAGGCAGTAATGGAGGTCAAAGGGAATAGTGTGAAGAGGGTTCCACATGAGGGATCTTGCACCAGCTATGATGCCGTGAGAGGGCTTATGAGAAGGCCAGTGAAAAGAACGATGAATGAACCCTCAAAATTGAGAATGACTCTTAGCCAATAGTCAGATAACAGAACTCAGTCCTACAACTGCAAGGAATTGAATTCTGCCAAACCTGAATGTACTTGCAAGTAATTTATTCCCCAGATCCTCCATATAGGAACCCAGCCTGCGGACACTTTGACTTCCACCTAGTGAGACACTAAGCAGAGAACCCGGTAGAGCTTGCCTGGACATTGGACCTACAGAATTGGTACAAGAAGTGGGTATTGTTTTAAGAGTTTGTGGTAATTTGTTACACAGCAAATAAAACTCATGCGCATAATTATGGAAGTGTGTTTTCCTGTGGCAGCATTAGCAGAGATTTAGGGACAAATTATTGGTATCAAGAGGCAAGGTGTAGGGAATGTGTTTTGGCTGGTGCAGACATAGCAGGTATAGTGGCTGTGAAGCCAACAGTTGCAGTGGTGGCCTTCTTGTTTCCAGCTTTCACACTGTGACTAAGGTTGGGGTTATTCTGCAGGACAATTCTGCAGTGTTGTCTTAGGATCCCAGGAGTGCAGTCTAGACCCCACTTCTCCAGCCATTCTAATGATGTTGAGTACCAATTTCTCATATTAAGATCTCTGCTTAAATATAAGAATTTCTATTTATGCTACTGAACCTTGACTGTTTTATCTCCAAATCTCTCCTACTTGTTAAATACAATGACATCTATCAGTTTATTTGAATCTCTGAAGTACTGACCACTCTATTTCTTGAAAATTCCTCTTGTTTTGGTTTTGATGACATCCCACTTCTCTGGTTTCTCATACATTTCCTCTACTAATTTTAATTTTGTTTTGCTGATGTATTTTCATTCAACAAACATATGTTGAGGACATAGTATGTGCAAAGTACTAGGGCTTCATCAAGTACTGATTATGGATCTTGTCTTCCTAGGACTTAGTAATATGTAAATAAATATCCACAGTGAGGTGATAATATCTACAACAGAGGTGGATAAAATGTACTCTGGAAGTCAAAAGAAGAAAACACATAACTGTGGAGTCAGGGAATGTTTCACAAAGACAAGGGCATTTGCGGTGAGTCAAGAAGAATGAATAGACATGTTTCAGACAGACAAAGTAAGGAAGGATATTCCAGGCAGAAGGAACAAAGAGGGCAAAGGTGTGGGAGTTTGGAAATGTGAAGTATTAAAGGAGCAGCAAGGAGTTTGCTGTGCCTGGATTTATGGATGAGGATGGGAAACTGGCAGAGAAATCAAGTCAGAATTTGTATAGAAAGTCATGTATGGTTGGAATGTAGAAATAGAAAGGTGTTATTGGAAATAGTTGTCTTATTAAAGTTCTTAACCTTTGTGACTACCCATTACCTTCAAATAAAGTCTGAACTCCTTAGCTTGGTTAGAAAGGTTGTTCATCACCTAATTCTTTAGTGTCACACTTCCCAGTTTCCTCTCCCCTTCAATCCATTCACTCATTTTCTCATTAATTTATTTAGTTAGAGGGGTGTGTGTGTGTGGTGGGGTTATCCTGTATTATGTAGCATGCACAAGTCATTGAAAGGACTTTGGCTTTATTTTGTTGAGGTAGAAAGTGAGTTGAGCTCTGATGGGTGTGGCTCAGGTGATTGTGTATCGTTCGGCAAAGCAAATGGTTGCCTGTTCGAGTCCTGGTCAGGGCATATGCCTGAGTTTCAGATTCTGTCTCTGGTCCAGATGCTGTGAGAGACAACCAATCAATGTTTCTTTCTCATATCAATCTCTCTCTGCCTCTTTTTCTTTTTCCCTTCCCTTGTCTCTAAAATATAAATAAATAAATAAATAAATAAATAAATAAATAATAAAAATCTTTTAATAAAAGAAAAAAGAAAGTCAGTTGAGTGGCTTGATACAACTTCCGCTTTAAAAGAATCATCCCTGCTACTGTCTGAAGAATAGAATAGGATGGGACACAGAGTATAAGCAAAGAGACAAATAATAAAGTCACTGTAAAAATCCAGAAATGACTTTGGCTTGGACCAGGATGGAAGCTGGGAAGACGGTAAGGATTATGTTTATGAATATATTTTAAACTAGCGATAGTAGGGTTTGCTGGTCAATTGAATGTAGGGTATGAGAAAAAAGAGGAGTCAGTGATAACACCAAGGTTTTTGGCCACAGCCACAGGATGGAGGTACTTTCAATTGTGATTAGAGATCATGAGAAGAGTGGGTGTTAGAACAAATATCAGGCCTTTTTTTTAACATGGCAATTTTGAGATGTCTATCAGAAATTCAAACGGCATTATTTATTTAATTAGTTTTGTATTGAATTTATTGGGGCAACATCGGTTAATAAAATGATAGGTTTAAGGTATATAATGCTATAATATGTCATCTATATATTGTATTGTGTGTTCACCACCCCAAGTCAAGTCTCCTTTCATCACCACTTATCCCCCCTTTATCCTCTTCTACAAGCTGCATTTTGAGTGCATAGTTAGATATAGGCAATTAGAGTTAGAGGAGAGGTTCAGTTGGGACTCACTGTGGTTTACTTGATATTTAAAGCTATAAGATTGAATGAAATCACCTGGGGAGTGAGAGTAAATGGAGAAGAACTTCAAGAACTGAAACCTCTAGGTTCCAGATCTTAAAGTTCTGGCAGATGTGGAGGTACGAGCAAAGGAAACTGAAGGGAGTGGCCACTGAAGGAGGAGGAGAGATTCCAGGAGAGCATGAAGTACTGGAAGCCTAGTGGAAAACATTTCACAAAGGGGGAGATCAAATGGGCCAAGTGCTGATGGCAGGTTAAATACGATGAGGTTATTGAAATGATCATTGGATTTTAAATGTGGAAGCAATTGACACATGATGAAAGAAGTTTCAGTAGCATTGGGGGAAAGCCTATCTGTAGTGGGTTCAACAGAGAATTAGAGGAGAGGAAGTGTAAACAGGTAAGGTAATTTTTTCAAGGAGTTTTGTTACAAAGTGAAGAAGAAAAATGAGGCAGTAGTGGGGGACAGAAGGAAGTGTGGTCAAGAAAGGGCTTTTTTAAGATTTGAGAAATAATATCATTTTTGTATATCCATTTTGCAGATAAAAATGGTCTTATGAGAGAGCTGGGAAGTATTGTTTGCAGCAATGTCCTTGAGAAGGCTAAAGTGCCTCAAGTCTAGTGTCCAGTGAAGAGTTGGCTCGGAGAGGGGTGAACAGATCCTCCACACTAACTTTGGCGAGAGCAGAGTACGTGGTAATAGATAGAGGTGCAATGGTAGATGTGGTGGCAGGTGGTTTTGTAAGTTCTCTTCTCACTGATTAAATTTGCTCAGTGCAAAGTTGTAAGTGAGAGTGAATAAAGGGTTGATTACATTTGGAATTTTGCAGAGAAAGAAGTTGTAAAGTACTAATTCAGGGGTGTGTGTGAGTAGCCTTTGACCTCACTTGAGGGCAATGGCTCTGAAGTAACCGTTGTGTGTTTTTCTCTAGTCAAATTTGATGTTGATATGGATGAGAGGTGAAAATAAATTGACCTTCTTGCAGTTCTCCATTCCTTTACCTTTTTGCAGGCTGTTCCATCTGGAGTGCTTTCTCTACCATGTTTACTAATTTTTTAACTTTTAGCCTAACTGCCACTTAATTAAGGCTATCAGGCAGAATTAATTACTCCCTTCTTGAGACTATCATGGCACCATGTGCATCCTTCTATTGTAATAGTTGTCATATTATAATAATTTGCTTCCCTCTTTCCATAGTTACGTTAGCCACAATTTGAGGGCATCAATTTGGTCATCTTAGTTTCTACTATGGTATTTTAGGCCCATGGTTGTTCTTCAGTAATTGCCTATTGAATTGTACAAAAAGGGTCAGCAGAAAGAGTTTGTGGGTAGGAGAGGTAGGGTCTGAGGACAGAATATGGTGGCATTTGGAACAAGGCTCAGCTGCTCTGCGAGGAGGGGAGCTCTTGACCATGAGGGTGGTAGGTAACTAACTAAACTGCTTACTCAGCTCTAGTGGTGTAGTGAAATGGGGCCTGAACCTAAAATGAAGCCCATGTAAATTGGGTCAGTAATATTTACTCCTACAAAGTTTGCTTTGAGATCAAAAGAGTTCATGTATGTGGAAGAATTTTGCAAATGAAAATGTCCTATGTAATGTAAGATATTATTTCTTACAATACTCTGTGGCAAGATAATAGAAAGATGTTGAATTTGTATATTTTACTACAGTATAGGCTATGTAACAAAGGAAGAGGAGAATGGGTTAAAGATAAAAAGCGTAATTATAACTGTAATCTTGTTGGTCTTTCTACTCTTAAAAGTCTCTACAGAAGATATCATCATGATCTCTTTCAGTTACAGCATGTTCCAGAGCCTCTCATTGCCTCTCAGCCAAGAGCCCTGATGTGACCTACTTTGCTAAGCCAGGTGGTGTC
Source organism: Desmodus rotundus (assembly GCF_022682495.2). NCBI lineage: Eukaryota > Metazoa > Chordata > Mammalia > Chiroptera > Phyllostomidae > Desmodus > Desmodus rotundus. The sequence continues at coordinate 48,492,703 of NC_071392.1, read as the reverse complement.
GTAGACAGAAAAAGTGCCAGCACATTCTGCAAAAAGCAGAGGATGAGGAGCCTCCTGATCTTAACTTGTTAATGTCACAATGCACAGGCTTGGGAAATGTTTGTGCTCAGAAAAGGCCAAACTTTCACAATATTCCAACATTCAAGGGAACTTTCTAACACATTGGAAATGTTAACAATTCCAAAGCAATAAAGTGTTTGATCCTTGATGCTGACAGGAAGTAGTATTACTTCAACACAGGTTCTAACTTTGTTAGTCAATTGTCCTTATCCACTTGTCTTAGCTTTCCTTTAAGTTTTAAGTTTCTTAAGGGCAAGGACCATGTTTTATACTTTATATCCTCTGCCCACACATGCCTACCACAGTATTTTATGGGTACTTAATTACCATCTGTACAAATGGGCATTTCATAAGAATACGGGTGGCCTAAGGACTAAGTGGGCAGATGAGGCTTATATGTCATCTTTGGCTAAGAAGGGGTAGTGGTTTTGGACTTTAAGTGGAGGAAGGCAATTCACATGGAGATGGCCATTCAGAGACAACAGGATACAGAGCAGACTCTGATCTCTAGGCCCTGCTGAGTCTCCCCCAGTACATCTAGCCCATATTCTTGGTAGATGTCTCTGGTTATAGCTCTATTCTGGGAACAGACCCTTTAAGATTTTTTAGATAGTTAAGGGGAAGGTTGAAAGACTTTCCTGAGTCTTTTGTCTCTTAAAAATAATCAATCTGATACAGTCCTTATGCCAAAGAGATGTTCTTTGAGGTGGCAGATTTTGGCTTCCCAACAGTTGCTTCAAAGTTCTCTAACTTTCTGAGTCCCAAACATTAACTATAGGCCCTTTAGCAACTAACTCCCATGGCTGAGCCCTGGGCTCTGTCATCACCCGGATATCCAACTGCAAAATTCCAAACTTACATCCTGATATCTCAAAAGAGCCTCCACTGATGAGGTGTCCCACTAACTTACTCCATGTCTTTTCTTCAGCCTAATGCTGACTTGTAGTTCCTTGCTCACTTTCATTTTTCTGTCTGTAGTCCCTTGTGGCTACATTCCCTTCCTAATCTGTTCTATACCCCACAAATGTGTCCCTTTGTGTCAGAACCTCTTTGTTCTCTTCTGAATTTGTCTTGCTGGACTTGAACCTTAGATGCATCCCACTATCAGCCCCCTTCTCTCTCACATTCAACCTACTAAACTGCTAGAGGGAATCACAGTCATTGTAATCACTGGCATTACAATTTTTGTGGACCATGAGTAAGAAGATAGCTACTAAGAAGGGCTCCTGGTAGTTAATTGGGCTCAAATTTTTTAAAAAATAGAGTCTGGCAGCCATTTCTACACAGTGACTTCTCATGCAAACTACACTTCAGGGAGAAGCTTGCACTGAACTACACACCTCTGCAATGAACTGCCTGTCTGCACTGTTTCTGCCATCAGAGCAAGAGCTTCTAAAGTTCCTGGAATCCTATTTCAACCAATAGGACTGAGGCTTTCCTCATCCAACCAGAGCTGTGCAGCTATATCCTCAACATCTCCACCAACCAATCAGAGAAGTTTCATTCTAAGTAATCAGGACAGTGCTTTTTGGACTAATCAAACTGCAAGGATTTGGAGTCCTGATTTGCATGAGGACAGACCAACCAGGGACCAGGGGCAGGAACTTCTGTCTATATAAGCCAGCTCCCCTTTGGCTTAGGGAGTGCACTTTTCATTGAGTCCCCAGAAACTCAGGATATTTCGACTAGTAACAACTTCTTTTGATTCTACAACATCAACATTTCTTCTATGCCTCTCCCCTTTTCATGTTGGCTCAGCATTAGTGCAGCAGTCTCATAATTGTCCTCACAGCTGTATTCCTTCTAGAGAGATCTTTCTAACATGAACAAGTGATTACATCACTGCCTGGACAAGCTGTGTCTCTCCCACACTTCCAGCAAGATAGGAAAGGCCTTTCCCATATAATCCCTGCCCCCATATCTACATCCTTATCAGTCACTGGCTATTCATCCATGCCCCTAGACCCTAACATATCAAATATCAGCATTTTCTTTAATATGCCCTATTATTTCATGCCTACATATCTTCCACTTCCCTATCCCCACACAGATATGAGAGTATTTTGCAGCATTTTAATATGAACACATTTTAATGCAGTCTAAAACAAACATTTAGCTATTCTTTTTTTCTTTCCTGCATAGTGACTGTCATAGACACTCTCAATCCATTTCTCCACGTTTCCATTTTGATTCTCTCCAGGATGATGAAGACATAATGATCTTCAACAGATTGACTCCCCATTTCAATTTTCCATCAACAACCTTAAGTTACCTGAAGTGTTCTGCTTCAAATTACCTTGCTTCTGCTGCTTTAAATGCCCTTCCTTCCCTTTCCCTTGTCTCCCTAGAATGCCCTACTCTCCTTTTATTGTCACCACCCCTTCTCAACACTCTTAGGAAGTCATTCCCTTCACCCATCCTCGTCCCCAGTTACAATCAGCTACCTCTCTCTCTCTGTGCTCTGACTCTAATTTTTATAGGCACTCTAGCAACAACTCTTACACTTTTGTGTCTTCTATGTAAGACTTAATCTCTCTGAGAAATGGGCTCATTCATTTTCTTAATTTCTAGCACCTCCTACAGTTTTGGAGCAGAGCAGATGCTCAATAAATTGACACTGAATTGATAAATGAAGGAAGGAATGGGATCCAAAGACAAAAACCTCACTAAGGATACTGGTGCAATTAAATTCAACCCACAGTAAAACCAGAGCTTTTGGTTTCTACCAGAGGTTCCTTTCAGCCTATCCTAGGAGAATTCATCATATTCCAAGACCTGTAAGCTTAGAGAGTAAGATATTCTGCAGAAACCTGAAAGGTAGTTTAATTTCTTGAGGCCATACCTTAAAACCTTATTTGTAAGAACTATATGTAGGTAAGAAGATTCTGGATCATAGTAAAGCTATTTACTCTCAAGTGCTATGAGAGCAGTGGCCACTTGGGGGGAGCCACAGTAAGGTCCACAGTAGCCCAGGGGAATGAGGTGCTGCCCTTTCTTAGATACGAAGGTCCTGAATAGCCCTGTATGGGGGGAGGGAGGGCGGGGAGGAAAGGAGAACAGAGAGCAGAGAGGAGAGGAAGTTGGAATCCAATTACAGCAACGGAACATCAAAGGAATGCTATTGTCTTGTTCATATGATTGTCTATATTTGTCCTGAGGAAAATAGTTTTTTATTAACTAGTTTTTTTAAAGGAAATATATAAATGGAAATATTCATATAATATAAAAGGGTATTCAATGAAAATAAATCTTTGTCCTACCCAAGGCCTCCATTATTCCTTCCCAGAAGTAACCACAATTATCAATTTCTGTTTTCCCCCAAGCCTCTCTCTCTCTCTAAATACATATATATATATGAAAAATCACACATGTAAACCTAGGTAAATACAAATTTAAATACATATTTGTATCTGTATTTTTACATAGTCAGTAGCATCCTATCATCAAGAGCTCTCCAGTTTAGCTTATAGAGACTTTTAAAAAAATGTGTAACAATGCATAACATGAAATCTACCCTATTAAAAATTTAAGTGTATGTACAGTGAGAAATTATTTTTTAAACTACTACATAATATTCCCACTTGGACCGCACTATGTATTTAATTAGTCCCCTATTGATGAATATGCAATTTGTTTCTACTCTACTGCTATTTCAAGCAATGCTGCAATGAAAATTTTCACACATGTTTGCATCAGCCAGAGTCCAGCAGGAAGCAGATGGTACATCCAAAGCTTAAATGAAGATAGTTTAATGGAGGGACTATTGGCACAGGTGCTGGCTGGGTTAATGGACCCAATATTAAATGGTTAAGTGCTCAGGAACAAGCAAGAGTGAGAAACCTTCACCTCCACCTGTACAAGGAGACAAGGGGAGGAAGCAGTGTTATTTAGTACAAGCCAGTGAGTCCATAGCAGTGAGAGGGAGGCCACCCAATAGGAGATGTAGCCATCGATTGAGAAATACAGCCACTGCCAAAACTGAAGCCATCAACTGAACAAGTGGAAGCCAGAGGATAAGGAAGTCCAGCTGAGGCAGTCCATGGAGGTCTGGACCCAGAGTACAGGCAAGCAGAGTAGGGTCATGATATATCTGGCAGCATAAATAGAGAATAACTAATATAATATGTTTTGGCACAAACGTGTCATTCATCCATTGGAAAATTTCCTAGGACTGGAATCGTGGTATCAATCAAAAGGAAAGAGCCCTCTCAACATCCATTCCCTCTTCCATGGTTATTACCCATGCTCAGCTTTGCCTACGGCTGCTCAGAATTAAGGCTACATTTTCCAGTCTCCCTTGCAGCCAAAGCAAAACAAGAATTGTCATGTGGCAGATGCTGAGAAAATTCTTTGAGACATAGCTGATGCATGCCTTTTGTGTCTTATTATTTATTCTTTGTTGTAATCACATGCTGCCTTAGACCATGAGCTCTAGGGCCACACCCTTTGGTAAGTGGTGAGCTGGAAGAAACTAGGTTCCTAAGCACTTTATAGAATAGAGCTGCCAAACTTCATTTACTTCAGAGAGAACTACACTTTTATCTTGCTTAAATCATAGTTATTTTCTTTTCCGTCCTGTGTAGCCAAACCTACTCCTAACAAATAGATAACAACTATAAACATTTTGAATTTTTATGGATGTTGTCAAACTTGCCATTTTAAACTGAATTTTTCAGACTGAGTTTGAATCCAGCTACTCCACTGATAACACATGTGATCTTGAACAAGTATCTTCATCTTTTTGTGACTCAGTTTTCTCATAAGAATAATAATGGAAACTACTTTGTTGTTATGAGGAGTCAATGAATTAAAATATCTGAAACACAGAGCCCATTGCCTGTCCAACATAGGAAACACTCAAATGTAAGCTATTAACTGTTGTTATTATTACTATTATCGTGTTTAGTTGTCCTCCAAAAAAATATGTACCAATTAGTTTATTCAGTGTTAGAAAGTATCTCTTTCTATTTCCCTTATCAATGCTGTGCATTAGCAAGGATTTTTGTCCAGTAGATAAATAGTGATGTTTCATTTTTATTTTAAATTTCTTTCTAAACTTATGAGGTTGTACATCTTTTTGTATTTTTTTTAACCATTTAGATTTATTTTCTGGTGAACTTCCTTTTGGTATCCTCTGTTTATCTATTGGATTTTTGTTCTATACTGTATTTTGTTTTTTGAAAACAAAGTATTATGGAAATTAGCTTTTGTCTGCTATGGTGGTGCAATTATTTCCCTATTTTTCATTTGTCTTTTAACTTTATTTTTTCTATGCAAAAATCTTAAATTTTAATCTAGGGAAAATGATCATTCTTTTCCATCATAACATCTGAGCTTTATGTTCCCATGTTAGAAAAATATTTCTCATTGTGGATTATAAAAATAATTTCCCCATGTTTTCTCCTAGGGCTTTACAGATTACTTCTTATCAAAAATATTTTCTCCACATGAAATTGAATTTTGGGTAGACAGTGAGGTAATAAAGAAATTCTGCAGACAGCTGGGTTGAAGTGTTTACAGAATGAGCCCTCTGACACCGAAGTCCACCGAAGTTGTAGTTTACCATGGTCCAGGAATGCACGCTTTTCAAACAAAGTATGCGGGAGCTATGGCATGCAGATGTTGGGTCAGCCTGCCTCCTTGGCTTCTCTTCTTCTTCCTGTGAGATACACATAGGTTGTTTACAGCAGCATTTTGTATTTCCAGGGTAAGGTCCTGCCAGGTCCACCTTAATTACTTTATAAGGTTGCAAAGCTGCCTTTCACATATCATATCACCTGGGTTTCACTTCCTGGTGGTGGGCACAGTTTCTTTCTTTGCCATCAGGGCTATCCTGCTACCTGTTCACAGGCTAGATAATAACGCCAAGACATTTTTATACATCTGCTAACAATGACCCACCTGTGAACATGTGCAATCAGATACCATGTTTCAAGGCCAAGGAATGACAGCCCAGCAGGCTGGATCAGGACTTACCACTGATATTTTTCCATCTTTGCTTTTTTCCCAGGTGGTTTTTCAGTTATGTTATCATAAAGGTTGAGAACACATGCTCTAGATTAAAACTACAGTATTTGAGTATGTACTTTCATTCTGCCACTTTTGAGCTATGGGTCAGAAGCCAAATTAGCATCACCATTTTGTGCTTTCGTGTCTCCTTTGTCAAATGGGGATTATAACATAGTGTGGTGATTAAATTAATAAATATATGTAAAGTGCTTACAAAATTCTTGACAACAAGTACACAGTAAATATTAAAAAGGCCTTTCCTGATCCAAAATATAAAAATAACTCCCCTGTGGCCCTCACTGGTGTGGCTCAGTGGGTTGGGCATCATCCTGCAGAACAAAGGGTGACCAGTTCCACTCTGGGCAGGGCACATGCCTGGGCTGTGGTCCAGGTCCCTTGTTGGGGGTGTTGAAAGGCAACCTATTCTCTTGCACTTCAATGTTTCTCTCCCTCCCTTCCCCTCTCTCTAAAAATAAATAAACAAATAAAATCTTCTAAAAAAAAAACTCCCCTGTTTTCTGTTAGGACTTTACATATTCATTTATATAAAAATGCATAATTTTCATGACAAATGTTACGACATATAAAATGTATGTAACATTATAACAATAATTAAAACATTTATAAGGAAAAAGTATTATAACTTCATAAATAGTATCATTATTACTATTATTTGAACAATGCATTTTGCTTGGAAATGTCACCTTTGTCATATACTAAATTTGCATATACATTTGAATCTAGCTCTGGATTTTCTATCATAATTTATTCACTTAGTTCAACCACATTTGCTTTATAATATAGTTTATTATTTGGTAGAACTTGTTTAATTCATATGCTTCCTTTTCAGAAATTTTTATCTGGCTAAGTTTGAATTTTGATATTTATACAAAAATCTTAGAACCAGCTGCTCTGATTTTTAAAAATCAGTTATTTTATTGGAGTTGCAACAAATTTGCATATTAATTCAGAGAGAACTGACATTCTTACAATATTGACTTTCCCTATTCCAATAAAAGAAATAGCTCTCCATTTATATTTAAGTTGTTTTTCTTTATAAATGTCTCTGAGAAGAGTTTTAATGTTTTCTGAAAGTCTTTCTTATGTAGTTCTTGCATATTTCCTGTTAAATGCACTTCTATTTTCCTCCCTCCCTTCCTTCCTTCCCTTCTTCCTTCTTTTCCTCTTCCTCCTTCTCCTTCTCTTTCTTCTGTTATGATAAATGGCACCAATTCTTTTATTATATTTTCTAATTACTTTTTTTAATGGCAAAACTATCAATTGTCTTTTTGTGAGCCTGAATCATGTAACTGGATCAGAAAAACAAATGATAATCTCCTGATCTCCCATCCCTCATTGGATTATGTATAATCACCGTACTTTGGGAAAAGATAAACTGAGTCAAGAGAATATCTATCTGTTTTAGAAGAGAGGCACCAGAAGAGAGTAGCCTGAGAGAGCAAATGGAGGGTTAAAAATAAGACTGAGAAAATGGATGACTGAGCAAAATGATGAAGTTAACACCCAAAAGCAGGCTAATTTGAAATAGCACAAATAAAAAATAGTTGGATATGATCAAAGCTATACACGGACAAATTTATGTTTTTTAAGTGACTGAGTTAAAAGTAGATAAATGATGCTTTTTACTCAAGAAGTTAGACATAAAAAAATCAGAATACAGAAAACTAATAGCATTAAAATAAAAATAATAAAGACTGGCTTATTGATAAAAATAACCAAACCAAAATCATTATAATCACAACTAGCTTTTTTTTTGTACACAGAAAACTCAAGTAAACAAAGTTAGAAAAGTAAAAGGTGCTAACAGTATAGAGCTTTTGATTGTTAAAAAATTCTACGTACCTATGCCAAATGTTTAAGGTTTTACTTTGCTTCATCTGATATCAAAAGACATTGTTAAGGTAATCGTGTTTTTAAAAACAATTTACCAATAAAGTTTTAAAACTAATTCTTGGAAAATAAACAAAAAACCTGATTTTTTAATCAAACAATTTCTGAGGGATTTGTATTTTGGAGAGAAATAAATACAAGCTGAGAACATGTATGATATACAATTTCACTTTTCCTCTTAAGACAAGTTTGGAAAACAATATGAAAATTTCTTTAAAAAATGAAAGATAGACTTTCATTTGACCCAGCAACTCTACTCCTAGAACTCTACCTAGAATAATAACCACACATGTACACAAAAAGAAAATGAAGACATTATTCTAAATTCTAAATATAAATGCAAATGGCACTCAAAACAATATAGAAATTATCCAACGTGGCCAAGTTGAGTTTAGCTTAGGAATACAAAGATGTTTTGTTTATCATTTTAACATATCCAGTAAGAATCTGTGTACAATATAATGCAACCATCTCAATAGATAACTTCAACACTATTTCTAAACTAAAAAACAAATGAAAAGCCCTTGGATATCTAAGAATAGCACATCTTTCCTAACCATGATAAGAACAGCTATATTAAAATAAGCTAATATCATACTCCCTGGTGAATTACCTGGAGCTGAGGACCTCCATTCTCTGAACGTAAGAATCACCTGGGGAGCTTTTACAACCTACTGATGCCTGACATCTACCCCCTAACAAGTTATATCAGAATCTCAGGGTATTGGGACTCCAGCAACAAAGCAGAAAATTACCAGTTTAGAAGAAAGCTAATTAAAATCAAGAAAATAACTAGGATGTGTATCATGACCATTTTTATATAACATTATTTTGTAGGTTCTGGTGCGTATACTAAAGCCTGAAACAAATAATAAACAAAAGTAATGGCCAGGAAGAGATAAATCATCATCTGTAACTAGTGTGATTATGTATTTGGAAAACCTCAGGAGAATAAACTGAAATACCCAAAGAATTTTAAAGAAAATGTGCTTATCTACAAAGACAGTTTTCCTATTATCAACAACACAAGTTAGAGGATATATTTCATTTAGATTATTAACAAAGAGGAAATAGAACTAACAAAAATATGTGAAATGTAAATGAAAGACAATAAAATTTGATTTTGAGTATATACCCTAGATCTATGATTATCAAAGTGCACTTTTTAGAGTCTTGGGTCAAAAGCAACAAAAAGGGACAAATAAGTCTGAGTAAGAGGACCACAGGATCCCCCTCCTGCTTCAGCTGAAGCAGCTCCATTTTTCTTGTTTTCAATGTTGAGCTTATTCATAAGATTTTATCTGATGAAAGGCTGTAGGTGTGGGTTTTGGTGTTGGTTTTTTTTTGCCACTAACAACTAATGTTTGAAAACCTCTAGCCTAGATAAAATGTTCCTTAACAATACTCAGTTCCTTTTGCTTTCCAATTTATTTACTCATTCAGTTGCTTGTTCTGTGTTTATTGAATACCCACATTATGCAAAAATTACCAACAGTTGTTGAGCATCTACTAGGTTATATGCCTTATGTAATTTAATTGAATCTTTGCAAACATGTGAGGAAGATATTATCCCCATTCTTTACAGATGAGGAAAAACATTCAAGGTAAGGAACTTGCCCAAGCTCTCACCGTGGTGAGAGACACAGCTGTAATTTGAAAATATGTCAGTCTGACTTCAGAGCTCCTTTCTTTTTCCCAACATACTACACCACTTCTTAGCATGTAGGAAATAGTGATTGCACTTGAAGTAATGATAATGATTGTGTAGACGTTCATGACCTATGGAAATGCTGATGGAGATGTTGATGTTGGAGGGTATGGAAAAGGACATGAAGGAGGTGTTGTGTTGGTGAGGGCGATGTGCATGGGATGTGTACGATTCTGGTGGGAGCTGTTCTCTACAGTAACTCATTTTTCTGTCAGCTAAAATGCAATGACAGGGGCCAGAATTTGCCTGAATTAAATACCTTCTGTGAAGAAGAGAAGAAGAACTGACTATTGGGTCTGTAGAGTAGACAACATATTTGAAGAAACCTAGGGACTGTTGTTAAAGGACAGGAGATGTGGGGTGTGTGACCCAGTTGAAACTGAGTCACCAGCAAACACCACTTGGGCTGAGCAGGTAGAATTTCTCCACCCATGGCAGTGCTCAGAATTACTTTGCTCTTATATCTATTGCACATATGCCAATAGACCCTACTGCAGTGCATAAATGGAAGGAATGGAAGTAGATGGTTTAAAAGGGCATTCAAATCACTGATTGTTTTAGTCCAAAATCTTGAAATTAGGCAAGATGTGCTTTATATTGTAAACACAAAAGTTACTGCCACTTGAATAATATCTTTTGTTGTAAACAATTACTGGCACACACACTTTGCCAAGGCCTGATTATTTTAAAAATAAGCTATTCGCTTAAATTCTAGATTCATAGAACTCAGTAAATACTCATTTGTAGTAGCTCTACAGATGCACAGCACCCCTAAGTGTCCTAAGATTCTGCTTAAAGCAGAAAGACCTTTCTGTCTTTATTACAATACAATATAGGGAAATTTATGGGACATATTTTCCGATGTCCCATCTTTAAAAATATGAAATAGAAAACAATGTCAAAAGTTCTTATTGTTGGCTGAGCAGGGACCAGTGTAGACGTGGCGAGAGAGGACAAATTCAAGGAAAGACCAAGTCGCCACCGTGAGCCCCATCCTGGCACCTAGGATGCACCTAGACCCTTACCCTGCTGGAGCTTTCTAGCTCTGAAGTTATATTTATAGTCTCCTTTCTTTCCCATCTGAAGTTCTGTAGATTCCACATGGAAAGTTTGGAACTATTTTCTGTTGGAAGTATGGCAGCAAACAGGCTCTGCTAGAAGACTGAACAGCACCACCTTGTGCCCCCAGACCTAACTGTGCATGTCCACACCTCCAGGCTCCTGGCCAGAAGAGAGACTTCTAGTCGAGATGGAGACACACATAACATGGCTCTCCTCCTCACACAACCACAGAAAAAATTACAATTACATTACAAAACAACCATCACCCAGAATTGTCAGAAAATCTGGCTGGATGGAAGTCTAACAACAAAGAATTACAGTCATATTTCTCTAGACATGTAGTAGGGGCAGAGGCATGGAGACGTGGAGGTGGTGAATGGGCAGTCCCACATCCATGTCTGGTGGATAAAAATCCAGAGGGATACCTCAGGAGTGGAGAGTCCCAGCCCCACATCAGACCACAAAGCCCAGGGTTCCAGTGCCAGGAAGATAAGTCCCCATAACTTCTGGTTATAAAAACCAGTGGGGGTGGGTGGCAGAAGAAACTGCAGGATTCTCAGGTGCCTCCTTTTAAAGGGCCCACAATGGTCTTAGGTCTTACACAGACTCACTCCCTCAGGTCTCCAGCACCAGGGCAGCAACTAGAAGGGCACCAGTGGCATATGAGGAGAAACTGAAATGTTTGGCATCATGGTGAGTGCCTGGGGGACAGCTTCATCCCAGACCAAACTCCAGAGGCCAGTCTGTGGCCATGGTCCCTTTTCTGAGCCCTTCCCCACACAGAGCCATAGAGTGTTGACACCATATCTGGGACTCCATCAACCTGGTTCATATGGGTTGCTTTGCCCTGGCAATTACCTAAGACTCTGCCACATCCAACTTTTGGGTGCCCTTTTCTATAAAGGCCATACTACTACAATGGAGTCAAAACAGCTCTACCTACTACACAGAAACAAACACAGGGTGGCTGCCAAACTGAGGAGATTAAGAAATATTGTCCTTAAAAAGAACAGATCAAAATGCCAGAAAAAGAATCGAACAAAATGGTGATGAGCAATCTATCAGTTGCAGGGTTCAAAACACTGGTTATAAGGATGTTCAAGGAACTCATTGGGTACTTCAACAGCATACAAAAGAGCCAGGCAGAAATGAAGGTTACACTAAGTGAAATAAAGAAAAATTTAGAGGGAATCAACAGTGGAGTGGATGAAGCTGAGAATCAAATCAATGATTTGAAACATAAGGAAGAAAAAAATAACATTCAATCAAAACAAGAAGGAAAAAGAATCTAAAAGAATGAGGATAGGGTAAGAAGCCTATGGGACAACTTCAAATGTACTAATATTCAAATCATAAGGGTGCCAGAAGGAGAAGAGAAAGAGCAAGACATTGAAAACTTACTTGAAAAAATAATGAAAAGAAACTTCTCTAACTTGGTGAAGGAAATAGATATACACATCCAGGAAGTACAGACGGTCCCAAAGAAGTTGGACACAAGGAAGCACACACCAAGGCACAGCATTATTACATTACCTAAAATTAAAAATAAGGAGAGAATCTTAAAAGCAGCAAGAGAAAGGCAGAGAGTTACCTACAAAGAAGTTCCCATAAGACTATCAGCTGATTTCTCAAAAGAAACTTTGCAGGCAAGAAGGGACTGACAAGAAATACAAAGGGATGAAAAACAAGGACCTACAACTTAGATTACTCTATCTAGCAAAGCAATCATTTAGAATGGAAGGACAGATAAAGTGCTTCTCAGACTCCTTATTTGATAAAGGAGTTCATCACCCCCAAGCCATTATTATATGAAATGTTAAAAGGACCTATTTAAGAAAAATAAGATCAAAACTATGAACATCATAATGGCAATAAATTCACAACTATCAACAATTGAATCTAAAAAACAAATGAAGCAAACAAGTAGAACAGAAACAGAATCATAAACATGAAGATCATTTGGAGGTTTATCAGTTGGGAGGGGAAAGGAGGAGAGTGGGGGAAAAATGCAGGGATTAAGAAATACAAATTGGTAGTACAGAATAGACAGGGGGATGTTAAGAATAGTATAGAAATGGAGTCGCCAAAGAACTTATATGCATGAGCCATGGATATGAACTAAGGGAGGGAGGAATTGCTGGAGGGAGTAGGGAGTGATGGTTAGAGGGTTAAATGGATTAACCCTCTAACCCTCTAACCCTCTAACCAGTGAGGGTTAGATGGTTAAATGAATTCAGCAAAGTAGCAGGATATAAATTAATATCCATCATCAGTTGCATGTTTATATGTCAGTATTGAACTAACAGAAAGGGAAATTAAGGAAACAATCCCAGCCCTGGCAGGTGTGGCTCAGTGGATCGAGTGCTGGCCTGCTAACTAAAGAGTTGCCAGTTTGATTCCCAGTCAGGACACATGCCTAGGTAGTGGGCCAGGTCCCCGGTGGGGGCACACAAGAGGCAACCACACATTGATGTTTCTCTTCCTCTCTTTCTCCCTCCCTTCTCCTCTCTCTAAAAATAAATAAAATATTTTAAAAATCCCACTTACAATTGCTACAAAAAGAATAAAATACCTAGGAATAAACATAACCAAGGATGTAAAGTACCTGTACTTGGAAAATTATAAGATACTGAAGAAAGAAATAGAAGATATAAGTAAGTGGAAGCATACACTGTGTTCATGGATAGGAAGAATTAACATCATTAAAAAGTCCACACTACCCAAACCAATCTATAGATTCAACACAATTCCTATCAACATTCCAATGATTTATTTTTCACAGAACTAGAACATATATTTCAAAATTTGTTATGGAACTACAAAAGGCCCCACATAGTAGCAGTGATCCTGAGGAAAAAGAACAAAGTTGGAGGAATAACCCTACCTGATATCGAACTATAGTATAAGGCCATAGTAATCAAAACAGCCTGGTACTGACATAAAAACAGACACATAGATCAATGGAACAGAACAGAGAGCCTGGAAATAAACCCACACCTTTATAGTCAATTAATATTTGACAGAGGAAGCAAGCACATACAATGGGTTAAAGATAGTTTATTCAATATATGGCGTTGGGAAACTTGGACAGGTACACACAGAAAAGTGAAACTAGACCACCTTCTTACTCCACACATTCTTGTCTTGGGGACACCTTCTTACTCCACACACAAGAATAAATTCAAAATCATTCAAAGACTTAAATGTTAGACCCACAGCCATAAATATGGAATAAAACATAGGAAGCAAAATATCAGACATTGCTTATAGAAATTTTTTATTGGATATATCTTCCCCAGGCAAGGGAAACAAAAAAAAGTAAACAAACAGGACTCTATCAAACTAAAACATTTTTGCACAGCAAAAGAAATAATCAACAAAGTAAAAAGACAACCCACAGAACGGGAAAACAAATTCACCTATACATCTGATAAGGGGTTAATATCCAAAATTTATAAAGAACTTGCAAAGCTCAAAACCACAAAAACAATCTCATGGGCAAAGGACCTGAATAGATACTTTTCTAAAGAGGACATACAGATGATCAATAGACATATGAAAAGATGCTCAATATCATGAATCATCAGAGAAATGCAAATTATAACCACAATGAGGTAATCATCTGACACCTGGAAGAATGGCTAATAGCAATAAATGAAGAAACAGTAAGTGCTTGTTAGGATGTGGAGAAAGGGGAGCCTTTTTGCACTGTTGGGGGGAATACAGATTGATGCAGGCCCCATGGAAAGCAGTATGGAGATATCTCAAAAATTAAAAATGGATGTGCCCCAACATAAACAAATCAACAAACAAACGTTGGAGAGGATGCGGAGAAAAGGGAACCCTAGTGCACTGTTGGTGGGAATGCAGACTGGTGAGGCCACTGTGGAAAACAATATGGAATTTCCTCAGAAAACTAAAAATGAAACTGCCCTTTGACCCAGCAATTCCACTGCTGGGATTATACCCTAAGAACCCTGAAACACCAATCCAAAAGAACCTATGCACCCCAATGTTCATAGCAGCACAATTTACAATAGCCAAGTACTGGAAGCAAACTAAATGCTCATCAGCAAATGAGTGGATCCCAAAACTATGGTATACTTACACAATGGAATTCTATGCAGCAGAGAGAAAGAAGGAGCTTATACCCTTTGCAACAGCATGGATGGAACTGGAGAGCATTATGCTAAGTGAAATAAGCCTGATGATGAGGTTCAAATACCGTATGATCTCACCTTTAACTGGAACATAATCAACAGAAGAAAAAAGCAAACAAAATATAACCAGAGACATTGAAATTAAGAACATTGTAACAATAGCCACAGGGGAGTGGGGAGGGGATAGTGGGGAGAGGGGTCTATAGGAGCTACTATAAAGGACACAAGGACAAAATCAAGAGGGAGGGTAGAGGTGGGGGAGGGAGGTGGGACTGGCTGGGGTGGGGTGGAGGGAAGCGGAGAAAATGCAGACAAT
This sequence comes from Desmodus rotundus, assembly GCF_022682495.2. Classification (NCBI taxonomy): domain Eukaryota; kingdom Metazoa; phylum Chordata; class Mammalia; order Chiroptera; family Phyllostomidae; genus Desmodus; species Desmodus rotundus. The sequence goes on along the minus strand of NC_071392.1, from coordinate 48,477,477 downwards.
TGTAACTGAATAAAAATAAATAAATTAATTTAAAAAAATGGATGTGCCTTTTGACCCAGCGATTCCACTTCTGGGAATATATCCGAAGGTACCCAAAACACTAATTTGAAAGAACATAAGCACTGTAGGTCATTGCAGCATTATTTACAATCACCAAGATATGAAGCAGACCAAATGTCACCAGTAGATGAGTGGATAAACCAATTATGGGATATTTACACAGTAAGATACTACTTGGCTATAAAAAAGAAGAAAATTTTACTCTTTGCGACTGTATGGATGGACCTGGAGAATATTATGCTAAGTGAAATAAGCCAGTCAGAGAAAGATAAATACCATATGATTTCACTCACATGTGGAATCTAATGAACAAACTGAATCAAGCAAAATGGGGACAGACTCTCAGATGGAGAGCAGGATGACAGCTAAGTGGGGGGAGTTAGGGGGTGGAGGGATTGAGCAAAAAGCAAAAAGGATTCATGGATGGATAACAGTGTGGTGACTGCTGGAGGATGGGGGTATAAAGGATCTGAATGATAATAGAAAATAATGCAATGAATATTAAATAAAAAATAAAATCTATTTTCTCTGGAAAAAGAAGTTCTCATTGTTAATGAGATATGTCACCATTTCAGACCTGTAGAACTACGAATAACTGAGAATTAAGAACTCAGGGTGTAAGTAATCAGAGGTGATTAGATGATTTAATTGGGTCCTAAGCAAGATTTCCTAATTTCAAAATTATTCATATATTCAAGCAACAGAATAAATGCTTTTTCTACTTAAGAGGTAGTGGTTCTTTCTACTACCAAGTAATACAGTACATACACCCAAATTCTAGACTGAAAATAGAATATTATTAGCATTATAATTTATGTAAATAGCTGCTCTATTCATGTGAACATAATTGGTATCTCTGTCATATGCTAATTATAAATAGATTACAAATAATCATGTGCAAGGACTTAATTTTTTTAAGCTGAAATCTTGTTTAAAAGGTCTATTTTATAATATAAAACATGAAAAGAATACTCATATATGTTCAAACATTTGAAAAATATAAATTGGTGTTCTAAAAATTATATTTGTTAGGATGTGGTAGATATAAAGTATATTTAAGATCTAGAGTGATAATTCCCAATCTATTGGACCTTATTGAATATATTTGTCTTGGGGACAGTCCATGAGACGGAGACCCAGTATAAAGTTCTCAAACTGAGTGCATCAAAATCACTTGGAGGGCTTGTTAAGCACCCAGTCCTGGGCTCTCTCAGAGGTCCTAATTCAGCTGGCCTAAGCTGGGGCCAATTACTTGCATTTCTAACAAGTTCCAGGTGATGCTGATGCAATTACTTCTAGGACCACACTTTTTTTTAAAGGATGGGTATGGACTTGGACTCAAGGCCTTGAGGAATGACTGGACTCAGCAGCTTTTTGGGCCTCCCTTCTCACGGTGAATGGGTGCAGGCTGTGTGAAGGTTATATCCCGTGTCAGGGACTTTGCCAATCACGGTCTCCTTTTATGCTTATTTATTTGTGTGTTGTTTGCTCGCTTCAACCTGAGCCAGCAGAGGTCAATGTTTATGAATTCTAAGAGCTTTTTGGTTTTCAGTCCAGATTCAGGCCAACATGGGCAAGTTGCTTTGTGGTCTCCCTTTGCCAGTGGACAGAACTTTTTCTAGCCCCCTCTTTCCACTGAAGTTGTATCTTCAGGGGCCATAGCTCTATGTGGCCTGCGTATGTTTTGTTTTGTGTTAATTTTTGCTCTTTATTACTACTTTCATTGGATTTCATTTGCAGTTGTTTATCTAATTTTTAACATGGATGCTTGCATAATTGATTTTCAACATCACTTTTTCCTAATACAGGCATTTAACTTCTTTTTACCTGTACTGAGCTCAAGGCTTAGTCTTACTTTCCCAAGTGGATATTAAAATCCAAATTCCTTGTTTGGGAAGGTCAGTCAACGCCCTAGGGCAGACAAGGCAATTAGAGCTTGCTGACCACCCTGACCTTTGGTTCTTCTTCACTATAGTTTTCAATCCTAGGGAATTCCTTCTCTTTCTGACCAGCTCAGATTTGCATTTACCAGTCTGCTTGTTATATTTTAGGAGTCATTTATAAATGTTTTGCAGTAAGTGGCTTTTCAGAATAGCTATTCTCTCATATGACTAGATATACTAGTCTAGAAATGACAATTTCTCCAGATTGTGAGAATAAAATGAGAGTAATTGTAAAGTCCCTAGCTCAGTGCCTGCCAGATAAGCTCTTTGTAAATAGTTGTTATTATTATTGCCATCATACCTATGTCCCAGTAAATAACTGTGGGTGCAGGTGGGAAACAGAGTGCTACAGGAAGAAAATCCTGCTGGAAATCGGATAGAAAGATGGGAGATAATGGTAAATTCTATCAAGATTATGATAACTGATTGAAAATATACTATATATTGTACACTTTCTGAATAGACTCATAAAACTGATCCAATCAAGAGAAAATTGAACAGAGGAAGGAATCCTGGAATCAAATTCAGGGCTACCCTATACAGCTGCTAGGGCTCAGCGGGTCCAGCTTGAGGGCCGCCATTAGTGCACAGAGCTGTCCCAGTGACTGGTCAGACTGAAGACGCACTCCTCCAAGGTTTGCATTTTGGCAATGTAAAAAAGGAAGCAAGAATGTATAAATAAGCTAGACGCTTTTTAAACCAGTAATTAGGAACGTTCTTGCTGCCTCACAGGTGCACACCCTGTGTTAAAAATAAATTAATAGCTGAGAAGGAATGCTTAGTGTAAATTTCTGTTTGTTTCCTACTGATGTTTCTCTCTCCCCCCTAGGCCCAGTGTTCCCCTGGTGAATCAGGTGGGTAAAATAAAGTTACATTCAGCTCCTCAAAACTATTTGAGCAGAAAAGCTAAATGCTAGATTCCCAATGTTACAAAATGTCAACCCATTTGGGGTACCCAAATACTGTTATGGAAACAAACCCCTCCCCCTGGGGTCTTTCTGTGTGCTAGGAATTGCGGCTCTCAATGGGAGAGTTTGGTAAAAAGGAAAGGAACTATTTATTCAAAAGTTATACAGGTTTAGAGTAATGGTGGAATGTCACTGTTAAAAACCCCAAAGTCCCTTTAAAACACCCACAAACACACACACAGTCCTGCCTTCCCCCTTTGTCCAACCAGGCTAGTCGGATGGATGTATTGCTGTATCTCAGGAAACAAATAGAAGTCCATAGCTTGTCTAGACATCCAGTTCTTCCCAGTAATCTGTGCTCGACTGGGCAGGCCTCCCATGGTTCCCAGCACCATCAGCTGTGTTGCCCCAATCTCCAGCTCTTAATCCAAACCCACGTGGCACCTCCTCATGGCCCACCAGTTAGAGTCCTTGCACCCCTTTCCTTCTCGCATGGTCTCGCATTTTCCTCCGGACCTCCTTGTCTCCTATACTGTCTCCTCTCCACATAGTGGCCGCCTTCGTTTAAATTCCAGCCTGGAACCTCCTCTGTAACCCCATTTCCAACTCTTACGACCATCTACACCTGCCATCACTTCCACATTTTTCAGCCTTTCTGGGCTGCCATAGTTAGTCCAGGCAGGTGTGGCCCCAGGGCATGGAGTGAATCATCTCCAAGCTCTCACCCAGGTGCTGTAACCAGCGGGGGCTGCCTCCCAATTACATCCTGGGTCAAAGTTATGCACACCTTTCTGGCTCCACACAGGCTGGAATCTAGCCCATTGTTATTGGTATGTAAAATAACCATTTTTGCATATCAGGAATAAAGCTATCCTGCTGTTATTGATATGCAAAATAACTCTCAATGGCCCTGCTCCCTGTCTCCTTTCCCCCAGCCAGGCCTATGGGGGGTATCCTATATTCCCAGACACCCCAAGAACTGGACCCCGTATAAATCCCCCCTTTGCCTATACCCCATTACACCAACAACTGTTCCATTTGGTTTCTTGCTGGCTCTCCTCTTTCCCCACCCTGCCGCCCCCCCACTGGATGTTCTTTTCCACTCTTTCTTTCCTCTTTTGTGTCTTTTCTCTCTTCTGTTGTCCCTTCTCTGTGACCACTTTTTCTTCTACTGCTAGCAGGGCACAGTAGCTGCCCCCCACACTGCACCATGTCATACAGCAGAGTTCTCCTCAGTTCTGGTTGGGTTTTAAGATGGAGACCATGGTCCTCAGGGGACTGGCAGCAGATAGGCAGGCCTTCACCTCTAGAAATGAGGTGTCCATTTAAGAGACTGCTAGTGGAACTGGGAACAAGTAGCGACTATTCCCGTTAACTATATGAAAGTTAGTTATCAGAATGAGGGCCCAGACAAGGTGAGAGCAGCCAGAATGAGAAGCTGGTTACTCTGGCTGCTGCACAGGCTCCTTGGGTTTACCTACCCTGGCACAGGATCGTCCCGTAGTAGAGCGCAGTGATGGCCAGGAGGGAGGGGTACAGAGCTGGGGACTGGCAGGCCATTTGCAGGGCCCTGTGGCTGAGGCCTCAGTTCCTTCCCTCTAGAGCACCTTCTCTAAACCAGACTCAGAGGAAGCCCTGGAGGGGAGGGCAAGTTCAGTGTAGCTGCCACTGTGGTTCCCCTCACTTTGGCTTTGAATCACCTCCAAATATGTATCTTTCTGGGGAACTTTAAAGCCTTTCAGAAAGATAACATCTTCTCAAAATCAGAGAAATCTTGGCTTTGATTGGGCCATTTCTGAAGTAGATGAGAGCCACATGTTCCAAATCCGATTGAAACTGGAAAAGACACTGGCGTTCAGGCTGCCTGTCACTACCAAACCCAATAAGCAAAGACAGTGAAGGAATCTTTATGCTTTATGCTTTATTCAGATGGCTAGCAATCTGAGAAGATGGTGGGTTCACACCCAAAAGAACCATCTTCCCTTTTCTTTCCAGGCCAGACTTTTTATAACAAGGAATAAACAAGGTGCGGTGAGGGGTTTTGAAATTCAGGGAGGATTAGGTTAAAAAGACTGCAGCATTCTTGTCCAGCCAGTTAGCTGTTCCCAGAGACGGGTGGTATTTTGTTTCTTCCTGGAACACAATGGCCCGGATGACTCCACTTGTCCCAGGTGGTAATCTTTAGCAGTGCCCCAGGAGGTCGGTAGCCCAAGAGCCAGGATGGGCCTTATCTATCTGTAGTTTCTGAAACAAAGGCTTTAACATATACATTCCTTGCTTGGCCTGTAACTTTTTACCTTAAACTAAAATTTTCCAGCTCTTGAGTCCCTTATCACAATGTGCATTTGCTAAAGGGCCAGCAAAGGGGAACTAGAAAAAAAAATACCTCATTTTATTGCATTTTTGTTTTAATGTGCTTCACACATGTTTAATTTTTTACAAATTGAAGGCAAGATCCTGCACCAGCAGAAAGATTACAACTCACATTATGGTGATACTTGCTTATTGTGGTGATCTGGAACTGAACTGCAATATCTCCGAAATACCCCTGTAAAATGTGCATAAAATGAGTGGACATAAGATGCTGGACCTGGCCTGAGCAGGCCAGATTGCTCTGTGGTATCTTTTTTTGTAGAGTTTATATCTTTCTCTGTGGGGTACTGAGCAGAATCAGTGGGTTAGGCAGTTAGCAGACCCAGACTTGGGGATCCGGGTGACATTGCAAACAGAGACCAAGACAGGAGACATCCCAAAGAAGAACATAGTCATCTTACAACACACTCCTGGGACCAGGGATGGTTTCACTGAGGTCTTGCAAGTAAAATAGCCTCTTTATATGCCTGTCCAAGCATGGCTTCTTCATGATTTTTTGTTTTGTTTTGTTTTGGTCTTTTTCAGGAGTTAATGGGAGTCTGAGAAAGGGGTTGGGGCAGGTGCTGGGGTCCCCAGTAATTCTGTTCCAACCTTATGAGGTCATAATGTTGGCACCTGGACTGTACAGGTGGGAAAAAGAAAGAAGGAAACATGTAGACATACTGACCAAGGATCCTGATCAATATATATGAATGGAATTGAAGGCTATTAAATGGTGAGGATGGTATTCAGGCTTTAAAGATAGACATCAACAAAGCAATCAGACTGTAAATTGGTTGTATTGTTAAGCTACACACAGAGCAATTGAAATTAGAGCATTTTACAGTGAGTCATATATTCATTGTATTTGTCCACAATAATCGCCATTTAGAGAGTTTACTATGAACTCAGCCCCTTATGCAAATTATTATATTCTCACTTTTCGATGAACAAGTCATTGCTATTATCCCCAACTTTATAAATGAGGAAACTGAGACCCAAAATGGTTAAATTACTTGTCCAAAGCCATGCACAGCTTGTATTGAAAACTCTAGCCCATTTCTGAATTCACCATTCAAGTTTTAACCTTGATGCTAAACCACCTCACAGCAGACTTGGGAGGTAGAGATACAGCTGCATTTTACAGAGCAGGAGATTTGGGTTCATATAAACTACATGACATTGTTGATTTTGTTATTTTTGACTTACCAAAATGGCATATGCTACAACTTAATATACTGAGTTAACCAAGATTACCTCCTAAGACACTAAATTCACGTTCTTTCTACTACTCAGTCTGAAAGTAAATGTAGAATTTATTCCTAAATGACTACAGGTTGCCATCCTTTGGGGTCTCACCACTTTGTGGAAGTGTGGTGTTGAGACACAGATACAGGATGCCATTTGTAAAATGTACCTCAATAAAAGCATTTTGAAAGTACATTTTATTGATTATGCTATTACATTTGTCCCAATTTTTCCCCTTTGCCCCCCTCCTTCTAGTACCCTGCTTTCATTCAGTAATCCCCCACTCCTTAGTTCCTGTCCATGGGCCATGCATATAAATTCTTTGGCTTCTTCATTTCCTATACTATTTCTAACATCCCCCTATCCATTTTCTATTTGCCAATTATGCTTCTTAATCCCTGTACCTTTCCCCCATTCTCCCCCTCCCCGCTCCCCACTGATAATCCTCCATGTGATCTCCATTTCTATGATTCTGTTTCTGTTCTACTTGTTTGCTTATTTTGTTTTTGTTTTTGATTTTTTAGATTCAGTTGTTGATAGTTGTGAGTTTGTTGTCATTTTACTGTTCATAGTTTTGATCTTCTTTTTCTTAAATAAATCCCTTTAACATTTCATATAATAAGGCCTTGGTGATGGTGAATTCCTTTAACTTATCTGGGAAGCACTTTATCTGCCCTTCCATTCTAAATAATAGCTTTGCTGGATAGAATAATCTTGGATGTAGGTCCTTGCCTTTTATGACTTTGAATACTTCTGGCCAGTCCCTTCTTGCCTGCAATGTTTCTTTTGAGAAATTAACTGAGAGTCTTACGGGAACTCCTTTGTAGGTAACTCTGCCTTTTTCTTGCTGCTTTTAAGATTCTTTTTTTAAAATATATTTATTGATTATGCTATTACAGTTGTCCCATCCCCCCCTCACTCCATCCTGCCCACCCCCTCCCTCCCACCTTCCCCCCCTATATTTCATGTCCATGGGTCATACTTATAAGTTCTTTGGCTTCTACATTTCCTACACTATTCTTACCCTCCCCCTGTCTATTTTCCACCTATCATCTATGCTACTTATTCTCTGTACCTTTCTCCCCTCTCCCCCTCCCACTCCCTTATTGACAACCCTCCATGTGATCTCCATCTCTATGGTTCTGTTCCTGTTCTAGTTGTTTGCCTAGTTTGCTCTTGTTTTTGTTTTAGGTGTGGTCGTTAGTAACTGTGAGTTTGCTGTCATTTTTACTGTTTATCTTCTTTTTCTTAGGTAACTCCCTTTAACATTTCATATAATAAGGGCTTGGTGATGATGAACTTTTTTAACTTCACCTTATCTGAGAACCACTTTATCTGCCCTTCCATTCTAAATGATAGCTTTGCTGGATACAGTAATCTTGGATGTAGGTCCTTGCGTTTAATCTTGGGTAATGTAATGATGATGTGCCTTGGTGTGTTCCTCCTTGGTCCAGCTTCTCTGGGACTCTCTGAGCTTCCTGGACTTCCCAGAAGTCTATTCCCTTTGCCAGATGAGGGAAGTTCTCCTTCATTATTTGTTCAAATAAGTTTTCAATTTTTTGTTCTTCCTCTTCTCCTTCTGGCACCCCTATAATTCGGATGTTGGAATGTTTCAAGATGTCCTGGAGGTTCCTAAGCCTCTCCTCATTTTTCCGAATTCTTGTTTCTTCCTTCTTTTCTGGTTGGATGTTTCTTTCTTCCTTCTGGTCCACAACATTGATTTGAGTCCCAGTTTCCTTTGCATCCTTATTGGTTCCCTGTACATTTTCCTTTGTTTCTCTTAGCATAGGCTTCATTTTTTCATCTGGTTTTCGAATAGATTCAACCAATTCTGTGTTTTCGAATAGATTCAACCAATAACCAGTGTTTTGAACTGTGCATCCCATAGGTTGGCTATCTCTTCCTCGTTAGTTGTATTTTTTCTGGAGCTTTGAAGTGTTCTGTCATTTGGGCCTTTTTTTTTTTGTCTTGGCATGTCTGTTACTTAAAGGGGCAGAGCCTTAGGTGTTCCCTGGGGTGGGGTAAGGCTGGTCACTGCTCTGTGACACTGCACTGTGACGGTGTACGTGGGGGAGGGACTGAGAGGGAGCAATGGCATCCGTCCACTTCACTCTCCTCCGGATTTCAATCTTTCACTCTGCTACCCACAATCAAACTGGGCCCCTCTGGTGCTGGTTCCCGAGTGGGAGGGCTTGTGCACACTCCAGGCCCCTGTGGGTCTCTCCAACGACCTCTCCTGCGAGGCTGGGAGTCTCTCCTGCTGCTGCCCCTACCGCCACGGGTATTTTCAATCAGAGGTTTGAGGCTTTATTTCCCTGTGCTGGAGCCCGGGTTGTGCAGTCTGCTTCGCTCCCCGCCGTTTGTCAGGTTTATCTGTGCGCGAATGTGGGGCCACGGGGTGCTCTACCCACCACTCTGCCTGCCCCATTCTCCGCCACTCTGAGTCCGGCCCTCTCGGTTTATCTGTGCACGAATGTGGGGCCGCAGGGTCTGCTAGTGGTCAGACTGCCTGCCCCCTTCATCCCACACTCTGCCAGTCTCGGTCCCACCACGGCCATGGGAGTCCTCTCTGCCCCAGTGCCCGTCTCCGCCCCTCCTACCAGTCTGGATGAATGTTTATTTTTTATTTCCTTGCTGTTCGATTTTCTGTCAGTTCTGGTTGTGCGAGGAGGCGCAGTGTGTCTACCTACGCCGCCATCTTGGTTCTCAGCTTTTAAGATTCTCTCTTTATCTTTAACCTTTGGCATTTTAATTATGATGTGTCTTGATGTGGTCCTCTTTTGGTCCAACTTGTTTGGGACTCTCTGTGTTTCCTGGACTTGTACAACTATTTCCTTTGCCAAATTAGGGAAGTTTTCTTTTATTATTTTTCAAATAAGTTTTCAACTTCTTGCTCTTTCTCTTCTTCTGGCATACCTATGATTTGGATATTGGCACTTTTGGAGATGTCCCAGAGTCTTATTCTCTCCTTATTTTTTAAAGTTCTTGTTTCTTCATTCTGTACTGGTTGACTGTTTATTTCTTCATTATGTTCCAAATCATTGATTTGAACCCTGCTTCCTTCCCTTCATTGTTGGTTCCCTGTGGATTTTTCTTTATTTCACTTAGTGGAGACTTCGTTTCTTCCCTTATGCATTTGCCACACTCAATCAGATCTCTGAGCATCCTTATCACCAATATTTTGAACTCTGCATCTGATAGGTTGGCCCTCTCCATTGCACTTAGTTCTTTCTCTGGAGTTTTGTCTGTTCTTTCGTTTGGGCCATATTTCATTGTCTCCTCAATTTGGCAGCCTCTCTGTGTTTGCTTCTGTGTATTAGGTAGAACTGCTTTGACTCCCTGTCTTAGCACACCTGTTATGTTGTAAGGGGAAGAGACTTAGGTAATCTCCAGGGTGGGTTAATCCACTTTGTCACTTTGTGACACAGTATGTGGGGTAGGGGTTGGAGAGGGAACAATGCCACTTGCTGGGTACTCCTCTCGTTTCCAGTCATTTCACCCACTTCTCGTATGCGACTGGTGCACCTGTAGCTGTTGCCCTACTGGTAGTTCCCAGAGTGGGTAGGTTTGAGTGCATTCTAGGATTGTGTAGGATCTTTGAACAGACTCTCCTAGGGGACTGGAAGTTTCTTCCGCCACCCCAACCCCCCACTGGTTTTTTATAGCTGAAAGTTATAAGGCTTTATTTTCCTAGCACTGGATCCCTGGGCTTCATGGTCTGGCCTGGGGCTGGGATGACTCACTCCCCAGGTGTCCCTCCCAGTTTTTATCTGCCACACATGAATCTAGAGCCACCCATACTGTGAGCCACCACTGCTGCCACCTCACCACTGCCACCTTGCCACCACCCCACTGTGTATTCTCTGCCCCGGCTTCTACCCATCTGGATGAATATTTCTTTAAATCCATGGTTGTCAGACTTCTATACAGTTTGATTTTCTGGAGTTCTGGTTGTTTTTTGTTTTGAGGTTAGTTGTGATCCTTAAGGTTGCTTGAGGAGGTGAAGTGTGTTTACCTACCTAAGTAAAAGCCGTTAGGTGAGGCTCTATGAGATTGTAGAGAACAAAATCCTGGAGAGATGAGGAAAGGCATGCAACCCACATTCCTGATTCAGAGCAGCTCATACAGTCTCTGAAGTGAGGAAGAACTATACCTTCAAGGAATTTTAAGTAGTTGAGCTTGGCTAGAGCTTCAGACTTTGGGAAGTGAGGGAAGACTGTGTGTAGGGTTATACCACAGAGTGCCTGGAAATATTAGACACTTTTGTATTCCTACTAATGCAGGTCTTCTGGGGGTTCACTAACCCGAGTGTTCACAACCCACTGTGGGTTTTTGACTTTGAGGAAGAAAAAATTTAAACTTGAGTCAGCATAGAGTTTAAAGTAAAAGTGAGTTTATTAGTGAAGCAGTAGGAAAGAGAGTAGCTACTTCACAGGCAGAGCAGCTCCTCCGTAGTGGAATTTACTTCTTTTTATTGAGGCTCATTTAATCGAGGAGTAGGGCATTCAGTAAGGGGAAGGAATATTCAGGATATTGCCGGGAAAGGTGTGGAGACTATTTGGAAGAGCTCCAAGCCATTTTGTGTCCTTATATGGGCTTTCCTGTTCTGATCATGGTGGTGCAGGGTGTGTTGTTTAGAATGATAAGGTATTACAGTGAGCATATAATAAGGCTAGGGCTTACCACAAGGTGAAATTAGTAGCCATTTTGGAATGAGCTGATCTTTGCTGGTTCTAAGCCATAAATCCATTGGTAGTTGGTCTCACTAACTCCTTGACTGTCCCTATAGCTTTTTTGGATTACAGACCTTTTGCCACATACTCTTTCTCACTACAGAGCAACATTTAATTATTTTAAGCACTGAAATGACACAATCAGATTTGTGCTTGAGGACCCTCCCTATATGTGTATGCAGGCTGGATTAGAAGGGCATGCCTGAGAGACTAATTATGAGAAATCTAGATAAGACATGATCCATGCCTGACTTGAGCCTTAGAGGGGGCAAAAGGCAGGAGTGATTTGGGACTATTTAGAAAGTAGACTTGACAACCTTTGGTGACTGGTTAGGAAGGAAGGGACATTCTACAAATGATGAATGTTTTTGGAATCTACAAATAGATTCTCAGCTTTGACCAAGACTTAAAAAGACTGTCACTCAAACTTCTAGAGGAAGGAAGGATGAATCTTCTTTAAGAAAGAAAACCCTAGGCTACAAAGTGCTATGCCCCCCTTTTTTAAAAAGACAGAAACAAGGGATGAGTCTTTCAAATTGGAGACTAGTCACCAGGAGAAGTCTCCTCACTCATGATGGAGCTGACTTTCTAGGGCATGTATCTGGGGCACCAGAATCTGACATACTGCCTAACATCCCTCTGGGCTGATGATTTCCATGCTTCATGTGTTGTTGAATATGAGCATCACGCCTACTGTTTCTGAGGGGACAGACCAACTCACTTATATTATTGGTATAAGGAGTGCTATGCAAAGATACATGTATTCTGAGTCTTTAGTTGCTCAATGGTAAACATATTTTTGAATATCCCCAAATCCTTGGGAGAAAAGGAAGATTAGGCACCAGAATCTAAAGACAGGGCTTTTGGATAGTATTCAATGTCAAGGAGAAAAGAGGGAAGTTAAGGAATATCTTTGGCAGAGTCTTAGTGCTTACTTGATTACTGAAAGAGAAGGCAGGTCTACTTCCGCTGGGAGCAGCCTGGATCTCACACTGTGTATCTCAGTTGCTCTGAGACCTTTGTGGAGCTTAGTCATCCTGAATCTATGCAAATTGTTCCCATTCTTGAACCTTGTGGTAGTGTCCAGTATTTCAGCCACTCCACAGGAAGTGGCAGGAGGGATTATAAACATATTTGTCCTGCTGACCACCAATTTAGTAAAACTCATTAGAAAAAGTAGTTTGGTATATAGCCACAGCTAAGTTTTGGGACCTTCCTTGTGATCAAAGCTGAGTCAAAACTGAACCTCTTGGAAGACAGTTTGTGATATTTAAAAAAAAAAGGCTACCTCCTGTTGAAAAGTAAGTTAAAAGGAGGCTATGTTATCATCAGGCATGTCCTTTGGCCAGGTGGCAAAGCAAATTTCTGAAGAGTTGACTAAAAAAGAAGTTAAGCCCATTTAAAACTTATCCCTAAAACCTTGGTTTATCGTCCCCATTGGTCTATATAGGCTAATATGGATTTTTAGAGGGCTTGAAAATGTGAAGAAGGTTTGTTAATCAACTCTCCCAAGCAGGTAAGTGAAAAGGTTTCCAAGGCTGGGAAGATGGAAGCATTAATCAATAGCTTTCAAAGTAGTAAGATTCCCAGTGATAATCAGCAAAGACATCCATCAGCAATGGTGAACTGCTTGATGGGAGCAGAAAACAACATAAACTCCAAATTCAATCATTCCAGAGATCTATGTGCTGGAAATCCCTCGCGGTCCATGTCCTCCACAATTTACATGGACTATAACATGACAGAATTCAACTGCTATGAATGTTTAAAATTTACTCCATTTCCATGTCTTTCTCTTGCCCTGTTCTCTATTTCTAGGTCTCTGTTTTTGGAGGTGTGAATGTGTTTATCACATGCACATAGTCAGGGATTTTTCAGATGAGGCCAGTTGTGAACTGGTGAAAGACTGGCTTTTGTGGGAGGCTGAATGTCTTTGCAGTTGCATTTGGTAAAACCTGGAACTGGGGCAGAGTGAAGGCAAAGGACTACCTGGGGTCTGGGATAGCTCAACACTGCACCATCTTCATGTGTTTTATAAGCATGTCTAGGGCCACATGGACTCCAAGAATACAGTTTCTTCCCCCCAAATAAAGGATGAATAGGTTAAAATGAGACAGAGTGGGTTATTCCCTACTGGTCTCTCGGTTCCACGTCAGAACCTTAGCGTATGACTAATGCCCTAGACAGGAAAATTCATATTCTCTGATGAAAATGCAGGGCACCCTCCTGACCCGAGAGGTTCACCTTCCCTTGAGCCTTTGCTGTTTCAAGAAGTCTCTTCTTGTTTCTTAAACAATCTGTGGTCATTAGGAATGTAGTTTTTCCTTGAAGTGATAGAATCAGGGGTTATTAAGTATAGATGAAAAACCATATTTCAAAGATGGTGTAGGCTAAAATAGGTTTTGTTCACTTGTCAGGGAACATATTCATCAGAAATAACATTTTTTCTGTGAGGAATTGCTTTCTGGGTTATAAACAACTGAGGTATAAACATAATTGAGAACCCAACTCATCTGCGAGTCCTTAGTGGCATGTAGTAGAAACTTATAATATGATGATCTTAAGCATTCTGTGGCAGAGACTGTTAGTCACTTCCAATTCCATAGTAATCCAAACTTAACTAAGCACATGGACTCTCAAAGTAAAGATTCCCCTTCTGAGCCTTCCTTGTAGCTAGGTGTGCCTGATGACTAATAGGCTAATAAGATGCTGGCACGAGTGTGTTTGTATGCTTAATTGTGGGAGATTTGGGGGTGGGGCCCTTCCCTTCCTTCCTCTTGCTGCTTGGAGTGCACATGCTGCCATGCTGGTTCGTGGAGTCAAGGCTGCCCCCGGCAGTGCACTCAGAGGAAGCCTGGGCCCCTGGCACTATGAAGCATCAAATCCTGATCTTCCATCGTGGAGGTTTATGTAAGGTAAGTAAACTGCAACCCTGTTTAAACCATTGTATTTAGGGCTTTCTGTCACAGCTGACCCCAATTCTGACAAATTAACATTTATTATCATAACTCTTAATAGTAACATACTTGATTCTAACACTTTTGTATTAAATTAGCTCAGTGCCTAGATTAAGTTGCTTTTGTAAATGAGCCTTACAAAACATGAATATTCTCGTTAGTCTAAAGCTCAGGTGGCAAACACAAGGCCCATGGGCTGAATCCAGCCCACTACCTTGTTTTATCCAGCCAGGAACTTGGTTTCTACCTGGTGGCAGTGCCGAGCTCCTTGCCCCTAGTTAAGGAGTAGTTATATTTATACAGTCCTAAAATGACATTCGGCCCTTTGAAGGCAACTGTGAGGCTGATGTGGCCCCCCAGTGAAAATGAGTTTGACACCCTTGGTATAAAGCATTTCAGGCTAGTAAGTTCTCTGATTAGCATGCAACTATAACACCAATATTTCTGTTATCAATTGCTTCCAATTGCCAGTAAACCTGGAAACAATCAATCAATTTTGCAAGCAATCAGTTCTTTTGAACTTGTCCTCAAGGTCTGTGTCAAGAAAAATATAAGAACTTGATCATTTTCCCCTTTGACCATTCTAAAATATGAAAGTAATTTGAAGGTCTGGTCTGATTAAAGGTAGAATGTAACTAGCCAAGTTATTGATCAGGGTGAAAAGCAGCTTTTAAACACTATATATACAAATTAGCTATTTCTTGAGCTGCTCCTCTAGGATGGCCTCACACATCTGGGAGTTGGCTGGGTGTCCGCTGAGTCAACGAGTGACCAGGCCACGTGTCTTTCATTATCTAGCAGGCTAGTCTGGGCTTGTTTACATAGTGGTGGCAGGAGTTCAAGAGAGAGTGGAAATGTGCAAGGTCTCTAGGGACCTAAGCTCAGAACCAGAACACCATTACTTCTGTCACATTCTCTGTCAAAGTAAGTCACAAGGCCAGTCCAGATTCAAGGAGTGGGGAAAATTGACTCCACTTCTTGATGAGAGGAGGCACAGAGTTGTCCTGCAACAGGGACAGGGACAGGGAGGGGTGAAGAATTGAAGCCATTTTTGTCACCAATCTAACACACTATGATTTTTTGCATTAAAACTCTTCAGATATTCTGATCACATAGGACACTCCCAAGAAAGATTATTTCCTTTATGGATTGATGAGTACAGTAGTTGTCTTAGTCTGTTTGGACTGCTATAATAGAATACTGTACAGGGTTGAGCAAAAGTAGGTTCATGGTTGTGAGTACACGAAACACAGAGTTTATTCTTGTACTATTATTTATTAATTATTGTATTATTTTCCATATGAACAACTGTAAACCTACTTTTTCCCCACCCTGTAAATTGAGTGGCTTAGAAACAACAGAAATTTATTTATCTCAGTTCTGCAGGCTGAAAGTTCAGGACCAAGTCACCAACAGATTTGGGGTCTGGTGAGAACCCACTTCCTGGTTCATAGATGATATCTTTTCATTGTGACCTCTCATGATGGAAAGGGACAAGACAGCTTTCTGGAGTCTCTTTTGTAAAGATGCTAGTCTTATGACCCTGATAACTTAATCTCCTCCTGAAAGATCCACTTCCTAATGCCATCACGTTGGGAGGTAGGATTTCAACATCTGAACATTGAAGGAATGCAAACATGTAGTCCACACAGCAGTAGTGTGGCCAGGTGACGACAGTCAGGGGTCTGTATGCTAGTGGAAGTGGTAAAGCAGCGTTTGCCTCCTGAACCCCACTATTCATTCAACCGAAATTTATAAAGTTCTAGTCTCTTTGCCGGGGGGTAGAGATGCAAAATTAGTAATATGTAAGACTCAGTCCTACTCTTCATAGAGCCTTAGTCTAGTCAGAGAAAGAAACATTAAAAAAAACCTAGAGTAATTTGGTTTGGTAGGTACAGGTAACAGGCAAATTCTAGGGACAAAGATGACATAGGAAGTTTCTCTCTGGGGACAGATCAGTGTTGATATTCCCAGAGACCCCTATTCCTATGCTTGCTTTCCTAATAGTCCCCATGGCCCCCAGTAAGTTTCTCAGTTGGGACCACATTCTGCTGAGTTGCTACTGAGAGAAAACCATCAGGTGCCTTTTGTCTGGGCCACTCTCAGTGCTCCTATTGCTGTTCATTCTCAGATGGTGGCAGGTCCTCTCTGATCAAAGTTATTTTCAAGGCTTCTACCAGAACAGGCTTGTGTTTGGGGTATCTTACAGCAGCCATGAGTATTTTAGACCCTCAACACTTTCATATTCCCCTTCTCTCTAGAAATGTAAGAGGACAAAAAGCTCCTTTGAGGATGGAAGACATTTAAGAGACACTGAACAATGTCACTCCCCAAAGTAACTCTTTCTTAACATGCACTTGGTGGCTCAGGAGGAAGATAGACATTGGCCTCAGGCTGAAGTCTCTCCAGAATGGTGGTGTTATTTGTCATTTTCTTTTTCAAGAGTGCTTGCTTAACAGTCTTTTCCAAATCCTTTGTCCTCATCTCTTCGGGAAGGCCCAAGACTCTTGTGCATTGCAACCTGCGATGAGCAGCCATATCTCCTGGCTGGGAACTCTGATTAGGTGGCCCCTTGGGGCCTTCACCACACTTCTCACTTATTAGATTTCTAGTTGTTTATGTAATTGCATTTTTAAAAAATGCAATTTCTTGAGCCAGAATCACTCCCCTTCCTAGTGAATGGCAGTAGCTGAGCACACTTTGTTATCTGCTTGGAGTCAGTGTCCTCAGATTCTATAGACTGAGGTTAAAGCCATTAGCATGGAGATTCCAGAACTGGTAATGGACTTTTCTCTTATGTACAAAACTCTCCAGGGGGTTGCTAAGAAGAATTAATCAGACATTTTTCTTGATAGGTTTGAAAGCATTTATTATGCAGATATGGACCATGCTTTCCCACCCACACCATGTTTGATGCTTAATAGTGAACCATCATTATAGTTTTGCTACAAAAGTGCAGAGAACTGGACCTGACAAACAGGCAAGGAAGCCCCAAACCAAATGAGAATCAGATATGTGACACTTCATTCCCCTCCTGACATACTGGTTACAAATTGTAGGAAATAGATAACAGCACCTAGGCTTACCTTTTTGAGTAAATGTTTCCTCCTCTTGTCTGCTAGAGAAGATGACTGGGAAGGAGCACAAAAGACCTGAGAAGCAGAGTGAGGGGGGAAGGCAGAGTATATAAGGTCTGTCTGGAAAAAGTCCAGCCGTTGTTAATATAACAAGAACAATTTGTGCAGCATCGATGTGACCTGGAAGCCAAGGAGAGTGGACTGGAATGCACATGCATTAGCAATGATGACTTCACTGTACTAGTCAGTAGGGGCAGTAGATGTCGTTGAGTGAACATGTGTACTGTGTGGCTGTCACATTCAAAATGACTGAGTAAGTAGGGCAAAAATTCTGCATCAGATTTCTCTTAAGCTTGAACATTCCCCCACAGAAACTATTCAGAAGCCCACAGCTATGGGCTACTGGTAATGGGCAGCTTCATCATGACAATGCACCACTCATACATCACATCTCATGCAGTTTTTTGGTGAAACATCAAATCACCCAGGTGACTCAGCCCCCTACAGCCCAGGTTTGGCACCCTGCAATTTCTGGCTTTTCCCCAAACTAAAATTACCTTTGAAAGGGAAGAGATTTCAGACCATCAATGAAATTCAGGAAAATACAACAGGACAGCCGATGGCAATTGGGAGAACTGTGTGAGGTCCCAAGGTGCTTAGTTTGAAGGGGACTGAGGCATCATTGTCCTATGTACAATGTTTCTTGTATCTTGTACCTTCTTCAGTAAATGTCTCTATTTTTCATATTACATGGCTGGATACCTTCTGGACAGACCTCATAT
Source organism: Desmodus rotundus (assembly GCF_022682495.2). NCBI lineage: Eukaryota > Metazoa > Chordata > Mammalia > Chiroptera > Phyllostomidae > Desmodus > Desmodus rotundus. Next base: position 48,459,417 of record NC_071392.1, on the reverse strand, counting down.
AGATGGCATTATTTTGGAGTTTTAGAGGTGTTACCCAGGCTGGAAAGGTAGATGTAGAAACGGTGATTTTCTAGATCAATTGTCAAATCCAAATATGTGAACAAATCACCTGATTCTGATTGAGTAGGTTTGTGTTGAGATCTGAAATTCTGCATTTCTAAAAAACTCTCCAGAGCTACTGCTGCTGGCCTTGGCACACACTCTGTATATCAAAATTCTAGACTGTGATCTTTCTGCCTTTCACTGCCATGCCCCTGGAGAAGAGACTGGCTGAATGACAGACCAGTGAGTTGGTATTAGAAAAGCTCTTATTGGTGAAATATTTATTCTGTGTCAAGAACTGTGTCTCAGGCTTTCTGTGCACTATCTTATCTAATTCTGGTTACAGCTCTGTAAGATAGGCAACAGTATCCCTATTTGAGAGAGAAAGAAATTGCAGTGCAGGGGGTTTTAGTTGCCCTTCTACTGTGTTCCAGTGTGAATAAAGAATGACAGCATTTAGAATACTGGGCATGGTTCCATGAATGGAATAAACACTTAATAAATATATTTACTTGACCCAGTGGCAGATTAGGTTCATATTTTCCCAAGGTAAAATTTTAAACCAGTTCAAGACTACTTCTGTTTAGATAAAGCTCATAACCTGAATTTATGAATTGGTTTAGTCAATAGACTATTTATATTAGAGCAAGAGATCAAAGAAGACCATCTTATGGACTGTCTAAACTTCCCAGAGACTTTCCTTGTGATTACCACCTAAAAACAGTCTTTGAACTCTGGAAACATCAGCAGGGTTGAATTATTTATTTGTACAATGTAACAACCTACATGAATATACATGTTGGTCCTGGTGATGATGAAAACTTCAAATCCACAAATGCCACACCCAAATTACAGGGAAGGAACTCAGCCTATTTCTGGTGCTTTTCATTCCTCTGTATAGATCCAATTATCAATTATTTCCTTCATGCATCATTTGGTGTTGTAACTAAAAAGTCATTGCCATACCTGAGATCATACAAGTTTTTTCCTGTATTATCTTCTAGGAGTTTTACCGTTTTGCATCTTACATTTAGGTTTATGATCATTGTGAGCTAATTTTTGTGATGGGTATAAGTTCTGTGTCTCTATTCATTATTTTATCATATGTGGATGTCCAGTCATTCCAGCATCATGTATTGAAGAGACCATCTTTGCTCCTTTGTATCATATCTGCTCCTTTGCCAAAGGTCCGTTGACTGTATTTGTATGGGTCTATTTCTGGGTTCTCTATTCTGTCCTGTTGATCTATTTATCTATTTTTCCACTAACACCATACTGTCTTAACTACTGTAGCTTTATAGTAAGTCTTAAAGTCAGGTAATACTAGTATATTACAATTTAGTTCTTCAATATTGTGTTGGCTATTCTGGCTGTTGTGCCTCTGCATATAAACTTTAGAAACAGTTTGTTGATATTCACAAAATAACTTGCTGGGATTTTGATTGAGATTGGATTGAATCTGTACATCAAGTTGGGAAGAACTGATGTCTTGACAATATCAAGTCTTTGTATCTATGAACATAAAATAGCTCTCTATGTATTTAATTATTTGATTTTTGTTCATCAGATTATAGCTTTCCTCATATAGATCTTGTACATATTTTGTTAGATTTATACCTATGTATTTCTTTTGGGGGTGCTGAGTATTGGTATTGTGCTTTTAATTTCAAATTCCACTTGTTCATTACTGGTATATAGGAAAGTGATTGATTTTTGTATATTAACATTGTTCTATACCCTTGCTATAATCACTAATTAATTCCAGTTTTCTTTTGTTTTTTTGTCAGTTCTTAAGGATTTTCTACATAGGCAATCATGTCATCTGCAAACAAAAAGTTTTATTTCTTCCTTCCCAATCTGTATATCTTTTGCTTCCTTTTCATGTCTTTTTTGCATTACCTAGAACTTCCAGTACGGTGTTTAAAAGGACAAATTCTAGGTTCTTACCATTAAGTATTATGTTAGCTGTAGGTTTTTTGTAGGTAGTCTTTATCAAGTTGAGAAAGTTTTCCTCTACTTCTAGTTCCCTGAGAATTTTTACTCTAAATGGATGTTGGATTTTGTCAAATGCTTTTTTTGCATTTATTGATATGATCATGTGGTTTTTCTTCCTTAGCCTATTGCTGGAATGGATTATATTAACAGATTTTCAAATGTTTGACCAGACTTGCATACCTAGGATAAATCTCACTGATATTATGTTCTCAGTTTTTTTCTGTTTCATTTTATTTTATTATTATTACTTCTAAAAAGATTTTATTTATTTTTAGACAGAGGGTAAGCAAAGGAGAAAGTGAGGGAGAGAAACATCAATGTGTACTTGCCTCTCACACCGTCCCCCCCCCAACTGGGGACCCAGCCTGCAACACAAGCATGTGCCCTGACTGGGAATTGAACCGGTGACCTTTTGGTTCACAGGCTGGTGCTCAATCCACTGAGACACACCAGCCAGGGCTCTCTGTTTCATTTTAGATAATTTCTATTGTCGTGTCTTCAAATTCACTACTCTTTCTCCTGCAATGCCTAGGCTGACATTAATCCCATCAAGTAAATTTTTTTTGCTCATACATTGTAGTTTTCTCCTCCAGAAATGCAGTTTGAATCTTTTAAAAATTATCACCCATGTATCCAATTAACTTCTTCAATCTTTCCTCTAGATTTTTGTACATGTGGTACACAGTGATAATTATCTTAATGTTTCTGTCTACTAATTCTATCATCTGTGACAATTCTAGGTTGTTTTTGATGGATTTTTCTTATTATGGGTGGCACTTTCCTGCTTATTTGCATGCCTAATAATTTTTATTGGATAGCACATGTTTTAAATTTTATCTTGTTGGTTGGTGGATATTTTCGTGTTTCTATAAATACTTGATGTTTGTTCTGGGATGCAGTATTCTTGGGAAATAGCTTTATCTTTTCAGATTTACTCTTAAGCTCATTTTTAGCTTTATCGAGGTATAAATGACAAGTAAAATAGTAAGATATTTCAAGCTTCATAGTGGTGATTTGATATACAAATACATTGTAAAAGGATTCTTACAATGTACTTAATTAACATATCCATCACCTAATATATATTTATACGTGTGAGAATATTTAAGTTCTACTCTCTTAGCAAATTTTAATTATAAAATATAGTTTTATCAACCTAACCAAATAGGATCTTATTCATCTCACAGCTGAAAGTTTGTATGCTTTTTGCACACTTCACCCTCAGCCCCTGGCAACCACTTTTCTATTCTATGTGGAATGTGGAAAAAAACACACACAAAAAAAACCATGTACTGTCTTTCTCTGTCTTATTTTATTTAGCACAATGCTTTCAAGGGCTACCCATGGCTCTTTAGCTTTTTAGGAAGGACCAAAGCACCTTTTTGTCTAGAGACAATTATTTCCCATTACTGTGGCAAGACTTTTTGAATATTCTACCAATGTCTCATGAATTTTGAGATGTTCTAGTTTGACGTATAGGAATTAGCACTATTTCAGGCTTTGTGCATGTTCCTCTAATCCTTTCAGGTGATTCCTTCCCCATTCTCCAGCAGTTTCCTCTCATAACTGTGAGTAGTCTACTGAATATTCAAGGAGGATCCTTTTCAGACCTCCAGAGTTCTCCTCTTTCTGCATTCTTCTCTCCAGTACTCTGTCCTGCAAACTCATGCTTCCTTGATCTCCCCAGGCTCAACTCTGTCTTCTCAACACAGGGAATCTACTGGGCTCTGTCTGTGTTCCCTCTCTCTGAGCCATGGCCTGAATGTCAAGGAAGTAAGCAGGGGCAATCGTAGGGCTAACCTTATTTTCTCCTATCTCCTTAGGTCACTGTCCTTGGTTGCCTGATGTCCAAGTCTTAGAAACTATTGTTTCATATATTTTGTCAACTTTTTTTTAAATCACAAAGTATTTTATTTGAACTATAAATATGTATTATTTGTAACACTTTATAATATTTATTATTCTTTTCAACTTTTTAAACTGTTTCAGGTGAGTGATAAATCTGGTACATGTTGGTCCATGTTGTTCAGATACTAAGTTCCTGCAATAGCATTTTGAATCATAAACCTACCAAAAAAAAAACAAAAACAAAACCAGTTACTTCCTCACTATTGGCTTCCTAGTTTGCACACCTGGTTTAGTCTCTTTGGGTCATGATTTCCTTATTTGTAAAATGTGGGGGTTAGACCATAGATCAGTCAGGGTTCTCTAGAGAAACAGAACCAATAGAAGAATAGATGATGATAGATGATAGATAATGAAAATTTAGAAAGAGATGTATTATAAGGTATTGGTTTATGTGATTATGGATGCTGATAAGTGCCATGATCTGCCATCTACAAGCTGGAGACCCAGGAAAATTGGTGGTGACCAGGAGCTCTGAAGGTAGCAAAAAATTATCTCAGCTCATCCAGTCAAGAAGAGAGTGAATTCAACTTTTCTCCGCCTTTTTGTCCTCTTTAGGCCCTCAACAGATTGAATGATGCCTACTCACATTGAGGCGGGCAGTCTGCTTTACTGAGTCCACTGATTCAAATGCTAATCTCTCCAGAAATGCCCTCTACAGACACACCAAGAATTAATTTTTAATCAGATATCTAGGCATCCCATGGCTTTATCAAGTTAACATGTAAAATTAACCATCACAGACCAGATGGAAGACTCATTGCATTCTAGTTCTAAATATTTTTGAGCTCATGAAATCATCATACTCTATACTCCTTAAAATATAGCCTAACAATCATTGTAATCTGCCTCATAGTCAGTGTGGAGAACTTTATGACTGCATTTCTTCGCTATAGTTACTTCTCTTGTTTTTGTTCATCCAGGTACTCTATAGTAAGTATGTGCCAGACACTATGGTAAGCTCTGGGGATACAGCAACAAACAGACTGGCCAGAAGGTTATATTCTAGTAGATACTTACTAAACACTTATTTGAGGCCTGCTAGTGCCTGTGCAAACCACCTTACCTATGACATCTTACTTAATCTGCACAACAATCCTATGATATAGGAAAAAAGAAACTGAGGTCACAGAATCTCTGAGTGATGAAGCAGGGATATGAACCCAGGCAGTTTGCTTCCAGATCCCTTACTTGTAATCTCTTTGCTAAAGATGCAGAAAGGTGGCCAGCAGACAAAACTTAGCTTGAAGATGTATTTGTTTTGGCTTACACTGATGTTTTACAAAAAAGTATATTAGAATTTCCTGAAACTTTCCAGTTTGCAACAGTTCCCACTATTTCTTTTTTTTTTCCCCCCCCCATAACCAGCCTGCTTCTTTCGTTTAACTTTCTGGATTTTTACCCTAAAGCACTTTGGATTTTGCTTCTGCACATTTCTATCCTGTCTCCTTCTTGGAGTCACTTTGCACATCTTCCTCATTTCTCATCTCCATTAACTACATCTCAAGTGACCTTTTCATCACAAGCACAGCCTTCATTTTTACTTCTTTTCTCTTTCCCATTTCCCTTTAATTTCCTACCAAGTAACCTCAGTGCCTCTCAAATCATCTCCCTCTTTTTATTGTATTTTAGCCTTATCTTCACTGGATATTATTGTGGCTGATATCCCCTAAGATTATTGGCAATACTGTAGGATTAAGAATAAAGAAGTAAAAATGGGCATCATTAAAAAATTCCCTAGACATCGAACACCTTTGAAGGATCTAACCCTCTTATATGAATACCTAACACCTTTGGTATACAGTGATGAATCAGGACTCTTGGCAAAAGCTCTTGTGGAAAGTCTCTCTACCATTGGTCTACCATTTGAACACGTTGTACCAGTCATTACTGAGGGGCGTGTTCTTGCTCTCCTCATCCTATGTAACAATGTTTGTTGGAATCACTGTTCTCTTACTGTGGGTACAACTATATTATGCAGTGTGGTTCTGGCATTTTGCCAGGTTTTTTAGAGCTGAAAGCCATTTCAAGGAGCAGGATGGTTCAGTTGTATCCTGGTTGTCCACAGGCTGCGTATCTAGTTCAAATAGAATCTCAGTAATACTTGATGATACACCTCATCAGCTTGGACTCTACCACATATACTAGTGGCTTTGTATCAAGACTCCAGAGAGAATTCACACATAAGAGTCATGGAAAACCGTTTAATGCATTCAAGGCTACAGCTGGCTTGAACATCATGTATGTAACTTACTTCCCATTAGATACATTATTATTTGTAGCAAGTATAGCCACTTACAACTGGTCCCATCATATGCTTATTAATATTTTGTCTACAAAGTTTGGTGGCGTACCCTAGCTGCTAATGATCTGCATTCATATGATAGCCAAAGAAGCACAGATGGCTTCACTTGTGGCTATCAACACGTTTCTCAAAGAATTTAACTCAGCTCTCATCCTAAAAACTGGAGTTATAGGTGAAATACCAAAATTTTGCAAAACATGGAGACACTTGGAACAAGAAGTTGGACCCAACTGGTTTCCATATGCAAGGCTACACCTCACCCAGAAGCTGCCTAGGTGGCTCCGTCTGCCTCCCTAAAACTTTCATCAGCTGTCTTATAACATGCATCTGAGATGAATGCTACTATGAAGGATTACCAACAAGGCCATCCTATCCCAGGTAGAATACCTGAGACAAAGCTCTAGGCTGGAAGCTTAAAAAAAACGGGACAGTCATTATTTACTGATGAACAGTGGGAAGTTCTGAGGTCATGTGGTATTACTCAAGACATCATTAATGCTATGCTTGGATCATGCAAACAAATCAGGAATTAGTCTCCTACTTTTTAATGATCAAGGATGACTAAAAAACCAATCCAACAAGTTTTAAACAAGATGGTTTTTAACCCAGGCAGGCCATCATCGATCACGGTGTCCAGGTCAGTGGACCCTCATCAAGCAGGTCCACCTTTCTTTACATTTTTTCTTTTTTGGTAGTACATCTTTATAATCTGGTGTGTATTCTAATGTATGGCACATATCAATCTGGAGTGGCCACGGTAGTTAGTGGCTACTTCTGCATGGATACAGAGGCACTATATATCACAAAAAATGTTGACCCAAGCTCTATCTCTAGCTATTACAGAAACAGAAACAAGGATGGAAGCAGTGTGGACAAATGAGCTGACCCTACAAATGACATCAGAGTAAAAAGGAAAAGACACTTAGAAGTGAGTCAAGTGAAGAGACCAGTGATATACTAACTGACACAAGATAAATTAGAGATTAGCTATTGGGGAGAATTGATTCTGTCCTAGATGCAGTCGATAGCTTGGCTAAGTATAAATCACTAGAAGCAAAAGTAGGTATGTTGCAGGCTGATGTATCTTTTATGCATTCCAGATCAATGCAAGGTATTCCTCCTACTGGGAGACTGTACCCGTCTTCTTCCAGATGAAACCAGCACTACACTGAGTGTCACCATTCCTTTTGCACCTTCTTCTCATGCACAAAGAAGGCTCTTAATAAATTGGGTGATTGATTGTTTAACAACAATAAATTGTTAAACAAACACAATAAATCCAGGTGGTCAATAAGCAAGACACTGCTCTGGCTGAGGTGTGGCTCAGTTGGTTGGAGCATCGTCCCATACACCAAAAGGTTGGGGATTTGATTCCCACTCAGGGCACATATGGGAGGCAACCAATTGAGTTTCTCTCTCCCTCTCTCTCTCTATATATATATATATATCTTTCTCTTCCTCTCTCTCTAAAATCAATATACATACTTCAAAAAATAAGCAAGAGACACCACAACACCTCCACTCCAGCTAGACAATATCCTGCTATAGAACCACACCACCGCCACATGCCATGCCAAACACCACCACTACAATAAAAACAATAAATAAATAAAACCTTTGAAAAATTTAATATGTTATTTCAGCTCTTGCATGAAACTGAACAAACATGATTTGAAGCTGGTACTTTCTTGGCTTCTTTATTAAAACGGCATTAAGAGAAATAAAAATATTTTGATGATTTTTGTTTTGTTTTGTTTTAATCATATCTCTGGGCTTGCCTGGAAAGCATCCATAGTTTATAATGTCTTTATGAAAGAAAGAAATTTTAAATTCCAAGAATTGACTGACCAGTGCAATTTTGAAACAATCCCTTTGAAAATCTTTCTGTGCAGAGTACTTTAGAATTCTAATCTTGTCTCCAACTGAACTATGATATTCTGAAATCTCTACATAAAATATGGACAAAGCCAACCCAGTTTGTATTTCTTACTTTTAGTTTTTGGGTCCCTCCTTAATACTACTATTCCTGTAACAGGAACCTCTCTGAGGTGGCTGTGTGAAGTAACTAATTCTGTTTCTGAGCCATTCTGGTCAAAGCACTATACTTTTTGCATTAGTTTAAGCCAGGTGACACAAGATCAATTTCTCAGGTGGTCAGTGCTTAAAAAATATTTGAAGTAGCCACTAACTACCTACAGCCACTCCAGATTGATATGTGCCATACATTAGAATACACACCAGATTACAAAGGTGTACTACCAAAAAAGAAAAAATGTAAAATATCTGATTAATAATTTTATATTGATTGCATGCTGAAATGATTTTAATATATTGGGTTAATTAAAAACATTAAAATAGAAAAAAATTGAACATAATGAGCAGATATTTGTATTTCAGAGCAATGAAAGTGAATTTTTGACACAGTGTGTAGAATTTTTGAGCTTGATAATGGAGATGAGGAGGGGCTCTGAAAGAAGGAATTTAGCTCTTTGAGCAAAAATCTTTAACCTTTGGGTTGAATTCCCTAGGGAAGATAAGAAGATAAGAAGATAAACATTTTTTGAGATTTTTTTTTTGTATTCTTGGTGCTGTGATAGGGATGAGAAGCACTGAGGTGTGTCCACAGCACACTCCCCTTTCAAGAGGCAAGAGAGGCAACCTTTTCTGGAGTACCATTAAAGAGCACCTAATGGGACTAGGTAATATTCTGAGGTATTAATTTCTTTCCTCCATATAGTTTCTTCTACATTCATTCAAGCTGACAGTCTATTCCATGCCTCTTGCCCCAAGAGGAATAATGTGGGCTGGAAAGAAGAAGTGACCTATAATTGTTTCTAGGTTTTGTTTTCCAAAAGTCTAATTCCTAGGTTTCTTTTTTTTTCTTTTTAATATATTTATTGATTATGCTATTACAGTTGTCCCATTTCCGCCCCTTCACTCCACTCCATCCTGCCCACCACCTCCCTCCCACATTCCCCCCCTATAGTTCATGTCCATGGATCATACTTATAAGTTCTTTGGCTTCTACATTTCCTATACTATTCTTAACCTCCTCCTGTCTATTTTCTACCTACCATTTATGCTACTTATTCTCTGTACCTTTTCCCCCTCTCTCCCCTTCCCACTCCCCTGTTGATAACCCTCCATGTGATCTCCATTTCTGTGGTTCTGTTCCTGTTCTAGTTGTTTGCTTAGTTTTCTTTTGGTTTGGTTTTAGGTGTGGTCGTTAATAACTGTGAGTTTGCTGTCATTTTTACGTTCATATTTTTTATCTTCTTTTTCTTAGATAAATCCCTTTAACATTTCATATAATAAGGGCTTGGTGATGATGAACTTCTTTAACTTGACCTTATCTGAGAAGCACTTTATCTGCCCTTCCATTCTAAATGATGGCTTTGCTGGATAGAGTCATCTTGGATGTAGGTCCTTGCCTTTCATGACTTCAAATACTTCTTTACAGCCCCTTCTTGCCTGTAAGGTCTCTTTTGAGAAATCAGCTGACAGTCTTATGGGAAGTCCTCTATAGGTAACTGTGTTCTTTTCTCTTGCTGCTTCTAAGATTCTCTCCTTCTGCTTAATCTTGGGTAATGTAATTATGATGTGCCTTGGTGTGTTCCTCCTTGGGTCCAGCTTCTTTGGGACTCTCTGAGCTTCCTGGACTTCCTGGAAGTCTATTTCCTTTGCCAGACTGGGGAAGTTCTCCTTCATTATTTGTTCAAATAAGTTTTCAATTTTTTGTTCTTCCTCTTCTCCTTCTGGCACCCCTATAATTCGGATGTTGGAACGTTTCAAGATGTCCTGGAGGTTCCTAAGCCTCTCCTCATTTTTCCGAATTCTTGTTTCTTCATTCTTTTCTGGTTGGATGTTTCTTTCTTTCTTCTGGTCCACACCATTGATTTGAGCCCCAGTTTCCTTCCCATCACTATTGGCTCCCTGTACATTTTCCTTTGTCTCTCTTAGCATAGCCTTCATTTTTTCATCTAATTTGCAACCAAATTCAATCAATTTTGTGAGCTTCCTGATTACCAGTGTTTTGAACTGTGCATCTGATAAGTTGCCTATCTCTTCGTTGCTTAGTTGTATTATTTCTAGAGCTTTGATCTGTTCTTTTATTTGGGCCTTTTTTTTTTTTTTTTTTTGGTCTTGGGTACCTGTTATGTAAAGGGGCGGAGCCTTAGGTGTTCACCTGGGTTGGGCAGCCAATGTTACTATGCTGTGACATTGTATGTAGGGGAGGGGTGCCAGAGGGACCAATGGCACTTGCTCTACTCTCTGGTGGCTTTTAGTCACTTCCCCTGCTACCCACAATCAAATTGGGCCCTTCTGGTGCTGATTCCCAAGTGGGTGGGCTTGTGCATGCTCTAGGCCCCTGTGGGTCTCTCCAACGAACTCTCCTGTGAGGCTGGGAGTTTCTCCTGCTGCCGCCTCAACCCCCACAGGTGTTTTCAATCAGAGGTTTGAGGCTTTATTTCCCCATGCTGGAGCCCTGAGTTGCGCAGTGTGCTTCTCTCTCCACCCCCGTTTCTCCTGGTTTATCTATGCTCGAATGTGGGGCCACAGGGTCTGTCAGCCACCACCTTGTGGGGTCTGCTAGCTGCACCCTGGCCTGCCCCATTCCACAATCCACTACCTCTCTGGGTCCGCCAGCCTCCACCTTGTTGAGAGTCCTCTCCACCCCGGCTCCCGTCTCCACCCCTCCTACCGGTCTGGATGAATGTTTCTTCTTTATCTCCTTGGTTGTCAAACTTCTACACAGTTCGATTTTCTGTCAGTTCTGGTTGTTTTTTGTTTTTAAATTGTTGTTGTTGTCCTTCGTTTGGTTGTGCGAGGAGTCGCAGTGTGTCTACCTACGCCTCCATCTTGGCCGGAACCTGATTCCTAGGTTTCTTGAAAGAGTTAAGAGGGAGAACAGGATTTACTGATAAAGACAGAATATCTTGAAGGAACCAAGGTAATTTGGAGCTTTCCTGTCACGCTGAAAAAATTCCATCCTCCAGTTACAAGGGAGGGGAGAGAGAACTGTGGTTTTAGGCACAGCAGATATGAGGCTGTGGGGAATATTTGGGGGAAAAGCAGGACTCCAGCGTAGTGGAGCTTGGTGCATCTAGGCAGGTGGGCCATGGGCAGGCAGCCTGATCAAAGCATTTTGTGCCCCAAGAATGGAACACAAGCAGCAGAGACTCAGCAGAACATGGTCCCATGTGGACCTGGACACTGGATGTTTCAGTAGCTATCTGGACACTCCCACTCTAGATAGGTTGACACTTTGTCGTATCCCAGAATGGAGGTAAGGGAAGGAACTCTAACTCCTGTTTTTTCCTTCAAATTTTCTCTCTGGAAACTCCCTTCTCAGTATATAAATATGTAGGGTCACAAGATAAGATTACACTGTCCTTTCTTTTGAAGCTGTGAGTTTTGTCTCTAGGAACTTGCAATTCACATTTCTTCACAATCTCCCCTGAGCAGGAGATCTGGTGACCCTGACATGGGCTGATGTTTACTGAGGTAGAACCTAAATAACTTTACTGCCTGGGAAATTTTTCATGATAGTAAAGGGATATTTTTTCTTTTTTATAAGATACAACTTAACAAATTGGAAAATCAAGGCCACTTAAAAAACTTCTTTATCAGGCAAGAGTATTATTTAGGAAGACAATCAAGCCTCACCCCCAGCACAGTTGATCAACCCACTTAACTCTCCCTAAAATAAAGTTTCCCTCAGTGTGGGAAAATGTCAAGTTGATGCCTTGAACTGAGTTTGGGAACATTCTTACCTAACTTTTCCACCATCTGTTGAATTATCTTCTTTTCTCTCTCAACCTTCCTTTCCTGTTCTACATCCAATGGAGAAAAAAGTTGAAACATTGCTCATTTTTAAATACATACTGCTATTCCTTTTCTACTAGGACAAAGGAAAAGCACAAATGATACTGATCAATATCCATCACTTGGGATGTGTCAGGGAATAGAGGAGATTGAAAAGAAGAGGGGCAGACAATAAAAAAATTTCCAGCAGATCCAAGATGGCGGAGGAGTAAGTGGAAGCTGCTGTAAACTCCTTGCAGGACCAGTCTGGAATTACAACTAAATTGTGGAGAAATGATCCTAAGTAACCAAAGAACATCAGCTAGAGAAAAGCCTTATGATCAAGGACAGACAGAAGAAACCACTTCACCACAACGAGACTGGTAGGAAGTTCATGGGAGGCACGAGAGGGCTGGCTGGGCTCCCGGGCAGTAGCTGAATTTCTGGAGGGATATCTCAGCACTAGGGATTCCCCTGAAAGGTGTGGGGTCTAAACCCCAAGCTGGGCTTCAGCACCAGAGCCAGAAAGGAACCCAGATAACATGCAGCTGTGAAAAGCCCCAGGGTTTCTGTCTGCCAGGGAGAGATGGCTGGAGACAAAGAGAGCCTCTTAAAGGGCCAATGCACAAAATTTCATTTGCAACCACTTTCCCTATGCTCTGGCAGAGGGAGGGCAGAGTGGACTAGACATGCTTGAGTAGAGTCTAAAGTTGGTGGCTCTAGGGAGAGACCTGAAGGAACAGCTGCCAGGATCCCTGTGCTGAAATCATTCCTCATACTTCAGAAGCCATCTTTCTCAGGCAGAGCACTCCTCTCCAAATGGTATCAGCCTGAGGGGAAGCAAGAGCCCCACCCAGAGAAATTACTCTGCCCCACCTTGTAGAGTTTAAGCTGAGCTGCAGATTACAGTTTGATTAGTTTAATAGCAGAGCACTTTAAAGACTGATTAGTTTAACACCTAAGGCAGAAAACACAAAGTGGCAGCCAAAATAGGAAGACAAAGAAACAGATTCCAAATGAAAGAACAAGAGAATTCTCCAGGAGAAGAACTAGATGAAATGGAGGCATGCAATTTACCAGACAATTTAGAGTAATGATCATAAGGATATACAACAGCATGAAAAAAAGACATAGAAACCATAAAAAAGGACCTGTCAGAAATAATGACTGCAATATCTAAAATAAATAATATACTGGAAAAATATAAAGTACATAATACACTAGAAAGAATAGACAGTAGGTTAGATGAAGGAGAGGATCAAATCAGTGATTTGGGAGACAAGGTAGAAAAAAACATGCAGGAAGAGCAGCAAAAAGAAAAAAAAAGATTTAAAAAAATGAGCTTAAACATTTTAGATAACATTAAGTTAAATAAAATAAAATTAAATAAATAAAATCAGAAATGAAAGAGGAGAAATAAAAACTGACACCAAAGAAATACAGAGGATTGTAACAAAATACTATGAACAACAGTTGCCAATACTATGACAACAGACTGGACAACCTGGACAAAATGGATAAATTCCTAGACAAAATCTTTCAAAACTAAATCAGGAAGAATCAGAGAATCTGAATAGACAGATTATACCTAGTGAAATTGAAACATTAATTTAAAAAATCCTAAGAAACAAAACCCCTGGACCGATGACTTCACAGGTAAATTCTACCAAACGTTCTGAGAACTAATACCTCTCCTTCTGAAACTGTTTCATAAAACTCAAGGGGAGGGAAGGCTTCCAAACTCATTTTATGAGGCCAGCATTAGCCTAATTCAAAAATCAGATAAAGACACAAAAAGAAAGAAAATTATAGGCCAATATCCCTGATGAACATAGACGCTAAAATCCTCAACAAAATATTAGCAAGCCAATACAGCAATGCATCAAAAACTTCATACACCATGATCAAGTGGGATTTATTCTGGGAATGCAAGATTGGTGCAACATTTGCAAATCAAAAAATCTGATTCACCACATAAACAAAATAAAGGAAAAAACCCACATGATCATAGCACTAGATGTAGAAAAAGCATTCGATAAAATTCAGCACCCATTTTTGATTAAAAAAAAAACTCTCAGCAAAGTGGGATTAGAGGGAACATACCTAAACATAATAAAGACCATATATGACAAACCCACTGCCAGCATCATACTCAACAGGCAAAAACTGCAACTGTTCCCCTTAAGATTGGGATCAAGACAGGGGTGTCCACTTTCACCTCTCTTATTCAACATAGTACTGGATGGTCTAGCTACAGCAATCAGACAAGAAGAAATAAAAGGCATCCAAATTGGAAAGGAAATAGTAAAATGACGCAGATCTTGGCCCACAAGATCTGCTGTTGAGATTTCAGTATTCCAATACACATACACATGGACTACAGAGGTCCTGTGGGGGAAAAGGGACAGTGCGGCCACTCTCTCAAGAGGAGAGTGCCTCTGATCGCCTTGGCCACTCCGAGGGGGAGCACCAAGAGCCTTGCCTTGACCAGCCTTTATAGGTTTTTTGGGCCCTTAACATCAAAGAAGGTCCTCTTTTACTATACAAAGGTTTGTTTTGGGTGGTTATCTTTGCAGACACAGGAGAGGGTGTTGCTGAATACATCAAAGGAGGACATTTGCAATGTAAAAGGAGAAATGGTCGAAAGGGCTATGTCCCATACCTGGAGGGTCTAGCCCAGATTCTGGGAAGATAAAAATACTCAGTAAACATTTGCTGCCTCAATTCAGGGTGAGGGAGTTTTTTAGCAAGAGCAAGTCTCATAGCAGTCAAGGTACAATGCAGGCCTGATTTCCCACTGGAGAACCTATCCATGGACGTGGGTCCTGCCCACCAACCTCACTCCCCACTGGCTTTTCCGAGTGGGGGCTGAGCCACAATTCCCATGCTTGGAACAGTTCCCCACAGTAAAACAGTTTTTATTTGCAGATGACATGATACTGTACTTAGAGAACCCAAAATATTCCATGAAGAAACTACCAGAATTGGTCTATGAACTCAGCAAAGTAGCAGGACACAAAATTAATATTCAGAAATCAGATGCATTTTTATATGTTAATAATGAACCAACAGAAATGGAAATTAAGAAAACAATCCCATTCACAATTGCTCCAAAAAAGAATAAAATACCTAGGAATAAATCTAACCAAGGAATGAAGAGACCTGTACTCAGAAAATTATAAGACACTGAAGAAAGAAATTGAAGAAGATGCAAATAAGTAGAAGCACATAATGTGTTCATGGGTAGGAAGAATTAACATCATTAAAATGCCCATACTACCCAAGAAATCTATATCTTCAATGCAATTCCTATCAAGATTCCAAAGACATAGTTCACAGAACTAGAACAAATACTTCAAAACTTTATATAGAACCACAAAAGTCCCTGCATAGCAACAGAGATCCTGAGAAAAAAAAAAAAAACGGGAGGAATCATACTACCTAATACCAAACTATACTATAAGGCCATAGTAATCAAAACAGCATGGTACTGGCATAAAAACAGACACATAGATCAGTGGAACAGAATAGAGAGCCCAGAAATAAACCCACAATTTTATAGCCAATTAATATTTGACAGAGGAAGCAAGCACACACAATGGGCTAAAGATAATTTATTCAATAAATAGTTTTGGGAAAATTAGATACATGCAGAAAAATGAAACTAGATAACCTTATTATACCACATACAAGAATAAATTCAAAATGAATAAAAGACTTAAATGTTAGACCTGAAACCATAAATATCTTAGAATAAAACATAGGCAGCAAAATCTCAGACACTGCTGTTAACAATATTGTATCAGATGTATCTCCCCAGGCAATGGAAACAAAAGAAAAAATAAACTACATCAAACTAAAACTTTTTGCACAGCAAAGGAAATCGTCAACAAAACAAAACACAATCCACCGAATGGGAGAACATATTTGCCAATGCTTCAGATAAGGGGTTAATACCCAAATTTATTAAATACTTATAAAACTCAACACTGAAAAAAGAAATAGCCCAATTAAAAAACGGGCAAATGACCTGAATCCAAGGAGGACATACACATGACCAATAGACATATGAAAAGTTGCTCACCTCACTAATCATCAGAGAAATGCAAATTCAAACCACAATGAGATACCATCTCACACCTGTCGGAATGAATAATATCAATAAATCAACAAACTGCAAGTGCTGGCAAGGATGTGGAGAATAGGGATCCCTTTTTCACTGTTGGTGGGAATGCAGATTGGTGTAGCCACTGTGGAAAGCAGTATGGAAATACCTCAAAAAATTAAAAATGGATCTGCCTTTTGACCCAACAATCCCACTTCTGGGAATATAACTGAAGGAACCCAAAACACTAATCCAAAAGAACATAAACATCCCTATGTTCGCTAAGATATGGGAGCAACCCAAGTGTCCATCAGTAGATGAGTGGATAAAACAACTATGGGGCATTTATACAATGGAATACTACTCGGCTGTAAAAAAAGGAAGAAAATTTTTCCCTTGCAACAATATGGATGGACCTGGAGATCATTATGCTAAGTGATATAAGCCGGTCAGAAAAACACAAATACCGTGATTTCACTCATAGGTGGAATCTAATGAGCAAACTGAACTAACAAGGAAAATGGGGACAGACTCACAGATAGAGAGCAGGCTGACAGCTAGTGGGGGAAGGTGAGGTTAGGGGTGGAGGGATAGATCAAAAAGGAAAAAGGACTCATGGGCATGGACAGCAGTGTGGTGATGGCTGAGGAGAGCAGTGTATAAGGGGAGTAAATGGTAATGGAAAAAGTACAATAAAGATAAGAAAATTAAAAAGAATTAAAAAAATAAAAAGAATTTCCATTCCTTGTTTATAGAAGTACAAACAGAATTTGTTAGAATGATACTTTGGTCAATTATCAGTTGCCTTTAACATATATTGACATTATGTGTCTGTGCTGCTGAGAATCTAGATCTAATCATAGGCTTTTTCTATCACTGCTTCTTTGTAGCCAAGTTCAGGGACCAAGGTCTAAGTCTTCCTTTTTCCCAGGTGGTGCATTTCCTGCCTGAGGCAGGCATTTGTATGTTTGTTGACTGCCACAAGCCAGTATGGTGAGAGAGGATGCTGGGAACTACTCTTATCCCAATCAGCAGGGCAACAATAGCCTCTGAAACATAGAACCCAAATTATATGATAGCAATAGGGTAGGAAACCATTACTGATCAGCCATTGAATCATTATTCTCTAGAGTAGGAGTCCTTGAAGGCAGTCTAGTATTACCCATTAATTTTACAGCCAAGGAAAGGGAGACCAAATGAGGTCAACCAACAGGCCCACAGTCTTATCACTGGTTATTGGGAGAGGTAAGGGCCACAATCTTCCTGTGATAATCAGCCCTATGTTCAGGGTATCCAATTAGTAACTTGAATGATGACTATGGCTTAACCAGAGGTCACAAATGTAGTAGAAATGAACAAGTCATGCCTAGTGGTGAACAATCAGAAGTAGTAGGCCTGACATGGGAAGTGCCTGCCCTGACTAGGCATTCAGATTTACCTCCTATATTAGTCTCCTATTGTTGCTGTAATGAATTACTACAAATTTAGTGGCTTAAAACAACACAAATTTATTAGCTTACACTTCTGAAGGCCAGAAGTCTGAAATTGGCCTCACAGGGCTAAAATCAAGGTGTTGGCAGTGTTTTGTTCTTTCTGGGGGCTTTAGGAAAGAATTTGTTTTCAGCTTCTAGAAGGCACCTGCATTTCTTGGTTCGTGGCCTCCTTCCTCCACCTTCAAAGCCAGCAATGGCCAGCCAAGTCTTTCTCATAATGCCATCCCCCTGGTTCGACTTCTCCGCCTTCTGTCCCATTTTCTAAGGATCCTTATGATTGCACTGGGCCCACCCAAATAATCCAGAATATTCTTACTATTTAAAAAAATTTAATCACATCTACAAAATCCTCTTTGTCTTATAAGGTATGACATTACAGATTCTGGGGATGAGGTTGTGAATGTCTTTGGGTGGCCATTATTCTGCTGCTATAACCTTTATAAAAAGTCAAACTAAATGCCTTTGCAGGCTAGATGGAGTCCATGGGCTGTCTGAAAGGGTCAGGAAAGTTTCCTGACCTATCAGTCTGCTCATGACTCAGGCCAGGTTTCTGACCTGCTGGACAGTTCATGACTCAGTTATCCCAACCCACTTGATAGCCCGAAGCTTAAACTCCCACCTCCCACAACAGACATCTGACACCAGGTACAATGGCCAGTGGTCAGACTGACCTTCCTGTACCTGGGAACAGCCCAGCCCTTTACCTAACCCACTGTGTTGACTCACATCCTGAAACCCTGAGGTAACAGCCCAGAAGAACAAAAGACTACCCCTCCCTTCTTCCCTGAGCCATCCCCCACCTCCCCCCTGCAACCCCACACTTTTTCTTTTAAAAACCCCATTCTTGCCTCCCTCCAGGGGTGTAGTCTGTCCAGACTCATCCCTCCTGTAAGCATAGCATCAAATAAAGGCACTTGGATCAGATCATCCGGCTCCTCCTGTCTCTATCTCTCATGCATTTCTAACATTTTGGTGCTGAAACCTGGGAGGATAGTGATCAGGGAATCCTACTTGCCTGACCTTTGAATCCACACTAGCAAAATCAACTAGGGTAAGGAGTAAAACCCTCTGCCTCATCTCTGCACTGTCCTCCTCTGTTCTGCTGTTGTCCTGGACAATGTCTCAAAAATCCCAGTGCTGGGTGAGAGTTTCTGCCTGATGGGTCCTGGACCCTCAGAAGTGAGAAGGATGGTGGGACACCTCCCTCCTCTCTTTTCCTGTCCCAACCCTAAGACACTTGAGGGTGGGATGCCTCCCCACTTGTCCTAGGGTAGGGAGACTGGGCTTGCTCCTTTCCCCGCCCCCTGTCAATCTTATTCCTCATAAGGGGGTGGGGAGCAATTGCTGCCTCCCTACAACACCCCCTTGGGGTATCTGCTCAGAAGTCTAAAAGACCTGGGCCTAGATATGGACTTAAAACCCAAGAGACTTATTTTCTTCTGTAACACTGCCTGGCCTCATTATAAGCTGGATAATGGGTCCATCTGGCCAGAAAACAGGACACTTGACCCTCAAATCCTCACAGACCAAGAATTTATGTTGGCGTCTCAGCAAGTGGAGTGTGGTCCCATATGTCCAGGCCTTCTTTGAGCTGCTCAGGCACCCCTCTCTATGTCAGACCTGTTTCACCTACCATATCCTTTTCCTTTGCTTTCGCCTTCCCCAGCAGAATCTGCCTATACCCAGTGTCTGGGCAGAAACATCTTTCAATCCCTCTGAAGACTCTCTTCCCCCTCGCTATGCATCCCCTCCTTCTCCCTCTGGCCTAGCCAGGGCTAGGACTGCAGACTATGAATCCCCTACCTTTCCTGATTCTACCTCAGATTCCCCCACCTCCCACCCCTCACAGACCAGGTCCAGCAGGCCTCAACGTACCTGCCTTACCCCTCTGGGAGGTGGCAGGACCAGAAGGGCCCATCCAAATCTATGTCTCCTTCTCCCTCTCTGGTCTCTCCCAAATTGAACATTACTCTCCCAAGTATGCCTAGGATACTTTTCCTCTGATCCAACCCATTTTCTCAAAGAATTTCAGTATCTGCCTGTCTCCTGTGATCTCACTTGGCGGAACCTTTATGTCATACTCTCCACCTGTCTTTCCCTGGAGGAGAAGGAACAGGAACGAGTTTGGCTGGTGGCCCAGGCTCACGCTGACACCATAAACAAGAAAGACCCCACAACAGCCTTGTAGGAGCTACTGCTATTCCCCATGAAATCCCTAACTGGGACTACTAAAATGGGAAACTGGGTTGGCAGTCCCACAATCACACTTTAACTTGCCTTGTGTCAGGACTGCAGGCTGCCACACACAAGGCAGTCAACTGTGATAGACTAAAAGAAATCTCCCAGGAGGTGGATGAGAATCTCACTGCCTTTCTTGTTAGACTACAGGAAGCCCTCCAACGTTTTATTAATCTGAACCCAGACCCCGGGCACCCTACTCCTCCATATGCATTTTATATTCCAATCAGCTCCAGACATATGCCGAAACCTCCAAAAATTAGAGTCAGGCCTTCAAACAGGCCAGATTCAGCTAGTTAATCTAGGCATTAGGGTTTTCAACAACAGAGATGAAGTAAAGACCCAGCAGGAGAGACAAAGGGAGGAAGCTAAGACCAAGTCCTGCAACCAGGCCTACCAGCTACTTGCCTCAGCATTAAAAGAGACCCAAGATTTCCCCAGACAAAAGGGAAAAACCCTTCTGGAGACCTGTTTCAAGTGTGGGAAACCTGGGCATTGGGCCAAACAATGTTCCAACCCCTGAGACCCTCCAGGGCCATGCCCACTGTGTAAACTAGTGGGCCGTTGGAAGTCCGACTGCCCACGCACCTCTCAAGGCAAGGGGGTATAGGTTACCTATTCAAATCAGATCCCTAGTTTTGAACTCTATGACCTTCTGGGGTTAGTGGCGGAAGACTGACAGTGTCCTGGAACCACACATGCCCCCACAATAATCAACAGGATGGAACTTCAGGTAACTCTATCAGTAAAGGATAGGCCAATTCATCGACATGGGGCCACTTACTCTGCTCTCCCTGACTACTCCGGGCCAACAATCAATTCTGCAGTATCAATAGCAGGAGTCCATGGCACAGTCTCACAACCATTAGCTACCCCTCTCCTACCCTGTTCACTAGAGGAACACTTCTTTCCTCATTCATTCCTAGTCCTCCCTCACTGCCATACACCAATTCTTGGAAGAGACATTCTTGCCAAGCTTAAGGCCCAACCACTCATTGTTTCTCCTCAAAACTCATAGGGTATTTTCCTTCTCTCTCTAACAAATGCACCCTTAGCCCACTCCTCCTTCTTCCCCTCCCCCCACCCACTCTGCTAATCTGGAGGTATGGAACACTGAAACCTCAGTCATTGCCAGCCACCACGAACCAGTCACTATACTGTCAGGGACCTGACCCAACACCCGGCCAAGTCCCAATACCCAATACCCAATACCCCTTGAAACACTGCAAAGAATTAAACCTGCAATTACTCATCTCCTGCAGGCAGGACTGACTAATTCCCCATATAATACCCCAGTTTTACTGGTAAAAAAAACCTAATGGAACTTACCACTTAGTCCAAAACCCATGAATCATTAACCGGGCTGTAATTCCTATACATCGAATAGCCCCGAACCCCTACATTATTCCCTCCCTCATAATGCCCTCTACCACCAACTACTCTGTCCTAGCCATTAAGGATGCCTTCTTTACCATCCCCTCACACCTCAGCTCCCAAGACCTATTTGTCTTCATCTGGATGGACCTAGACACACATCATTCCCAACAGTTAACCTGGACTGTTCTTCCCAAAGGGTTCCGTGACAGCCCCCACCTGTTTGAACAGACACTAGTCTGTGACCTGTGCAACATTGATCTCTCCCCATCTACTCTCCTTCAATATGTAGGTGACCTCCTACTATGCAGCCCATTCTTTCCAGAATCCCAACAAAGCACCGCTAAACTCCTAAATTATCTAGGACAACTAGGATATCGAGTCTCATCCTAAAAGGCTCAAATATCACAAACATCAGTCACCTGCCTAGGTTTTGCCTTAACACCCACTGAGAAGGGAATGGCATGAGATAGATAAACACTAATTGCCTCAATGCCCATCCCTACTACTAAACAAGACCTCCTCTTCTTTCTGGGTCTGCCTGGATACTTCGGAAATTGGATTCCAAGCTTTGGTATTCTAGCCAAGCCATTATAGGAGGCAATAAAAGGATCCCTATAGGAACCACTATTGCCTGGGAAGCCCATTGAACAACCCCTTTCAGGAGCCAAAGGAGGCTGTCACCGAAGCCCCTGCTCTGACCCTCCCGGACCTCAATAAACCCTTTGTTCTCTACACAGATGAAAGACAAGGCATTGCTCTAGGTCTCAGAACAGAAGTCAGGCCCACACCTAAAAATTACAGCCTATTTATCCAAACAACTAGACCCTACAGCCTGAGGTTGGCCTACTTGCCTCAGAGCATTAGCTACAGCAGTTGCCTTCACCTTCGAGGCACAAAAGCTGACCTACTCTCAACAAATAACCATATATTCTCCTCATGCTATTTCTTTCTCTTTTTTAAAGAGTTGTTTATTTATTTATTTTTAGAGAGAGGAGAACAGAGAGAGAAAGAAAAGAGAGATACATCAATGTATGGTTGCCTCTTGGCAGCTTCAGCCTGAGTCTCAGCCTCTCACCTTCCTCCCTGAACAACATGAGCTTCAGCACATGCCACAGCTTCTCCACAAGCTACTGGACCTTGAGCTCCATGCAGTCACCCAGCTACCGGGTCCCCCTGGCCAGCAGTGTAGCCAAGGTCCATGCAAGAGCTGAGGGGTCGGACTCCAGATCTCTGTATCCTGCTCCACCAGCATGCAGGACAGCTGTGGACCTGGGACCCTGGCTGCAGGGATGGCCAGGGGTCTGGTGGGCATAGGGGGCATCTACAGCAAGAAGGAGACTATACAATGCCTTAATGACCAGCTGGCCTCCTCTGTGGAGAGGGTGAGAAGCCTGGAAGCTGATAATTGGAGACTGGAGATCAAAATCCAGGAACACTTAGAGAAGAAGGGACCCCAGGTCAGAGACTGGGGGCATTATTTCAAGACCACTGGGGATCTGAGGGCTCAGATCTTTGCAAACTCTGTGGACAATGCCCACATCGTTCTGCAGATTGACAATGCCCATCTTGCTGCTGATGACTTCAGAGTCAGGTGTGAGATGGAGTTGGCCATGCGCCAGTCTGTGGAGAATGACATCAATGGGCTCCAAAATGTCATTGACAACACCAATATCACTCGGCTGCCTTTGGAGACAGAGATCAAGGCTCTCAAGGAGGAGCTGCTCTTCATGAAGAAGAACCACAAGGAGGAAGTAAATGGTCTACAAAACCAGATTGCCAACTCTGGATTGACTGTGGAATTTGATGCCCCCAAATCTCAGGACCTCAGCAAAATCATGGCAGACATCCGGGCCCAGTAAGATGAATTGGCTCAGGAGAACTGAGAGGAGCTAGACAAGTACTGGTCCCATCAGACTGAAGAGAGCATCACAGTGGTCACCTCGCAGACCTCTGAGAAAGGCGCTGCTGAGACAACACTCACAGAGCTGCGACATATGGTTCAGTCCTTGGAGACTGAGCTGGACTTGATGAGGAATCTGAAGGTCAGTTTGGAGAACAGCCTGAGGGAGGAGGAGATGCGCTATGTCATGCAGATGGAACAACTCAATGGGATCCTACTGCACCTGGAGTCAGGCTGGCCCAGACCTGGGCAGAGGGGCAGTGCCAGGCTCAGGAGTATGAGGCCCTGCTGAACATCAAGGTCAAGCTGGAGGCTGAGATTGCCACCTACCACAGCCTACTGGAAGAAGGGGAGGACTTCAATCTTGTTGATGCCCTGGGCTAGAAACCCTCCTTACAAACCATCCAAAAGACCACGACTAGCAGGATTGTGGATGGCAGAGTGGTGTTTAAGGTCAACAACACCAAAGTTTTGAGGCATTAAAGGCAGCAGAAGTGGGGCATCCCTTGGCAGGGCAGAAAGCCAATAAAAAGTTCACTGAAAGAAAAAAAATGTATGGTTGCCTCTCATGTGCCCCCTGCTGGGGACTTGGCCCACAACCTAGGCCTGTGCCCTGATTGGGAATCGAACTGGTGACCCTTTGGCTTGCAGGCCAGCACTCAATCCACTAAGCCACACCAGCCAAGCCTCATGCTATTTCTGATCTAATATCCAATCAGGCAGAAAAATTCCTCCACCCCACCCAACTCCAGCAAACTTTCCTTATTCTACTATAAGCTCCTCATATAACAGTCGCAAGATGTACCACAATCAACCCAGCAACTCTCCTCCCCTTGCCTGATCCTCAACACAATCCCCACTCATGCTCTGAAATTTTATCTAATCTCCTTTCTCCCTTTCCTCACATCTCTGAAACACCCTGCCCAACCCGGATGACACCTGGTTCATTGATGGCAGCTCCTTTGTCACTGGTGGGAAAAGAAAAGCAGGATACGCAATAGTGTCTCATACCGAGGTCATAGAATCCAGTCCTCTCCCTCCTGAAACCTCATCCCAATGGGCTAAACTTATGGCATTAATATGAACCCTAACACTTGCACAAAACAAAAAAAATCAATATTTACACTGACTTCTGCTATGCCTAGCATATCCTACACTCCCATGCAGCAATCTGCCCCCAGGCAGAAGGCGGCGGGGGGGTTCTCATGACCACGGGATCCCCCATCACAAATGCTGACCTGATCTCCAAACTCTTACAAAAGGCACAAGAGGTCTCCCAAATGGCAGTCATCTACTGCCGAGGCCATCAAGGCACATCTTCCAATATCACACTAGGAAATGAAAAAGCTGACTGACAGGCCAAAAAAGCTGTGGCCATAGGCACCCTGGAGTGTCAGCTCTTAGCCATTCCCTCTATTATTCCTCAATACACAACTAAAGAAATACAGTCACTAACCCAAGAGAGGGCGGTGTGGGAAGGGGTTTGGCTCACATCTGGAGGATGGCTAGTACTCCCCAAGAAACAGAAGGAACAAATCCTTAAACAGTTCCATGAGGCCCTACATGTAGGATTTAGGCTGCTATTAAAATTCCTTGTCCCTTTGGTCATCTGCCCTCACTGGCCTCCGCACGGTACAGCATCACCCAGCAGTGCAAAATTTGCAGCCAGGAATTCCCCCAGGGATGGGTTAGACCTCCATCCTCATTCCACACCCACCAAACTAGGGGACAGATTCCCCGACAAGACTGACAAACTGACTTTACTCATATGCTCCTCATTAAAAAACACAAATCCCTCCTAACCCTAGTAGACACCTTCTCAGGGTGGGTGGAATCCTTTTCCACTACCTCAGAAAAGGCAGTTGAGGTAACCTGTGTGCTATTGGACCACATTGCTCCCCACTTTGGGGTCCCTACAGCCATACAATCTGATAATGTCCCTGCCTTTATATCTCAAATCACACAAGAAGTAGCTACCACACTATAAACATCCAATGGAAGCTTCACATTCCATACCACCCCAATCTTTGGGTAAAGTAGAAAAGCCCAATTTCATCCTAAAAACGCAACTAACTAAACTATCTCTAGAACTGCGGATGGACTGGATTTCCTTCCCCCCACTTTCCTTAGACCCTTTGAATATATGGCCGGCCCTTCCTGCTTGTTAACTTTCCAAATTCCCACCCCCACTTGGAGACTACCTCCCCTCTCTTGCCTTAACCAGGTAGTTCCTGCAGGAACACACCAACAAGGTTCTCCCTAAACCAACAGAAGGCACCCTAGATCCCACCCCCTAGAACTGGGGGACTGGGTCCTGCTAAAGACACCCTCAGAAGCACAAGGGACTCTAGCCCCTTGCTGGGAAGGACCCTACCAGCTCATCCTTGCTACACACTCTGCTGGCAAACTTCAAGGACTTTCTCAGTGGATACATTCCACCAGGCTAAAGATCTCCCAGCCTGAATCCATTGCTTCTCCAAAGACTGATGTGTCTCAGTATCAACCAGAGGTCCTAATACCCACCCATTTGTGGCTAACTAGGATCCAGGAAGATGACAACAAGGTCGTAAGAGACGCGTGCCCCCAATCCTGCCATAATAACCACTGTGCCCCTCACCACACCACTCTCTTTGCGAGCCTGAGCAGAATGTGTCCCGTAACAGGAGCAGTGCAGGAAATTTTGAGCATCTCCTTTGTCTTACCCTGTTGCTCACTGACATTATTATAACTCCTTGCTCTCTCAGAAGCTTTTTGCATTATTCCATCCTCGTTCCCCAACTGCCCCAAATAATACACATCCCTGACCTTCCCATGAGCAGTAAGAATGCCCCACCAGTTAGGGCCCAGGGCTTTTATGGCCTCTGCATAAGCATCATAATGGATGTAGCACCACGGCACACCACCAAACAGGACGTACTCCAAATACTATGGGATGCTTACCTCCAGGGGGACTTCCAGGACTATTTCTGGGAACTAGTTTCTGCATGGCTCTAGCTAAATTAACCCTAAGTGACATTTTCCTACTCTTACTCCCTCTACCCTCTTGTTCAACCTTACCTGGGCCAGAAACCTTTTTCAACCTAACCATCCATATAGCCCAATCCCTAAAGTTAAATTACTCCTGCTGAGTTTGCCGTAGCTGTCCAACCCCTACCGCCTGGTCAGTGGGGTAATGTCTTTGGGAATCTTGACTCCAAAACCATCCACACAAATGCTTGGGGGCCTCAGGTTGCCAACAACTGCCACAACAAACTAACAGATACCTCTGCCCACAACTGGCACTTTCCTCAGGGCCCCAGTCCCTCACAGGATTAATCACTTGCAAGCCACCTACCCCTTCTGCATCATTAGTCAGAGGAGTGGGGGAACCCCAGTTGGCTCACTTAACTCGAGCCAGTGTCAGCAGAGCTTCACTATCCCACAACCCCCTCTCAGAAACATCTTGAGACTCTCCCTAACTTGCTCATCATACCTTGGGATAGGTGGAATCCAAAATCCTGGAGACGAAACTGCTTTCTTACATATTTGCCTCCCCAAACCCGTGACTCTCACCAGCACAATCCTAACACAGACGTCTACCTCCTGCAATAGCAGGCCGGCTAGAAAAATTAACTTTCTCGACTTTCTTTCCCAAAAGGACCAAGACTGTCTCCCCCATACTGAGATCGCACTGTGGCAGTTCATTACGGGAAAAAGCAGGGCTCTGTCTACTCTAAGTTTATGGACAAACCTTTCCAAAATCCCCTCATTGATGCCCTAGTCACGACATCCCAGCAGCACAAGGCCTTGAATACTGGGGCACCAAATACACTACTACTAAAACACTTGTTAACGGTAAGTGTATCTCAACAAAAACCCAGCCCATCCTGCTGAAAGAATACTGTTAGGCCAGAGTTGCTCAAGAAACCAGACAGATGCAACAAGCTAAGGAGCAGAGATTATTAGCGGGGAATAAGAGGGTAAGTGGAGCCAACCAAGGGAGGTTAAGACTTGTGGGGGAAAGTGGAGAAAGTGCAGCCAATCTAGGGAGGTTGGGGAGCCAACCAAGGGAGGTTAAGACTCACTCGGTTGTTCTTAGGTCAGAGTTTTTAAGCGCAAAAACCCATGAAGGGTGTCAGAGTCTGATTGGCTAGAGCTGGTTGCTGGGTGCCATTTCTGCTGACCATTGTTCTTGATACATCTTGTCAGGCTCAAGTTAAAGCTGCATCCTGTTATACCAGATAGGCCAACCCCAGACCCCAATCTTAGCCGGGCATCTGTTTGTCCTGGGTAGGGTTGGCAGGCATTTTCCCAGGCTGCAGTTTCCCACAGTACAGTTTTCCCACCCAGCGATTTTCCATTCCTCCTAGCCCTACCTAGGTCTGTCGAATACAAAGTTTCTGCAGAAATCCACCACTCTTCAGGGGTATTTTAGATTTGTGGATCACAAGTCTATTAGACCCTGCCTCCAAAATGGACAGGGATCTGCTCCCTGGGATACATTCTTCCTGACATATCAATCACATGGGAAAATGCTTCACTCCCCTTTCCCCTTAGGGGACAGGGACACTTATGCAAAAGGGGCTGCCCATTGATCCTCATAATAGCATTGCTAGGAGTCATCTCTGTGGCTGGGGCCATGGCCAATAATTCATTACCAATTATTTCTAGAAACAGTAGAGGCATTGACCAAGACAGGGGAAACCCTAGCTGCACTCCAGGAGCAGCTAGACTTGCTAGCAGAGGTAGCCCTCCAAAACTGAAGAGCCCTAGACCTACTCATAGCATCAGAAAGGGGGACATGTCTGTATCTCAAAGAAGAGTGCTGTTTCTGTGTTAACAAGTCAGGCCAGGTCCAACAAAACATTCAGGGTATACTGGAGTCCACATCTAAAATAAAAAATCTGAGTCTGTCCATAAATCCTAGTTCCTGACTCTCTGGCATAACCTAGCTACTGCCTTTCCTGGGACACCTCCTCTCAATACTCCTACTCCTTATGCTCAGACCATGTATCTTTAACCTGCTTGTATAATTTATATCTTGTAGGCTGGAGACGTTCAAAACCAAATCGGGCAGTACTTGTCCTGCAACATTATCAACGACAGCAAGCACAGCATGGATATGGCTTAGGGACAGCTGTATGACACTTCCCCGCCGGAGGCAGTTCCAGAAGACAGATCTTCACCTATTTACCCCCAACGTCACAAAAATAATAAAAAGCAATTCTAGTTGAAAGGGGCAGCCAGGTTTCTGACCTGCTGGACTGCTCATGACTCAGTTATATCAACTTACTCGATAGCCCATCTATGGCTTAAGAGAAACTCTCTCCCATCTTGCTCAATAGACATCTGGTGCCAACTATGATGGCCTGTGGTCAGACTGACCTTCCTGTACCTGGGAACAGCCCAGCCCTTTACCTAACTCACTGTCCTGACTCACATCCTGGAACCCTGAGGCAACAGCCCAGAAGAACAAGAGACTAACCCCTCCCCTATCCCCCCACAAACACTGCGCTTTTTCTTTTAAAACCCCATTCTTGCCTGCCTCCAGGGCTGTATTCTATCCAGGCTCAGCCTGCCTGTAAGTGTAGCATCAAATAAAGACACTTGGATCACATCATCCGGCTCCTCCCATCGCTATCTCTTGCGCATTTCTAACACTGTCAATTTGTGATCCTCAGTTTATTGCTATGCTAGGCTTCATGGAGACACAAGAAATGTGAGAAAGTCTTCGACTTTGAGAATGGTCAGGCTGGAGAATGAAGACTAACACACAGAGCAATGGGGCACCACCATGTGCCAGAAAGTGTGTAGGAAAGTGCCATCTGGCAGAGGGGCGGTGATGCTGCCAATGGCTCTCCATGTCGTAATTAGATGTCCATAAGTCTTAGATCACAATTTCAGGTGAGGAAAAAAAGCCATGTTATGACTTACTTATGTAGGAAAAAAACAAAGACTGTAGGGGAAATGACACAGAGCATTAGCACTTGAACTGTGATCAAGGTCCTGGTATCCTAATGCCTCCACTCTGTTCTCCTGCCTCTGTAGAGGCTGTTCTCTTCAATGCTCTTGCCTGAAATTCAAGGCCCTTCATTACCACTCCACTGCCGCCTTCTCCTATGACTCAAGGTGACATTGCTCCAAGGTTATTCTCCTTATTGCCCCAAGAATGCACACGTTTGTTCATTGATCTGTTTGCTCATCATTCATTCACTGCTCATATATTGAGAACCTACTATTTGCAGAACCAGGCTCTGCAAACACAAGGGCAAACAAGACCCAGTGCCCTCCTGGACGGGCTTCTATTCCGGAACAGTGGTCCCTACACCATGGCACAAATAATGGAGGATTGGTCACTGATTTGTCATCCTGCTGGTTATACAGCCCTGGGTACTCTCTCTCCTTCGTTCCCCTCTTGGGAGAATAGCAGAAGGCTAGTGGGTGAGAGCAATATTATGCAAGAGAAAACCCTTATCTTTTCTAAGTTACAGAAAATAATTTTTAAAGTACACTATTTGCAATCTTATATATAGTAATAAATGACTTGGGTCATGCTGACATGACTTGTAGGTAGGAGGCACTAATTTAGTGGCTCATGTGGCTCTGTTTGCTTGGAATGTCCTTTTAAAAAAAATTTTCAGTGAACATTGAGAAGTTTCAAGTAGTCTTCATTCTTCTAAGAGAAGAGAGGCAACTCAGACAAGGAACTCCACACCCTTTTGAGAACAGAACTTGACATCTGATCTTTTACCTTCGCATTCTATGAGTAAATACCATAAAAGCATAAAGAAACTGGGAGTGTTAGACTGAAGAAAAAAAAATGCTAGAAAGAGAAACTGATGGGAGTCGCCTGAGGGGAGAGATTCATTTTGTTGGTTCCAAGGGAATAATGTCAATGAGAGGAAGGTGCCAGAGGTAATTTCACTCTCAGGTGACTCAGCCCCCAAAGCATGTGGCCAAAAGTGCAGTGAAGTAGAACCCCAGCACGAAGCAGCTCATTAAGACGCTGAAAGGGGAACTTAATGACTGAAGAAGCCAGCTTTGATAGAGTGACTTCAGTCACCCCTGGATTCCAATCTCTTATTAGAAACCAGTCTCTCCATCCCTGGCCTCCTGAGCCTGCCCTCCTACACCGCTACTGCCTACCACTCAACCCCAAGCACCTCGGGCCAGCCTCTAAGGGCCCAGAGAGAGGGGTGTGGAGTGAGCCAGTGGAGTCCCAGTTCAGAGCTCACAGTTTAGACACTGCTTAGAAGCAATCCCATTCACAGTGGCTCTAGCACACTCCAGGGATTGACATTCACCAGCCACATTCCATGACTGGGGAGAAAGGAGCTTATTGGCTGAACTGGCCATAAACTGGTGGGAGAGTAGGGATCAGGAGTTTCCTAACCAAACCTCCCAGTCTGAGGGTGAGGTGACCCCCCAAAGAAAATCAAGCTGTTTAGCTGAAGAAGGTGGAAGGGGTGATAAACAGGTGAAAAGAGCAGATGCTGTATTCCAGACAGGTCAGAATAAATGAAATGTTTCACTTATTTTTCTAGTTTCACATAAGGGCCAATCAGAAGTCTTCAACCACACTTCTTAAAGTGCCCTGTTATTTTATCCAGTTCCATTCTCTCAAGTACCACAGCCACCCTGGACACTACGCTGCCCAACTTTCAGGCTCCCTTCCTCCTCTCTGTCTTTCCACCCTATTCTCTTACACAAAACCCAAGAACCGGTCTGACCGGTAGGAGAGTGGAGGGGACAGGGCAAGTCTGGGTGTGGGGGGTGGGGTGGAGAACTAAGAACACTGGCATCTTTATTGCCTTATCCCATCATGCCAGGAATATCCAAATTTTCCTCAGGTTGGAAGGTCTACCTTGCCAGACACTGGGTTCCCAGTCCCTAAGAATAGGCTGTGATCACAGGACGTTAGGGACCCCGGGGTTTACAAACTTCCTCAGTGCTCTGTTGTCACATTTGAACTTTACACAAGTCCTCCTGTGTCTTAAAGAGGAACTTCCTGTTCTCATCTGCTATCAAGGTTGTTGCTAATAATTTAAAGTTACATAGTTTTATCTGCATTATGGTCTGACATATCTGAGACTCGAGCTTCAAGTGCCAAAATTGATAAGGATTATCCAACAGCAGATAAACAACCATGACAGAGGGGAAAATATAGCAAAAAGCAAAAACCAAACAAACAAGTGGGAAAACCTGACCAGTGTCTTAAAGTGATTGGAAGTAAAAATAATTCAGGGGTAGCCACCTAGAATTGAACTTAAAGCTTTTTTGGTCTTATCATCCATTTCTGAGATAAACAATGGATTTGATACAAATGATTCCAAAACTTAAGTTACAAATTTGGAGGGACACTCCCAATATTTAACAAGGCACTTATCTCATGTTCAACTGTCTTCGAAGATGCACCAGGAAGTACTTTTTTATTTCTCTAAGTTAAAAGGCTGTCGGGGCTTTACTGAGATTTTTATTGTTTGGTTAATGGCCAAGGTAGATATATGAGAATGCCTCCTTTAAATGTTCAGGACAGAAATTATTATGACTATGGTAAAATAAAACTCTAGAGCCTCAAGATTTGTTTGGTCATAAGAAGATTAAATTAAAATTGCTCTGTCCTTACGCCACCTTCTTCTGCAAGCATGGCTGACTGCCAAAACATATAGCATTATGTTTCACCATTGTCATAGAATAGTCCTAGCCCAAAGATACACCAGGAGGATCAGTAATTATCAAGGACTCAGTTGTGAAAGATGCCGTTTCATGGAGGATTACCTCAAGGAGATGCACTCCTGAACCTAAAATTTAGCCTTGGGTTAGCAGACCCTTAGAGAACAGACTACCTGGACCACTGAGTTCTGGCTTCCCACCTAGTTAGTTTTACTGAGCCCAGCTTTGGCATTCTGCCATGTGCGTACTCTGGGGGGTGGAGGAAGAAGCAGTGCCAAGAAACTCGATGCTGCACTTGTTATAAGCAAGTCTGGAGAAGGTATTCGTGACTGTTTTAGGGTTGCTCCTGCATGAACTAGAGTTCCTATGTGCAAGTTTATTTTCAGACTGCCCTCCCCCACCCCACCCCCAAGTCCCAGGCCTTGCAGGGAGGTGTAGAAGGCTTTGGCCTGCTCCTCACACACTGGCTTTCCCTGGAGTGATGTGCTAGGTGGGAGTCTGCCTGGGTTACCTTGGGCTGTGCAGCTGGTGGTCATGTTTACTGGGAGGGTCCCCAGCAGCCATCATTATTTTAGGTATTCGACAGACAACCGAGACTGTAAATTTACTGCAGGGGTTTCACTAGCAGCACACGACTGTTTTATGGAGACACTAGGGCTTGAACTGACCCTTATCATTTAGGGGCAGATGTAGTGCCCAGGGTTAAGGGGATCTGGTAACTTATACTTCATTTGAACGTGCTCTCTAATCGCCAAAGTACTGTTTTAAGCATTTAAATTCCTGCCAGTAATTCAGGTACTGTTTAAAGTATGCAATTATTGCATCATTCCACACATTCAAACAGAACTCTCAGCCCTAGTAGTTATTGCATCAGCTCAGAGCAATCTGCTCTTCCAATCAATTAAACTCATTGCGCTTGAACACGATGCCTGCCAATTACACTTGAAATCTCCACCTCACAACCTGTTGCACAAAACTTAATCAGTCCCCACCTCAGACAAACTGGCCTTTAAAGAGGTTTTCCAGGGTCTCCTGGGAGCAAGCCTATTATGCATGTTCACCACCCCCCAGCCCCCATGGAGGAAAGCTTCTCAGGTCTTCCTTCTGGGAATAGTAGTGCCATTCCCTAGTTGCAGTTTGTTGTTGTCCCAGGACTCTATCAGTGATGAAACTAGTTGTGGTTACTGTTTTTCCCCTTTATTTGTTTGTTTATTTTTGTCACTCTAGTAATACATGATCATTATAGGAAAAGTCCGAATATACAGCTAAGCAAAATGAAGGACAAGTGTTACCTAAGTTCTTACCACTGAAAAGCTACCATAGCTAAAATGTTACTTACCCTCCCAGTCTGTTGTGTTTCCTCTTTGAAATGGCTGATAGAAAGAGCCATATACAAATCCCAATATAAATGAAAATTTAATATGTAACAATGGAGGAAATATATAATATATTTTTCTACTTGCAAGAAAGTGAACATAAATCCTACATATATTATATGGAAAAATCATTTCAAATAGATTAAATATTTATTTATTTATTTAAAAGATTTTTAAAATTTATTTTTAGAGGGGGAGGGAGAAAGAAAGGGAGGGAGAGAAACATCAGTGTGTGGTTGCCTCTCGTGTGCCCCACACCGGGGACCTTGACTATAGCCCAGGCATTTGCCGTGACTGGGAATGGAACCAGTGACTCCTTACTTTGCAGGCCCACACTTAATCCACTGAGCTACACCAGTCAGGGCAAGATTAAACATTTAAATGTAAGTAATACAACAATCAAGGGATTATTTAAATATCTGGTAGGCTACCTGTATATTCTACAGGTGGGGAAGAACTTTTAAAACCAAAATCTATAAAGGAAAATATAGTTATATTTGATTTTAAAGTCATAAAGTCAAATAAATG
Source organism: Desmodus rotundus (assembly GCF_022682495.2). Taxonomy (NCBI): domain Eukaryota; kingdom Metazoa; phylum Chordata; class Mammalia; order Chiroptera; family Phyllostomidae; genus Desmodus; species Desmodus rotundus. Next base: position 48,425,696 of record NC_071392.1, on the reverse strand, counting down.
ATAAGAAAAGTTCATTTGAACTTCAAATGACAGAAAGTTTATACTTATAAACTCTTAAATGTGAGAAAAAGGCGAGATGGGAGAAAGATGCTCGAAGGACACAAATGAACAGTTCACTTGAAGAACAAATTCAAATGGTCAACAAACTGACAAACATGAGAAGATACTTAAATTTACTAGTTGTCAGAGAAAAGCAAATTGAAGTTAACGGTAAAAATCCATATTACACTTCTATGGGCAGAAAGAGCCATAGTACCATGTGCTGGTTGGGAGAGGGGGAATGTAGTCTGATAATCGGCTCATAAAATGTGATGTGCTAAAATCTTTCAGGAAAGAAAGTTGACAGCATCTATTAAAATAAAAAGTGCATGTACCCCTTGATCCACGAATTCTGCCCCTGGGAAGTTAGCCCATAGAAATAAAAGCAACAGCTTTAAGGACATATATCCAAGCAGGCTTAGTGCAGCATTGTTCAGAGGGAAGAAAGAGGGAAAAAGCAAGTACCTGTCCACAGAGCAGTAGTTTAATGATTCATGATACACCTCACACAGGGAATATTTTTGCAATTAATAAAAAAATGACTTACAACTAAAAGAGATGATTTGAAAGGAATTTCCACAAGCTAACTGTTGAGAAGAAAAGATGAGGAAAACTACATATAATATCATCCTATTTTTGAGGAAATATAATAATATTAATTAGGTCGTAAAACTTTGTTACTTTGGTTGGAAGAGGAGGAAGGAATGATGAAGGTGAATGAAAGTGGAAGACGGAGGAGAAGGGAGAGACAGAGCTGAGAAAAAATGTAAAATAAATAACTTCACTAAAAATACATTAAAAATCTATATGGACATATTTATGCTTTTATATAAAATTACATATACTGGGTGGGCAAAAATAGGTTTACAGGTATGAGTGACATTCTTTTAAGTTACTAAGGCTACTGCCTGTCTTTTGCCATACAAACAATTGCACATCTACTTTTTATTATAGGTTAAATTATTTTTTTAAGTAGATTTTATTGATTATGCTATTACAGTTGTCCCATTTTCCCACTTCATTCCCCTCTGCCCTGCATACCACATCCCACCTGCATTCTTCCTCTTTAGTTCATGTCCATGAGTCATACATATAAGTTCTTTGGCTTCTCCATTTCCTATACTATTCTTAACCTCTCCCTATCTATTTTCTACCTACAATTTATGCTATTTATTCCCTGTACCTTTTCCCCCTCTCTCCCTATCCCACTCCCCTGCTGATAACCCTCCATGTGATCTCCATTTCTCTGGTTCTATTCTTGTTCTAGTTGTTTGCTTAGTTTGCTTTGGTTTTTGTTTTAGGTGTGGTTGTTAATAACTGAGTTTGCTGTCATTTTTACTGTTCACATTTTTTATCTTCTTTTTCTTAGATAAATCCCTTTAACATTTCATATAATAAGGGCTTGGTGGTGATGAACTCCTTTAACTTGACCTTAGCTGAGAAGCACTTTATCTGCCCTTCCATTCTAAATGATAGCTTTGCTGGATAGAGTCATCTTGGATGTAGGTCCTTGCCTTTCATGACTCGAAATACGTCTTTCCAGCCCCTTCTTGCCTGTAAGTTTTCTTTTGAGAAATCAGCTGTGTTCTAATGGGAACTCCTTTGTAGGTAACTGTCTCCTTTTCTTTTGCCACTTTTAAGATTCTCTCCTTCTGCTTAATCTTGGGTAATGTAATTATGATGTGCCTTGGTGTGTGCTTCCTTGGGTCCAACTTCTTTGGGACTCTCTGAGCTTCCTGGACTTCCTGGAAGTCTATTTCCTTTGCCAGACTGGGGAAGTTCTCCTTCATTATTTTTTCAAATAAGCTTTCAATTTCTTGTTCTTCCTCTTCTCCTTCTGGCACCCCTATGATTCAGATGTTATAATGTTTCAAGTTGTCCTGGAGGTTCTTAAGCCTCTCCTCACTTTTTTGAATTCTTGTTTCTTCATTCTGTTCTGACTGAGTGCTTATTTCTTCCTTCTTCTCTAAACTGTTGATTTGAGTCCCGGTTTCCTTTCTGTCACTGTTGGCTCCCTGTACATTTTCCTTTATTTCACTTTCCATAGCCTTCATTTTTTCCTCTATTTTGCGACCATACTCAACCAATTCTGTGAGTATCCTGATTACCAGTGTTTTGAACTCTGCATCTGATAGGTTGGCTATCTCTTCATCATTTAGTTGTATTTTTTCTGGTGCTTTGATCTATTCTCTCATTTGGGCCTTTTTTTTTTTTTTTTTTTTTTTTTGTCTCTGCATGCCAGTTATGTAGGAAGGGACAGAGCCTTAGGTGTTCACCAGGCTGGGGCAACCCACATCACTGGGTTGTGGCATTGTCTGTGGTGGAAGGGTCTGAGAGGGAACAATGCTGCTCGTTCAGCTCTCAGCTGCCTTTCAGGCACTTCTCCTGCTACCCACAAGCAAATTGGGCCCTTTTGGTGCTGATTCTAGGGTAGGTGGGTTTGTGAACGTTGTAGGACCCTGTGGGTCTCTCCAACAAACTCTCCTGTGAGGCTGGGAGTTTCTCCCACTGCCTCAATCCTCACAGGTTTTTTCAGTCAGAGGTTTTGAGGCTTTATTTTCCCACACTGGAACCCTGGGTTGCATGCTCTGTCTTGCTCCCCAGTAGTTCCTTCCAGTTTATCTGCACTCAAAGGTGGGACCACTCGCTCTGCCAGCTGCCATCTTGCCGTAAGTCCTCTCCACCCAGCTGCTCATCTCTACCCCTCCTACCAGTCTGGATGAATGTTTCTTCTTTAATTCCTTGGTTGTCGGACTTCCATACAGTTTGATTTTCTGTCAGTTGTGGTTGTTTTTTGTTTTTAAATTTGTTGTTGTCCTTCTTTTGGTTGTGTGAGGAGGCACAGTGTGTCTACCTACACCTCCAGCTTGGCCAGGAATCCATATTCTTTAGGTTAAATTATTTATCCCAAAAGGAGATATGTTGAAGTCTTAAGCCCCAGTATCTCTGAATGTGACCTTATTAGACACAGGGTCTTTACAGAGGTAATCAAATCGAAATGGGGTCATCAAGGTGGGCCTTAATCCAATATGGCTAGTGTCCTTATAAAAAGAGGAAATTTGGACACACAGATATGCATAGAGGGGAAATGGGGTGAACACCCACAGGGAGAACACTATGTGAAGGTGGAGGATTGGAGTGATACATCTGTAAGGTGAGGAACACCAAATATTTCTGACCACCCACCAAACACTAGGAAGAGGTAAGGAAGGATTCCCCTACAGTTTACAGATGGACCATGACCCTGCCAACACCCTGATTACACATTTCTAGGCTCTAGAACTGAGAGATAAAAACTTCTGTTGTTTTAAGCTCCCAGTTTGTGATATTTGTTACAGCAGGCCTAAGAAATGAATACAATGTGTAAGAAATCAAATAGCAGATTTTAAAAATCCTTATCTAAGAAACAAAAAATTCAAACAAAAGTTCTATAAATTCAGAGCCATATTTATACCTTAATCCCATTAAGTGGCTTCATTGTATTTATTTCAGTCCTATTTTGCCCCTCATTTATATATACATCTTGACATCCATCTTGAATTATTTTTGGAAAATGAAGCTATAAGGTTATCTAGATCCTATACCTTGGGACTGATTGCCTAGTTGGGCCATCATACAAATAAGGAAAATTGAACAAGGTAAGAGGAAGTGAAGGTGCAGTATAAGTTGCCCACACAGCCCTTATTAATTAGAAACCATTTGGAAATAGAACAGTCTCAGAACCCAGTTCCAAGTTCTAGTTCCAGTTCACTCTTGGCCTGGTCATATTAATTTCTGTGCGAGTTATCCTTCTAAGAAATCCCTCTTTTACTTGAGTTTACTTGAGTGAGTGTCTTTAGGTCATGATGGCTAAAGGAAAAATTGTTGAATATAAATTAGGAATTAAGGTGTTTAAGGATTAGGATTAAGTCCCTTTTACCTTCACTTAATCCAGGGGTGTCAAACTCATTTTCACTGGGGGCCATATAAGCCTCACAGTTGCCTTCAAAGGGCTGAATGTAATTTTAGGACTGTATAAATGTAACTACTCCTTAACTAGGCAGGCAGTTACAAGGTGCTGGGCCAGATGAAACAAGGTGGAGGGCCGGATTTGGCCCGCAGGCCTTGCATTTGCCACCTGTGACTTAATCAGTACAACACTACCACTGACAATTGTGTAAAGGCCCCCACATTTTATAACACAACATTTTGATCTGTTTTGATGTAGAAATAATTAAAGGAGAACAAAGTAGTAAATAAGAACTTAAATATAAACATATTCTCTGGCCTGAAATTAGGAAGAGCCTACATATAAAAGATGGAATCAATGATCAGAAGTACTCCCCTGTCGTCACCACCCAGTGAAATAGGTGACTGAAAAGATATAGAATTAAGGTAGCTGAGGCCAAATTGCATGATCAAGAAAACCTCAGCAGAAGGCTAGTGTCCCATAGAATTTAGAGACCAAACTTGAAGGCACCCATCATTAATACCACCAAGACAACTTCTCTTGCTTAGACTTGATGCTTATCAACAACATTCTGACTATAAACTCCCTTTCCAAATACATTTCTCTGTAGGGAAAATACTCTTGAGTATTGACCAGCTCTTACAGACATTCTGCTTACTGGGCAGTTACATTTTCTCTGAAAAGAAAAAAAAATGATGGGCCACTTAATGTCAACCCTTTGTGAATTATTCCCCTGAGTCCACTTATATATAGGTGAGTTGACAACACTGTTACACTCTTTCTAGCCAACTGTCTCCCTAAATAACAATTTCAAGGCATCCTTGTTTTATCTCACTATATCATCTAGCAGATGAGTGAATGGGGTCATTAAGTCCCAGAAGGAAGACTTGATTAAGTCTGTAAGGTTATACTGATGCAAAATCAAGGTGGTGGTGGTGGTAGTGGTGTATGTGTTTAGGGTCACATGCTCTGATGGTGGGTTTACTAACTATGGAAACAATATTGGGAGAAGAAGACAAAATTCTACCCAAGTTATGGTCATCAATCTCAATATTGCTTTCACAGAAACATAGTAAATGGCAACTGTGGGGGGGGGGGCTCTGCCTTCAGGGCCCCCCAAAATCCCTGCCCACCATGGATGAGAACAAGTTTACCAACACATGATCTGCTTGGGGAGGAAAGGTGGCCAATCCCTCAAAGTAGAAGGGCCAGAAGCCTGCTCCTCAATGGGCTTTTATTGGGTTTATTTGCATAAGAATACAGGGCATATACATAAAGCTCATCAATCATTGTCAGGCAGTAATGGTCAAACAATAGATAACATTCAAAGAACTCTGAGGGCTTATACTGAGTCAGGGTCAGAGAGCTAAAGGGCCATAAAACTTTGGGGAACAAACTCATTTCATGCTTGGACCTTATCATTTAAATTGAAGGTATTAGCAAAGTAGGTTTCATAGGATTTTATGCATTCTTTCTTAGGCCTGATTGCCCCAGGGAACCCACCCTTTCCAGCACGGAGCCACACCCACCTTTGTCATTGTTTCAGGCTTAAGTTAGATAGGGATGTAAGGCAGCCAAGAGATTAAGAGACTTCTCACAGACAGAATGAGGACTCAGGCTATGTCAAAGCTGAGGGGCAAGGGTTCATCACCCCCTTTCTCCATAGCCCTCCAAGTCCTTTCCTGAAGGCCCCTTCACGACCATGCCTGTCTTAGGTCATCCCTCTCCTGAGAAATCTTACCCGTCATTGGCTAACCGGTCATCCTCTCGGGGCCAAGCAGGGTGAACTAAAGGGGGCAGAGGTGGCACCCCTGTCAGGGATGATAAGTTTTGTCTCCTAAGTGGCTTATGGCCCTAAGGTCTTTTTACTCAGCCTTAGCCATGAGGGATTAGAGCTTCCGGAACCAGGCAGGGAGGTTCCCAACAGGCGTCTACAACTTTCAGTCTACAGTTTTTGAGTTCCTAGGCAATGCAAAATTATGACATGGGTCACCAGACAAAACTCTCCATTTAATTGCTGCTTTTAGCTAAAATAGGATGGATCAAGAAGTCCAGCAAAATATAATGTATTGTTCTCTCTAGACTGACACCCTCCCTACTGGCTAAGAATCAGATTTTTATACAGGGGTGGGCAAAAGTAGGTTTATAGTTGTTCATGTGGAAAATAATACAATAATTAATAAATAATGATACAAGAATAAACTGTCTCATTTACTCACAACTGTAAACCTACTTTGGCTCACCTTGATATTGGTTTATAAGACATTTCCTAGGAGGAGATCCAAGATGGTGGCAGAATAGGTGGAAGTAAGCTCACCTCCTCCCAGGACCAAACTGAAATTATAACTAAAATATAGAACAATCAACCGGAATAACTAACTGAAATTTAGCTGAACAGAAATCTCATAACCAAGGATTTACAGAAGACACATTGAGGCTGATAGGAAGAGTGGAGACACTAAAAAGGCTGGCCATGCTCTCACAAGTAGTGGCTGAGATTCAGAGGGATATCTCAACTGCAAAGGTTCCCCATGAGGAGAAAAGAGTCTAAACCCTATGCCAGGATTCCCAGCCAAGGACACCAGAGCCAAGAAGAGGTTCCTATATAACATCTGGCTATGAAAATCTGCTGGGGTTCTATCCACCAGGGAGAGACAAGAGTCTGCTAGACACACAGGCACCTTTTTAAAGAACCAAGCACAAAATCTTATTTGCAGTCACCCACCTGGGCTGTGGTGGAGGGAAAGCAGAGTGGACTGAGTCTTGCAAGGAGAGATTAGGGTTTGTGGCTCCAAGGAGAGAGTTGAAGGGACAGCCACCAGAGTCTATGTGCTGAGCTCCTTGTCAAACACTGCAGATGCCATCTTTCTTAGGTGGAGCACTCACCTCCTTACAGCATCAGTCTGTGGAAATGCAACAGACACACCCTAAAAACTTCTTGTTGCCCCCTACTTGCAGAACTCTTGCCCTGTGGAGGAGTCAGCTGCCTAGGCCTGGGTTATAAAGGTATGGGCAGATTGGGGGTGGGTGTTAGTGACTGAGTTATGTGGCTCTGAAGTGGGGCCATTTTTTTCTCACACAACAGATCAGTACAGAGCCCTCCCTTCAACGACCAAGTCTTGGTCTGTTTGGGCCTAGTGAAACCTGCTGAGCCTACCCTCACAACCCACTGAAACCCCATCCTACTATAAAGGTCTTTGGATACCTGACTGGAGGCAGCTAGTGTTGACATACCCTGTAGCTTTTGATGAGTGGTCTTAGACCAAGCACTGACATTGAGTTTGAACCTGTATCAATCTGAGGAATACCACTTGCCCTTACCTGGTCACTCACTGAGAACTTACCTCATGCAAGTGACTGAGCCTAACAAACAGCCAGTAGGCAGAAACAGGCAGAGGCAGGTGGAGGCAGGCAGAGGAGTATCTCTGGATTCCTTGGACCTCGGACTCGGTGCTGGTAGCAGCCATCGTTGGTGCACATCTTGGTACTTCCCATGCACCCCAGGCTCAGTAGAGGCAGCCACAAACTGTGAGTTGCTTTGTAGCTCCAAATAAGTTTCCCAGGGCCAGTCGTAAGCAGCATCTGCCATTGACCTGCCTAAGAATCCCTCCCAAGAGGCCCCCGAACCAACAAACCCAAATGCTTCAGGTCAAAGTAGGATCCAATTAGCTTCATAAGCGGTACATCCAAAGGGAGATCTCAGCAGGTACTAGACACTGCTGAGGGGAATTTTGCTTCTTATGGCCAGCTCCCGCACAGCAGCTCATACACTGTGGTTGGGGTTGATTCTCACAATCAACCACCCAAGATGACCCCTTGGGTGAACAGGCTAATAACAGGACACAATTACAATAGGAGGGCTCACATAACCCATGCAAGGGAAAACCCTGGAGCATCCAGCTCAGGTCATCAAGGAGACAATGCCACTGTGTCCTGAAGGACGCCTACTGCATAAGGCAACCCTACCAAGACTAGGAGATATAGCAGATCTAACTAATACAAAGAAAATAGCACAAAAAGACAGACAAAATGGAGAGACAAAGAAACATGCCCTAAATGAAACAACAATAAAAAATATAGAAAAAGAGCTAAATAAAATGAAAATAAGGATTCTTCCAGATAAGAGTTGAAAGTACTGGTTATAAGGATGCTGAAGAAATTTAGGGAAGAATGAATGAAATCAGTGAGAACTGGAACAAAAAGACAGTAACATTAAAAAAGATGTAGAAATCATACAGAAATGGTCAGAAGTGAAGAACAATACCTGAAATGAAGAATACACTAGAAGGAAAAAACAGTAGGTTAGATAAAGCAGCAGATCAAATCAGTGATTTAGAAGACACGGTAGCAGAAGACACCCAACTGAGCAGCAAAAAGAAAAAAGAATGAAAAATAACAAGGGTAGTTTAAGGAACCTTTGGGACAACATGAAGTGTAATGATATCCTCATCATAGGTGTAAAAGAGAGAGAAGAGAAAGAACAAAAGACTAAGAACCTTCACGAAGAAACAATGACTGAAAATTCCCCTAAAATGTGAAAAAAAAAAAAAAAACCATACAAGTCAAGGAAGTGCAGAGAGTCCCAAACAAGATGAACCCAAAGAGGCCCACACCAAGATATATCATAATTAAAGTGGCAAAGGTAAAAGACAAAGAGGTAATCTTAAAAGCCACAAGAGAGAAACAGTTAGTTACTACAATGTAGCTCCCATAACACTGTCAGCTGATTTCTCAACAGAACTATTTCAGGCCCAAAGAGATTGGCATAAAATTTCAAAATGATGAAAAGCAAGGACCTACAACCAAGATTATTTTACTCAGCAAGGCTACCATTTAAAATTAAAAGAGAAATAAAGAGATTCCCAAACAAGAATAAGCTAAAGGAATTTATTGCCACCAAACCAGTATTACAAAAAATGTTAATGGGTCTTCTTTAAAAAGAAGAAAGAAAAAGAAAGAGGAATTTACTTATAAAGAATAAAATGGCAATAAATATTTTTCTACCAATAATCACCTAAATGTAAAAGGCTTAATTGTTCCAATCAAAAGACATAGCATAGCTGAATAAATAAGAAAACAAAACCATATATACACTGTCTATATGAGACCCACCTCAGAATGAAAGATTCACACAGACTAATGGGATCTAAAAAAGATATTTCATGCAAACGAAAAATTAAAAAAAAACTGAGGTAGCAATACTTATATTAGATGAAACAGACTTTAAAACAAAGGCTATAATAAGAGACAAAGAAGGACACTATAAAATGCTAAAAGGAGGAATCCAACAAGAGGATATAATTCTGGTAAACATTTATCCACCCAGCATAGGAGCACCTAAAGATATAAATCAAATATTGATGGACCTAAAGGGAGAGATGGACAGTAATACAGTCATAGCAGGGGATTTTAACACCCCATTAACATCAGTGGATAGGTCATCCAGACAGAAAATCAACAAGGAAGAATGGCCTTAAATGACATACTAGACCAGATGGATTTAATTGACATTTTCAGAGCATTTCAGCCCAAAGTAGTGCATATACATTCTTTTCAAGTGCACATGGAATATTTTCTAGGATAGGCTACATGTTAAGACAAAAAAAAAAAACGACTTTCAATAAATTGAAGAATGTTGAAATCATATCAAGCATCTTCTCTGACCACAATGGTATGTAACTAGAAATCAACTACATGGAAGAAAAACTAAAAACACACACACAAAGGCTAAATACATGTCACTAAACAAGGAATGAGTTAACAATGATATCAGGGAAAAATCAAAAGATATCTTGAAACAAATGAAAAGGAGAATACAACAACCCTAAATCAATGGGACACAGTAAAAGCAATCCTAAGAGGGAAATTCATCATAACACAGGCCTACCTAAAGAAACAAAAAAATCTTAAATAAACAGTTTAACTTACACCAAAAGCGTATAGTAAAAGAAAAACAAACAAAGCCAAAGAGTAGAAAGAAAGATATTATAAAGATCAGAGTGAACTAAAACTGAGTCTAAAAAACAATACAAAAGATTAATAAAACCAAGAACTAGTTCTTTGAAAAGATAAATAACATTGATAAACCTTTAACCAGACTCATCAAGAAAAAAAGAGAGAGGGCCCAAATACAGAAAATCAGAAATGATATTGGTGAAGTAACAAATGACACCACAGAAATACAAAGTATTATAAGAAAGTATTATGAACAACTATATGACAACAGATTGGATTCCAAATGGAAGAAATGAATAAATTCTTAGAAATGTACAATCTCCCAAAACTGAATCAAGAAGAAACAGAAAATCTAAACAGACCGATTACAACTAATGAAATCGGCAACTAACTGTGTTGAAAGGTTTTTTTTATTAGTGATTCAGTAATCAGTAATGACTTCACAGGTAAATTTACCAGACATTCAAAGAACTAACACATATCCTTTTCAAACTATTCCATGTATTTCAAGAGGAGGGGAGACTCCCAAGCTCATTTTATAAGGCCAGCATTATCCTAATTCCAGAACCAGATAAAGACACCACAGAGAAAGAAAATTAGAGGCCAATACCCCTGGTGAACATAGACACTAAAATTCTTAACAAAATATTAGCAAACCAGATCCAGCAATACATTAAAAAGATCATACACCATGATCAAGTGGAATTTATACTGGGGATGCAAGGTAGGTACAATATTCACAAATCAATAAATGTGGTACATCACATAAACAAAGTGAAAGATAAAAATCACATGATCATATCAATAGATGCAGAAAAAAACATTTGACAAAATATGACACCCATTTATGATTAGAAATTCTCAGCAAAATGGGTATGGAGGGAACATATTTAACATCATAAAGGCCATATATGACAAACCCACAGCCAACTTTATACTTGATGGGCAAAAACTAAAAACATATCCCTTAAGATTAGGAGCAAGTCAGGGATGTGTGCTTTCACCACTCTTATTCAACATAGTTCTGGAAGTTCTAGCCATAGCAGTAACACAAGAAAAACAAATGAAAGGCATCCAAATTGGAAAAGAAGTAAAATTGTCATTATTTGCAGCTGACATGACACTGTATATAGAGAACCTAAAGATTCCACCAAAAAACTACTAGAATTGATCATTGAATTCAATAAAGTAGCAGGATACAGAATTAATATTCAGAAATTGGTGGCATTTTATGCACCAGTAATGAAATATCAGAAAGAGATACTAAGAAAACAATCCCATTTGCAATTAAAAAAAAAAAGTAAGTACCTATGAATAAATGTAATCAAAGTGGTAAAAGACCTGTAATTAGAAAATTATAAGATACCAAAGAAAGAAATTGAGGAAGATACAAATAAGTGGAAGCATAGACCATGTTCATGGATAGAAAGAATTAATAACATTAAAATGTCCCTACTCCCCAAAGTAATCTATAGATTCAACACAATTCCTATAAAAATACCAATGGCATATCTCACAGAACAAAAACAAGTATTTCAAAAATTTATATGGAACCACAAAAGACCTTGAATAGCCACAGAAATCTTGAGAGAGAAGAATAAAGTTGGAAGTTTCATGCTGCCTGATATCAAACTACATACTAAAAGACCATATTAATCAAAATGGCATTGTACTGGTATATAAATAGACATATAGATCAATGGAACAGAATAGAGAGCCCAGGAATAAACCCACATCTGCATAAACAATTAATATTTGACAATGGAGGCAAGGACATACAATGGATTAAATACAGTCCATTCAACAAATAGTGTTGGGAAAACTAGACAGATACATGCAAAAAAAAAAAATTAAACTAGACCACATCCTTGCAACCATACACAAAAATAAACTCAAAATGGATCAAAGACTTAAATGTAAGACTCAAAGCCATGAAAGTCCTACAAGAAAACAGGCAGTAAAATCTCCAACATTTCCATAGCAATATTTTTTCTGATATATGCCCTTGGGCAAGGGAAACAAAATACATTAAACAAATGGGACTACATCAAACTAAAAAGTTTTTGCAGATTATGGGAAACCATCAACAAAATGAAAAGACAACCCACTTTATAGGAGAACAGAATTGCCAATGATACATCTAATAAAATGTTAATATTCAAAATTTATAAAGAACACAACACCCCCCAAAACCCCCCAACCCCAAATCATCTAATTAAAGAATGGGCAAAGGACCTAAATAGACATATGAAAATATGCTCAATGTCATGAATCATCAGACAAATGCAAATTTAAACCTCAATGACATAATCCCCTCACACCTGTCAGAAGGGCTATTAGTAATAAATGAACAAACAAGTGTTGACAAGAATGTGGAGGAAAGGGAACCCTCATGCACTATTGGTGAAAATACAGATTAGTACAGCCATTGTGGGAAACAGTATGGAGTTTCCTCAGAAATTTAAAAATGGAACTGCCTTATCACCTAGCAATTCCAGTTCTGGTATATATCTGAAGAAATCCAAAACACTAATTCAAAAGAATATATGCATCCCTATGTTCATTTCAGCATTATTTACAATGGCCAAGATATTAAAGCAACCCATGTGCCCTTCAATAGATGAGTGGATAAAAATGTTGTGGTACATATATACAATAAAATATTACTCGGCCATAAAAAAGAATGAGATCTTACTATTTGCGACAGCATGGATAAATCTAGAGGGTATAATGCTCAGTGAAATAAGTCAGTCAGAGAAAGACAGATACCATATAATTTAACTTACATGTGGAATATAATGAGCAATATAAATAAAAAAGCAAAAAAACAAATGGACTCATAGATACAGAGAACAGACTGATTGTTGCTGGGGTTGTGGTTTGGGGGACTGGGTGAGAAAGGTGAAGGGATTGAGAAGTACAAAATAGTCATGAAGGTGCAGAGCAGGAAATATCGTCAGTAATATTATAACTATGTATGATGCCATTCGGGTACTGGAAATATTGGGGATAGCACTTCGTAGGGTATGTAAAAGGCTACCATGCTGTACAACTGAAACTGATACAAATACTGAATGTAAACTGTGATTGGAAAATTTTTTTTAATTAAATAAATAAGTAAGAAGTTTCCCTAAATAGGTAAAACCCAAATCACATGACCCATACCCGCTGCTGAGAAATTGAAATCCTAGAATTAGAAATTAATTAGAATTAATTAACTAATTAATGTATTGATGATCAAAAGCGATGGTCACTTACTACATGCTATGCTGGAGGTAATGTGCTTGGCACATACACCAGCTCCTCTCACTTCCACATCCCTTGATTTCTTTCCTCATCCAAAGTCAACCTGCTCTTGTAAACCTCCGACTCTGGCAGCAGTGCCTGGGTCTCCCCAGCCCACGCCATGAGGTACAGTTTGCCAACCCAATGTGAGGTACTGCTTTTTCAATAACAGCTTTCTCAAGAATCTTGCTTTGGGGAACTGCAGTTGGGACTGAGCAAGACTCTCCTCTTTCAAAATTTCTCTGAGACTGAAGTGAGATGTGTACATCCTAAGTCCTGGCTATGTGTTCATTCATCTCAGGTGAGTTTCCTGCTTCTCCTTGGGGATTGCAGCACAGCAATCACTACCCGTTTGATCCAAATATTATGGATCCCATCATGAGACCCCAAGCCTTCCTCAAAGGATCTGGATGAAGATGGGTTTAAGAGCTCTGGTGGAAATGGTCTGGAAAATGTTCAAATTGGGTCCAACTATAATCTTTAAAAAACAGGAAGAAGAGGGAACTATTGGGCCCAATATCTGGAAAGCTTTATCTTGGTATTGAGTACTCACTGTTTTGACAGGTAAGAAAAAGAGTGATGTAATTTACTTGCAATAGGTTTAAAGCTAATTAACTAATAACCATTTTGTAATTCTGGTCTGAAGCTAGGGTTTTAATGTAATCTGAAAGATTAAAGAGAAAGTACCTTACTGCTTCTGGTATAATTGATTTTCAGGCTAAGTTGCTTGTTCCCAACTTTCTGAGCTTGGTCAAGAGAGGCTGCATCACTATTGATTTTACTCACATCTTTTTTTCTTTAATTCCATTAATTTATGTATGGTTAATCCTTTGAAATAGAATGTTTAAAATACATACAGCAAATATGACTGTAGGGAATAATGCTGGCTCACACTTTATTGTAAGAGTGGTACCATCCTAGAGGGAAAATAATAGATTATTTCCCCGATAGGGAACTATAATGGCTCCTTTGCACTGATTTAGACCACGTAGAACCTGGATGTAGAGAAGCCACAATAAGGTTGAGAAACGTCTCAGGACACAGTAAATGGGTATGGCTCAAAGGGCTGAAAGGGACTAGTTAGGACGTCCCCAGCCTGCATGCAATCTGCTCTTGGTTAAAGTGCTGCCTGGGGGAGGAGTTGGGGATGTCTTTTCTCCCTCAAACTTCTCCCATAGCCTCAGTTGAAATAACCCAGGATAGGCCAGTAACATATTGTTTTGAATACTATAGCTTTGTAGTAACAGTTAACCCTTGAACAACATGAGTTTGAACTCTTCAGGGCCACTTACATGCAGATTTTTTCAATAGATACCATACCATACCATAGCCCTCTCTATCCATGGGTTTTACGCCTGGGGATTCTAACAACTATACATCAAAAATACATCAAAATACAACTATACATCAAAAATGTTTTTGATCCACAGTTGAGAAACTTTGGTACAAAGGACTGACTATATTGCTCTATGCCATTTTATATATAGGATGTGAACATCCACAGATTTTGGTATGTGCAGGGTGGATGTGTGGGGGAGGATCCTGGAACCAATCCCTTGTGGATACCAAGGGCTGAATATAGTTTGAAACCGAGAAGTATGAAACCTCTAGCTTTGTTCTTTCTTGAGATTTCTTTGGCTACTTGGGATTTTTGTGGTTTCATGAAATTTTTGAATTACTTTTTTACATTTCTGTGAAAAATGCCATTGGAATTTTGATAACAATTGCATTTAATCTGTAGATCATTTTGGTAGTGTGGACGTTTTAACAATACTAATTCTTCCTGCCCACGAGTACAGAATATCTTTTCATTATTTGTGACTTTTTCAGTTTCTTTCATCAATGCCTTATAGTTTTCAGTGTAGAGATTTTTCACTGCCTTAGTTAATTTATTCCTAAGTATTTTATTCTTTTGGATGCAATTATAAATGGGATTGTGTACTTAATTCCTCTTTCTGATCATTTGTTATTAGTGTATAGAAACACAACATATCTTTGTATGTTGATTTTTATATCTTGCAACTTTACTATACTTGTTTATTAGTTCCAATAGTTTTTTTTTGTGTGTGGAGTCTTTAGTGCATTCTCTATATAATATCATGTAATATGAAAATAGAGACAGTTTTACTTTTTTCTTTCCAATTTTGATGACTTTTATTTATTTTCTCTTGCCTAATTGTCTAACCGACCTTTTAATATTGTGTTGAATAAAAGTGGTGAGAGTGGACATACTTGTCTTACTCCTAATTTTAAAAGAAAAGCTTTTAGCTTTTCACTGTTGAGTATGTGAGATATGTCCTTGTCATATATAGCCTTTATTTTGTTGAGGTACATTCTTCTATACCAGGTTTCTTGTGGGTTTTTATCATGAATGGATATTGACTTTTGTCAAATGCCTTTACTACATTTATTTAGATGATCCTATGATTTTTATCCTTCATTTTGGTAATATGGTATATCACATTGATTAGTTTGTAGGTGTTGAGTCATTCTTGCATCCCTGGAATAAATCTCACTTGATCATGCTCTATGATCCTTTTAATGTATTCTTGAACTCAGCTTGGTAATATTTTTGTTGAAGTTTTTTGCATCTATATTCATAGGGATATTGGCTGCAATTTTTTCTTTTTTTGTGTGGTGATCTGTTTAGTTTTGGTATCAGGGTCATGCTATCCTTATACAATCAGGTTGGTAGTGTTCCCTTCTTTTCTATTTTTTGGGAATTTGAGAAGGATCGGTATTAATTCTTCTGTTGGTAGAATTCATAGTGAAGCCATATTGTT
Source organism: Desmodus rotundus (assembly GCF_022682495.2). Taxonomy (NCBI): domain Eukaryota; kingdom Metazoa; phylum Chordata; class Mammalia; order Chiroptera; family Phyllostomidae; genus Desmodus; species Desmodus rotundus. The sequence goes on along the minus strand of NC_071392.1, from coordinate 48,409,685 downwards.
CTAAACTTCTGTTTTTTGAGATATGAGTACTGATTTAATTTCCTTAGTAGTAATTGGTCTGTTCAGATTTCTATTCATGATTCATTCCTGGTAGGTTGTATGTTTCAAGGAATTTATCCTTGCCTTGTAGGTTGTCCAATTTGTTGGTATATAATTGTTCACAGTAGTCTCTTATGATCCTCTATATTTGTATGGAATCAATCATACTGTCTACTCTTTCATTTCAAATTTTATATATTTTAATCATCTCTTTTTAATTAAATTTACTGGGGTGACATTTACTGGGTCAAATTTACTGGGATCAATAGGATTATATAGGTTTCTAGCATACATTTCTATGATACAAGATCTGTATATTGCAATTTGAGCCCAGCACCCAAGGTCAAACCATCTTCTGTCACTACATATTAGGGCCCTGCCACCCACTACCCCCATCCCCCTTTTTGTTAATAGTGAATCTAAGTAAATGTTTGTCTATTTTGTTTATCTTTTAAAAATACAAGCTGTTAGCTTCATTGACCTTTTCTATTATCTGTTTAGTCTCTTTCATTTATATCTGCTCTGATCTTCATTATTTCATTTTTTTCTACTAACTTTGAGCTTAGCTTGTTCTTATTTTTCCAGTTCCTTGGGGTACAATATTAGACTGTTTATTTGTTATCTTACTTGTTTCTTATATAAGTGTTTATTGCTATAAGCCTCCCTTTTACCACCACTTTTGCTGCATCCCATAAATTTTGGTATGTTGTATTTCCACTTTCATTTGTCTTCAGATATTTTTTTATTTCTCCTTTGACCCATGGTTGTTTTGAAACATGTTGCTTAATCTCCATAGGTTTGTAAAATTTCTATTTTTCTTCTTTAATTGATTTCTAGTTTTATACCATTGTGGTTAGATAAGATTCTTGATATGATTTCCATCTTCTTAAGTCTATTAAGATTTATTTTGAGGTCTCTACCATGTGATCTATCCTGGAGAATGTTCCATGTACATTTGAGAATGTGTATTCTGCTTCTTTTGGATGAAAAGTTCCATAAATGGCTGTTAAATCCAAGTGGTCTAATGTGTTTTTTAAGTCTAATGTTTTCTTATTGATTTTCTGCCTTGATGATCTATCCACAGTTGAATATGGGTACTGAAGTCCCCTACTATTCTTGTATTTCTGTCTATTTCTCCCTTTAGATCTGTAAATATTTGCTTATATCTTTAAGTGCTCCTATATTAGGTACAGAATATTTACAAATGTTATATCCTCTTCTTGGACTTACCCGTTTATCATTATACAATTAACTTCTCTGTCTCTTATTGAAGTATTTGTACAAAAGTCCATTTGTCTGATATATGTGCATTTACCCCTGATCTCTTTGGTTTCCATTTGGAAGAAATATCTTTATCCCTTTACTCTCAGTGTACATGTATTCTTAAGGCTTAAGTGAGTCCCTTAGGCAGCATATAGTTAGGTTTTATATTTTATCCGTTTAGCCACTCAGTGTCTCTTAATTCAATAATTTGTTTCACCTACATTTAAAGTAATTATTGATGATATGGACTTACTATTGCCATTTTAATTATTATCTGGCTGTTTTGTCATTCCTTTGTTCTCTTCTTCTCTTGATCTTTTCCTTTGTGGGTTGATGATTTTCTGTTGTGGTTTACTTAGATTCTTTCTCTTTTGTGCATTTACTATAGGTTTTTGCTTTGTGGTTACCATGAAGTTTATATAAAACATAGTTTTAATAATCTATTTTAGGATGATAACAACTTAAGACTGGAAACACACAAAAGGTCTACATTTTTACCCCCCTCCTCAAGTTTTATCTTTGATGTTACAATTTACCTCACTTTATCTTGTGCATTCCTTAGCAAATTAGTTATAACTTTTTTTTTAATTTTGTTTTTTTAACTTTATATTAGCTTAGTATGTGATTTGCTCAGCACCATTAAAACTTTAGAGTACTTTGAATTTAACCGTATATTAACATTTACTGGTGAGATTTATACTTTCATGTTTCCCTGTTCCTCCTTATCACCCTTCCATTTCAGATTGAAAACTCCATTTAGCATTTTTTGTAAGACAAATCTTGTGGTAATGAACTTTAACTTATGCTTGCCTGGAATACACTTATCTCTCAATTCTGAAGGAAAACTTTGCTAGGTAGAATATTCTTGGTTAGCAGTTTTTTGTTTTCTTCCAGCATTTCAGATATATCCAACTTTTCTGGCCTGCAAAGTTTCTGTCAAAAAATTTGGTAGTCTTATGAGGTTTTCTTTGTAACAATTTTTTTTTATTTTTTGCTGATTTTAGGATTGTCTCCTGTTTAACTTTCAATACTTTAATTATAATATGTCTTTTTATGTGTCTCTTTAGATTCATCTTATTTGAAACTCTCAGGGCTTTCTGGATCTGGATGTCTGGTTCTTTTCTCATGTTAGGAAAACTTTTTAGCCATTATTTCTTTAGATAAGTTTTCTGCCCCTTTCTTCTCCTTATGGGACCCCTATGATGTGAATATTAGACTGCTTGATAGTTAGTATTCCATTAGTCTCTTAAGGTATCTTTAGTCTCTTCCATTCTTTTTTCTTTTTTGCTCGTAGCTTGAATAAATTCCACTACCCCGTTTTTGAGTTCACTGATCATTTCTGCTTCATTTATTCTATTGAACCCCTCTATTGAATTGTTTAGTTCAGTTATTCTATTCTTCATCTCTGTGATTTCTGTTTGATACTTGATTTCTGTTTGATACTTCCTCATATTTTTCTATTTCTTTGTTGAAATTATCACTTTGCTCACAAATTTTCTACTGATCTTGGTGAGTATCCTTATTACCATTATTTTGAACTCTTTATCAGGTAAATCACATATCACTGTTTCATTAAAGTCTGCTTCTTGACTTTTACCTTATTCTTTTGCTTGGAACATATTCCTCTATTTCTTCATTTTATTTGTCTGTGTTGGTTTCTGTGCATTAGATACAATAGCCAGCTCTCATAGTCGTGAAGGCATGGTTTCCTATAGGAGAACAATCTTATTGTTCAGCCTGTTCCTAGCTCTAAAACTTTTATGATGGTCTCTCAAATTTTCATGATTGTCTTTATTTTTTGTGGCTCCCAGGAGTTGAGGATGTGCCAAGGTCTGTCAGTGTCCCAAAGGCGAGGATCTCAGTCAGCATGTAGATATAGGCTGTTTGGAAGCTAGATCCCCAGACAGCATCTTTGAAAGTATGATATAGATTTTTTTTTAAGGAAAAGATTGGGAGATGGTGATTTTTCTGATCCCTCTTGTTGGGCCCTTGAGGAATTAAGAATTACGAACTGTTTGTTACAGTCCCCTGGGACTAGTGAGTGGAGGCTCTGCTAGCTATTAGAGCTCAGGGAGTGTGTCCCTGGGTGGCTGCTGCAGAAGCCAAGGAACGAAACATGTGCACAAACTCCTTTTAGGGAGATACTGGTGATCTCATGTGAGCCTAGAGAGGGCCCAAAGGTGGCCACTGCCCTCAGGATATACTTGCAGTTGGCCCCTAGATGTACGTTAAACTAGAAGCCTGATCCTCAGGCTTCAGCTTTTAAGATATGCAAATAGCCTCTTACTTGGAAAGACTGGAAATTGGCCATTTCTGACTGATGCCTCTCTGCTGAGTCTTGGAGGAGTAGCTGGTTAAGAACTGTTTCTCTGCTGCATTCCTGTTGAACCTGTGAACACAAGCCCACTGGCCACCAGAGCCAGGTGATTATGGGGTTCATCCCCTGGGCAGTAACTGCAAAAGCCAAGACACTAGATATGTGCACAATTTTGGGGCAGACAGAGAGCACAAAGTTGGCACCCACCAGCTTCCCCAAGTCTCTGGAAAGGATTGCATTTGGCCCCTAGATTTGTGTTAGGTTAGGAGCTTGACTCTCACACTGCAGCTTTTAAGATAAGCAAATAGGCCTCTTACAGAGAAAGACTGGGAGATGAACATTTTATTCTGCTGCTTCTTTGCTGAGCCCTGGAGGGATAACCACTGTGATTTGCTGCTCAGATGTCCTTGACTTCTTAGTCTTAATTAATCAGCCATGGGGTAGAGCATTACAGCAGTGAATTGCAATGGGATATTTCACTTGGAAGGCAGTTGACCATACATGGATTGCTATACCTTGATTTATGTCTTTTGTTGAAATCACTGTTTACATGTACTGGAGGCACACACTGTGCTTCCCATGGCCATACTTTGGCATTACGTAAGTCCTGGCTCAAGTCCTGAACATGTGACTCCATGTCACTCCCAATAGGAAACTTTGGAAGAAACCCAAAAGTTGGTTTGCCTCCCTCCCGCCACCAGAGCCAGCTGTAGTCTTGGTTACTTGGGATCTCACATGAAAAAAGGTCATAATATCCTGATTTTCAAACGGGCCTTAGAAGGCCAGACTTATGATCTGATAAGCCAGACAGGCTATCTGAAATTGCAAAACAATAATAATTATCAGTTAATACAGTCTTTCCTACATGTTAGGCTCTGTTTTAAATACTTTATTTTATTGACCATATGAGTATATATCTCTCACCAACCCTAAAAAAAATTTCAGTTCTATGACCGTGTTTTTCAAATCCCCTACAAAGAAAGACTCCATAGCAGGGTAGGAAACAAACAGACCCTGAAGCCAGGTTGCCTGGGTTCCTATCCTGTTCCATCACTCACTATTTGTGGGCACGTTCCTTAACCTGTCAGTGCCTCACTTACATGTGAAAAAGGGTGGTGATAACTGTACCTTTCTCATAGAATTGTTGAAGAATTTAATCACTTTATTTATAAAGCACTTAGAGCAGAGCTGGTACATAGAAAGCATTATAGAAATACCTGTCATTATTGATATTATTTTAGGGAGGACTGGATAAAAACGGTTGGTAGTTGGGTGTTACATACAATTTCTATAGGTTAAACAGAATACATGCCTATTGATGATAACATGAATAAATAACATCGTATTGCCATACAAATGGTAGTAGCATGCAGTAGTTAGAAGCCCAGGTGGTAAGTCAGATTGCCAGAGTTCAAATTTGACTGTAATTTACAAGCTGTGTGACCTTGGGCAATTTACTTAACCTCCTCGTGTTTCATTGCTTTCAGTAAAATAATGGTAATAATAATAATAATAATAGCGGCTACCACATAGCTGTTGTTGTAAGATCTTAAATGGGGTAATGCATATAAAGTACTTAGATCGGGCCTTGGGGTATAGCGAGTTCTACATATTAGCTATTACATGAGAAAGGGTATTTTACACATTAATTTTTTTCTTCTACATACTAAGCTTTCTTCTTTTTTTCCCTATTTTTTCCCTGTAGCATGAAAAAAGCCAATTAGTTCTGAATCTCCACATTTATTTCTAAAATCCATACAAAGAAAATTAAAAAGTAAACAAAACAAAAATTCCCACTGTGGGGAACTTTTCCAAGCATGGGAAATGTGGCTCAGCCCCCACTTGGGAAAACCAGTAGGGAGCGAGGTTGGAGGGCAGGACCCACGTCCATGGATAGGTTCTCCAGTGGGAAATCAGGCCTGCATTGTACCTAGACTGCTATGAGACTTGCTCTTGCTAAAACTCCCTCACGCTGAGGCAAGCAAATGTTTACTGAGTATCTTTATCTTCCTAAAATCTGGGCTAAATCTTCCAGGTATGGAACACAGCCGTTTAGACCATTTCTCCTTTTACATTGCAAATATCCTCCTTTGATGTATTCAGCAACACCCTCTCCCTTGTCTGCAAAAGATAACCACCCAAAACAAACCTTTGCATAGTAAAGGAGGACCTTCTTTGATGTAAGGGGTCTAGAAAAACAATAAAAGCCTGTCATGGCAAGGGTCCGGGCACTCCCCTCTTGAGGGAGTGGCTGCCCCATCCCTTTCCCCCCACAGGATCTCTGTAGTCCGTGTGTATTTGAATGCTGCTACCACAACGGATCCTGCAGACCAGGATCCGTATCACCCACAAGAAAGCATCTATTGTGAAACACAGAAAACAAACCTATAAACTCCAACTTACATGTGAACCAGATGAGAAAAGGCCAAAGCCAGCAGAATGTATTTGTTCCATACATGCTAGAGAAACAAAAATTTTATGTGTTAGTACTTGTGAAAAGTGGGACTACTGTTATGAGAGTGAATAATTATATAACTTTGAAAACAATTTTGGGGATAAATGGTAAAGTTGAAAAAACATACCTGATGATCCAAGAATTTCACTCTTGACTATATGTGTAGAAATATTTTAATAAATGCTTCCAAGAAGACATATACAAGAACATTCATAACATCAACTTCTATCAACGGTATAGATTAATTTAATAAAATCTTTCTTCTTTTTCTGTTTCTCTATATAAGCTAGTCCTTACACTGTGGTAACTCTCTCCTCAATAAGACTTAAAGAGGTCTCTTCAATATGACATTTTTAGAGCAGCTTCCATGTACAGTGCAGTGTCACCTGCACTTTGAGGAATAGGATACAAATATGGACTCTGCCTTAAATAGCTCCAAAAATCTTAGGAAAGATTGTGATGTTAAATTTGATAAGAAGTAATGTTACAGAGCAAGAGCAGGGGTGGTTCCTTCACGATAAATTATTACAGAAAGGATTCCGCCTTTCTGTCTCTGGAGGTTCCTTCCCCCCACGCCCACCTGCTAGGTTCGCAATGCCCGCCGCCAGAGGAAAGACGTCTCTCAATGCCAGAGACTGGTGAAAAGGAAAGGAATTGTTTATTCAAAAGTTACACAAACTTAGAATAATGACCTAATGTCTTCAGTAAGATACTAAAGTCCTCTAGAATACCCACAGATGCACAGTCCTTCCCTCTCCCTGTGCCCAGTCCGGGGTACTGTGTCTCAGGAAAAGAAGTAGAAGTCCGTGATTCAGGCTCCCAGCACCATCAGCTGTGTGGCTGCTGCGATCTCCAGTTAATCCAAAGCCGTGTGGCACCTTCTCATGGCCCAGCAGCAAGAGTCCTTTCTCCCCTTTCTCTATGGCTGCAAAGTCTCTCCTGCTGCCTAAGCCGCGTGGCAAGAAGAAGCACTCCAAAACCTCGTGGTCCTCTTTACTCTCCTTCAGAACCGCGTGGTCCTTTTCCCCACTTCAGAACCACATGGACCTCTATCTATCTACTTGCTTCAGAGCCTCGTGGTTCACTCCTTCCTTCAGAGCTGCATGGTCTCTTCTTTCTCCCCCATAACCTTGTGGTCCTCCCTACTCTTTGAAGCCGCGTGGTCTCTCTCCTTTCTATGGCTGCCGGGCCTAGGTATAAATCCCAGTGCCCATCTTCCTTTGCAGCCCCATTTCTGACTCCTCCTACAGTCAGCTACACCTGCCAGCATCCCTGTATTCTTCCAGCTTTTCTGGGCTGCCATAGTAAGTCTGGGCAGGTGTGGCCCCATGGCATGGAGCCAATCATCTCCACGCTCTCACGCAGGCCCTGTAACCAGGGGGAGTTGCTTCCCAGTCCCATCCTGGGTGGAATTTGGTCCCATCCCCCTGGCTCAAAGCATGGCCACAGCTACTTAACACATCCATGAAACCAGTTAAAGGTTATAGATATGTTAAATGACTGTGCCAGGGGTTAGCTGCAAAGCTCTTGCTACCCAAAACAGCTCTGAATGGCCCTGTTCCATGTGTCCCATCCCCCTTGGCTCAGGCCTGTGGGGGTGAGGACATCCTACATACATTTTTCTAATATTTCCTGGACACCCTGAGTCCTGGACCCCATTACAAATCCCTTCTTGGGGCCCTCCTCTTGGCTGCACCCTGCTTCAGTAACACTGTGATAAACATTATAAGAGAAATAGTACAACAATAACACAATGGTACGGTAGGCTCCTCGAGGCTGGACAGAAGATTCTGACTGGAAGGTAAGAAGGCTTTGTAGAAGGGCTGGGCCATGAAGTGTGAGATTTTGTCGGTGGAGAAGATTAAAAACTGTTTAAGGCACACATCCTCAACCTTTCGCTGTGCACTGGAATCGTCTGGGGCGTGTTAAAACAATGAGTGCTGGGCTCTAGCTACAGAGATTCTAATTCAGTAGTGTCTGGGGTGGGGCCTGAAAATTTGCACAGCTATCAATTTCCCAAGTGATGTTGATGCTGCTGGTCCAACGACCACACTTTGAGGAGCAATAAGTTAAGATCAGCTGTGTGTTCTGGCTTCACTTCACTGTAGAATTTCCTGGGTATCTTTAAAAAAAAATGCTTTCAGGATGGCATCAAGGATGTATTAAAAGAAAAACAGCCCCTCAGCTTATTTCCATAGGCAGCCAAGATTGAGAACCTTTACAAGGCACTTTCATAGAGCCCACTGATCTTCCCATGCTTTGAAGTAAGTATAATTATCGCTGTCCCACTTTGTAGAGGTTTCAGTTTTGACGTAGAAACACAGAAAGGTGAGGATTTGTTGAAGGTCACTAGGTCCTTGATTAAGTGAGACTCAAACCCAGGAAATGGTTGACTACATTGCTTACTTTGTACCTACAACCTTCCTGGGAATAAATAATGCATCCAGAGGGAATGATGTGGGTATATAAAGGAGTGAATGCAAGTGTGTCAAGGTATAAGCAGTCAAGTAGGATTGCTGGCCCTGCATTCCTTGGGAAGAAGAGGCTGAGGCAGTCTGGGACTGCTGCGGAGGAGCTGGAAAGCCTTGTTTAGAAATAACTCTATTCATTAAGCCAGGGGTGTCCGACATTTTGGTGTCTCTGGGCCACACTGGAAGAAGAAGAGTTGTCTTGGGCCACACATTAAAAACATTGTGGCACATAATCACAAACAATATCTCATAATGTTTAAGCAAATTTACGATTTTGTGTTGGGCCGCATTCACAGCCATCCTGGGATGCATGTGGCCCATGGGCTGCAGTTTGGACATTCCTGCAAGCATAAGAAGCCATTAAAAGACAGTTTAACATTTTTTGAGCGCCAAATTCTGTGACAGCTACTGTGCTTCCTGGTTTATACACATTACCCTCAATTCTCATGCCAATGCTACAAAGTTGAGATTATTTCTCTCATTTTGCAGATGAGAAAACTGAGGCTCTGAAAATCTAAGTAGCTTGCTGGAGTCATGAACCTAGTGAGTGACAGGGCCTGAGTTCAAGTCCAGGTTTGTCTGGCTCTAAGGTCCATGTGGTTTTCACGATGCCACACCAGCATGCTCTGGAAGTGTTTGAAGGCACATTTTTTTTAGCTTTTTATTTTGAAGTAATTTTAGACTTATAGAAAAGCTGTAAAAGAAAATAGTACAGAATTCCTATATACCCTTCATACACCTTCCCTAATACTTACTGTATTACATGGTACAAATATAAAATGAGGAAATTAACACAGGCATAATATGATTTAACCAATCCAAATTCCTTTTTTGAGTTTCACCAGTTTTTCTACTAATGTTCTTTCTATTGGTCCAGGATCAAACTAGGATCCTAAGTGCATTTAGTTTTCACACCTCCTAAAATGCTCATTCATACCCTGCAATCTGAGAGAATCCTTCCACCTTCATGTCTTATGACCTCGATACTTTCAAGAAGCACTGATCAGTTATCTCGTAGAACATACCTCAATTTGGGTTTGTCATGATCCTAAGATCTGTTTCTACCCACAGAACACTTCTGACACCAAATGTGTGGGCCATTTTTCCCACTGCACCAACAAATTCCTGAACTCTTTGGACACCAACTGGGTGTCCAATGACTCAGTTTATCCTGGGTAGTTATTGACAGACTGCACAAGTTAAGGCATCCACCCTATGAGACTGCCCCACATTTTAAACACTAATTGCAAGTATTGGGTGCCCAAGATATCTGCACTTTTGACATGGCTACGAATTGGGGGTTCTCATGACCCCTTCCTTGGGTTTGCTAATTTGCTAGAAGATCTCACAGAAATAAGGAAGGCAATTTACTTACTATTCCTGGTCTATTATAAAGGATACAAATCAAATAGAAGAGATTCATGGGGCAAAATATTGGTGGGTAGAGTGGGGGTTACAGAGCTTCCACACATCCTTCTGGCACACGACCCTCCCTACACTTTGATATGATCACCAACAGAGACATTCCCCAAACCACATTGTGTAGGGTTCTTATGGAGGTTCCATTATAAGCATGATTGATTCAATCATCAGTGTGACTGAACTCAATCTACACTCCCACTTCCCTCTCTTCCGTACCTGGACATCAGAAGATGAAGCTGGAAGTTCCAACCCTCTAACCACATGGTAACCAGCCCAACATGGAGAATATCTAGGGGCCCACTAGGTGTCGCCTCAGCAACCAAACTCAGATTTGGTTAAAAGAGACTCATTATGAATAACAAAAAATGTTCCTTTTAGCCCTATCACTCACAAAATTATAAGGGTTTTAGAAGCTGTGTACCAGGAATCAGGGTATAGACCAAATATATATTTTTAATTATATCACAATATCATACATGATTAGGTTGAAGTTATACATTTTAGACAAAAATACAACTACATAGATACGAAGTCTGTTTGGAAAAAGTGCAACCATTTTTAATATATGAGAATGGTTTATGCAACATCGATGTAACCTGGTAGCCAAGGAGAGTGGACTGGAGTGCACATGCATGAACAATGACAACTTCACTGTACTAGTGAGTGGGGGTGTTAGATGCCATTGAGTGAGCATGTGTACTATGTGGCTGTCACATTCAAAATGACTGAGTGAGTTCAGCAATGAATCTGCGTCAAATTTTGCCTTAAGCTTGAACATTCCTCAGAAGAAACTATTCAAATGATTCAGAAGGCCACAGCTATGGGCAACTGGTGATTGGTGGCTTCATCATGACAACACTCATGATGACCAGCTCATGTATCACGTCTTGTGCAGAGTTTTTTGGGGAAACATCAAATTACCCAGGTGACTCAGTCCCCCTATAGCCCAGATTTGGTGCCTGTGACTTCTGGCTTTTCCCCAAACTAAAATCACCTTTGAAAGGGAAGAGATTTCAGATCATCAATGAGATTCAGGAAAATATGTCGGGGCAGCTGATGGTGACTGGGAGAATCGTGTGAAATCCCAAAGTGCTTACTTTGAAGGGGACTGAGGCATTATTGTCCTGTGTATAATGTTTCTTGTATCTTGTATCTTCTTCAATAAATGTCTCTATTTTTCATCTTACATGGCTGGACACTTTCTGGATAGGCTGGTATGCCCTTCTTTTTGTGTCATGCTAGGGGATATGCATGTGTCTTACTTCAAAAATGATGCTAACACTCATTCCCCAGGTAAGATAATATCTGCTCAGTGTCTCCACTGTCAAATTGCTGTTTTTCAATTTGTAATTAATTGGTGCCTTGTGCAAAAATATGTTGAAGCTATGTAAATATTTTGTTTCTTAGCATATGTTCCCTATTAACTTTAGTATCCACAGATAGCTTTTGTCTGCAATTAGTATTATTGTGATTTGTCTACTGGTGATTTTCTATTTTCATCATTCTTGTAGAAAGATTTTATACATTCTACATCCTAGTTTAAGCACCACAAGTGATGATTTGATGTCTGTGTAACTTTATAGATCTGTGTCACTTCAGCAGTTGTGCTTATCACACAAGCCCTACCTAAAATGAGTGAGGTTATGCTCATGTCTATTTGATTTGTATCTCCCATCAGCTGTCGGAGGACTCCAGGTAATACCTATAAGATTTAAGATAAGAAAGTGTCACATTTGTAGTGTCCTTTTCAGCAACCCAGTGTTGGGCTGTATGTCAGTATGAACTGGAGCCATCTCTGGCATCCTAACTTCAGTTAGAAACTTGGATGAATAAAGGATGCTGCAGGACCTGCAGGGAGGTCAGCAAGTCGGGAGAGAAGCAAGAGAGGCTGCAGGCTGCAATAGCTGGCTTGGGGTGGGGAGGATGCCAGAATTTCCCTCTAGGTATTTCAGGGTCTATTCCACAGTAGCCAAAGTGGGGGTGTGGTAAATGGTGGCCTACCACGCCAAATCCCGAGACCTGGTTGGAGGTGCTGCCTCGGACATGGGAAGATTTGAGAGAACCAACCAGTCCCTGGTCTGGGAATGCTTTCCAAATTTATCTATTCTCACTGTTGTACACTGTGGAAACTGCACACCTTTCTAGAAGAAAGCAAAAGCAGGATCATTACTCTGAATGGGCAATAGGGAAAGGCCAGCCCTAAGCACAGTCGACTGGGGAGAATAGAGAAGGTATGATTAAGGCACGGCTTCTCAATTTTAATATGCCTAGGAATTTTCTTGTTACCCATAAGTTACCTGAAATACCATCATTTGAATTGTGTCTTTGCTCTCCAGAACTCCCTGGGCCCACAAGAACACAGTGAATTTTATACTGTTAAGGCAGATAATAACCTTGGGAACCAGACTTCATGCACATTATCGTTTCATTGTGGAATGTAGTAAAAGGGGCAGAGACAGCAGGCCAGGATCAGCTGGGGGTAGGGTCTTTTTACTTCCTATTTATCAAGATTGCTTTGTATAAGGCATAATGATAAATGCTGGACCTACTAGAAAATCTTTGTACTTGTTTCTTTTTTTCTGCAACAACATAGAGGTGATGGTGTTTACATGGGTGACACATTCCCATGGGCATAGAAAAAGGTTATGCACAATTTCTGCTACAATGACCATCAGTACACCCTTTTCTTCCTCATTCTGGAAAGAATGTCAGAAGGCAAGTGAACAAGATAGGTAATCTTGAGATTCCTCTATAAATTGTTTGCAATTGTTGATACTTTGGACCATTAGTAAGAAATAACTCACATCATATCTTAGAACTGGTTGTAACAGCTCGGTGTGTCACCTCAAAAAAAGGTTGAGAACCACTAGCCTGCCTGGCAAAGCCACCCTTGCTTGTTAGACTCCAAAACAGGAGCCTGAGCCTCACACTGTCTTTATTCCCTGAGACTAGCCTGTCAGAGGGATAGTCAGACATCTCTGAGGTCTAATATGGTAGCCACCGGCCACATGTGGCTACTGAGCACTTCAAATGTGATTAGGCTGAATTGAGATGTGCTGTAGGAATAAAATACACATGGATGTCAAAGAATTAGTAAAAAAATAAATAAATAAAAGAACATAAAATGTTTCATTCATTTTATATTTTGGTAGTTATATTTAGATTACCTGTTGAAATGATCATATCTTTTGATATGTTGGTCAAATATTATATGTTGTTAAACTTGATTTCACACTGTTTATATACTTTTTAAATGTGACTACTAGAAAATTTAAATTTTCATATGTGGCTTGCATAATGTTTTTATTGGCTATTGCTGGTCTTCGAGCATGGATTTCCTCTCTCTCCAGCCCCACATTTCTTTCTAGTATGCTCACTTCTGAGAAGCTTGACACCTGTGCCTCTCTGGGCCTCTGTGAGGAGTGAGCAGTGGCCCTGGCAGCTCCTTTGAGCTTTGTAGTTTTCCTCTCAGTAAAGGGATTTGAGATCCATAGCATATAGGACTGACTTCCATTGACTTCTGAATTTCAAATGTATGTGCATGTGCACTTGTGTGTGTGTGTGTGTACCCTTTTCCTAAAATATCTTTTCTAGATTATTAGAAGGGCTTACTAAACTTATTAACATATAAAGACATCCTAATCTCTGGGAAGCCTTAGATCCAGATGACAACCATGGGCATGGGATTCAGTAAATTTTCATTTCCTAACTATCTTCAAATCTGGTCTGACCCTTATGCCAATTTAAAGGGCTCAGAGGAGAGGGACAGGTAGCAATTTCTCTGTAGGTAGGGTTTAGGGGATTTGGCTTGTGAATATTTTCAAATTATGTACTAAGCAGGACCTCATAGAAGTTCAGATGTAGACAAAGTTTGTCAAATGTGGAGAAAAGATAATCCTTATGCACTGCTGGTGGGAAATCAGCTTATGCAGATTGGTGCAACCACTGTGGAAAACAATGTGGAGTTTCCTCAAAAAATTAAAAGTGGAGCTGCCTCATGACCCAGCAATTCCACTTCTGGGAATATATCTGAAAAAAAAAAACCCAAAATACTAATTCAAAAGAATATATGAACTCCTATGTTCATTGCAGCATTATTTACAGTAGCTAAGATCTGGAAACAGCCTGAGTACACATCAGTGGAGGGGTGGATAAAAGAGGCTGTGGTACATTTACATGGTGGAATACTACTCGGCCATAAAAGAAAAAACGGAAAGAAAAAAAGAAAATCTTACCTTTTTGTGACAGCATGGATGGACCTGGAGTTAATTATACTAAATGAAATAACCCTTTCAGAGAAAGACAAATACTATATAATCTCACTTATATGTGGAATCTAATGAACAAAATAGAAATAGAGGCATGGATACACAGAACAGCTGTCAGAGGCGAGGAAGGATGGGGAACTGAATGAAAGAAGGTGAAGGTAAACATACAGATATAGCACACAGACACAGAAAACAGTGTGGAGATAGCCAGAGGGAAAGAAGGTTGGGGTGTAGGTGGAGCTGGGCAAAGGCATGGGAAATGGCAATGGAAAGAGACTGCTTGGGGTGATGGGCACATGATGCAGTGTGCAGATGATGTTTGATTAAGTTGTATACTTGAATCCTGTATGTTTTGTGAATCAGTGTCACCCCAATAAATTCAATTTTTTAAAAAAGGTTTACATTATTTTTCTCTATCTCCCTTTGAGTGACCCTCCAAACATCTACTCCTATGGCTGATGGAATAAATGAGGTGAAGAAGGGCATGGCTGACTTTACAATCTATCAAAAACTGCCCAACATTCAGCCATAATCTCAAGAGACTCACAAGTCTCGGAAAAAATGGCAGTATGTAGCCTTCATTACAACTCAGTGAGTTGTCTGAGTTCAGGAAGCTCCTACGGAAGAGGTCAGCCGTGAAGAATGGGAAGTGACCTCCATAAGGGGGGCTGTGCCTGGGGCACTGTGCAAGGCACCAGATGCAGTAAGTAAAATAACCGCCTCTTGCCAATTCCCACTAAGACCTTACACAAAGGAAAAGACTCTAAGAGGAAATAAGTTCTATCTTTATTTACAATGTCTTATCTAATTTTCCTCTCTGTCCTATCCTTCTCTTTTCTCTCTCCTATTCTGGGCTCTAAAAATTATCTGCCTTTATAACTCTCTCTCTCCTAGCCCATAAATGCACTTTCATCTCTCTTCCTCTCATTGCAGAAGCCCCCTGAATTCCTTCTCACAAATGATCGTGACCACATTACTATAATTTTTCTCTAGTTCTATACTTGTTCTCCCATTTGACTCCAGATCTAGATCTTGAATCATTCAACCCTTCAGCTTTTGCTAATGTCCTTTCCTCTTTTTTCCTACCAACTCTATACTTTATCCGTTACCTCTGGTTAATTGTATTAACTTGTTTTCCTGTATAAGTCCTCCTTTAGATTATTTGCTTTGTTCCTTAATGGGCTTGAGAGCATTTATGATTTTATGTCCACCACTCTTACCTGTGCTTGCCTCCACCAGTGTCTGGCTCAAGGGAAGAAGGCTCTGTACAAGTGGGTGGGTACAACACCAGGGGGTGGTCTTATGACATCTGTAGTTTCTTGTGTCCTGGGTTAGCAATGAACTAGCTGGGAGGGACAAATCTTCAATAGAGTCTTTCAGGTAGGAGAAAAACACAGAGTGTCTCTAGTATGTACCTAAATCAGGGGGTTGGAACTGGGTATGTCTTGGTCCAAAACTCATGCTCTACCCACTACAATGGCATTGACACACCAGGTGACTGCTTTAGAAGTCTTGGTATAAGAGGAACTCGCTGCTTTGTCCACTTGCCATTCTAACATATGTTGAGGAAGTTTAGCTAATAATAATAATCACTATGTTATGCTCTACTACATTGAATGAATTCCAAGATAGTTGATCAACAAAAGATCATATTGGACAATCTCATCATAGGTTATCTAAGACATAGATATAGGTCTTCTCTGATGGTGGAGTGGTGGGAACTCTGGGCCACAGTACCTTGTAAAGACCAATATTTGTGGTTAAAAACAAGAGTGATGCATATATATATATATATATATATATATATATATATGTGTGTGTGTGTGTGTGTGTGTATATATATATACACACTTTAGATGCTGATATATATATCAGCATCTAGGAGTTTTGACAGTATCATTTATTAAATGGACCAAGTTTTCTCCACAGATTTGAGGTGTAATCTTTATCATATACTAACTTCATATATAACCATTGTAGTACTTCAGTATTTCATTCTTTTTAAGAATTTTCTATTGTTATTCTATTACAGATGTCTCAATCTTTCCCCCTTGCCCTCCTCCACCCAGACCACCACTCGCTCTCACAGCCAATCCCAACACTGTTGTTCATGTCCATGGGTCATTCATACCTCTTCTTTAACTAGTCCCTTCCTCTTATTTCCACCATTATCCCTTCTTGCCCCACTCTGGTCACTGTCAATCTGTTCTACATTTCCATGACTCTGGTTCCATTTTGCTCATTTATTTTTGTTCATTAGGTTCCTCTTATGGGTGAGATCATAAGGTATTTGTCTTTCATTGCCTGGCTTATTTCACTTAGCATATTGTCCTCCAGTTCCATCCATGCTCTCATGAAAGGTAGGAGTTCCTTTTTTCTTTCTGATTATTAGTATTCCATTGTATAGATGGACCACAGTTTTTGGATCCATTCATTTACTGTTGGGCACTTAGGCTGTGTCCAGCACTTGGCTATTGTAAATAGCACTATTGTAAATAAAGGTGCATATATTCTTTTGAATTGGTGTTTCAGGATTCCTAAGGTATATTAGGAATCACTGAGTCAAAAGGCAGTTCCATTTTTAGTTTTTTGAGGAAATTCCATACTATTTTCTATAGTGGCTGCACCAGTCTGCAATCCCACCATCAGTGCACTAAGGTTCTCTTTTCTCCACATCCTCAGCAGCACTTACTGTTTCTTGAATTATTAATGATGGCCATTCTGACATGTGTGAGGTGATATCTCATTGTGATTTTAATTTGCATCCCTCTGATGGCTACTGATGTTGAACATCCTTACTTACGTCTATGGGCCATCTGTATGTCCTCCTTGAAGTGTCCAAGTCCTTTGTCCATTCTTTAGTTGGATTGTTTGTCTTCCTGGTGTTGAATCATATGAGTTCTCTACGTATTTTGGAGATCAAACCCTTGTCTGAGGTATCATTGATAAGTATGTTCTCCCATATGGTTGGCTTCCTTTTCATTTCAATGATGTTATCTTTAGCCATGCAGAAGCTTTGTAATTTAATGTAATCCAATTTGTTTGTTTTTACCATTGTTTCCCTTGCCCTAGGAGATATATTGGCAAAAATATTGCTATAAGGGATATCTGAAATTTTCCTGCCTATGTTTTCCTCTAGGACTTTTATGGTGTCATGACTTATATTTAAGTCTTTTACCCATTTTGAGTTTCTTCTGATGTATGGTATAAGTTGGTGGTCTAGTTTCATTTTCTTTTTCGCATATACCAGTCCAGTTCTCCCAACACCATTTATTGAAGAGGCTGTTTTTACTTCATTGTATGCTTATGCCCTCTTTATCAATATTAATTGACCATAGAGATATGGGTTTATTTCTGCATTCCCTGTTCTGTTCCATTGATCTGTGTGTCTGTTCTTATGCCAGTACCAGACTGTTTTGATTACAGTGGACTTGTAGTATACTTTGATATAAGGTATTGTGACCCTTCCTACTTTCCTTTCTTTCTCAGGATTGCTGAAGCTATTTGGAGGTTTTTTTGTTGTTTGTTTGGGTTTTTTTTTTTTTTGGTTTCATATAAATTTTTGTAATATTTTTCTAGATCTCTGAAATATGCCATTGGTATTTTAATAGGAATTGTGTTTAATCTGTAGATTGCTTTGGGTAGTATGGACATTTTAATGCTGTTAATTCTTCCCATTCATGAACACGGTATAAGTTTCCATTTATTTGTGTCTTCCTTAATTTCTTTCTTTGGTGTTCTATACTTTTCCAAGTACAGGTCCACTACCTCCTTGGTTAAGTTCTTTCCTACGTACTTTATGTTTTTGTTATTGCTAGTAAATAGGATTTTCCCCCAAGTTTCTCTTTCTGATGTTTCATTATTGTTGTACAAAAATGCTTTTGATTTTTGAATATTAACTTTACATCCTACTAGTTTGCCAAATTCACTTATTAGGTTGAGCAGTTTTTGGTTTTTGGTGGAAACTATAGGGTTTTCGATATACACTAGCATATTGTCCGCAAATAATGACAGCTTTACTTCTTTTAAATTTGGATGCCTTTTGTATCTTTTTCTTCTCTGATCACTGTGGCTAGAACTTCCAGTACTGTGTAGAATAAGACTGGTGAAAGCAGACACCCTTGTCTCCTTCCTTATCTTAAGGGGAAAACTTTTGGTTTTGGCCCATTGAGTATGATGGTGGCTGTAGGTTTCTTGTATATGGCCTTTGTTATGATGAGGTATGCTCCCTCTAATCCCCCTTTGCTGAGTTTTTTTTAAATCATAAATGGGTGCTGGATTTTATCAAATGCTTTTTCAGCAGCTATTGATTTTATCATATGATTTTTGTCCTTCATTTTGTTTATGTGGTGTATTACATTTATTGATTTGTGAATATGGTACCATCCTTGTATCCCTTGGATGAATTCCACTTGATCATGGTGTATGATCTTTTTAATGTATTGCTGAATCTGGATTGCCAATATATTGTGGAGGATTTTAGCATCTATGTTCATCAGAGATATTGGCCTGTAGTTTTTGCTCTTTGTTGTGTCTTTACCTGTTTTTTTTTTAAGTATTTTAAAATGTATTTATTAAAAGAGTGCTGGTGGACTTCATGATACATCATGTAGCGCTCTTGTGAACACATAAAAAGAAAAGTCCCAGGGAAGTAAACAGAGTAAGTTTCGGTTCTGAACCTTCTATCCCTGGAGTCCAGCCCTTCTGAGCCACTTTGCCCGCAATGCCTCACGGCCTGTGCTGTTGCAGGCCGATGGGTAACGTGGTTGTAAAGAATCTGGAAAAGCACGAGGGCCTTGGTGCCAAGCTCTTGGCTCCCCTGCTCCTGCCAATCTGTACAGTTAGCATGTCTGAGGGCCGCTGGGTGGGGGGTGGGGGAAGCGGCCGGGTTCGCCCCCACTGCAGGCTCACCCCCGTCCCCCCATCGTTGTGGGGCTAAAACAGCTCTCCTATCACCTCAGAGTTTTATTCCACACCCGGTACTCAATTCTGCTCGTGTGATGCCAGTGTTCTTAAATTAAATTTATGGGGGGTGACATTGGTGAACAGGATTCTGCAGGTCTCTGCCCGCGTGACAGCTGTCTGGTCCAGAACAGTTGTGTTTACCTGGTTTTAGAATTAGGATAATACTGGCCTCATAAAGAGTTTGGGAAGGTTCCCTCATCTTAATTTTTTGGAATAGTTTGAGAAGGATAGGAGTTAGTTCTTCTTTAAATGTTTGGTAAAATTTGCCTGTGAAACTGTTCGGTCCAGGGAATTTGTTTCTTTGGGGTTTTTTGATTACTGCTTCAATTTCACTAGTTGTTATTGGTATATTCAGGCTTTCTGCTTCTTCTTGATTCAGTTCTGGAAGATTATTTGCTTCTAGACATTTGTTCATTTGGCCAAAGTTGTCCAGTTTCTTGGCATATAGTTGTTCTTAGTAATTACTTACAATGCTTCATATTTCTGTAGTATCAGTTGTAACTTCTATTTCATTTCTAATGATTTATTTGGGTCCTCTCTCTTTTTTTCTTGATGAGTCTGGTTAAACGTTTGCTAATTTTGTTTATCTTTTCAAAGAATCAGCTCCTGGATTCATTGATCATTTAAATCATTTGTTTTTAGTTTCTGTGTAATTTAATTCTGCTCTGATCTTGATTATTTCCTTCCTTCTACTCACTCTGGGCTTTGTTTGTTGTTGTTCCTCTAGTTCTTGAAGATGTAGGGTTAGGTTGTTTATTTGAAATTTTTCTATCTTCTTTAGGTAGGCCTGTATTGATTTGAACTTCCCTCTTAAGACTGCCTTCACTGTGTCCTGTAGGTTTGGGTTGTTTTTTGTTCATTTTCATTTGCTTCCTGATACTTTTTGATTTCTTCTTTGATCTCATTGTTAACCCATTCATTACTTAGTAATGTGCTTTTCAGTCTCCATGTATTTTAATGTTTTTGAGTTTTTTCTGAAGTTTGTTTCTAGTGTCAAGCCATTGTGATATGTGAAGATGCTTCGTATGATTTCGATGTTCTTGAATATGTTTAGGATTGTTTTGTGTCCTACTGTGTGGTCTATCTATGAAAATGTCAAATGTGTGTTTGAAAAGGAGTTATATTTTGCTCCTTTGGAGTGAATCGTTCAGTAATTAGTGATTAAATCCATTTGATCTAGAATGTCGTTTAATGCCACAATATCCTTGTCGATTGTTTGTTTGGAAGATCTGTCCATTGTTGACTGTGGGGCGTTAAAATCCCCTACGAAGACTGTGTTGCTGTCAATATCTTTCTTGAGGTCCTTTATGATTTTCCTTACATGTTTGGTGGTCCTATGTTGGGTGCTTATATGTTTACAAGGGTTATATCTTCTTGTTAGAATACTCCCTTAAGTATTATGTAGTGACCATGTTTGTCTTTGGTTATGGCCTTTGTTTTGAAGTCTTTTTGTCTGATATAAGTATTGCTACCTCAGCTTTTTTTTCATGTTCTTTTGTTAAGAATATTTTTTTCCTTCCCTTCATTTTTGGCCTGTGTAGATCTTTTGTTCTGAGGTGGGTCTCTTACAGACAGCATATATGTGGTTTGTATTTTCTTATCCATTCAGCTACCCTATGTCTTTTGATTGTAGCATTTAGTCAATTTATATTTAAGGTTATTTTTGATAGGTACCTATTCATTGCATTTTTTCCCCTTTGTACCTGTGTTCCTCTCTCTCTCTTTTTTCGTCCTTAAAGCAGTTACTTTAGCCTCTCTTGCAATGCTAGTTTGGTGGAGGTGTATTCTTTTAGCTTTTTTTTCCTTTTGTCTTTAAAGGTCCTTATTTAGCCTTCCATTTTAAATGAGAGCCATGCGGTAGTGTAGTCTTGGTTGCAGGCTTTTGTTTTTCATTACCTGGAATATTCCATGTCATTCCTTTCTGACTGGTAGTGTTTCTGTTGAAAAAAGAGCTGCTAGCCTTCTCAGAGCTCTTTTGTATGTTACTAGCTCTTTCTTCTTTGCTGCCTTTAAGATCTCCCTTTGTCTTTAAATTTAGCCACTTTAATCATGATGTGTCTTGGAGTGGGCTTCTTTGGGTTCATCTTGATTGGGACTCTGTGCTTCCTGGACTTGCATGACTTTTTTCCTTACTAAGTTAGGGAAGTTTTCTGTCATTACTTTTCCAAACAGGTTTTCTATGCCTTGATCCACTTCTTCTTCTGGTATCCCTATGATGTGAACGTTATTACATTTCATGTTGTCCTGCAGCTCTCTTAAGCTATCTTCATTCTTTTTGAGTCTTTTTACGTCTTTTTGCTGTGTTTGGTTGTTGTTTTTTTCTCTGACCTTGTCATCCTACTTGCTAATTTGATATTTTGCTTAATCTAGCCTGCTTTTAATTCCTTCTAGTATGTTCTCCATTTCAGATATTGTATTCTTCATTTCCTTCTGGTTCTTATTCATGGTTTCTATGTCCTTTTTCATGGTGATGTAGTTCCCAGTAAGTTCCTTGTATCTTCTAAAAAATTCCTTGTAATTCTCACTGAGCTCCTTGAGTATCCTTATGACCATCGTTTTGAACTCTATGTCTGAAAGATTGCTTGTCTCATTTTCATTTAGCACTCTTTCTGGGGATTCTTCCTTTCCCTTTGTTTGGGGTTGTTTCTTTGTCTCCCCAGTTTGGGTGACTCATCTTCTTTGTTTCTGCATATTAGGTTGATCTGCTTTGACTCCCTATCATCAGGGGGTGGCCTTCTGTGGTAAGGGATCTGTTGGGACTCAGGGAAACAGTCTCCTAGTTCTCCTGGGCTGGATGGTCTTCGGACACCCTTTATGCCATTTATGTGTGCTCTCTGGTAGTTTGAGTATTGGTTTCTGTTGGGTCATTCTTTAGTGGGTTTTTCCCTTCACCTGGCTGACTATGAGTCACACCACCCACCATATCTTATATGCTGTTCTACAGGTGCTGCCAGAACAAAACAAAACAACCCAGGAAACAAAACTCATACCCACAAAAATAACCCCCACCCACAATCACACCATCAATAACAAATGAGCAGATATTAATAAAGGTAAAAACAGATTAAGAATACTATAAGAAAGGAAAAATGAATATGAGATAACTAATGGAGAGAACAATGATTTTGAGAGGGAGGGGAAATAATAAGAGTAGGGAATAGCAACAAGGTGAATAAAGAAAGAAAAGAAAATTTAAATAGTAAATTAAAAAAGGAAGGTAGAGGGAAAAGGGCATAAGAAACGGGAAGGGTATAGTATGAGGTTTAAAGAAAAATTTTAAATATAGTGAAAAACTAGGAACAAAATTGAAGAAAAACATCCACCATAGCAATATGAATGACAAATGAACAAATATTAATACAGGTGGAAAAGGAATAAGAAGGAAAAAAGAGAGAAGAGAAAGCTTATGAGATGTCTAAAGAAAAGTGATTTTAAGAGGATAGAGGAGAATAAATAATAAGAGTGAGGAATGAAAACCAGGCTAAAACAAGGAAAAAGTAAAATTTAAAATGAAAAAAAGAAAGAGCAGGAGGAGGGCAAAATGGTGTAGGAGGGGGAACAGTAAAATTTGAGATTCAAAATTCAGAAATAGGCCCTGGCTGGCGTGGCTCAATGGATTGAGGGCCAGCCTGAGAGTCAAAGGGTCACAGGTTGGATTCCTAGTCAGGGCACATGCCTGGGTTGCAGGCCAGGTCCCCAGTAAGGGGTGTGTGAGAGGCAACCACACATTGATGTTTCTCTCCCTCTCTTTCTCCCTCCCTTCCCCTCTCTCTCAAAATAAATAAAAATAATTAAACATCTTTTAAAAAAACTTAAAAATAAAAAAATACAAAAATAGTGAACATCTAGTATTAAAATTGAAGAAATGCAACAACAACCACTATATTAATAACCAATGAGGAAAGACTAATAAAGAGACAGAATAAGGATATTATAAGAATGGGAAAAAGAATTTGAGACTAATGACAAGAAAAATGGTTTTAAGAGGCTGGAGGGAAGAGAAATAGTGAGAGACCAAAATAGAAATAAATCATAGAAAGAGAAAGCATCAAATTTAAAACACTAATAAGAAGAGGAAGGAAGAAGGCATAATGGTGTAAGAGAAAGAGAGTTAAATATGAGATTTGAAACAAACTGAAATGAAAAAATCGTGAAATAATAGGAACAAACTTGGAGAAAAAGAAAAAATCTTAAAAATCAATGCAGGGAGAAAAATTAACCTAAATAATTATGAAGTCATGGTAGAATTTGTCTCAGCAGAGTCTAGTGTTTGCCACTGTCTTCTCTTTCTGGATGGCCCCTGCTAATGTCAGATAGTGTCCTAGTCTGGCCCTAGGCAGCTTGTTTGAGACTACAAGTGATCCACAGTCTGTGGCTGTCTGCTTCAGGCTTGGCTGGTCCCCACTGTTCTACCCTGCTGGCTTTCCATCAGCACAAGACCCAAGAGTGGTTCATCTAATGTCCGAGATCATTACCAGTACCAACTCCACCTGCCTCTAGGGAGGGCCTCTGGTGGGGTTGAGAGGTAGAATCCTTGGGTCACCCCTGGGGGGTGCTGTTCAGTCTTCAGGAAAGATCTTGGGAGTGTTTCCCCCCCCTCCTTGCCACATGTATTTATCTGTCCCAGATTATTTCCAATAATGTATGGTTTCTGGTGAATCAGCTGTCCGTTTCCTGTGAGGGACCAGTCTGTGTAAACAGGACAGCTCTTTCCTGCTTGGAACTGATGGCAGCTCTAAGCTGAGGCAGGGTGGGGCCCTGAACATCCCTTATTGCAACTGTCTTTAATCTCTCTGTTCTGCTGGTTTCAGTGGATCAGGGCCCGAGGAGCAAGTGTAGCTCGTAGTATTTGATAGAAGTTCAGAAAGGGCCCTTTCAGAGTTCCTCCTTCTTTCCCCTGTGGATATGTGCTGAGCAGGGGGTTCCTGAGCCTGGCCTCACTGATCTGCAGACCCTGCAGTCCTGCAGGTGGAGGTTAGGCACTCCTGCCTGTGAGGGGATACCTGCTTAGGTGCAATGAATCAGGTGTTCAGCTGCTGGTTGCCCAATCTCTAGCCTGCCACTCTTTTAGGAGACTCAGGCCCGAACCCTCCACTCTGCACAGTCCCCTGTTTGCCAGCCATTCTGGGTTGGGTCCCACAGTCCCTTCAGTGTGACACTTTCTGCTCTTCCTATGAAGATGGACTCAGGGGGACTGAACTGCGCTTTCACTCTGATTTCTTTTTTGGCAGAGCCTCTGAGCATGCACGAGCACCGGGTCCCTGCAGAATCTAGAGTCTCGCCTCAGTTTCTCTTTTAAAAGAGTCTCCATGTGGCCCCCTCTCTGCAGCAATCAAGTCCTGGGCTGGTTCTCTGTGAGCTCCACCTCCCCAAATAGCACCAAGTCTCTCTCACTCAGGGCCGTCCACAGCCTACCAGTGCCTCTGACAGTCTCAGATAGTTTCTCTCTGTAACTCTCCCAATGGCAAAGTAGCTGTGGACATGCTGCTCACTGTGTGTGTGTAGCCTAAGTCTCTCAGACTTTGTATATCCTTCCAAGTCTCTCCCAACTTGGGTTGGTGGTTTCCCTGTGTGGGACCAGGGCCCTGCTCTGGAAAAGGAGAGAGCCACTAAGCTGCATTTTCTGACTAATCTCTCCTCTGCTGCAGGTGCCTCCTACAGGGCATTTCCCTCTCAACTTATAAAATCTCTTACTGGATGGTGCAAAGCATCCTCTGTACTCTTTGGCTTCAAAAATTCATATCAGCTGAGATTCCGTTGACTGTTCATGTCACTCGTCTGAAGATCAGCCAAAAATCCATTCTGGGAGCACAAGCCAGTGGGCTCAGCTTCCACCTACTCAGCTGCCACCTTTATCCACCATTCTGGTTCATTGATCTCTCTCCCTATTTGGGGCTCAGTACTGGTTTTTAATTTCTGTAACTTTATATGTTTTACTAGTTAGCAGGCAAGTCTTCCTTCTTCTCTACTTCCTTCCATCTCTTCTTATCCCTCTACCTTTCCAGGTCATTTCCAAATACCAAATGTCCAAATGACATTTAAATTAATTTTTTCAATTTCTCCATCCCCCTCAAATTTCTTTAAAAAACAAAACAAAACAAACCTGGGGCTGCACAGCTACTTTAATCCTATTTATAAAGAATCTACTGAAGATGTTTTTCTGCTAAAATAATTCTATAATTCCAATATATACATTAAACTAAGATTCCTGGTTATTCCTCATAAATAAAAAATTCCTTTGGTGAATTATGTTGAGTACTAAAGCCTATAAAATATTCCTTTAGAGCATTTTAAAATATAAAAATCAATTCCAGGTGCAACTTCTATAGTGAATGACTTCATACAAACAATTCTCCACTGTGCTTTATGTAATGTGGCTAAGCTAAATTATCAGCTGCCTGCTGAAATCTAAAAGAAAAAAATCGCCAGCCTTAGCTGGTGTGGCTCAGTGGATTGAGTACTGGCCTGTGAATCAAAAGAAAAAAATTTCCTTACAATATATATGTTTTATAGGAAGATAATTTATATTGACAGCTGGGGAACAATTTGATTTATTTGAGCATTTTCCTTGCCAATCACCCCTTTCAAACACATTCAATAAAAATAGATCAGTTATGGAATCTTAGAATATTCTTTGATCAACCCAGAGCAATATATCAATGAAATATATCAAAATTTCTGATGGAAACAATACAACACAATCTGGTATTTATAGTAGCAGCTGGTTCTAGGTCATTCTCTTCCTAGCGTGTAGCCAAACATGTAATCACAAACATGAAGCAGAATAAGCAGGGCAACATTCTTGGTGACATAATTAAGGACACAGGCTTATTTTTACATAGAGTCCCACAGGAGGTTTAAGACCATTAAAGGCACAGAGAAACCATAGAGCTTCTTCACTCACATGCTGATGGGGAAATAAGGATTTCTTTATCATTATAAAGTAGGAATAGTGAGTGTGTTAAATATCTGAATCTTTGGTTTGAACCCAGTAAACACCATTTAATATGACTATGACCATGATCTTGGGAATTTTACCTAACCTCTCAGAACATGAGTGCAATAACTTCCTTGCCAAAATTCTAGGGTTCTTTATGTTATATCAGTAGAGACAGAAGTCAATGTCTTCTTGATGCTCTGGAGAGTACTTTCATACTGAAATTCTCATACCAGTCACAAAAGATGACAAAAGAGCTTACTGATTACTGCCTTTTATGGAAGAAAAATAGCAAGGAATTGAACAGCCCCAAGCAATATTTGACTACTATTTTCAATCTATATTAGGCCAATCAAGTTAAAAGCTTAAAACTCATTTTAAAAAGTAGTTTTAGTTTATATTGCACTATTCTGTCTTCACTGGCATAAGTACTAGTGTGAGGGCATGTGGGAGATTGCAGTTTTTTGCCAGGTATATACTTCTCTACCCCACTGATGTCAAAGTTCTCCTCTCCCCACATCAGGCCATGTGATTTGTTTTGGCCAATGGAAGTGAAATGGACACATGGCATTTCTGAGCAACATATTAAGAGCCTTCCTGAAGTTCTGCCTTTTCTCATTTCTGTTTTCCTCTGCCACAGAAGTTTCATGCTCCAAAGTGTGTAAGACCTGCTGTCCCAGCTTGGTCCTGGATTGAAGATGTGGAGCAGAGTCACGGCTAAACTAAAGCTTTGATGTAATATGATCAAAATATAATTTATTGTTGTAAGTCTTTGAGATTTGGTGTCTTATTCTCCATGCGGGAGCTGACTTATACAGAGCATTATTCTAAAATGGTAAAAATAAAAGTTCTTATGTTCCACTTTCAATACTTCACTTAGATATTTGATTTTTACAAGCAGTATTATTATTTCCATAGACCCATTCTCTTACTATTTCCATGGATTTATTCTCTGTTGATTCCATTATTAGGATATCATTGAAATGTGTTACCTTGGAATTCTAGACAGTTGTTTATTGAAAAATCCCAAAGGTGACACAAATTCATGTGAGAAAATATTTAACTTTGTTAATTAATGACATTTGAGCATTTGCTGTGACTTTATGAACAATAACCTGGTGGCAAAACTTTACAGCAAATTCAACAAAGGCCTCTTCTGCTTCTATACAATACTCAACTAGTTTCTCCCTCAGCCAAAGCATTTGTCAGGGAACCAAAGTGGAAGTGGAAATAACACCTTTCATTATTACTCCCACTGATAGACTCACAAAATATTTGCTTCCTGGCCCCATGACACTGGCCTCTGCCAGTTTAGAGACCTGAGTACCCAAGGAAGGAATGCTTGTACTAGGGCATCCAATAACAGTTCCACTGCATTAAAGCTGAGACAGCTGCCCAGACATTTTTGGTAAGCAGGCAAATACCATTGGATAATCAGGCAAAAAATAAAAAGGGATTGGCTGGGAAGATTGCTCTTGATTACTCGGGAAAAATAGTGTACTTGATACATAATAGGAGCAGGGTGTATTATCTCCATTAGTGCAGTATATCTTATAGTAAAAGTTATTGGAAGACTATAGCAATCTCACATAGGCAGGGCTATCTGGGACTCAATCATTTAAGAAAGATGATATAAGTCAACCTACTAAGAGAAGAACTCCAAATACCTGAGGTCCTTACTGAGGACAAAAAGAACATGGATGAATAATGAAGGGTCAAAATCATCAGCATCAACCAGGGCCTTATGAATAGAAACATAAATGAAAATTATGGAGTATACCCGAATTTTCTTCCTGTATCATTTAAGCATATATTTTTCAAATAACTTTCTCTTTTTCATGCTCCTGCTCTATTTTTTCATATAGAATGTATTGGTTAAATTTATGTTTTAATTTATTGGATTCAGAAAACACAGAAATACTCATGACAGAATTAGAGGAGAGTAATCACCTGGAGATTCTGGACTTTGGCTGGCTGCAGTAATTGCTAAGACTTTCTCTTCTGTGCTCTTGAGGAGAGGATAAGTATGCGTTTGTTCGTACAATGGGGAATTGGGTTATGTTGACATGGTCATTTTGTTGTTAATGGTGGTGACATAGTTATAACATGGAACAAAGACAGAACTGAAAGGACATGTGTCATGTTTTGCAAACCAGCTTATTTGCCCATCACTCGTCTTTGGGTAGTTTCCTACACTGAGTCCAGCCTTGAGACCTACACATAACCTAGATTCTAATACCCAAATAGGACTAAGACTTGCTTTTAGAAGAAAGTAATATTTAAAAAAAGCAGTCACCAGCTAGAATTCATGCTTTGGAGGTGGTGGCCGTGCCTGTGCCCTGCTTTGGGCGGGGGGGAGGGGGGAGCATCAGCTGGAGGCATGGCATCCAGTGCACAAGTGTCATCGGTGCAAGTGGCTTTCTTTTGTTCAGCCACAGGGAAAGTGGATTTCAGGGAGCTGTCCTTTGGGATGTTCTGGGTGTTGCTTTCAGCTGCGGAGCCATGAGCCTGATCCTCTACCTCTACTGGAGATTCTATGAACTCTCTAATATCTATTAATAACTTCAATTTTCCAGTAATCTAACTATGGTGGATTCTGCCTTTTGTAACAAATAATAAGACTTTCCAAAAACTTACAGAGGCATATTGTTGCCTACCTCTTAAACAAGAAGATTTTCTTCAGCATGTGAAATAGAAGCTGTTGATGCTTTTCAGTCACAAATCTGTTCAGTAGACCTCAATGGGAGGGTGTTTATTTGATAAAATGTGAGGCATTACTCACTTGATAAATTGTTAAGTGCCCTTAAACCCTTTTTATGCTCATTAGTTAAAAAATGCTTTCATTCAGTAAATATTTATTGAGGTCCTACTGTGTGACAATCACTGTAGTAAGTGCTGTAACTACAGCAATGCCTAACACAGACAAGGTTTTTGTCCTTTTTAAAAAATCAAATGGAGGAGGCAGGCAATTACCAATTAAACCAATAAATAATGAAGCTAATTAAAAATGTGATAAGTATTTCAAAGAAAAAAACTGAGCTGTGCAGGGGAGTAAAAATGGATATGAGGAGACATCAACTTGTGAAGGACAGCTATAGTGGCAGCTAGCGAATAAAGTTGAACTTGAATTTTACATTGAAAATGAATCTAGATAGTTTCATCATTTTCTCCAGCCTCAGATGTCGCAGTGATGGTGAAGCTGGGAGGATAATGCTATGAAGCACTAGTTAGAGAGCCCTGTGTTACAAAGTGACAGCTTATTTATTTATTTACTTATTTTTAGCTACATGTAAACTGATGTAATAGCCACATCTAGTGACACAGCTGTGGCCTTTCTTGTAGATCCCCAAATACATGTGGAGCCCAGTTACATAGTATCATCTTATTCTCGGGGTATGACTGCCTTGGACTGACCATCCACCATGTAGCAGGCACTGTGCTCAGTCCTGGGAAAGTAAAGACAAATCCTGACTTTATGTGGTTACCACATTCGGATTGCTGTCTTATCGAAAGGATAACTATCTTAGAAGCCTTGACAAAAAGCTGTAGAAGAGGAAATTTCTAAAGAAACTTCTTTATTATTACCACAAGATAATTATTATTATCATCTTAGGTGTTTTTCTATTCTGTTCTCAAATTTAAAAACTTATATCCAAACTCACATTCAAAATCTCAGAGGTCATTATTTATACCTCTCTTTACTTCACTTTTCATATCCAATACATCAGTAAGTTCTGTTAACTTCACCTTTATACCTGGTGGAACCCCCCACTGACGCTGCCTCCTCCACCACCACCCTTGTTCAAGTCGCAGTCATCTCTCATATGTGCTCCTGGTCTTCCTGCTCCAGTGGTGTACTGGCAAATGTTTAGCAGCTGCCTTTCTGGGACCAGGGGAGGGGGGAAGCCCTGCTCTGTCTCTGTAGCATTAGCCTATTTCTGTGGGGTAAGTACTCCCACCACAGCCAATTTCAGGCTACCTACCTGACCTCACTAAGTGTGGAGTCGGAATATGCACAGTAGCACCCCATTATATAGTATTTCCCCCATGCTGATAACAATGAAATGTAGTACAACAAGTAGTAGCAAAGAGCTTTCTTTGTTCATGAACTTTGTTTTTAATATAATTTAATCATGAGTTTATATAATTTGATTTTTAAATAATGGTTGTGTGTAGCAACTGGTTCACAAAATTCCTGAAAATTTGTCAGTGGCTCTTATGGCTCCAGCACACTACTACTTCCTGTCTCGGGTCTCACAGTCAGTGACTCCCCACACTGTAGCCAGAGAGATCTTGGAAAAGCAGAAGTCTGATAACTTGCCCCTCCCCCCACCCTTAGACTGAAATGCAATCTCCTCTGCCTCTCAAATCTCACACCCCAAGCATCCTTCCCTGAGCCCAATTCTCTCTAGCCACATCGGCCTTTCTGCTGTGTCCTCAGACACAACAAGAACAGTTCTTTCTTTGAAGCTATGCACTTGTTATTCCTTCTGCCTGGAATGCTTGCTCACATCCTTCAGACAAGTCTCTTCACTGACTTCTCTGTAAAAGAGAGTCCGCATCTCCTCTCTCAGCACACTCTGTTCCATATCCTGCCTTGTTTTCCTCCCTGGACTCTCACTGTCTGGAATTGATTATGTGTTTACTTACTTGTTGTTGTCCCACTAGAATATAAGTCTCCTGAGGGCAGGGCCATTAACTGTCTCTTTTAGCGTTTTGTCCCTGGGGCCCTGAACAGCCCCCGGTCCCCTGGTCAGCACCATGCCTCTGTGTTGCACAGCTCCAGGGAGCCCCATTCCCATGGTACTCTCTACGGACGGTGTCCCTCTGTGGAGCACCGTTCATCCAGGATAAGTTCATGTTAAACTAACCCTAAATGACTGTGTGCTCTCTGCCAGGCAATGCACTATAACTACTTGACTTGTATTTTGAGCTCTAACATTTCAAAGTATCTGCCAGAGCCTTCCATGCCTATTCAGGTCAGAAGGGTAAGAAAACTTCAAGATCAGAAATCATGATTGGAAAGAATTGTTCCTTGTCTCAAGGAACAATTTTTTCATGATAATTGCCTTATAAACTTTTGAGCCCTGGAAGCTCTGACTGTTCCTGCCCAGCTCCTGAAATTTGATCTGACACTGTCTGAAGCTCTCTCAGATTCTAGCCTTGGGCTTTTTGGCTTCTGGGTTAAAGCTCTCTCTTTCTCTCTTCCTTTTTAATTTTTTCATTCCCACTGTGAACCACATACCCTCATCCTCCAACCCCGGCATGTTTTTTAGTCTGTGGGAAAACATCCCCAAATAGCATGAGGGAAATAAAACAGTAAGGAACGTCAGTGAGGCTTCACCGTAGTGAGATGGTGGCCACGGGCCCCAGGAATGCTTGGCTCGTTCTAGCCCCACCATTCATTTTCTCTTTGAATTTCACAAAGGAACACACACCAGAGCAAATGTAAATCTCACCTACGATACTGCTCTCTTGTCACTGCTCACGGGCAGTCTTCCAGTGAACAGTTTTCTGGTAAACTGGGCTGGATTGTGAGGTTTAGATTCAAGGCTAGGTGGGGGCTCTCCCTTCTCAGAAGTCTAAGCCTTACCCCGTGTGATCAAACAAACACTGGAGCAAACAAATAAGAGAAAGAAAGGAAAGAGCAAGACCCTTGCCTCTCACTCCAAGGGTCCAGCCTCAGGGTAGACTTACTACACAAAGGAAAGAAACACAGAAAGAGTATCTGACAGTCACACCTACGTGCAGGACCTTTGACTTTGAGCCTATCTGTGTCACAGAGTCTAGCCCAGTCAGATTAGTTTTTCTTTCTTAGAGTTGAGAGGAAAAGCCAGACCACTATGTACAGTCTTATTCCTTGGTGTGTGTGTATAAATTTATATATATATAGGACAAAAATATGAAAGAAAATATACCAAATATTTTGCACTGGTTATGACTGTGGTCTAGGGTCATAGCTGCATGAAGAATCAAACCAGATAGGACCACTAATAGATTGTTGGATTCATCCAGAAATGTGGTATCAGTTAGCCCAGTTTGCTACACAGAACTCATTAAAAAAGACAAATACCATAGAAGCTCACCTATATATGGAATCTAAGAAACAAAATAAACTGATGAACAAAATAGAAGCAGAGGCATGGGGTACATGGAACAGACTGAAGGCTGTCAGAGGGGAGCGGTGCTGGGGGCACTGGATGAAAGAAGTGAAGAGATTGGCCAAACAACATATATGCATGACCCACAGACACAGACAACAGTGTGGTGATGGCCAGAGGGCTGGTGGAGGTGGGCAAAGGCAGGGGGTGGGAAATGGGGACACCTGCAATAGTGCCAACAATAAAAATAAAGTTAAAAAAAGAAAATAGAGAAATGTCCATTGTTTTCTCATGATAAATGAGGTAAATGTCTCATGATGTCCTATGTCCATCCCATCAGATAGAATAGCACCCTTGGGAATAAAACAAAGACCACCATGAACACGTGCCACTTTCACCGAGCCACCCCTGTCAAGAAGTGGTGAGTAAATGTTGAGGGGTGTCCGGGCACTGGAGGCCCATGGCCTGCCCAGTGCTGTATATGCTGGTCTGGCTTAGACAAAATCATGACAGGGTTTCCTTTGTCATCGGGTTACTCTTCCACATTGCTTGAATGTTTTACAGAAAAAAGTATAATTTTCATATTTACTCAAAAACAGTTACTGTCCCATGAGAGGCAAAAATAAAAGTGAACTTTTTATGGGTCCTCACGTGGAAAGTAAGGAAAGAGTGAGAAAAGGCATATGCTGCAGAGGAGGCCTCCTTGGCCAGATGCCTTTGCTGAGGAAACTCCTGGGCTCATCACATTTCCTTGAACTCTGGGATGGTCTCCCGGCTCCCATTTCAATCCCTGCCGGGGCCGCGATTGGACTCACATGACAGGGTGCCCTGTCATGTTGGGCATAACGCCAACCCACGTCACCACGCCTGGATCACAGAACCCTGCATCTGGTTAATTTATTTACCATCATGCACTAAAGCCTTCACTGCTGGGCCTCTGGGTCCTCGAGTTGTGATTTGTATCACAACACGGGCCTCCTGAGGACACCTGAATCCCTTTTGTTTCTTCCTCCATGCCAACTCTTTAGGAAATACCCTTGATTAAAACAGGCTAATGAAGTGTGGAGCTTCATGCTTCATAGACTGTGGGGCCCAGGTGATTGTGAGCTAGCAGAATTTCCAGGTTCTAGTCTCTCTGTGCAAGCTGAACCACGCTCCTTCTCCGGCGATCTGCCCTGCATGAACTTCCACTGGGTAATAAAAGGAGGATGTGATTTTAATACTTTGGCAAACATTGGTGACAATCTTAGCAAAGGCAGGCACTTCACATTGATACCCATGGCCTGGTGGCTGTCTGGGTGTCTTCAGGAGAAAGTGCCTTACTTGCCTTTCTAAAGGCACCGGGGCCTTTAATCCTTCATTATTTTTAAATTGACAGGATGACTTTCTGAGACACTAATTTGTGTTGTGTTCTGATTGATATAGAAGAATAAAGGAATGAGAGGTATCTTCCATTTCTTTCTAGCTCACCCTCTCCCCTCGACCCCTAAACCAAAGGGCAATCCAGAACTTTCAGTCCTGAAGAGCTTTTTCACCCTCAGGGCAAAACTAAGAGTCTTGTTTTTAAAGAATTGACTCTAGGAAGAAAAGCTTGTCTTTTCTGAGTTCTGAGGTTCTATTTTGAGAAAAATAGGGAGGTAGAAGTGAACAGACCTGGGAGCTTTGTGAGCCTGGAGGAAGACAGGAAAGGGTATTTTTTTCTGTGAGCAGGGTGGTCCTTGAATAGCAGCAGTACACCCCCAACACCCCTCCCAACACCCTCCATAAGCGTTTTGACCTGTGTACCTCTAGCAACTTTCACATGAACCCCGAGGGAGGGAAGGGGCCATAGTAATGATCACAATAGAACTCTTTACTAGCCTCGTAGGATGGGGCCTTGGAGCACATGAAATTGAATTCAGAAAATAAAAGAAATTTGAAAAAATTTACACAAGGGAATGTGAGGCAAAACTAACGTGTGCTATGTTAAGTCAAGTCAACCTCTATGATGTTAGTGCTCTTAGTAAACTAGGAAAACAGAACTTTCTCCTCAGCTTTTTTTTTCATTTTTTAATTTTTATCTCCATTTAAAAAATATTATCCCTTTGGAATACATCATAGGTGAGGGGAATGGGAGAGAAGTAGATTTTTTAAAAAAGATATAGCCATAAATTTGCTATTCACTTGTGTACTTCCTGAGCATCTTCTAAGGATTATCAGATGGCATATTACATGACAGTATGTCCTGGCAAGAGGAAGTCAGATAAGGATTGAAATACACCATGGACATTTCTCTTCACCTACTATTACTACCACAGCTACTCCTGTTAAAGAAAATATGAGGACCAAGAAACCAAAGAATATGAAGTTTCAGTGCCAAGCAAGGAAACTGATTTAACAGAGCCTGAATTCCGAGAAGTGAGGTGCCCAGAAGTGGATAGGTATTTTAAAGCTGAGATGCAGGGAACAATGTCTGTCTCATATTAAGAAACAATCTCTGAGTATCAGTGATAGAGGGGTGATCCCCCAGCTTGTCAATCAGGCAATGTGGAGCTGCTGGAGGTGGTGGCTGCTGTCACCTGGGAGCAGGGCCCACTACTCTGGAGAGTCCCCAGTTATTATTTGCTCTGAATCAGGCCAGACAACCAAGTGAGGGTTCACCACTATTCTTCCATAGCATTGTTACTGTAACAGGGTGCAGCCAGGGGCCCCCCAAATAGGAATTTGTACTGGGGTCCAGAACTCAGGTTGTCCAGGAAATATATATATATAGGATGTCCTCACCCCCCACAAGTCTGAACTGGAGGATGGGACACATGGAGCAGGGCCATTGAGAGTTGTTCTGAACAGCAACAGTTTTGCAACTAACCTCAGGCATGGTCATTTAACGTATCTATACGTTTTAACTGGTTTCATGGATATGTTAAATAGCTGTGGTAGTGCTTTGAGCCAGGGAGATGGGAGTGACTTCCACCCAGGATGTAACTGGGAAGCAACTCCCCCTGGTTACAGCAGCCTGCATGTGATCTTGGAGATGATTTGCTCCATGCCACAGGGCCATGCCTGCCCAGACTTACTACGGCAGCCCAGAAAAGCTGGAAAAATATGGGAATGCTGGCAGGTGTAGCCGATTGTGGGAGGAGTTGGAAATAGGGCTGCAAAGGAAGATTGGTGCTGGGATTTAAACCCAGGTGTGGCAGGCATGCTAGGAGGGACCACATGGCTTTGGCAAGGGTGGGAGAACCACATAGCTTTGGGGCTCTCTTTTGCCACGCAGTTTACGAACCTGGAAAGCAAGATGTAGCAGCGATGCAGAGCTGTCTGTTAGCAGTTTGGAAGAATGCAGGAGAGATGCTGTGGGAAGGAAAGGGGTGAAAGGACTCTAGCTGGTGGGCCAGAAGAAGATGCCACACAGGTTTGGATTAAGACCTGGAGATCATGGCAGCGACACATCTCATGATATTGGGAACTGAGGGAGGCCTGCCAGCTGAGCACGGATTACTGGGAAGGACCGGGGGCTACCAGAGCCACAGACTTCTATTTCTTTTCCTGAGATACGGTACCCTTGTCTGGACAAAGGGGGGGAGAAAGAACTGTGTGTGTTTGTGGGTGTTTTAAGGGACTTTGGGATTTTAACGAAGACATTAAAGTCATTACTCTTAAGTCTGTATAACTTTTGAATAAATAATTCCTTTCCTTTTTATCAATCTCTGGCATCGAGAGCTATAATTCCCTGGCAGCAGGCAAGGTGAACATAGTACAGGGGGACCCTGGGAGAAGGGGGGGGGTCCATTTGGTAATAATATATCCTCTCCTCCCCTGCCCCCCAGTCCGTTCTGTAACATTACCAGCACAACTTGCACCTCGTGGTTGTTGGGCCCTGTCTTTCATCATTACACTTTCATGTACATTATCTTGTTTGGGATGAGGGAGACAGGGTACCACGCTATTCCCAATTTACAGACAAAGACATAGAATCTTGTGGAAGTTCAGTGACTTATGTGAAAGTGTTCATGGGTCAGAGAAGAGCAAGGAGAGACAGAGCTGCTGAGCAGGGCTGAACATCACAGATAATGGCTGAATCATGTCTCTCCACTGAGAACTTCAAATGGCACACACATTAGAGAGTGTACATCCTGGAGATTTTTGTATTGAATTATATGGTCACCATTACCCACCTTAGGAACAAGAGAAGTAGCACAGATATCAACTCCAACTTAAATCCTTTTGCAGAAAACTTAGAAAACATAGGGAAAAATTAAATAAACATAAAAAGTACCCAGAACTCAAAGATAAACAACGACATTCCCAAGGTTTTATGCACATATGCGTGTGTGAGTATGTGCACATGCCATGTCGTCAGCTCTTTCCAATTGAACATGATGTCAGAACACGGCACCTGTGCTAAATCTGGTAAGCATGCCATAACAAACTACCCCAGATGGCATGGCTTAAAAAACAGGTCTGGGGAATAAGGAGGAGAAGAAGCAGAAGGGTCTAATCGCATGAACAGGTATAAATGACCCACAGATGTGGACAACAGGGTGGGGATTGACTGTGGGAGTGGAGGGGTGTGATGGGGTGGGAGGTGGGGCAGAGGAGAGCAACAGGGAAAAATTGGGACAACTGTAATACAACAACAATAAAAATAATAATAATAAAGCAGGTCTATTTTCTTGCAGTCTGGAGGTTACAAGCCTGAGATCAGGTATCAGCAGGGTTGCTTCCTGCTGAGGGCCGTGAGGAAGAACCTGCTTCATGTCTTTCTCCTAGCTTCTGGCGGTTTGCCAGCAGCATTTGGCATTCCTCAGCTTACTCCCATCTTCTCACAGTGTTATCCCTGTGTGCAAATTCCCCTTTTTATAAGGGCACCAGTCATATTGGATTAGGGGCTCACCCTGCTCCAGTACAGCCACATCTTAACTAATTGCAATTTCAATTATACTATTTCCAAAGAAGATCACATTCTGAGGTATCGGGGACTGGGACTTTAATGTGTAGATTGGTACTGGGGAACACAGTTCAGCTATTAGCATTAAAGCATCTTTGAAACTTTTATTTTTATTGAAAATAAAATATTTCATTGTGTAAATATAACAACATTTATTTAACTGATCCTCTATTGAATAACATTTGAGTTGCCGCTTTTATTTTCCTATTATAATTCATTCTGCTGTGAACATGTTGATGATTCATGAGATTCCCTCACACCCCAACATGAATGGATGGATTGTTGCATTGTCTTACTGTACTCAGATCTGGTTTAGCCAGAGTTACTTCCGTGCATGTGCTAAGGAAGTAGACTGAAGGTGGCTTTTATGACTTGTATTTCTCAGAAGTTTTGGCCATTAAGTTTTAGTTAGAACATTATAAAGCATGGAAAAAAATTGGAATTAGTTTTTGAATTTCCTAGTAGACTAATTCAATGTCTATTTTCATATATAATTAGTGTTCATAATGTAAAACTAGAGTAGTACATATGATTTATAAATAAGTAAATATTTTCATATTGTGGGCAATTTCTCAAAAATCTTTCCCTGATAAGGATTGTAAAACAGAGATCACTGCTCTTGAATATTTATTTAAAAATACTTTCCCTACAATTCCTAACAGCTCAACTGCAGCACTAGCCAGGACTGAGTAACCTAAACACTAGCTAGGTCATTACCTCTGCTTCTAGCTGTAAGTCGTCATTCTGACCATGAAAACAATAACTTGATTCTTGTGCATGTGTCCTGGCCTTGGCTTCTAGTTTGGGTTCAAAGATAAACAAATAAATAAGTAACTAAATAAATGACAGGTGACCCTGGAGGGCACATGGGGAGGTCAGAGGCGTGGAATGCCAGGTGACCACTCCTCTCTTAGCCACTCAGTTCTCCCATAAGCATCTCCAACATGAAGGAAGAGGAAAAGGCCCACTTTGGATCCTCTCAAAGCTTGCTCTGAATGCTTTGCTCCTTCCTGTTTTATACACCCCAGTGTTTCCCACTTAGTTACACGTAATTACATCGGCCAACTAGGCTGACTGACACCCAAGAGCTGACAGTAGGAAACACTTTTCTTGGTTTCTCCTTCTGCTTGTACATTTAGAAAGTGTCTGCTACCTGCATTCCATGGCAGGGTGCGAAACAGTGTGTTTGGCTGTTCTTGACACAGTGTTCAAATTGTGTTTTTTGTAATAAAGAGCCTGAAACTATCCCAAAGAGAAGCAGGTAGGAACCCACCTTCCTAACTGCTGGAAACTACACTTACTTGTCAATCTTTTGAAGCTAGTGGAAAAGCAAGTTTCGAACACCAAGTTGCAAAAAAAGGTTGAATTATCTTGACTTTTTAATGCAAATTTACATTTTGGAGTTACTTCTGGCCAAATCCTTTGCTCATTGTCTCATTTGTTATGTTGGAATTCCTTTGTCTTATTGTTCCACATGATTTGGGACTCAAGCCTATGGAAAGCTAAAAATATTTTGGGTTTCATCACTTTTGTTCCTACTTATTTATAGAAGCAAAAAATATGAGCTTTTTGTAGAACAGAGCTGTCATTTTCTCAGGCTTTATTAAAGAAGGGTATACAGAAGTTGTTCAGGGCTCAGTACACTTCCTCCTTGATTTTTAGTCTAAACCGCTAGAGCACTCATTCCCAAACTTTAGTGACTAGAAGAATCATGTAGTGGTGCTTGTTTAAAAAAAAAAGATTTCTAGACCCACCCAGGCAGTACCTCTGCAGTGCATCTGTATTTTCAAATAACGTCCCCCACCTGCAGATGATTTAGAAGCATGACAAACAGGCGATTTAACCCACAATGGACTGAAATATTAAGCATTTTGGATGAAACATATTAAAATTAAAGTTCTGACTTGAGAGAAAATAATATTTAGAATAGGTTTACAAAGAATATCCACAACATTGGTGTACATTGAAAAGCAGACTTAGAGTAGAATAAAGAGATACTGATTCAATTATCCCCTTAACAAATATCATTTGAGCTCCTACCTAGAGTCAGGCACTGATTTAGATAGCAGGACACAAGGGGCAGACACCATTCCTGTCCAAGTTTAGTCAATGGGGGAGGCAGGTGTTAATCAAATAATCATACTAAATGAAGAAATAGTCACAAATCAAGGTGAAGTGCTCTGAAGAAAGCAGTATAACAGTCTCTGAAAGTGTATAATAAAGGAAACTGAGGCAGACCAGGGTTAGGAGTGGGCATTGGGGAAAAGCTTTCCTGAGGAGCAGCTACTTGGACTGAGATCTGAAATAAATTGTTTCAGTGATGTGTGACTGGTGGGCGAGGATATGTCTGGGGATGAGGGCATTCTAAGAGGATTGCATGCACAGAGTTCTGCAGAGGAGGAGGAGCTGCTTCTCTGCCTGAGAAATGGGAAGAAAGCAAGTGTGGCAGGACTGGAGACGCTGCAGGAACATAATTGACCTTTACTTTATTTTATTTTTAAAAATTAGAGGGATTGATTTACAGCATATTTTATTTTATAAAAGGATAGCCAAATCAAATATTTTATATTACTATTAATTCCATT
Organism: Desmodus rotundus; assembly: GCF_022682495.2. NCBI lineage: Eukaryota > Metazoa > Chordata > Mammalia > Chiroptera > Phyllostomidae > Desmodus > Desmodus rotundus. The sequence continues at coordinate 48,369,932 of NC_071392.1, read as the reverse complement.
GAAGAGCTGGGGATTTTTATGGTACTAATTTCAACTGATGGGATACATATCCTTAAAGTAGAAAGTTGTCATTATTTATTCAAATGTCAAAATTCAGATTATTAAGAAGTTTATTGCTTTATGGCTACTCAAGATGCTTCTAGCACATTTTAGATAAATACACTAAAAAGACTAGAGATGTGTCAGGACTCTTGTGGACTTAGCATAATGATGCTGGTATTTAGCCTAAAATCATCATGCTCACCCATACACACGTGTGTGAGTTTGTGTGTATGCAGTCCAAAAATAAAATTAAAAGTTCCAGAAATAAACAATTCATAAGTTTTATATTTCACACAGTTCAGCACAGCATGATGAAATCTCTTGCCGTCCCACCCAGGATATGAATCATCCCTTTGTCCAGCTCATCCAGGCTATATACTCTCCATACCCATTAGTCACTTAGAAGCTGTCTTGTTATCAGATCAATTGTTCTGGTATTGCAGTGTTGTCTTCAGGTAACCCTTTATTTTTTTTATTTTATTTTTCAATGTAATCTTCATTATATTTTTTTACATTACATTTAGTCCCCTAATACCCTCACCCTGAGCAATCACCCAAACAACAATATGGATATTGTTGCCCATTTTTTCCTTTTTGCTCAATCTCTTCACCCCCTGACCTCCCCTGCCAGCTGTCATCCTGCTCTCCATCTATGCGTCTGTCTGCATTTTCTTCGTTAGTTCAGTTTGTTCATTCAACTCCACATACGAGTGAAATCATATGGTATTGGTCTTTCTCTGATTGGCTTATTTCACTTAGTATAATGTTCTCCACGTCCATCCATACTGTTGCAAGGGGCAAAATTTTCTTTTTTTTTACAGCCAGGTATTATTCCAAAAATAACCTTTAAAAAAATAATAGTCTCAAAGCACATAGTAGTGACGCTGATGATTTGGATATGCCAAAGAGAAGCCGTAAAGTACTTCCTTTGAAAGGCATGTAAGTATAGAAAAAAAACAGTATATGTAGTATATGGTTTCAACCATCCAGTGGGGTTCTTGGAACATATCTCCCTTGGGTAAAGGGGCACTACTCTGATTAAAATAAGAAATAATGTAAAAGACCAGGTACTGGGGGGAAGGTCATGAGTTTGTTCTTAGTTATGTTGAGTTTGAGATATCAAAGTGGAGGTGTTTATATAGGCAGTTGGAAAAAGACATCCAGAACTCACTGGAATAGTTTGAATTGAAGGTATAAATAAGGGTCTTTAATGTCTACATTATTACTGAAGATTTAATCATGAATAATACTTTGGAGTGGGCATTTAGAGAGAGAAAAGAGGTTCTAAGACAAATTCCTAGGGAATTTCAGTATTTATGCCAAGTAGAAGAGGATGAGCCTGATAAGTCTGAGAAGGAATAGCCAGAGAGGTTTAAAAAAGCCAAAGTAAAACAACAAATAACCCAGGATATTGTAGTTTCATGGAAGCTGTGGAAAAAAAGAAAGAGTTTCAAGAAAGAAGTAGTGCTGTTGAATGATATGAGGGGTCAAATAAAATAAGGAATCAAAAATATGTTCTGATTTATCAAAATGGATGTCATCAGTAAACTTGCAGGAACAGTTTTGGTGATATTGATGAAAATGGAAGCCGGATTAGAGTTTCTTGGGAAGTGGGTGGACGTGTGAAGATGGCGTAATTCTATGGACTATTTCTGGTCTTTTTCAAGGTTAATAGCACTAGTTTCTATTTGTCTGTTGTCTAATTTCTATTTAAAGTGTGTTAGTTTTCTTTCCTTTGATGTCTCAATAGTAGTATACTTCTATTTATCAGCCACCATCAGGCTTATTTATTAACTTTCAAAGAGAATAGTTAAAGAGGAAAAAGCTGAAAAATAATGTCAAAAAATATATTTCTGACTTCTGGTCAATATGGCACTGTAAGTAAACATGGTACTTGTCTCCTCCTACAACCATATCAAAATTACAACTAAACTACAGAACAACTATTACTCAGAACTACCAGAAATTGAGCAGAATGGAAGTCCTACAACTATGGAATTAAAGAAGAAATCACATCAATACTGGTACAAGGGTTGGAGAAATGGAATGGGCTGGCCCCACAACCATGTGTGGTGGATAAATATTGAGAGAGACCTAAACTTCAGAGGATCCCCTGAGAAGCAAGGGGTTCCAGCCCCACACAAAGGCCCCCAACCCAGGGCTCCAGTCCCATGAAGAGAAGCCCAATAACTTCTGGCTATAAAAACCAGTGGTGATTGAGTCTGAGGAAGACAGAAACTTTTAAAGTACCAGGGAGTTCCTCTTAAAGGGCCCATGCACAGACTTACCTAAACTTACTCCCTCTAAGCTCCAATACGGGGGCAGCAGCTTGAAAGCCACCAGACATAAGGGGAGAAACTGAATTGTTTTGCATATGAGAGAGAACTGGAGTGGCAGGTTTCTCCCGGACAGAAGTGCTGGCAGAGGCCATTATTCTTTTGATGAACCATTCCTACACACAAACAGCAGGTGACCACCATATCAGAGATTCCGTCAACCTTGTTCACACTGTTCACCCTACCCTAGTGGCTCCCTGAGGCCCTGCCCCATCTGACTTCAGTCCCAACCAAGGTGTTTCTTTTAGCTTTTCCATACAAATGTCTTGTCTTGGCTCACGATTCAGATTTTCCTAAATTCTCTCAAAAAAGCAGCATCTGGCTTCAGTGTGCCCTGTACCTGTAGCTAAGTGGCCCCAGGCTCAGCACTAGCAGCAGTAGCCTTGGTTCACAGCTCGGCCTCACCTGGGCACCTCTAAGCCCAGCACAGGTAGCAACCATTGGCAAATTGCTTTGTAGCTTAGCTGGGTTGTTCCAGGAAGAACACACATGGTAAAAAAAAAAATGACAGAAAATTTCCCTAACTTGGTGAAGGAAAATAGACATACAAGTCAAGGAAACACAGAGTCCAAAACAATATGAAACCAAAGAGGACCACAACAATACATATCATAATTAAAATGCCAAATTTAAAGACAAAGAGAGAATCTTAAAAGCAGCAAGAGAAAAGCAGTTAGTTACCTGCAAGGGAGCTCCCATAGATTGTCAGCTGATTTCTCAAAAGAAACTTTGTAGGCCAGAAAGGAAAGGCAAGAAATATGCAAGGTGATGAAAAGCAAGGACCTACAATCAAGATTACTTGGTTACTCTACTCTACTCAGAAAAGCTATCATTTAGAATCAAAGAACAGATATAGAGCTTCCCAGACAAGATAAATCATCACCACCAAACTAATATTATATGAAATGTTAAAGAATCTTCTTTGAGAAGAAGATGAGGAAGAAGAGAAGAAGAAGAAGAAGAAGAAGAAGAAGAACAACAACAACAACAACAAGAAAACTATGAACAATAAAGTGGCAATAAATACATATCTATCAACAATTGAATCTAAAAGACAAAATTAATGAACAAACAGAACAGAAACAGTCATAGATACAGAGAATTTTTTATGGGAAGGGTTTGGGGGATGGGCAAAACAGGTGAAGGGATTAAGGAATTCAAATTGGTTGTTACAGAATAGTCATGGGGATGTAAAGTACAGCATAGGGAATATACTGACTAACAGTCTAATAACAATGTATGGTGTCAGATGGGTGTGAGAATTATTGGGATGATCACTTATTAAGTTTGTAATGTCTAATCACTAGGGTTTACACCTGAAATTAATATAATAATGTATGTCAACTGTAGTTAAAAATAAAACATGAGCTCTGACTAGTGTGGCTCAGTTGGTTGGGCATTGTCCCACAAAACAAAAGTTGCTGGTTTGACTTTCAGTCAGGGGCACAAGCCTAGGTTACAGGTTTGGTTCCTGATCACAGCAAGTGTGAAAGGCAACTGATTGATGTTTCTCTCTCACATCGATGTTTCTCTCCTTTTCATTCTCCCTCTCTCTCTAGAAAGTAAATAAATACTTTTAAAATAATAAATAATGATTAAAAATTTAAAACAAAAATAATAAATTAAAAAAAGAATTTTCCTAGGGTATAATCCCAGCAGTGGAATTGCTGAGTCAAAGGGCAGTTCCAATTTTAGTTTTCTGAGGAAATTCCATACTGTTTTCCACAGTGCCTCACCAGTCTGCATTCCCACCAACACTGCACTAGGGTTCCCTTTTCTCCGCATCCTCTCCAACATTTGTTTGTTGATTTGTTTATGTTGGCCACTCTTACTGGTGTGAGAACCCTGATACACCAATCCAAAAGAACCTGTGCACCCCAATGTTCATAGCAGCACAATTTACAATAGCCAAGTACTGGAAGCAACCTAAGTGCCCATCAGCAAATGAGCGGATCCAAAAACTATGGTATATTTACACAATGGAATTCTATGAAGCAGAGAGAAAGGAGGAGCTTATACCCTTTGCAACAGCATGGTTGGAACTGGAGAGCGTTATGCTAAATGAAATAAGCCAGGTGGTGAGGGACAAATACCATATGATCTCACCTTTAACTGGAACATAATCAACAAAAGAAAAAAGCAAACAAAATATAACCAGAGACATTGAAGTTAAGAACAATCTAACAATAGCCAGGGGGGAGTGGTGAGGAGACAGTGGGGAGAGGGGATTACAAGAACTACTATAAAGGACACATGGACAAAATCACAGGGGAGGGTGGTGGTGGGGGAGGGAGGTGGGTTCAGCTGGGGTGGGGTGGAGGGAAGGGGAGAAAAGGCACACAACTGTAATTGAATAACAATAAAAATAAAAATAAAAATAAAAGAATTTTCCTAAGACTCTGGGTGAGAATTACAAGAAAAAGAGAAAGACTGAAAGGGGTTCACAGGCAGGTGTCCTTAGGTTATGATGATAAAAGTAAGGCAACATATGAGAGAACTCTTAGGACATTGTTATATGCGAGGTACTCTGTAAAGCACTTTATTATTTTTTTCAGTTTAAGCTTATTTATTTATTTTATTTTTAAAAATTTATTATTGTAACCTCAAAACTGAGAAAAGAGCATAGTTCTGAGGATGCAATAACTGAATAAGATAGGAGATAATTCTGTTCATTTTAATTTTTAAAACACAATTTTTTTATCTTCAGAGAGAGGGAGAGAAACAACATGTTGCCTCTTGCTAACCCCCTGCTGGGGACCTAGCCTGCCACCCAGGCATGTGCCTTACTGGGAATCGAACCAGTGACCCTTCGGTTTGCAGGCTGGCACTTAATCCACTGAACCACACCAGCCAGGGCAAATTCTGCTCTTCTCGATGGTCAAACTGACCACATCTGAGGAATTGTTTTGGTTTCATTGATACTACACTTTAAGAGGAGCTTAGAACATGGTCCAATGAAGGTAAAAGAATTTATAGTCTTGTCATCCAAAAAAAAAAAAAGGTGGAGGGAATGAAGAATGATTCACTTGGTGCAGAGATAACTTGAATGAAGCATGATATCTGTCTTTAAATATCTGAAGAGTTATACCATGAAAAAAAGGAAGGAAAGCCATATTAATGGGCAGAAACTTCAGGAAGATACATTTTTTTTCAATAGAAATTTCTAACAAAGCCTTCAAAAGTTGCAACAGTCTGCCTTAAAAAGTGATGGGTTCCTTAGCATTGGATGTGGGCAACATGGCTAAATATGTACTTGATAAGTGATAGGTAAATGGTAGACAAATGATTGATTCATAAGTGTAGAGTGTATGCCTGATAAGAAGATGCCTGATAAGAATAGGCACCCAAATATATCTATTGAATAGATGAATAAATAATTGGAGCTTGAAACTATATCTAAGAGGGTCTCTGATTCCATATAATTCTCCAACTTTTGGAAAATCAAAGTCATGTTTCAGTGAGGAGGAATGGCTTTGGATCCAGATGGGGCATTGGCCAAGGAGGCAGGCCAGAGCGCAACACTGGCCTTGGGTTGGGGTGGCATGATGAACAGGGGAGTAGGAGGTGTGACATGAGGACAATGCTTACAGCCAAAGTGTCAGCTTTTGTTTTATCTTGAATCACTCCAAGCTCTTGGTAGCATAATTACTATAAGAATATCAGGAAAGTATTCACAACTTTATCTCCAAAGTAAATCACCATGGAAGGACAAGAGACAGAGAACTTCAGGTGAACAGCCACTCAGGGCAGTAGAACATTGTGGCCAATGAATCAACATTTATATTAAATAAAACTAAATGTATTAACTCTGGTATTTACTTCAGAAATATTTCTCTCCTTTTTCCAAAAATGAAGAAATAAGGAATTAAAGTGCACACTTGATATTGGCCATTCCACCTGTGATCCTCAGCTGAATGTATCTTCCAGCTTTTCTTCCTAGTTCCTTTATCAAACCATTCAAGTGCTCTATAGGAATTTACAAATTCTGATGTTGCCAATTAAAAGTAGTTTTATAAAAGCCTTTTTGTGATAGCTACTGATTAAATAGTTATTCTGAATTGTCAAAATATGTCAGCATAGCCCTGGCTGGTGTAGCTCAGTGGATTGAGCGTGGGCCTGTGAACAAAAGGGTCACGTGTTTGATTCCCAGTCAAGACATATGCCTGGGTTGCAGGCTGGGTCCCCAGTAGGGGGCGCATGAGAGGCAACCACACATTGATGTTTCTCTCCCTCTCTCCTTTCCTTCCCCTATCTCTAAAAATAAAATAAATAAAATCTTTAAAAAAAAATGTCAGCACGACTTGCTATAATAGTATAGCTTGAATGCTAAAGTTGGTGGGTCAACTCTCACCATATTAAATGGTTTTCTTTTTCTTCCCGTTAATTTTCTTTGATATTAAATTGTCATGGTGACAGAATAACAGTATTGCCAAATGTATTTTTATGTCTGAAAAAACATATAAACCACATAAAATAAAGCAAAACATAGAAACAGTTTAACTCCAACATATCCAGAGCTGACATTCAAATAGGGCAAATAAGTCTTTGTGGTTTATAATTCTAAAAAGCAAATAAGAATAGCCCTCAAACTAGCATGAAGATGAAATGAAGTAGAAATGATGATAAAGGTGTCCTTTATCACTTGCAGAATTTGCCCTGGATACTAAGGGTAATCTCCATGAGTTTGAGTCTTAGTGTCCAAATCTGACCCACACTCCAGAAGCACGAGTCAGCTGGGTGGGTGTGCTTTGCCTAGTTCTCCTTCCTCCCTCACTCCAGCTGCTGCTAGAGTTGTTCCTGGCTACCTACATTTGCTTTATCAGAGAGAAATGATCATAGATGGTCAGAACCTTCACGTAGCCTGACTTCTTCATTTTAAGCATGAGAAAAAAAATGATGCTGATAAATTTTCAGTGGTTATCCTACTCACACACAAGAAGCTAGTGCCATCAACATAGCTAATGGCTAAGATTTGTTGCAAGTTATGTTTTAAGTACTTTAAAAACACTTGTTAATTTAATCCTCCCAACAATCATATGAAGTAGGTACTAGTATCTTGGTCATTTTATAGGTAAGAAGAGTTTGTGTTACTTGCTCTAGGTAAAAGCCAGGAAGCAGCCAAGTAGACTCAAACAGGCATCTATAATGATAAAAGTCATGGGGTTTTGGAGAAAGATAAATGTACCTCACAAGTCTTGCACCAGGTCTTATCAGCTATGAGATATTTGATAGTTTACTAAATCTCTCTAAGTCTCAGTCCTCTCACATGTAAAAGAAAGTAATTTGGATTGTTGTAAAGTTTAAATAAGATTATATGTGTCTTAGCATAGTGCCTGGCACTTAGTAAACAGTAGCTATTATCATCATTTTATTACTATCATAATTTTGTTCTTTTTACATCTCAGTCCCATGAAGTCTACCTAAAATACTTATTGTCAAATATCTTCCTAATACTTCTATAAATGTAATGTTTATAAAGCCTTAAGCCATATTTTTTAGTATTAAAGTTATGTTAGGGTAGAAATACATATCCTCTCAACAAAAACAATTCAAAAGTTACTTTTAGCCTTCTCTTTGTTGTCTTAGTTTTTGAACATCATTAAAGGTATACATAGCTTCCAAACTTCTTTATTCTTCTCTTATCCTCTACCCATACCTAAAAGCCACTCTTCTCAGTGACCCTCTTCTTACTGTCCCTTCCCCCCACTTTCCCTAAATATAAATATACAATTATGTTATATTACCCAAGCCTGCCTTAGGTAAAAATACAAATATGTGATCATTAAATTTCAGAGTCTACAGTTTTCTTGGAAATCATATCATCCAATCATGTTGGGGGAAGGGACAAATTGAGGGGTGTGGGTGAGATTTTCTGACTTTTATGTTCTACTCCAAATAAGCAGCAGGATATCATGACAGCATGATTTATCCTACATGCAAATTCTCACATTTCGTGAGCAGCCAGTAATTCTTTCTCTGCTATTCTGATCAGCCTACAACTGTATGGATTTAGAAATGTCAGTTCAGTTCTTATTAATCCATGGGGATTAACAACAGTAAGAGTATTGATTCACCTGGATATGGAGTTCCATGTTATAAAAGATTTCCTGGTAAGGTAATGAAAATCCAGCAACATTTTTCTAGTATCATTGTGCTGAAATTCAGATGACACACTATTCCTACAGATTCTGAATCTATTTAAGGTTGTAATTTTATCCAAAGTTATTCCAAGGTATGTAACTTGTATTATGGGAGCTCTTTGCTAAGGGTAGGGGAGAAGCTGGTTTAATACCTTGGAAGTAGAGATAGGGAACATGGATGTGTAGCGGGAAGAAAATGATGTTGAAAAACACCTGAAAGGTGACTTTAGATTTTTAATTTCATGAGGATAGGGATAAATTACTATTCACAATTACTTTGCTATTCCCTTCAACTCTGTACAGTAATCCCCCCTTATCGACAGGGGATATATTCCAAGGCTCCCAGGGGTACCTGAAATCATGGCTACTACCAAACCCTATGTACACTGGTTTTTTTATTCATATATACCTATGATAAAGTTTAAGTTATAAATTAGGTACAGTAAGAGATTAACAGTAATAACTAATAATAAAGTAGGACAATGATAATAATATACCATAATAAAAGTCATGTGAATGTGGGGTTTTTTTGTTTTTTTAAAAAAATTTTATTGTTATTCAATTACAGTTGTATGCCTTTTCTCCCCATCCCTCCACCCCACCCCAGAATGTGGGTTTTTTTATTAAGTCAAAAACGTTCAACTTTTCAGTTAAGAAAACACTTTTTGCTAGCATTGCTACTGTTGCATTTTGGGTTCATTAGTAAGTAAAATAAGGGTTACTTGAACATACCACACAATACCATGATAGTGGATCCAATAACTGAGAAAGCTACTAAGTGATTAATGAGTAGGGAATGTCTACAGCATGGAGATGCTGAGCAAAGGGATGATTCACCTCCCAGGCAGGATTGTTGGAGATTTTATCATGCGACTCAGAATAGCGTGCAATTTAAAACCTATGAATTATTTATTTCTAGAATTTTCTATTTAATATTTTCAGACCACTGAAACTGTGGAAAGCAAAACTGCAGATAAGGGGGGACTACTGCAATTGGATGATATTTATGATTGATTGCTTTATGTGTCTTATATCCAAAAGTCTTGGTTAGTGTAGCCACCCACTCTTTATCTCTGTTCTGAATAGAGAAAACCACAATATTATGGAATCAACAGTAGACCATGGTTTTACCTTCCAAAATATAAAAGCTCAAGTTCATTCATTCTTTCATCTATTTAACAAATATTTTTGGAGCACACTCTATGATCCACCAAGAACTGACCATGTTCCGTAGGACTGACTTATACCAACCCAAGCAAACAGAATGCTCATTCATTTTTTAAAGAGAAGTAGTCTTTTCTAGTAGTCAGAATGCTTGGACATGTCTGCCTTGAGACAACCCAAATCTGTCAGAAGGTTGTTTGGAGAATGTGGAATCAGAACAATTATCTTTTTTGCCTGTTCGTTTGTCCCATCAGACTATGGAATAGTTTGAAATACCATTGACCCTTGAACAACACAGGGGTTAGGAGTGCCAAAGCCCTGCACAGTTGAAAATCCATGTATAACTTTGACTCCCCCCAAAGTTAACTACTAATAGCCTTATTGTTGACTAGAAGCCTACTGATATCACAAACAGTCTATTAACACATATTTTATACATTACGTGTATTATATACTGCATTCTTACAATAAAGCAATATACAGAACAGAAAATGTTACTAAGAAAAGCATAAGGAAGGAAAATACATTTACAGAATTTACCGTATAAGTGGATCCACACAGTTAAACACATGTTATTCAAGGGTCACCTATACATATCTCTGTCATAGTAGCTATGATTGCATTCAATCAATATCCATTCTAAAAATTTATCAAGTGAGTGTTATAAACCCAACACTCTATGAGGTGCTGAAAAAAACAACTATTTAATGAGCACTTCCTGTACACCGCTCGATTTTACAGATCCAACAATTTAAGTGTAGAGGAGTTACAAGTAACTCACCCAAGATTATACAACTCTCCTTACCTGTCTGCCCCACCACTTGGAGATGTCAGAGAGCCTTCTTCTCTAGTGCCTCCCCTTGCCCACTGGCATCAATCCTGACATATCAGTGAATTACCAACTAGTCAGCAAAACCTAACATTAGTGTTTTCATGCTCTCCATTTCCCCAAAATTAAAGACTTGATACTAAAGATAGAGGTGAATTTAGTATAAAATTAAGCTGACGGTAAAGATTGAGCACCAGTAGGCCTGGTCTTTATGTTCTATTTTACAGTGTCAATTTACAGTGAACTAGCCAACCATTCTTGCTGTCTTCCTCCTTCCCCACCCCTGTCCTTTTCTCTCCTCTCTTTCTCCATAAGCTTGTGTTTGAGACGATTGGGAAAAATTACCTCTGGGAAGGGAAAGATTTCTTCTCTGTCAGACTTTATATGAATAGGACACATGAGCTCATTAACAAGCTACCCCTCTTAAAAGAACTAGGTGACTGAATACGAACCTGTTCTGTGAGCAGAAACTAGGAGAGTCTTGATCGTGAGCCGGGTGGTGGGATGTCTGGGGAGGGGAATATCACAGGATAGGTCAATGTGAGACTGGACTTTCCTAGTGAGAGGGAAGCACTGGCCCATATGTAAAACATATAGGTCCTATTGACCTGGGCAAATAAAAGCACAGAATTGACGGGGAAGACTACGAGGGTGAGGACATAGAAAATCAAATGTAAGATGAGAAAAGTGTAAATGAATACAATCAGATTAAACACTTTTAACAGTCATACAAGGAGATGTTATATAACTAACAAGAATAATGTAAAATCATACTCATTGTCTTGTTAAGGTATATACAAAATATTGGTAAGAAAAAAGTTGCAAAAGTGTACAACTTCAAAATATAAGAAAAACATATGTGTCTATAGATGAATGTTCATTACATGTTATTAGTGGTTCTCATTGGGTAGTGATATTATAGGGGACTTTCAATTTATTTATGCATATTTGTATTTTCTATAACACATTTATGTCATTTATATTTTTAATGTTTTTATTTTAAAAAATATTTTTAAAAATATTTTATTGTTTATGCTATTACAGTTATCCCAATTTTCCTTCTTTGCTCCCCTCCATCCAGCAGTTTCCTATTTTTAATGTTTTCACACAGTGGAACATGAAAAACAAAAAGTTTGTTGGTGATTCTATACTAAAAGCAGGAAGCAGTTTATAGCTGTTAAAATTTGGCCTCTAGAGACATGGGTTATTTTGGTTTCGGGACAGATGTTTATAGAACAGGGTGTCCCAGCCTCTCGTAAGTCAGACCTGCTGACTTTGTGCTTTGCACACTGTAGTCTTCTGTGGACATGAAGAAACTCAAAGCTGGAAGGGTATTTAATTCCTCCAGTTCTGTCAGAGCTAGGGAAGAGACAGAGCAGGCACAGGACCAGCATGGTTGTCAACAACTTCTCAACGTTTTCTTCAGCTCTTCTACTATCTACAGCCTAAAATCTCTTGCAACATCCATTTTCCAGCTACACTGTACTTCCCCATCATGCTGTGCTGAACATAATCAACAGTGAGAGCTAATAGGAAGGAGAAGACAGAGTGTGTAATTTTTTAAAAAGACTCAGGCCCTTTAATTGCACAGTAATGTGAGGTCATTTAGCCTGACCAGTGGTACTGAGCCTGCTGTGTGCCAGGATTCTCCATATCTTAACAGAAGACATCATTATAGGATAGAAACATTGGACTTGATGGTCATAAACTGAGTGATCAAGAAAAGTTAAAGCATTGTTAATAGTAGTCAATTTATTGAAAACCTTCCTTTTGTCAGGATATTTATCAGAGAGTTATGTACATATAATTTCCCTCAGTTATTGTATATAGGGAAGATCCCCCCAAATCCAAAATTTTCTTCTGGAGGGTGGGCCCCTTGTAGTATAGACTTCCCCTATTAGGAGAGTGTTCTAGGAACCTACCCATTTCAGTGTACCAGCTGGTGGTGTTGTGAGAGGCTGTGTTCAGCTTCAGAGAATTTTTTTGAAGACTCAGTGCATTTGTCCATTTCATGATGGGTGATTTACAAGTGTACCTGCCCACACCGCGCTGAGTGTTCAGCAGTTTTTGACCAAAACCAGAATGACCACCATCCCCCACCCTCAATATTCACCTAATCTCATCCCCAGTGACTTTTTGTTTGTTTCCCTGGGTGAAAAAAGTCCTCAAAGGGAAATGTTTTGCTGATGTGGAAGAGGTGATACAAAAAAAAATCAGAAGCACTGAAAGGCATCAAAATCAATGAGTTAAAAAACTGTTTTGAGCAGTGGAAAAACATCTCGATAGATGTATTGCATCAATGGAGAATACTGTGAAGGTGACTGAATTTTAAACATGTAAGAATGAATACACTTTTTTTATAAATAAATTCCAATTTTGGGGTCCCCCTTGTATATTTCCTGTTTAAGAAGGCAGGGAATTATGAACAGGTTTCTGCACTATTGGAAAGTAGAGCCTTCCTATGAAAACTTTCATAAAATGAAATATAAATTGAAGAAGCAATTAACCTAAGCCACATCTTGCTAACGAATGCTCAGAATAAGCCAAGATAAAGCACAGATGCTCACTGATGCAATTGAAAGCTATGGCATCTTGATGCTGAGATGCTGGGTATAGTTCCCTCTGTGAGGGCTTGCTGCAAAACAAATGCTGAACACTATTATGATTTTTGGCCTTTTTTTGTTAAAGCAAAAATCCTCTTCAGATTTCTTTCCATTAGCAAAAACAGATGCTAAAGTAGGTCTTTTATAAAAGCAAAGGGACCTAAAAGCAAACTTTCATATGGATTGTGGATATCTGCATTATGTTTTTAAATATTTCCATTTAAAATGTTTATTATTTTAAACTTTGTCCCTTAAAAATGAACCACATCAGCCACTTGCAATAACAATGAAAATGAAGATCCTTTCCTTATTTTCTCCTTGCCCCATAATCATTTTATAATAAAGAAAGAACTAAGCTAAAGTTGGAGAGGTAAAATGAAATGGGATGCTTGTTTGCTAGCTGACCGTTTTTACCAAGTAGAGATATCTTTCCAACTTTCTTGGTCCCAAAGCATCAAAAAATTATGGCTTTATCCACCCTTTCCTTTTCCATCCTGACTACTGCTGCCCTTCTGGACTCACAGTGGCCCCAGGGGCAGGGAGGAGTTGAAGGGGCTGGGTGAGCTCTTCCTTCAGGGCCTTTGCCTGTAGGTCACAGTGGCTTGAATTGATCCTGTTCCACTCCCGAAGTTCTAACCTCATCCTTTCTTTTTCCACCTCTCCCATTTCCTCATTCCCAATGACTTCATCCTCCCCAGGCTTTTCACTGCTCTCCATTCTCCTGTCCCATCAGCCAAAGTTGACATTTTGATTAGTATTATTTTACCATTCTCAATGTGAAAAATACACCAATTTTCTCTTTTCTAATGGTCATTGGCTCTTCCCCATCTCTTTCATCACTGAACCTCCCCTCAGTTCTGACCACTTTGAATTCTGTCTTTTCACCCTCCTTCTGCGTGGCTCAGTAAATACTGTCAGCATTACTCTGGGAGTGTGTGTTGTGTCTGCTTTCTTGCTGCACTGGTGCAAGCTGTAACCAAGTAAACAGGGGCCTGTTCACGTGACACCTTGGTGAATGACAACAATTAATGCTGAAACAGGTCTTTATTTACAATATTCCAACTTTGGGGGTGCTGGGAGCATTTCAGCTCAGAGGCCCATTCTCCCATGAGACTCAGCACTTCCTTTGTTCCCTACCAGGCTGTAAACCAAAAGCCCCCAAAGTTCCTCATGTCTTTATCTGAATTTAAGCTGGCTGCACAAACAGTCTCGAAGCAACTCTCTCCTTCTGGGCTATATTGTCATCAATCTCCATGTAATAGTCCAGGAAAGCAGACTTAAAGATCATGTGATCAATTGTGGTTCTTGTTGTATGTATGCAAACAAACAGGCAAATTAAAGCTGGACTTAATGCAGTTCCTTTAATGACAATGAGGATGAGCTTAGAGAGAAAAATCATGATTCAAGGAAAGTCACAATGCTCAATGCTGGACATCAGTCTAGTGCAGCTAACTGTCTTCAAAGTTTGTTTTCATTTGGAAGTAGAAACTGGGTTTGTGACATCATCAAGGATGCTCACTTAAACAAGACTGATCTGTCAAATTGCCACTGTTAAGTGTCATGCCAGCAAAAGGCCTTGCAACTGGATATCTTTCCAAAAGATAGTCTCGCAGTCTCAGAGACTGGTTTGTGGGTTGTTGTGTGAATTAACATGTGTATTTGTCTTTCTGTTTTCATAGGGCATAAGGTTATGATCTCACTACCTGAGTGCTGTTTACTCACTTAAGGCCTCACTTAAGAAGCTCATTTGCGGCACCACACCCTGAGAATCAATGATTTGGCTGAACTAAGTGGTTGGGTTGGTGAAGTATGGGACAGTCTGTGAGCTTCGCTTTAAAACTATTTCCTTTTTCTGCCCTAATGGTTTGGACAGAAAGGGCCCAGATGTATAAAAGGAGGGAATCCTAAAATATTCCCCACAGCCCAACTAAGTATAGTGGGGATAATGGCTTTGGACAGGTATGACACACCTTGCACACCTTCCTCCAGAGAAGCCATAGTTTTCTTAATGGGATACATTGAAGAATTGGTCCCTGCCTTTGTCATTTAATGGTCACAAGACTTTTGCCCATTGCCCTTTATAAGATTAAAAGGTTCCAAAGTCAAAAAGGGAAGAATTGAAATGGGACATAGAGCATGTTCCCCCACAGCTCATGGTTGGGGAAGGGGAGAAGTGGATGATATGGGTTAAGATACTTTTCATAACAACGGCAAGTGAGTAGCCGGGTCTTTCTTGAAGGGAAGCTGTGCTACCACCCTGGGCAAAAAGTGCAGAAGGTATGTACCTGACTTTAAGTGTATACCCTGACTCATGACATAGCCAGGGGAGGCAGAGGCCCATGGATCGCTGAGTCACTCTTGCCCTGACTTGGGATGGCTGCCAAGAGAAGATAAAAAGATACTAGGAAACTGGCAAATGTGTAGCTCATTGTGGGAAGAGTCAGAGATGAGGTCACACAGGAGGCTCCGGGTCAGGATTTAAACTAAGGGCAGGCAGCCATGAGGGATTCGGCCATGAGTCTTGAAAAGGAGTAGTAGAGGCAGGATGGAGGGGTTTAGAAGAGCCTTGCTGCTTGTAGAGAGATAGGAGACATGTGGGCTCTAGGAGCTGGTCTGCCATCGGCTAATAAGAAAGCAGGCATGCTGCTTTGATTGTGCCCACTCTAGCTGACTCTGGAGTTGCCAAGAACTCTCCCTTGCAAGACACTGACCTGCTGCTGTGCAAACTCGGACTTTACCTGGACTCTTGAAACTTGTGCCTTTCCTGGACTTCACCGTGATCCAGTGCACCCATATTCCTGGGCTATAACGCAAAGGCTGATGAAAATATGCCCCAGCTCCTGCAGGAGAGAGCCGCTGCATGAGGATGGCAACTTTCTTACCTTACAGAAGGATTGGAGAACTGTTTGTGCAGCCAGCTTAAGATAAAGAAAGGGAAAACTTTGGAGGATTTTGGCTTATAGCATTTTGGGGAACAAAGGAAGTGCTGGGTCTCATGGGAAGGGAGGGCTCCAATCATAAGTGCTCTGAGCTCCTCCCACCCCAAGGTTGAAATATTGTAAATAAAGACCTGTCCCTCCCATCATTAATTGTTGGGTCATTCACCAAGGCGTCGTGTGGATGGGCCCCTGTCTGCTCAGTTACAAAACCACTGAAACCATTACTGCCTCTTCCTTTTTCCTTGCTTCCTGGTCTCCTACTCCACTTCTCCCTTCTCCATTCTTATGCTTAAGCAGTTAAAAACAACTGCTCCTGACACAAAGGGAAGGGGGCCAAGGCAGGGTCCGTGCAGACCCCAGTCCATACAACCACCAATTATGTAGAGCTCGCTCAGGCTGGGCACCCTGTCAAACACTCTGCAAGGAGGGGTTTGCTCATTTCATCCAAGCAGCAACAAGAGGCAGGTATAATTACCATCCCCATTGTGTGGGTGGGGAAACTGAGACACAGAGAAGTCAGGTAGCCTGGCCTCAGCATAGTTTATGGGCACGGGGCTGTGCTGCCTTGCCTTGCAATGACTTCCCCTCCTCCCTCAGAAAGATAAGCTCCCTACCCCACAATGCCCTATGGGTGGGGAAGGGAGAGCAAGGCCCAAGTGCTCACCCTTTTCGTCCCTTAATGGCTGTGTGCCCTTGGCTAAGTCCCTTACCCTCTCTGTGCCTCAGTGTTTGGGAAGCCCTAGGCAAGGTGAGCCAGGCAGTCATGGTCACTGACACCTCACAGACGTAGTCAGGCCAGGGCTGTCTCCTTTTCACCTTCTTTGAGACCTGACTCCTTCCCCCTTCCTGGGCCCCAGCCTTTGTGGGAGGCTCTTGTCCCCTGGAGGGCCTCCCTCCAGGCTTCACTCCACGCCCCTTCTCCAGCCCTCCCCCCACCCCAATTACCTGCAGCTGGCAGTAGCACAAAACCAAGATGACGCACAGCAGAATCACAGTCGCCAAACACTTCCGGTGATGTCCACCATCCTGGGTGTCACCTGCTCCCTAAAAACAAAAACAAAAACTGCTCATGCCACACATGCTCCCAATATCTAATTCTTTATGAAACTCTACAGGACAATCCAAATTCTAATGCAGGACCTCAAATTATATTCCAAATCTCTTCAGTCATGCTACCCTTTCCTCATAGACTAGCCCTTGTACACTTCAGATGCTCCTGAACATACTCCAGAAGGAACATACTCCATTCCTCTGTGTCTGCTTATGCTGCTACCTTTGCCTAGAATAATCGCTTGTCCTTTTTAGTCTAAAAAACCCTGTGATCTTTTAATCCTAGGCTCAGTAGTTACTTGCTTCTTGAAATTATAAACTTAACCACCAAATTTATAATTATTCAAGTGCTTATCTTCATTCTCAGAGCATTTTGTCTGTATCTCTGAAATAGCTTTCCATCATTATTATACCATTATTGTATAATAATTCAGTGGTCTTCATCTGTGAAATGGAGATAATGATAGCACTTACCTCACAGGGCTGTTGTGAGGATTAAATGAAGTCTATATTTATATTTATATATCTATCTATATCTATATCTACATCTACATCTATCTACCTATGTCTATATCTATCTATTTATATCATCTATATGTATAGCAATTGATATAGGGTATGTGGCAAACTGGCTGTAATTAGTCAAAGCTATAGAAACTGTCAACAAGGAAGACCCTCCCCCCACAATGGATTTATGGCTTAAAATCAGCAGAGGCCAGCCTGACCCAACATGGTGACTAATTTCACCTTACCATAAACCCTAGCCTCACTATGTGCTCATTAAAATGCGTTAGAAGGCTAAATGACACACTCCACAATGCTATGATTGGAAACGGAAAGCCCATATAAGGATGAAAAACTAGTCCATGGAGTTCTTCTGAGAAATCTCCATCCTTTTCCTGGGAAGATCCTGAATACCCCTCCCCCTTACTGAATGCCTTACCCCCAAATCAAATGAACCTCAGTAAAGGAAACAAATTACACTAAACGGGGCCTGCTCTGCCTATGGAGTAAGCCTTCACTCTGTCTCACTGCTTTGCTAATAAGCTCACCTACGCTATACATTTTTTGTTGGCTTGATTTGAATTCTTTCTTGTGTGAAGCCAAGAACTCACAGTGGGTCTGGACCCTCAGGGCCCTGGATCCCTGAATGGCTGTGTCACAATGAAAGCAGTGACCAGTACATAGATTGTTATACCACATGTTAATAATTGTGAGCATCATGGTTATCCTCACTCAGACTGCGACGGCCATGAGACAGGGGCAGGTCTTATTTACCTGCATAAGCCCAGGACCCAGCCCAGCAGCTGCCTATGGAAGTGAACTACAATTTTTAGTCCCCTCACTATGCCTCCTAATGCATAAAGATGTCTGAGGGAGCAGAAACAGGCTGAAATTCAGGAGACTTTTTCCTGCTACAGTGAAGTGTTTTGACAGGTTGTTGAGTGGGAATAAAGTTAAGAGAACTGGAGAAACCCCAGGATGCTCTAACACCAATACTAGTCATGTCGTACCCTAGCAGTCAGCTGTCAGATAAGACATCAATACTGAGGCCCTGGAACACTTGGGAACCTGTGCTTAGAAGGCTTCCTATGTTGTAGGCTTGTCCTACTTTAATGTCTAGAGAGAGGAGGCACCAAATTGAGCCTCTGTCCCCTCAGCAGGTGGACAACTTGTGTCCTTCACACTGATGGGGAAACCAGGAGAAGCAGGGCTAGATGAATCCTCAGTCTGGTGAGCTTACTCCATGGGGATATGTCTAACTGCTTTGTAGATACTTTACCCAGAGGCAGTGAAATATAAATCAGGATAACTTTGTCACTGTAGGTCCATTCATTTCATCATTCAAATACCACAGGTTCCTTAGCCGTGTGGTCAAGGCCCTCCTCAACTCACAGACCCTTGGCTGCAGCCACCCTGTTGCTCAGGACTGTGCTTGCCTGTCTCCATGCCTTAAACCACCCTTGCAATGCTCTCTCCTGTGTCTGAGTGTGGGCATTCCTTACTGATATTTTAAGGTCATCTAAAATCTGAACTCCTTTTACCAGATAGATGAAGTCTTAGGACAGCACAGCATCCATAGTTCCTTCAGTGGGGATTTTCACCTATAACTTCACTTCTGAGGGAACTAGCCTAAATAGCTGAGTAACTTGTGACCCCTTCTTCCTCTGCCAGTGCTCACTAGATGGATGGTGGAGTCCAGGCAGCAGATTCTAAGGAGATCAGATGAAAGCTTCACCCAACAGGGATCTGACTACACTGGACCAAGCACATTCTCTTTTAGGCAGTTTTAACATAAGTTAAAGAAATAAAGTCTTGGCCAGTGTGGCTCAGTTGGTTGGAGCATCATCCCATAGACCAAAGTGTCATGGGTTCGATTCCCAGTCAGGGCACTTACCCAGGTTGTGGGTACAATCCCTGGCTGAGAAGGCAGCCAGTTTATGTCTCTCACTTTGATGTTTTTCTCTCTCTCTTCCCCTTTTTTTCCTTCTGAAAACAATGAAAGAAATGTCCTCAGGTGAGGATAAAAAAAGAAAGAAAGAAAAGAAATAGATACACAGTGGAACACAGGCAAAGAGGCTATGAGGCAATAGGCCATTGAGGAGTTGTCAGCCAACAAAAAACCTAATTAAACAAAATCCAAAAGATAAGGATAGTAAAAGATCAGGTAATTAGTTGATAATAGCAGGAATGGTAGCAGAGTTGGAGGAACCTGAGACACAGACCTAACAAGGACCTGTCACTAGTACTCTAGTAGACCCTCAACACAGACCTGATCCCAGCCTACCTTCTTGATCCCATGGCTCTGACCGGGATCAGCTACATAATTTGCAGGGCCCAGGGGGAAATGAAGATGGGAGTTTCCTGGTTCATAAATTAAAGTTTCAAGACGGCAGCATTACTTGTAAAAAACCAAGTGAGTTTGACTAAAACATTCATCTATTAAATCTTGATCCCCTTCCTTGGTAACTAATCTGGCTTTGAAGTAGGGACAATATGGAGGGTTTTTTTTAACTCTCATGGTAATTTATTTGTAACTTTGAGGCACTTAGTAATTTCTATCCTGCTATGATGGTTATGGAGATGTCTTACCTCCCCTCCAAGAGGGTAAGTTGTTTTTAAAGCAACTCTATGTCTGAGGGGTTTTTTTTGTTGCCTGGAGTGTGCTTATATCTAATTTACTGTTATATCAACCAACTAGCCCATCTCCTTCTGTTCTGAAGCAGGTTACCAAGAGTAATTAGTTACATGACCAAGGATGAGGCTGAACTGCTCCATTATTAGTATAATTCCTTGCACAAAATATGCCCCTGGTGTTAGGATTATTACAGCTGGGCATGTGCCTTGATAAGGGGGAAATAAATTCTGGTTATCTAGAAGCACTGCTCACAGATATTAATTTCTTTTCTTTTTAAAAAATATATTTATTGATTATGCTATTACAGTTGTCCCATTCCCCCCCCCCCCTTCACTCCATCCTGTCCACTAGGACAGGATGGACTTCACTCCATCCCTCCCACATTCCCCTCCCCCATAGTTCATGTCCATGGGTCATACTTATAAGTTCTTTGGCTTCTACATTTCCTACTATTCTTACCCTCCCCTTGTCTATTTTCCACCTATCATTTATGCTACTTATTCTCTGTACCTTTCCCCCCACTCTCCCCCTCCCACTTCCCTGATGATAACCCTCCATGTGATCTCCATCTCTGTGGTTCTGTTCCTGTTCTAGTTGTTTGCTTAGTTTGCTTTTGTTTTTGTTTTAGGTGTGGTTGTTAATAACTGTGAGTTTGCTGTCATTTTTACTGTTCACATTTTTTATCTTTTTCTTTTTTTTTTTTTTTTTTTTCTTTTTTTTTTTTATTAGATTGGTTTCTTTTTCTTTTTCTTTTTTTTTTTAATTGTTATGCAATTACAGTTGTATGCCTTTTCTCCCCATCCCTCTACCCCACCCCAGGTGAACCCACCTCCCTCCCCCCTCTCCACCCTCCCCCTTGGTTTTGTCCATGTGTCCTTTATAGTAGTTCCTGTAATACCCTCTTCCCACTATCCCCGCCCCCACCCCCCCACCCCCCGCCCTGGCTATTGTTAGATTGTTCTTAACTTCAATGTCTCTGGTTATATTTTGTTTGCTTTTTTCTTCTATTGCTTATGTTCCAGTTAAAGGTGAGATCATATGGTACTTGTCCCTCACTTCCTGGCTTATTTCACTTAGCATAATGCTCTCCAGTTTCATCCATGCTGTTGCAAAGGGTATAAGCTCCTTCTTTCTCTCTGCTGCGTAGAATTCCATTGTGTAAATATACCATAGTTTTTGGATCCACTCGTTTGCTGATGGGCACTTCGGTTGCTTCCAGTACTTGGCTATTGTAAATTGTGCTGCTATGAACATTGGGGTGCACAGATTCTTTTGGATTGGTGTTTCAGTGTTCTTAGGGTATAATCCCAGCAGCGGAATTACTGGGTCAAAGGGCAGTTCCATTTTTAGTTTTCTGAGGAAATTCCATACTGTTTTCCACAGTGGCCTCACCAGTCTGCATTCCCACCAACAGTGCACAAGGGTTCCCTTTTCTCCGCATCCTCTCCAACATTTGTTTGTGGATTTGTTTATGTTGGCCATTCTGACTGGTGTGAGATGATACCTCATTGTGGTTTTAATTTGCATCTCTCTGATGGCTAGTGATGCTGAGCATCTTTTCATATGTCTCTGGGCCCTCTGTATGTCTTCCTTGGAGAAGTGTCTGTTCAAATCCTTTGCCCATTTTTTAATTGGGTTGTTTGTCTTCCTGGAGTGGAGTCGAGTGAGTTCTTTATATATTTTGGAGATCAGGCCCTTGTCTGAGGTATCGTTGGCAAATATGTTTTCCCATACTGTTGGTACTCTTTGTAATTTGGTGCTGTTTTCTTTAGCCATGCAGAAGCTTTTTATTTTGATGAGGTCCCATTTGTTTATTCTTTCCTTTATGTCCCTTGCTTTAGGGGATGTGTCTGTGAGGATGTTGCTGCGTGGAATGTCTGAGATTTTCCTGCCAATGTTTTCCTCAAGGACTTTTCTGGTGTTACGGCTTATATTTAAGTCTTTTATCCATCTTGAGTTTATTTTCGTGTATGGCGTAAGTTGGTGATCGAGTTTCATTTTTTTGCACGTAGCTGTCCAGATCTCCCAACACCATCTGTTGAAGAGGCTGTTTTTGCTCCATTTTATGCTCCTGCCTCCTTTGTCAAATATTAATTGATCGTATAGACTTGAGTTTATTTCTGGGCTCTCTATTCTGTTCCATTGGTCTATGTGCCTGTTTTTATGCCAGTACCAGGCTGTTTTGATTACAGTGGCCTTGTAATACAGTTTGATATCAGGTATTGTGATCCCTCCTGCTTTGTTTTTCTTTCTCAAAATTGCTGCAGCTATTCGAGGTCGTTTATGGTTCCATATGAATTTCTGCAATGTTTGTTCTATATCTGTGAAATATGTCATGGGTACTCTAATAGGGATTGCATTGAATCTATAAATTGCTTTGGGTAGTATGGCCATTTTGATAATGTTGATTCTTCCAATCCATGAACATGGTACATGCTTCCATTTGTTTGTATCTTCCTTAATTTCTTTCTTCAGTGTTGTGTAGTTTTCTGAGTACAGGTCTTTTACCTCCTTGGTTAGGTTGATTCCTAGGTACTTTATTTTTCTTGTTGCTATATCGAATGGGATTTTTTTCCTGATTTCTGTTTCTGCAGTTTTGTTGCTGGTGTACAGGAATGCCTTTGATTTCTGGGTATTGACTCTGTATCCAGCTGTTTTGCCAAATTCATTTATTAGGTCGAGTAGTTTTTGAGTGGAGTCTATAGGGTTTTCCATGTACACTATCATGTCGTCTGCAAACAGTGACAGTTTCATTTCCTCCTTTCCAATTTGGATGCCTTTTATTGCTTTTTCTTGTCTGATTGCTGTGGCTAGGACTTCCAATACTATGTTGAATAGGAGTGGTGAGAGAGGGCATCCTTGTCTAGTTCCTGATCTTAGTGGGAAAGCTCTAAGTTTTTGTCCATTGAGTGTGATGTTGGCTGTAGGTCTCTCATATATGGCCTTAATTATGTTGAGGACTGCTCCCTTTATTCCCACTTTGCTGAGTGTTTTTATCAGAAATGGGTGCTGTATCTTATCAAATGCTTTTTCCGCATCTATTGATATGATCATGTGATTTTTGTCTTTGCTGTTGTTGATGTGATGTATTATATTTATTGATTTGCGAATATTGTACCATCCTTGCATCCCTGGGATGAATCCCACTTGGTCATGGTGGATGATCTTTTTAATATATTGCTGGATGCGGTTTGCTAATATTTTGTTGAGAATTTTAGCGTCTATGTTCATCAGCGATATTGGCCTGAAGTTTTCTTTCTTCGTTGTGTCTTTATCTGGTTTTGGGATTAGGATGATGTTGGCTTCATAAAAAGAGTTTGGGAGTCTTCCATCAGTTTGGATTTTTTCGAATAGTCTGTGAAGGATAGGGGTTAGTTCTTCCTTAAATGCTTTGTAGAAATCTCCTGTGAAACCATCTGGTCCAGGGCTTTTGTGTGATGGGAGTTTCTTGATGACTGCTTCAATTTCCTTTGCTGATATTGGTCTGTTCAGGTTTTCTGCTTCTTCTTCATTCAGTTTTGGAAGATTATATTTTTCTAGAAATGTGTCCATTTCATCTAGGTTTTCAAATTTCTTAGCATACAGGTCTTCATAGTAATTTCTTACGATCCTTTGTATTTCTGTGGTATCAGTTGTAATCTCTCCACTTTCATTTCTAATTCTGTTTATTTGGATCCTCTCTCTTTTTTTCTTGATGAGCCTACTTAAAGGCTTGTCGATTTTGTTTATCTTTTCAAAGAACCAGCTCCTGGATTCATTGATCCTTACAATTGTGCTTTTAGTCTCTATGTCATTTAGTTCTGTTCTGATCTTGGTTATTTCCTTCCTTCTGCTTGCTCTGGGCTGTCTTTGTTGTTGTTCCTCCAGTTCTTGTAGGCGTAGGGTTAGGTTGTTTGTGTGAACTGTTTCTAACTTCTTAAGGTAGGCCTGTATTGCTATGAACTTCCCTCTCAGGACTGCCTTTGCTGTGTCCCATAGGTTTTGGGTTGTTGTGAGTTCGTTTTCATTTGTTTCCAGGAAGTTTTTGATTTCTTCCCTAATCTCATTCTTGACCCATTCATTGTTTAATAGCATGCTATTCAGTCTCCATGATTTTGAGTGTTTTGGGTTTTTATCCTTGGCGTTGGTTTCTAGTTTCAGACCCTTGTGGTCAGAGAAGATGCTTGATATGATTTCAATTTTCTTGAATTTGTTGAGGCTTGCTTTGTGTCCTATCATGTGGTCTATCTTTGAAAAAGTTCCATGGACACTTGAAAAGAACGTGTATTTTGCTTCTTTGGGATGAAAAGCTCTGTATATATCAGTTAAGTCCATTTCCTCTAAGGTATTGTTAAGTGACACAATATCTTTGTTGATCTTTTGTTTGGAAGACCTGTCCATTTTTGATAGTGGGGTGTTAAAATCCCCTACTATAATTGTGTTGCTGTCAATATCTTTCTTGAAATCCTCCAAGATTTTCTTTATGTATTTGGGTGCTCCTATGTTGGGTGCATATATATTTACAATGTTTATGTCTTCTTGGTGGATTCTTCCTTTGAGTATTATGAAGTGACCTTCTGGGTCTCTCTTTATGGCCCTTCTTTGGAAGTCTATTTTGTCAGATATGAGTATTGCTACCCCTGCTTTTTTTTCCTGTCCGTTTGCTTGGAAGATTTGTTTCCAGCCCTTCACTTTCAGTCTGTGTAAGTCTTTTGTCCTGAGATGGGTTTCTTGTAGGCAGCATATGTGTGGGTCATGTTTTCTTATCCATTCAGCTGTTCTATGTCTTTTGATTGGAGCATTTAATCCATTTACGTTTAAGGTTATTATCGATAGGTAGTTATTCATTGCCATTATTTCCTACCTGTGTTCCTCTGTCTTTCTCTTTTCCTTCCTTTCCTTAAAGCAGTCCCTTTAGCATCTCTTGCAGAGCTGGTTTGGTGGAGCTGTATTCTTTTAGACTTCTTTTGTCTGGGAAACTCTTTATTTGGTCTTCTATCTTGATTGAGAGCCTTGCTGGGTAAAGTAGTCTTGGTTGCAGGCCTCTGGTTCTCAGTACTTGGAATATTTTTTGCCATTCTCTTCTGGCTTGGAGCGTTTCCATTGAGAAGTCAGTTGCTAACCTTATTGGGGCTCCCTTGTATGTTACTTCCTTTTTCTCCCTTGCTGCCTTTAAGATCCTCTCTTTGTCTTGGAAATTTGCCATTTTAATTATGATGTGTCTTGCAGTGGGTCTCTTTGGGTTCCTCTTGTTTGGGACTCTCTGTGATTCCTGGATTTGGGTGACTTTTTCTCTCCTCAGATTAGGGAAATTTTCCATCATTACTTTTTCAAACAGGTTTTCTATCCCTTGCTCTTCTTCTTCTCCTTCTGGTATTCCTATTATACGGATATTGTTACGTTTCATGTTGTCCTGCATTTCCCTTATTGCCTCTTCATTCTTTCTGAGCTTCTTTTCCTTTTCTTGCTCCTTCTGGGTGTTTTTTTCTACTTTGTCCTCCAGCTCGCTGATCCGATCCTCTGCTTCATCAAGTCTGCTTTTAATTCCTTCTACTGTGTTCTTCAATTCAGAAATTGTATTCTTCATTTCCTCTTGGCTCTTGTTGATATTTTCTATTTCCTTTTTCATGTTGATATAGTTTGCAGTGAGTTCATTGTAATTTCCTTGTAGTTTCTGGTAGTTCTCTTTGAGCTCAGAGAGCTCAGTGAGTTTCCTGATGACCATTGCTTTGAACTCAGTATCTGATAGTTGACTTGCCTCTTTTTCGGTTAGTATTCTTTCTGAGACTTCCTCCTTTCCTTTCATTTGGGAATTGTTTCTTTGTCTTCCCATTGTTTGTGAGGCTCTTCTTGTTGGCCTCTGCGTCTTAAATTGCTTTGTTCTGACTCCCTGGGTTTATGATATGAACTTCTATGGTAGAATGCCAATGGGATTCGGTGGTGCTGTCTCCTTACTCTCCTGTGCTCACTGGTCTTGAGCTGACGTTTATGTGTTTAACACGGTCTAACTCTAGTCTTTTCAGCACTCCAGGTTTTGTTGTCTCACCTGTGGGAAAAAGAGAAAGGGGGGGCAAAAGAAAAGAAAAAAAAACACACACACACACACAAAACAAACCAAAACAAAGATGGGAAGGAGGGAAAAAGGAAATAGGAAAGGAGGAAAGGAAGGAGGGAAGAAGGAATAAAGAAAGATCGGAGGCAAGATAAGAAGGAATTTTAGCAAAAATTAAAACATAGAAATAGATAAAAGAAGGCAGGAAGAAGACATAAAAATGGTAAAGGATGGGAGGAAGAAGGAATGAAAAAAAAGAAAAAAAGAGAGAGGAAGAAGGAATTCAGGGGGAAAGGAAAAAAAAGAAAAAGGATAAAAAAAAAAAAAATCTTCTGTTGGCTTTAAACTGGTCAGGTTATTTCTGCTGGTGTCCTGTCTGTGCAACGGGAGGGGGTGGTTGGAAGGATTGGTTTCACTTTTCTCTCTTCCTGGGTCACACTCTCCGCTGTTTTGTAGGTGTGGTCCCTGGCAGTCAATCAGTCCGTTGATCAGCCAATCCAGCCGCTTTGGCTTGTGACGCGTGCGTGCGCGCGCAGCAGGGGAATCCAGCCGCTTTGGGTCTGTGACGTTATTTTGTGCCCTGAGCGCGCAGCCGGCGGACCAATCGAGCCGCCAGGGCTTGGAACGCTGGCGCGCAGGTGGCGGATTCAGCCGCCTTGGGGTTAGGACACTCGCCAGCAGCTTTGTATTTGGAAAACAGGCACCCAGCCGGCCCTGTGCTTGGTGAGCGCGCGCAGCCCGCTGAGCCACAGGCTCCGTGCTTGGGGGCCCTATCCAGCCGCCCTGGGCTTGAGTCTCTCGGGCGGGCGGGGCCGCCCTGGGACTGAATCACGCGGCACTCGGTTCCGAGGTTTTGGGTCTGTGGGTGGAGCAGCTAGTCTCTGCTCCAAATTATCTCGGAGGTTTCAGGTGTGGGCGCCCCTCCGGGGTTTCAAGTGTGGGTCCCGTTCGCTAATCTGCTCGCGCGCGCGCGACCGGACCTCAGGTGAGCGTAGCAGTCCAGGGGTGGAGGGGGAGGGGCGCCAGGGGCCTCGGCTACTACCGAGAGTTCTCTAATTAGCCCCTGAGTGTCTCTATTTTCTTTTTCTTTTTGAGAAATTCCTCCTTTTCAAGCCCCCCTGGTCTAATCAAGCACCTGGCTGCTCACAGCGCAGCCTGGCCCTCTCCCAAGACTCCTGCAGGAGCCCCTGCGCCAGGGCTGGCGCTTCTGCCGCCCTTGTACCGCGCGGTCCTGGGTCCCGTGGACCTTATTGTCCTTGAGCACTCTTCTTACCGTCAGATCTTTCAGTGTCCTCTATCTTTGGTCTCTGATCTTCGTATATGCTGGAATACTGTTGGCTGTTCGCTCTGCTCCTCAGATCAGCTAGGTATTTCCCTGGCGTTGAGGGGAAGTGGACTCCGCTCCCACCTATGTTGCCGCCATCCGGGTAAATCTTTCATATGTACTTTTTAAATGATCAATTGTTTATTTCTCATGATACAACAGCCAGATGAAGAGGCACTGGGCAGTGTCGTGAACAAAGGCGCGTCCGTCTTGGTGGAGTTTGAGGCCTGGCTTCTATCTTTTTCTTAGATAAGTCCCTTTAACATTTCATATAATAAGGGCTTGGTGATGATGAACTCCTTCAACTTGACCTTATCTGAGAAGCACTTTATCTGCCCTTCCATTCTAAATGATAGCTTTGCTGGATACAGTAATCTTGGATGTAGGTCCTTGCCTTTCATGACTTTGAATACTTCTTTCCCATCTCTTCGTGCCTGTAAGGTTTCTTTTGAGAAATAAGCTGATAATCTCATGGGAACTCCTTTGTAGGTAGCTGTCTCCTTTTCTCTTGCTGCTTTTAAGATTCTCTCCTTATCTTTAATCTTGAGTAGTGTAAGAACGATGTGCCTTGGTGTGTGCTTCCTCGAGTCCAATTTGTTTGGGACTCTCTGAACTTCCTGGACTTCCTGAAAGTGTATTTCCTTTGCCAGATTAGGGAAGTTCTGCTTCATTATGTTTTCAAATAAGTTTTCAATTTCTTGCTCTTCCTCTTCTCCTTCTGGCACCCCCGTGATTCAGATGTTGAAACATTTAAAGTTGTCCCGGAGGTTCCTCAACCTCTCCTCATTTTTTAAAATTCTTGTTTCTTCATTCTGTTCTGGGTGTTTATTTCTTCCTTCTCTTCTAAACCATTGATTTGAGTCCTGGTTTCCTTTCTGTCACTGTTGGCTCCCTGTACATTTTCCTTTATTTCACTTTGCATAGCCTTCACTTCTTCCTCTATTTTGTGACCATACTAAACCAATTCTGTGAGCATCCTGATTACCAGTGTTTTGAACTCTGCATCTGATAGGCTGGCTATCTCTTCATTGCTTAGTTCTAATTTTGGGACTTTGATCTGTTCTTTTATTTGAGCCATATTTTTTGTTTCTGCACACCTGTTATGTAGTAAGGGTGGAGCCTTAGGTACTTGCCAGGGAGGGGCAACCCACGTTGTTGCATTGTGTCAATTGCTAGGCTCTTGGCTGGCTTTCAGTCACTTCACCCCCTACCTGTAAGCAAATTAGGCCCTTCTGGTGTTGATTCCTGGGTGAATGGTTTTGTGTACATTCTAGGACCCTGTGGGTCTCTCCAACACATTCTCCTGTGAGGCTGGGAGTTCTGCTGCCAGCACAACAACCCCCACAGATTTTTCCAGTCAGAGGTTTTGAGGCTTTATTTCCCCACACTGGAACCCTGGGTTGCATGGTCTGTCTTGCTCCCCAGTTGTTCCTCCTGGTTTATCTGCATGCAAATGTTTGAACACTCAGTCCTCCAACCACTGCCTTGCTGAGAGTCCTCTCCACCCTTGCTGCCTATTTCTACACCTCCTACCAGTCTGGGTGAATGTTTCTTAATTTCTTGGTTGTTGGACTTCCATACAGTTCGATTTTCAGCTGTTCTAGCTATTTTTTTTGTTTTTAACTTTGTTGTTGTCCTTCTTTTGGTTGTGCGAGGAGGCAAAGAGTATCTACCTATGCCTCCATCTTGGTCAGAAGTGCACTTTTCTGAATATGGAGATATGTCACTTTTAATGCTGGCAAATTAATTAATTAATTAATTAATTAATTACCAGCATAGAGTTGTGGATTATTATTTATTCAATGCGTTTGCTGAATTTTAGTCATTATTCTTGATTTTAAATTATGTCAAATATTACCAGTGACAGCTGCTCTCAGTTGCCTTGCATGTCATATTTGAGTATTTCTGTGCTTTCTGGAACAATAAGATGTTTGATTCTCACCTGTACTTACTCAAACCATTTCTTCAAGAAGTCCTGACCGTTAACTTGGTATATGGAAAGAGAGATAATTGAGCTAGTGATACTCATTACTACAAGCATAGCATTGCATAAAGACCCTGTATATTGACAGAGATATTATATATTTATATCTATTTTAAAAATTATAGATTTTCATTGTTATTTCCATTTAACATTAAAATTTTCTTAATTTGTTTCCTTTTCCTTTCTTTTTAGTTTTATTGTATTTTTTAAAATTACCATTTATTCCCCCTACACTGTCATCCACCTTTACCCATCCCCTTATCCCCTTACTTAACTTCTTTGATGTTATATTTGTATCTCTTTTTGCTTCCATTAAAAATCTTGGTCCCTGCTAACATATTTCCTAATTTTCTCTGTCTTACAAATGCTTTAAAAATTATAGTGCTGTTACCATTAAATCTTGGGATACATTCCACTAACAATGAACAGTCAATTGGAGTAATTCTTTTTTTCTGGATGATTATATTACCAATTTGATGTATTGTTATTATGGTTTGATTTTTTTTGTTTTATTTTGTTTTTGAATGTGTAAATGTTTTAATTGCCTTCTATTCACCTCATTGATGAGGGAAACATTCTACCCTAGGATTAGGGAAATAGCTGAACATACAATACACAACAGTGGACAGATAAGGTAGACAGAAGTTTATTAGTTACATATACTCAAAACCCCAGGGTAGAAGGACACTGTACTTCATGCAGGGCACACAGGGGTTACACTCAGGACAGTGTGAACAACCAGTGGCTGTGGGAAGCAGGCTTTGTAGCAACAGGAGGGTGGGTTGCCCCTGGTTCGTGTGGGAGGATGATTGGCTTGTTTGAATAATTCCATAGGCTGGCAGAGACCTGAAACCCTCTAATTGCAAATAAGCAGTAACTGTGCCTAGTCCCTTTTTAAAAATCTTTTATGCTATTACAGTTGTCCCACTTTTTCCCCTTTACCCTCCTCCACCCAGCCCATCCCCCACTCCTATAGTCAATCTCACACATGTGTCTATGTCCATGGGTCATTCATATATGTTTTTTGACCAATACCTTCACCTTTTCGATCTGTCCCCACCTCCCCCTCTCTACTTAAAGCTGTCATACTGTTCCATGATTCTATGCCTTTGGTTCTTTTCAGCTCATTAGTTTATTTTGTTCATTAGATTCCACTTGTGAGTGATATCATATGTTATTTCACCAACTAGTTTATTTCACTTGGCATAATAGTCTCCAGTTCCATCCATGCTGTTGCAAAAGGTAGCAATTTCTTCTTTTTATCTGCTGCATGGTATTCCATTGTGTAAATGTACCACAGGGTTTTTTTGTTGTTGTTGTTTTGTTTTTTAATCCATTCATCTATTGATGGGCACTTAAGCTGTTTCCAAATCTTGGCTATTGTAAATAGCACTGCTATGAACATGTAGGTGCATAAATTCTTCTGAATTAGTGTTTCAGGATTCTTAGAATATATTCCTAGCAGTGGAATTACTGGGTCAAAAGGCAGTTCTATCTTTAATTTTTTGCAGAAATTCCATACTGTTTTCCACAGTGGCTATACCAGTCTGCATTTTTCACCAACAATGCACTAAAGTTCCCTTTTCTCCACATTCTGTCAATACTTGTTGTTTATTGATTTATTAATGATGGTCATTCTGACCAGTGTGAGGTAATATCTCATTGTGGTTTTAACTTGCATCTCTCTGATGGCTTGCAATGTTGAGTATTTTTTCATATGTCTATGGGCCACCTGTATGTCCTCCTTGGAGAAGTATCTATTCAGGCCCTTTGCCCATTTTTTAATTGGATTGCTTGTCTTCCTGATGTTGAGTCATATAAATTCTGTATATATTTTGGAGATTAAGCCCTTACCCATGTGTTGTTAGCAAATATGTTCTCCAATACAGTCTGTTCCCTTTTTATTTTAATTATGGTTTCTTAGCTGTGCAGAAGTTTTTAATTTGATGTAGTCATATTTATTTATTTTTTCTTCTTTTCCCTTGCCCTAGGAGATATATCAGCTAAAATATTGCTATGCAAAATATCTGAAATTTTACTGCCTATGTTTTTTGCTGGGATTTTTATGGTATCATGATTTATATTTATGTCTTTTATCCATTCTGGTATATAGTATAAGAAGGTGGTATAGTTTCACTTTTTTGCATGTATCAGTCCAATTCTCCAAATACAATTTATTGAAGAGTGTTTTTACTCCATTGTATATTCTTGTCTATTTTGTCAAATATTAGTTGATTATAAAGACCTGGGTTTATATCTGGGCTCTCTGTTCTGTTCCATTGATCTATGTGTCTGCTCTTATGCTAGTACCAGACTGTTCTGATTACAGTATCTTTGTAATATAGTTTGATACCAGGTATTGTGATCCCTCCAACTTTGTTCTTCTTTCTCAAGATTGCCCAGGCTACTTGGGGTCTTTTTTGTTCCATATGAATTTTTGGAATATTTGTTATAGATTTATAAAACATGCCATGGCTATCTTGTTTTAACTTTAATTTTTTTTCTTAAAGATTTCATTTATTTATTTTTAGAGAGGGGGGAGGGAGGGAGAAAGAGAGGGACCAAAACATCAATGTGTGGTTGCCTCTCACACACCCTTTACTGGGGACCTGGCCCACAACCCAGGCATGTACCCTGACTGGAAATTGAACCAGTGACCCTTTGGTTCACAGTCTGGCACTCAATCCACTGAGCCACACCAGCCAGGGCACCATCAGTACCTTAATTAGAATTTTTTTGAATCTATAGATTGCTTTGGGTAGTACTGACATTTTAATGATGTTAATTCTTCCAATCCATGAACACAGTACATGCTTCCACTATTTGTATCTTCCTCAATATCTTTATTCAGTGTTCTATCGTTTTCCAAATACAGGTCTTACTTCCTTGAATAAATTTATTCCTACGTATTTTAATTTTCATTGTTGCTATATTAAATGGGGTTATTTTCTTAGTTTCTCTTTCTGATCATTATTGGTGTATAAAAATGACATCAATTTATGAATATTGACTTTGTATCCTGCTGCTTTGCCAAATTCACTTTTTAGGTTGAGTAGTTTTTTGATGACACCTGTAGGATTTTCTACGTAAAATATCATGTCATCTATAAATAAAGACAATTTTACTTCCTGTTTTCCAATTTGGTTGTCTTCTGTTTCTTCTTCTTGTCTGATCACTCTGGCTAGAACTTCCAGTACTATGTTGAATAAGAGTGGTAAAGGCACACATCCCTGTCTTATTCCTGATCTTAAGGGAAATGCTTTTAGTTTTTGCTCATTGAGTCTGACGTTGGCAGTAGGTTTTTCATATATGGTCTTTATTATATTCAGATATGCTCCATCTACTCCCACTTTGCTGAGTGTTTTTTTATCATAAATGGATGCTATATTTTATCAAATGCTTTTTCTGCATCTACTGATATGATCATGCGATTGTTGTCTTTCATTTTGTATGTGTGATGTATCACTTTTATTAATTTGCACCCCTGGGAAGTCCCACTTGACCATGGTGTATGATCTTTTTAATGTATTGCTGGATCCAGTTTGCTAGTATTTTGTTGAGGATTTTATTGTCTATTTTCATCAGAGATATTGGCCTGTAATTTTCTTTCTTTGTTGTATCTTTACCTGGTTTTGGAATTAAGACAATACTGGCCTTGTAGAAAGAGTTTGGAAGTCTTCCCGCTTCCTAAATTTTTTGGAATAGTTTAAGGATAGTTGTTAGTTCTTCCCTGAATGATTGGTAAAATTTGCCTGTGAAGCTGTCTGGGTTCAGGGCTTTTGTGCGTGAGGAGATTTTTGATTACTGCTTTGATTTTACTCATTGTTATTTGTCTATTAGGGCTTCCTGCTTCTTCTTAATTTAGTTTTGAAAGATTGTATGTTTCTAGAAATTTGTCTATTTTGCCCAAGTTGTCCAATTTCTTGGCATATAATTGTTTATGATAATTTCTTATAATCCTATGTATTTCTGTGCTATCTGTTCTTCTCCTCTCTAATTTTATTTATTTGGGTCCTCTCTCCTTTTTTCTTGATGAGTCTGGTTAAAGGCTTGTTAACTTTGATCATCTTTTCAAAGAACCAGTCTAGATTCATTGATCTTTTGAATTGTTTTTTTAGTCTCTATGTTATTTATTTCTGCTCTGATCCTCATTATTTCCTTCCTTTTACTCATTCTGGGCTTTTTTTGTTGTTGTTCTTTTAGTTTTTTTAGGTGTAAGGTTAGGTTGTGCCTTTGTGTGGGTTATGTGGGTTTTCCTATTGTATTTGGGACCTGAATGTTGTTGGCTTGTTTGTTGGTGGGTTCTCCCCTCTGGCTGGCTGGCTGGCTGGCTGACTGAGAGGCTCAACTCCCATCATATCTTGTACGCTGTTGTACAGGTGCTAGCAAAACAGAGCAAAATAACACACACAAAAAAGAAACCAAAACAAGCAACCCCCCAACAACAGCAATTTCAATGACAAAAGATCAGAAAATAATAAACTTGGAAAGAGAAATGTAATATTAGCGGCAGGGAAAAATAAAAGAGAAAGAATAATAGAAGACCAAAGGACAGCAAAGTGATTATGGGAGGAGAAAAGGGGAAGAGAAGTAATACCAATAATGAATTGAAAGAGGAAAACAGGAAAAAGGGATAAGGAAAAAGAAAGAATAACAAAAATAAGAAAAGGAAAAAGAAGGGAACAATGGGGTAATCAATGGTAAGAGTAAAATAAGAGATATGAAAGAAAAAATAGATCAAAAAGAAAAATAGAAAAACAATAATAAAAAGGCTATGAAAAAGAAAAAAAATAACAAAAATAATGAAAAGGAATAAAGTGGAATTCATCTCAGCAGAGTTCAGTGCTTGCCTGCTGTGTTCTCCCTTTGGATATGGCTCTGATGTAGTCTGAGGCTGGTGCAATCCAATGTCAGGTGCTGTCTATGTCTAGACCTCGGCAGCCTGTTGAAAGCTGCAAGTGATCCAGTTTGTGGCTGATTCCTCCAGGCTTGACTGCACTCAGGATGGGCATAACTGCTCTTCAAAGCTGGGTTTTATCAGCAATGGACCCAGGTGTGTGTCAGCAAATGTCCTAGGTCACTGCAGGATCCACTTCTGCCTCTCTCTCTGCCTGCTGGCCTGCTGTTAGTCTTAAGGTAGTCACAGACCAGACTGTTTTTGAGAGGGCTTCTGGTGAACTTGTGGCAGGGAGCTCCCGCTGGGTTCTCTCTTTGGATATGGCTCTTACGTTGCCTGAGGCTGGTATAAGCCTATGTCAGGGGTTGACCATGTCTAGCTCTTGGCAGAATGAAGCTACAAGAGTTAGTGGTTGATTCCTCTGGCCTTGGCTGCACCTAGATTGGGCCAAGCTGCTCTGCCAAGCTGGGTTTTATCAGTGCTGGGTCTGGGGATATGTCAGCAAGCACCCCAAGTCCCTGGAGGACCTGTCTCTGCCTATCTCTGCCTGCCGATCCGCTGTCAATTTTAGATTAGTCACAGACCTGTTTTTGAAAGGGCTTCTGGCAGAACTGGGGTAGGTGTGAGGGCGGGACTCCTGGACCTCCCATGGCAGGTACCTTACAGACTTTATGGAAGATGGTGTTCAAGTTCCCCTTACCCAGAGCCACTAGTCTGAGCCTGTCTAGGATCTTTTTCCCTGTACTTGGCAAGGCAGGGCCCCTAGTAGGCCAAAGGGTAGAGTCTTCAGAGCCCAGATTTTGGGTCTGCTGGAAACCAGGAGGGTGTTTCTATGTCTCTCCCATGAAGGGGAGCACCAGTCTGTTTCCCAGGAAAGTGTACAGTATGGCTGTGCCCTACAAGAGCCCCTCTCTGATACCCCCTGAGTCTGCATAGGTTGCTATCCCCTCAGCAGGAGTTAAGATGAAGGATGGAAGGAAAGAATAAAGGAAAGGAAAAAACCCTGACAGAACAAGACAAAACACAGAATTAAACAAACAACAAAAAAGATGCAGTTGTGTGGAGAGCAGGATTCCAGAGGGTGGGGGGCATGGTATCTTACAGGGTAAGGTAACTGCTTTTCTCCCGGGAAGAGCTTGTTCTTCTCAAGAAAGATGGCTGCTGCAGAATCCAGGTATATCTCAACACATAAAACCCCATGGCTGCTCCCCCACATCTCTCCCCAGTGTCTCCCCCTCCAGACTCTCGTCATGGTACTCCAGTCCGCTCCACCCTCCCTTCACTTGAGCCCAAGATAAGTGCTTGTGAATACAAAACCTGTGCTTTGGCCTCTTTAAAAATTAATAAAGAAACAGAAAAAAAAGTGTTTTTTTCTCCAGTGTGTCTCCTCTCTCCCCAGCAGAGACAAACCCCATACATAGCCTTTCACTTCCTGGTGCTATGTCGTCTGCTGATCCTGGCATTGGAGCTCTGTGCTTGGGAGTCAGTTTGTGGTCCCAGCTTCTCTCCTTTCAAGGGGGAACTCCCACAGTTGCGCTACTGCCTTGGCCAACTGCCCGTGTGATCAGGTCTGTCCCTTTAACAACCTCACCCTTCTTACTGGTCCTGGTGGGTTTTCCCCCAAAACTTGGTTAAAGTCTCTTTTTTGGGTAGTCTTTGGTTTATTTCAGGTGTCTAGTCCTCTCTTTAGTTTTATTTCCAATTTGGCTCTAGGAGGAAATGCATGATATATACTCTTACTCTGCCACCATCTTGCAACTTGTGCCTAGTATGTTTGGTAAGGAGAGTTGTTTTTCTGAAGGACCTTACCCACAGGGAGCAGAGTGGGAGGAAAACTTCTAGTTCAAGGCCCTCCTAATTTTACCAGATGTTAAGGCAGCACATCATTCGAAACCTTAATTTAGGTTTTATACCACAGTAGAACATTTACGTGGCTCAAAAGTAGAAACTACATAAGATGGAATCCCCAGAGAAGTGGCATTTCCACTCTTATCCCTCCCACTCTGTTTTCCACATAGAAGGCCTATTTTCTTAGTTTCTGATTAATTTTTTCGGATTCATTTTTCATTTTGAAAATAATAAGCAAATAAGCAAATATCTCTCTATCATTTATCATATCTACCTACCTACTATCATCTTTCTATCCATCATTTATCTATCCATCTATATTTTCTTTTTCTTTCCAATAAAAAGGAAGCTTACTGATGTACATTGTTTTGCATCTTGCTATTTTCAATAACAACCGTCTGTATTAGTACAAAGAGATCTGATTATTCTGGTCTGGACTTCCAGCACTATGTTGAATAATAGCGGTGAAAGGGGTCATTTTGTCTTGTTTCTGATCTTAGAGGAAAGGCTTTCATCTTTGCACCACTGAGAATAATGTTAGCTGTGGGCTTTTTATATATGGCCTTTATGTTGAGGTATGTTCCCTCTACATCCACATTATTGAGACTTTTTATCACAAAAGGAAGTTGAATTTTGTCAAATTATTTTTCTTCATGAATTGAGATGACCATATGACTTTTACCTTTCATTTTGTTAATGCAGTATATCATATGATCAGTTTGCAGATGTTGAACCATCTTTGCATCCTTGGAATAAACCCCACTTAATTATAGTATATGTTCCTTTTAGTGTATTATTGAATTCAGATTGTTAATATTGTACTGAGAATTTTTGCATCTATGTTCATCAGGGATATTGGTCTATAATTTTCCACTAGTGTCTTTGTCTGGTTTTGGTATCAGGGTAATGCTGGCCTATAAAATGTATTTCCTCTTCTATTTTTTGGAAAAGTTTGAGAGGATTGGTATTAATTCTTAGTTGAATATTGGTAGAATTTATTAGTGAAGCCATCTGATCCTGGAATTTTGAAAGATGTTTGTTTTGTTGTTGTG
Organism: Desmodus rotundus; assembly: GCF_022682495.2. Taxonomy (NCBI): domain Eukaryota; kingdom Metazoa; phylum Chordata; class Mammalia; order Chiroptera; family Phyllostomidae; genus Desmodus; species Desmodus rotundus. The sequence goes on along the minus strand of NC_071392.1, from coordinate 48,332,554 downwards.
GTGGTTGTTGTTGTTTTTAACAAGCCGAGGGCCAGGAATCTTTAACTTTTGGGGCATACTGGCAGTTTCAAAAAAGTTCAGGATCAACTGTAGAGTTGTTCTTTTTTCAAAAATTTCACCCATTCCATCTCCTCACTCGCTTTTACAACCATTAGCTTATTCTCTATATCTATGGGTCTGTTTCTGTCTTATTTTGTTTATTCATTTGTTTTATTTGTTTTAGATTTCATATTAAATGAAATCATACAGTATTTATCTTTCTCTGTCAGACTTATTTCACTTAGCATAATACCCTTTAGGCCATCCATTTATTGTAAATGGAAAATTTTCTTTTCATATTGCTGAGTAACATTCCATTGTGTGTGTCTGTGTGTTTACCACATCTCCATTCATTCATCATTGATGGATACCTAGGTTGCTTTCATATCTTGGCTATTGTAAATAATGTAGCAATGTACACAGGGGTACATATATATTTTTTAATTAGGAAGGTTTTTTTATTACTGATTCAATCTTCTTACTAGTAATTGGTCTATTCAGACTTTCTATTTCTTCATGTCAGTCTTGTAAAGTTGTATGTTTCTAAGGAACGATCTATTTCCTCTAAGTTTTCTGACCACACAAACTTTTGCTAATAAAGAAAATGCAGACTACTTTGGAAATTGATTTAAATAGGCCCAAAGTCTGGATAATTCAGTTATTGATAAATTCTGCAACTTTCAAGAACTTGCAGACATGCAAACCAAGTAAACGAATTGTTGCCTTGTTTCAAAAATAAATAACATTTTTATTACCAACTACTAATAATTTATAAGAGGCTGCCTTGAAAATGCTAGAGGTACCTGAAATAAAACTAAAATACTAACATTTATTCTTTATTTTTCTGGTTTATAAGCAATGTAATTTCATTGGTAAAATTTGGAAAATAAAAAACTTAGGAAAAAGAAAGAAGTAATTCTATCACTTTGAAATAAACAATTAAAATGTTTTTTCATATTTCCTTAATATACTCTTGTGTATATAGTTACATATTTCAAAGTAATTCTTTATATACAATTTATATCCTATTTAGTAACTTAACAAAGTTAAAGATAGTATGTCTTTAAATATTTTTCAAAAATATAATTTTCCTTTTTAAAGATTTTGTTTATGTATTTCCAGAGAGAGGGGAAGGGAGGGAAAAAGAAAGGGAGAGAAACATCAATGTGTGGTTGTCTTTTGCATGCCCCCTACTGGGGACCTGGCCCACAACCCAGGCATGTGTCCTGACTGGGAATCAAACTGGCAACCCTTTGGTTCATAGCTTATGCTCAATCCACTGAGCCACCTCAGCCAGGGCTCAAAAATATAATTTTTAATGGCTACATAACAGTCCATAATACAGACCTGTTTTAATTTATCTAGTCTACTAAGGTTGAATATTGATGTATTTTTATTTGGTAATAAGCAACCTTGCGATCCCTTCCCTTACACATAAATCTGATCAATTATTTTGATTATTTCAGAAGTTGGTTTCCTAAGTTTAGAATAATGAACAATTTAAAGCTCATTGATACAGATTCCCATATGTATCAAGTTTTCAAAAATGACTGTAATAATTAACATGTGATTAATAAATGCGGTGAAGGAGGATATGAAAGTCTTCATGAGGCTGAGGTGTGGTGAGAGACAGTCCTTAGAGGGTTTGTTTTTTTTTTTAAGATTTTATTTATTTATTTTAGATAGAGGGGAAGGGAAGGAGAAGGAGAGGGTGAGGAACATCAATGTGTGGTTGTCTCTTGCACTCCCCCTACTGGGGACCCAGGCATGTGTCCTGACTGGGAATCAAACTGGCAACCCTTTGGTTCACAGCCCATGCTCAACCTACTGAGCTACACCAGCTAGGCTGAGACAGGCCTTAGAGTTTAGAGGGAACAATGTAGCCCTGGGATGCTTTAGCTTGTCTCCCATGTATCCCCAAAGCACATAGATTTCACGAACACATGTCCTCTCTGGTGGAAAAGTCCCAAAATACACACTCTGGAAAAATGTTGTGAACTAAAAAAGGAATTGGATTGGGATTAAAATGAGAATGGGATTCATTCATGAAAGAGAAGATTCAGATCTTCTTGGTGCCTCTGAACCACATGTGTCAGCCAGTACTGGCTGTTATTTTCTCAGGAAGAGTAGTAAGGTGTTCCTAAGATGCCCATACCCTGGTATATACACTCTGTATAAACCCCAGGGCTATACGTATTATGAATTTATATGGCACAGCTGACTTGGAGAAAAGGCTTTTATCCTAGTGGGCTTGACTAAACATAGACTCCTGAAATCAGAATCTAGAGGTCACAGACTGGAGAAGTCAGGGAGATTTGTAGTGTGAGATGGATTTGATAGGAAGAAGTTTCCCACAGCCATCTTTGGAGGTGGAGGAGGCCACATGGCCGAGCACATGAGCAGCCTCTGGAGTTGAGAACAGCCCCAGGTGACAACCAGCAAGTACACAGGGACCTCAATCCTGAAACTGCGTGAAACTAAATTCTACCAACAACTCCAGAGAGCTTGGCAGCAGATATTTCCCTTGTTTAGCCTGCCAGTGAGGATGCAGGAAGCTGACAACTTGATTTCTGCCTTGTGAGATCCTGGGCAGAGGACCCAGCTCAGCCATGCCCAGTACTAACCCACGGAAAGTGAGATAATAATGTGTATTGTTTCAAGTGTTGAATTTGTGGTGATCTGTTATGTAACAGTAGAAAGTAATACAATTGTGCTATGGGGGGGAAAAAAACCTTAAAAATTGTAGTGGCCTAACAAACCAAATGTATATTTCTTACTCATGCTCCATGAGGCATTGATTTTAGTCCTGGCTGCCTGGCCCATATCTTGGTCTCCCAAGCCCCTGGGGTGATTCTGTGGGCCTCCCCCTGGGCCTTTCCTCACTGTAATCACGCAGGGACCCAGGGTGGCAAGGTACATACTGGTCCCTAAATTTCTTTTTAGAGTGACAAATGTCATGTCTGTTCACATTTTACTATACAAAGCAAGTCACATGGCTCACATCTAATTTCAGAGCAAGCAAGGAATTGCAATCGTGCAAGCAGGAAAATGGGAATTTTCGCTAACAGTTAATAACTATCACACTATGCTACAGCAGTCACTAGGCCCCAGCCAAGCCGAATGGGTGTGTAGTGCTTCAGGGGCAAGTCCATCAATGGCTCAATTCTTGGGTTCCATGCTGCCTGAGATAGTATAGACTGACTTTCTCATTCATTGGCACCTTCAAAGGGATGTTTTTCTTCAGCACCCTTTGACCAGTGCTCTGAAAGCAGCAATTTTGTTCACTTATTCACCAAATATTTTATTTACGATTTGTGTATTGTCTGGTGTATTGTCTCGAAAGATGTCTTCCAGCAAGTCCTCCCAAGTCTACATATTTATGTCTTCTTCCCATCAAGACATGGAGTCTATTTCTCCTCTCCTTGAAACTAGACTGGTTTTGTGGATTACTTTAACCAGTAGGATGAGCCTCTGCTTTTGCTTTCTTGGAAGCCAGCCATCACGTAAGGAGGTCTTGGCTATCCTGGAGTCCCCACGTGGACAGAAATCCAGAAATATATCAGAGTGCCTTGGACATTACAGCCCAAGCTGAGGATCAGCTGAGTGAAGCCACATGAGGGACCCCAGTCACACAGAGCTGAGATGAAAATGACTCAGCCAAGCCCTAACCAAATGGCAGAATTGTGAGCAAAGAAATAGTTGCTTTAGGCCACTGTTTTGGGTTTTTTTTGGATGGGGGGGGGCAAAGGGGGATTCCTTATGCAACAACAGATATCTGATCCACTATGCATGGACCCCTGAACTTGCCCATTTATAATAAAAGTTAATGTGTGTGATAATTATTATAATAGCAGTACAAAGTACTGTAGGAGATTAGAGAATGAACTTGTATGTAGCAGAGGTATTGGGGAATGCTTCATGGAGGAGATGTTAAATAATAGGCTTTAAAAACTCAGCGCAGTTGTTCTCTCATCACTCTTAACCTCTAGGCATCTATTTCCCTCAGGAGATTTTATACCCTCGATCCCCTACACCAAAGTGTCCTTCCTATTAAGTTTTTAAAAAATATTAGCAACTGACTTAATCTCTCTTGTCCCATTTTCTCATTTTAATGGAGGGCTAGGTTAGATGAATGAATGGCTGAATTTCAGGAACAACCACAAGGCAAGTGCTTTGGGAGGAAGAACTTATAGCATTAACCACCTTGTATCACAGACTCTCTCTTTACTACCCTTACGGGAGGCTGGCTCTACTCACATGGAAGAGTGCATGCTTCTCCTTTGTTCCCAGGATGACACGAAGGAACAGTCTTTCCATTTGAAGGCACATTTGTTGATCCTCCCTTTGGAGCTCACCATAAGCCCTGATAAATTAACCAGTTCTATTGAGAGATTTCTGTGTACTTGCATTTCCAGAGAATGGTACTCATAAATAAACAAACCCTGCATTTTCAGTCTTCAATAAATAGCAACCTGTGTTAAGCTCTCTCATCATTAAAATTTCAAACTTGCACTCACCCGAAACTTAGCTGTATGGAACTAAGAAGGTAGGTTTACAAAGCTGAGCGGGAAGAAAGGCATAGCCGTGCTCCCAGGAGGGAGAGTGCACCCTGGGACCTTTATCTTGAGGGTTTTTAAGGCAGGGAATTTAGGGGAGGTCTTAGGGAAAGATGTCAGTAGAGTATTCATCAGCTTTATGCTGATGTGCCATAATGAGATTTATTCCCTTAACTTCATCTGTCCTTCAGTGTGGTTGGCACAAATGGCACTAATTGGATTTCTGCTACCCATCTCCTTAAGTAGGATGATTTAACCTACCTACCCTCTGGTTGGAGGAAGAGAAGTGTAAACCATTTACTCTTTTAATTGTCCTCGGTTACAGCAGATAGGATTTTGCGATTTACCAGATGGCTGTATACTGCTCTACCTAACTATCTGTCTCAGTTTCCCTGTTGCACTTGTCCTAGCTTACCAGACTATCTCAGTTTTCGTATATCTGAAATATTTTCCTTTAAAAATAAAAGTAGATGAAAAAATTTTTGTTTTAGGTTAAATTGACTCAAAGATTGATTTGAATTATTGTAGACCCTGAAATCAACTTGGGTAATAAAAAGTTTATTGAACTAGAAATATGAAGACCCCAGCTTTGGTCTCAGTTCTACCACTAATTAGCTGAGTGATTCTAAATAAATCACAAGTCACTTTAGCTCTGGGTTCTGCATTCTCTTTTTCTTTCTGAAATGAGAAACTTGAATGAGGAGATCTCTAAAGACCCTTTTAGCCCCCAAAAGGAATTAAATCTTTCACCTTCAAGTTTCTGCAAATAGATGCTGTATTTCTCAACATCAGGGAATATGTCTTAACCACTTTATATTTTCAGTGTCTTTTCCATTGTCTGTAGACTCCTAATAAATTCTAAGGCCTTATGTAATGATATGATAACTTATAATGACTGAATAAACAGCTACAGTCTAAACAAGAAAACTATTTCTTTTCATTATTAGCTCCTCCTGAGCCAAATAGCTGACAGTAGCAAAGTCACTATGCTCAGTTTGGGTTCCATTCAAGAAGTAACATTCCATAGAGCAACTGCTTTCTCATTCAACACCTGATCTTTCGCCCCAACTAGCCATGTGGATCAAGTGTGCTTTTGATTACAACAGATAAAGCGTCTTCTGGGTTCTCATCCTTACAACCAAAAAAAAAAAAAAAAAAAAAAAGGAGAGAGAGAGAGAAAGAAAGAAAAATCCAAAATATTGTTTCTTTGATAATAGGTCAGTAGTAATATCTTCTTAAAGTTGGAAAGTTTAAAGCATCAATCTGATTTTCTCTCCTTATGAAGCATGTAGACACAGAGATAATAAATAATTTGGGTAGCATACCAATAGTTTCTGTCTCACCTAACTTTTCAAATATAACTTTTCAAATATCTCCCCCACCAGCCCTTCCCTTTCCTCCCTCCCACCCCAAATATTTCTTTTGAGGGAATTTGAATCTCACTTTGTGCTGGAGTCTCCCTGTCCATGTGTACTTTGGAAGCCTTGTTTAGAAACAGCAAGGAGATTTTACCAGGAACTGAAGGTGGCAGAGAGATTTGTCCAAAGATGAGAAAATCAAGGCTGGGATCTTGTAGTGCCCTGGAAAGGAGTGGGTGAGCCTTTAAGCCTAGGATGTAATTATGCTTGGAAAAGAAACCATGGGAGCAAACAATAGTTTTCAGCATAGAGTGGGAAGTCTGTTCACTTTACCCTCTGTACCCTAGTTACACAATAAAAACATGTTCAAGGGATAAAACGTTGGGTGTGTTCAATAACTCTTTCATTATTTGGCGTCTGACTCTTTGTTTTTATAGACAAAGAGTTGTCCATTGTAAACAATGAAGCAAAGTTACCAAGCAAACATAAACGTAAATGTAGAACTAAGCTTATCCAGAGGGACAGCAATACATGAAACCATGTGATGATCAGACATAAAGTAGGGAAATAGTAAGGAGGGTCATTAGAAAGGATGGAGACTTTGGACAAGAGTAATGTTGGTCTGAAAACTGTGGGCAAAGTGAATATGGGGCAGAAATCTGAAGAAGACTGAAGCCTGTTGGGAGAGTCTGCAGGAAGAAATGACTTGAAATAGCAGAGTGGGTACTGGAATGTGTTACTCAGATCTCACTTCAAGGAAGCTGATCGTCCCAGATCCTGGGAGCGCTGTGGACTGGCAGACTTCCATTGTCAGCTCATTCAGGAATTGACCTATCTGCCAAGAGCCACCTCCTCCAAGGTTATACTCCTCCCCGAGGTGACTCACATCCAATAACTGATCAATGTGGGATCTCAGTTAGCAAATGAACTACCACTCTGTGTAAAGCTTTAAAAGTATAAATGGCACCTTTTATGCGCATTCCAGAGGTGTTTGAGGATCTCTGCATAGTGTGGCAAGTGCATAGAGCAGTGAGTCTGGGCTGTTTGGAGCTGAGTGCCAGAAGGCCACTCTGGAGGTTCAGCAGTGGGTCAGGAGCTTTTTTATGACTCTCTGTTCATACTGGAGATGAGCCTGGGGTGGCCTGTGCTCAGGGGGCTCAGCGAGTTGATGTGGGAAACAAAGCTAGGGCGCTCATTTATTTGTTGGCCAATCTAGGTCCGAATTTTGAAACAAATTGTTGTTTTAGGACAAGGAGACTAGTTTTAGTGTCATGTATTTGTTCAGTTAATACATGTGGTTGTTTAGTATTATTTTAACATCCAATAGCATTTTAAAAAAGAAACAGTGAATCAGACACCATTTATGTGTATCCTGAGCAATTAGTTTCTTTGGAACCGGAGGCAGAGAATCAGATCAGTTTTAAAGTCTTCTCATGAACTTGTGGAGACAATTCTGTCTGGTTTGCAATTACTGTTGTGTCTAGAATCCCAAAACAGTAATGCTTGAGACATGTTCACTCCCCAAGGTGTTGCAGGCTTTAAAAGGGAGATGGTTCAAATTTAAGCTCTCCTCTATCACTGAAGAATCTAAATTGTTTCTGCCCAGAGAACCTGAATTCTATCACCATACAGATAAATTATCTTGTTGTTCGTGGTTCTGGATCCTAAAAGAATTTTCTGTAAAAGAGCCCCCCCCTTTTTTTGTACCAATTTTACTGTCTTTCACATTTAGCTGCATAAAGTTAATGATAAATTGCTAAACTAGTCACTTGGAAGCTGGCCACAGCCAGATCCAAAGTGCAACTTTGTTACTATCTTCTTTTCCACCTGGTTTCATCTCTTAACTTTTGCTATGGTAAGATCAAGAGTGACTTTAGGAAGACACAGAATAATGGAAAAAGAAAAAAATGAAAGCTTTTTATTCCTTTCTAACTTCTGCAGGAAGTTTAGTATTCAGAAGGATCTTTTTGTTGTTGTTGTTATTGTTTGTTTGCATCTAGCTTTTCTTGAGTTCTGTTTAATTTATTCAATATATTTTATTCGTCAGAAAAAAAAGTAACTTACTTCCTAATACCTAAATAGGTGGATGTTTAGTTTCTGAATCATCTGCTAAGGAGGAACGAGAAAACCAAGAATGAGACTGTCAGGGGAGTGACTCAGTCCATTAGTGCTGCTCTTAAGTGTTGCTAGTTCTTCTCTCCTCCTGAACACTTGGGAGGACTGCACTGTCCCGCCTTGAAGCTAGGGAACACGGCATTTGCTTCAGTCAATGACATATGAGAAGTCACGTGTAGTCAGGGTGGAGGCATTCAAGCGCCAATCCAAAATTTTCCATGCTTCCTTTTTCCCTGCTGTGACAAACACTTGGAGTGTTAGGATGAAATATTGTATTATAAGATGATTTGGAGCAATTTTCTACTTGGAGCTAAGCTCACCATCAAACATCATTGTACATATAGTAAGAATGGTAAATATTTATTGTGTTAAGCCATTGAGGTTTTTTTTTTTAAAACATTACTTATTACTGCAGCTAACCTGGCATATCCTGGCTAAGCTAACTATTGTGACATTGATTCACCTCAAATAAAAGATCTATATTGATATTTTGTGATTATATAATTAAAAACTCTTCTTGCTATTCAGTCAGCAAGTCTTGTCTGAAATTTTTGTACCTCACTGTTATATGACAAAGAGGAGCTAAGTATCACCAAATATTTGAGAAAGCCTCCGATCTGAGAGGCCCAGTACCAAAACAGAAGAAAAAAAACAACTCAGAACCACCCCCCACCACAGATAATTCATGGAGTAAGAGAAAATGAAAGTATTTACATCATCAGAAAGATAAGAGATAGTGCATCCATGAAACAAAACAGAGATTTCTATAAAATAAAAGCAAAGAAAATTTAAAAGAAGCTCTTGTAGATGAAAGAAATGATAGCATTAATATAAAAATAATTCGATAGAAAGATTGGAAGAGGACTCTCTCAGAATGAGATTTTTTTTTTTCATTGAGACAATAGGAGTAAAAAGATAATCTGTAGAGGCTCAATCCATGGCTTGAATTGCTAATCAATAAAAGTTTCAGGAAGCCTGAATAGAAAAAGAGAACAGGGGAGGTAATTATCACAGAACACAAACAAAAAAAATCTTGGAGTAATGGGTAAATGGAGTAGCCAGCACAATTAATAAAATAAGAAATACTTCAAAGCCTATCAGATAAATTTCAAAACACTAAGAATAAGACATCCTAAAAACTTCCCAAAAAGCACCAAATAACACAAAAGGTTGGCATTCAGAATGTCATCAGACTGCAAGCTGCAAGACAGCAGCACAATTACTTTAACATTCTGAGGAAAACTAATTATCAACCTAGAATTCTATACCCAATCTGATAACCAAGTGTTAGTAAAATTATTAACTATGAAAGTCTCAAAAATTATAGTCTCACACATTTCTCAAAGAACTCCACATGCTCCATCAAAACCTGCTCCACCAAGATGATATCAGTTAATATTTATGTATTTTCTCATGTGATCTTTAGGACAACTGAAAGAGGTAGTAAGTTCTTTTCACCACCATTTTACAGATGCAAATACTGAGGTATAGACAGGCAGTGTCTCCGTGGTGGCACCACTAGTCATACAGAGCTGGAATCTGAACTAAGGGAGTCTAACTCCAGAGCCCTTGTTTTAGGTCACTACTTTACACGGTCTCCAAGACCATACATTTTACCCAGAACACAATGTGCCCAACGCAGTCAAAAGACACAAAGGAAATTCTCAGAAGAGACAAAGGAAATAATAATAGTTATATAACAGACCCAAAGAAAAACAGTCAAGTTGGAATAAAAGAATGAAAGGCTCTAAGAAGAATATATCTCCAGAGAAAAAAGTGATAGTTTATCTGACATATTTGATCATAGTAAAACTCTACTGAGATGATGGCCTGCAAGATTCAATTTAGGCAAATGAGATAATGAACTATTTTTAACTTCAGAAAAAACTAAAGCAACATTAAAATAAGCATAGTTTATAATCTGCTTCAGACATAAAATCATTTACATATCTACAATCTGTATCCTCTGTTTATTGATTTAACCAAAAGTTGTAGTAAAACTACTTTTCTGAGGCAGGACATTCAACTATGATGGAATGCAGATATTAGAAACTTTTTTGTATAAAAGCTAGTATAAAACTAGAGAAAATTATTAAAAAGAAAGAATCACTTAAGGGCTCTGGAAGTTAACTAAAAGCAAACAACTAATTAAGAAGCTTACGTTGATGAAAAACTGCTAGCACTTTGAGTACGAACAGTGGGAGTTGCAGCCTTCTTGCCTGGGGCTGCTCCCATCCCCTCCAGCTCAGCTGGTGAGAAATGTAGTTTTTCCAGAATAGAGCTTCACAGCCAGAGAGTACTGATTTGATTGGGAGAAGAGAACACAAATCCATGCTCCAAGTCATTGTCAGTCTAAGTAGCAAACTTGGTAGAAAACAAACAGGGAAAATCTGTAGCTCGGCTAGATTAAGGTGTGGTCTGGTCAGAGTGAGTGGCAAACCAGCCAAAAATATAGAAAGAGTTACTGGAAATGAGAGCCTCAAAAAGTATTAGACAAACTCTCTATATATCCCAGGCTGACTGAGATGCTATGTGTCTGTTTCATGAAGCTCAAAAGAGCCCTTTAGAAAGTGAAAGTTGAAGCAGGCTTGGAAATGTCTGAATTTAGTATGTACTGTCCAATCCACGCCCAGCTCCACTGACAGAGGGTGGAAGCTTTATGGGCCAGGAGTGTTTGAACACAACCTGTGACTGATTATTGGCTAACCACTAGGTATGCACAAACAGCTGTGATTCCCAGGAAATCAGAATAAAATAATAAACAGAAGGGTAAAAAACAACAACAGAAAAACCCAACAACAACAAAAATACTGAGAAGAGACATTAGAAGCTACTCATAGCAGAGGAGAGTCTTCATATTAAATCCAGGCAAGTTACTAAAACAACACCAAGCTTCTGATATCAACATATCAGAATCCTGGGTTGCTACAATATTTTATTTAAAATGTCTAATTTCCACAACAAAATTCTAAGACATGCAATGAAATAGGAAATGTGATCACAGGGTGGGGGTGGGGAAACAATCAGTAGAAACTGATTCTGATGTTGAACTTAGCAGCAAAGACTTTAAAGCTGCTCTTACATACAAATATGTTAAAAGAATTAAATGAAACTATGCTTAAATAATTTTAAGAAAAATGTGATATGACTCACAACCAGGATATATCACTAAAGAAATTGAAGGTATAAAAGGAGAACCAAATGTAAATTGCAGAATCAAAGTCATAATCGCCAAAATAAAATAATCAGTAGAGGGTCTCAAGAGTGAAACTTGGAAATAGTGGAAGAAACTAAACTTGAAGATAGATCAATAAAAATTATTCAATCTGAATAACAGAAAAAAAGATGGAAGAAAAAAAGAACAGAGCTTTGGCCACCTGTTGGACAACATTATGCATACCAATACATATATACTTGGAGTCCCAGAGGAGAGAAAAAAGAAAGAGAGGCAGAAAAAATATCTTTTCAGATATTTCATTGTTAGTGGATAGAAATGCAACTGATTTCTGTCTGATGGTTTTGTATCCTGCAACTTTTCTGAACTTGTTGGTTAGTTCTAACAGTTTTTGGTGGCGTCTTTAAGATTTCCTATGTGAAATAAATATTATGCCATTGGCAACCAAAGACAATTTTACCTCTTTCTTTCCAATTTGGATACTTTTTTTTTCTACCCTCCTTGCTCTGGCTAGGACTCCCTCTATTCACTAAAATTAAGAGTAGTGATTAGTGGGCAACTTTGTCTTGTTTCAGATCTTAGAGGAAAAGTTTTCGACTTTTCACCACTGCGTGTCATGTTAACTGTAGGCTTTTGATGCATGGCCTTTATTATATTGAGGTTTGTTCCTTTTATACCTGTTTATTGAGTGTTTTTATCATAGAATGATATTGTACATTTGTGAAATACTTTTTCTGCGTGTATTGAGATAATCATAAGATTTTTATCTTTCATTGTATAAATGTGATGTATCACTTTTATTTATTTGCATATGTTGAAATATCCTTGCGTCTCTGAAATTAATTCTGCTTGATTATGATGTATGATTCTTTCAATGTACTGTTGAATTTGGTTTGCTAACATTTTGTTAAGAATTTGTGTATCTATATTTATTAGGAATATTAAAATTTAGTGTATTTTTCTTCTATTGTGCTTATCTAACTTTGGTATCAGGGTAGTGCTGGCCTCATAAAATGAGTTTGGGAGAATTCCCTTCAATTTTTTGGAAGAGTTTGAGAAGGATTCTTCAGCTCCACAATCTCTGCTTCGTTCTTTTTTTTAAAAATGACTTCCATATCTTCACTAAACTTCTCATTTGGTTCATGTATTGTTTCCTGATTTCCTGTTGAATTGTCTTTCTGTGTTTTCTTGTAGCTCACTGAGTTTAAAACAGCTATTTTGAATTCTTTATCAGGCAAATTATAGATCAGATCTCTTTGTCTTTGGGTTCATTTACCAGATTATTGTGATTCTTTGGTGTTGCCATGTTACTTTGATTTTTCATGTTCCTTGAGGTTTTGCATGCATGTCTTCTCAGGCTCCTCCTGAAGTTTTTACTAACTGCATTTGGGAGAGAGAGAGCTTCCATCAGCCCTGCTAGAGATTCTGAGGCTTTCTCAGACTTTCTAAGACTACACCTGCTTGCTCCACGCTTCTTGCTCCCTCTTGTGGCAGAATTTTGAAAGTTGTAAGCCTTCCCTGGATCCTGCATTGTACCAGACTCAGTGCTCGCAGCCTTTCTTTTGTTTTCCCACATGTGGCCCAAAAGCTCAAGTGTGTGTTCTCTCCCTGGCCTGCAGATTGAGCCAACTTTCTGTGTGTGCTCACTGGCAGTCTGCCATAACCCACTTATGACATTGTCAGGATCATGCCCAGGGAGCTGGCCACCGGGCAGGGGGAGGGGAGTGTGGGGTGGAGAGGGGTATGAGGCATGCATAGCACTGTGGGTGCCCATGGGCCAGTTGGAGTTGATCTGTGGTGAGGCACTCCCAGCAGTTTGTGGGCGGGCTTCTTGTTGGAATGAATCCATGAGGCAGTTAGGATATATGCGCCTTTAATGTCCTCCATGAGTTCTATCTGCCCCTCCCACAACCTCTTCCCACTCTCCAAATTATAGAGCTCCCAGTTTAGATTCTGGATGGGGCAAGAGAGAAATGAACCCATTTGGCAGGCACAGCTGGGGAAGTCAGGTGTTCACTCCCATGATCTCCCTTTTACCTGTAGGATAAATCAAGGGCCAGGCAAGATCTTTCTTCCTTCTTGGCCCTAAACTGTGTCACCTTGGGGGGGGGGTCATGTAGGTAAAGTCAAACCATTCTTCTTACCTTCTCCAGTGCATTCTAACTCATATTATTTAGCTCTGGTGGAATGCCGGAGCTTCTCTAGAAACCTGGACAAAGGCTCTCTCCTTTGTGAGTAACTGTCTTAAGTCTGTGTTCACCAGGGGCTCCCAGAGCATAATCAAGAAGAGCCAGTTCACAGGCTACTGCAGGGGCCACAGCCAAGACCCAGATCTGTCTGCCCACAGGTGGGTGACACTTTTGCCAGGTCACTTGCCTGTGGTGACCCTCAACTCTCAATTGTTAAAGGGTGGGGCAAAATGAGGAATGTCTTATACTGGTGTGATACAGACATCACCCCCTCTTCTCTTCTTAATGTTCCCTTATGCTAATGTCTATTTCCACATTGACAGTTTTTCTTATGTCGCTTGTTTCCTAGAAGCAGAGCCCAAAGTAGATATTTTTGAGTGAATGTGATTTAATGGCTTTACTCCAAGTGATATGAGGATCTAGTGGTGAGTTTTGAGTAAATGGCAATAAAATAACTTAGATTTTGAAAAAATCATTTTTGCTACTGATGTTAAAAATAGATGGAAGGGCATTGTGGGTGGATTCAGGGAGATCAGTTAAAAGCTATTGCAGTAATCTAGGTGAGAGATCATTGTGACTTGGACCAAGTGGTAGCAGTGGAGATGCTGAGATATGGTTGACTTCTAGATATATTATGTTGGAAGTAGAACTGACAGAATTTGCTGCCAGATTGGCTGTAATATATGCCAGAAAAAGTGACTTAATGGAGGACATTAAGGATGTGGCAAAGCATTAGAAAGAACAGAGGTGTCAGTACTCACACGAAGAAGACTGAGAAGGAGTAAATTTCTTTCAGTTTTTGACATATTAAGTTTGAGATTCTCATTAAACATCTGGTTAGAGATGATGAATAGGTCATTAAATATTTAAGTCCCTATAGCAAGTGAGAAATTTAGGTTATAGATACAAATTTGCAAGTTATTAGCAAAAAGTCAAGAAAGAAAGCTTGTGAAGGAGAAGGGAGTGATCACTTATGCCAAGTCCTATTGTTAGATCATGTAAGGCCCGAGATTTGAGTGTTACATTTAATGAGGTGAAGATCATTGGTGACTTTGACAAAATAGTTTTAGTAGAGTTGTTAGGCAAAGCTCTGATTGGACTGGGTATGAGTGAATGGGATCCTGACCTGGCATCTCTAAGCCCAGATGGTTCGGAGAACACTCAAAGCAGCCAGGAAGTTTGAGACCAAGCTGAGCTCCTCCTTCCTGGACCACAGGGCAGGCAGGATTAGCTGTCAGGCACTCAGGTGAAGAGGGGTGTGGCGGACCTTCCGCTGGACCACAAAGCAGGGAATCTGGGAGCACAGTGAAGACTGTTGGGCACAGTGAAGACTGTTGGGGAGTGTGGCCCCTGAATTCTTCACTTTGTCAAATGGATTCTAACTTCTTCCTTGGCACAGATTCCAGAAGAGACAGGTGTGATAATTTGAAGAACCCCCATTGCTCCAGGGCTTTTACCGGAAACTGGAGTCTGTTTCCTTGATACTTGGGCCACACTCTGGAAAAGCCTGTGGGAAGTCTCCCTGGCTCAAGGCCACCTTGTCAAAATGGAAGAGAGCCTTAGGCCTAGGCAGACTGGGTCAATAATTGGACAAGGAGAGCTACAGCATAGGACCTGTAACTAGGAACTATTTTTATCCAACAATAAACTTCTTGATCTATCAGGAAGCTTAACAAAAAGTAAATGGGAGAGTGTTATATGAAAGGAGAGAAGGTCAGCACTCCCCATGACAAGGGTAGAAGAGGCCCTTGGGCCTGAAAATGTGTGTGGTATATGGTTAAGGCATTGACACCTACTTTATGGTATATAATCATATTTTTATGCTAGGCGAAATAAGTCAGACAGAGAAAGACAAATATCATATAGTTTCACTGATATTTGGAATCTAAAAAACAAAACAAATAAACCAACAAACAAAGCAAAACAAAAACAGACTCAAGAAACAGAGACCAAAGAGATGGTTGCAGAGGAGATAAGGATGGAAGGATAGGTGAAAATGGTGGAGGGGAATATAGTCAGCAATGCTGTGATAAGTTTGCACAGTGACACAAGATTACTAGAATTAATGGGGTGATCACACTGTAAGGTATTTAAATGTCAAATCATATCGTACACTTGAAAATAATATATTATACACCAATTATACATAAATTGAAAAAAGAATGCATGGAAGAAAAAATTAGAAAAATTAAGTATAAATGACATTTAATAAAATTTTACATAAAGACAAATGGGAGTTGAGCATTAGTTGAAGGAGGATTTGGTCAAGAGATAATGGATTTAAAAAAAACAGGATAAATAATAGCTTCTTTGTATGCTAATACAAAAGTTCCAGTAAAGAAGAAAAATTGGTGCTATTGGAGAGGTAGTGTTTGTTGAAGTGTTGTTCTAGAATAGGTTAATGGGAATGGGATCTAGTTATGCATTTACCAGGCTTTTTATATCCTCTTGATGAAGTCATCCATTTATCATTATGAAACTATCTTTTATTTCTGGTGACTTTCCTTGTTCTGAAGTCTACTTTCTTAAGGTTATTTAGCTACCCCAGTTTTATATGAATTAATATCAGCATGGTATACCATTTTCTATCCTTTCACATTTAGACTCTAAAGGGCATTATATTTAAAGTATGTTTCTTATAGATAGCATAAAGTTGGATCTTACCTTCTTATCTAATATGACAATCTCTGCCTTTTAATTGGACTATGTAGAATATTTAAAATTGATGTAATTATCAATACAATTGAGTATAAATATACTGTCTTGCAATTTTTTCTATTTGTCTCATACATTCTTTGTTTCTTTCTCCTGTTTCTTTCTTCTTTGGATTAAGTAGTTTATTTATTTATTTTTTTAAATCCTCACTCAAGGACTTGCTCATTGATTTTAAAGAGAGGGGAAGGGAGAGAGAGAGAGAGAGGGAGAGAAACATTGATCAGTTACTTCTTGCATGCACCCCGACTGGGGACCAACCCTTAATCCAGGCATGTATCCTGACCAGGAATCTAACCCATGAACTTTGGAAAGTTCACCCCTCTGGATGATTTAAATTTTTTTTCTCTTTTTCATTGGGCTTTAGCAATTTGATTATAATGTGAATTGTGTGATTTTTCTTCATGTTTGGGATTTATTAAGCTTCTTGGAACTGTGGGTTTTTAGTTTACAGCAAATTTGGAAAGTTTTTGGCTATTAATTCTTCAAATATTTTTTCTGTCTCTCCTCACCTCCTCTCCTCCTGGAACTTCAATTACATGTCTGCATTAGACACTCAATATTGGCTCACAGGCCATTGATGCTGGGGTCTTTTTTTCAGATTTTTTTCTTTCCGTATTTAATTTGGGTAGTTTCTAATTGTATGTATTCAATTTTACTTATTTATCTCCCACAGTGTGTAATATGCTATTACTGCCATCCAGAGCATTTTTTATTTCAGATCTTTTATTTCTACAAGTTCAAACATGGGTTATTTTAAATATCCTTCTTTTGTCTCTCATCCTATGTTTTGCTTTTGTACTTGAGCATATGGAGTATATTTATAATAGCTGCTTTAATTTCATTTTAGCTAATTCTGTTATCTCTGTTGTTTTTGAGTCTGTTTCTATTGACAATTCCTCCCCCCACCCCGGCTATATGTCACATTTTCTAGCTTCTTTGTATTCCTATTTTTTTTTTAATGAGATGCCAGATATTGTAACTTTTACATTATTGGGTATAAGATGTAATGTATCACTTTTAATATCTTTAGGCTTTGTCTAGGGCATGTTGAATTACTTGGACTTAGTTTGATACTTTCAAGGCTTTAATTCAGGGTTAATTTAACTCCACTTATGAGGACATTGCCAGCTGTCCTAGATATGAGGAGATCTTTTTACTCTGGCTGGTGCGAACAAATAATCAGTTCTGTGTGACCCTATGGATTGCTCTGACTACTCTTTTCCTGTGGTTCTTTGCCAGCTTTGGCTAGTTTTCCCATATAAATATACAGACTAGCACTTGGCCCAAGACTCAAGAGGTCTTCTCTGTAGATCATCACAGCTCTTTCTTTTTGCATCCGTCTCCTATTATTTTTCTAGATGTGTGGATCTGCTCAAACCCCAGTACATGTCTCCTCCACTCAGTGAGACTACCAGGTTTTAGTTGGGTGCCCCTCTTGGCACGGTATTCTGAAATGCCTCCGGACAGTAAGCTGGGGCAATAATAGGCCTCATTTCATTTGTATCCTTTTTCTTAAAGTTCGCTATCTTGTTCTGCCCGTTGTCAAATACCTGAAATCTTCTCGTTCATATATTTTGTCTCACATTCACACACTTTAAGGGGAAAGGTTAAGTCTAGGCCTATTACCTAATAAAGGCCAGAGCCTAAAGTTGAGCTGCTGACCTTTTCTGGAGTAGGGACAGGATATCCCCAGTAACACCAGAGAATGTATTCTCTTGCAAAATATATGGACACAGATGCACACAAGAAGGTGAATGTGGTGATTGGCAATTTACAAGTTTTGTTTTTTATTGCTTATATTTTTTTCAGTGAATAGTCTCAAAATGATTAGCTTAGAGCAGTGATTTTCATTTTTTTTCATCTCATGGCACACATAAACTAATTACTAAAATTCTGCAGCACACCAAGAAATATATATTTTTGCTGATTGACAAAAAATAGGTACAATTTTGATTCATTCACACCAGATGGCTATTGTGTTGTTGTCCTTTTTTTATTTGACATTCTAAGGTAAAAGAGCTCAGTGCTCCTGACTAAACAGTTTATTTCATTTTTTTTCCTTTTTATTTCCTATATACTTTTTCTTTTTTTAAATTTTTATTGTTATTCAATTACAGTTGTCTGCATTTTCTCCCCATCCCTCCACCCCACCCCAGCCAAACCCACCTCCCTCCCCCACCTCCACCTTCCCCTTTGATTTTGTCCATGTGTCCTTTACAGTAGCTCCTGTAACCTCCTCTCCCCACTATCCCTTACCCACTCCTCTCTGGCTATTGTTAGATTGTTCTTAACTTCAATGTCTCTGGTTATATTTTGTTTGCTTTTTTCTTTTGTTGATTATTTTCCAGTTAAAGGTGAGATCATATGGTATTTGTCCCTCACCACCTGGCTTATTTCACTTAGCATAACGCTCTCCAGTTCCAACCATGCTGTTGCAAAGGGTATAAGCTCCTCCTTTCTCTCTGCTACGTAGAATTCCATTGTGTAAATATACCACAGTTTTTTGATCCACTCATTTGCTGATGGGCACTTAGGTTTGCTCCCAGTACTTGGCTATTGTAAATTGTGCTGCTATGAACATTGGGGTGCATAGGTTCTTTTCGATTTCATGTTTTAAATATTCTTGCAGCACACCAGTTGAAAATCGCTGGCATAGAATGAGGGTAGAAAAGAGGTGTCTGAGTTTTGAAGGCAGAGAAAGTGTGACATAACCGTCTAGCAGAGCGGGAGAGCACATGGGCCCGGTAAGCAGAATATGACTGCTGCGCAAAGGTAAGAAAGAGTGTGCTTGAAACGAGTGATCATGAGTTTCAAGTCAGAACATTGGTTTTAGGTTTCGCAGACATGTTTAACTGTGCAGTGGGCCTGCAGGAAATTGGATTTAACCACGTTTTGGATTTTACCAATCATCAGAAAAATTTCCTGACACTTGGAAATAAGAGTCACCTGTCACTGAGAGGAAGAGGATGAAGGAGGTTCCCGGTCTGCATTCAGAGAATTGAGCATATAGGAAGTTTTGCTGCTGATGAACAGGAGGTAAGGAATAGTGGGAGGCAGGGTGAGACAAGAGAATGTGAGTTAGAGTCTGCAAGGTGGCGATAAGCCAGGGGACCTGAGATTTTCATAGAGACAAACACAAAAGTGCTAAAAGGCAGAATAAAATTACCTTGTATGGTTGAGGGGAGGTTGGTGGGGAGATCTTGCTAGAAACGTACTGATGCTAAAAGGCAAGCAGGAGGCCACTGGACAACAAGCCAGGGGCTTATGGTGTGTGTGAAATGATTTTTGAAGCACATGTGAACCACTAGAGATGATTAGAAATGATGGAGGTAACAAACAGGGGGGCAGATTACAGCAGTCCCCTAACCCTTATTTGCTGTTTCACTTTCCATGGTTTCAGTTACCCATGGCAAACCTCAGTCTAAAAGCATTAAATAAAAAATTACAGAGATAAAAAACATAAACTTTAAATTGCACACCATTCTGAGTAGTGTGATGAAACCCGGGGCTGTCCTGCTCCAAAGGGGTGTGAATCACCCCTTTGCCCACCGTGTCCGCACTGCCTTCTGCACACTCCCTTCCCATTAGTCACTTCGCAGCCGTCTCAGCTATCTGACCAACTATGGGGGGGGGGGTCCCAGTACTTGTGTTTAAGCAACCCTTATTTTACTTAATAATAGCCCCAAAGCCATTTTCATAACTTTTATTAAAGTATATTGTTATAATATACTTTATTATATTAAAGTGTGTTCTATTTTGTTATTTCCTATTATTGATAATTTCTTACTGTGCCCAAGTTGTAAATTAAATTCTATTGTAAGTATGTGGGTATATAAAAACATAGTATATATGGGTTTCAGTACTAACTGTGGTTTCTGGCACCCAGTGGGTGTTGTGGAATGTATCCCCAAAAGATAAGGGGAGACTACTATATTGAGGATTTGCACAGCTGCCAGAAGTTTTTAGGCTCTGAATGTCAGCATCGGAATCCATTAGAGATCAGTGAGGAAGGAAGAGAGAAGATGGAATTTGAGGTTGGGAATATTGGTCTGGTAGTGAAGGGGTTGAAGCTGGAGGGTTGGTGAGACCAAGTGGCTTCAGTAATGCAAGGGGGAATCCATGAGGACAAGAACAGGGGGCAGTTACAGGTAGAAAAAGGAAGGAGTGCATCTAGATACATTCTCAGAGAAGAATCTGATGGACCTGAAGGCAGTTAGAAGTTAAAGAGATGAAGAAGAAAGGAGCCTCAATGATGACTCTGAGGTTTCAATTTGGGGTGACTAGGATAATGATAGTAACATTCATAGGTGACAGTAGGACATACCAATCATTAGAGATTTGGGAATGGCCTTAATCAGGATTAGCTGCCAAGCTGTACTTGGTAGATTCTAAAGGGATGGTAAGGGCATTTAATTCCATGCAGCCCCCAAACCCCCACACCTCCATCCCAAATCACATCGAAAGCAATCTTTCAGCTTCTAGTGTTTTTTCTTTCCCTTCCACGGGGCTGTGTGAAATAACTTCCTGTTCTTTTTTATGTGTTTGTGTTTGACTTTGAGAAAAAGGACATGCTCAGGGAACATTTGGTACAAGCAGAACTGAAACATTTGCAGGGGTTGGGTCAGGATTGCAAATTAGATTCCAATAGGGACGAATGGCCACTCAGCATGGAGAGGCACTCTGGATCTCGTGACTGCTCCTGAGGTTCCTTTTCTGTGCACAGCCTCACCTGGCAGCCTGCCTGGGGGTCAGGAGGGACTTCCAGGCAGCCATGTTCCTTTTTCAATTCAACAGCACACTGATTTGGAGAGAAAAAAGAGGAGAATGGGGTTATGGGAAAGATTGTGTTGAGAGGAAATGGCATTGGGTATAAAAAGGGTATTAAAAAAAAGAATTGTGTAAATCAGGCATGATTCCATACAAAAAATATTAAATTCTAATACTACAAGACCTTAAAAAAATTAGTTTGCTTCTCCATAGCACTGACTTCCCCTCATCCATGCAGACCTATATTGTGTCTGTGGCTTAGGAAGAAGAAAGGTATTTTTTCATCAGGATGGCTGGTGGTTTTCAACTTGTATGACAGCTTCTGATTCATAGCAGATACCCGGAATGCTCTATCAAGATTAATTTTAAGACCAAGTCTGAGTGCAGCAGGCAAGAATGTTGAAATCAATGAGTGACGTCTGCTGTGGATGTGGAAAAACCCATCAGTGCCTTGATTGCCACACCTTTGCTTTAGACAATCTCTAAGCAGAGCATCCCTTTCCTTTCCAGTTGCTACTTTCATAACTAGTATCTCATTTGCCCCATCCCTTTCTTTCCTTCAGAAGCTTTCATGGTGACTCTAGGTGATGAGTTCATGGAGGAATATTGTGTTCTTCAAGCTTGTGCCCACAGACTTCACAGTCACCAAAACATTGGAACCCTCTGAGGAGTGCTCAGGTTTCACCCTCCCACCAGCCAACTGGGTGGCATGAGGTTGAGCTCTGACCATTTGGCCCAGTTGGCCAGTGGGAAAGGGAGGCAACTAAGAACTGGGATGTTCAGTCTCCAGAAAACAGGAAGGGCTGGCAATGCAGATCCCATGCCCCAGAGGATTCTGGGACCTACACTCTTTCCATGCTGGAATTGACACCAGAGGTGTCCAACCTGGTGGGTCAATGATAAGATCTATCAGCCTTCAGCAGGCCCTCAGTGAGCAGCTGGTGACAAAGGGCCACAATCCAGCTCTGGGGAGAAGTGTGTTCCAGTAAAGTTGACTGGTGTGCTGAGCATGACTCTAGTACCAGCAGGCACAGGAATGAAACCCAGGAACATCAGTCAGGAGGACACTCCCTGAGAATGGGGTGCCCAGGAATGAATTACATGAAGGTGGCAAAATTAATTCCAGCTCTCCCACCAGCTGATGTGAAATGAGTTCCTAATACAGTGCAGGGCCTGGGCAGAACTAAACCAAGTGCTCATTAAAGCTCAGCTTACAGGTTAGAGTACCTTTTTTCAGGGGTCTGGGAAAGGCAAGCCAATAGCTGCGTCGCCTCTAATCTTCTGAGATCACATAACCTTTTGACCTGCTGGGAGGCAGAAATTTCCTAATTATGTTTTCTACATTGGTGCTTCGCTGCACATTGAAATCACCTGAAGAGCTTTAAGATCTGTGATGCCTGGGTCTCACTCCCAGAGTGGGTGGGACACCTGGAGATTAGGATTTTTCAAAGCTCTCCAGGTAACTCTCATGTGCAACTAGGGTTGAGAACTACCGTTCTCTACCACTCTCCAGGTCACCACCCCATTTTCTACTTCATTGCACTCTGCTGAGAGCCGAATCTATGAGACTTCCTTTCTTACCTGTGAACTCCTTTCAACAGACTATAAACAAAGAGAAGTGATGGAGCCATGTACTTACCTCGTGCCTTTTCCAAGTCTAAACTGTTCTGACCCTTTTATTCACACCTACCTCTGTCCCAGACCCTAGGACCCAACTGCAGCCAAGGCTGCTGCCTTAGCTTCTCTGACCGGGAGGGTCCAAGCGTCATCATTTTTGTTTCCGTATCATTTGCATAATATTCTCCATGATTCTATACACAATAGTCTTTTCCTCTCCATTGATTTGCATGACGAAATAGATCAAAACCAAACTGAGTAACTCAAACAGCAGCTAGTGGACTCAATTACCTTTCAGTGTCCTGCCAGCTCTCACATTCTTAGATATATCACAAATAAAGTCAAGTCGTCATCATCATCATCATCATCACCACCATCATCATCATCGTCATCGTCTGAAGTATCCCAAAACTGCATTTTTTGTGTGTATAAAAGAGTAGTTGAGACTCATTGATAAACTATTACCAAATTCACAAAGAAGCTTATGCAATTTATGTGCCAATCCCTTAAGGTATATGAGGGGGATCCAAAAAATCCAGAATTTATTTATAAAAAATTGCATATTTATTCTTACATGTTTAATCTACAGTCACCTTCAAAGTACTCTCCATTTGATGCAGTACAGCTCTCAAGACATTTTTTTTCACTGCTCAAAACAGTTTTTAAACTCATCAATTTTGATGACTTTTAGTGCTTCTGATGGCTCTGGTTTCACCTCTTCCATATTGACAAAACGTTCTCTTTTGAAGACTTTTTTCATCCAGGTAAACAACAAAAAAAAGTTGCTCAGGTGAGATTGGGTGAATAGGGAGGGTGGGGCACAGAGGTCATGCTGGTTTTGGTCAAAAACTGCTGAACACTCAGCGTGGTGTGGGCAGGTGCACTTGTAAATCACCCAGCGTGAGATGGGCAAACACATTGAAAGAGTCTTCAAAACAAGTTCACTGAAGCTGAATTTAGCCTCTCACAACAATGCCAGCTGGTGAACTGCTACAGATGGGCTGTTCCTAGAACACTCACCTAACAGGGGAAGCCTGTACTTCAAGGGGCCTGCCCTCCAAAAGATAATCCATTCTCTGTGTGTGTGTGTGTGTTCTCATATAACAAATTTGAAGTATAATTATTAGGAAAGAAGACACTAAATTATCACTATTTGTGAACAACATACTTAGACCTAGAAAACACAAGGACTGACTGAAACAGTTTATAGAATTAATGTCAGTTGAGTTGTCAGCCTAAAATAAAGATACAGAAATGGAAGTTTAGGGAAATCACTAGCACCTACATGATTTAAACAACCTTTAGAAAACTTACTTATGCCTTTTAATTGGCTTTGCATACACCTGCTTCGCAATAGAGCAAAAATAAACTTTGGCCACCTCTGTGTTAATTTTATATTGGAAATATTGTATTAGAAGAGTGAAGCTCTTAAAAGATATATTTTATCATTTCACAACATATACAAATTTCAAATCATTATGTTGTATACTTGAAAGTAAAATAACATTATATACTAATTATATCTCAATTTTTTTAAAAGACATTTTTCTAGGCAGCATTTCTGAGGTTGAGAATAGGTTGCACTAAGGACAAGACTGAAATTCAGCCACTCTGCCCTAGTCTGGCTCTCCAATTCCCTCCACTCCCACTCATACCCCCACCCCCATGTCTCATCTCTAGGACTCCTTTCCCAGCAGCGTCATTATCTTCTAGCAACTAAAAAGTTAAAAGTCTACACAGCATCCAAAAGCACCCTGGGCTGGCTTCTTTAACAGCTTTGCTGCACTAACTCCTGATGGGGTCACTTTTTACTTGTTTTGTGTAGAGTCAAGGACCACCCATCTCTCATAGAAGCAGCCCTCTCAGTTTTTCAGGAAGATCAGTTATTACATATTGGTCTCATGGCTGTGCCAGAGGAAAGAGATGCCATTCACTGGTTTGTGTTCACATTTTTTTATTTGTTTAATGGGTGTTTGCTCAGGATCCAGGTTTCATCTATGTTTTTAAATTCAACTCATTAGTTTTAAGCAAAATTTTATCCGTTGAAATTAACCTTAAGGGGCTCTATAGCTTTCAGGGCAATTTCTCTGTCCATTAGAATACAAACACTAAACTCTAGTTTTCATTTTATAGAGTCAAAAGCATACAGATGTTAGAAGTGTCTATGATTCAAGCACTTCCTTATTATCCCATATATTCTTGGGAAATTACAGAATTCCCTTTGGATTGAAGGTAAGAGGGGGCATCACATAGTTCGAGGAAGGCCCCCTTGTATGGATATAGTCTTGGCAGTCAAAAGTGTATCAATGCTATATTAGCAAAAAGAATATTGATTCCTACTTCATCAATTCTCCATCTTCAATCTTTAAAAACTGAAATTTCTCCTTAGGCCACAAGATGGCAGTTTAATTGAAGGAGAAACAAATTGGGGAAGAAGCAATAGCAACATTTCCTCAGCCCAAGGGAAGCAGAGAAATATCCCGCCCCACCCTATCAGTTTCTGCGGGACAGACCTCTCTGATCAGAAGTTAAACTCAATTAAACAAAAACAAAAACAAAAACCCAACAGTGGTTTTAAAGCCTTGTAAACCTTTCTTTAAAGACTTTCTTTTAGAGCCTAAGTGTTTTCCTATTCTTTGAAAGAAAAATAAATAAATAAATTTTAAAAAGCAGCCAAAAACCCTCCACCCATTGTCTTCCTAAACGCACAGCTTGCTTGAGTTCTACCTGGCAAAGGCTCTCACAGAAGCCTTTTGACTCCCAGCATTCAGGTGTTTTTCAATTCTCTTGTTAAGAATTGGATTATTTACAATAGTGTCTTCCTTTTTAGTGCCCTTAAGTACTGTCATTGTTGATTCACTGCCCACGTTGGCTGGGCCCAGTGGCCTCTGTACTTTCTGAGACTCCTACAACTGGTCCTATTGGCCTCCCTGCCTCTAGTGACTTCTCCTTCTAAGCCACAGCCACCATAGTCGCCTTTCTAAGTCTCCCAACTGACCAGTCTACTTCTCTGGTGCAAACTCCAAGGCACAGCACAGCAAGTTTTTCCAATTTGACCTGGTCCTCAATGATCTTCAAACACCCTCCCACACACTCCCCCCCCCACACACACATACACACACGGTGGATGAAAAAGGGACCACATACTAACCCTGACAAGCTCAGGGGAGGCCTATGTGGCAGCCTTACAAACTCAGACACCTAAAGTAACCAACCACATAGGATGGTCTGAAATTAAAACTTCTTAACTAAAAGTGAGTCATGCTGGGTAGTCATGTCCCAGGCTAGAATCCCTGACAAAGGTCAGTCTTCACTTAAACTTAGTCTGTCTTTTGTCTTTTTGCATGTAGGATAACACACCTAATAAACATGCCTTTGCAATAACAAAGTAATTTTCCTTTTTCTGGATCCCTCAAAGCCTAGACATCACATGGAAGACCACAAATCCCCTGAAAGTTATTATCATGTTAATTGTTGACTGTTGACTTGCAGCCACCTATGTAAAATATTGTTTATGTCTATCATTTAACTTTTTATCTAATTCCACAGGTTTCCCTGCTTTGCTTTTTCCTGCCTTCCTACTCTATCACCAATGGATTTCATTGTAATTCACTTATACCTCCTCTTTTGATTGTAATGTATAAAATGAGGTGCAAAACTACCATTCTCTGGAGTATTTTCTCAGTCTGTTGAGGTTTTAGCTTCCCAGCAATTGTCATCAGTTTGTCTCAAATAAACTCATAAAAATTATAGGTTTGTCCATTTCTTATGTTAACAACACAACACATACACACATACATATGCTAATTAAACAACACAGAACTTTTTGCTCTCTGCCAAACATGTGGGGTTTTTTTTTACATCTCTGAGTTTGCATACTCTGTTCCCTCTATCTAGAATGCTTTTCCCTGCCTGTTTCTGGTAAACACCCAGTCCCCATGCCTTGCTTGATGCTCTCATGTGAATCTATGGTATCCCTGCCTGTCTCACCTTAGTACTCTGTACTGAGCCTCCTCCAATTAAATTCATCCCATTGATAAACAAATTATAGGGTTTTACATCTGTATATCCCAATAACTGTAACCTCTCTGTGCAAGAAATGGAATAAGTGGTAGGTAGGATGTTATTTTCCAAATAAATTTTGAGAAAGCATCAAAAGAGGAGCTGCAGGGTCATATCTAGTGCACAGGCTAGTCACCCACAAGCTGTAGGGGAATGGATGGGAAACAATGGTTTTGGGTGTAGGAAATCATTGGACAAATATCACTGATTCCTTCCTCTCCAGGGAATCTGGGGCCAGGGAGTGTGAGCAGAAAGGCTCCTGGACAGCCAGAGAGGATGCCAGGACCCAGAAGCGGGGAGAATCATGGAAGCTAGCTTCTTGTATTCTACTCGACAAAGAGATATGAAGACTGAATCTGCTCCACCACAGCGATGCCCTGACTGCATTTTCCAAACCCTCCTGCTTCCCACACCTCTGCCCTCCATCTCTTCCCCAACATGCAGCAGATACACACCTGCATCTTTCATCTTAATTATATAGGATTTTCCTGAGGGCTTTTAGGCTGAGAGTTTTTAACAGTTATCATTCATTGTCACTTGAGCTAATTGCAGATGTTTTGGAATGTCTGAGGGCAAAAACCTGGACCAATACGCTGAGTTAAGCTGAGTAGTGATTAAAAAGTCAAAACATAACCTTCCCTGGGCCATTTAACACTGTCATGGATCATGGATTTTCAGAGTGTGGTCATCAGTGGGAAATAGCATTGGCTCTATGCCCATTACAATTTCAGTAGAAGGAAATATCAGAAACTAAAAATTTAACAAGCCAGTACCCCATTTTGTGGACTGGTTATCTCATTGTGAATTATCCAGGTCTTTAGTTTTTCCTTTCTTTGCTCATTTTAACAAAACAAATCTTAAGCATGGAGTAAAAAAAGAAAAAATACTTCAGACCTGACTCTGCCACTTTCAACTTCTGTAACTTTGGCTTAGTCATACTGCATCTCAAAGGCTCGGTTTTCTCATCTGAAACTGGGTGAGACCTACCTGCCTTGCTCACCACAGGTAGAAGCTGTGAGGCTCATAATGACAAACATGTGGTTTTTTTTAATGCTTTAAAAGTGTCCTTAAAAGAATAATAATTTCCTGGCTTGTTAGTATTACTGCCAGGAGGAGGTGGAAAAGTGAAAGGAAGTGGAATCAAAATATCTACATGGTAACTCACCTCAACAAGAGAGAGTTAAAACAACTGTCTCCAGTGAGAATGGGATTTCAGATCATTGATGAGATTTAGGAAAATCTCATCAATGTCTTCAGTGGCTCATTTCAAATGTATTTAATATAAAGCAAAAACAGAAGGCAAATTCCTAAAACTGAAGGGAGGATAAGGCCTTTGTGTTAAGATACGTAAGATCAGCCACAGAGAAAGAACCTATTTGTAAAACTAGGCCACTCTAATCTCAGGCTGTTTTCCCCCTCTCTAAATAGGTTTCACTGCCTCTAAAAATTCATTTCATTCTTTCGAAAATATAAAATAGTATTACTTGTTTATTCAGTGTCGAGAGGCTGAATGTGCTCATGCCAATAATTTTACGAGTAGGTCTGCATGGTCATGTTGGGGATGCAGAGTTTGCTCCGCCCTCATCTTGAGTGATGCCTGCAGTTGGGACCTTGAGAGCCAGCCAAGCAGAGAGATGAGTCTGCAGCTCCCCAGCCATGATGCAGAGGTGACAGAGGCAGTCCCTCCCACCTCCAGCTTTGTCAAAATTCTGCCAATTCATCCTCACACGGCGGAATTCTTACTGTGGGCCTGGGAAGATCCTAGACTGTGTGACACCAAGTAGAAACCTGGTAGCAGGCTGAGCAGAGCTCCAGAGCTGTGGCCTGAATGCAGGCTTTGTTCAGGTCCCCCTCCTCCACCTTAGAGCAAGGGGAGGAACTTGGAGCCATTTAGCTTGGAAACAGATGAAAAAAAACCGAGGGTGACTCCTCGATCTTGTTACATTTTGATGTGTTCATTCCCATTGAGAAATCTGTTTCTTCAAATAGGCTATTACTTAGTTCATGGAAAAAGGGATTCCTGTGGATTGACTGTAAATGTAGTTTTGGATTCTTAGCAGGTTTCAGGGAAAAAATAACATCCAGCTGTTCAATGGAAAACATGAATATCCCCCTCCCCAAACTAGGGTTTCTTTGGGGATTTCCACTGCCAGAAGCTGCTTCCCAGGAGAACTCTTGCCTGGAGAGAGGTGCCCCTCACTGTGCAACATGACACATATGCATTTTTGTGTAGTTTGTTTCTTGGTTTTATTTTCTCTAGGAAGAAAGCCTGGATTAGAAGTATGTGCAGGGAAGAGAGAGCTGAAGATTCCCAGAAGCTTCAAGCCCTGCTTAGCACCAACTAATGTAATTATATCAACATTAGTCCCAGCTACCCATTCTTTAGGAATCAACCTCCCTCTCACCTTCTGAATGGGGGCTATTTGACCCAATGAAGGCTAGTTTGCCCACCTTTAGCTCTTCTGTCATGAACTTCCCCTTTCCTGGACTATGAGTTGATAAGGACAGACTGCATCTTGAGCACATACCTCCCCTAGTAGCTAACACAGCACTGTACCAGCTCAAATACATTTGTGAAATGAGACGAATGAATGACTAAACGAATGGGTGAACTGCTCTCCCTTATCATGGCTTATTGTAATTGCCCATTTGCTAGCCTCTCTGCCCCACTAAACCGGATGTTGTCTTAAGGCAGTACCCGTTTTAGGGCAGTAGCTGTCTGCCTTATTTACCAAGAGTGTGCATCCTGGTGCCACGGTACTGTCAGACCATAAGCATTTACAAATGGAAAGAAGGAAGGGAGGGACAGGGAGATCCTGATCTTCTAAAGGCTTGTCTTCTAGTTGGGGAAGTCAGATTAATACATATAGAATAATCTGAGAATGATAAGCAGCTAAACTCATAGCTGTGACATTCAGAGGGCATGAGATGCCCAGAGAAGGCAAGATAGCATAAACTGGAGATGGATTGCCTAGGGACCGAGAGGATTACAAAGCTCTGCCCCAGGAAGGACTGGCCATGGGACTGACTATGTGAGCAAAGTTTAGAGGGGACAGTATTGGGAGTGCAGAGGTTTTGAAAGGTAGAAAGTATTGTTCACTGATCTAAGGCAATTGAATTTAGGGTAAGACATTGAACAGAATGATTAGAAATGAGTGAAAACTCTACTTCTCTTTTCCTCAACATTACTACCTGGAGTTGGGCTACCATGAAAGCAGGTGGAATTTGGCCTCCCAGACAATCCTGTCTTAGCAGGAAAGGCAACAATAGTGATATTTCTCCCAATACACTTACTTCCAGCTCTCTGATTTTTTGGTGTGTGACAAGTGTTTTGTATGAAAGGTTCATTTAAAACAGATGTTAACAGCATTTTGGTATCAGAAGACTTCACTAGACTTCTAGTAGGATTAGCAGACAAAATTCTCTAAGTGATGGCATACAAACCTAAAAATAAACTGTGAGCTAATAAAACATATAAAAGGTCTGTCTGGAAAAAGCCCAACCATTCTTAATATAATGAGAACAGTTTGTGCAACACTGATATAACCAGGCAGCCAAGGAGAGTGGACTGGAATGCTCATGTGTAAACAATGACAACTTCACTGTACTAGACAGTGGGGGCAGTAGATGCCATTGAGTGAGCATGTATACTGAGTGGCCATCACATTCAAAGTGACTGAGTGAATAGAGTGATGAATCTGCATAAAATTTTGTGTTAGCTTGAATGTTTCTCTGCAGAAACTATTCCGATGATTCCGAAGGCCACAGCTATGGGCAACTGGTGATTGGCAGCTTCATCACAACAACACAGGTGCTCATGCATCATGTCTCGTGCAGAGTTTTTTGACAAAACATCAAGTCACGCAGGTGACTCAGACCCCCTACCACCCAGATTTTGTGGCCTACAACTTCTGCCTTTTCTCAAAACTAAAATCACCTTTGAAAAGAATGGGATTTCAGATCATTGATGAGATTTAGGAAAATATGACTGGGCAGCTGATGGCAATTGGGAGAACTGCATGAGGTCCCTAGGTACCTACTTTGAAGGGTACTGAGACATCATTGTCCTGTGTACAATGTTTCTTGTATCTTGTATCTTCTTCAATAAATGTCTCTATTTTTCATATTACATGGCTGCATACTTTCTGGACACACCTTGATTGATCTCTGTCCCCTATTCATGGCACAGAGCTTCTGAAACCCTTATAATTTCCTAAATCATAAGAACACTAGGAGCATCTTCTGTACTACTGAGGTTACTTTGAGTGGGATTCTCAACAGGGGCTGGTCACCATGATTAGAAGCTTGGAATTTTCAGGTCCCTATCCCCCTTCTCCACAGAGGTGAAAGGAGTTTGGAAATGTAGTTAATAATTGATCATGACTACATGAGGAAACCTCCATAAAATCCAAATAGTACAGGGTTCAGAGAGCTTCCAGGTTGACAAACACATCCAACTCAGGAGGGCAACACACTAACTTCATGGGAACAGAAGCTTTCATACTCAGGACCCTCCCAGACTTCCCAGACATCATCTTTTCACTACACAGGAGGAGAGCTGCAGGGTTTTTGTTTGCTTTGTTGTTTTCTTTTTTAAATAAACCTAAGCCAGGAATACCCTCCAAAGAGAGCTGGGCACAGCACTCATTAGCTTCTTACTCGTATCCATGCAAGTGCAAGGATGTCTAGTCAATCCGTGTGTACTAAGGTTTCACCAATAAGGTTTCACAGGATTTCTAATTCCCTTTATGTTAGCGACCCCTCCCCCTAATGCATATTCACATGGGGAGTGTTGAGGGAACCATCTCCTTTGGAGAGATGACCTCAAATGCTAACTAATCCCCTTAAAGTGTTTAGTTCTGATTAGGGCTCTTCAAGTGATAACTAAACATCCCTTGAACTTGAATTAAAACTAATGTACTCACCTGTATGATTACAGGGATTTCAAGGTAAGTGTGGAGTATGTAGAAGCTACATGTACCTCCTACCAGATTTACAATTTACAACTAAAATTGTACAATGATTACCCAGAATAAGCAACTGAAGCCTAGCTGTAAAGAAATATTATAACCAAGAATTTACAGGAGAAGCCATGTAGAGACTGGTAAAAAGGGAAGAGATATAGAAGGGGCTGGCCTCTGAACCCATATACAGGGGCTGAGAAGCTGGAGGGATATCTCAACAGCAAAATTTCCCCTCTAAGAGTATGGAGTCTTAATCCCATGCCATGATACCTAACCCGGAACACCAGAGCCAGGAAGAAAAGCCCATATAAATCTGGTGGTGCTCAGTGGAAATTCAGCTCACGTGGGAGAGAAAGGAGTCTGCTAGAGACTCTGATACCATCTTCCCAGGGCTGAGAACACCTATTGGTACAGCACCACCCCAGGGAGTGTACTACCTGGTCCTACAATTACTGGTGACATGAGAAAGGTTGACTGGCTATACCCAACAGGGTCCTTTGAGGCACTCTTTTTTCTGAGGAAGCTCTTGCTGGAGACTCAGACAGTAGTTGAGCTGTGTAGCTTTGGAATGGGGCCACTCTTCCCTACCTTGCACTTACAGCTGGTGCCTCCCTGTTGAATCACTTGGCCTGTCCTTCCATCCTGGTAACTCAGCCCTGCTGAGCTCAGTCTCTTAGGGGGATTGGAGTGCTGTGCAGACCTGGGACCTTTGGAGCACATCTTCCTTGGAGACTCTTGTCTGGGACTAACATGGGTGCTATGTTGTGCAGTTGAGGTGTGAGGGGAAGAAGACATTCTTGCCTCCCCTCCACAGCCTTGACTGCCACCACCTCCAATGGGAGACTCTCCTTATGTGTCCTGCTAACTCCCAGTGGCCCTGCCCTGCTGAGCTTGCCCAACTGGCTTCACTCAAACTGAACCTGTGGCACGCTCCTTCTTTGGGAGCTAGAGTGAGAGACTCTGGTGTATATTGAGTGCTATGGTTCTGGAATAGGGACCACATTCCCCCCATTGCGTGCCTGACCATGGTGCCTTGAAGCAGAAGACCTATGAGCCCTGTCTTCCCAACCCTGTCTCAACATCCTAATGAACTCATGCTGTGGGTAGTGGCCATTCCAGACCCACTCTACAGTCTTTCTACATAGGGCTGTCAAGGAAGATCAGGCAACCTCAGAAGGTGGCAGTGTGGCTATCAGGAAGAGGCAGACCTCAAGGTGCCATGGAACTTTTACCAATCTGCTCCAGCTCAGAGCCGGAGGAAGCTGACCCTTGTATACTTCCTGGCTCCTCCCACACACACCAAGGCCCAGTAGAGGCAGCCATAAACAGTGAATTGTGTGGTATCTCCAGACAGGTATCCCAAGGCTGATTACATGTAGCACCTGACATCAACTGCACTGGTACCCCACCCAAGTGGGTCCTTGAACCAACACAAATAGTGGTGGGCTTCAGAACATACCAGAGCTTGACCCAACTAACCACACAAGTGACACACCAAAAGGGAGATTCCAGCAAGGAACCAGATCCTGCTGGAAACAACTCTATATCAGTGGACAGTACCACACAGCAGATTATACACTATGATTGAGGTCTATCCTTACAGTCAGCCAGTCCGAGGGTTAGTCTCTCCCATGAACAAGCCAACATCCTTCAAGCCAACTACAACAGGAGGGCACACATAAACTACACTAGAGACATTCTTGGAGCATCTAGATCAGGTGACCTGAAAGATTGCACCACTGAACCCCACAAGATGTCTACAACATGAAATCACCATAACAAGTTTGAGAGTAATAACAGATTACCTAATATACAGTAATAAGCACAAGAAGGCAGACAAAATGGTGAGACAACAAACATGCCCCACATGAAAGAACAAGAGAAATCCCTAGAAAAAGAATTAAAAAGGAAGCAACCATAGTACCACATACAGAGTTCAAAACAATTTTATATGGTTGATAAAAGGCCTAAGAAAAATAAATGATCTCAGTGAGAACATAAACAAAGATATAGCATTAAAAAGGACATAAAATACATTAAAAAAGAATCAGGCAGAAATAAAGAATGCAATATCTGAAATAAAGAATACACTAGAAGGACCAACAGAAGGTTAGAGGACACAAAGGACTGAATCAGTGATTTAGAGAACAAGATAAAAGAAAACATGCAAACAGAGCAGCAAAAAAACAAAAAGTTTTTTTTAATGAGGAAAGTCTGAGGGACTTCTAGGGTAACATCAAGCATAATAACGTCCATATCATAGAGCGTGGGATCCAGAACATCTTTGAATAATGGGCATAACCTTCCTTCACATGGTGAAGAAAAAAGACACACAGGTCCAGGAAGCACAGAGTCCCAAACAAGGTAAACAAACAAACAAACAAAGCCAATATCCAGACACATCATAATTAAAATGCCAAAGGTTAAAGGTAAAGAGAGAATCTTAAGAAGAGCAAGAAAAAGACCTACAAGGGACCTTCCATAAGGCTGTCAGATGATTTCTCAAGAGAAACACTTAGGGTCAAAAGGGATTGGCATGAAATATTCAAAGTGATGAAAAGTAAGGACCTACACCCAAGACTACTCTATCCAGCAAGGCTATCATTTACAATGGAAGACAAAATAAATAACTTCCCAGGCAAAAACAGGCTAAAGGATTTCATTACCACCAAAACAGTATTGCAAGAAGTGTTAAAGAGTCTTCTTTAAAAAGAAGAATAAAAAGAAAGAGGGAAGAACATGGGTATAAAGAATAAAGTAGCAATAAATAAGTACCTATCAATAATAACTTTAAATGTAAATGGATTAAAATCTCCAATCAAAAGACATGGGGTATCTCAATGGACAAGAAAATATGACCCATATATATACTGTCTATAAGAGACCCAACTCAGAACAAAAGATACACACAGATTGAAAGTGAAGGCACAGAAAATATATTCCATGCAAATCGAAACAACAACAAAAAAAGCTGGGGTAGCAATACTTACATCAAACAAAGGCCATTAAAAAAGTCAAAGAAGGACATTACATAATTGTAAAAAGATCAATCCAACAAGGAGATATAACCCATGTAAATATATATGCACCCAACATAAGAGCACCTAAATATATAAAGAAAATCTTGGTGGACATAAAGGGACAGATCAAGAGTAATACAGTCATAGTAGGGGTTGTAATACCTCATTGACATCAATGGATAGATCTCCCAGATAAAAAATTAAGAAGGTAACAGTGACCTTAACAACACACTGGACCAGATGGAAATTCATTGATATTTACATAACATTTCACCCCAAAGCAGCAGAATATACATTCTTTTCAAGTGCAAATGGAACATTCTCTAGGGTAGACCACATGTTAAGACACAATACAAGTCTTAATAAATTCAAAAAGATTGAAATCATATCAAGCATCTTCTCTGATCACAATGGTATGAAACTAGAAATCAATTACAATAAAAAAAACCTGAAAAATACTCAAACACATGGAGGCTACAAAATATTACTAAACAATGAGTCAACAATGAAATCAAGGAAGAAATCAAAAGTTACCTTGAGGCAAATGAAAATGAACAAACAACAACCCAAAATCTAGGGGACACAGCAAAAGCTGTCATAAGAAGATCATTCACAGCATTACAGGCCTATCTCAGGAAGCAAAAAAAAAAATCTCAATCTACCCCTACACTTTAAAGAACTAGAAAAGGAATAACAAATCCCAGTGTAAGTAGAAGGAAAGAAATAATAAATATCAGAGCAGAATTAAATGACATAGAAGCTAAAAAAGATCAGAAGATACATAAGAAGATACAAAAGATCAATGACACTGTGGGGTCAATACATATGTCTCCTACCACTTGTGATAAGGGCTTGTCAGGGGGACCCTGGCCAGAAAGAATGTGTATTGTTTTGGGAAAGGATTATAACTTTCTCCTGATTTCCTTTTGGAGGCAGCATCTTGTTCTGTGATTGTTTCTTGACCTTTTCTCTCCACATGTGCACATGAGGTGATGTAGTTTAGAGTCATGTGTAGGACACATGCCTCCTTTGTCTGGGACCCCTTATAATGAGCCTCAGACTGGAGGAGGTGTGGTCTCTCTTGCACCAACCTGCAGTTATCAATGCACTCCCCTGTCATGTGGGTAATAAATGGCATGTCCACATCTGCTAGTCCACTGGGCGTTTTTTTTTTTTTCAGAATATCACGAACACTTAAGCAGCTCCCTAGTTTGGGGATCCTGTGTTACAATTGGCGTCGCAAACAGGATATTCTGGAAAATACCCTAGTTGAGTACACTGCATGTGATAACATGCTGGGTGGGGGAGGCCAGGAGGTAATCCTGGAAATAGCAGGGGTAATTCTGGGATGGTGCACCAGTATTGAGGTGATGCCCCCAACACTCTGGTGGGCCTTGCAGAGGAACTGTATGGGGGAAAAGGAAAAAGCAGCTGAAGTAAAATGGCAGTTGGGATGAGCTTAAGTTAGAAAAATAAGGAGATAAGATTCTAAGGCTATTCTTTGTCCCTTGAAAATTTGCCTTTGCTTTAGATTTCATCTTTGTTTCTATTTTGGAAAGGAGTGGCTTATGTCACATTTTAGACTAATTAGAATTGTTTTGTTAAAGGTCTAGTAAACAGGGTAAGATTTATGAAATTTGTTCATGAACTTGTCAATCCATAGAATGCTAATTACTTATATTTAAGTTAGAAAAAAAATATGGCTTTAGTAATAAACAGTGTAAATTATGGCAATATATTTTGAATGAAATAGAATTAAAAGTAGATTGTTGTGATTTCTGGATGAGTTAAAAGGGACTCATCCTTTTAAGAAACTTAAGAAAAGTTGTGGAAGGATTGTGTATAGAGAAGAAGCAAAAAGACAAGCAAATGACAATGTCATGTGCTTTCTCTACCCAAATTAGTAAGTCAAATCATGTATATAGTCTTTATATGTTCAGTCTTCATGTGCATGGTCTTTATGTGATATGTGTTCATCTCTGTATTACATGTGGTGGTGGTGTGTTTTCTGCCTCTGGATAGCATAATTAGGGTGTAGTATTTTATTGGCCTAAAGAAAGTAAACACATAAATTAAACAGGATCCTGTGGTCTGAACAAATTACTTGATGTGAAAACCAGTTGTAAGTTTAATTAATGTTTTTTAAGTTTATTACCATAAAAATGTTTTGTTTTACAAAAAGTTTATGTTATAATCTTTTGGTTAAGTTTGTTTGACAGCCTTACCAAAGTTCAAATTTTAAGAGACTTTTTAACTGAGAAATGAGTTCGGGTTATTCCAATGGGCTCCTGGAGTACCTCAAGTATTTGTTCTTCCTGTTTTATAAAAGAGAAGTTTTGGAACTAATTAGGCCTATTAGTATGCTTAAAGTACACAGGAGACTTTGTCAAATAAAGAAATAATAAGTATGTTCTATTCGTATACACATATTTTTACTGAAGTAGATGTTCTAGAGATTACATAATTCTGATATACTTTCATTTGCAATTTTAGTTGTTATCTTAAAATGTTGCAGGACAGCAAATTCTTTTGTCAGTTTCATTATACTCTGTAACCATGTGATTTTAAATTTTGTCATTTATAAATAGTCATTGTTTTGCTCTAATGCATTTGCAAAAATATATTATGTCTTGGGAAGGATTCATGAAGAGGTCTCTGACTGATTACATATTTCTTAGAATAGATTTGTGGATCATATACCTTTGAACTAAGTGAAGATTGCTAGAGCTCTGTGAAATGACTGGGTTTACAGAGACATAAGAAAACTTCCTGTTTCTTAAAGCAATTTGGCAAAGTAGTCTTTCATAAGCAATATTGAGGCATTTATATTTTTCTCCCTACCTGATCCCTCTGGAATTTGCAAGCTCTTGGTGGAATGAGTATTATTTTTTCCATAGCAATGTGTATTTGCATAAATCCAATAAAAATCTGAATTCTTCATAACAGGACATATAAAGTCAGTTTCCAATTATGATTTTATCAACTAGTCTTTGTCTGGAATATCATGATTGAAAGAGTCTTGCCTGGATTCTGGATGTCATCAGAAAGCTGTAAGAAATTAAGATTGACTTTGAAGCCTATAAAATCCCCTTGGATGGACAGCAGGATGACTGATGGGGTGAGGAGATTAGGGGGTGGAAGAATTGAGTGAAAAGAAAAAAGGACTCATGGACATGGACAACAGTGTGGTGATTGCTGGCAGGAGCGGGTATAAGGGGACCAAATGGTAATGGAAGAAAGTACAATAAAGATGAAATTTTTATAAAAGCTCCTTGAAGAAATGGCCAGGTACCTTGCTTGGTCACATAATTCATGGCAGTCTTTCCAGGTAATGAGTGATGGTTGCTTCCCTGAAAGTTGTTATGGGAAGAACCCAAGACATTTTAGGGACTTGAGAAACTCACACATATCTGCAGGTATTGTAGGCCAGACCTGATAGCAGCTGTGTGTCTTGGCTTCACAGCCCTGAGGGGCTAATTAAAGCTCAATCCAGGAATTCCTTGTAACATTCCAGCAAAGTAGACTTAAGAAAGCCTATATGATCAATCACTATTCCTGCTGTGTTAATTATGACAAATTGAAACAACTTAATACAGTAAATGAATTGGTCTTGATTTGGCTCTTTGGTAAAAATGAGAGTGATTTTAGATGAAAATTATGTTTCAATAAAATCTGTTATACACAATAATGGAAATTAGCCTCTAATTCAGTGAATTATCTGTAAAATTTTATTTCTCACCTATGAACTAAACTGAATTCTGAATTTCTCCAGTTTTTTTTCACACTAGTGTTTCATTTTCCCATCATCTTTTGGTTCGGAATTATTGAGAACTGCTGATGCAGTATCAACCATACAGAATTTACCTGAGCACCTGATGACATTACCAGAGACATTTAAACTACAGATAAAGAGGATATATCAGATTGTCATTTTTTATCTTCATTCCAACAAAAGCCTTGCATGTGGGAGTCTTCTCATCTGACACTCTCACAGACTCAGAAACTGGTTTATGATTTGCTGTGTTCATTAACTTTTGTGTTCTTTCTGTTTTCATGAAAGGTACTTGCAAACTATGACCTTGTTTACTTGGTTTCTGTGTCAAATTCTTGGGGGTTGTCTGGTTAGATTCTGCAAAAACACCTTTCCCCAATGGGCAGGAATGCTGGCTACTGTGAACAACCACTCAGGCTGTTGGGTCTGCACAGATTTCCCAACTGTGGCCTCTGCTGGCTACCACAGTGGATTCACCCTGTGGACCAGACACACTGGGACTGGCTGCAAGGCTGGAAGGCTCCTGACCCCTTCTTCAAACAGACACGTGGGAAGGTTTTTTCCATCATGAGAGAGCAGGTTAACTGCACCAAGCCATAGCTCACGTACTCAGTTTGGGATACTCAGTGTGGGGTGGCTGTCAGCATTACAGGTAGAAGTAAGACAGCCCATACCCATATGCACTGAATGCAAAAACAGGACTGCAAATCAAACTGTACAACTCATGGGGTGGATGCCAGCAACCCTGTGCAAGAATATTATGGTAGTCATTGCTACAGACTATTAGTAGTGTTCCATCCTCCTGGGCCTATTCGGCTTCTGTATAGCACTTTTAGTCTTAGGGTGTAGCCTTTACTGTATCTGTGGTATATGGATGCAAAGTGCCAACATGCTCACCACACAGGCCCCCTCCTGGAAGAATTAACACAAAAAATATGAGGTAGAAGAGCAATACTGGGGTGGAGTGTGGGGTCAATTCATGGCTCTCCCATCACTTGTGGTGAGGGCTGGCCAGAGGTCTGCTGGCTGGAAAGAATGTGTATAGTTTTGGGAATGGATTATGGCTTACTCCTTATCTCCTTTTGGGAGTGGTTTCTTGTCCTGTGACTGCTTCTTGGCCTTTTCTTTCCACATGTACACATGAGGTAATATAGTTCAGAGTCAAGTGTAGGACATGTGCCTCCTTTGTCTGGGACCCCTTATAATGAGCCTCAGACTGGAGGAGGTGTGGTCTCTCTTGCACCAACCCGCAGTTATCAATGCACTCCCCTATCGTGTGGGTAAAAAATGTCATGTCCACATCTGCTAGTCCACTGGAAGGGTTTTTTTCAGAATATCATGACCATTTAATCAGCTACCAGATAGGGCTCCTGCATTACAGAAACTATGGGATGATTCTTCAAAAAGATAAACAAGATTGGTATAACTTTAAACAGACTTATGAAGAAAAAAAGGAGAGAGGGTACAAATAAACTCAGAAATGAAAGAAGAGAAGTAACAACTGACACCAAGGACATACAAAGTATTGTAATAAAATATTATGAATAACTATATGCCAACAAATGAGAGGACCTGGGTGAAATGGATAAACTCCTAGAAACATATAATCAGGAAGAATCAGGAAATCTGACTAGATAGATTATAACTAATAAAATCAAAGCAGTAATCGAGAAACTCCCAACAAACAAAAGTCCTGGAATGGATGTCTTCACAGGTGAATTTTACCAAATATTCAAAGAAAAACTGACACATATCCTCAAACTATTCCAAAAATTCAAGAGGAGGAAGATTCCCAAGTTCATTTTACAAGGCCAGCATTATTCAAATTCCAAAACCAAAGACACTATGAGGAAAGAAAATTATACGCCAATATCTTTCATGAACATAGATACTAAAATCCTCAACAAAACATTAGCAAACCAAATACAGCAATATGTTAAAAAGATCATATTCCATGATCAAGTGGGATTTATTCCTGGGATACAAAGTTGGTACAATATTCATATATTAATAAATGTGATACACCACATAAACAAAATGAAGGATTAGAAACCACATGATCACATGAATAGATGCAGAAAAAGCATTTAATAAAATCTAGCATCCATTTATGCTAAAAACTCCCAAGAAAATGAAAATAGACAAAACATACTTCAACATAGTAAAGACCATATATGACAAAACCAGAGCAAGCATCATACTCAACAGGCAAAAACTGAGTGTTTCCCTTAAGGTCAGGAAAAAGACAGGGATGTCCACTTTCACCTCTCCTATTCAACATAGTACTGGAAGTTCTAGCTACAGCAATCAGACAAGAAAAAGCAAGAAAAGGCATCAAATTGGAATGGAAGAAGTAAAACTGTCATTATTTGCAGATGGCATGACACTGTATATAGAAAACCTTAAGGACTCTGTTAAAAAAAAACACTAATAAATAAATTCAGTGAAGTAGCAGGATACAAAATTCATAAATTCATACCCATAAATTCATTGAATTTTCATACATCAATAATGTGCTATCAGAAAGAAAAACAAAAAAAATCTATTTACAATTGCATAAAAATAAAATACCTAGGAATAAATTTAACTAACAACATAAGAAACCTGTACTTGGAAAATTATAAGACACTGAAGAAAGAAATAGAGGAAGATAAAAATAGGTGAAAGTATATATCACTTTCATGGATAGGAAGAATTAACATCATTAAAATGTCCATACTACCCAAAGCAATCTTAGATTCAGTGAAATTCCTATAAATACACCAATAATAGATCTCACAGAACTAGATTAAATATTCCCAAAATTTATATGAAATCACAAATACCCAAAAAGCCTCTGTAATCTGGACAAAGAACACAATTTTGGAGGAATCACATTACCTGATATCAAACTTTACTACAATGTAATAGTAATTAAAATAATATGGTACCAGCATAAAAACAGGCATATAAGTGAATGGAACAAATTAGAGAGCCAAGACATAAACCCTTGCCTTTATGGTCAATTAAGATTTGACAAAGGAAACAAGAATATACAATGGGGTAAAGACAGTCTACTCAATTAATGGTGTTAGGAAAACTGGATAGATACATACAAAAAAAATATGAAACTAGATTACTTCCTTACACCATACACAAGAATAAACTCAACATGGATTAAAGACCTTAATGTAAGTCACAAAACTATAAAAATCTTAGAAGAAAACATAGGCAGTAAAATCTCAGACATTCTCATAGCAATATTTTCTCTGATATATTCTCCTAGGGCAAGGAAAACAAAAGAAAAATTAAACAAATGGAACTACATCAAACTAAAAAGATTTTGCACAGTAAAGGAAAACATCAACAAAATGGAAAGACAATCCACTGAATAGGAGAACATATTTTCCAATTGTATGGAAAATGGAGTCAGTCAGGCTCCCTTACCCAGATGTCCGGGCAACTATGACTTAGCAGTATTCCCATAGCCTTAAATATGTGCCCACATGTGCAGAACCATGCTCTGTTATATAATATCTTGGCATCCTGCTGGTTTTGTGTGCATTTAGTATATAAGGGAGTCAGGACTTCTGTGGTATGACTTGCAACTTGCGGCATGCACATGGATCACCCCATCTTGGAATAAAGGCATGTCAGACATCCCAGTGGCTCTGGGTATATTCTTCCATCTGCCTGAATCCTGTGTGAACATGCCCAGCCCTGAACAGTTGCAAGACACAAGTGATATATCCAATAAGGTGTTAATATCCAATATTTAGCTCCGGCTGGATAATTCAGTTGGTTAGAGCATCATCCTGATATATCAAGATGCAGGTTCAATCCCTGGTCAGAGCACATACAAGAATCAACAAATAAATGCATAATTAAGTGGAACAACAAATCGATGTTTCTCTCTCTCTTTCCCTCTGTGTTTTTCTAAAATCAATTTTAAAAATCCCAAATTTATGAATAATTCAAACACCAAAACTATAAACAAAACAATTTAAAAATGGTCCAAGGATCTGAATAGACACTTCTCCAAATAGGACAT
Source organism: Desmodus rotundus (assembly GCF_022682495.2). Classification (NCBI taxonomy): domain Eukaryota; kingdom Metazoa; phylum Chordata; class Mammalia; order Chiroptera; family Phyllostomidae; genus Desmodus; species Desmodus rotundus. The sequence goes on along the minus strand of NC_071392.1, from coordinate 48,290,175 downwards.
ACAGATGGCCAATTGACATATAAAAAGATGTTCAATATCACTAATCATCAGAAAAGTACAGAATAAAACCACAATGAGATATCACTTCATACTGTCAGAATGGTTATCATCAATAAATCCACAAATGACAAGTGTTGGTGAGGATGTGGAAAAAAAGGAAACCTAGTGTACTGTTGGTGGGAATGCAGATTAATTCAGCATTTGTGAAAAATGTTATGAAGTTTCCTCAAAAAATTAAAAATAGAACTGCCTTTTGACCCAGTGATCCCACTTCTGGGAATATATACGAAGAAACCCAAAATACTAATTGTAAAGAATATATGCACCCCTATGTTCATTGCAGCATTATTTACAATAGTCAAGATCTGGAAACAGCACAAGTGTCCATCAGTAGATAAGTGGATAAAAAAGCTGTGGTACATTTACACAATGGAATACTACTGGGCCATAAAAAGAAGGGAATCTTACCTTTTGCAACAGCATGGATGGAACTGGAGACCATTATACTAAGTGAAATATGGAAGTCAGAGAATATGATTTCACTTATATGTGGAATCTAATGAACAAAATAAACTAACAAACAAAATAGAAACAGACTCACAGATACTGAGAACAGACTGACAGCTGTCAGAGGCAATGGGGGTAGGGACTGGGTGAAAAAGACGAAGGGATTAAGCAAAAAAATAAAATAAAATAAAACCGACATAGAGAACAGTATGATGGTTGCCAGAGGGAAGCGGGGAGGAAGGATGTGGAAAAGAGTGAAGGGGGGATAAATGGCTAAAGAGACTTTACTTGGGTTGTGAGCACACAATGCAATATGTAGATGACGTGTTACAGAGTTGTGTACACTTGAAACCTGTATGGTTTTATTAACCAATGTCACCCCAATAAATTCAATTTAAAAATAAAGTTGAACTTAAAAAAGTAATTTACAAACAACATAACAAAGAGGATTACAAGAACTTCCTACAGAGACTTGGCATTATTGTGTGTGTGTGGATAGGGTCTTCTTGAGCAATGTGGAAAGACGAGTACCTGAGTACATAGGTACCAAAACCAGCTGACTCAACCTCACATGTGTTAGAAATCTACCCCTGTCCTCATCCTTTTTAGTCCCTGTCTTATCATCTTTGTCTTGAATTAGGTTAACATCTACCTGACTCAAAATTTTCTCAACACTCTCATTTCTCCCCCAAGGTAATCCATCCTCTTCATAGTCATTAGCGTACTCTCTCTAAGTTACAATCTGATATGGAACTGAATACTTTAAAACATTTCAATAGTTTCCCTTTCTCCACAGAAAGAAGTCCAAATCTCTTAACTCTTTAGCCTGGATTAAATGCCCTCCATCATTTTATGGCCAGCAGCCTCACGTCCTCCCACCTCTGGTCAACTCCTAACACTTGGATCAACACGTAATATTTAGAATTACCATTCTGTCCACTTCACCTTGTTCTCACCTTGTTACAGAACAGACCTAGAGGAGGGTGGTGTGAATGATATACTTACTGTTGCCGAGTGGACCCACCCTTGTGCTCAGGGGGTCCCCCACCCTGTACTAGGTTCTCCTTGCTGCTGCCAGGGAAAGACGTCTCTTAAGGCCAGAGATTGGTGAAAAGGAAAGGGATTATTTATTCAAAGAGTTATACAAACTTAAGAGTTATACAAAACATACATCTGGTTAATGTCTTCACTGAGACCCCAAAGTCCTTTGGAATACCCACAAATGCACAGTCCTTCCTTTCCCCTCTGCCCAGTCCAGGGTACTGTATCTCAGAAAAAGAAATAGAAGTCCGTGGTTCTTCTCTACCCAAGCTGCGTAGTCCAAAAAGACATCACATGGCTACCAATCCTGGGTTTAAATCCCAGTGTCAATCTTTCTCTGCAGCCCCATTTCTGACTCCTCCCACAATTGGCCACAGCTGCCAGTATTCCCATGTTTTTCCAGCTTTACTGGGCTGCAGTAGTAAGTCTGGGTAGGTGTGACCCTGTGGTGTGGAGCCAATCATCTCCAAGCTCTCACACAGGCACTGTAACCAAGGGGAGTTTCCTCCCAGTTACATCATGGGTTGAAGTCCCTCCCATTCCCCTGGCTCAAAGCATGGCCACAACTATTTAACATATCTATGAAACCAGTTAAATGCTATAGATATGTTAAATGACTATTCCAGAGGTTATCTGCAAAACTGTTGCTATTCAAAACAATTCTCAATGGCCCTGCTCCATGTGTCCCATCCCCCAGCTCAGACTTTTGGGGGTGAGGACATCCTATATATATATATTTTTTTTTTTTTTAATATTTACTGGACACCAAGTTCTAGACCCCATTACAAATCCCTATTTGCTCCCCACATTGGCTGCACCCTATAACAACCTCAGTACCTTGACATCAGATGTTCTCTCTTTTTCAGACTCACCCCACCCAATGTAACTAACCCCTACTTATCTTGTAATAATTTCTCAGAATGCAAGAGTAATATACAAAAATCAATTGTATATCCAAATATGAACAATGAATAATTGAAAATTAAATTTAAAAATCACATAATCATCTGTAATATCATCAAAACATAATATGCTTAGTGATAAATTTGACAAAATATATGCAAGTCCTATATGTTAGTAATTATAAAACTTTTGTGAGAAAAAAAAAGAAATAAATGGAGAGGTACCCTGTGTTCATGGATGAGAAGACTCAATACTGTTATGATGTTGATTTTTCCCAAATTGATTTACAGATTACAGTCCAATCAAAACCAGCAGGCTTTTTTGAAGATCTTACAAACTTGTTCTACAATATATATCGAAGGCCAACAGATCTAAAGTAGCCAAACAATCTTGAAAATGAAGTATTAAGTTGGAGGGCTCACACTGAGTGATTTCAAGATTGGCTATAAAGCTACATAATGGCCTCACTGGTGTCACTGAGGGGGTTGAGTGTCATGCTGCAAATGGAAAGGTCACCTGTTTGATTCCCAGTCACAGCACAAGCCTGGGATGCAGACCAGGTTCCTGGTTGGGGCATGTGAGAGACAACCAATTCATGTTTCTCTGGAACATCAATGCTTCTCTCTCTATCTCTTTCTTCCCCCCTTTCCCTCTTTCAAAAAATAAATAAATATATATTTTTTAAAAGCTACAGTAATGAAGACAGTGTGGTCCTAATCTAAGGATAGACCTAGAGTTCAATGGAGCAAAATAGTCCAGGAATAGATATTCACATATATAGTCAATTGATGGTGACCAATGCAACAGGATAATTCAATAGAGAAGGAAAAATATTTCAACAAATTGTGCCAGAGCAACTGGACATCCACATGTACATAAATAAATTAAATGGCACTCTGCCTTTATTCCAAATCAAATCATAGTCTTAAATGTAACCTAAAACTATGCAACTTCTAGGAGAGAAAATAGAAGAATATATTTATGATTTTGTTAGACAAAAAATTTTTGACGAGGACACAAAAAGCATAAACAATGAAGCTTAAAAATTGCTAAATTCAGGCCCTAGCTGGTGAGTGCCAGCCTGTGAACCAAAAAGTCACTGGTTAGATTCCCAGTCAGGGCACATGCCTGAGTTGCGGGGCCAGGCCCTCAGTAGAGGGTGCACCAAGAGACAACCACATATTGATGTTTCTCTCCCTCTATTTCTCCCTCCCTTTCCCTGTCTCTAAAAATAAATAAATAAAATCTTTTTTAAAGATTGCTAAATTCAACTCCATCAAAATTGAAATATTCTATTTGACAGCAACTGTATTAGTCCATGATACAGAGAGAGAAAAAGGGTTTTTGTTTTTGTTTTTGTTTTTTTTTGTATGAAAAATTGGCTCACACAATTATAGAGGCTAAGTCCCACAATCTGCTGTCTGCAATCTGGAGACCCAGGAAAGCTGGTGGTGTAATTCAATACTGAGTCCAAAGGCCAGGCAACCAAAGGAGCCGAAAATGCTTCAGTTCAGGTCTGAAGGCCCAATAACCAAGAGCACCAGGGCAGGAAAAGATCTATGTCTCAGCTCAAGCAATCAAGCAGGAAGAAAAAGGGGAGAATTCCTCCTTCCTTTGCCTTTTCTCCCATTCAAATCCTCAATGGACTGGATGATGCCATCAGCATCAGAGAGGGCTATCTATCTTATTGAGTCCACCAACTCAAATGCTAATCTCATCTGGATACACCCTCACAGACACACCCAGAAATAATGTTTAATTTAAGCACCCTTTGGCCAGTCAAGCTGACACATAAAATTAATCATCCAGCCACTGTTAAGAACATGAAAAGACAAGTTATAATTACAGTGGAAATATTTGCAAAACATACATCTGGTAAAAGTCCAGAATACATAAAGAACTATCAGAAAGAAAACAATCCAATTAAAAATTGGGCAAAAGACTTGAACAGACACTTCACCAAAGGAGATGTATATATATCACAAATAAACACATGGAGATATTCAACACCACCAGTCATCAGGAAACCACAGATTTAAACTACAAGATATAACAATATGCCTGTGACAATGGGAGGAATGCAACTGGAATGCTCCTAAGTTGCTGTTGGGAAGGCACAGTGGTACAGCTGCTTTGGAAAACAGATTGTCCGTTTCTTACAATTTTAAATATATATTTACCATGAGACCCAGCAAATTCACTCCTTGATACCTATCCAAGAAAAATAAAAACTTATGTTCAAACAAAAACCTTTTATGAATGTAGATGGCAATTTTATGTGTATTCATCAAAAACTGGAAATGACCCAGATGAACAGCAACTGGTGTTGTGGAATACTATGCCACAATAAAAAAGAATGAATTACTAGTGATACATGTAACAACATGACTGAATTTCAAAGGCACTACAGTTAAGTGAATAAAGCCAGACTCAAAATCTACTTCTTAATGTCATTCTGATAAAAGCAAAAACAAAAAATAGATAAGTGGTTTCCAGGGGCTGGTGGGCAAGAAGGGGCAGAGGAGAATTTGAGAAGGTGATAAAACTATTCTATCTTGATGGTGGTAATGGTTATATTACTGGATTTGGCAAAACTCAGAACTGTATGCCAGATGGTTGAATTTTTTTGTATGTAAATTGTCTCAATTTTTTTTTAATTAAGAAATGATATTTCTATACTCTCAAGACCTCAAAGAGTCCATGAGCACTGCATTTAAGTACAACTTTCAGAATCCCTTTGAACTTGTTGGACGTGATCATTTAGTGATCATTTGTGGATATGCATTTAATCCTGATCTGATCTGCAAGGCGAATATGTAAAAAGTATTCTATCTCTCTCATTCTTTCTCTCTTTTTTTCCCTCTGATTTTCTCTTTCCTTCTCTTCCTCTCTTCCTCTCTAGTAAATGTATATGTCTCTTTGTTGCTGGCAGTAGGGTTTGGAGATGGATTAATCTTACCATTGGCAAAGGCACTCTTTGTGAATTTCATTCTATGGAGCTGCAAAGCCACACCACTATTGGACACTCTAAGGAGAGCTTTGATTAGTAAAATACCTGTTTTTGGAGGCACTGAAATTTGCATGGAACTCCCAGATTTTTCCTTGCATGCTGTCAAATACTGCCCTGTTTCCTCTGGCAAACCTGTGCCTGGACATCCACAATCTTTCTTACGTACAATAAGGAAATTGAAAGCAATAATGGACATCAAGGATATGAAACTGCAATCTTGGGGAATAGGTCTAGAAACAGAAAAACTTACAATAGATCAAAGAGGGATACAGAAGTTTGATATCCTTAGAGGGCACTGTGCATTTCTCTTGGATTGTAGTTGCTGAAAAGTCTCTCTCTCTCTGCAGTGGACATTTTCAAACATTTACAAAAGTAGATAGAGTAGTTTGACCTTCTCCATGTAACCATCACTCAGCTTCAAAACTATCAATTTATGGCAAACTGTTTCAACTATATCCCACCTACCCCTTACCTTAGGTTATTTCGAAGCATCATATCATTTCTTCTGTGTATGTTTCAGTAGGTATCTATACAATATAAAGATTCTATTTTTAAAAATCTACAATTCCATTATTATGCCTAAAAATGTAACAATAAATTCATTCAGATCATTAAATATCAGTATTCAAATTTCTTTTTTTATTGTTGTTCAATTACATTTTTGTAAATGTTGTCCACATTTTTCCCCCATTACTCTTCCCGGCTCTACCCACTCTCACCTCCCACATTCAGTCCTCTTCCCCATTGTCTTTGTCCATGGGTCCTTCATACATGTTCCTTGAAGACCCTTCCCATTTTTACCCCCATTATCAAATTTCTAATTGTCTTGTAAATGTTTTTTTGTTATATTTTGTTTGTTCATGTGTGTTTAAAAACAGCTATTTTTAATAGGATCCAAACAAAGCCTACACACTCTGATTGGTTGTCTCTTATGCCTCTTTCAAACTATAGGTTTTCCCTCTATTTCTTTTTTTCTAATAAACTTTATTTTTAGAACAGTTTTAGATTTACAGAAAAAGTTGGGAAGATGAGTTATAGAGAGTTTTCATATACCTCATACTTAGTTTCTCCTATTATTAACACAATACATTAGAATAGTACATTTATTACAAGGAATGAACCAACATACATTATTGTTAAAGCCCATACTTTCTTCAGATTTCCTTAGTTTTTACCCAATTTCCTTATTCTGTTCCAGAATCCTATCTAGGATGCCACATTACATTTAGTCAACATGTCTTCTTAGGCTGCTCTGGGATGTGACAGTTCCCCAGGCTTTTTCTTTTTTAAGTGAACTTGACAGTTTTGAAGAGTACTGGTCAAATGCAGGGTGGGGCAAAAGTAAGTTTACAGTTGTTCATATGGAAAATAATGCAATAATTAATAAGTAATAATATAAGAACAAACTGTTTCACGTGCTCACAGCTATAAACCTCCTTTCCCTACCTTGCATTTTTTAGAGTGTCTATAAATTGAGATTTAACTAATATGTTCTCATAATTATACTACAGATATGTGTTTTGGGGAAGAGTATCAGAAGTAAATTCCTATAACATCATAATCAAGGGTGTACACTATCAACATGACCTATGATGGTTGATGTTGACTTCGATCACCTGACTGAGGTAATGCTTGTCAAGTTTATCCATTTTAAAGTTACTTTTCTTTCACTTTTCCCATACTTTAGTGTTTGGAAGTAAGTCATTATGCACAGCCCACATGTATGGAGTGAAGAATTATGAATCATCTCCTTGAGGGTAGAGCATTTACATTAATTATTTAGAATGTTTTTACAAGGTTTATCACTTCTCCCCATTTATTTGTTCCATTAATCATTTATTTATATTAGTGTGGATGCATGAACATTTATTTTACTCTTTGGGTTATAATTCCAATACTGCATTATATTGTTGCTCAAATTATTCCAGCTTTGACCATTGGAAACTTTTTCAGTTGGTTCCTGTGTCCTTTTTATATATCCCCATCATTGTGGTGAGTTGTTTGTTTGTTTGTTTGCTTTTGAGCATTTCCTGAGTTTCTGGGACTACAAGATACTCTAGGTTCATTTTTGTATTTTCCACCCAGTCCTAATGTAAACCACTTTTTCAAGGAGCCCTGATTCATTTTATTAGAGAATGGTATTAGAAACCAAAAATTGGGCTCTAGACATGTTCATTGTTCTAGGTCTTCTAAGCTGATAGAGCAAGGAAATATATGTGTATAACACATATCAACAAATATTTCTATTTGTAACCATCTGTATCTGTGTTAAGTGAAACATAAGTTCATACCGATGTTTCCAAGTTTAATCCATTACCACAAGGATCATTCCACCTTCCTTCCCTTGCTTATCTGTAAATTCCCACTTCCAAAGTGGAAAAACTGGCTCCTCCTATTCACCATCCATTTACTTAATTGTTCAATTCCAGAATACAGACATAACTTGGAGGTACTGTGGATTTCGTTCCAGACACCACAGTAAAGCAAGCATGGCAATAAAGTGAGTAATCTTTCTGCAACGAGGGTCTTGCCTTCAATTTGTAAAACTGTATTATCTATGCAGTGTAATAAAGTGAAGCACAGTAAGACAAGTTTGCCTGTACATGTATAGCAGTATCTGAATTATTAATATAAAGAAACAACTTTATTAATTGGAATACAGGGCTTATTTGTAATTTCTTTTGCCTTTAGTCTTACTTTTGCCAATTATTTCCAAGGTTACTTAGATAATTGGGCATTTAGAGTAAACATACACCTACCATATGACCTAGTCATTCTTCTCCCAGTATTTACCCAAGAGAAATGTAATCATGTGTTTCTACAAAAACTTATACACGTGTTTATAGCACCTATAGCAGCCCAAAACTAAAAAGCAACCCAAAATGTAGATGAATAGATAAACAAACTTCATATATCCAAACAGTGGAATACTATTCAGCAGTAAGAAGGAATGAATTATTAATATGTGCAATACAATATGTATGCATCTCTAAATTATTGTGATGAGTAAAGTAAGCTAGATAAAATACATACTATATGAGCCCATTTATATAAAATTCTAGAAAATGTAAATTAATCTGTAAGACAGAAAGTTGGTAAGTGGTTCCCCAGGGATGGAGGTATTTGGGAAAGGGGCAGCAGACAGGGACTGAAGGAACAAACTTAGGGGGTGATAGATATGATCACTGTCTTGATTGTGGTGGTGGCTTCATGGCTGACAACATATGTCAAAATTTGTCCAGTTGTACAGTTTAAATATGTACAGATTATTGTATTCCATTTTACCCTAATTAAAAAGAAGCCTATGCCCCATACCCTTTACTGATTCATTCTAGAGCACTGAATTAGTAAACTTTGACATGTGCATAAATCATGTGAGCATCATATTAAAAGGCAGATTCTGATCCAATATATCTAGGAGGTAACCTGAGGTTCTGCATTTCTAAGCACCCAGATGGTGCCATTGCTCATAGTCTGTGAGTCACAGTTTAAAGGGCAGGTGCAGTGGTTCATCAACTTTAGGGTATATAAGAATCACCTGGAAGGCATTAGGAACTTGCAGATACTTTGTACTCAAAGATGAGGATTCCATAAGCATGTGGTAGAGCCTGGGGCTGCATTATTCACAAGACCCTCAAAGACTCTTCATTCTCTAATATTTACCAACCACACCCAGGAAAACATTAATCAAAGGCTTGCGAACTAATTTGGCCATTTATCTAACATAATCAATAATTTTCAGATTTCCAGGCATTGTCTAAATATGTCCAAGTCTTCCTTCTAAATTTTTCCCTTATCTTTTTTTAAATATAAAGTGTATAGAATTGGAGAACCAGTAATGAAATTAATCACATTTTAAGAGAAAAAAATGCAAATACAGTAGAGAAGCTGGAACCAGTGAGCAGGTGAAAGTCCAGAGGTCATTCTACCAGTAAAAAGGGAGGTAATTTAATATCTGGGGGACAAGGTCCACCTGTAACTATAACAAATTCACCACTCTTAAGGTAACATTTGAGAAAGAGCTCCTCCTTCCTTTACTCAGTTTAATCTGGGAAACAAGGCTGTAGAAAGAACTCAGACTGAAGTTAGGCACACTAGGATTCTCAGCTATACAGGTATACAAACAGGCTTATAATTTTGGGAAAATGTTTTGACCCTGGAGTCTCTAGTGCTTTATTTGCTAAGTGGGGATAACACCCACATTGCAAGGTTGTAATAAATTTGGAAATAAAACAAAGAAAGACAAAGGAGTAACCTTTTTCCAATAAGCAAAGTAAAGAAATACTTAGTTCGTAGAAAAAAAAAAACCACAAATGGAATTTACATATTTGAAATAAACCTTAACTTGAGTCAATAAGAAAAATGCGTACTAAAACCACAATGAGGTGGGTTTTTTACTCATCATATTGACACAGATCATTTTATACCCTGTGTTGGTAAAAACATGAAAAATAGACACTCTAATATGCTAATGGTAAAAATATAAATAGTGAAAATAAAGTTGAAGTCAATTTGGCCATATCAATAAAAATTAAAATCTTGACTTCCAGCCAAGGTGGAGGCATAGGCAGACACAGCTCACCTCTTCACACAACCACATCAAAATTACAACTAAAATATAAAACAACCATCACTCGGGACCATCAGAAATTGAGTTGGATGGAAGTCTGATAATTACAGATTAAAGAAACTGCATCCATCAATACTGAGCCAGCAAGCTGGTGCCATATCAGACTACATCAACCTGGCTAACACCATTTGACCCACCTTGGAGATCCCCAGAGACTCCGCCCCAACCAAGCTCCTTTTCCTTATGAATGGCTGGTCTTGGCGCATGCTTCATAACTTCCTAAATCCTAGCAAACTAGCAGCAGCTGACCTCAGTGAGCCCCAGGCACAGCACTGATTCACAGCTTGGCTTCACCTGGGAATCTCCAAGCCCAGCACAAGTAGCAACCATCTCAGATTGCTTTATAGCTCAGGAAGGGTGGCCTCCCCTGGCAAAACACAGGTGGAGGCTGACTTTGGCCTGCATCACCTGGGGAACCCCAGGGCCAGCAAACCCAGGGGACAGCTACAGACCACACTGGAGCACCATTACCCTGACCCTGCATAGCTGATCCTCCACAGAGGGTGGAGATTGGTGGTCAGTGGCCACGGCCAGTTGTTGCAGCTGACTGGTCTGGGTAAATCCCTCCCATTGATCTGCCAACAGCAATCAAGTCTCAACTACAACAGGAGGGTGTACTCAGCCCACACGAAGGGCACATCTCGGGTACCCAGCTTGGGTGATAGGGGAGGCTGTGCCACTGGACCCTTCAGGACACCTACTACATTAGGCCAGGCTACCAAGACACTGAGTCAAAGCAGCTCTACCTAATACATAGAAACAAACACAGGGAGGCTGTCAAAACAAGGAGAAAAAGAAACATGGCCCAAATGCAAGAAGAGATCAAAACTCCAGAAAAAGAACTAAACAAAACAGAGATTAGCGATCTATAAGATGCAGAGTTCAAAACAATGGTTATATTGATGCTCAAGGAATTTAGTGAGGACCTCAGCAGCATAAAAAAGATCTGGTCAAAAACGAAGGACTTACTAATTGAAATAAAGAACAATTTACAGGGAAATAACAGTAGAGTGGATGAAGACAACATTCAAATCAATGATATGGAACATAAGGAAACAAAAAACAACCAAGAAGAAAAAAGAATCTAGAAAAATGAGAAAGTATAAGCACCCTCTGGGACACCTTCAAGAGGTACAACTTTCACATCATAGGTGTTCCAGAAGGAGAAGAGAAAGAGCAAGAAATTGGAAATCTATTTAGAAAAATAATGAAAGAAAACTTCACTAATTCAGTGAAGGAAATAGACATGCAAGTCCAGGAAGCACAGAAAATCAACAAGATGAATGCAAAGAGGCCCACTCCAAACACATCATAACTAAAATGCCAAAAGTTAAGGATAAAGAGAGAATCTTAAAAGCAGCAAGAGAAAAGAAGTTAGTTACCTACAGGGGAGTTCCCATAAGACTGTCATCTGATCTATCTAAAGAAACTTAGCAGGTTAGAAGGGATTGACAAGAAATATTCAAAAAAAAAGCAGGGAGCTACAGCTGAGATTGATGTACCCAGCAAACCTATCATTAAAGATTGAAGGGCTGATAAAGTGATTCCCAGACAAGGTAAAGCTAAAGGAGTTCATCATCAGCAAGCCATTATTATATGAAATGTTAAAGGGGCTTATCAAGAGAAAGAAGATCAAAACTATGAACATTAGAATGGTAATAAATTCACAACTATAAACAGTTGAATCTAAAAACAAACTAAGCAAACAAGAAGAACAGAGACAGAATCATGGATACAGAGAGAGTTTTGTTGGTTGCCAGATAGAAGGGGTGTGTGGGGGAAGGGGTGAAGAGGTGAGGGGATTAAGAATTACAAATAGGTAGTTACAGAATAGCCATGGGGATGTAAAGTACAGCATAGGAAATGGAGTAGCCAAAGAACTTACATGAATGACCCATGGACATGAACAATGGTGGGGGTATTACCTGAGGGAGTTAGGGGTGCTGGGTGGAAGGGAAGAAAAGGGTGAAAATCAGGAGAACTGTAATAGCATAATCAATGAAATATAATTAAAATAAAAAATAAAATAAAAATTAAAGTCATGATACCCTTTGTACCAGAAATCCTACTTCTAGAAGTTTATGCTATAATGTGGGAAACCGTTCCAAGCGTGGGAAATGTGCCTCAGCCCCCACTCAGAAAAGCCAGTGGGGAGTGAGGTTGGCGGGCACGACCCATGTCCATGGATAGGTTCTCCAGTGGGAAATCAGGCCTTCATTGTACTTTGACTGCTATGAGACTTGCCCTTGCTAAAACTCCCTCACCCAGAATTGAGGCAGCAAATGTTTACTGAGTATCTTCATCTTCCTAAAGTCTGTGCTACACCACCCAAGTATGGAGTATGAGCAACTTCCTCCTTGAGCTATAACATCCTTCTCTTTGAAGTAATTAGCAGTGTTCTGTCCTTTGTCATCCTTAAAAGGTAATAATCACCTGTGGTGAACCTGTGCATGGTAAATGAGGATCGCACTCGATGTAATGTGCCCAGAAAAACAATAAAAGCCTGTCCAGGCGGGGGTCAGGGGCCCTCTCTCTAACTTAGAGAGTGGCCATGCAGCCCCTTTTCCTCCACAGGATTTCGGTAGTCCATGTGTATTTGCATATTGCGGCCACAACAGCAGATCCTGCGGGCTGGGATCTGCGTCACTATAAGTACCAGTATATATAGGAAATTAAGCATTTATTACAGTATTGTTTCTAATACCCAACTATTAGAAACATCATAAACGACAATCAATAATTAAATTAACACATGTAACATATTACCTATGTAATATTATGCAGTCATTAAAAGAATAACATGTATGGAAAGATCTCATATAAATATGCATAAACATATATGATGAATACACATGTACTTATTTGTATACGAAACTTGTGGAAGTATATATAAATAGCCTTTGATAGTAGCTGTTGAGAAGAAATTGACTCTTAGAGAATAGGTTAATGGAAACATTGCCCTCTTCTTCCTTTTAAAATTTTATTTATTTACTTTTACTTTTTGATTTTGAAAAATGTTCAGACAGAAAAAAAGTTGCAAAAATTATCAAGGAATTCTTGTATCTTACTTTTCACATGTCAGTGCCTTATGAAACTACCAAATAGAAAATTAATCTTTTTTAACCATTTTATTTTATTCATTTTATTTTTATTGTTTATGCTGTTATAGTTGTTCCTGCTTAGAAAATTAATCTTAATATAATACTATTAACTGTTTACAGACCTTCTTCAGATTTCATCAATTGTCCTACTGATGTCTCTTTTCTGTTCCATGGTCAAGTTTTCATGTTGCCTCCAATCTAGAAGGGCTCCTCAACTTTTCTTTGTCTTTCATGACCTTGCCCAATACTGTCGAATTATTGCATAAAGTGTACAGAATTTCAGTTTTTCTCATGTTTCCTCCTGATGAAATTCAGGTAATGTATTTTTGGCAAGAAGAGGACAGAAGCAGTGTTGTGCTCTTCTCAGTTTATCATGTCAGGACACATGTGATGTCAATGTCTCCTTACTGGCGAACTTAATTTTGACACATTTTAAAGCCAGCTTTCTCCCCTAAAAAGTTATTCTTTACCCCCATTTTGTGGGGATATACTTTCATGGTATGGAAATTTTTTTCTCAACTTATTTACCCTAATAATTTCAGCATCTATTAGGGATTTTTGTCTACAACACATAATGATATTTACCAATTAGTAATTTCTATTATCATTATTCCTTCTACACATTTTTTTCTCCTACACTTATAAGCTGGATTTCTGTTGTGAGGAAGAGATTTCCCTTCTCCACTTTAATTACTTATTTTCTTATTTATGTTAGTATAGACTCATGGATATTTATTTTATTTTGTGTGTTATACTCTACTGACATTTAGGAAGAACACCTTGAATTTGGCCGGTGTGTCCTGTTGACACATTCCTATCATTGTTTGTGCATGTCTTCCACTCATATGTCAATCAAGTTTTTGGAAATTTGGCCCCCAGTGTCTAAGAGGTGTTTTAATATTAGAAATATAACCCTTTGTCTGATATATGTTACAAAGTCTTCCTTTTGAATTTTATATTACGTGAAGATAATACTTATGTTATAAATTTTTTAAAATACCCTGGAATATGTTTTGTAGCAACTGAAAAGAAAGAAGTAAAAATATGGCAAGTTGCAGGTTAGGAGTAATTTTACTTCAGTTTTTAGTAAGCACCTCTCTTGGTCCTCATGACTCTGACTTGTCTTTTCTCTTAGGAGCCCGCCAAGTAATGCAGCAGACATGTGCCAGCCAGGAGACTTGGTGAATGGCCAGGTCTGAGCAAATGAAGTTGAGCCCTGACTCCTACTCTCTCATTTCTTCTGGTACACGTGTCTGTGCAGTGTCACTGGTTCCAGGAAATAAATGGAAAGTTACATGCATGACTTATTTTCCTTCCTCGTGGCCTCCTCATGCTCCAGCAAAAATTGCAGCAATGGTGCTCCTGGAGGTCTTTCAGAACTTCTCTTCTAAATATAAATTCAGGGAAACTAAAAATAAACAGTGGTAAAGGTGAATTTTATTTGTTCCTAAAATATCAGTACACTGAGAGGTATAAATTTAGCTCTCAAGGAACCAGGAGGAAACAGGTGGCTATCCACTTCTAACTGGGCTTCTGCAAATGAGAAGAGACACTGTCTGAGGGTTGCTGAATAGCTAGAGTATCTTGATTCTTTTATTCACTTGTGATGAAGGCCGGACCATGAGGAACAGTTGTTCCATTGTGTAATCTCTTTGTAGCAAGTTTCTTAAGCACACATAATGCACAGGAAAGGAACTGAAGCTTGGCGAGCCCACCACAGCAAACCAGGGCAGAGAATGTCATGAGAACTGAAGTATCAGATGGTAGATGGGGCATTTGAGCAGTGCAGAGTGCTCAGAATCACAAGTCAGCCTGACTTATTGTCTGTCCCACAGTGTGCCATTAATATGAGTTTGAATAAATGAATAAAAAGGTATTGTATACCACCTTATATTATTATTAAGGATCTGAAGGATGGTGTTAAATGCTATAAGAGTTCAGATAAGAAAAACAAGGCAGAGAATGAAGGGCAGCAAGACTCCTAAACAGATACTCTGAGCTAGCCCGAACTAGAAGTACAGTCTAGCGTGTGTGAGACTTAGGACTGGACCTGCCAATACCCACCTGCACAAAATGCAACAGGTGACAATGGCAGCAGATAATCCAACACATATCTGGAATGTAACGGTCCACACCTGCAAACAAGGTCAGGCCCCACCAATGCCTATCCCAACTGCCTAACAGAGAAAAAAAGCTATTTTTTCTCTGTTAGACAATAGCAGACACTTGAGAACCCAAGTTACATGTCCAGTTATCAGGCAGAGGCATTATTATTTTCCAATACAAAGAAGGTAGCCAGAATATTTATATATCATCAATATTACCATAAGAAATATTTCCCCAGCCACTCTTGGCCTCCTCTTCTTCCAAATAAATGCACCTTATATAACCAACCACAGACATTCTCTGAATAGGCCCTTTTTTCTTGTACTTTTCCATGCCTTTGTTTATGCTGTTAACTTTGCCTATAATACTATTCATTTATTCATCCATTTATTCATTCAGGAACAAATTTATTGATTTTTCCCCAATATGATTGATTTTTGGATTTGCCAATATAGTGATCATGAATTATGTCCCAGGTTTTGTTCCAGGTGCTAGGAATAGTGTAGTGATCAAAACAGACATCTGTCTCCTAGGAGAGAGAGGCAATAAACAAATAGAAATATATATTTATTTATACATTGTGATCAGTTCTAAGAAGAAAATGACTATACTAGGAGAAAAAAATACCAGAACGGACTGACTATAGAGAGTGTGGTTAGAAGAGGTAATCTACCCTATGAAGCATTTACTCACCAGCCCACATTCAATTGGTCATTTTTCTCTGTGCTCCAAAATCATTTGCTTCTACTTTTGACTTGACCCCTTTCTTTTGTAGTTAGTTGCTTCTATATCCAAGCCTCTCAGCACTCAGACTATTAGTGCTCTCATTGGAAGGAGGATAGAAGGTAAAGCACATGAAATTTGGAGTCAGAACACCTGACTCTAAATTCCAGTCTTTCACATATACTCTGGATACATGGTGAGTCATAGAATCTCATGATCTTAGTCTGGTTCCCTGGAAGCAGAGCTGGAGGTATAAACACTTTTGTACAGGTACTTTGTATGGGAAAGACCCCAAACTGTAGAAGTGAGGTATGGAAAGTGAAATGGGGAACGAGGAAGAGCCAACAAAATGATGCATTATCAAGTTGGACAGCACTACAGCTGGACTTTGGGAGGAGCTCTATGAAATGGGTCTCAGATGACTGAGGGGAGCATTTATCTGTTGGCCAACTTCCCACTGATTAAGGGAGCCTGCATGAGCACAGACACCTCTCTATCCTAAGCTTGACAATACATAAGTTTCCACCAGAGGTAGCAGATCCTCCATCTGAGTGGTCAGAGACACCGCAGGGCAGGAAGCAGGAGAGCAAGCCAAGGCCAGATGCTGTGCAGCTGTACCTGAGTGAAGCTGGGTAATCCCTTCAGAGAACTGACTGATGGGGCAGTAGCTGGCGTAAGAGGTGGAGTAAGTAGCTGGAGTAAGAGGAGTGGAGGTGTAAACCCTCTGTAAAACATGATCCCTTCCTCTATAAAACAGATGCAGTAGTGATAATGCCTGCCTTGAGTGTGTGAGAGTTCAATGGGGTACTCTTTGTGGAAGAGTTCTGTAAACTACAAACACTATGCGAACATCACCACTATGACCATTACACTGAGTTTCCAGCTTATATCCTCCAGGAAAGCACGGCAGACAATTAAACAAAACACACATGTGAGCTGGGTGAGTAAGTAAGGGAAGTGAGGGAGCAAATATAGAGGGATCCCAGGCTCTTTATCCACGCTTCCTACCGATGTAAAATTAACAAATATATTTTATTCGGTCCAAGTTCCTTCTACATTCAATTAGATTTAAATGAAGTACGTGGTGGCAGAAGAGGTATTTTTAAAAACAGCTTATTTGAAACATTCATTGAAGCCTTGCCCTTCAGAGAAAAGAGCTGGGAGAAGGTTTCTTTGCCTCTGTAATGTAACCCTGCTAATGTACTTAATTTCCTTTGGCTTTTTCCAGTGTCTGACAAAATACTCAAAGAGAATCTGGGTGAGAAATCACTGAGAACTAGAAGACAGGGATCTCTCTGTCTTAGAAGCTTATAAAGCACAGAGAAAGCAGAACAAGGCAAATTACAGTCAGTCATAAACAAAGTAGGCATAGCTTGTTGACATAGTCAATAGTCACACATGATATAATGGGTTAAGTGAATTGAAGTCAAGCATGCCAACCTGGGGAGGTTTCATTTTATTACAAATTCATTTGAATTAGCACTTGCAAGATCTGATAGGCAGAGCCAGCATTGTGTGGGGCAGTGGGGCTGCAGGTGTGGTGAAGGTGACAAGAAAATTAACAGTGAAAACAAGTGTCATAAGTGCTATAAAGAGAGGTTCACAGAGGTGTTAATGGAGTGTAGAGAAGGGGTGCACATGAAATGCACCTAAGTCAGCTTGCTGGGGAAGAGAGGAAGTGCCAATGCAGTTTTCTAAAAAGATAGGTACTTCATCTAAGGCTCAATGGAGAAATTCATATCAGTTGGATGTTGTGAAACGGAGAGCACAGGTCAAGCAGAAAGAAGAGCATGGACAAAGGCCTGGAGGTGAGTGGGGGCATAGGGCATATGAGGAATTGCAAGAGAGTCACTGTTTGGGAGTAAGAGGAACATGCCTGTACACGGCAGGAAGTGAGGCTGCAGCTGCAGGACCTAGTGGGGACAGGATCCTAAGGAGCCTTCTATGTCAGATTAATGTTTTTGCATTTGATGAAGGGAAAAGGCAAGCCACAGAAGGTTTTAAACAGTGTGATGATGTGATCCCACTGATGCTTTTTAGAAGGATCTCAGCAATATTCTTAAGAAGGTATCGACTTTATGAACAAAGTTGATACATGTGGTAGCAGGGAGCTGGGTTTGGAAGTGATTGCAGCAGTCAGTCTGAGGAGAGATGATAATGACCTGTGGCAGCATAGTAGGGATACAGAGGAGGTGATGGGTTTCCCAAGAGAAACCAACATGCTGGTGATCATTTGTTTGGATGTGGAAGTCAAGGGAGGAGACAGTTGAAGTGAATTCCAAGATCCACCTCAAGTGACCAAGTGGATGGTGGTGCCATTTGGTGAAGAGAAGAAAGATTCATGGAGAAAGCAGAGCAGAATTAGAAGAATAGAAACATAGTAGGAAGAGACATCTGTTTGAAATGTTTTTTCTCTATGTACTTTTGGGACACCAGGTCCTTTTGTACTGTTTTTGCACAGGCAAGGGCTATAGTCCTCAAAGCTCTTTTTTTAAAAATTTTTATTGTTATTCAATTACAGTTGTGTGCCTTTTCTCCCCATCCTTCCACCCCACCCCAGCTGAACCCACCTCCCTCCTCCACCTCTACCCTCCCCCTTGATTTTGTCCCTGTGTCCTTTATAGTAGTTCCTGTAATCCCCTCTTCCCACTGTCCCCACCCCACTCCCCCCTGGCTTTTGTTAGATTGTTCTTAACTTCAATGTCTATGCTTATATTTTGTTTGCTTTTTTCTTCTATTGATTATGTTCCAGTTAAAGGTGAGATCATATGGTATTTGCCCCTCACCGCCTGGCTCCTCAAAGCTCTTAAGACTCTCACATGAGGTTATGCAGGCCATGCCCAGCAGCAGGGCATCTGGCCAAGGTGCTGAAATGCTCACTTAGGTGTGCCAGGGCTGCAGCTGCCTGGAGGAAGTGCCACCTCCTGCCACATATTTCCCATTTGCCTCTACAGATCTGTTCCCCACCAGGCACCCTCATCTGTCCCCTGCATGGCTGGCCTGTATGGACTGTATCCCTCAGTCCCAACTTCTGGCTGGTTCCACCAGTGGGAAGTGCTGACAGGAGATCAAAGGGAAGAGAATTTTTTTCTCTTGGCTCCCCCCAACCCCCACATGGCCATTGTCTCTTTCTCCCTTTACTGAGGGTCACAGCTCCCAGCTCCTGTAGCTACAGTTCCTGTTGGATTTTGAGTACACGACTCTCACCCCTTCCCTCTCAGGGCTAGGTGGGAATGACTTCCCACTGTTGCTAGCCCCAGGGTGAGGTGTGCCATTCCTTGTGGTCTTCCCTAAAACCTTCCCACACTTTCATAAATGGTGCCTTCCTTACACTCCCCTCAATTATCCAGTTTGCAGTTGTCATCTGTTTCCTTCCAGGACCAGGACTGATCCAGAATATTTTTCTAATTAACACAAAGCAACATCTCCATTCATTTAACCATGAACCTGCACAGCTGTGCCACATAGGGACCCTTACTTCTAACTCTTACAAAGGTGCTATATAGCAAGGGGGTCCTAGCAATTCTGAAACTTAGGCTGCCTTAAGCCATCAGGAAAGCAGGTGCCAGACTAGCTTTTCAGTCAGACCTGAAGTTTGAGTCGGAAGGTAAAGAAAGAAAACAGGCATCTGAGTGTGTCTGGGTTGCTACAATGAAGTACCACAGACCAGGTAGCTAATAAACAATAGACATTTATTTCTCACAGTTTTGAAAGCCGGAAATCCAAGATCAAGGCCCCAGCATAGTCTCATTCTGGTGAGGGCACTCTCCCTTGATCATAGCCAGCACCTTCTCACTGTGTCCTCTCATGCTGAAAGGGACTTGGGGTCTCTGGAGCGTCTTTTGTAAGGGCGCTGTTCCATTCATGAGGGATCCACCCTCATGACCAAAGCATACCCCAAAGGATCCACCTCCTAATACCATCACCCGGGCAGGGAGTTCAGCATGTGAATTTGGGGGGGACACACACATTCAGAACACAGAAGTGGGAAAGAGTAATATGCTCAGAGTCCGCAGACGGAGGGGAGAAGTGCTGTGGATTTGTCAGCATCAGTGTCAACACGCATCCATGAAGCCTTCCACAGAACTGAGAATTGAGACTTGGGGATTGCTTGGTGTGAGTAGAATGGCATATGCCAACCCCCACTCTGCCGGGATTGACTTCTCCCTTTCTTTAAGCCTCTCCCTCTCCTATCCAAGCACCCTCTTCCCCAACCTCAGCCAAATAAAAACTACTCCTAATTTTCTATAATTTAATCCTGAAATCAGATGCCAAAGATCTTCCTTAAACTCCCTGGTTTAACTAGATATTGTAAAACCTATTGATCTTCACTCACCCATGCTATAGAGCAGTGGTTTTCAACCAATGTTAAGGGGCTCTGGCATCTCAAATTCATCACTTGAATTTCTGGAATCACTATTCCAGGAAATTATACAGCTTCCAAGTAGCACATATGAAATTAGCCTAAAATAAATCATTGTACTTTGATGTCCTGGGGAAATCCGAAGTATCAAGGCTCTCTCACCAGAGCAGTAAATTGACAAGAGATCAAAGCTTGCTCTGGTTTGCCTGCCTTCCCCAGGGGTTCCCAAATTCCCGAGGACCAGCAGTGAACAAAGGGCCTTACACAGCCTTAGAGAGCTATTTAGCCCTCTAATTTACATATGTTTTTCTACTCCTAGTTCTTGGTCTTTGTACTGAAGTATAGGATCTCCCACAACCTCTTCCTCTGCCCTCCCCACAAACCAGATTGAATGAGAGAGAGAAAGAGTTCAAAACTTGAATTAAAATCTGCTTTCCAAAATCTTCTGGTTTTGCTTTTTACTTTCTTTCCTTCCATTTTTCTTTTCCTTCTGTTCATTCTGCCCCTTTTATTTATTGTTTCTCAATTATTCATTTATTACATCGTATCTGAGGTCTGAAATTAAGCTAGCTAGTACCCCTCCCCTTTAGGATTTAGACTTAAATCTGGGAGTGCCTGGATGATTTGTGGGGTGGGCCTACCTGAGGGACAGGAGCCTCTGAGGAAGGTGTGGTGAAGGTGACAAGAAAATTAACAGTGAAAACAAGTGTCATAAGTGCTATAATCCCACAGGGAGAGGAAGTGGAGGACACCTACTAGGTTCAACTGGGATGGCCCAGGATTGGGGTGGGATTTGGGGGTCATCCTGGTGGGATTTTAGAAACAGCAGAGTGCCAGTCACTCAAATGTCTTCAGGCCTAGCACCAAGGACTTGTGCTGAGTCCTAAGTTGAAGGTGTTGGAACAAAAGGGAAAATATAAACTAAAATAGCTCCTCACTCAAATGTTGCTAGGTTACAGGAAGCGGCAGCAACAGCAGCAGCTTGGGACCAGGCAAATGTCATGTCCTTGACCCTGGGCAGGCACAGCTTTGGCATGAACAGTGGTGGCACCAACATGGAGGCAAGGCCTCAAAAGGCCACTTTTGGTGACAGCAGCAATGGAGACTGCAGCCCAGTAAGCACCAGCAGGTGCCATGTGTAACAGCAGGGCCGAGGTGCTCTGATTCTGTAGCATAATCACCAAAGATTACCAGACTTTGAGGGATAAACTAATGTGAGGATGGAAAGTTGGGGCATCCACATAGTGATTTGGGTAAATCCAGAAAACACTGCTTTATGTCCTGTATTAATTAAGATCCTGTTTCACTCCAGATAGCTGAGTTTGGGGACATGGGTTGTTACATATTCTTTAATTCCAACTTAGTTTCAAAAAAGATTTCCAGAAGTTTTACATGAAAACCTCAGCTAACAAAGGGCCACTCTTTTAAAAAGAAAAGAACCAGTCAAGAAATAAAGAGTGGAAGGAAGGAAAGGAAGGAGACATTGCTAGAAAGCTTAGACATAACTAGAAAGCTTTTTAAAGCAAATGTCTGTGGATTTGAAACCCCTATCTTTTGGGGGCTGACTTCCTGAGGATGCAAACTCTATACTAATCAAGATCCGAAAAAGAAGAATTGCAGTTATTTAGGTGAAGCTGTCATTTCCCCCCCCAAATGTATTACTGTGACCAAACAAAAGTTGTATAAAGTGCTACCTGGAGTCACTGGGTTTAGCTTGAGTAGATTGATAGAACATTCTGATTATTACCTCTCTGCCCAGTGCCATAAACAGCTCTGAAATGCAGCAGATGGGTGCCAAGCTGAGGGTCAGACAAATGGCCAAGGAACCTGGAAGGGCCCCATATTTGTGACCTGTGCTTTATATCCACATCTCCTTTCACTCTCACAGTGATGCAGGGAGGTGGGAAAGCAGGTACAATTATGTCCACTGTGTAGGTGAAGAAACCACAAAGCAAAGGGGACTGTGACCTGTCTCAGGTCACACTTAGATACAGCGCCGGCATCTGACCACAGGTCTCCAATTCTGTATCCTGGCTGTATAGGCCCCTGACTGACTGTAGGTCTGGGATAGTAATTCCCCTGGATTTTTTAATAAGCACTCCAGAAGATTCGGATGCTCAGCCGGTTTTTTGAAATGTACTCCCATAAACCATCTGTCTTAGCCAGAAGTCTCAATTGGTGAATCATCTCAGGTTAAACAGTGACAATAACATAGGAATCTAATTGCTAAATGTGATTGGAAGATCAGAAGACATGTCTCTAAACAAGGAGCATACAGCATGCTGGCAAACAGAGGTGGGTATCAAAGAGGTGGGTAGCATTTCTTTTTACTTACTCCCTTTATATATTTTAATATGCCCAAAGTAAAATCATTCCTACAGGCAGCACAAAGGAGGGACTGGCACTAGATGGATCCCACATGGATCCCACTGACAACTGCAATCAGAATTTGAATGTCCAGAGTATGCAGAGCAGACAGGGCCCATGTCTGTCTGGAAGGGACACATACATTATACTGTATTCCTCTCATCAGGAAGGGTCAATAAAAATGCCAACTGACCTGCAGTCCCCTTTGGCACTTTAGAAATTCAAAGTTACTGTAATCAAACCTCTCCAAGATTTTCTAAGGTCCCAGAGTATTATACAAAGTTAGAATTAGAAGTGTTCCCAAGGTTGTGGAGGAGAAGGCAATGAGGGAAACAGGAAACAAGAGAGCTTTGATTATAGGAGAGACAGTAGCAAATCTATGAGGGCAGAAATGAGCTTATGCCTTTGAGAATATGAGGAAAGCCCTGCTAGGGAAAAGAGAAGAAATAACATTTAGTAAGCACCTCATATGGGCTTAATTCTGTGTTTTCATGTGTACCTTGTCTCATCTTATTCTCAAATAGCTCTGTAGTTAGATATTTTGGTTCTGTTTTACAGGTAAGAATACCGAGGCTTAGACAGGGCAGGTCATTTATCCGATGTGACCCACACAGTAAGAAAGAACTTCTTTCTTACTAGGACTTGAAATCGGGACTGTAAGGACACAAAGTTTATGTCCACCCTATTGTATACACATGCATGTATACTTATATGTAATGTAGCAAATGCAGCATCTAGTAAGTTCCAGGCTCAGTCCTAAGTGATGGACAACTATTAACTCATTTGCTACTCACAATGACCCTAGGAAATAACTGCCCTCTTATTTCCAGTCCACA
The DNA here is from genome assembly GCF_022682495.2 of Desmodus rotundus. NCBI lineage: Eukaryota > Metazoa > Chordata > Mammalia > Chiroptera > Phyllostomidae > Desmodus > Desmodus rotundus. Next base: position 48,266,588 of record NC_071392.1, on the reverse strand, counting down.
AATTACATAATTGAAGGAAAGAGAGATTATGTAGCTTCTGAAGATCCCATATCTGGTGGCAGAGCTGGCTGCCTGCCTAAGAGCCCATTTTTTCATTGACTTGGTAGTGTGGCTACAGAATGGAAGTGCATTTGCTGAGCACTTACTCTGCACCAGGCACTGTTGGTACTGTTTGGGGTACCTTAAATATATTTACTTGTTCTTCTCCTATGGTTGGTGAGTCTGGATATTGAAGACCTGTAAGGCCATGTAGCATGGTGACTAAATTATAAGTGTGGACTCTGGAGTCAGTCCCTGTCATTTACTTCTAAATTACTTTGGGTAAACCACTTAAACACTCAGTGGCTATTTCTTCATCTTCAAAGTGAGAGTCATAATTGTTTCTGCTTGTAGATTTGTGGTAAAGATTAATTAATATGCATAAAGTGTGTCGCATGTGTTTGGCAAATAAAAAGTGCTGGAGGATTTTTTAAAGGCGAGCAAGGACCTTGCACCTAATACAAAGGGTTGCGAAATCCTGCAGCTGGCCTTACAAGGGCAGCATCTACACTGTACTGTGGCCTTGACCTACATCTCCTGCAGGGTCACTACCAGTTCCACTGCTTGTGAGTGCTGCCCTTTGTCAGGTCATGCTTCACCAGGGCACTGGCTGATTACTGCTATTTACAGCTAGAGAGATGGGTTGGCTCTAACCCAAGAAATAAGCTGAAAAGGAAAAACTAGGAGTGACTAAGAGGCTGCAGGATGCCAAAAGGAAATTTGTTGACCCAAGACCAGAGAGCTTATCCTTGACATGTAGTTTAATCTCTTCATCGTTGAAACTGAGACTTGGCTGCCTAGCAATTACTCAGCATTTCAAATCTATATGATATGGCAAGAAATAATGACTCTGAGGGACCAAGACGACTGTTTAGCCTCAAGATCAAGGATAATGTTTGAGGGATCCTCCCTGGCAACTAGGAGGAAGGAGGCCAAGGGAAGCAAGGCTGATAAGCAGCAGCCTGATGTACCATGGCTGTAACCAGGCTGAGTGCTCACTCTTCCAACCTCTCCCCCCATGCTGGTCATACTGGAAACTTTGAGGCCCTGGGGGTTCACCTGGTAGGATCAGAAAGTGTGGGTTAGATGCAGAAAAAACATTTGATAAAATACAGCACCCATTTATGATAAAAACACTCAAAATGCTCAACAAAGTAGAAATAGAGAGATCACAACTCAACATCATTATGTACATGTGTATATATGTATGAAACATATATATGTGTATATATGTATGAAACATACATATATATATGAAAAACCTACAGCTAACTTACAAAAAAAAAAACCTTATAGCTAAGTTCTTAGCAACACAGGCCTACCTAAAAAAATAGAAAAATTCCAAATAAACAACCTAATCATACACCTACAAGAACTAGAGAAAGAACAAAAAACAAAGCCTAGAGTGAACAGAAGGAAGGAAATAATGAAGATCAGAGCACAACTAAATAACACAGAGACTAAAAGAACACTTTGAAGGATCAATAAATCCAGGGGCTTGTTCTTTGAAAGATAAAGCAAACGGATAAACCTTTAACCAGACTCATTGAGAAAAAAAAGGGAGAGGACCCAAATAATTAACATCAGAAATGAAAGAAGAGAAACTACAACTGATACCACAGAAATACAAAGGATTATAAGAAATTACCACAAACAACTATATGCCAAGAAATTTGAAAACCTGGGTGAACTGGACAAATTTCTAGAAACATATACTCCTTGAAAACTGAATCAAGAAAAAGTAGAAAGCCTGAATGGATCAATAGCAACTAGTGAAATTGAAGCAGTAATAAAAAACTCCTGGTACACAAAAGCCCTGCACTGGATGGCTTCAAAGGAGAATTTTACAGAACATTTAGGGAAGAGCTAACCCTGATCCTTCTCAAACTGTTTCAAAAAATTCAAGAAGAGGGAAGACTCCCAAACTTTTTTTAGGCCAGCATCATCCTAATTCTAAAACCAGATAAAGACACAACAAAGAAAGAAAACTACAGGACACTATCGCTGATGAACATAAATGCTAAAATCCTCAACAAAATACTGGAAAACTAGATCCAGCAATACATTAAAAAGATCATACACCATGATCAAGTGGGATGGATCCCAGGGATGCAAGGATGGTATAATATTTGCAAATCACTAAATGTAATACATCACATAAACAACAGCAAAGACAAAAATCACATGATCATATCAATAGATGCTGAAAAACATTTGAAAAAGTATACCACCTATTTATGACAAAAACACTCAGCAAAGTGGGAGTAGAGGGAGCATACCTCAACATAATGAATACCATATATAAGAAACCTACAGCCAATATCATACCCAATTGGCAAAAAAGAAAAGCTTTCTCCCTAAGACCAGGAACAAGACAAGGATGTCCATTTTCACCACTTCCATTCAACATAACATTGGAAGTACTAGCCACAGTGGTCAGACAAGAAAAAGAAATAAAATATATCCAAATTGGGAAAAAGGAAATAAAAATGTCAATTGCAGGTGACATGATAGTGTACACAGAAAATCCTATAGGCTCCACCAAAAACCTACTCAACCTAATATGTAAATTTGGCAAACAATGGGATCACAAGTCAATATTCAAAAATTGAAAGTATTTTTGTACATTAACAATGAAACATTAGAAACAGAAATTAGGGGAAAAAACCCTACTTACTATAGCAACAAGAAGAATAAAGTACCTAGGAATAAACTTAACCAAGGAGGTTAAAGACCTGTACTCAGAATACTACACAACACTGAAAAAAGAAATTAAGGAAGACATAAATAAATGGAAGCATGTACCATGTTCATGTATTGGAAGAATAAATCATTAAAATGTCCATAGTACCCAAAGCAATTTATAAATTCAACACAACCCCTATTAAAATACCAATGACATACTACTCAGATATAGAACAAACATTTCAAAAATTTATATGGAACCATAAATGACCCTGAATAGACACACCAATTTTGAGAAAGAAGAACAAAGTGGGAGGAGTCACAATACATGACATCAAACTTTATTACAAGGCCACTGTAATTAAAACAGTCTGGTACTGGCATAAGAACAGATACATAGACCAGTGGAACAGAATACAGAGCCCAGAAGTAAACCCAAATCTCTATGGTCAATTAATATTTGACAAAGGGGACAGAAGCATAAAATGGACAAGAAAGCTTCTTCAATAAATGGTGTTGGGAGACCTGGACATGAACATGCAAAAAAATGAAACTAGACCACCAACTTACACCATACTCCAAAATAAACTCAATATGGATAAAAGACTTAAATATAAGTCATGACACCACAAAAGTCCTAGAGGAAAACATAGGTAGGAAAATCTAAGATATCCCATGCAGTAGTTTTTCACCAATATGTCCCCTAGGGCAAAGGATATAAAGGAAAGAATAAACAAAGGGGACTACATCAAATTAAACAGTATGGGAGAACATATTTGCCAATGATACCTTGGACAAGGGCTTGATCTCCTAAATATACAAAGAACTCACACAACTCCACTCCAGGAAGACAAACAATCCAATTAAAAACTGGGCAAAGGACCTAAACAGACACTTCTCCAAGGAGGACATACAGAGCACCCACAGACATATGAAAGGATGCTCAATATCACTAACCATCAGAGAAATGCAAATTAAAACAATCAGATACCACTTCACCCTAGTCAGAATGACCATCATTAACAAATCAACAAACAACATGGGCTGCTAAGGTTGTGGTGAAGAGGGAACCCTAGCACGCTGTTTGTGGGAATGCAGACTAATGAAGCCATTGTGGAAAACAGTATGGAATTTCCTCAAAAAACTAAAAATGGAACTGCCTTTTGACCCAGTGATTCCCTGCTGGGATTATACTCTAAGAATACTGAAACACCAACTCAAAACAATCTATACACCCCAATGTTCATAGCAGCATTATTTACAATAGCCAAGTGCTGGAAGCAGCCTAAGTGCCCATCAGTAAATGAGTGGATCAATAAACGGTGGCATGTTTACACAATGGAATACTATGCAGCAGAAAGAAAGAAGGAACTTCTACCCTTCATGACAGCATGGCTGGAACTGGAGAGTATTATGCTAAGAAATGATCCAGGCAGTGAAAGACAAATACCATATAATCTCACCTGTAAGTGGAACCCCCCCTCCAAAAAAAGAGAGCAAAATATGGAGACATGGAAAGAAAGAACAAACTGACAGTGACAAGAGGGGATGGGAGATGGGGACACCAGAGGAAAGAAGAGGAAGGTTCAAGTTAAGGAACTTGTATAAAAGACCCATGGACATGGACAACAGGGTAGGTATTGACTGAGGGAGCAGAGGGGTGCATGGGGCAGGGGAGAGCAATGGGGGGAAATTGGGACAAGTGTAATTGAACAACAATTTAAAAAATCTAAAATTGTTTCCCTTAAGATCAGGAATAAGACAGAAGTCTGCTTACATCACTCTTATTAAACATAGTACTAGAAGTCCTAGACACAGCAATCAGACAAGAAAAAGAAATAAAAGGCAACCAAGTTGAAAAGGAGTAAGTAAAACTGTCATTTTTTTTGCAAATGACATGGTAGCATACATAGAAAACCCTAAAGACTCTACAAAATACTACTAGATCTAATAAATGAATTTGGCAAAGAAAAAGAATACAAAATTAATATCCAGAAATTGTTGGTATTTTAATACAGCAATAATGAGCTATCAGAAACTAAGGAAACAATCTCATTTACTATTGCAAAAAGTTAATAAATAAAAAATCATATACTTAGGAATAAATTTAACCAACGACATAAAAGACCTTTACTTGGAAAATTGTAGCACATTGAAGAAGAAATGGAGGAAGATACAAACAAGTGAAAGCACATACCATGTTCATGGATTGGAAAAATTATCATCATTAAAATGTCTGTACTACCCTAAGCAATCTATAGATTCAATGCAATTTCTATTAAAATATTAATGGCATATTTAACAGATCTAGAACAAATATTCCAAAAATTTATATGGAACCAAAAGAGACCCCAAATAGCCTCAGCAATCTTGAGAAATAACAAAGTTGTAGGTATCACAATGCCAGATATCAAACTATACTACAAAGCCATTATAATCAAAACAGCCTGGTACTAGCAAAAGAACAGGCATATAGATCAAGGGAACAGAACAGAGAGCCCAGAAATCAACCCAAGCCTTTGTGGACAATTAAAAGTTGACAAAGGAGGCAAGAGCATATAATGAAGTAAAGACAGCAGCTTCAATAAATGGTGTTGGGAAAATTGGACATGTACATGTGTAAAAATGAAAGTACACCAGAAAATTATACCATACACAAGAATAAACTCAAAATGGATAAAAGACTTAAATGTAAGTCAAAAAATCATAAAAATCCTAGAAGAAAACATAGGCAATAAAATTTCAGACATCCCTCATGGCAATATTTTTACCAATATGTCTCTTAGGGCAAGGGAAACAAAGGAAAAAATAAGCAAATGGGACTACATCAAATTAAAAAGCTTCTGCACAGCCTAAGAAACCATCAACAAAATGAAAAGGGAACCCACTATATGGAAGAATATATTCACCAACAATATCTAATAAGGGGTTAATTTCCAAAATATAAAAAGAAGTTATACAACTCAACACCAGGAAGACAAACAATCCAATTAAAGAAATGGGCAAAGGACCTGAATGGACACTTCTCCAAAAAGGACATACAGGTAGTCAATAGACATATGAAAAAATGCTCTACATCACTATCATAAGAGAGATGCAAATTAAGATCACAATGAGATATTACCTCATACTTGCCAGAATGGCTACCATCAATAAATCAACAAAGGCTGGCAAGGATGTAGAGAAAAGGGAATCCTAGTGCACTGTTGGTGGTAATAGAGACTGGTGCAGCCACTGTGGAAAACAATATGGAGTTCCTCAAAAAAAAACTAAAAATGGAACTGCCTTTTGACCCAGCAATCCCACTTCTGGGAATATATCCTAAGAATCCTGAAACACTAATCAGAAAGAATAAATGCACCCCTATGATCATGGCAGTGTGATTTACAATAGCCAAGATCTGGAAAGAGCCCAAGTGCCCATCAGTAGAGGAGTGGATAGAAAAACTGTGGTACATTTACACAATGGAATACTACCCAGCTCTGAAAATGAAGGAACTTTTACCCTTTGCAACAGCACGGATCAACCTGGAGAATATTATGCTGAGTAAAATAAGCCAGTCAGGAAAAGACAAATGCCATAGATCTCACTTATGTGTACAATTTAATGAGCAAAATAAACTGGTGAACAAAATAGAAGCAGAGGCATAGATACATGGAATAAACTGATCGGTGTCAGAGGGGAGGGTCTGGATAAAAGAAGGTGAAGAGATTAGCCAAAGAGCATATGTGTATAACTCATAGGCATAGACAACAGTGTAGTGAAGGCCACGGTGGGGGAGTGCAGCCCTGGGTGGAGTTGGGCAAAGACAGGGAAAATAGGGAACATCTGTAATCATGGCAACAATAAAAATTAAAATTAAGAAAAAGAATGAAAGTGTGGGCAGAGATTTTCATGTTAGCTGGGTCCTCAGCACCAGGAGGAATGGCTACTTAGTTCTGAATAAATGCCAAAGAACAAGGCTGAAGCCGCTCAGTTATCACGTTCATCTCCATCTTCAATGTTCCTCTTTGTTTCCCTTGTACTTCCCATTGTACTTGCTGAGCTTTTGCAGACATTATATCCTTTACTGATGAACATTATTCTCTGTATTTTATGGATGAAGGAACTGTGGCCCAAAGATGCTGCATAAATTGCCCTGGACGCACAGCAAGGAAACAGGTCCAGGAGAGCCATGGCATGTAGGAGCTTTTCTGTTTTATCTTTATCATAGAGCAAAGCAGCACCATTGACAGGTTTTAAACATGGGCAGGGCAAAATCAGACTTGCATTTTGAACAGGACACTCTGGCTGCTGAGTGGAGAATGAATTAAGTGAAGAGAGATGAGTTTTGAGTCAAATGCAGTGGTCCAGGTGAGAGAAGATGGTAAACTCAGGTGATGGGATGAAGTGAATGGATTCCAGAGGTATTTGAAAGAAAAGGGCTTGCTTGCATGCCAGGGGACCCTGAAAAATAAGTGTACCTTCTTTTCGTCAAGTTTTCTAGAGAAGAAGCAGTCAAGACAAAGTAAAATAATCTCAGATTCTGTCCTGGCAAAAGAGTATACCTTGAAGTTCCCCAAGAATTATTAGAAAAGGCTTGCTGCTTTATTTGCAAACTTTTCAGAAATGTAGGTTTAGGCAGTGAGCAACTAAAAACTATTGCACAACTTGAAGCCCTTGGAGAGGAATTAGGATGGAAGATCTAAGAGTCTCAACAGCTTCCAGATCTCTTCCTTGTCCAACATTCTTGGTGCAGATCACCAAAGCCTCCACCACAGAAGCCACGTCTCACTAAGGAAAATGCAAACTCCTCCTCCAGTTCTGAAGGTCAGTATTTTTAATCTGTTCTATCTCCAGTATTTTACCATAACCCACATCAAAGTAAATGGAAGTGGCAATAATAGATTTATGATAAAAGAGTAAGAAAGCTAAATGTAGAGCTTGGCTGAAGGTCCAGGGAATGAATCTGACAACCAGTTGGTACCAGACGTTGAAGTGTGTAAACAGGAAACTTCTTGGAAAGCAAGGAGAAAGATGCAGAGTAACTGAGTGAAATAAGCCCTAATTATAGAGATTTCCACTGAGAAACTAGAAGAACCACAGATGGAGAAGTGGGTATGACCCCAGGCATTTTATGGGTAAAAGCTGAGTTTGAAAAGAATGACTCCTAAATATTCATAGATAAATCAGACTCCAAGACAGGAGCTGGGGCCTCTTTGTTGCTCTCTTTGGCTGAATGAATGAATGAATGAATGCAGCTACTAGACCGCCAGTGGATGACTGGTTCATCCACTTGCATTGTTCAGCTACTTTATTTGGCCCCTGCCTCAGGACATGGCTGCATCTGTTTGCTAGTCTGGAATTCTGCTCCCACAGGTCTTCACGTACTGAATTCTTTAATGAGCCTACCAGAAACTCTCTAGCACATCACTTCATTTTCCCTGAAGCACTTAACATTATTTGACATTTTTTCTTATTTGTGTGTATACTTATCTATCATTAATTAGCCTCAAGTCCCTGATATCAAAAAATTTATGTTTATGCAAAGCAAAGTCCTTGGAACTATAACAGGGCCCAGCCTAATACCCACTCAGTGTTGTTGAGTGAAGGTTATAAGCTGATAAATTAGGAAGCTGAAGCTTTGTAAATATGCAAAAGCCACCAGTTACAAGATGGGAAATTCAGGCAAATAGTTCATTTAATGTTTATGGTGTGAACCAACAGGTTAAATGGAAGTTTAAAATATTTTGTTGGGAGGAGAACCAAGATGGCGGTGTAGGTAGACATACTGCGCCTCCTCGCACAACCAGAACTGACAGAAAATTGAACGGCAAGGAAGTCCAACACCAAGGAAATAAAAAATAAAACATTCATCCAGACCGGTAGGAGGGGCGGAGACAGGCAGTCAGTGGAGAGGACTCGCGTTGCTGAGACTGGCAGAGTGTGGGACAAGCAGGGCAGGCAGTCTGACCACTAGCAGACCCTGTGGCCCCACATTTGCACAGATAAACCAAGAGGGCCGGACTCAGAGTGGCGGAGAATGGGGCAGGTAGAGCGGCCGGTAGCACCCCGTGGCCCCACACTCGTGCACAGATAAACCGGGATGAACGGCAGGGAGCAAAGCAGACCACGTAACCCAGGGCTCCAGCTCGGGGAAATAAAGCCTCAAACCTCTGATTGAAAGCACCTGTGGGGGTTGGGGCGGCAGCAGGACAGACTCCCAGCCTCACAGGTGAGGTCGTTAGAGAGACCCACAGGGGCCTAGAGTGTGCATAAGCCCACCCACTCGGGAACCAACACCAGAGGGGCCCAGTTTGATTGTGGGTAGCCAAGGGAGTGGCTGAAATCTGGTGGAGAGTGGAGCGGGTTCCATTGCTCCCTCTGGGCCCCTCCCCCACATACAGCATCACAGCACAGCAACCAGCGTTACCCCACCCAGGTGCACACCTAAGGCTCCGCCCCTTTAAGTAACAGACATGCCAAGACAAAAAGAAAAAAAATGGCCCAAATGACAGAACACTTCAAAGCTCCAGAAAAAATACAACTAAGCGAGGAACAGATAGCCAACCTATCAGATGCACAGTTCAAAACACTGGTTATCAAGACGCTCACAGAATTGGTTGAATTTGTTCAAAAACCAGATGAAAAAATGAAGCTTATGCTAAGAGAAACAAAGGAAAATGTACAGGGAACCAATAGTGATGCGAAGGAAACTGGGACTCAAGTCAATGGTGTGGACCAGAAGGAAGAAAGAAACATCCAACCAGAAAAGAAGGAAGAAACAAGAATTTGGAAAAATGAGGAGAGGCTTAGGAACCTCCAGGACATCTGGAAACGTTCCAACATCCTAATTATAGGGGTGCCAGAAGGAGAAGAGGAAGAACAAAAAATTGAAAACTTATTTGAACAAATAATGAAGGAGAACTTCCCCAGTGTGGCAAAGGAAATAGACTTCCAGGAAGTCCAGGAAGCTCAGAGAGTCCCAAAGAAGCTGGACCCAAGGAGGAACACACCAAGGCACATCATAATGACATTACCCAAGATTAAACAGAAGAAGACAATCTTAGAAGCAGCAAGAGAAAAGGAGACAGTTACCTACAAAGGAGTGCCCATAAGACTGTCAGCTGATTTCTCCAAAGGGACCTTACAGGCAAGAAGGGGCTGGCAAGATGTATTCCAAGTCATGAAAGGCAAGGACCTACATCCAAGATTACTGTATCCAGCAAAGCTATCATTTAGAATGGAAGGGCAGAGAAAGTGCTTCTCAGATAAGGTCAAGTTAAAGGAGTTCATCATCACCAAGCCCTTATTATATGAAATGTTAAAGGGATTTATCTAAGAAAAAGAAGATAAAAAATATGAACAGTAAAAATGACAGCAAACTCAGTTATTAACAACCACACCTAAAACAAAAACAAGAGCAAACTAGGCAAACAACTAGAACAGGAACAGAACCATAGAGATGGAGATCACATGGAGGGTTGTCAATAGGGGAGTGGGAGGGGGGAGGGGGGGAAAGGTACAGAGAATAAGTAGCATAAATGATAGGTGGAAAATAGACAGGGGGAGGGTAAGAATAGTGCAGGAAATGTAGAAGCCAAAGAACTTATAAGTATGACCCATGGACGTGAACTATAGGGGGGGAATGTGGGAGGGAGGGGGTGGGCAGGATGGAGTGAAGTGAGGGGGGGGAATGGGACAACTGTAATAGCATAATCAATAAATATATTAAAAATTTTTTGTTGGTTAATTATTCTAGAATGTCTCCAGAACTGAAGCATGTGCATATTTATAAAACAAAAATAAGACATAATACATTAATGTCAATAAAGCAATGTGCACATAAATTCACTAAAACAATAAGCAGTATTAGAGCATTTTCTCAGTAATATCATTGCAAAAATATAGCTCTAATATGTGTTTATCCAGAAGTTTGAAATAAAGCAATAAAAAATGTGTTACTTCATGTTTTGAAAGGTAAATATCTGCTTCTTCCAGGTTTTTCTAAGTTTACAAACAACCACTTGAAGTTATAACAGCCTGAATAATTTAAGTATAGCAGTTTTTAAGAACAATCATTGAAAGATGTCAGAGTTATAGTTGAGATTCAGACCTAGCCTCCTAGAAAAGAAAACCACAGTAGGAGAAGAGGTCCAGTTGGTCACAGGTAACAAACCAAACAACTATTGCTTAGGAATAGAATAGGCACCAGGGTATCCAGGTCCTTTTCCTTTCACGGGCTAATGTTCAACTCCAGAGATGAAGACACTCCTGAGATTTCAAGATGCAGATTACTGCAGCCAGTGTGAGCTTAGCTTCCTCTAAAGCATCCTCAGCAGAGGCATATTTTTATTATTATTATTATCATCATCGTCATCATCATTGTCATCATTGATTTTAGAGATAGAGGGGAAGGGGTATAGAGAGAGAAAGAGAGAAACATCGATTTGTTGTTCCACTTATTTATACATTCATTGGTTGATTCTTGAACATACCCTGACAGGGTATAAAACCCACAAACTTGGTATATTGGGACAACTGAGCTACCCAGCCAAAGCCAGCAAAAGCATTTTAAATACTGTTTGGTCAAGATGCTGAGGGAACTGACAGATGCTTTGTGCTGGTCAGGTTGTGATTCAGCCAAGAATGACTCATCTGAAGAGCCCAGCAAACATAAATAGCTCAGTAAATCCCTACCTCTCAACCTCTGTGACTGTGTGCAAGGCTTCTGAGCTATTGCACACAAAGTACATCTGGTTAGAGTGTCTGAATGGAATTTCAGTCTGCTAATGTGTTTTCTAAATTTCTCATGAGCAATTTGCTCTTACCCAGAGGCTAGTCAGTGTAACACTGGAAATCAAAGAGACACAAGCTCATGTCTTATGGCTCTCTCAATGTTTTGTTGCTTCTCCCTCTTCATGCCACTCTATGTACTGAAAGAAAAAAAGAAGGAAGGGGTAGGTAAGTTTGCATCTTGCTGCCTGGTTCTGAGCTAAAGAAAGGAGCTTTTTCTTGCAAATGGCAGAAGGTCTAGAAAATCCTGGGGTCTTTGAATGAGAAAGTAACATGCTTGGTCTTCATGCCACATTGGAGCAGACAGTATCTGCCAAGATGATCCATCTTTGGCTTTATCCATCCTTGGGGTTATTCCAAGTTTATCCACCCCATTGAATGTGGCCCCAATGTAGAGCAGTGATGATCAGAGCTATCTGACCCTCTATTAACCCTAGGATCCTAGATTTCCTATTTACCTGTGGAACACCCCTTCACCTTCTCTCTACTTGGGGTATCTGACTTGACAGATGAGTCTTATATACTGTCAGGGATAACTTGTCTGAATATTTAGATTCAGATCTCTCAAGTTCAAGATCCTTCTAGTTCACATCTTTGATCTTTCAAAATATTATTTTGCTAAGCTGTCTCTGCTATATTGGAAGATTTATAAGGATAAACTCATTTCCTTTATTTACACCAACATATAGACTAATACAACTACTTTCCTACTTTATAATCTTCCCAAACAGCCATATCTCTGAGTGTAGGGAACTCACCAGGTGTCATGGATAGGTAGGATTAAGCAAATGTAGATTTCAACTCCTAGGATCTCTCCCTATCATATCTAATGTTTACGGGACTGAAACTGGAATCAAAGATCATTAATTAACTTTTTTTTTTGCCTGAAGGTACTACCTAATCCCCACAGTTCCAAAACTATAGTTTTACTGGCTTAAAGTAACAGGGAAAGAAATTCAGGGCTGACAGAACAGCTAGAAATTTGGGGGAGAGAAATCTGGAAAGGATGAACCACAGAAATGGTGAGACCACAAATCTGAGTGTAAATTCTGCCCAAGTCCTTAGTGACTGCTAAACCAAAAAATTTTAAGGCAGAACTGCACTGCATGAATTTATTAATTTGTTGCTTTTTCCTATATAACAATACAACCTACTACCTCATATTTAAGTTACCTGGCCCTGGCCCATCCCACAACTATGTTAATTTATAACCCCCCCCCCCCACCAACCCAGAAAGTGATTCTGGAGTTCAAGAAGGACTAACTGTGGAGGGTGTCCTGGGTGGGGGCAAATCACCACAGAAATCTATAGGTAGAGTTACATAATACTTGATGTTGGACAGGATGTGATATGTGAAAAAAATACGAGAATGAGATATGGAAGAGTTATGAAAAAAATGTCTTGCATATTTGTAGAGCATTCCAGAGACCAGGATTTTACTATAAGTTTTTCTTTGAACTATTAACAGATAATAGGTAAAGAACAGTAACAGACCCTCAATAAACTTCAAGCCTTTTCACTAAGTGTGGCATGAGAAAAAAATCTTTCTAATTACTTAATTGAGTAAATTACTTTAAAATCTTACTTCTGGAAGCATATAAGTTTGGGGTCTACTGGCCATTTACTGTGTAATTTGAAAGTGATTCTTTCAATCTCTGGACCAACTCTTTCATTCTAGGCTGAGGATTTCTCTTATAAAACAAATAAAAGATCAAGTTTTTAATTTATGTTTTATATTAATAGGGATTTTCCTATCCTGATTTTGTCCAATGCAGGATCCACTTTGACAACTAGGATTAATAATCTTAAACTTCTGGGGAAAAAAATCAATCACTTAAAAAATACTGACTCTGTAAAAACCACCAAAAACAGGGGAACAAAGTCACACAAATGCTAGTAAACATTTCAAAATTCTTGGCCTTGCAAAAAAAAAAAAACAAACACAAAGAAATGCATATCAATGAGTCTTTTCCTATTAAATTAGCAAATATTTTTAAAACCATAATATTCAGTCTTCCAGCCAAGATGGAGACGTAGATAGACACACTGTGCCTCCTTGAACAGCCAAAAGAAGGACAACAACAAATTTAAAAACAGAAAATAACCAGAAATTACAGAAAATTGAACTGTGTGGAAGTCTGACAATCAAGGAGCTAAAGAAGAAACACTCATCCATACCAGTAGGAGAGGCAAAAATAGGCAGCTAGGTGGAGAGATTAGCAGCAAGGCGGTGGCTGGCGGAGGAGGCAGTCCAATATTTGAGTGCAGATAAACTGGGAGGAACAACTGGAGAGCAAGTCAGATCGAACAACCCAGGGTTCCAGGGCAGTTCCAATAAAACCTCAAAACCTCTGACCAAAAAAACCTGTGAGGGTTGAGGTGGCAGGGGAAACTCTCAGCCTCACAGGAGTGTTTATTAGAAAGAACACTCCATGGGCTCCAAGAACATACACAAAATCACCCACCAGGGAATCAGCACCAGAAGGGTCCAATTTGCTTGTGGGTGGTGGTGGGAGTGACTGAAAGCCAGCCGAGAGCTGAGCAAGCAGCATTGTTCCCTCTCAGACCCCACCCCCACATACAGAGTGACAATGCCTCATCATGGTTTCACCCGCCCTGTCAAATACCTAAGGCTCTGCCCCTTACGATGTATGAGGTGTGTTGAGATGAAAAAATATGGTCCAGATGAAAGAACAGATCAAAGCTACAGAAAAAAAAAAGATACAACTAAGCAATGAAGAGATAGCCACCCTATCAGATGCACAATTCAAAACACTGGTAATCAGGATGCTCACAGAAATGATTGAGTATGGTCACAAAATAGAGGGAGAAGTGAAGGTTATAAAAACTGAAATAAAGGAAATTCTACAGGGAACCAACAGTGAAGGGAAGAAAACCAGACTCAAATCAACGGTTTGGAGCAGAAGGAAAAAATAAACAGTCAACCAGAAAAGAATGAAGAAACAAGAATTCTTAAAAATGAGGAGATGCTTAGGAACCTCTGAGACAACTTTAAATCTTCCAACATCGGGATCATAGGGATGCCAGAAGCAGAAGGGGAAGAGCAAGAAATTGAAAACTTATTTGAACAAATAATGAAGGAAAACTTCCCCAATCTGGTGAAGGAAATAGACTTCCAGGAAGTCCAGGAAGGACAGAGAGTCCCAAAGAAGTTGGACCCAAGGAAGCACACATCAAGGCACATCATAATTACATCACCCAAGATTAAAGATAAGGAGAGAATCTTAAAAGCAGCAAGAGAAAAGGAGACAGTTACCTTCAAGGGAGTGCCCATAAGACTATCAGTTGATTTCTCAACAGAAACCTTACAGGCAAGAAGGGGCTGGAAAGAAGTGTTCAAAATTATGAAAGGCAAGGACCTACATCCAAGATTACTCTATCCAGCAAAGCTATCAGTTAGAATGAAAGGGTAGATAAAGTACTTCTAAGATAAGGTCAAGTTAAAGGAGTTCATCATCACTAAGCCCTTATTATATGAAATGTTAAAGGGACTTATCTAAGAAAAAGAAGAAGATCAAAAATACGAACAGTAAAATGACAACAAACTCACAACTATCAACAAAAGAACCTAAAAAATGAAAGAAAAGCAACAAAAACAAAAACTAAGCTAACAACTACAACAGGAATAGATTCACAGAAATAGACATCACATGGAGGGTTATCAGTGGGGAAGGGGAGGGAGAAGAATGGGGGAAAAGGTACAGGGAATAAGTAGTATAAATGGTAGGTAGAAAATAGATGGGGGAGATTAGAAATAGTATAGGGAATGGAGAAGCCAAAGAATTTATATGTATGACCCATGGACATGAACTAAGATGTGGGAATACTGGTGGGAGGGCGGTACAGGGCAGAAGGGAATAAAGAGGAGAAAAAAATGAGACAACCGTAATAGCATAATCAATTAAATATATGTTAAAAAAGAATGAGGATGGTTTAAAGGAACTTTGGGACAAGAAATGTAGCAATATCCTTATCATAGGGATATCAGAATGAAAAAAAAGTGAGCAAGGGATAGAAAACCTTTTGAAGAAATAATGACAGAAAACTTCCCTGGTCTAGTCAAGGAAAAAGTAACAAAAGTTCAGGAAGCACAGAGTCCCAATCAAGAGGAACCCAGAGACCCACACCAAGACACATGATAATTAAAATGACAAAATTTAAAGACAAACAGAGAATCTTAAATGAACCAGAGAGAAAAAAATTACCTACAAGGGAATTTCAATGAGACTGTCAGCTTATTTCTCATAGAAGCACTTCTGGCCAGAAGAGATCGGCATGAAGTATTTAAAACAATGAAAAGCAAGGATCTTCAACGAAGATTACTCTATCCAGCAAGGCTATCATTTAAAATTATAGATGAAATAAAGGGCTTCCCAGACCAAAAAGAAAAGGTTAAAGTAGTTCATTAACACCAAATCAGCACTGCAAGAAATGTTAAATGGACTACTTTAAGAATAAGAAGTAATAGAGAGAGCAACATAAGTATAAAAGAATAAAATGACAATGAACAAGTATCTATCAATAACAACCTTGAATGTAAATGGATTAAATGCTTGAATCAAAAGAAATAGGGTACTGAATGGATAAGAAAATGTAACGTATATGTATATATGTATATGTGTGTGTGTATGTATGCTGTCTACAAGATACCCACCTCAGAACAGAAGACTATGCAGGCTGAAAGTGAAGGGAAGGAAAAAAATATTCCATGTAAATGGAGATGAAATAAGAGCAGAGGTAGCAATATTTATCTGACAAAATAGACTTCAAAACAAATGCCATAAAAAAAGACAAACAAGGTTTAGTACATGACACTAAAGGGGTCATTCCAACAAGAGGAGATAACTCTTATAAATATATAATTGCCCTATACAGGATCACTTAAATATATAAAGAAAATCTTGGCGGACTTCAAAAAAAAAAGATTGACAGCAGTACAGTCATTATAGTGGATTTTAACACCCAACTGTTACCATTGGATAGATCTCTTAGACCAAAAATCAGCAAGGAAACAGCAACCTTACATTTCATATTATATGGAAGAGAATTAAATGATATGTACAGAATATTTCATCCCAAAGTATCAGAAGACAGATTCTTCTCAAGTGCACATATATCATTACCAAAGATAGGCCAATGGTAGGACAAAAAACAAGTCTTAACAAATTCAAGAAAATTGAAATCATATAAAGTATTTTCTTGGATTACAACAGCATGAAATTAGAAATCAAACTCAGTAAAAAAATCAAAATCATTCAAATACATGGAGGTTAAATAGCATGTTATTAAATAATGAATGAGTCATCAGTGATATCAAGGAAGAAATCAAAAAGTACCTGGAAACAAATGAAATAAACACACAACAACCCAAAACCTATGGAACACAGTGAAAGCAGTCCTGAGAGGGAAGTTCATGGCCTTACAGGCATACCACAAGAAGTTAGAAGGATATCAAATAAACAATCTAATCCTACATTTAAAATAACTAGAAGAGCAACAATAAACAAACCCAAAGGGAGTAGGAGGAAGGAAATAATCAAAATCAGAGGGGAAATAAATGAAATAGAGACTAAAAAAACAATTCAAAAGATCAATAAACTCAGGAACTGTTTATTTGAAAATATAAGCAAAAAAGAAAAGAAAAGAAGAGAAAGAGGACCCAAATAAATAAAATCAGAAATGAAATAGGAGAAATAACAACAGATACCACCAAAATGCAAAGGATTGTAAGAAATTACTATGAACAACTATATGCCAAGAAATTGGACAACGTGGGTGAAATGAATAAATTTCTAGAATCATACAATCTCCCAAAACTGAATCAGGAAGAAGCAGGAAATGTGACCAATAAAAACTAATGAAATAAAATCAATAATGAAAAAACTCCCAACAAACAAAAGCCCTGGACCAGATGAATTCACAGTTGAATTTTACCAAACTTTAAAGAACAACTAACACTTATCCTTCTCATACTATTCTAAAAAATTCAAGAAAAGAGAAGGCTTCCAAGCTCTTTGCATAAGGCCAGAATTATCCCAATTCCAAAACCAGATAAAGACCAAGAAAGAAATCTATAGATCAATACACCCAACTGCCAGATACATACAACCTGATGAAAATTAACACTAAAATCCTTAACAAAATACTAGCAAACCAGATCCAGCAATACATTAAAAAGATCATACAACATGATCAGGCAGGATTTGTCCCTGAGATGCCAGGTCAGTACAATATTCAAATACCAATAAATATGATACATCACATAAACAAAATGAGAGATAAAAATCACATAATCATATCATTACATGCAAAAAAAGCATTTGAAAAAATATCCAGCACCCATTTATGATAAAAACTCTTAGTAAAGTGAGAATAGAGAGATCATGCCTCAACATAATAAAGGCCATAAGTGAAAAACCTATGGCCAATGTCATACTCAATGGGCAAAAACTAAAAGCATTTCCTCTAAGATCAGGAGCAAGACAGGGATGTCCACTTTCACCACTCTTATTCAACATAGTATTGGAAGTCCTAGCCACAGTGATCAGACAATAAGAAGAAATAAACAGCATCCAAATTGGAAAGAAGGAAGTAAAACTGTCAGTATTCACAGACAACATGATATTGTACATAGAAAACCCTACAGGCTCCAACAAGAAAATACTAGACCTAATAAATGAATTTGGCAAAGTAGCAGGATACAAAATCAATACTTAGAACTCAATGGCATTTCTACACACCAATAATGAACTATCAGAAGGACAAACTGAGATGGAGACAAGCAATTTATCAGATAGAAAGTTTAGAGTAATGATTAGGATAAAGGATACTCAACAGCATGGAAAAAGACATAGAAACCATAAAAAAAAAGTACCAGTCAGAAATAAATAATGCAATATCAGAAATAAATAATACCTTGGAAGAAATAAACAGTAGGTTAGATGAAGCAGAGGATCAAATCATTGCTGAGGAGACAAGCTAGAAAAACACATCCAAGCAGAGCAACAAAAAGAAAAAAGAATTTTTTAAAAATGAGAAGAGCTTAAGAAACTTTTGGGACAACATGAAGTATAACCACATCCACATCATGAGTATACCAGAAGGAGAAGAGAGTGAGTCAAGGGATTGAGAACCTATTTGAAGGAATAATAACTGAAAACTTCCCTAATCTGGTGAAGGAAAAAGACACACAAGTCCAGGAACCTCAGAGAATCCTAAACAATTTGGACTCAAAGAGGCCTGTACTGAAGAACATCATAGTTAAAATGTCAAGCCTTAAAACAAATAGAGAATTCTAAAAGCCAAAAGAGAAAAGCAGGTAGTTACATACAAGGTATCATCAATTAGACTGTCATCTGATTTCTCAATAGAAACAGTTCAGGCCAGAGGGATTGGGGGAGTGGTGTGAAATATTCAAGGTAATGAAAAGCAAGGACCTACAACCAAGGCTACTTTACCCAGGAAGGCTATCTTTTAAAATTGAAGGAGGAGTAAGGAGCTTCCCAGACAAGTATAAACTAAAGGAGTTTTTTTAAATACCAAACCAGTACTGCCACAAATATTAAAGGCCTTGCTTTAGGGAGAAGAGAGGAAGAAAACTAACAGAGGAAAATAGTCTAACAATAAGATGTGTCACTAAATATGTAACTATCAATAACCACCTTAAACATAAAAGGCTTAAATGCTCCAACCAAAAGACATAGGGTAGCTGAATGGATAAGAAAAAATACCTATATATATGCAGCCTCCAAGAGGTCTACCACAGATTGAAAGGTACACACAACTAAAAGAACAGGGATGGAAAAAGATATTCCATGCAAATTGAAAGGGGGAAAAAAGCTGGAGTAGTAACATTTATATCCAACAAAATAGACTTTGAAAGCATGGCTATAATAAGAAACAAAAGACACTACATAATGATAAGGGGCAAGAGCATATAATCCTAGTAAACATTTTTGCAACCAACATAAGAGCATATAAATATGTAAAGCAAATCTTGATGGACATAAAGGGAGAGAGCAACAGAAATACAGTCATAGTCTGGGATTTTACACCCCATTGACTTCAACGGATAGATCTCTGGAGAGAAAATCAACAAGGAGACAGTGGACTTAAATGACACACTAGGTCAAATGAATGTAATTAATATCTTCAGAGCATTTTTACCCCAAAGAAGCAAAATACACATACTTTTCAAATACACATGGATCATTTTCTAGGATGGACTACATGTTAGGAGACAAAACCAGTCTCAGTAAAGTTAAGGTTAAAATCATATTAAGCATCTTCTCTGGCCACAATGCTGTGAAACTAAAAATCAATCACAATAACAATACTGAAAAACACACAAAGACATGGAAGCTAAATAACATGTTATTAAACAATGAATGGGTCAACAATGAAATCAAGGAATAAATCAAAATATACCTTGAAACAAGTGATAATGAGAACACAATCCAAAATCTGTGGGACACGGGGAAAGCAATCCAAAGAGGGAAATTCATAGCTTTACAGGCTTGTCTCAAAAAAAAAGCTCAAATAAATAATCTAACTTTACATTTAAAGGATCTTGAAAAAGAACAAAAACAAAGCTGAGAGTACAAGGAAGGAAATAATAAAGATCTGAGCAGAACTAAACAAAACGTAGTCTTAAAATAATACAAAAGATTGATGAATTCAGGAGCTGGTTCTTTGAAAAGATAAACAAGGTTGACAAACCTTTAACCAAACTCTTAAAGAAAAAAAGAGAGAGAGGACCAAAATAAATAAAATCAGAAATAAAAGAGGAGAAATAACAACTGACACCAAAGAAATACAAAAAAAATTGTAAGAAAATATTGGAACAACTATCTACCAAGAACTGGACAACCTACATGAAATGAATAAATTCTGAATCATACAATCTTCCAAAACTAAATCAGGAAGAATCAGAGAATCTGAATAGACAGATTGCACCTAATGAAATTGAAGCAGTAATCAAAAAACTTCCAACTAACAAAAGCCCTGGACCAGATGGCTTTACCGGTGAATTTTACCAAATATTCCTTGAAGAACTTACACCTCTCCTTTTCAAGCTGTTTCAAAAGACTCAAGGAGATGAAAGGCTTCCAAGCTCTTTTTATGAGGCCAGCACTATCCTAATTCTAAAAACCAGAATAAGACACTACAAAAAAAAAAACATTGGTTAATAGCCCTGATGAACATATGCTAAAATCCTTAATGATATATTAGCAAACCGAATATAGCAATGCATCAAAAAGATCATACACCATGATCAAGGGGAATTTATTCCTTGAATGCAACATTGGTACAACATTCACAAATCAATAAGTGTGTCACCACATAAACAAAATGAAAAATAAAAACATGATCATATTAATAGATGCAGAAAAAGCATTTGATAAAATCCAGCCCTCATTTATGATAAAAACCCCCAGTAAATGGGAACAGAGGGAACATACCTAAACAGTAATAAAGGCTGTAAGATTGCTGAGGTCATTCAGAATCTTTCTTGGTTCTCTCAAAAATACAAATTTTTGAAATATTTGTTCCTGATCTGTGAAATATGCCATTGGTATTTTAATAGGAATTGCATTGAATCTATAGATTCAATAGATTGCTTTGGGCAGTACAGACATTTTAATGATACTAATTCTTCCAATCCAGGAATACTGTATAAGCTTCCATTTATTTGTGTCTTCCTTAATTTCTTTCTTCAGTGATCTATAGTTTTCCAAGTACAGATCTTTTACCTACTTGGTTAAATTTATTCCTATGTACTTTATTTTTCTTGTTGCTATAGTAAATGTTTTTTTTCCTAGTTTCTCTTTCTGATATTTCATTGTTAGTGTACAAAAATGTCATTAATATCTGAATATTGACTTCATATCCCACTATTCTGCCAAACTCACTTATTAGGTTGAGTAGTTTTTTGGTAGAGATTATAGGGTTTTCTATATCCACTATCATGTTGTCTGCAAGTGATGACAGTTTTACTCCCTCCTTTCCAATTTGGATGCTTTTTATTTTTTTTTCTTATCTGATCACTGTGGATAGCACTTCATAGCAGTGCTGTTTACAATAGTCAAGTGCTGGAAACAGCCTAAGTGCCCATCAGTAGATGAGTGGATAAGAAAACTGTGGTACACTTAGCTGGTATGGCTCAGTGGATTGAGCACCAGCCTGCAAACCAAAGGCTAGCCAGTTCGATTCCCAGTCAGGGCATATGCCTGGGTTGCAGGCCAGGTCCCCAGTTTGGGGTGTATGAGAGGCAACCACACATTGATGTTTCTTTCCCTTTCTTTCTTTCTCCCTTCCCCTCTCTCTAAAAATAAATAAATAAAATCTTAAAAAAAAAACTGGTGGTACATTTACACAATGGAATACTATGCAGCAGTAAAATAACAATGAATTCTTACCTTTTGCTACAATATGGATAGAACTAGAGACTATTATAGTAAGTGAAATAAGCCAGGCAATGGAAGACAAATACCATATAATCTCACTTATAACAAGAACAATATAACGAACTGAACAGCATAATGAACAACATAAACTAATGAACAAAATAGAACCACAGGCAAGGAAATATATGTGAGACTGAAAGTGACCAGAGGGGAGGGGAGAGGGGGATAAAAAGGGAAAGGAGGGGAAAGGACTAGACAAAGAACACATATGAATGACCCACAGACATGGACAACAGTGCAGGATTTGACTGTGGGAGCACGGGGCAGGATGGGTGGAGGAGAACAAAGGGGGCAAATTGAGACAACTGTAATAAAATAACAATAAATATGATAAATAAATAAATAAATAAGTGCCATGTATGACAAACCCACTGCCAGCATCATACTTAACAGGCAAAAACTGCAAGTGTTCCCCTTAAGACTGGGAACAAGACAGGGATGCCCACTTTCACCTCTCCTGTGCAACATAGTACTGAAAGCCCTAGCCACAGCAATTAGACAAGAAGAAAAAATAAAAGGCATCCAAATTGGAAAGGAAGAAGTAAAACTGTATTTATTTGCAGATGACATAATATGTACATACAGAATCCCAAAGATTCCACCAAGAAACTACTAGGACTGATAAATGAATTCAGCAAAGTAGCAGGATACAAAATTAATACCCAGAAATCAGTTGCATTTTATATGCCAATAATGAACTAAGAGAAAGGGAAATTAAGAAAACAATCCCATTCACAATTGTTACAAAAAGAATAAAATACCTAGGAATAAATCTAATTAAGGATGTAAAAGACCTGTACTTGGAAAATTTTAGGACACTGAAGAAAGAAATTGAAGAAGATACCAATAAGTGGAAGCACATAGTGTGTTCATGGATAGGAAGAATTAACATCATTAAAATATCCATACTACCCAAAGCAATCTAGCAATTCAATGTAATTCCTATCAATATTCCAATGATGTATTTCACAGGTCTAGAACAAATATTTCAAAAATTAATATGGAACCACAAAAGGCACTGCATAGCAACAGCAATCTTGAGAAAGAAGAACAAAGTTGGAGGAATCATGCTACCTAATATCAAACTATAAGGCCATAGTAATCAAAACAGCATGGTACTGGCATAAAAACAGAACCTAAGATCAATGGAACACAATAGAGAGCCCAGAAATAAATCCACATCTTTGTAATCAATTAATATTTGACAAAGGAGGTAAGAGCATACAATGGAGTAAAGACAGTCTCTCCAATCAATGGTGTTGGGAAAACTGGACAGAAATGTGCAGAAATATGAAACTAGATAACCTTTTTTTTTTTTTTAATTTATTTATTGTTATTTAATTACAGTTGTATGCCTTTTCCCCCATCCCTTCACCCCACCCCAGGTGAACCCACTTCCCTCCCCCCTCTCCACCCTCCCCCTTGGATTTGTTCATGTGTCCTTTATAGTAGTTCCTGTAATCCCCTCTACCCACTGTCCCCGCCCCCACCCCCCACCCCCGCCCTTGCTATTGTTACATTGTTCTTAACTTCAATGTCTCTGGTTATATTTTGTTTGCTTTTTCCTTCTATTGCTTATGTTCCAGTTAAAGGTGAGATCATATGGTATTTGTCCCTCACTTCCTGGCTTATTTCACTTAGCATAATGCTCTCCAGTTTCATCCATGCTGTTGCAAAGGGTATAAGCTCCTTCTTTCTCTCTGCTGCGTAGAATTCCATTGTGTAAATATACCATGGTTTTTGGATCCACTCGTTTGCTGATGGGCACTTCGGTTGCTTCCAGTATTTGGCTATTGTAAATTGTGCTGCTATGAACATTGGGGTGCACAGATTCTTTTGGATTGGTGTTTCAGTGTTCTTAGGGTATAATCCCAGCAGCGGAATTACTGGGTCAAAGGGCAGTTCCATTTTTAGTTTTCTGAGGAAATTCCATATTGTTTTCCACAGTGGCCTCACCAGTCTGCATTCCCACCAACAGTGCACTAGGGTTCCCTTTTCTCCGCATCCTCTCCAACATTTGTTTGTGGATTTGTTTATGTTGGCCATTCTGACTGGTGTGAGATGATACCTCATTGTGGTTTTAATTTGCATCTCTCTGATGGCTAGTGATGCTGAGCATCTTTTCATATGTCTCTGGGCCTTCTGTATGTCTTCCTTGGAGAAGTGTCTGTTCAAGTCCTTTGCCCATTTTTTAATTGGGTTGTTTGTCTTCCTGGAGTGGAGTCGTGTGAGTTCTTTATATATTTTGGAGATCAGGCCCTTGTCTGAGGTATCATTGGCAAATATGCTTTCCCATATTGTTGGTTCTCTTTGTAATTTGGTGCTGTTTTCTTTAACCATGCAGAAGCTTTTTATTTTGATGAGGTCCCATTTGTTTATTCTTTCCTTTATGTCCCTTGCTTTAGGGGATGTGTCTGTGAGGATGTTGCTGCGTGGAATGTCTGAGATTTTCCTGCCAATGTTTTCCTCAAGGACTTTTATGGTGTTACGGCTTATATTTAAGTCTTTTATCCATCTTGAGTTTATTTTCGTGTATGGCGTAAGTTGGTGATCGAGTTTCATTTTTTTGCACGTAGCTGTCCAGATCTCCCAACACCATCTGTTGAAGAGACTGTTTTTGCTCCATTTTATACTCCTGCCTCCTTTGTCAAATATTAATTGATCGTATAGATTTGAGTTTATTTCTGGGCTCTCTATTCTGTTCCATTGGTCTATGAGCCTGTTTTTATGCCAGTACCAGGCTGTTTTGATTACCGTGGCCTTGTAATACAGTTTGATATCAGGTATTGTGATACCTCCTGCTTTGTCCTTCTTTCTCAAAATTGCTGCTGCTATTCGAGGTCGTTTATGGTTCCATATGAATTTCTGCAATGTTTGTTCTATATCTGTGAAATATGTCATGGGTACTCTAATAGGGATTGCATTGAATCTATAAATTGCTTTGGGTAGTATGGCCATTTTGATGATGTTAATTCTTCCAATCCATGAACATGGTACATGCTTCCATTTGTTTGTATCTTCCTTAATTTCTTTCTTCAGTGTTGTGTAGTTTTCTGAGTACAGGTCTTTTACCTCCTTGGTTAGGTTTATTCCTAGGTACTTTATTTTTCTTGTTGCTATATCGAATGGGATTTTTTTCCTGATTTGTGTTTCTGCAGTTTCGTTGTTGGTGTACAGGAATGCCTTTGATTTCTGGGTATTGACTCTGTATCCAGCTATTTTGCCAAATTCATTTATTAGGTCGAGTAGTTTTTGAGTGGAGTCTATAGGGTTTTCCATGTACACTATCATGTCGTCTGCAAACAGTGACAGTTTCATTTCCTCCTTTCCAATTTGGATGCCTTTTATTGCTTTTTCTTGTCTGATTGCTGTGGCTATGACTTCCAGTACTATGTTGAATAGGAGTGGTGAGAGAGGGCATCCTTGTCTTGTTCCTGATCTTAGTGGGAAAGCTCTAAGTTTTTGTCCATTGAATGTGATGTTGGCTGTAGGTCTCTCATATATGGCCTTAATTATGTTGAGGACTGCTCCCTTTATTCCCACTTTGCTGAGTGTTTTTATCAGAAATGGGTGCTGTATCTTATCGAATGCTTTTTCCGCATCTATTGATATGATCATGTGATTTTTATCTTTGCTGTTGTTGATGTGATGTATTATGTTTATTGATTTCCGAATATTGTACCATCCTTGCATCCCTGGGATGAATCCCACTTGGTCATGGTGGATGATCTTTTTAATATATTGCTGGATGCGGTTTGCTAATATTTTGTTGAGAATTTTAGCGTCTATGTTCATCAGCGATATTGGCCTGAAGTTTTCTTTCTTCGTTGTGTCTTTATCTGGTTTTGGGATTAGGATGATGTTGGCTTCATAAAAAGAGTTTGGGAGTCTTCCATCAGTTTGGATTTTTTCGAATAGTCTGTGAAGGATAGGGGTTAGTTCTTCCTTAAATGCTTTGTAGAAATCTCCTGTGAAAGCATCTGGTCCAGGGCTTTTGTGTGATGGGAGTTTCTTGATGACTGCTTCAATTTCCTTTGCTGATATTGGTCTGTTCAGGTTTTCTGCTTCTTCTTCAGTCAGTTTTGGAAGATTATATTTTTCTAGAAATGTGTCCATTTCATCTAGGTTTTCAAATTTCTTAGCATATAGGTCTTCATAGTAATTTCTTACGATCCTTTGTATTTCTGTGGTATCAGTTGTAATCTCTCCACTTTCATTTCTAATTCTGTTTATTTGGATCCTCTCTCGTTTCTTCTTGATAAGCCTACTTAAAGGCTTGTCGATTTTGTTTATCTTTTCAAAGAACCAGCTTCTGGATTCATTGATCCTTACAATTGTGCTTTTAGTCTCTATGTCATTTAGTTCTGCTCTGATCTTGGTTATTTCCTTCCTTCTGCTTGCTCTGGGCTGTCTTTGTTGTTGTTCCTCCAGTTCTTGTAGGCATAGGGTTAGGTTGTTTGTGTGAACTGTTTCTAACTTCTTAAGGTAGGCCTGTATTGCTATGAACTTCCCTCTCAGGACTGCCTTTGCTGTGTCCCATAGGTTTTGGGTTGTTGTGAGTTCGTTTTCATTTGTTTCCAGGAAGTTTTTGATTTCTTCCCTAATCTCATTCTTGACCCATTCATTGTTTAATAGCATGCTATTCAGTCTCCATGATTTTGAGTGTTTTGGGTTTTTACCCTTGGGGTTGGTTTCTAGTTTCAGACCCTTGTGGTCAGAGAAGATGCTTGATATGATTTCAATTTTCTTGAATTTGTTGAGGGTTGCTTTGTGTCCTATCATGTGGTCTATCTTTGAAAAAGTTCCATGGACACTTGAAAAGAATGTGTATTTTGCTTCTTTGGGATGAAAAGCTCTGTATATATCAGTTAAGTCCATTTCCTCTAGGGTATTGTTAAGTGACACAATATCTTTGTTAATCTTTTGTTTGGAAGACCTGTCCATTTTTGATAGTGGGGTGTTAAAATCCCCTACTATAATTGTGTTGCTGTCAATATCTTTCTTGAAATCCTCCAATATTTTCTTTATGTATTTGGGTGCTCCTATGTTGGGTGCATATATATTTACAATGTTTATGTCTTCTTGGTGGATTCTTCCTTTGAGTATTATGAAGTGACCTTCTGGGTCTCTCTTTATGGCCCTTCTTTGGAAGTCTATTTTGTCTGATATGAGTATTGCTACCCCTGCTTTTTTTTCCTGTCCGTTTGCTTGGAAAATTTGTTTCCAGCCCTTCACTTTCAGTCTGTGTAAGTCTTTTGTCCTGAGATGGGTTTCTTGTAGGCAGCATATGTGTGGGTCATGTTTTCTTATCCATTCAGCTGTTCTATGTCTTTTGATTGGAGCATTTAATCCATTTACATTTAAGGTTATTATCGATAGGTAGTTATTCATTGCCATTATTTCCTACCTGTGTTCCTCTGTCTTTCTCTTTTCCTTCCTTTCCTTAAAGCAGTCCCTTTAGCATCTCTTGCAGAGCTGGTTTGGTGGAGCTGTATTCTTTTAGACTTCTTTTGTCTGGGAAGCTCTTTATTTGGTCTTCTATCTTGATTGAGAGCCTTGCTGGGTAAAGTAGTCTTGGTTGGAGGCCTCTGGTTCTCATTACTTGGAATATTTTTTGCCATTCTCTTCTGGCTTGGAGCGTTTCCATTGAGAAGTCAGTTGCTAACCTTATTGGGGCTCCCTTGTATGTTACTTCCTTTTTCTCCCTTGCTGCCTTTAAGATCCTCTCTTTGTCTTGGAAATTTGCCATTTTAATTATGATGTGTCTTGCAGTGGGTCTCTTTGGGTTCCTCTTGTTTGGGACTCTCTGTGATTCCTGGATTTGTGTGACTTTTTCTCTCCTCAGATTAGGGAAATTTTCCATCATTACTTTTTCAAACAGGTTTTCTATCCCTTGCTCTTCTTCTTCTCCTTCTGGTATTCCTATTATACGGATATTGTTACGTTTCATGTTGTCCTGCATTTCCCTTATTGCCTCTTCATTCTTTCTGAGCCTCTTTTCCTTTTCTTGCTCCTTCTGGGTGTTTTTTTCTACTTTATCCTCTAGCTCGCTGATCCGATCCTCTGCTTCATCAAGTCTGCTTTTAATTCCTTCTACTCTGTTCTTCAATTCAGAAATTGTATTCTTCATTTCCTCTTGGCTCTTGTTGATATTTTCTATTTCCTTTTTCATGTTGATATAGTTTGCAGTGAGTTCATTGTAGTTTCCTTGTAGTTTCTGGTAGTTCTCTTTGAGCTCAGAGAGCTCAGTGAGCTTCCTGATGACCATTGCTTTGAACTCAGTATCTGATAGTTGACTTGCCTCTTTTTCGGTTAGTATTCTTTCTGAGACTTCCTCCTTTCCTTTCATTTGGGAATTGTTTCTTTGTCTTCCCATTGTTTGTGAGGCTCTTCTTGTTGGCCTCTGCTTCTTAAATTGCTTTGTTCTGAATCCCTGGGTTTATGATATGAACTTCTATGGTAGAATGCCAATGGGATTCGGTGGTGCTGTCTCCTTACTCTCCTGTGCTCACTGGTCTTGAGCTGACGTTTATGTGTTTAACCCGGTCTAACTCTAGTCTTTTCAGCACTCCAGGTTTTGTTGTCGCACCTGTGGGAAAAATAGAAAGGGGGGGAGAAAGAAAAGGAAAAAACAAACAAACAAACAAACAAACAAAAAAACCAAAAAACCAAAGATGGGAAGGAGGGAAAAAGGAAATAGGAAAGGAGGAAAGGAAGGAAGGAGGGAAGAAGGATTAAAGAAAGATTGGAGGCAAGATAAGAAGGAATTTTAACAAAAATTAAAACATAGAAATAGATAAAAGAAGGCAGGAAGAAGACATAAAAATGGTAAAGGATGGGAGGAAGAAGGAATGAAATAAAAAAAAGAGAGAGAGAGGAAGAAGGAGTTCAGGGGGAAAGGAAAAGGAAAAAAAAAAAAAAAGGGGGAAAAAAAAAATCTTCTGTTGGCTTTAAACCGTTCAGGTTATTTCTGCTGTTGTCCTGTCTGTGCAACGGGAGGGGGTGGTTGGAAGGATTGGTTTCACTTTTCTTCCTTCCTGGGTCACACTCTTCACTGTTTTGTAGGTGTGGTCCCTGGCAGGCAATCAGGCCGTTGATCAGCCAATCCAGCAGCTTTGTTCTTGGGACTCTCGAGTGGCCGCTCCAGCCGCTTTGGCTCCGGACGCGTGCGCGCGCAGCAGGGGAATCGAGCCGCTTCGGGTTTGTGACGTTACGTGGGCTCTGAGCGCGCAGCCGGCCGACCAATCGAGCCGCCCAGGCTAGGGAGGCTGGCGCGCTGCAAGCTGCTGGTTCAGCTGCCTTGGTGTTACGACTCTCGCCAGCCCCTTTGTGCTTGGGAAGTGCGCATCCAGCCTGCCCTACGCTTGGTGAGCGCGCAGCCCGCCGCCGAGCCAGAGGCTCTACGCTTGGGGGCCCGATCCAGCCGCCCGGGGCTTGAGACTCTCGGGTGGGCGGGGCCACCCTGGGACCGAATCACGCGGTACTCGGTTCCGAGGTTTTGGGTCTGTGGGTGGAGCAGCTAGTCTCTGCTCCAAAAGATCTCGGAGGTTTCAGGTGTGGGCGCCCCTCCCGGGTTTCACGTATGGGCCCCGTTCGCTAATCTGTGCGCGCGCGACCGCGCGCAACCGGACCTCAGGTGAGCGCTGGTGGTGCTTATCCCGCGTTCCGCGTTCGCAGTCCAGGGGCGGAGGGGGGAGGGGCGCCAGGGGCCTCGGCCACCACCGAGAGTTCTCTAACTAGCCCCTGAGTGTCTCTATTTTCTTTTTCTTTTTGAGAAATTCCTCCTTTTCAAGCCCCCCTGGTCCAATCAAGCACCTGGCTGCTCACAGCGCAGCCTGGCCCTCTCCCAGGACTCCTGCAGCAGCCCCTGCGCTAGGGCTGGCGCCTCTGCAGCCCTTGTACCGCGCGGTCCCGGTTCCCGGGGACCTTATTGTCCTTGAGCACTCTTCTTACCGTCAGATCTTTCAATGTCCTCTATCTTTGGTCTCTAATCTTCGTATATGCTGGAGTACTGTTGGCTGTTCGCTCTGCTCCTCAGATCAGCTAGGTATTTCCCTGGCGCTGAGGGGAAGTGGATTCCGCTCCCACCTATGTTGCCGCCATCTTTGGGGACCTAGATAACCTTTTTATACCACACACAAGAATAAATTCAAAATGGATTAAAAACTTAAATGTAAGTTTTCTATAAACTGAGATACCATAAAAATTCTAGATGAAAACACAGGCAGCAAAATCTCAGACATTGCTCATGGCAATATTTTATCAGATCCCCAGGACAGGGAAACAAAGCAAACAATAAACAAATGGGATTATATCATATTGAAAAGCTTCTGCACAGCTAAAAAAACCATCAATAAAATCAAAAGGGAACCCATTCTATGGGAGAACATATTTGCCAATTATACATCTAAAAAGGGGTTAATTTATAAAATATATAAAGAACTTATACAACTCAACACTATGAAAACAAACAATCTAATTAGAAACTGGGCAAAGGACCCGAATAGAGACTTCTCCAAAGAGAACATATAGAAGGCCAACCTATATGTATGAAAAGATGCTCAACATTACTAATCATCAGAGAAATGCAAATTAAAACCACAATGAGATATCATCTCACAACTGTCATAATGGCTATCATCAATAAATCAACAAGAGCTGTCCAGGATGTGGAGAAAAGGGAACCCTTTTGCACTATTGCTGGGAATGCAGACTGGTACAGCCACTGTGGAAAGCAGTATGAAGGTACCTCAAAAAATTGAATATAAATCTGCCTTTTCACTGAGTGATCCTATTTCTGGAAATGTATCCAAAGGAACTCAAAGCACTAATTCAAAAGAATATAAGCATCCCTATGTTCACAGCAGTATTATTTATAATAGCCTGGAGTTGGAAACAGCTTAAATACACATCAGTAGATGAGTGGATAAAAAAACCTGTAGTACATTTACACAATGGAATACTATGCAGCAGTAAAATAAGAAGGAATTCTTACCTTTTGCTACAACATGGATAGAGCTGGAGACTATTATGCTTAGTGAAATAAGCCAGGTGATGGAAGACAAATACCATATGATCTCACTTATAACTGGAATCTAAGGAACAAAATAAACTAATGGGCAAAATAAAATCATAGACACAGAGACAAGGAACAGGCTGAGAGCTGTAAGAGGGGAGGGGTGGAGAGGGTCAGAGTGGTTGAAACAAGGTGAAAGGATTAGACAAAAACATATGCATCACCAGTGGACATGAACAATGGTGTGGGGATTGATTGGGGGGAGGGGGCCTGGGGGAGGGGCAAAGGGGTAAAATTGGGACAACTGTAACAATATAAACAGTAAAAAAAAAAAAATAAAGCAAAAGAAAGAAAGAGAGAGCACGTGTGTTCTTTGCTTGCCTTGGGATACATATTCCCTGAATGACTTTTTTGAAACTGAGATGAGAGAGAAGGGTTTGCTTTGATGGCAAGCTTTTATTCCTAGGGATATGGGAAAACTGGTGTTATGCCTGGCAATGGCTGACCTGGGGCTGGAATTAAGCCTATAATTATATCAAGAGTAAAACATCAAGGGGCTAAGCACCCTATCCGGAAGCATTTTCATCTCTATGCCCAGATGAAAAAGGTAGGAGGTGGCAAACCCACAGGTCTAAGTAGCATCTGAAAAAAAATAAAATAAAAATGAAAGAAACAAAACAGACTGTGGTTCTGCTGTTTTAAACGTTTCCTATCCATATCCTGAAAAAACACACATATTGTTTAGTGTTCAATTACATTTGTCTTTGGTCTTCTCTAATAGACTTTTGAAGGGAATGTGTCCTGTGCAGCATGAAAAAGGTGCTTTATGCTCTTAAGTGTCTGAAAAGGTATAATACAAAGTTCCTCCTGAGTGTAGTATAGCTTGAGAAACCATATATAGTGTGGTTCAGGCTACTACAGGCTTTGGAACCATGTGAACCTGACTGACTCTAGTCCTTGCTGTGCCTCTCTCTTAACAGCTATGTGACTTGGAGCATGTACCTTGAATGCTCTGCCTTAGATCTTTTTGAAAGAAGACAGAAAATCAATAACAAATCAACAACCTCTCATTCATTAGTGTTTGTGACAAAACTTCTAATGCTCACCGGTATTTACCCTCCCTCTTCCTCTGGGCACACACATTTCCAACCCATCCTTGAATCTGGATTGATATGTGAAACTGAATTCTATTCAATTGAGTGGGGGTTCCAAATATTATACAACAATTACAAGCTTAGCTATAATTATACCACATCATTCTCTTTGCTCCTTCTCTTCACTGTCCTCACACCCATCAATGGAGCCTCAACATGGAAGCACAGATCACTGAATTATAAGTGGGAGGAGAGCCTCCAGGATAGCTACCCAGCCAGGAACACCCACAATGAATTTTTGCTTGGGCAGGAAATAAATCTGTATTTGTATTAGGTTTCTGAGATTTGGGGGCTGCTTGTACAAGCATTTGGCCTTCCCAATTAATAGCCTTTCCTAACTATTCAATGGTAAACGATAATAACTGGTTGGATTATGGTGAGGATTAATTGAACGATGTAGACAGAGTGCCTAACACAAGGCTTAGCACCCAGCTGAAGAAAATTTTGTTCTTTTCTAACAGACTACCAACAAATTCAACTACAGTCACCTTCCCTTTATGGCAGGAAAAATACAAAACTGTAAGTTACTAGGCAATTTAACCCACAACCCCTCTCTGGCCAATCTGGTCACTCTAGGTGACTGCATTACAATCTAAACGTTTCTAATATTTCCAGAACTTTATTCCATTCTTTTTCCAAATCCATATATTCTCTGTATGTCCCTTCTGTCTTTTTTAAATTAGCATTAAAAGAACTGCATTTTTAATAAATGTAGCAAAAACTTTAGATCCAAGGACCTTCAAGCACACCAGCTTCTGCAGGCTAACAGCTGGCAAGATTTATTCTCCAGCTTCAGGGTGCGTGACACCATGCCATCTAGCTGCGTGATTTGGGTGTTTTTCTGAATTCTAGGCATAAACTAGGGCCACCACTGTGTCTCTGGTCAAAGGGAGACCTTGGAGCTACATGTATATTCTCTGTTTCTCAAAACTGTGACCAGTTCAGAGCTTCCCTCTGTCAAGTAAATTGTTCTCTTTATGAATGGATCCTATCCCTCCTCCCAGAGGTTATGAAACTAAGAAAACCAGAGCAAATTGCAGAATTGAACAATGTTTCCCAGCTTGTTATCCAAACAAACATAAGAAAATATCATTTGGGATGGACAACCCCAGGTATTACGTAAGGTAGAGAGATTTGGGAAAACATACTCTTTTGAGTCCCCATTCTTGACAACCCACAATATTTTTCTTGGTTTCACTGTGCTTTGACTATAAACTGAATAGGATTATAAATGTTGCCTGGGATTGACAAAAGGTAGAAAGCAATTTTCATTGTTCTACATATAAGTGTTACCAGACAGGAAGCTGGCTCTGAGTAAGTCTACCTAGAGACAGGTAGTAGTGTGTGGGTTCTTGGCTTCATGCAGGAAAGATTTTACATGAGTCCAAGTGACTATGATGGTATATTTATTAAAGCTGGGGACAGCAAAACAACTTAGGGCTTAGCATAGAAGAAGCAACAGGAGAGCCTAGGCTGGGCTGCCTTTGCTCACTGGGAAGTCAGAGAAAAGGGGGCACTGGGGACAGGTTCAGGGGATTAGTCTGGGCAGAGGTGCTGCTACCCATTGCTCCCCTGATTACAAGTCTTGGGGTCCCTTAGAGTTTAGGATATATGTGCCTGGGGGTAAGAAGTCGGAGAAGAAGATGGGAAAGGGAATGATACAGACTGCTCCCCAGAGGAGGAACATGTGTGTTGGGTCCTTTGTCTTGAGTTTTTATCTCTCTCTTGCAGGCAGGAATCTTAGCGGGATGTGTGTGTGGGGGTAGTTCAGCAGAATATTCATCAGTTTTCCATGTGTGCTTTGTCAGGGTCGTAGTTTCCACTGATTGGTCAGTGACGGGGGGTCTTTCTTTAGTCATTGCAGCTGATCCTGGCTTTGCCCACCTGGTTTTGCTGCCTTTCTGGGCCTAGAGTGGAAATATAACTGAGGCCTAGATGTTATCTCTAGGAAGGTGACCTCCTGTATCTGGCTGTAAATTGTTCTGCCATTTTGTTCAGCTTCTGTCTCAGTTTCCCTATTCCCTTTGTGAATGAATTTTCCGAGCTTCTTGCTATCCTACCTCATAAGTAACATATAGTAAGATCTCTGGAAATCATCCAAGTTGATGGCAGATAAGGAGATAGCTTTAAATGTTAAATACAAGTTTGGGGCTAAGAAAACACTCAAGGAAAATTCTCTGTGATACTAAAAGACCATCTATCAGAACAGCAGAGTCCTGCGAAGATGGACAGAAGACAGAAGACCTACTGTTCCTTAGCAAATTGGGACAGTAGAAACCCTCTTCCCACTCACATCTTCCAGCCCAGTTGAGGGTGTCAGACAATACAGTCTTATAGCTGTCACATTTTATTTTGCTGCATTGAAACCCAGTGACCAGACCATCCAAGATAGTGCAGCCCAGTGCATATCTTTCAATTTGAAGACCCATGAGGAGTGCCTATTTTCAGTCCCTCCAACGGACTCTCCTGTGAGAATGGCAGTTTCTCCCACCACCACAACACCCCCCAGGTTTTTCCAGCTAGAGGTTTTGAAGCTTTCCTTTCCCGTGCTGGAACCCTGGGTTGCATGGTCTGTCTTGCTCCCCAGTTGTTCCTCCAGGTTTATCTGCACCAAATGTAGGGCCAGTCGCCACCTTGCCGTGCATCCTCTCTGCCCCAGCTGCCCATCTCCACCCCTCTTACCAGTCTGGATGAATGTTTCTTCTTTAACTCCTTGGTTGTCAGGACTTCCATGCAGTTTGATTTTCTGGCAGTTCTGATTGTTTTTTGGTTTTAAATTGATTTTTAGCCTTCCTTTGGTTGTGTGAGGAAGCAAAGCCCTTGTACCAATGCCTCCATCTTGGCCAGAAGTCTATTCACTCATTTTGAACTGGTTTTTTGGCCAAGATTTTATTTCCCTAAGCTATACAAACAGTTCTGATAGACTACTTATCTTTAGATAGGCTGTTTTGCAACATTGCCAACTTGAAGATGGTTTCAAGCTTATCAACATACCTTGGAGAAGAGATATGGAGGTTTCTGTGTGACTCTTTGAGGGATATCACAAGAGGTGAGGGAAATTTCTTTCTTCCAACCTACCACTGGTCCTTCAGTCTAGTATAGACACTTCTCTCCACCACTGGTCTTCTACTATATCCACCTTTGTTGGTTATAGCAGGAGTGAATTAGTTTCCTAGGGTTTCCATGATAAATCACCACAAACTATGTGGCTTAGAACAACAAATTTCATGGTTCTAGAAACTAGAAGTTCAAAATTAATGTGTCAGCAAGATTGGTTCCTTTTGGAGCTTCTGATGATTGGTGGTGACCTTTGGCATTCTTTGGTTTGCAGCTGTACTTGCCTCTGTCATCACATGGTGTTCTCCTCGTGTATCTCTGTGTCCAAGTTGCCCTTTTTTTTATAAGGACACCAATCATTGGATTAGGTCCCACCCTAATCCAGTATAACTTCATTTTAACTTGATTATAGCTGCAAAAACCCTAATTCCAAATAAGATCACATTAATAGAAACTGGGAGTTTGGATATCATCTTATGTTTTTGGAGGACACAATTTAACCCACAAGGAGGACCAAATTGAGCATAAGACCAGATGTTCTTGGACGGTCTTTCAACCAACCTGAAATTTGTATTTAGGTTCCATCATTTAGCATCACCCACCTCCAGGATGGGGCAACTCTACCTCACCCTGAGTAGAGCTGCTTTTAGAAAAGAATGATTCTCCATCTTGGTGTACCTGTTACGTTGTAGGGGGCAGAGCCTTATGTATTCATCAGGGTGGGGCAACCCACTTCACCACTCTGTGGCACCATATGTGGGGGAGGGGTCTGAAAGGGAACAATGTCGCTTGCTTGGCTCTCACCCCATTTCCAGTCACTTCCTCCACTTCCCATGTGCAACTGGCACCCTTCTAGCTGCTGTCCTGGTGCCGATTCCCAGAGTGGGTGGGTTTGCGTACATTCTAGGACCTGCGAGTCCTTTAAATGAACTCTCCTAAAGAACCAGCAGTTTCTTTTGCTGCCCCAAATCCCACTGGTTTTTACAGCCAGAAGTAATGAGGCTTTATTCCTGGCACTGGAGCACTGGGTTGCACAGTCTGGGCTGGGGCTGGGATGGCTTGCTTCCCAGGTGTCCCTCCCAATTTTTATCTGCCACAAGCGAATGTGGGACTGCTGCCGCTGCCTCACCACTGCTGCCTCACTGCATCCTCTCTGCCCAAGCTCCCTGTCTCCCTTGCTCCTACCCATCTGGATGAATATTTCTTCTTTAAATCCTTGGTGGTCAGACTTCCATACAGTTCAATTTTCTGGCAGTTCTGGTTGTATTTTGTTTTGAGATTAGTTGTGATCTTTCTTATGGCTGTGCGAGGAGGAAAAGTGTGTCTACCTATGTCTCCATCTTGGCTGGAAGTCCACATCAATGTTTCTCTCCCCTTTTTTCTCCCTCCCTTTCCCTGTCTCTAAAAATTAAGTAATTTTTTAGAAAAGACACCTGGATTTAGAAACACACCTGGATTTTCCCAGTGTAGATGGTCTTACTCTTACAATAAAGAGCTCAAAGGGTGAAGGAGTTGTGAACGGTGTGACTCAGCAGATCACAAACCACATGAAAGGGGAAAGGCCTACTACATATTCATCTCCCCAAAAGTATGAGACTGTTGAGATGAGGTTGGCAGGTTCTGCATACACAGGATCCTCAACATGAAAATACTATATAAACAATTGCCTATGTACATCTTCTTCGAGTGAGAAATTGATCTGTCATGCTCTCTCTGCAGAATCATTTCAACTCTACAGGGTTCTTTAGCCCATTGAGAGTGGCTCAAAGTTGCCTGGTGTGAGATTATGAGCACATTACTTGTAGTCCAAGTGCCTTTAGGAAACAATACTGGTTATATCTAAGCCTCACTTACCCTATAAATAAAAGAGGATGGTAATATCCTCTTTGAAAGATTCCTATCATTGTTAGACAGACTATATGCAGAGCAACTAGTCTAGTGCCTGGCGCTTAGGAGATATATAATAAGTAGTAATGCCATTATCATCAGTCTGTTCTGCCTTTCTCTTCTTTCTCTAGATCATATCACTTCTCTGAAATTGGCACTCATTTAAAAACTCCCTACCCTAGATAAAAAATAAGAAGAGTATTATGCTCTTTAGAGCTCCTTGTGTCCACTTCTCTACAAGAGGAAACTTTTCAAATTAAGAAGTCTTTCTGGATATCTCAGACCTCAGGCCAGTACTGATTCTATAATTGGTCAGCCTCGATATATGAAAGGAATCCTAACTACAGAAATTTATGACATGTATGCCAATCCACCATGTTGCACAATAATTATTCATAGCACGAAATCTGTCTGAAGTTTTTTAGAAGTGTCATTTGATCATTGAATTAATATCAGTTCACATGTGCACATTCATTCTTCACCATTTGTTGCTCACAGTGTCTCAGAAAAAAGGAAATGCCAGTCAGTTACCACACTGAGTTCTCTGGGAAGAGGAGAG
Source organism: Desmodus rotundus (assembly GCF_022682495.2). Taxonomy (NCBI): domain Eukaryota; kingdom Metazoa; phylum Chordata; class Mammalia; order Chiroptera; family Phyllostomidae; genus Desmodus; species Desmodus rotundus. The sequence continues at coordinate 48,228,929 of NC_071392.1, read as the reverse complement.
AGGAGGAGGAATGGGTCCCAAGACCCCTCAGCTCTCCCACTCATAGATGTCTTCCCTTCACCCAGGTCTGACCAGCTCAGTCCAGACTCTTACTGGAGAGGAGAGTAAGGGGCTAGCATCTCATCAAGTCAAGAGGATGTGGGAATTTCATCAGAAGGAAATAGTAAAGATTTAACTGAAAGAGGCTTCAAAACAGTGGTTGGTTCTATTTGTTTTGTTTTGTCCTGTAGCCACACCTAAGTGAGCCCTTCCAGTCAAAGTAACATTAAGTAGTCCAATCTTAGTCACTGTTATCACCAGTCACCCTGTTGCTGAGGTCAAAACCTAATGGTCATATGTGACTTTCCTTTTTCTTTCATATCCTGAATCCAGTGTAGCACAAATTTTTATCAGCTCTGCCTTCAAGATATATCCCAGATATAATTCCTTCTTCTACCACCATCAGCTTCTCTCACCTAGGCCACAGTTTCTGCTTGGTTTCCAATCCCTGCTCTCACATCTCTACAGTCAATTTCTCACCCAGGTTCCAGAGAAATCTTTAAGAGGTATAGCAGATAGTTTAACTTCCCCATTCAAGCCCTTCTAATTATTTCCTATTGTACTCAGAATAAAAATCAAATTCCTTATCTCAGTCCACAAGACCCTGCAGTGATATCTCTGAGAAATTTTCTACCACTCTCTGTTCCCTTCTCACTTGCTGTTCCCTCTAATGGAATATTCTTACCTCTTTCCCTTCATTCAGAGGAGACCACCTTAAAGATACCTTCTCCATCCTTACTTCTATCACTCTATTCTATTATCTGGTTTTATTTTTTCTTTGTAGTTTTTATCACAGTCTCAAATTACATGTATGATGTATATTTTCTTGATGTATTTATCTTCTATCTCCCCATCTAGAAGTTGAGCTCATGACAGCAAAAAGGTTGTGTTGCCCACTGCTGTGTCCTTAAGACTTTGAAGGGTGCCTGGCCATAACGGGGGCTTGAAATTAGTTGTCCAGTGAAGGGATGAATAAATAAGACCTTTAAAATACCTTCTTGTATTTCATCCCTCACCTTCAACTGCTAGGCTCCGAGTCTCTCTTTCTTCAATTAAATTAGTGTTTCTAAGGGCTTAAGCTTCAGAATTTTTTTTTTTTTTTTTTTTTTTTTTTACTCCCCAGGTGATCCCAATGGGCAGTGAGGGTTGAGAACCACTAAGATAAATCAGGGATTTTCAACATATAATATACATATAAACAGCCTGGAGATTCTGTTAGAATGCAGATTCTAATTCAGTCATTGTAGTAGTAGTAGGTATAGGCTGGAGAGCCCGCATTTTTAATACGTTCCAGGTGATAACCTCTGTGGCTGGTCCATTAAGGATGGTGTGTCTTGTGGCTAAATGAGGATAACAGTCCACCTCAATCTCTGCCCAGGAACCTGTCAGTTTCTCCTATCCTGGAAAGCTCTGGATTCAGCACTGTAGAGCAAAACAAAGGAAATGCACTTGCTTCATGTAAAATATTTCTTAATGTCTAATTTTAATTTTGGAATAATTTCATAGCAACAAAAAATTTGCAAAAATAGTACAAAAATGTCTGTACACACTTCACAAAGATTTCCTAAATGTTAAATCTCACTTATGCATAGTACAATGATCTAAATCAGAAAATTAATGTTGGTATAGTACTATTAATCTACAGACCATATTCAAATTTTATTATTGTTCCCACTGATTGCCTTTTTCTGGCCTGGGATCCAAACCAGCATCTTGGATTGCATTTAGTTCTCATGTCTTTCTACATCTTTCATGATCTTGAAACATTTGTAGAGTACTGGCCAGTTGTTTTGTAAAATGTCAGGTGGGGGAGGGAGGTGGGTTCAGGTGGGGTGGGGTGGAGGGATGGGGAGAAAAGGCTTACAACTGTAATTGAATAACAATAAACATTTTTTAAAAAAGAAAAAATAAATTAAAAAATTTTTTAAATGTCCTTCAAATTGGATTTGTCTGATGTTTCCTCAGGATTAAATTTGTGTGGTAAAGTTGGGCCAAGAATATAACAGAAGTGACATTGGATCCTCCTCAGTGCATCATATCATAAGACAAAACATTTAAATTTATCCTACTACTAATAATGTTAACTATGTTCTCTTGAATAAGGTATTGTCTTCCAGTACTATTTGTCTCTGTTATTAAATATGTATAACACATATTTATCTCCACACAAATCATGGAGACATTTGAGACTATCAACAGTCTGTATATCATCACATTTTCACTCACTAATTTTATATCCATTAGTAATTCTTACCTGAAACAATTATTGTGGTATTTGGGAAACTGGTGATTTTTAAGTTTCATCATACTCTCTATTTATCATGGAACTCTGCTGCAAGGAAGAGCTTTCCTATCTCTGCCATTTATTTATTTTAAAAATTATTTATATAGGTATGGATTTGTGAATTTGTATTTTATGCTATCAGTTGTAATCCATTGTTACCATTAATAATTTAATTTTTTTCTCAAGTTTTCCCAGTTTAGCTAGTGGAAGCCCATTTGATCTGGCTTCTCTGTCCCCTGAAGTGTCCTTATTTTTTAGCACTTTCTTTCTATTTGAAACTATAAGATGTTCTAGGCTCATCTTGCAATTTCCTTGCCCTAAATACCATTTTATTGGAAAATACCATTTGATTAGAAAATGGTATTTAGAAATCAAGATTTGGGCACAAGATATGTTTATCAATATTGGGTTATATTGATTCTAAATATGTATATTTATAAATGCATATCTATATCTGTTTATTTATATTAAATCTATGTTTAAAGTTGTAAGTACATGCTGGCGATTTTTCTATTTGCATTGCATTTTGGGATCACCACCACCACTGCGCTGTATTGATTTTAGTTCTCTCTCTCTCTCCCACTCTCTCCCTCCCTCTCCCCCTCCCCCTCCTCCTTCTTCTTCAAGTCTTTACCTCCCAATTTAATATGTGGCCATCTGGTATGATGCAAAGCAGCAACTCTGGGATTTGAAAGACCTGAATTCAATTCCTGCCTCTATCACTTTCTAGCCAGACAACTGTAGAGAAACAGTCTCTCACAATAATACAGGGGTGTCATTTTCACTGGGGGCCACATCAGCTTCATGTTAGCCTTCCAAGGGCCGAATGTAATTTTAGGACTGTACAAATGTAACTACTTCTTAACAGTTAAGTGAGAGCTCAGAACTGCCGCTGGTTAGAAACAAGGTGCCCGTATGGATAAAACAAGGTGGAGGGCCGGATTTGGCCCAAGGGCCTTGTGTTTGCCACCTGTGCAATAATAGATCTTCAAGACAACAAAATCCTTTCCAGGGTCAGTCCTTGGAATAATCAGGTGGTATCGTTTTCTTTGAAAGTTTGAAACCTTATAGGTTGGTTAATTTCTCTATTCTGACTTCAAGTTTTTCTTTTATCAAGACACACAGGCATGCTACCTTCCCCACACTGTTCTTCCCAGCACTTCTAAGGGGGCAGTTTAACCACTATTTCTCTCCTTACTGATTCTTTTCCTGTCACACAAATGCTTCAGCCTCCAGTCACATGCCTTCCATATGATGTCAGTTTTTGCTCCATTTTCATTTATCCCTTATGTAATTATTACCTAATTGTCTGTCTCTCTATCATCTATCATTTTGGGAAGGCAAAGGGATTACAGCTCTAAACCATCAACTTGAGAAAAGCCATTTCTATCAGGATTGGTGCTATTTTTCTTACACATAATGACAGCATCCTGGACAAAATCAGTCTGATTATCCAAGCATTAAATGTTACTTATTCCAAGAGTGTAACTTCCCAAAGGGCAGTTTTATCTAAGAATATTTAAGAACAAAGACTTTGGCAAACCTGCAGTGGCAAGAAGATGTGTTTACTTCGGGGGGAATTTACATTTTAACAGACTGAGAAATAAATTCACTTTTTAGAGGGAAGAACTATTTACCATCTGTAGTTTGTTCATGTCTGAGGCAGGGGAAATCTGTCGTTCACACACATTTGGGAAGGAGTTAGCAGATCTGCTTTTACAGAAGGTTTCATCAGCAACGACTGATATATAAAAACCCTGCTTGTGAAAACCTGCCTGGTGCAATATGGTGAGCCAGCTACTCAGCTTCTGTTTGTGGCAAAAATGTTAGTATCTTCAAAGTAGTATCTTCTCATTTTTTTCTTGTGATAAAAATTTGAGTATCATTGATGGAAGAATTGGTATGATGTTAGATAAAGTAGTGATTAGTAAATATACTCACCAGATTTTCAGTGACTGGTAAAACAGTTTAAGTGGGATCCCACTACATTATCCGAATGGCCTTGTGCAGCAGGGAGGGCCATATATAAGGTGTCCAGAAGCGGGAGGGAGAATAAGAACTCAAAAAAACACTGCACAGAAAGAGGATTGTGTGAGGACAGAGAGAAAGAAAAATTTGGTCACTTCTATGAGTGAAAAATACTAGATGAGGAAAAGATACTTGAAGAGGATATATTGATGATAGCCATTCTGACAGGTGTGGGGTGATGATATGTCATTGTGGTTTTAATTTGCATTTCTCTGAAGGTTTCATTTCAGAGAACTCTGAAATTGAAAAACAATCAGCATTTTCTCATATGTCTATTGGCTATCTGTATCCTCTTGGGAGATGCGTCTATTCAGTTCCTTTGCCCATTTCTTAATTGGATTTTGTTTTTTGGTTTTGAGTTTTATATGTTCCATATAAATTTTGGATATTAAACCCTTATCAGAAGTATCAGTGAATATGTTCTCCCATTCAGTGGGTTGTCTTTTCATTTTGTTGATGATTTCCTTTGCTGTGCAAAAAATTTTTAGTTTGCTGTAGTCCCACCTGTTTATTTTTCCTTTTGTTTCCTTTGCCCAAGGTTATATATCAGAAAAAATATTGCTATGAGATATTTCCAAGATTTTACTGCCTTTGTTTTCTTCTAGGATTTTTATGGTTTCAAGTCTAACATTTGTGTATATGTCCTTTATGGAAAGATGCTTTTCTTTCTCTTGGGTAAATACCTGGGAGTGGAATGCCTAGATTGTATGGAGAATTTACATGTAACTTTTTAAAAAACTGCCGATTTGGTGCAGCCACTATGGAAAACAGTATGGAGGTTCCTCAAAAAATTAAAAATAGAACTATAAGATCCAGTAATTTTACTTCTGAGTATCTGAAGAAAATGAAAACACTAATTCAAAAAGATATATGTACTGCCATGTGCATTGCAGCATTACTTGCAATAGCCAAGATTTTAAAAAGGAACAAGCTAAGTGTCCATTGATAGATTAATGGAGAAATAAATTGTGGTTATATATACAATAGAATATTATTCACCCATAAAAAATGAATCTTGCTATTCGTGACAACATGGATGGACCTCGAGGGCATTATGCTAAGTGAAATTAGTCAGACACAGAAAGACAAATACTGTATGATCTCTTTTGTATGTGGAATATATGTGTTAAAATGTATTATAGAATATACATATTCTATAGATACAAAAAACAAATTGGTGGTTGCCAGAGGTGAGGAGTTCAATGTGGGAAATGAATTGAATTCTTTTTTTAGTTTAAATAAATTGAAATAAAAAATTAAACTAAAAACAATAACAAGAACTACCAAGCTGTTTCCAAAGTAGTTGTACCTGGCTACATTTCTATCAGCAGTGTTCTAATTGCTTTACGTCCTTGGCAACACTTGGTAGGGTCAGTCGTTTTTTGGTTTTTGTTTTTATTTCATCCATTGTAATAAATATGTAATGATTTTAATTTTCATTTACATAACAACTAATGATGTTGAACATCTTTCCATGTTCTTTGTCATCCATATATCAACTTTGGTGAAGTTTTTGTTCAGTTCTTGCATATATTTTATTGGATTGTTTGTTTTTTTACTGAGTTTTGAGAGTTTTTAAAAATATGTATTCAGAACATAAGTCTTTAATCACATGCCATGTGAAAACATTTCTTTCAGTCTGTGGCTTTTCTTTGAAATAGCAGAAGTTCCTAATTTGATGAAGTCCAACATACCAATTATTTCTTTTATGAATTTTGTATTGTATCAAATAAATCTATTTTTTCATCCCTCCCCAAAATAAATAAATAAACAACAAGTGTTGGTGAGAATGTGGAGAAAAAGGAAATTTCATGCACTGTTGGTGGGAACGCAGATTAGTGCAGCCACTGTGGAAAGCAGCATGGAGTTACCTCAAAATATTAAAAATGGAACTGCCTTATGACCCAGCAATTTCATTTCTGCAAATATATTCAAATAACCCCAAAAAACTAACATGAAAGAATATATGCACCCTTATGTTCATTGCAGCACTATTTAAAATAGCCAAGATTTGGAAGCAGGCCAAGTTCCATCAGTAGATTAGTGGATAAAAGAGGTATGGTACATTTACACAATGGAATCCTATTTGGCTATAAAAAAGAAGGAAATCTTACCTTTGCAACAGCATGAATAGATGTGGAGAGTAATAAGCCAGTCAGAGGAAGACAAGTACCATATGATTTTATTTATATGAGGAATCTAACAAACAAAATAAACTAACAATCAAAGTAGAGACAGACAAATGGACATAGAGAACAGACTGATAGCTGTCAGAGGAGAGGAAGTTTGGGGTGAATATGAAGGGCAAGGAAATTAAGCAAAGAAAAGAAAAAGAAAGATTCATGGACACAGACAATGGTATGGTGACAGCCAAAGGGAAAAGAGGTGAGGGGAGGTAGAAGAGGGTACAGGGGGATAAATAGAGATGGAAGGAGACTTGACTTGGGGTGGTAAATACACAATACAATATAGAGGTGACGTATTGTAGAATTGTATACCTGAAACCTATATAATTTTATTAACCAATATCACCCCAATAAATTCAATTTTGAAAAAAGAAATACAAAGTATCCTTGAGAGAGGATAATGTGTCTTTGGATTAAAGAGAAAACATTTGACTAACACTAAACATGGCAAGAAATTTCCTATGTGAAGGTTTCTGTGAAAGAAAACATTCTTCAAAAATCAAGTGAGTAGCTTTAGAACTGGAGTCTTCTGGTCAGATGGAGGCGCAGGTAAACAGAGCTCACCTGCTTGCACAACCACAGCAAAAGTTACAACTATATTACAAAACAACTATCGCCCAGAATCTTTAGAAAATCAAACTGTATGGAAGTCCAACAACCAAGGAATTAAAGAAGTCACATTCATCCAAAAGAGTAAGAAGGGCAGAGATGCAGAGACATGGAATGGGCAGTCCCACGCCTACATGTGGTGGATAAAAATTGGGAAGGATAACTCAGCAGTGAGGGATCCCAGCCCCACACCAGACCACACAGCCCAGGTTTCCATGCCAGGAAGATAAGTCCCCATAACATTTGGCTGTAAAACCCAGTAGGGGTTGGGGTGGCCTTACACCCCAGAAGAAACTGTGGGATTCTCAGGCATCTCCTCTTAATGGGCCCACAGTGGCCTTAGGACTCACACAGACTCACTCCTTCTGAGCTCCAGCACTGGAGCACCAGTGGCATACAGGGAGAAACTGAAGCGTCTGGCATCAGGGTGAGTACCAGGGGAAAGCTTCCTCCTAGACAAAACTCCAGAGGCCAGGCAGTGGCCATTGTCCCTTGTCTGAGCCCTCTTCCACACAGAGCCGCAGAGTAGTGACACCATATGTGAGACTCCATCAACCTGGTTCATACAAGTTGCCCTGCCCTGGCAATTACCTAAGGTTCCGCCCCATTCAACTTGGGTTGCACTTCAATGTGTGCTCTGACTCATTAAAGTGGATACTCAACCAAGTGTAATGATAATCAGCTATGAACAGCAGTGTGCCACACTGATATGTGCCAGTCTAATGTCACCGATGGTTATCAGTGCTTTCTAAGCCTGGAAGTGATTTGCCTAGAAAGGCATGAAGGGGCTGTGTGAGCTCAAATGTCCTCAGTTTAACCTGAGCCTCATGAGAAACTGGGTGGGGGGGGAGAGGGGCGGGGAGAGGTAGGGCAGAGGCTAGTGAATAATTTCTGGTAGCCTGACCCTCTTTGTGCATTACTAGACAATGCTACTATCTGACATATATTTACTAACTTTTTTTCAAATATAATAACAAGAGAAAAGGCAATCTTGTTCCTCCTCTGATCAGACATTGGAATGACAGAGTACAGAGAAGCAGAGGTAGTGCTCACCAAATGTCCATTTCCTCCCCTGTTTCCTAGCATCATTGTATTTAGGTCGGGGCTGTGAGTAATTCTGGCCATTGGGCTGCGAGCAGAAGTGACATGGGTCACTTTTAGACCAAAATGGTTAAAAGTCAATGTGCTGCTTTCATCCTTCTCTTGACATAGCAAATTTTGAGGCCATGTGCCCCAAAGGGTGTGGCTACCAGACAGAAGAGATACCCAGTCTGCATCAAAGTTTATGTGAGACCAAGCCTCAGTGTTAAAACAACTGCTCAGCATAGCATAATTTTTCTCAACCAGAAGTTGGTTCCTTGTGGATACTGCATAACAGAAACATAAGGCATTTTCTTAGAATGTTTATTAATGTGAAGCAGTGAAGACACAGACGTTGGAGATTAAGAAGCTGTTGATCCATGTTATGCAACGGCAAAACATTTTCTAAAGTTTCCACCTGCAATAACTTGGGGAGGTAGAGCATAAGTTCTGGAGGAAGATGTTAGAAAAAAAAATGCAAATAGTGTATATTAGCTGCCTTTAGCTAGGTGTTACAAGAAAGAGACAAACACAAGAAGGAAAAGGCAAGCAAAAATGAAACTGAATAGAGAGGGTTTAGAATCCAGAGTCTGGTAGAATTGAAAAAGCCAGTTTTTTTCTAAATCCCAAATGTAAGACAGGACAGAAAAGATTTTGGTTCTGCTTCCACTTAGGATTTAGGGGATAGAAAGCTTTAAGAGAACCTTGCTGCCACACTAATGAAAAAAAACTGGATGATTTAAAAATCATAAATTTTCCTGAATCCATCAACACTGAGATCACACTGTAACAGAGTGAAACGCTCAGTCTCTCTGACTCCATCTTTAAGCCTGCTCTATTCCCATGACCTTCAAGCTAATTACTTCTGCTTAGTCTTGCATATAGACATGGTAATCGTTAGATGAATTTTGCTATCAGCTTGAGTTTTAGAAAAAAATCCCCTTGCTGGAAGGTGCCTCTCCTGAGGAGATAGGGGAAATATGAACAAAATAATGATCGTTTATCACTGTTTATTACTGATTATTAACTTGCAGGGGCCTTGTGAGTGTACTCAAATCAGCTGGGGTCAATGGACTTGGAACAGAGGTTTCGTGATCTTTCTCAGACCCCTGCTGGTGCTCAGATGTCTGCGGTTGCCCAGCACCTCTTGCCCCTCCCATTTCCCCTCCCCTTGACATAAAAGAAGCCTGTCAAGGCTTCTGTACTTTGGGAAGATGGATTTAAAATAACATTTAGCCTCCCATCTTTTCCGTCAGCACCTCCTCCACCAATAAACCTTCCCTTACTCCAAACTCTGACATTTTGAGTTTTGACCTTTTGAAGCATTGAGCATGTGAACTTTAGACCAGTAATCACAAGACAACCAAATAAACTGAATTCTACAGCCTGACGCTCTTCTAGGAGAGATAGGACAGATAAACTGTTTCAGCTTTGGCAGAGCAAGGCCAGCATAAAAATAGTAAGAAGTCAGTTGAAAAGTTACTAAATTCTTAAAGGCCTAGTGTGGGCTAGCATAGCTGTTTAAACTACTCCTGGTAGTCCCTGAACCAAGGGGAGTTGTCACTCACTGGCGAAGGCAAATTTGCTTTACAGAAAATCAAACTGAAAAAACTGAGATTAAAAATGGATTTGCCTGCATTCACAGAGAGTAAAAAATATGTGAAGACAAAAATTCATATCCTCTCACTCCTCAGGCAAGTGCTATAAAAAATCCCGTCTTAGGTAACAACTAACTGTTTTCTCCCAATTAATTAATCAGTTAATCGAGTCATCGATCTTTTAAGATAGGATCTTTGACTTCAGTGCGTATTTTATCTATAATTAATAGTTACAAATATCTACTTATGCCTAATATAATAAGCACTTCTACCTTAGTGTTGGCTCTGAGTTTATTTTTTAACAAACTTTAAAACTTTCAGGTTAAAAAAGGTTTTATTCGAGGTTTGGGGCTTGAGCTATTTAGTAACTTCATGTGCTATTATTAGGTATAAAGAAAGCATTAAAGCTTCACAGATGAAATCCAAAGTGGGATTATTACACTGTTGATGAAAACATGCAATGTTTAAAATACTTTGTTCCTTAAACCTCTACTAGGCCAATTTCAATTCTCAAACTACCAGGAACCAGAAGAATTGCAAGTCCTTAACCTACTACCTACCTACTCCAAAATTTTTCCTTTCTATGTTTAAAAAGCATGATTTGATTTACTTTAAAAGTACATTTTTATTATAGAAGTTTTGGGAAAGACAGAAAAGGAAATAAAACCTATAATCCCATCAGCCAGATATAACCACTGTTAGTAATTCAGTGTATCTTTCCAGACTTTTCTTTCCTATGAATTTATATATTTTCAAAATTGGTCTCAGATATTATAGAGTCTGTTGCACTTTCTCAAATTTCTGACAAAAGTCAAGTATCTGAAAGTGAGATAGTATGTATATAGAGTCCTGCTTCTAGAAACCTCAGAGCACTATAAAAATCCATAATTGTGATTAAAGTCCTCCAGTTTTGTTTGAACATACAATGTGTGTATATTATTAAAAACATAAATCCCCATCCATCATCATCTTTGATAATGTTTCAATTGTGTTGTCTATTATGGGAATACCTTCAGCTTCCACTGGGAATCTGGTTCAAAAGGCACCAAATAGTTTCAAACACAACCTAACGCAGAAAATCAAGTGGATGAAATTTTTAAATATTTAGATTTTAACATTTGTTTTTTCTTCAAAATACAAGTAAGATATAACTTAATAATGGAGAGTTTTATTTTGATATCTGTAAATATTTAGTCATAGACTAGGGATTATAACTTCAAAATATAAAGTAAGAAAACATATATTTAGAAATCTATATTTTTAGAATTGTTCAAAAATAGGTCATCACAAGCTTCAAGCTATTCTGAGCATGATACTGTGAGTAACTCTGCTGTAAAATATTTGAAAAAGTAAAAGCAGCTCTGGCAAAGGAGTATATCCTTGATTCACTTAGAAGGTCAAATAAGCATTTTTTTTGAGGTTTTGATTTTGTTTTAACCTGAAACTCAAAAAAAAGGCAAGCCATGAGCATGGGAGTAGGATCTACCTCCATGTTTTTCCTGTGGAAACTAAACAGTAGTCTCTTGATTCTTGGTTTCTTCACCATAAAACAGTCAGCTCTACTTGAATCATGATGACAATATTTCTAGCACATGGTCGGGTTCATAACTGTCAGTGGTTTCGGAGTGTTATTTGCTTGTTGCTTTTTCAATGTCTCCAGGCAGCAGTCTAAAAGCCAGCGAGCAAGCGACCTGGATACTGAAGGCCACTTCTCCATTTATTTATGGAAACATATAGAAAATAAACTCAAAATATTTGCGTTATAAGAGAGAATATCCTTTTTCAAAAGAACAACACAGTATTCTTAACTAGATGGTCCCCCAATAAATCATATACACATGTGAAGTCCCTTACATTCATATATATAATGAATTCCTGAGAATATTTTTGAAAGTGTGATAGTCAAACACAGAGAGTTCTGCTTTTACACAGATTAAAACTTTATAAAACCCACAATTTTCATTTAAAATATTTTTGCCTGAATATGCAATGTGTACACATTATTTAATACATTAAAAATAATAAACTTAAGTACAGATAAAAATACATATTTCAAAATAATTTCTTACCTACCTCAACGGCCAGTTTCTCAGCCTAGAGAAGAAACTTATTTAAAACTTATTTAAGGACTAGCTCATTCTATGTAATGGTGTCAGTCAAGTTTCTTAAAATGGTCTTCGAGAGCAAGTGGAATGCCAGCCATCTTCTTTAAGAAGAGGCAGGCAAGGAGCTGTGTCCTTATAGCCTGGTGTACTTTTCCCTGCATTTGGGTCACTGCTCATTCACAGTCAGCACTTGTGTGGGCACCCCAGTTTCTCCCTCAGCACACCTTGCCCTTGCTGATGTTTGTCACCTGTGCCCTCTAGTTGGCCCTTTTCCTCTGCAACTAAACTTATAGTCAAACATTTCACGTCCATGGAACATCCGACTGAAGGTCACGATGACCTGCCCTCAGCATACCTAGCTGCATCATTGCTGGTACTGGCCCTTTCATTTTGCCACCTTCCAGGCATTTTTACCAGAAAATAAAAGCAAAAGGCTATTGATATTTAAATAATTCCATGAACATCCACAAATAATGACTGGCAAAAGCAGAATGTTGACAGGCAGACAGAACCACTGTAACGTGGCTTAACATTTGTTTGCAGGCTGGAGCATGAATGCCCTGAGCAGCTGAGCTCTGGAGATCCAACTCATGAGAGTGGGGAGACCGTGAAAGGCTGTGTGAAAGTCAAGGACTGTCTAAACCTCTTTGAGGAATAGTCCATGTTGATATGAAGTTTAACTAAAAGATAAAACATTACAGGTATTGTAGCATTAGTTTATGGGAATACACTTAAATTTAGAAATTCATCTTCCACAAAACTTTGTGAGTATGCTTTCTTTCCCTAAAAGTGTATATAGCCCAGGTACCAAGAACAATTAAGGGAATAAAGGAGGGAGCGGAGCAAAATACAAAAATGCACATAGGCCCAAAATTTGAAAACTCGGCGAGGCTCCCAGCCAAGCTGCTCACCAATAGTCAGAGGGGATGGCTGGGGAGAGCCCGCTGGTGTTTCAGGGTGGGGTGTGGCAAGGTGAAGTGGGACTTGAGCTCACTCCTTCCTTGTTGCCTGTGGCTTCCAGTATTTACCAGTGTACACGGATGTGGTCTGTGTGTCCTAGGTCACCTTGGCCTTAGTACCAGGAGATCTGCACTCTAGCCTGTGGAAAAGAATGGTGTAAATAAGCCATTAGGAAAGGAAAATATGATATCAGAAATACAAGTCTCCCTTTGAAAAAGAAATTGGCTTTCATTACAAGAAAACTGAGGAGTCACCTGGATTTAAAAATCTCTTTGTTCAGCCAGGCACTTTTCTGTATATACCTTCTTTGTGCTGATAACAGTGTGGAAAGACAGAGAATATTTATAACCCAGGGACTAAGCACAGGTTTGATTTGCTGACAAATAAGTTTGAAGCAAAAGCTTAAATAGAATAAAATTAAATTTTGCTAGGTTGTGAGCTGTGGGCTCAGACGGTACCACCCTTAGACCTGGGAAAACATAGAAGAGGGGAGGATTGGGGAGGGGAAGGAAGGGCACACTTTGGAGTATGAGTCTCTCCCCATCCCAAAGTTACCAACCAAGTGGGGTCCCTGAGCCCTGCTCCAGGTAGTGTAGGCCTGGTTTTTGTTTCTCCTCTTCAGCAGCTCTCCAAACCTTTAAAACCCCTCCTATTCAGGGTGGATCAAATGTCTGGAGTAACTCTAGGAGTTGCACCTGTAAGATGATCTGGGGTCCTATTACCTGAATTTGTCCTAGTGGGTAGCCATGTGAGCTGATCACTCCTGTTGACTAGAAACTATTTCTTTTGAGGTTGGGCCAGCAGAGTGGTGCTGACATGCTGATTCTGGATGGTTTTAATTTGTGTTGGATAGAGGACAAGTTCAGGACTCTGGGCTCCTGACTATTCACTGCTGACTCATGCATTTGAGCCACCAGTGTGAGCCCCTCGATTAGATCATGACTATTTATGCTCTGCCCACCGTGCTGCTTCAGTCTACAGTACCCGAATACAGCAGAAGTGGCAGCAGGCTTCCTTCACCCTTCACTCCCTCTGTAGTTAGCACCCAGGATTGCCCGTACAGCCTCACAGACTCTACCCTGCCATGTCTGGTCCCACAGTTTTGTGAGTGGCCACACCAATTTCCCTGAGGGCTTTTGAAACCATGGTTCAGCAATGCCAACTCAAGTCCTCTTTTGCCAATGGTTGATATCATGACATTGCCATCTCCTAGGTCTGTCCCAACCCCTATGGGAAAAGGATTGAAGATTCATGCATTGGCTAACGAAACTCTAGTTGCTCTGTCCAGAGGCTGCTGGCCTGTGTTCTTCACTGATTGCCATGTGGAAGGCAAACTGGAACCAACACTGAAAGAGATCATATTCTAGAAATGCAGTGACTGTGGCCTAAAGAGTTTAAGAGAATTTGTGTAAGGTGTGTTTTTCTATGTTTATATTTTAAAACTCATGAAAAAAAAGTTCAACGTGACCAAAATTTACTTCTCTGCACACTCTGGCTAAAGCTTACATCTGTGGCCACCATCAATGAAGCATAGTGAGAATCACTCGAAACCAGTATCACAGATGGCATCATAGATGATGCCACACCATGAGTTATGGTATAAACACATTAAATAGTTGGTACTAGGAAACTGCAGAGTCAAGAAGATTCATATCATTTCAATACAAGCAAGTTTCAAAGAGCCATGATGGTAGTAGTAGTAATGGTTACTACCTTTTCCTCACGGGGAGAGATATGAAATTAACCAGGAAGAGCACATTTGAGTTTAAGTATATTCCCATCTCCCCGAAAGAAGATGAAGAACTGGTTTTTGGACCTGAATGGGAACAATGTTTGGGGGGCACTATGAAGACTCATTACATCCTCGGATTGAAAAATTTGAAAACACTTAAGTACCACTTCCCTGTCCATTATTTTAAATCTTTATGAATGAATCACCTCCCATGGACCTGTGAATTTTGTGAAACATTTTCTAATCACATTGCTTATACAGATAGGGGCCCAGTAAAATATATTTGCCTGGGCTCTGTATCTCCTAGGTGCCAGAAAGCACACGGAGAGTTTCGCTTGCCCCAGTGCCACCACTCTTCCACCACAATTGACCCCATCTCAGTGTGATTGAGATGAGGTCCCACAAAGCCCTGTGTGCTCCTGGGAGTTTTTCTGTCATCCTATGGCATCACAACCTGCCCTGGAGACCACCAGGAACAATCCTGTCATGTCCATCCTCCCTGACTACCTCAGTCACCCCAAGCACCTTGGGATCCCAAGCCATTGCCATCTTCCTGACTGTCATCATCATATGGCTCCATAAATTCCCTGATCTGACCCAATGTCACATGTAACCCCAACCCCCAGACTTTTGTCTTCTGATCTGGGTCTGTCATCAACAAAATTCTCTATATTCTCTCCTTCTTGCCCCAGTGTATGTGTCTGCTTCAACCTTCTTTCAATCCTCCATGAATCTGTAAACGAGCATTCTAAATATATCAAAAATCAACCCATGTTCACTATAACCACTCTAATCCAACCCCCATTTTTGAAGAGGCTTCTCTGACCTCCTTACAAATAGCACCTCTCTTTCTCCCTACTCCTCCTGCCCCCCCCCACTGTGCTTTATTTTTCTTTCTAACACCAATTCCACCTGAAATATTTTTATTTGTTGGCTGGTTGGTGTACATATAACCTGCCCCCCAACTACAATGTCAATTCCTGGAGAGCAGGTACTGCATATGTTTTGGTCACTGCCGTATCCCCAGTGCCTGCTGCCCACCAGCTGCTCAAGAAACCCTTGCTGAACACCTGACAGTCAATAGAAACAGAAAGAAAAACCTGCCAGGTTTTCTTACAGAGCCTATATTTATGTATCTAAAATATAAACGTATCAGGACAGAAAGACTTGGAAATACATACTTTAGATAATTGTGAAAAGTTCAAAAAACATTTTAATGAAGGAGATAGTACAGCTACATAAATTGTACATGTTAATTACTTCAAAAATAAACTTTCAAAGAAATCATGAAAGTTTATTATTATTTATCTTATTATAGTATGTATTATATATACTGTTACATTAAAGAATCGGGGAACTCTTTATTGCCCAGAGCTTATTCCTTCATTTTCATTATATAAAAACCTTACTGCAACTTCAGGTAGTTGATACAGCTCTTCTAATTGCTTTCCCTGCCACAGTTGTTTACAGTAAGCTTGAGTTTAATAAAATTGCTTTTTATAAATTTTAAGTCTAAATACAATCAAAGCCTCATTCCTTGACAAGACCCAGTTCTGCAGTTATCCACCAATTATGTGACACTCACCTAGTCACTCGTCTCTCCCAAAGGGCCACCCTCTCTCATTTCCAATCCTGTATGGAGTTCTCTTCCCACTCCCCTCACTACTTGCCCTCCTTCCTCCTTCTCATCCTTCACCTTCTATTCAAGGCCTATCCTGATGTGCCACACCTGTCACATTTCCCTTCATGTGTCTCAAAGATCTTGGTCTTCTCGCATCACAGAACTCAACACAGTATATGTATGTACTGCTTCTCATACTCTGCCATGAGACTGTACCGTGGGGCAGAGATCAGGTGGGACTTACTCACAGTAGTGAGTTCCAGCCTTGCCCTGTGCCTAACAGGTAACAGGTGAACGAGGAAAGTTTGTTAAGTGAGACAAACAGTGATTTTTTTCCTCATCTGTGAAACCAGAGGATAGGACTAAAGCAAGCAGTAGGATAAACAGAGGCAAGCTAGCTTCCTCACCCAGGTGTCTGGGGAACTAAGATAAATAGTGTTCTCATAGCCTGGGACTGGGCCTGCTAAGTACTCCCACAGCCTTGAGGGGGCTCACATGTGCAGAATCTCAACCTGTTTTGGCTCCCTGCTGGCTTTGTCTGCCTTCAGTATTTAAGGGATTAGGGGCTCCCCGCTAGGACACAGGTGAGAGAGGGAACAGGTGGCATGCAGTGTAGTATGCAGGGACGCACAGCTTGCAGCGTGCGTGGTTTGCCCACCCGTGAGTAAGGCATGTCAAGCATCCACATGACTCTGCACGTTTTCTTCCATCTCCCAGAATCTAGAGTGGACCTGCCAGGCCTTGACCAGCTGCAACACCATTGGCATAGTCAGGATTCACACAGTACGGAAATGGGGGAGCCCCTGGGGTTCCCTGAGGGGAGCCTCCACGGGTTGTCTGATACCGGGATGTGGCACCTGGTTGCAAGCCTCCTGGCATCACGGGCCCCACCAAGAGAGTGGCCCGATGACAGTGGTGCACGTGACACCACGGAGAAAGTCCTGCTGGAGGTTGGGGAGATCCTGGAACAGCCAGCACCCAGGCAGCTGCGGGGGTCATGGGATGGGTGTTTCTTACCTGTTTGCAAGCTGAGACGGTCGGTGACCAGGCTTTGTGATGCAGCGAAGCTACGCGAGCTCCAAGGACAAGAAGGAGCCCAGAATTGGTGTCTGGAAGAAGATCTGCCAGCAACAGAACAGCGACGCCAATCCCCGTCTCCCGCTGCAGTGGACCAGTCAGAGTCTGAGGAAGATGACAGACACGGAACTGCATTCCTGGAAGGCCCACCCCATAGTGTTACCGAAAATGAAATCCCAGCAATCTATGGCACCTAGGGGGAACCCTGCGGGTCTTGTTCTAGTGGTAGAATATATCACTTATAGACCTTACACGCAGGCCAAACTGGCAGATCTTATGAATCAGTTTCACCAGCAACCTAGAGAGCTCTTAACTGTGTGGCTCTTGCGCCTGTGGGATTTAGAGGTGGGTAGCATCGTGTGCAATGCCACTGAGATGGAAAAGTTAGCATCCATCACAACATACCCATCCTTGTGCCAGCGGCTGCAGAATAGCCAGAGGCAAGGTGAGGGGCAGGGCTCACATTCTTTGATGGAAATGGTAATTGGGGCTATCCTCACTGTCTGGGCGAATGTGGGTGGCGTGTCAGATACGGGAGCAAGTGGCAGTCCTTTACAGACTTAGTGCAAATCTTGGGGAGTTGGGCATGCATGCGCCAGGCCATGTTCAACCCCAATACACAGGGCCCTGATGATGAATGTTTTACATCTGGAATGAGGGATCTTGTGCTCCAGCATGCTCCCTCCACCTCCTTTGGCTCACTGATGGCGATTCTGGCACCCTATGTGGGTTGTCTCAAAAACGTCAGAAGGAGCTTATACCCTTTGCAACAGCATGGATGGAACTGGAGAGCATTATGCTAAGTGAAATAAGCCAGGCGGTGAGGGACAAATACCATATGATCTCACCTTTAACTGGACATAATCAACAAAAGAAAAAAACAAACAAAATATAACCAGAGACATTGAAGTTAAGAGCAATCTAACAATAGCCAGAGGGGAGTGGGGAGGAGATAGTGGGAAGAGGGGTTTTCAGGAACTACTGTGGAGGACACATGAACAAAAACAAGGGGGAGGGTGGAGGTGGGGGAGGGAGGTGGGTTTGTCTGGGGTGGGGTGGAGGGGTGAGGAGAAAATGAAGACAACTGTAATTGAACAATAAAAAAAAGTGTTAAAAAAAAAAAAAAAACGTCACGACTATGGTGGCTAGTCTGGGAGAAGCAGAGTCTCACTGCCAACTAAAAGTTGTCTTACAGTCTCTCCAAGTCCCTCTGTTCCCTGGTTGAACCGCTCCCCCGTGCGGGTTACTAGAACATAGATGTGATTAGAGCTTTTAGGGGCTGGAGAGATCACACTAAGATTGACAGGAAACCAAATGTGAACCTGTTAGAGCGCTGGAAGCAGCTGCGAGCTGACCAGCACTTCCTGCAGCCCCAGAAGAAGAAGAAACGGATGGAGAAATCTGGGGGTGCGCCCTGAGAGCCCCGAGAAGCCCTTCTGATCCAGCTGGAAGATCATTTGGCTGCATCAACGTCCCGAGATGGAGGAGATATCCTTTGGACTTTTGGCCAGAGGAGAGGCCAAGGGATCCATCTTCAGTAGACAGGCGTGGACGGGGGGCCGAATGTCGAATTGCCTATTCATTGGCCCCCTGCAAATGTCCCGCGAATGTTAGTTCTCGTGGATACAGGAGGCGAATGTACCCTCTTACATGGAAACCCTGAGAAGTTTCTGGGGCCTGAGGTCTCTGTTGATGGTTATGGGGGACAAAGTGTAAAGGTGAAGGTTGTACAGCTCTCTCTGGGTATCAGGTGTTTGCCCCTCCCCATGAGTACACTGTTTATGTCTCCCCCATTCCCCAGTATGTCCTGGGTATTGACATACTCCAGAATCTGCGGCTACACACGACCACAGGAGAGTTTCACCTGCGGGTGCGAGTGGTAAAAGCCACTTTGAGGGGACATGCTAATCACACCCCTGTGCAATGGCCACCTCCACGACTGGTAAGG
The DNA here is from genome assembly GCF_022682495.2 of Desmodus rotundus. NCBI lineage: Eukaryota > Metazoa > Chordata > Mammalia > Chiroptera > Phyllostomidae > Desmodus > Desmodus rotundus. Next base: position 48,209,662 of record NC_071392.1, on the reverse strand, counting down.
GCAGTGAAACAATACTGGTTGCCCAGAGGATAGGAGGAAATTACAGCCCCTATAGGAGAGTTAGAGAAGGTAGGGCATAATTAGGGCTGCCCACAGTCCTTTTAACTCTCCTGTGTGGCCAGTAAAAAAGCCAGATGGCACATGGAGAATGACAGTTGATTACTGGGAGCTCAATAAGGTCATTCCTCCAATACATGCAGCAGTCCTTTCTGTGGTGGGTTTAAAGGACCGGTTAACTAATGAGCTGAGAACTTAACACTTTGTAGCTAGTCTAGCAAATGCCTTTTTCTCCATTGACCTTGATCCAGAGAGTCAAGATCAGTTTGCCTTCACATGGGAAGGCCGGCAGTGGACTTCTACTGCTCCCTCAAGGGTACTTGCACAGCCCAACTACCTGTCACAGGCTTGTGGCAGAGGACCTGGCTAAGTGGTCATGGCCTCCAGAGGTACACCTGTTCCATCACATTGATGACATTTTGCTAACCTGTGATGCTCTTGCAGAGTTAGAGAAAGCAGTGCCACAAGCGCTGTCACACCTGAAGTCATGAGGCTGGGCAGTCGATGAGGCCAAGCTGCAAGGCCCTAGATTGTCTGTCAGATTCTTGGGGGTTAGCTGGTGGGTAAGACAGAAGTCATCCCTGTTTTGGTGATAGATAAAATTCAGGCATATCCAACCCCTACCACAGTGAAATAGCTCCAGACGTTTTGGGGCCTGTTGGGGTACTGGAGAGCATCTGTGCCCCATCTAGTCCAGGTTGTTCATCTCCTGTATTCATTGGTGAAAAGAGGAGCAAACTGGGACTGGACCCTGACCTTGGAACAAGTGTTCCAACAAGTGAAGCACATCATTAAGTGTGCCCAGGCCTTGCATATTCTGGGCCCTGCTAAACTCTGTGAGCTAAATGTGCATGTGACACAGGAAGGCTTTGGATGGGATTTGTGGCAGCAATCGGAACAGCTATGTCAACCCTCAGGTTTCTGGTCCCAGCTATGGAGGGGAGCAGAGATGTGGCACTCCTTGATTGAAAAAAATTGGCTGCAGTATATGCTGCCTGTTGGCCACAGATGCTATAACAGGAACTGCCCCCGTAACAGTTAGGACCACCTATCCCATTGCAGGGTGAGTCTGGGACTGGATGGACAAGCCTCGTAGTGGGAAGGCTCAGATGCCCACGTTGGCTAAGTAGGGGGCTTATCTGCAACAAAGGAGTACTCTGCCCACTAGGCCCTTGTGGGCTGAGCTACAGTAAGTGCTGGGTCCTGTTATTTAGGTAGATGAGAAACCTAGTGCTCCTGTCCCTACAGAAGAAGTGGAAGCTAGCCTGTTCCACAAAGGGCAGGCACCTATTCCCTCAGATGCATGGTACACTGATGGGCCCAGGAGGGGTCAGACCACCATGTGGACCACTGTAGCAATTCAACTAGAGACAGACATAATCTGGTTTGACACTGGCATAGGTCAGAGTAGCCAGTGGGCAGAACTCTGGGCTGTATGGCTCATGGCTACTCATGAAGCACAGCCCATGACTATTTGCACAGCTGGTGGGGCAGTGTACCAGGGGCTAACATTATGGATCTCTAGCAGGCATGCAAATAAATGGATGGTTATGCATAGACCATTGTGGGAACAGGCCCTGTGGAAAGATCTCTGGGAATTAGGCCACCAGATACAAATCACTGCATATCATGTTATTGGACATGCACCCCCAGAATCCCCTGGGAATGATGAGGCTGATACTCTAGCCAAAGTGTTGTGGCTCTCCTGTCACCTGGAAATTCCATGTGTCCTGGCAGTACCTGCCAGTCCCATAGGAAGGGAAGTGGCTCAGTGGCTATGCCATCGCCTCTTACATGCTGGACAAAAGACCATGTGATCCACTATCAAAACTTGGGGGGTTACCTGTCACCTTAGCAGAGGTACAAAAAACTTGTGAGACCTGTGTTGTCTGCTCACAAGAGCATCCCCAAAGGCCTGAGGGAGCTGCTGGACAGGTGGTGAGGGGACAGGTACCACTGACCTGGTGGCAAGTGGATGTAATTGAGCCCCTACCTAGTTCAGAGGGATATAAATATGCTATTACAGGTGTGGACACAGCTAGGGGACTTTCGGCTGCTTATCCCACATGGCACCCAGATCAGAAAGTAGTAATTGCTGAGTTGGAGCAGTTACATGATGCTTATGGGTGACCCTTGATCATTGAAAGTGATCAGGGGATGCATTTTACTGGGGCCTTGGTACAACAATGGGCTCAGGACTTCCAGATTGACTGGAAATTCCATGTGGCCCATCATCCCCAAGCTGCTGGAATGATTGAATGGTACAATGGTCTCTTAAAGCAGGGCCTGTGAGTTATAGCTGCCACCCTAAGCTGAGGGGTCGGACAAGACGCTTATGGACTGTCCTCTGGACTCTAAATGAGAGGAGTTGGAGGGGTCCCAGCTCTGGTGCGAGCGCTGCTCCACCAGACTGCAGCTCCAGTTCAGCTGCATGTACAGACTAGGGATGCTTTGCTGAAACCAGGCCTGGGAAAACAGGGGAATATTCTCTTGCCTGCACCTGAGGGCCTGGAGCAAGGGCAAACATCCACTTGGACGTGGCCTTGGGAAATAAAAGCCCCCCACATGCGTTGGGTGGCTCTTGTTGTCCCTTGGGGACAAGGGGGGGGAAGGAACTTGCAAATAGTGCCCTGGATGATTGGGACATGGCCCCCAATCTTAAAGGTGACATACCCAGGGCCAGCAGACCATGAAATGCTTCTTCATGGCACATTTGTGATATCCTATGGCCCATTATGAGTTCCCCACTGTCCTTACAAGTAGATGCTGAACCTCCAGTTAAGGCATGAAAGGTGTGGTATTCACACCCAGGGAGGCCCCTCGGCCAGCCATCTTGTCAATGGAGCAGAAATGTGCCCGTATATTGCCTGAGGGTAGTGATTGGCCATTGTTGGTGTCTATAACTGTTTGTCTTCTCACCCCTAGAGTGTAGTGGACTGGGTACGTGCCTATGCCTCAGTGACTAACCAGTCAGCGTGCTGGGTCTGCACTGAAATCCCCCTGAGCATGTCTGATGGCCCCCCACGGGGCATCTCTCCAGCTTCCGTGTACAGATAAAACTGCATATTCCTCGTGGAACGCGACCTGGACCAGCATCTGTGCTGGGACAAGGCAGCTGTATGACCAGCCCTGGCTGTTGGTTGGCGGCTCCATGTGGGGTGGCTTGGGGTTGGCTCATGGCTGGGACTGTGGGATTGGCTGGGCCAGCCCCCCTCTGTGATAAAAGCCTCAAAGACAAGCCCAAGTGAACTGAACTCCCGTGGGTCTGTGTCAGAGACATGCTCTTGGGCATCGCTGGGATGCGCGGAACAACGTGAGGGCTGCAGTTCCCACTGGAGCCCTCTGGGTGTGTGGCTCACATGGGTGGCCTCACCTGTCTGGGAATTGTTCTGGTAGTTGTATTTGGGGATGACCCTATTTGCCTGCTCGAGTTTAGAAAACTCTTACAGTCTGGCCAGTTAATTGGGCGGCATTTAAGGCACGACACCAAGTGAAACATACTCCCTGGTGGTTTTACTTATTGGCTGTTTTTTCTCCTCAAGCTGCTTCTAGAGTCACTGAGACTAAGATAATTGCTTTAGCTTTGCACACTGCACGTGTATTGAATGCAACACATGATTCTTTAGGCCTATTAAATGAGTAATTGATACATTTTACCAAATGTATCAATTGAGGAAAGCAGCCTTACAAAATTGTATGGCCTTAGATATGTTTACTGCATCCCAAGGTGGGGTATGTGCCCTAGTAGGGGCAGAATGCTGTGTATATGTTCCTGATGTCCATGATAATGTTAGCCAAACTTTACAGGCGTTAACTTCTGAGACCCATGGTACTGAGTGTCTGACAGATGATCCCTTGCAGGAATGGTGGGCATCCCTAACCCCTGAATGGCAGTGGGTTCTTGTTGTCTTTGGTGGCAGCACTTGTGTTTTGCTTGCTTGTTGCTGTAGCCTGTAGTGCTATGGCTTATGGGTTCAGGGCTCTGCCCTCCTCACCAAGGACCTTTGCAGAAGATATCCTCATGTAGATTGTACAGTGAGGAACCCAGAAGGGTAGATTGTAGTGAAAACGGAGGCAGTCTGGCCTCCTCACCCAGGTGTCTGGGGAACTAAGATAAATAGTGTTCGCACAGCCTTGAGATTGGGCCCAATAAGTATTCCCACAGCCTTGAGTGGGCTTGCATGCGCAGAATCCCAACCTGTTTTGGCTCCCTGCTGGCTTTGTCTGTCTTCAGTATTTAAGGGGACAGGAGCTCCCCACTGGGACACAGGCAAGAGAGGAGACGGGTGACATGCAGTGTGGCACACAGGGGCGTGCAGCTTCCAGTGTGCATGGCTTGCCCACCCGCGAATAAAGGCACATCAAGCATCCCCGTGACTCTGTGCATTTTCTTCAGTCTCCCCAGATCTAGAGTGAACCTGCCAGGCCTTGACTGCCTGCGGCACACAAGCCTATGCCAACTTTTAAACGACATGATTGTGCTTGCCACATCATTCCATATGGTTCGTACCATAGGGGTTAAATAGCTGAAAACAACATGAGGGGCTGCTGAAGGGCACGCGATGTTGCCTTTTCATTTCTGGACATTGTTTAAAGTCATATGGTTTATTTATCATTCTTTTAATCTGAGATGTGGGAGCTGGAGGTTGGAGAATGAGCAGATTGGAGGCAGGAGATTTCTTGAGTGCTCTTTAGAAAAACAGAATTTCTAAGTCAATGTGAGTTCATTCACTTCACCCTGGCCCAGGCTTTTGCAGGCCTAAGTGTCCTTCCTTTCACTGCACCTCTGCCACTTCTTGTAGTTGGGCCAACTCTGTGTGGGGCAGATGTAATCGTAATCCAGTGGATTACTGTGCCTTGTGCTGCTCCTTTACAGACTTGAATGCCCAGGCCATGCTACCTCTATTTTCTAGCATTAATTTTTTCTTTGTGTCAACATAGGAAACATCCAAACCTGTGGAGAATTTTTGTAAGAATTTATTTGAGCCAAGCTGATGACATATGCCAAGGAGCAAGATCTCAAATGTTCCTGTGAATAACAGTTTTGCTGCTTCTTTTCTGCTTTTGAAATTAAGGAGGGAAAGTTAGGAAGATTACATGGAGGTGAAAAAGCAAGACAGGGATTGAATTATAGGATAGTTAACAAGATTATGTGCTTTCTTGAGGATGGTCACAGTTTATTTCAAAGGTGTGTTAACCTAGATGCACAGAATCAAGAAAAATGCTTGCTTATGACAAAGATAAACATTTTTATATATTTATTGATTATGCTATTACAGTTGTCCCTTTTCTGCCCCTTCACTCAACTCCATCCTGCTCACCCCCTCCCTCCCACACTCCCCCCCTATAGTTCATGTCCATGGGTCATACTTATAAGTTCTTTGGCTTCTACATTTCCTACACTATTCTTACCCTCCCCCTGTCTATTTTCCACCTATCATTTATGCTATTTATTCTCTGTACCTTTCCCCCCTGTCTCCCCCTCCCAATCCCCTATTGATAACCCTCCATGTGATCTCCATTTCTGTGGTTCTTTTTCTGTTCTAGTTGTTTGCTTAGTTTGCTTTTGTTTTGGTTTTAGGTGTGGTTGTTAATAACTGTGAGTTTGCTGTCATTTTTACTGTTCATATTTTTTATCTTCTTTTTCTTAGATAAGTTCCTTTAACATTTCATATAATAATGGCTTGGTGACGATGAACTCCTTTAACTTGACCTTATCTGAGAAGCACTTTATCTTCCCTTCCATTCTAAATGATAGCTTTGCTGGATACAGTAATCTTGGATGTAGGCCCTTGCCTTTCATCCAAGACTTGGAATACTTCTTGCCAGCCCCTTCTTGCCTGTAAGGTCTCTTTTGAGAAATCAGCTGACAGTCTTATGGGAACCCCTTTGTAGGTAACTGTCTCCTTTTTTCTTACTGCTTCTAAGATTGTCTTCTTCTGTTTAATCTTGGGTAATGTCATTATGATGTGCCTTGGTGTGTTCCTCCTTGGGTCCAGCTTCTTTGGGACTCTCTGAGCTTCCTGGACTTCCCGGAAGTCTATTTCCTTTGCCACACTGGGGAAGTTCTCCTTCATTATTTGTTCAAATAAGTTTTCAATTTTTTGTTCTTCCTCTTCTCCTTCTGGCACCCCTATAGTTCGGATGTTGGAACGTTTCAAGATGTCCTGGAGGTTCCTAAGCCTCTCCTCATTTTTCCGAATTCTTGTTTCTTCCTTCTTTTCTGGTTGGATGTTTGTTTCTTCCTTCTGGTCCACACCGTTGATTTGAGTCCCAGTTTCCTTCCCATCACTATTGGTTCCCTGTACATTTTCCTTTGTTTCTCTTAGCATAGCCTTCATTTTTTCATCTAGTTTTTGACCAAATTCAACCAATTCTGTAAGCGTCTTGATAACCAGTGTTTTGAACTGTGCATCCGATAGGTTGGCTATCTGTTCCTCGCTTAGTTGTATTTTTTCTGGAGCTTTGAAGTGTTCTGTCATTTGGGCCATTTTTGTTTTGTCTTGGCACGTCTGTTACTTAAAGGAGCAGAGCCTTAGGTGTTCCCAGGGGCAGGGTAATGCTGATGGCTGTGCTGTGACGTTGTACGTGGGGGAGGGGCCAAGAGGGAGCAATGGAGCCCGCTCCACTCTCCACCGGATTTTAGTCACTGCCTCCGCTACCCACAATCAAATCGGGCTCCTCTGGTGCTGATTCCCGAGTGGGTGGGCTTGTGCACACTCCAGGCCCCCATCAGTCTCTCCAATGACCTCTCCTGTGAGGCTGGGAGTTTCTCCTGCTGCCACCCCAACCCCCACGGGTGTTTTCAATCAGAGATTTGAGGCTTTATTTCCCCGCGCTGGAGCCCTGGGTTGCGCCAAAGATAAACATTTTACTGAAGAAGTTACTATATGTCTGGGTGGTGACTACCCACCAAGACCTGACTGGTTAGGAATTTATGATCAGATCAACCTGTGAGGTCACTTTGTTTGTTTAAGAGAAGACATTCTTAATAACTATTATTAAACAATTCACCTGCTAAGACACTGACTTTTACATTAGGGATGAGCCTAATATGAAATTTTGCCTTTTGCTCTTAGTAGTTTCTATTGCAGCTTTTCCCTCTCCAAAATCAGGGACTAAGCCCCCTAAAACAAAATACTAAATCTGAAGTGATACGTGGGTGACCCTATTGTTATTTGGAGGAAATTGCTTTTCAATCTTTAAACATGGTGTACTAGAGAGGATTTCAACTAAAGTTTTTGATGGCTTGTCTACATCTGATATCCAATTTACAAGAGAAACATTACTTTCTTTCTATGAATTTCAGGTTGTTTTGGAGGGCACGACACTAAAACAATTGAGAGTTCTTAGTAAATTTGTTCAGAAAAACCCTCATAAATTAGGAGAAGTACCCATGAAAGTGTGTGCATGGGTTCACCTGTGTAAGATCAGGCATTCACAATGTAAAAGTCTGTATACATTTCACTTTCATATTAGGGCAAGAAGTGTAGCCCTTGAACTTGGAAAAGGCCCCAACTCCAAGCACAGTGGTAGCCACTCAAAAACAGGACCCTCAATGGGAATGAAGAATGTCAGGTTGGGCTGACACTAGAGCGCGTGGTTGGTGTGCCAGCCTCCTTGGCCCTACACAGCATAACCTTGGATGCTAATAGACACTCTTCTAGCTGAACTTTTTGAGGGGCACAAACACTTTTGAGAACTAGGCCTACGTTTTAGGTGTCCAGAGGATATCAATCAATTTCCTTTTCTCACCATAAACCTTTGGGCATTGACCAGAAGTCCTTGGGGCATCTTGTGTCCTAGGATAATGTAAATATTCTAGAAAAGCATAGATGCAAGGACTGCCTAGAACAATAATAGCAGGGCATACTCCAGCATTATTTTAAGTATTTTTTGTTATGATAATTGTAGGAACAATGACTCTATGAGGTAAGTATTTCAGAAATGAGGAAACTGATTTTAAGGAGGTTAAGTTACCTGCCTTTGTGGATCTGGGCCAGAATTTAAATCTAGACAGTCAATTTCTAAGTCAACCATGGACACTACTCTGCCTCCCCTGCATTAGCCCTACTAGACCTGCTTACATTTAATCCATCAAGGTGTACAATGGAAAGGTGGGATGCGTAGTTTTTATCAACACGAAAAACATTTAGGTTCCATTTACAGGGGCCCAATGTTTGCCAAGGCCACTCTCTACCCCCAGACCTATTTGAATATTCTTCAAAATTACTAGATTCAGGAAACAAACATTTGTCCCCAGCAGATTCCCCAGGCTTCTCTGGAAAGATGCATACACCCCATAAAATAAAGAAGAATCAAGAGACAATGGAAGCTTGGACCCAAAGCTAGGTTAGAGTGCATGGTTAGGTTTCTGGATGGGGTAAAGCATTTAACTGTCCAAAGGTCTCTGGAGGATATTTGTAAAGCTCCAAATTGGTTTGACAAGTCATGGGGACCTCTCTCTCCTCTTTCTCATTTAAACCAATGCCACAGAAAATCCAGGGTCTAGTTAGTGTCAGGAAAGTAGTATCAGTGTCTGATCACAGCAGAGGTGGGGCCTAGACAGCCTGGGGGAGAGTAAAGTCACCAGCCTTTGGGCAAGAAGAATTCTAAGAGGAGAACTGAGATCACAAAGGATAATTCTTCTTTTTATCATTTTTTTATTTTTAATTACAGTTGACATATTATATGAGTTTCAGGTGCACACCCCAGTGATTAGATATTACATAACTTACTACGTGTTTATCCTGGTAAATCTCACACTCATCTGACACCATATAGAGTTATTAGACTATTATTGACTATATTTCCTATGCTGTACTCTACATCCCCCCAATACCCCTCCTATCTGGAAATGCTCAAAACATTCATTGTATCTATGATTTTGTTTCTATTCTGTCTGTTCATTTATTTTGTTTTTTAGATTCAACTGTTAATAGATGTGTATTTATTGTCATTTTATAATTCATATTTTTTATCTTCCTCTTCTTCTTCTCCTTAAAGAGAATCCTTTAACATTTCATACAATACCAGTTTGGTGGTGATTAACTGCTTTAGCTTTTTCTGGGTAGCTCTTTATCTGTCCTTTGATTCTAAATAATAGCTTTGCTGGATAGAGTAATCTCGGTTTTAGGTCCTTGCTTTCATCACTTTGAATATTTTGTGCCAATCCCATCTGGCCTGCAAAGTTTCTTTTGAGAAATCAGCTGACAGTCTTATGGGAGTGATGCAGATCCCTCCCACGCGTGGAATGGTTCCCTATATGGGAGCTCCCTTATAGTTAACTAACTTAAATGTTTTTCTCTTGCTGCTTTTAGGATTCTCTGTCTTTAACCTTTGGCATTTTGATTATGATATGTCTTGGAGTGAGCCTTTTTGGATTCATTTTGTTTGGGACTCTCTGTTCTTCCTGGACTTTTATGTCTATTTCCTTCACCAAATTAGGAAAGTTTTCTGTCATTACTTTTTCAAACAGGTTTTAATTTCTTGCTCTCTCTCTCTCTCTCTCTCTCTCTCTCTCTCTCTCTCTCTCTCTTCTCCTTCTGGCATTCCCATGATGAAATGTTGGCACACTTGGAGTTGTCTCAAAGGCTCCTTACACTATCTTCATTTTTTGTATTCTTTTTTTCTTCTTGCTCTTCTGATTGGGTGTTTTCTGCTTCCTTAAATTCCAAATTGCTGATTTGATTCTCAGCTTCATCCACTCTACTGTTGATTCCCTGTAAATTATTCATTTCAATTAGTGTATTCTTCATTTATGACTGGATCTCTTTTATGCTGCTGAGGTTCTCACTAAATTCATTGAACATCCTTATAACCAGTGTTTTGAACTCTGTATCTAGTAGATTGCTTGTCTCCATTTTGTTTAGTTCTTTTTCTGGAGTTTTGTGCTTTCCTTTGAGCCATGTTTCTTTGTCTCTTCATTTTGGCAGACTCCCCAGTTGGTAGAGTTGCCTAATATGGTAAGTGTTCTGTAGGGTCTAGCGGCACAGCCTCCCCTTTTACCCAAGCTGGGTGCTCAAGGTGCACACATCGTGTGGGCTGTATACACCCTTCTCTTGTAGTTGAGCCTTGATTGCTGCTGGCATGTCAATAGAAAGGCTTACCCAGGCCAACAGCTGCAAGGACTGGCTGTGACTTCTGACCTCTGACCACCATGGAGGATCAACTGTGCAGGAGCCCATCCCACAGACCAGGACTTACTTCAGCAGGGCTCTGGTGCCCACTGAGTTCACTCCTTGAGTGTGTCACTTGTGAAGGTAGTTGCATGGTGGTACTTGGAGGCGGTCTGAAGCTGTCCACTGGGTGGGCTCTGAGGCCTCTTGGGAGGTGCAGGCCAAGGTCAGTCACTACCTGTGCTCTGCCCGGGACCACCCAACATAAGCTCAAAGTGATCTGCAAATGGCTGCTACTTGTGCTGGGCTTGGAGGTACTCAGGCGAGGCCAACCTATGAACCAAGGCTGGCTGCTGCTAGTGGGGCCACTTAGCATGATGTGTGGGGCTTGATGGGGCCAGATACTGCTTGTTTGAGAGAATTTAGGAAAATCTGAAGCATAAGCCAAGACAAGTCATTAATATAAGAAAGCCATTGGAAACAGCTTGGGTGAGTCAGAAAATTGGGTAGGGTAGGGCCTCAGAGAATCACTAATGTGGGGCAAGCAGTATGAGCCAGATTGATGGAGTTTGCTGGCTCTGTGTGGGAAGGCCTCATCAAAGGAACAATGGCCTCTGCCAGCACTTCTGTCTGAGAGAAAGCTACCCCTCCAGTTCTTTCCCTGATGCTGGATAATTCAGTTCCTCCCCATATATCTCTGGTGCCTTTCAAGCTGCTGCCCCCATGCTGGAGCTCAGAGGGAGTGAATCTGAGTAAGTCCATGTATGGGCCCTTTAAGAGGATCTGCCTGGGACTCCAGAAGTTTCCATCTTTCTCAGTCTCAATCCCCGCTGGTTTTTACAACCAAAAGTTATGGCACTGGAACCCTGGGTTGGGGGGGCCTGGTATGGGGCTGGGACCCTTCACTCCTAGGGGGGACCTCTGCTAGTCAAGATATCTCTCCCAGTTTTTATCTGCCACACATAGGTGTGGGACCAGCCTGTTTTGCGTTCTGCTCCTCCTACAATTCTTGATGTGGTTTCTTCTTTAATTCAGTAGTTGTAGGACTTCTATTCAGCTCAGTTTATAGTCATTCTGAATGATTGTTGTTCTGTAGTTTAGTTGTAATTTTGATGTGGTTGTGGGAGGAAGTGAGTACCATGTTTATAAGCTCTGCCACCTTGACCGTAAGTGACAAAGGATAACTCTCACTTGTTTCAGGCTTTTAACTGGGGCTCTGCTTTTTAAGAGCAGGAAAGACATTTAAGTACTATGTGGTGATTATTCAGTTACATTTTTTAAAGATGCTAAATTCTTTCCAGTCCCCAGAAACCTCCAAAATTGTGCCCAAATTCATTTAGAAGTTTCAGCATCTAAATGACGACTCCCAAGCTGTCTCATACATCTGGAAGCAACATGGCAGACAATATGGCTTGATGATTGGCTTGGAAAATATGGTTCCCATAACTATTTGCAGATTTTATTAACTCATTACTCAATACACATATATTAAGTGCCCATGTGTATCAGGCTAATATGTCACTGCAGATGCAAAGAGAACAGGACCTAGGACTTCCAAATGAGTAGTTATAGATATGTCTATAGCATCTGAGATTCTAATATATAAATTTCTTTCTTCCAAAATTGGGGTAGGCATCTGAAATGGAAAAATCCACAATTTCCCCTGCAGTAACTATTGAGATGTATCATCCTGGAGAAGCCCTCTGAACATCTTTTTCCTGAACCATTAGATCGAATTTGGGTAACCAGATACAGCAGCACAACTCCGTAGAGGTGCTTGACTATTTTGATCAATAGATCATTAGGTGCCGCAATCAGAGTTGCTCCAGGTAGAGTCCCTGGAAAGATCTAAAAAGGAAGTAAAGACTAGAGAAGTATGTTAGTCAAACTGATGCATGACGATGGCAAATTTGCTTAGACAGAGAACTCAGTGGAGGATGGTGGAAACACCCTGAGTATACAAATCACCCACCATGGGAAAAGTGATGTCTAGAGAAAGATGTGACTGTACCCTGTTTGTGACAGTTAGGACAGGACACCTGTCTCTAATGCTCTTTCTACTACACTTGGGTACCTGATAGCAAAAACAAAAAGCAAAAAACAAAAGCAAACCTTTTTTTAAATTTCCTCTCTACACATACTCATTCTCATTATTATTGTTCTCTGTGTGCTCATCACAGCCCTGGGAATCCCCTTCTTCCCACCAAATATAAGGCCCTGCAATCCTTTGCCCTGTGTCATTCTAGGCAAAGGAGAAACTTCACTAAATATAACCATTTGTTTGCTGGCAGGGTTGCCCCACTGGCATAAATCTAGTAGGTCCTGGCCTATCTCTTTGAAGATCCATTCTCCTCTCATATACTTGGGGAGAGGGGTTACCTCATGACAACTACCTCACCAATCTGCAACCACAATTGTGCCACTAACATTCACTCAATCCATATCTTTATCCTCTCTTCCTCCACGGACCTTGTTCACTTTGCTGCCAGTCCTTCCTAAACCTGTGAACTAGTGGTAATGATTATTCAGGCCTTTAATTTCCAAGAGCATGGCTAATCCCAAGTTTGATGAATAACAAGACTTTAATAAACATTTGGAAATAACATACAGGAATTACAACTCTGAGAGAGTTAAAACTGGTACTACAAGTGAGGAATTGTAAAGTTCATAGGTCAAATCTTTCTAAGTACCTCTGCTGGTCAGCCCCCAGCCCAGCTCCAGCCACTTCCCCAGACCTAGATTCTGCTTTTCCTTCCATTGGAGAGGATGAGAGGAAGAGAGAGGGAGGAGGAGGGAGAAAGAGAAGAAGGGGCCTCTGGTTCTTCTTTCCATGGAGTCCTTGCCTCATAATTCCTGTTCAATGTTCCCCAAGTCCTCCCTTATTTTTGATCCCTTTCTAACATGTCCCAGCATGACTAACAGTTGAAATGTCCTCACCAATCTGGTAGGGTCAGACTTGCCTTAGGATCCCTAACAAGACATTAAACTAGAAGACAAAAAATTAAACATCAGTCCTTTTCCAAAGTCTGGGTTAATTAGTCTAGAATATTGCTTAGAATAGAATTGAATTGAGTTCGCTCTCTAGCCCTCCTGGTGATCCCTCCATCAGCCTGAGTGAGGGTGGGTTTCCCATGTCCCCTCCCACACCCAACTTCTAGCCTCTAGTTCAGGAAGAACATCCACATATTTTTCAAGAAGAGGAAACATTTTTTTCACAGACTCTGAAGATGAAATCTTCTTTAAAGATGAAACACTTTCCTATAGAAAACAATTTGCAGAGCTGCATTCCATCCACAATGAAAACAGCTTTTATGTTATTGTGGATGACACCAGATCCCCTTGGAAAGGCAGTGTCTGAATTTCTGCATTCTAGAATAATCAAATATCCATATCCATTGTGGTGTCCTCCCAGAACAAAGGAATATTTGCCCCAGAGGGAAATATCCATCCCCACTGCACCCCAGTCTACCATACATCAAAGGAGGGAAGCTTTGAAAGTACAGGTCTTTTTATTTTGCTTCCAAAATTCCAAAGACCCCTGACAAATTCTATGTCAGGGATCAAGATCAAAAAGTTATGTCTTTCCTTTTTCCCCAGGAGTCTGTGTGAGGATGTTTTTCCTACGCATATGGCATAAAGTGGAGTGTCTGCATCATATTCTGACAGCAGGATTACAGAGATTAGTGGTGGGAGAGTCAGAAGGGACTATGGCAAGGTCTCTAATGACCATAAGGCAGGGACTCTGATTTTAACCCCACTTCCCCAAGGGCTCTGGAAGGGCTATCACCTCACTCCTTTTTCAGTCATTCCCTCAAGATGGTAGCTCCAGAGCAGGGGACCATGACAGCGTGTCTGTGACCATGTTCTCACTCTTTTTTTTAAACTCTCACTCGAGGATATGTTCACTGAGTTTGAGAGAGAGACAGAGATCAGTTGCTTGCCACCCACACACTCCCCACCTAGGGATCAAATCCGTAATCTAGGTATGTGGCCAACCAGGAATCAAACCTGCAACGCTTTGGTGCATGAGACAGTGCTCCAACTGAGTCACCCAGCCACATTCTCACTCTTAGACTACAAATTCAGATACAACAGGAACCACCTTCCTATAAGCTCCTCTCTCTGCAGAGCATTTCACAAGCAGAGTCCTAGAATGTTAAACTTGAAGGGAACTTAGAATTGCTCAAATCCAAACTTATTCATTCAGATAAATAAATTTGAGGTCCAGAAGTTAACTTACATTGCCAAAATTGCAGAGCTGGTTTACCCCAGAGCTGGGACACAAGCCTCTCACTTTCATGTAAAATGGTCATGTAAGATGATCTATAGCAAGGTTTTATGTTGATGATGATATGATAAAAGATCAGGGGGAATCCTACAGATTTTATATTCAGAAAAAAGCCCCTAAGGGACTCTTATGTTGCAAGCCATTACTAAGCACTGGGAACACAGATCAATAAAATATGGTACTGCTCTCAGAGAGCTCACAGTCTAGTCTTTGAGAAATATGATGCCTCAACAATAAACATCTCTTCAGATTCATATGGCAGAGCATCTATTTACTTTAGGGCTACCAAGAAGGGCACTTTCCCAAGCTGAAAACTGTGTGCCCGTTCTGATTCTGACAACATGCAGATAACTTAAGGTTGTTGGAATACTTAAGGAATACTATGGCTTTAAAGAAGTTTAAATGTCACCTGCTTGTTCAGATAATGTGGAGCTGAGTGGGCTTGGAGTTAGGGGATGGGTCTTATGACTCCAACTTCCTGAAATAATCAGTTAGAGTTTCTTCCAGCAGCCTGAGAGGACTAGGTGTGCCCAAGCCTGGTGACCCAGGCACTATGCCACCCTTACATGAGTCTGCAGATCTCTTCTCCTGCACTGAACCTGTTTGTACATCTCCTGGTGGGAAAGCCTCTCATAATATCAAGAGCCAGTTTGTGCTTAGTAAGGTGACATTGCATTTTCAAGGCAAACATTGGCAGGAACACAGGCAGGTGGGGACAGCCTGAGTGCCTCTCTAGAGAGTACCCTCAACCACGGCTTCCCAGAAGGTGTGTCCTTGAGCTGAGGCCAGTGGAGGACCAAGAATCTGGGCAGGAGAGTCATAGAGAGTAGCACTTGCCAAACCACAAGCCAAGTACACCCTGCCAAGGGGACTCCACCCCACACATCTGATCAGCCAACCTCAAAGCCATTCTGCCTCCCAAACAGTTCTTATTCCCTGAAATTAACTACTTAACAAGAGCCTCTGGGTGCCAATATGTGGTACCTACTGAGGTGAATACTGGAAATGGGGGAAACTGGGGGGAAAGGATACAAGAAGCAAAGCAGATTGTGGTTAAGGACACAGGGCTTGGGACCAGGCTGCTTGGGTTAGAATCCTGGCTCCACTTCTGGCCCCATCAACTTTGTGCAGGTGGGTCAGTGTCTAGGCTATAGCTTTCTCATCTGTAAAATGGGGATAATAGATGTAGCACCTTAGGGTGTTTTTGTCAGTATTAAATGGATAAATACATGTAAAGTGCCTAGTCCACAGTAAGTATTTGGAAAGGAAAGTGTGTCTAAGCTGCTCCAACTTAATCAGTAACCAAGACAACACAGTAAATTCTTAACCAAGGTCTTCCATGGGGCTAGCCATGTATACTTTCCAACAGTACCTATTACAAAGATAAATTATTATAGAAGGCAGTACCTATTTTTTCTACATCCTGAAAAAAGTTTCAAAATAATTGCTTCCAGAACCCTTTCCAACTCCAGGTGTTTGACAGCACTACCTTAACTGTACATTCTCTCCACCCAGTGTAAAACTATTAATCCTTGAATGTATGCAACTAACTAAAGCTGCTGATGCATAGCTATGTTTTTATTTATCCTCCTGCCTATATAAACATTCTCTCACTTTTCTAAAGTTAGGGCACTGTTTCAAGGTTTCTTGGAGCTCCATTTTCAGTCATGTCCTCTGTTTGACCCAAATAAATTTATTTTCCTAAATTTACAGAGAGTCAGTTTTTCGTTGGCAGTATTTAATAATGTTAGATATTATTAAAGTATGAGATATAGTCCTTGTTCCAAAATTCCTTATAATCTAATGGGTGAGGTGAGGAAAATCATATATGAGCCAACAGCAAAAATATGAGTTAATATGTAATTTGTCTCCAAACTGTTGGTTCAGATTCTAAGATCAATGTGAATCAGTATAGAATCCATTGTAGATTGTCTCTGGACAAAGCCCACCTATTAAAAGGGAGATAATGGGGGAGCAGTATGGCAGAGCATGGACTTGAGAGTCAGATAACCCAGGGTTTGAGTTATGTCTCCACCAATTACGAGCTATGAGATCTTGGGAAAGATGCTATGATGGTTAATTTTATGTGTCAACTTGATTGGTCAACAGTTATTCTGGGTGTTTCTTTGAGGGTGTTTTTGGGTGAGATTAACATTTAAATCAGTAGAGTGAGTAAAATAGATTGCCCTAAGAGAAAGAGTAAAGCAGATCATCCTATGTGGGTGGGCCCCACCCAATCAGTTGAAGGCCTAAATAAAACAAGTAGGCCGACCTTTACTAAGTAAGAGGGGCTTCTTCCCACCTGACTTCCTTAAAACTGGACCATCAGTGGTGGCCTGCCTATGGACATGAACTGAAACATCAGTTCTTTCTGGGTCTCAAACCTGGAGCTGGCCAGCCTTAGGACTAGAATGATGGGCTCTCCTGGTTATCAGACTCAGGCTGGAACTAAAGCATTGACTCTTCAGGGTATTTACTTTGCCAACTGCAGGTCTTGGGACTTAGGCTGTATATCACATATTATAACTGAACACAGGTCCAGCTGCCTACCATGATGAAAGCCAAACTTGTGAGAGAGGTGCTTCCAATGCCAGCAATCTGATTCAGATGTTGGAACATTTAAAGTTGTCTGAGGTTCCTAAGCCTCTCCTCATTTTTTTGAATTCTTGTTTCTTCATTTTGTTCTGGTTGAATATTTATTTTTCCCTTCTGTTCCAAATCATTTATTTGAGTCCCAGTTTCCTTCCCTTCACTGTTGGTTCCGTGTATGTTTTTCTTTATTTCATTTTGCATAGCCTTCACTTCTCCCCCTATTTTACAACCATACTCAACCATTTCTGTGAGCATCCTGATTACCAGTATTTTGAACTCTGCATCTGATAGGTTGGCTATCTCTTCATCACTTACTTTTATCTTTGGAGCTTTGATCTGTTCTTTCACTTGGGCCATATTTTTTGTCTCTGTACACCTGTTATGTTGTAAGGGGCAGAGCCTTAGGTATTTGCCAAGGTGGGGCAACCCACTTTGCTGAATTATGGTGCTGTATGTGGGGGAGGGGTCAGAGCAAGAACAATGCCACTTGCTCAGCTCTTGGCCAGCTTTCAGTCACTTCCTCCACTACCCACAAGCAAATTGGGCCCTTCTTGTGCTAATTACCAGGTGGGTGGGCTTGTGCATATTCTGGGACCCTGTGGCTCTCTCCAAGGAACTCAGGAAGAGTTTTTATAGGGAGGGAGAGTGAAAGCAGAACAAAGAGGTCAAGAGGTGGGTTGAAAAGTTCTCTACATGCAGACTAGCACAGTCTTTTCCAGTAAGGACCTCAAAACTGATCAAATGATGGTCTGGTGTGTGTCATCCTGGTTTTACTGTTGAAATTCAGCAAATCTCCCAGAGCTGGGATGACTGAATGTTGGAGCCGGTATCTTATGAAGTTAGTTCCTTAGATTCTCATACAAACATGCTGTTTATCTACAAGCTACATATTAGTCAGAGTCAGCATTCACAGAAACAATGTCAAAAGAATGGTAGAGTGGGTTACAATTCCCTACTGTTACAATAGTGGTAGATAGATAGATGATAGATAGATAGATAGATAGATAGATAGATAGATAGATAGATGATAGATGATAGACAGATCATCCTATTTCTTTTCTTTCTCTGCAGAACCCTGACTAACACAAATGCTAATATTTCTAAGCCTCAATTTCATCATCTATAAAACGAGAATTGATAACACCTACTCATAGAGTTGCTACAAAGATTCAATGAATTCTTGCATCTGAGCATTGACACGGGACAATAAATGTTAAGTACAGTATTAAGAAGTATCAGTGCTCTCCAGCCAAAGACCACCAGTAATACTCCTATAGTTGGACAAGTGAAGTTCATTACCCATTGCAGTGAAGGAAAACATGCAACAGGGTGAACTATGGGCCATCTCAGTAAGAGTTTTGGAAAAGATTGTGATAAGATTTGAGTTTATATTTAGGTGATTTGGAGAGGGTTTAATAAAGTGAGGCTTGCTCTGGATTGGATGCTGTCAGAAAGCTGGAGTAATTCTATGGTTAGAGATCTGGAGTGGGTAAAATTGTCCTACCCCAAAAGATATGTCCAAATGCTAAACCCCAGTACCTATGTATGTGACCTTATATGGAAAAGAAGTCTTTGCACATAGAATTAAACAAAGGTTGTAGAGATGACATTATCCTGGATTAACCAGGTGGGCTCTAAATCTAATGACAAGAATCCTTCTAAGAAGAGAAGACGCAGAGACAAAGAGGAGAAACACAAGGGAGAAGGCAAGTTGAAGACAGAGATACATGTTATAGTAATGCATCTAAAAGCCAAGGGATGCCAACAATTACCAGCAGCCACCAGAAGCTACAAGGCAGGCATGGAGCAGATTCTTGCTCTTGGCCTCCAGAGGCAACCAACCCTGCACGCCTTGATTTCAGACTTCCAGACTCCAGAACGGTGGAACAATAAATGTTTGTTGTTTTAAGCCACCCAGTTTATGGTCATTTGTTATGGTAGCCTTAGGAAACTAAAACAGTATCTCAGTAAATCTTATCTAGAGGAAGGGCAGACTACAGGGAGGCTAAAGAAGCAGTAGCTACTACTACTAGCCAGAAGAGGTGTACACTTGGTATACTGTGACTTGAACATTTTTCAAGTTATATTTGTGTTCAGACATGATTACAAAATGGACTCAGTTCCATCTTGATCCATTAAAATTATGGAGTAATCTTGTCTTATATTGGTGTTCTCTAAAACTGTTTATGTTCAATGGGAGAACACCAGGCTGTAGGACATCAGGGGCTTCTTTTCTCTCTTTTGGAAACTTCTAAGAGAAATCAATTTTTTAAAAAATCCTCCATTAAACCCAAATTGACTTTGTGGAGGCAAGGAGGTAAGGCTATGAGAAGTGGTTACTCTTCCATTTTAGCCTTTTCGCTGCTTGTCGAAGAATTGCTGTTATCTGTCAGATTAGAAAGTGTATGTTTTCTTCATCCTAAGAAATACATCAGGATCTAGTTCTGACCATACAGGCAACCTTTTGATACTATGACGAATGAATTAAAATGTGAGCAGTTCCAAGTGTTAAGAGTGTTTTCATCATTTTCATTGTTGTCCAAGAAACCAATGGCAGCATGTGTCCAAACACAAGCCAGGTTCTTCGTGCATGTCCAAGAGGCCCACAACTTGGGACAACTATCTGGGGATAGCCAGCTGGAGCTGGACAGCTCCTTCTGCCATCCAGAAATGTTGTGCAAAGAATTTCTGTTACTTATCTCATAGCTGAAATACAGTAAATATGCATTTACTCTAAGACATCATGACTAGGTGATGCAATAATTAAAACCCTACTTTCCCCATTTTATTCCATCCTTGCCTAGGAACACACATGCATCTTCTTCACAGTGGTGTGACAGCCGCATTCTGGGCTGTCAGATCTTTCAGATGCTCTTCATTTTCCCTGTGGACTAATGAAGCCTTGGAGAAACACTGCATATCAGTGGTATTTTGTTCTTGACTTTTTTTTTTGAGTTCTTCATAACTTAGCTCAATTCAGGTGCTCCTAAGGGTACTTTCTCTTCTAACAAACATGGATCCCCAAAAGCAACACACAACCCAACATGTATTCCTGTATCCTTACTATACAAAAAATGCAATATTTTTGCCTCCCCAGTGATAAAGGTGTTTTTTTTCCTTTAGTACAAGAGTAGTCATCTGTTATTTCATATTCTTTTTTTTTCATTTTTACCAAAAACTTTATTGAACAGCATATTCACTGTTTTGTTCCACTACCTTTTGCCATCTTTCAGGCAACTTCATTATTCCATCTTCCCAAAACTTTTTATCTCTTTCAGCAAAGAACTGTTCCAGATGCTTTTTGCAGTCTTCCAGGGAATTGACATTTTTTCCATTAAGAGAATTTTGTGATGACAAAAATAAATGGAAATCTGAAGGTGCAAGGTCTGGTGAATACCACAGAGGAAAGAACTTCCCAGCCAAGCTGGGAAGCCAATAGTTTTTGCCTAGTCATCAAAGAAACACGAAGTCTTCTGTTATCCTGAAGGAAGATTATGTGTTTTCTGTTTACTAATTCCAGAAGCTTTTCATGGAGTGCTGCTTTCAGTTGGTCTAATTGGGAGCAGTACTTGTTGGAATTAATCGTTTGGTTTTCTGGAAGGAGCTCATAACAGAAGACTCCTTCCCAATCTTACCATATATACAACATCATCTTGTTTGGATGAAGATGGCCTTTGGTGTGGTCAGTGGTAGTTCATTTCACTTGCTCCACAATCTCCTCCATTCCACACTATTGTAAAGTATCCACTTTTCATTGCTGTTTACAATTTGTTGTAAAAGCAGAATGTTTTTATTGTTTAAGTAGAGAATCGCATGCAGAAATATGGTCAAGAAGGCTTTTTGGTCAAGAGGCTTTTTTCACTTAACTTACTGTGGATCCCAAATATCGAAGTAGGTAACGTAACCAATCTGGTATAAATGATTTTCAACGCTTGATTTGCATATTTTGAGTATGTCGGCTATCTCCCCATGGTATAATGTTTATTGATCTCAATTAATGTCTCAATTTGATCGCTACCAACTTCCCCTGGAAGATAGTCCAGTGAGAAATCGCCAGCACAAAACTTCGCAAACCACTTCTGACACATTCGATCGGTCACAGCACCTTCTCCATACACTGCACAAATCTTTTGGTGCGTTTCAGTTGCACTTTTACCTTTCTTAAAATAATAAAGCATAATATGCCGAACATGTTGCTTATTTCTTTCCATCTTCAATAATAAAATGGAGTGACTGCCCCTTCTCTCTCCGAAGGCTGTTTTGAGAAGCAAATAACTGAGTGCTGGAGAAAGCTCTAAAGACGTCCAGAGATTTGCTGGAAGATGATGCTGGGAGAGCAGTACTCTGGCCACCAGCACATCACTTTTCACTTGTATGGATCTGTTATTTCATATTCTTAATTACTGTATCAAGATGTTATCAGTTGCAAGTAGCAGAAAATTCAACTAAAAATGGGAAAAAATATTCTTTCACATGACAAGAAACCCAGTGTTAGGACAGTTCCCAGGTAGTTTTGCTTAGAATCTCACAATACAATTAAGGACACAGGTCCTTTTCTCTCTTCACTCTGTTCAGCACATTGACTTTTTCTTTGGGCTGGCTTCCCTCGTGGTGGACAAGGTGGTGGCTCCAGGCATCACACTTCACCTAATACTCAAATGGCAGAAGCCAGGAATGGAGAATATTCCTTCCCTGGATGCTTATTGAAAAGATAGGAGAAATGTCTTTGAAGTCTTACATCAGACTTCTGACCCTCATGGGCTCGAATAGTGTAACATGCCCATTTATGAACTAAACACTGACAAAGAGAATGGAATTTTACTCATTGACTTAAGAGTCACTTCCTTGGGCTAAAGAACTGGTTGGTATACCCCTGAAGGAGCTAGTCATTAAAAAAATCATTTTAAAAATCAAAAGTAAGGTAGGGGATGACTCCTGGGTAGGCAACAGACAGAACCTACTGTGGACCCTAAGAAAGACCTACAAAGAGAGGCTCCTGGTGGCTAACTGGGCTCAAAATTAAAAAGCAAAACCTAGCAGCTGTTTTTACACAGGAGCCTCTCACATAAATTGCATTTGAGAGAGAAGTCTGCACTGAACTGCTTGCCTCTCACATTGAACTACCTTGCCTGCACTCTTTCTGCCATCTGAGCCAGCCCTTCTAAAGGAGTTCCTGGAATATATTTCAACCAATAGGCCTGAGACTTTTTCCATCCAAGTATACCTGTGCAGCTATATGCCCATCAGCATCTTCACTGACCAATCACAACAGCTTCATTTTGACGAGTCAGGACAGTGTCTTTCGGAGTCCTCATTTGTATAATGATGGAATAATCAAGGACCCATGCAGGGACTTCTGTCTATGTAATTCAGTTCCCCTCTGGCTCAGGGACTGTACTTTCCCATTCCCCTAAGAGTAAGGACTGTACTTTGCTGGCCAGTGCAGAGCAGGACAGGCAGGGCAGAGCTATCTACTTGGAGAGGAGCCTCACGCCAGAGCTACCTTACCCCCAGGCCACCCCACAGCTATGTGGTTACACAACTGTGCTGCTTTATAATCAAGCTGTTCTACAGTCACGCTGTATCACAATTTGCCTGTTTGCGCTGAATAAAATTTCTTTCTTCACTGCACCCCAAATTGTAGATTCCTGTTGGCACTGGATTGGTGCCAATGACCATTAGTTGACACTGCTCTACCTAGAGGTTTCCAGAAGAAAGCTCCAATAGTACCTGCTCACATACCACAAAGCAATCTGGAGTTATTTACTTTCAGGTTAACCTTGTGGAGTTCTCTGTTTACAGATTAACTCAGAAACACTCAGATTTCAACTGGGAGTTGCTACCAAACCCAATACAAAGGATGCCATAGATGAGACAAAACAAAACAGCAATCCTTTTTTTTTCTTTTAGTGCAAGCTATAGATGTGCTTCCTGAAGAAATATAAGCAACGAATAAGTACACAAGAGATTATTTAAATTGTGTTTCCTTGAGGATTTTACATAAAATGCTGTAGCATTTTGAATAAAATGCATCAGAGTGTGTGCTTGTTGTAGTGATATTTGATTGCAATCTGATTTTCTCTAAGGTTTTAGGTAAATGCAATTTTGTAGGGGAATGAAAGGGTCAAAGGAGAAAACCTCCTTGATTCCTCCAGTGCCTGGAAGTAGGAGGATTCCAAGAATTGATTCATCAGGTGTGGAGCTGAGAGCTGATGAGCATTAATTGTGCCTATCCAGATGATGAAGGACTTTTATTGGTTTTAATAATGATTCTGGGTCTTCTTTCTCCATGCCAGACCTCTCCTGGTGATTCTACAAATCACTAGCATCTGACTGAAAGATCCTTTTCAATCTTGAACAGGTTTAAGTTTTCCCTTATTTGGAGGCTGGCTTTTCTAAGGGTGCTGAGTATGTCCAGTAGACAGAAGCATCTGCTCTGGGGTTCCCACTGAATACTCTCTGCCCTTATGGAAAGCACTCTGTATGGCCACAAACAGATGCTTAGAAATTACATGGTTATTGGTCCTTGCCCTTTGTTCTAGTTATCTATTGCTACATAACAAACCATCCCCAAAAGCAGTGACTAAAACACCATTTATCTCACTCTCAGTTGCGTAGATCAGGAAGTTAGGAAGAGCTCAGCAGATGCTTGGTCTGTGGTCCACACAGCATCAGCTGGGGCACATAGGGCTGAGGGATTTGCCTTCAGTGTGGCTTCCTCACTCATGAGTCTGGCACCTTGGCCTCTCTCTCTCCACACAGCACCTCATTTACTATGGACTTTCCACATAGCTTTGGCTTCTCACAGCATTATAGTTTCAATGTGTCATATTTCTTAAGTGGTGGCTAGATTCCAAGAGTCAGGAAACAGAACCTGTCAGGTCATTTGAATCCTATGCCCAGATCTGGCACAGCATCACTTATGCTTTATTCCGTTGGTGTAAGTACTCACAGGGCTCATCCAGTTCAAGTAAATGGAGAGACAGAGTCCAAGTCTTGATGGAATTTAGCAAAACGACACTGCAGAAGAGCATATAGAAGATATCATTGTGGTCATCTTTAGCAAGTACAATCTGTCACCTTCCTTCAAAAAAATTATGTGACTTTTCTTCCTTCTTTTACTTTATAGAGGTTCTTTGAGGTTAAAGCACACATTGCACTTATGAAGAACCCCAAATACACTGTGAGGTGTTAAAGATAGTGGTCCCTCAGTTAAGCCCCAACCAACGCTGGAGAGTGATCTAATCCACACAGTAGTCTTCAGCCCTTCACACCCTGGCTGGTAGTATAATATATTGCAAAACAGTGTCACAGAGGCTTTCATTCCTTTTAGAACAAGATAACTGCCAAGATTTGTAGGAGTCCCAGTGAGCATAAAATCTAGTTGGGAGAAGGACAAGAAAAATCAAGGAGAGGAGTGATAAGACACAAAATGAGGAAGATAAGAGAAGGGAAGATACAAGAGGGTTTTCAGCACCAGAAACCACTCTGAGTTAAGCAGACAGGACTTTATGAAAAGGGTATCTGAAAGCTCACAGAATCACTGGGAAACTAGAAACCTGGACTCAGGAGGGCAGGAGTGTGGGAAGTTTGGTACAATCAGAGTAAAGCCAAATCATACCACAAAACCAGTCCAGGGAAATCTTACACCAACCAGTGCCTCTGTTCACTGGATGCCACGGCTTGCGTAGCTGCTGCCCATGTCACTGCTATTGCTACTCCAAACTGGAAGTGACTATTGCAGCTGCTGCCACTCACCACCATATGGGTCATCTGCTGTGTCCACTTCTTAGTGCTAGTTCCAGGGAGGGTGCATCTCATTGGCTGAGCCTGGGTCGAATGTCCATGCCACACCACAAAGGGAGTCTGGGAAAGTGAGTAAATCATCAGCTGCTTTCTCCCATCAAGATCCATAAAGTGGGTGTTCCTAAAATAGAAAGGAGGTTCAGGTGATGAATAGCCAAATAATGAGTAAAGTCCACTCTTTAACAACTCAGTGATCCCATATCCCTTTATGGAGACTTTATGTGAAGCACTATTCTAGACATTGAGAAGAAAAGGAGAGTAGGAAATACTTGGAGCATACCTTTGTGTTGGGAGAGAATGATGAAAAAATAAAGAAACAAGATAGTGTAGATAATAAGTGCAATGGAGAAAATAAAACTGTGTAATAGGCAGAGTCACTGGGGAATGTATGGGGTATACAGGGGCAGGGATTGTTCAAATGAGGTAATTAAGGAACGCCTCTCAGGAGGTAGCAGTGTTGGGTAGGGAGCTGAGAGGTGAGGAGTCAGCCACTGTGAAGATCAGGGGAAGAAGCCTCCAGATAGAGCGAAGAACAAGTGCAAAGTTACTAAGTTGGGAACCTGTGAGAAGCCATAAGGAAGAAACAAGAGCCAGGATGCCTGGAGTGAAATGAGCAACGTGGAGTCTAAGGATATTGGGTAGCAAGCTGTTAATAGTGTCTAGGGCTCCCTTAGTTAGACAAGAGCCAGGATGTGGTAAGGACACCTTGATATTTGGGGACATGGTAACCTTTCTTATGGTAGGAACAGTACTGTCCTAGAAGCTGTGTCAAGAATGGTTTTGTGGACTCACAGAGGCTTTTGACCTTCTTGGCCAATACCCACTATAGGCACACCTCATTTTATTGCACTTTGTTTTATTGCTCTTGATAGATGTTGCATTTTTGTACAACCTGAAGGCAAGACCCTCCACCAGCAAAAAGATTGTAACGTGCTTTATTGCAATACTTGCTTTATTGTGGTAATCTGGAACTGAACTGCAATTATCTCCAAGGTGTTCCTGTATAGGAAATATATGTTATTCCACTACCCAGTATACACACATACATATAAGTGATGGTTAATTTTCTGCATCAGCTTATCTAGGCTACACTACCCAGATATTTGGTCAAAGATTAGACTAGATGTTGCTGTGAAGGTATTTTTTGGTAACATTAGCAGATTATCCTCTATAAAATGTGTGGGGCTCATTCAATAAGTGGAAGGCCTTAAGAGAAAACAGACTGAAGTCCTCTGAAAAAGGGAATTCTGACTCTAGGCAATTTTGGACTTGAGCTGCAACATTAACTCTTCCCTGGGTCTTCAACCTGGTCCCCTGTCCTGCAGATTTTGGACTGACTAGCCTCTTGATTCCTTATTTTCTCTCTCTTTCTCCCTCTGTTTCTCAGGAAAGCCCCAATAAATAATATATATTATTACACATATAGTTACTATATGGGTACTATGTATAGTATTCACAAAACAATACATACCTTTTTGCATACAATGTAGTCTGGTATTCTCTATTCTCTTTTATTACAGAAAATAGTTGCTGATTACAACCCACTAACTAGATTTCATGCCTGTGAGGCTTTCCTGAGTTACCAGTGCCTTTATGCTGCCTCAATTCTGGGAGTGGTAATGAGTCACAAAGTAGGAACAAAACTTAGAACTTTTTTAATTCACGCCTTGTCATTTTACAAACAAGGAAACTGAAGAACAACATATGAAGTGATTTGCCTTTGACTCCTTTTACCCCCAGAAGTTTGTTATTTGATAACACAGCAATGCAAAGGATGTAATATAAAGTCATATCTCCTCTCCTTAAGTATTTGCTTTTTAAAAAGATGATTTCCAGAGAGGAACTAATTAAGCCAAAGAAAGCCTAACTAAAAGTGGATTTCAAGCACAGCTGCATCTGAGTGAGGGTGTCAGCATCTCAACCCTCTCAGGTTGCACTAAACTACCTGCCTAAATAAAACACCATTTCTCTTCACAATAATTGCCATGCTGGTTACTCATTGCCAATTTTCTTTTCCTTCTTGATGCTTGTGTCTAGTGCAAAAGCAGCTCTACCTTTTCTTGAATTGTCAGTAACTAGAAACTAGAGCGATGCTGTGGGAGATGAGCCTTTTAGCCAGAGAAAGGTATATCTAAAAGTCTTGCAAGAGTCTGATCGGTCAACAGCACAGCAAAGCTCACCATTCACTCCCTCACAAAGCCCTAACACCTGCTCAGAACAAGCATTTGAGGTGAGTCCACCCACTCCTTAGTTCCCTGCCCACAGATTCTTCTCACAGGGATCCCTGGAAACATAATGTGGGGATGTTACAGTGGGCACAGGCCAGTGAACAGGGTAGCAGGTCATGAGCAGCTTTGTGGCGACCTGCCCAAAATCCTGATCCATAAGCCTTTTTCACTTTTGAAGCCAACTTGGCTCCTCAATTAAAAGAAAAAAGTTTCCAGTTTGGCTCTCTAGATTTAATTTGATTTATTTTTTGTAAATAGCTAAAAATGTTGGGGAGCCTTTCTTCTTTTTTTTTTTTTTTGAAATCTTTAGAATTAGTTATTTCGGTGCACTTCTTTCTAACCTTCCATACCAAACTCTCAGTTCGAAAAGGCACCATGTCCCAATCATTTCATATCCATCCACCAGAGCTACTATACTGCCTTGCACATATCAGATACTTAATAAATATCTGTGGGTGGATGATATTTCTGTGCCTAGAAATGTGTTTAGAAAGACGATAAGGCAGCATTTCTCGAGGTCTGAGAAATATGCTCTTATGAAACACTCTTCCCCAAAAGAATTTCATGGTCACATCAGTTCAAGAAACAATATAATCTAGTCAAATGAATATGAGTATAATAAAGGCACCGACTACAAAACATGTATGAATGACCCGTGGACATGGACAACAAACAGTGTGGGGACTGGAATTGGGACAACTGTCATAGAATAACAATAAGAAATAAGATAAATAAAGGCACTGAAAAGGCCTGCTGTAAAGAAACCAGTATTTCTCACAGCTACTTGAACACGAGACCCTTCTGTTGTTGAGCACTACTAACATTCTGGAAAACTCTTTCACATTCATGCTTTGCAAAACACACTTCGGGAAAATGCTGCTTTTGTGCAAGGAGATTATAAGTCATCACTCAGTATTCACAGTTACAACAAAAAAGCTGAAGAAACTAAAAATCAAAAACTCTTCTTCAATCCATCAGGGAATTGAGATCAAAGGGCAAATTGCTGCCACCCAATTCAGAGAAAGACCCACAGGCAGATACAAAGAAGGACAGATTATCAGAGCAAGAGACCTCCGCAGGAACCAGTGCCAAGCAAGGAAACCTCAATTGCACTGGATGCGTTGCTGGAGGCTCAGTGTGGACAGTTGAAGTGATAAAAACTCCAGGGGGTGTCTGTCTTAAGGAGGAGCCCCACACTTTTGTGCACTAACAGGTTCTCATAGAGAAGACAAGACGGGAAAATTAAGTCCCTCTGGCTTCTGGTTTGCAGTAAAGTAGCCATTCTGAAATACGCCAGAGCACTCTGTTCTTAATCAGGCCTGCCCTCAGGGGAAACTATATTTCAGAATGAAATCCACAGAGGTTTTACTAAAGCCTGAGTAACCTAGAGGAGGAGAAATTCCCAGCTCCCACCCATTCTAGCCCTTCTGTCTCACCTAAAGGGGAAGAAGCACTCGCAAAGGTCACATCCCAGAAGCACAGGCTCAGGGAGTGACTGAGCCCCAATGAGGACTGACCTGCTTCCCTCACCCCCACACCTTGCCACCACATCATTGGGGGTTCCATGTAGTAACAAGAGAATACAATGAAACTTGTGTAGAGGTCCACCTTGAATGGATACAATGAATGGTGGGAGGAAGAAATCCATAGCAGTATGAGAGAAGTATTTTTTCCTCTACCCAACATGATTTTCCTCTCCCCTACCACTACTCCCCATGTTTGCTTCCAACACCCACCATGCCTCCCCACCTACCCCAGTCCTATCAATCCTTCAACTTTCTCCTTTTGCAGAAGCACCCCTGAGTACTCTAGCTCACAGTGCTCCCTGCTGCACTTGTGGTCTTTACCATACAAATAACTTAGAGCCCCAGTTCAAATACTAGCTGGGTTTTTTTTTTTCTGGTGGTTCCATATCACCCCAGTAGTATATCAGCTTTGTGAGAGCAGGGAAGTGTGAATAATTTGATGTCCTCACCTCTTTGTGGCATGTAGCATCTTGCTTCACATCCACTTGTTGCATCAACAGCCAACTATAGGGTCTCAGCTAACAGCATGCCTCTAGTAAGTGTTACATGAGAGACACAAAGATAAACCAGACAGAGGTGGGAAGGAGTGATGATGAGTTGGCTCTTTTTGCACAAGGTGAAAGAGGAAGACTGTGTAGTTGCAGGAACTACCCTGAAGAAGAGCAGACTCTCATGGGGCTCCTTTCAAACGGCCCTCAGGACAAGGTGTGGGTGGACTGGGTATTGCTCTCAACACCATTTGCCCAAGATCTGCTCACAAATTGCAGGCACTTCCATGTTGACCTGCTCTGATTTATTGCACTGAAGCAAGAAGGAAAAATAAAGAAAAACACAAACTCTTGACCCTTAAAGGAAGTATGATTCCATCTTCAAGTTTCTAGTGAAGGTTTAGGTCTGCTCTGAATAACCTAAACCAGAAGACACCCCACTCCGAGACAATTTCATTTCTTTTGGGGGAGACATCGTGGTACAATGAAAACAGTTGGTGCTTTAGAGTAGCAAGCCTGCCCCTTAGTAGCAAAGTAACCTCTCTGAACCTGAGTTTCTTCATCTCTACAATGGAGCAACTATATTTACCTTGCAGGTTACCATAAGAATTAGAGATAAAGCACACAGAGTGCGAGGAACAATACCTGATAATAAGTAGCAGCAATCCTCATTATGAAAGCAGAAATACCAACCTGTTTAACAAGATTCCTTTTACTAAACTTGCAAGAACAAACATAAACTGGAGTGTTTGTCCTCTTGATATGTGGCTTAAATTCTGTCTCCCTTTTTCATTGCAATATCAAAAATAGCATTCCTGATAAATTAATTTTCCTGACATAAAAACACACCAAATTTTATCATACACCAGAAGTGAGGCCCACCAGTCTCAAAGCCAATTTGTCTGAGTAAGAGAATGTAGAAAAGTAGAGAGGTCACACATTTTATAGAACTGATTAGCATTTTCTGCTTAGCCCTCATGTGCCGCGTGAGTGTTCTATGAGTACCCCAGCAGTTTAGAATAAAAAACGAATAGAATGCTTGTGCTGAAAGCGTTGGTAAATTTTTAGCTTTTTTTTTTATTAGTCTGGCAGTAAAAGATATTTATTTTCCAGATTGAAACCTGATCTTTATCTCCCTGAGCTCTGTGTTCTTACTTCTTGTAGAATATTTCGATCTGTTATGCAAGCTGTTCCATGTGAGTGAAGGTGCTACATGCAGCTTCTCTTGATTGTGAGCATTGGGGAAGGCTCTTGGGATTAGTTCCAACCTTTATGACCTGATATAGAATTGAAGATCCTTCAGGAAACTCTTGGAGATTTGTGGGTTCTGAAGGTTCTATTGGATCCAGGTAGGTCTAGGCCCAGAACTCCCCCAAACATGCCCTGATGGAGTTGGGACCACCAACGGTGTCTAAGTTTTTGCCTCTCACTTGTATTTAGCCTCACATATTCCAGAGTTTCTCTAAGCCAGAGTAGAAGCAACTTCCCACTGCCCTGACCTGTACATTGCCTGCCACATGTCCTAAACTTGGGTCAGGCTCAGCTGTCCAAAGAGCTCATTACCTTTGTCTAGGGAATGGAGGGACTGACAAGGAGCCGAGCCCTGGGTGAGATGCCAAAGCCCTTGTTGTATGAAAAACCTGTTTGACTTCTTCATGTAGAGTAGAGGTTTCATAACGCTGTGCCATTTCCCTGGTAAAAGTGACATATGATTTACTCGTTTCTGAAAGTGAAATCAGTATATGCAGAAGACATGGTCTCAGTCTGATCTGCAGAAATCATTTCTTGGTTTCTGATCAACATTCTCTGAAATACTGCCTTCAACTAAGAAGCTGCTCTGTTTGACATGTGTGAGTGACTGTAAGTGGCACTCCTCAGGCTAGTTTACTTTTCTCCCTGGTGGACAGTATGACCAGTAGAATCTAAAATAAATAAATAAATAAAGACCGTTGGGGTTTTTTTTGTTTTTATTTTAAATCAACCTTTTCATAGGGATATAGAGAACCCCCCCCCCCCAACACACTGGATTAATGAGTAAGCTTTGGGTTGATAATAGCTAACAATAGTAACTAACATTTATTGAGCACTTAACACTGGCAGGCACTGTTCTAAGTGTTTTACATATAAGTCATTCTACCTGACAGGCAGTCTTTGAGGCAGACATTCTTACCTCCACCCCCCGTTTTAAGATGAGGAGACTGAATGAAGCATGGAGTGGTTAAGTCACACATCCAAGACTGTGCAGCAGGAAAGTGGTCAGCTAAGAGTTGAACCCAAGAAGACTGTATTCAGAGTCTTTAAACTGCTACATCATACTACCTGTACTAGAGTTAGGGACCTGGGATCCAGCTTTGCTTCTTGGTATTTTTTTTTATTCTTGTTCAAGTACAATTGTCTCCATTTTCACCCCACCATGCCCCCCCTCCCTACCCTCTAACCCACCCCTTTTGGCTTCGTCCACGTGTCCTTCATACATGTTCTTTGATGCCCCCCCCATTATTCCGTATTATCCCTCTCCCTCCTCTTCTCTGATTACTGCCAGATTGTTCTTTATTTCAATGTCTCTTGTTGCATTTTGCTTGCTTGCTTGTTTTGTTGATTAGGTTCCCCTTATAGATGAGATTGTACGGTATTTTTTTTATCACTTGGCTTGTTTCACAAAGCATAATGCTCTCCAGATCCATCCACACTGTCACAAAGGGTAGGAGCTCTTTCTTTCTTTCTGCTACATAGTATTTCACTGTGTAAATGTACCACAGTTTTTTGATCCACTCTTACTGATGGGCACTTAGGCTGCTTCCAACACTTGGCTATTGTAAATTGTGCTGCTATGAACATTGGGGTGCATAGGTTCTTTTGGATTGGTGTTTCAGGGTTCTTAGGGTATAATCCCAGTAGCGAATTGCTGGGTCAAAGGGCAGTTCCATTTTTAGTTTTCTGAGGAAAGTCCATACTGTTTTCCACAGTGGTCTCACCAGTCTGCATTCCCACCAACAGTGCACTAGGGTTTCCTTTTTTCCACATACTTTCCAACACTAATTGTTTGTTGATTTGTTTATGATGGCCATTCTCACTGGTGTGAAGTGGTTTTTCATTGTGGTTTTAATTTGTATAAAAACCACATGGCTAGTGATGTTGAGCATCTTTTCATATGTCTCTGGACCCTTTTGTATAACCCGTCCTTGGAGAAGTGTGTGTTCAAGTCCTTTCCCCATTTTTTTTTTAATTGAGTTGTTTGTCTTCCTGGAGTGGAGTTGTGTGAGTTCTTTACATATTTTGGAGATCAGACCCTTGTCTGAGGTGTCATCTGCAAATATGTTTTCCCATATGATTGATTCTCTTTTGATTTTAATGCTGTCTTCTTTAGCCATGCAGAAGTTTTTATTTTGATGACATCCCATTTGTTTATTCTTTCCTTTATGTCTTCTGCTCTAGGGGACATATTGGTGAAAATATTGCTGCCTGGAATATCTGAAATTTTCCTGCCTATGTTCTCCTCTAGGACTTTTATGGTGTCACGACTTATATTTAAGTCTTGTATCCACCTTGAACTTATTTTGGTGTATGGTGTAAGTTGGTGGTTGAGTTTCATTTTTTCTGCATGTAGCTGTCCAGATCTCCCAACAACATTTGCTGAAGAGATTACTTTTACTCCATTTTATGTTCCTGCCCCCTTTGTCAAAAATTAATTGACCATAAAGACTTGAGTTTATTTCTGGGCTCTCTGTTCTGCTCCGTTGGTCTATGTGCCTGTTTTTATGCCAGTACCAGGCTGTTTTGATTACAGTGGCCTTGTAATACAGTTTGATATCAGGTATTATGACTCCTCCTACTTTGTTCTTTTTTCAAAATTGATGCAGCTATTCAGGGTAATTTACATTTCCATATAAATTTTTGAAATGTTTTTTCTATATCTGTGAAATAGGTCATTGATATTTTAATGGGGATTGCATTGAATCTATAATTGCTTTGGGTAGTGTGGACATTTTGATGATGTTGATTCTTCCAGTCCATGAACATGGTAAATGCGCCCATTTGTTTGTGTCTTCCTTAATTTCTTTCTCCAGTGTTGTATAGTTTTCTGACTATAGGTCTTTCACCTCCTTGGTAAGGTTTATTCCTAGGTACTTTATTTCCCTTGTTGCTATAGCAAAAGGGATTTATTTCTTGATTTCTGATTCTGATATTTCATTGTTGGTGTACAAAAATGCCTTTGATTTCTGAGTATTGACTTTGAATCCTGGTGTTTTGCCAAATACGCTTATTAGGTCGAGTAGTTTTTTGGTGGAGTCTATAGGGTCTTCTATGTACACTATCATGTCATCTGCAAATAGTGACAGTTTTACCTCCTCCTCTCCAATTTGGATGCGTTTTATTTCTCTTTTTTGTCTGATTGCTGTGGCTAGGACTTCCAATACTACATTAATTAGAAGTGGTGAAAGCAGACATCCTTGTCTTATTCCTGATCTTAGTGGGAAAGGTTTTAGTTTTTGCCCATAGAATATGATGCTGGCTATAGGTTTCTTGTATGTGGCCTTTATTATGTTGAGGAATACTCCCTGTATTCCCACTTTGCTGAGTGTTTTTATCAGAAATGGGTGCTGTATCTTATCAAATGCTTTTTCCACATCTATTAATATCATCATGTGAGTTTTGTCTTTCCTTTTGTTTATGTGATGTATTACATTTATTGATTTGTGAATGTTGTAGCATCCTTGCATTCCTGGGATGAATCCCATTTGATCATGGTGTGTGATCTTTTTAATGTATTGCTGGATGTGCTTTGCCAATATTTCATTGAGGATTTTAGTGTCTATATTCAACAGCGATATTGGCCTGTATTTTCTTTCTTCGTTGTGCCTTTATCTGGTTTTGGAATTAGGATGATGCTGCCTTCATAAAAAGAGTTTGGGAGTCTTCCCTCATCTTGGGTGTTTTAGAATAGTTTGAGAATGGTGGGGGTTAGCTCTTCCCTAAATGTTTTGTAAAATCCTTCTGTGAAGGTATTTGGCACATGGCTTTTGTGTGGCAGGAGTTTTTTGATTACTGCTTCAATTTCACTATCTGTTAGTCTATTCAGGCTTTCTGCTTCTTCTTGAATCAGTTTTGGAGGATTATATGTTTCTAGATATTTGCCCATTTCGCCCAGGTTTTCAGATTTCTTGGCACACAGTTGTTTGTAGTACTTTCTTACAATCCTTTGTATTTCTGTAGTATCAGTTGTAATTTCTCCCCTTTTGTTTCTGATTTTGTTTATTTGGGCCCTCTATCTTTTTTTTTCTTGATGAGTCTGGTTAAAGACTTGTCAATTTTGTTTATCTTTTCAAAGGACCAACTCCTGGATTTACTGATACTTTGAATTATTCTTTTAGTCTGTATGTCATTTAATTCTGCCCTGATCTTATTTCCTTCCTTCTACTTACCATAGGCTTTGTTTGTTGTGGTTCCTTCAATCCTTGTAGATGTAGGGTTAGGTTGTTTATTTGATATGTTTCTACCTTTTTTTTTGTTTTTCTCTTTTAATTTTGTATTGTTATTCAATTACAGTTGTGTGCCTTTTCTCCCCATCCCTCCACCCCACCCCAGCTGAACCCACCTACCTCCCCCACCTCCACCCTCCCCCTTGATTTTCTCCACGTGTCCTTTATAGTAGTTCCTGTAACCCCCTCCCTTAACTGTCCCCTCCCCACTACCCCCTGCCCATTGTTAGATTGTTCTTAACTTCAATGTCCCTGGTTATATTTTGTTTCCTTTTTTCTTCTCTTTATTATGTTCCAGTTAAAGGTGAGATCATATGGTATTTGTCCCTCACCGCCTGGCTTATTTCACTTACCATAATGCTCTCCAGTTCCATCCATGCTGTTGCAAAGGGTATAAGCTCCTTCTTTCTCCCTGTTGCATAGAATTCCATTTTGTAAATATACCATAGTTTTTGGATCCACTCATTTGCTGATGGGCACTTAGGTGGCTTCCAACACTTGGCTAGTGTAAATTGTGCTGCTATGAACATTGGGGTGCATAGGTTCTTTTGGATTGGTGTTTCAGGGTTCTTAGGGTATAATCCCAGCAGTGGAATTGCTGGGTCAAAGGGAAGTTCCATTTTTAGTTTTCTGAGGAAATTCCATACTGTTTTCCACAGTGGCCTCACCAGTCTGCATTCCCACCAACAGTGCACTAGGGTTCCCTTTTCTCCGCATCCTCTCCAACATTTGTTTGTGGATTTGTTTATGTTGGCCACTCTGACTGGTGTGAGATGGTACCTCATTGTGGTTTTAATTTGCATCTCTCTGATGGCTAGTCATGTTGAGCATCTTTTCATATGTCTCTGGACCCTTTGTATAACCCGTCCTTGGAGAAGTGTGTGTTCCAGTACTTCCCCCATTTTTTAATTGGGTTGTTCGTCTTCCTGGAGTGGAGTTGTGTGAGTTCTTTACATATTTTGGAGATCAGACCCTTGTCTGAGGTGTCATCTGCAAATATGTTTTCCCATATGATTGATTCTCTTTTGATTTTAATGCTGTCTTCTTTAGCCATGCAGAAGTTTTTATTTTGATGACATCCCATTTGTTTATTCTTTCCTTTATGTCTTCTGCTCTAGGGGACATATTGGTGAAAATATTGCTGCCTGGAATATCTGAAATTTTCCTGCCTATGTTCTCCTCTAGGACTTTTATGGTGTCACGACTTATATTTAAGTCTTGTATCCACCTTGAACTTATTTTGGTGTATGGTGTAAGTTGGTGGTTGAGTTTCATTTTTTCTGCATGTAGCTGTCCAGATCTCCCAACAACATTTGCTGAAGAGATTACTTTTACTCCATTTTATGTTCCTGCCCCCTTTGTCAAAAATTAATTGACCATAAAGACTTGAGTTTATTTCTGGGCTCTCTGTTCTGCTCCGTTGGTCTATGTGCCTGTTTTTATGCCAGTACCAGGCTGTTTTGATTACAGTGGCCTTGTAATACAGTTTGATATCAGGTATTATGATCCTTCCTGCTTTGTTCTTCTTTCTCAATATTGCTGCAGCTATTCAGGGTCATTTACGGTTCCATATGAATTTTTGAAATGTTTTTTCTATATCTGTGAAATATGTCATGAGTACTCTAATAGGGATTGCATTGAATCTATAAATTGCTTTGGGTAGTATGGCCATTTTGATGATGTTAATTCTTCCAATCCTTGAGCATGGTACATGCTTCTATTTGTTTGTGTCTTCCTTAATTTCTTTCTTCAGTGTTGTGTAGTTTTCTGAGTACAGGTCTTTTACCTCCTTGGTGACGTTTATTCCTAGGTACTTTGTTTTTCTTGTTGCTCTGTCAAATGGGGTTTTTTTCCTGATTTCTGTTTCTGCAGTTTCATTGTTGGTATACAGGAATGCCTTTGATTTCTGAGTATTGACTTTGTATCCAGCTGTTTTGCCAAGTTCATTTATTAGGTCGAGAATTTTTTTGGTGGAGTCTATAGGATTTTCCATGTACACTATCATGTCATCTGCAAACAGTGACAGTTTCATTTCCTCCTTTCCAATTTGGATGCCTTTTATTGCTTTTTCTTGTCTGATTCCTGTGGCTATGACTTCCAGTACTATGTTGAATAGGAGTGGTGAGAGAGGGCATCCTTGTCTTGTTCCTGATCTTAGTGGGAAAGCTCTAAGTTTTTGTCCATTGAGTATGATGTTGGCTGTAGGTCTCTCATATATGGCCTTTATTATGTTGAGGAATGCTCCCTCTATTCCCACTTTGCTTAGTGTTTTTACCAGAAATGGGTGCTGTATCTTATCAAATGCTTTTTCCACATCTGTTGATATGACCATGTGATTTTTATCTTTGCTGTTGTTGATGTGATGTATTATGTTTATTGATTTGTGAATATTGTACCATCCTTGTATCCCTGGGATGAATCCCACTTGGTCATGGTGTATGATCTTTTTAATGTATTGCTGGATGTTGCTTGCCAATATTTTGTTGAGAATTTTAGCGTGTATGTTCATCAGCGATATTGGCCTGAAGTTTTCTTTCTTCGTTGTGTCTTTATCTGGTTTTGGGATTAGGATGATGCTGGCTTCATAAAAAGAGTTTGGGAGTCTTCCATCAGTTTGGATTTTTTCAAATAGTCTGTGAAGGATAGGGGTTAACTCTTCCTTAAATGCTTTGTAGAATTCTCCTGTGAAACCATCTGGTCCAGGGCTTTATTGTGTTGGGAGTTTTTTGATGACTGCTTCAATTTCATCTGCTGTTATTGGTCTGTTCAGGTTTTCTGCTTCTTCTTCATTTAGTTTTGGAACATTATATTTTTCTAGAAATGTGTCCATTTCACCTAGGTTTCCAAATTTCTTGGCATACAGTTCTTCGTAGTAATTTCTTACAATCCTTTGTATTTCTGTGGTATCAGTTGTAATCTCTCCTCTTTCATTTCTAATTGTGTTTATTTGGATCCTCTCTCTTTTCTTCTTGATGAGCCCACTTAAAGGCTTGCCCATTTTGTTTATCTTTTCAAAGAAGCAGCTCCTGGATTCATTGATCCTTAGAATTGTGCTTTTATTCTATGTCATTTAACTCTGCTCTTAACTTTGTTATTTCCTTCCTTCTGCTTGCTCTGGGCTGTCTTTGTTGTTGTTCCTCGAGTTCTTGTAGGCATAGGGTTAGGTTGTTTGTTTGAAATGTTTCTATCTTTCTAAGGTAGGCCTGTATTGCTATGAACTTCCCTGTCAGGACTGCCTTTGCTGTGTCCCATAGGTTTTGGGTTGTTGTGAGTTCATTTTCATTTGTTTCCAGAAAGCTTTTGATTTCTTCCCTAATCTCGTTCTTGACCCATTCACTGTTTAATAGCATGCTATTCAGTCTCCATGATTTTGAGTGTTTTGGGTTTTTTCCTTTGGGGTTGGTTTCTAGTTTCAGTCCCTTGTGGTCAGAGAAAATGCTTGATATGATTTCAATTTTCTTGAATTTGTTGAGGCTTGCTTTGTGTCCTATCATGTGGTCTATCTTTGAAAGTGTTCCATGTACCCTTGAAAAGAATGTGTATTTTGCTTCTTTGGAATAAAAAGCTCTCTATATATCAATTAAGTCCATTTCCTCTAGGGTATTGTTAAGTGACACAATATCCTTGTTGATATTTTCTTTGGAAGACCTGTCCATTTTTGACAGTGGGGTGTTAAAGTCCCCTACTATAATTGTGTTGCTGTCAATATCTTTCTGGAAGTCCTCCAAGATTTTCTTTATGTATTTGGGTGCTCCTATGTTGGGTGCATATATATTTACAATGTTTATGTCTTCTTGGTGGATTCTTCCTTTGAGTATTATGAAGTGACCTTCTGGGTCTCTCTTTATGGCCCTTCTTTGGAAGTCTATTTTGTCTGATATGAGTATTGCTACCCCTGCTTTCTTTTCCTGTCCATTTGCTTGGAAAAATTTTTTCTAGCCCTTCACTTTCAGTCTGTGTAGGTCTTTTGTCCTGAGATGGGTCTCTTGTAGGCAGCATATGTGTGGGTCATGTTTTCTTATCCATTCAGCTATTCTATGTCTTTTGATTGGAGCATTTAATCCATTTATGTTTAAGGTTATTATCGATAGGTAGTTATTCATTGCCATTTTTTCCTACCTCCGTTCCTCTCTCTTTCTCTTTTCCTTCCTTTCCTTAAAGCAGTCCCTTTAGTATCTCTTGCAGAGCTGGTTTGGTGGAAGTGTATTCTTTCAGACTTCTTTTGTCTGGGAAACTCTTTATTTGGCCTTCTATCTTGATTGAGAGCCTTGCTGGGTAAAGTAGTCTTGGTTGCAGGCCTCTGGTTCTCATACTTGGAATATTTTTTGCCATTCTCTTCTGGCTTGGAGGTTCCCATTGAGAAGTCAGTTGCTAACCTTATTGGGGCTCCCTTGTATGTTACTTCCTGTTTCTCCCTTGCTGCCTTTAAGATCCTCTCTTTGTCTTGGAATTTTGCCATTTTAATTATGATGTGTCTTGCAGTGGGCCTCTTTGGATTCCTCTTGCTTGGGACTGTCTGTGTTTCCTGGATTTGGGTGACTTTTTCCGCTCATCAAGTTAAGGAGGTTTTCTATCGTTACTTTTGCAAACAGGTTTTCTATCCCTTGCTCTTCTTCTTCTCCTTCTGGTATTCCTATTGTACGGATATTGTTACGTTTCATGTTTTCCTGCATTTCCCTTATTACCTCTTCTTTCTTTCTGAGCCTCTTTCCCTTTTCTTGCTCTTTCTGGGTGTTTTTTTCTACTTTGTCATCCAGCTCACTGATCCGATCCTCTGCTTCATCAAGTCTGCTTTTCATTCCTTCTACTGTGTTCTTCAATTCAGAAATTGTATTCTTCATTTCCTCTTGGCACTTGTTGATAGTTTCTATTTCCTTTTTCATGTTAATATAGTTTGCAGTGAGTTCATTGTAGTTTCCCTGTAGTTTCTGGTAGTTCTCTGTGAACTCAGTGAGCTCAGTGAGCTTCCTGATAACCATTGCTTTGAACTCAGTATCTGATAGTTGACTTGCCTCTTTTTCAGTTAGCATTCTTTCTGAGGCTTCCTCCTTTCCTTTCATGTGGGGATTGTTTCTTTGTCTTCCCATTCTTTGTGAGACTCTTCTTGTTAGCCTCTGCTTCTTAAATTGATCTATTCTGACTCCCTGGGTTTATGGTATGATCTTCTATGGTAGAATGCCAATGGGATTCAGTGGTGCTGTCTCCTTAATCTCCTGTGCTCACTGGTCTTGAGCTGACGTTTATGGGTCTAACACCGTCTAACTCTGGTCTTTTCAGCACTCCAGGTTTTATTGTCTCACCTGTGGGAAAAAGAGAAAGGGGAGAGGGGAAAGAAGAAAAAAAAAAGAAGGGAAGGAGGGAAAAAGGGAATAGAAATGGAAAGGAAGGAAGGAAGAAGGAATGAAGAAAGATCGGAGGCAAGATAAGAAGGAATTTTAACAAAAATTAAAACAAAAGAATAAATAAAAGATGGCAGGAAGAAGGAATAAAAAAAGAAAGAAGGACAGAAAGGAAGAAGGAATTCCGGGGGAAAGGAGGAAAGAAAAAAAAAAGTCTTCTGCTGGCTTTAAACCGGTCAGGTTAGTTCAGCTGGTGTTCCTGTCTGTGGAACTGGGAGGGGGTGGTTGGAAGGTGGTTTCACTTTTCTCCCTTCCTGAGCCACACTCTTGGCTTTTGTTCAGCCTCCAGTCCAGTTCGTCAGGGTCCTTCTGCTCCCCACTAGGCCTTTAGTTCACCAGTTGTGCTGTCCTTGAGTTGCACCAATTAGGGGCAACTCACACTCCCCCTTCTTGCTCTTTGCTGTCTTAGATGCTAGGGGCTCTCGGTGCTGCAATGGGGTAGTTCAGCCCCCTACTGGGTCGAGTCTTTCTGGGGAATGCAGTCTCCCCTATCCCTGCAGCTCCCCTCTGCTGGGTGTTCTGCCTTAGTCCTAGAGAGCCAGTAGGCCCTTCAGGGCTCTGTGTGCAGGGGCTAGGTAGGAGTTGTTCAGAACCAGTGCTTTTAGGTGTGGTCGCCTGCAGGCAGCCAGGCCCTTGATCATCTGATCTACCACTTTGGGCCTGAGTCGCCCGGCCAGCCGCCTTTGGGCCTGTGCGTGGGGCAGCTAGCCTCTGCTCCTGGTGCACACCCACCCGAGTTCCAGGTGTGGGCGCCCCGCCGCGGTTTCAGGTGTGGGCCCCCAGTCCACTAATCTGGGTGCGCACAACCGGGCTTCACGTGAGCTCTGGGGCTGCTTATCCCCAGTTTACAGTCCAGGGACCGACGGGGGAGGGGCGCCAGAGGCTGCGGCTGCTGGGGAGAGTTCTCTAATTAGCCGCTGAGTGCCTCTATTTTCTTTTTCTTTTTGGGAAATTCTTCCTATTCAAGCCTCCCTGCTCCAAACAAGCACCTGGCTGCACAGCTCAGCCTGGCTCTCTCCCAAGAATCCTGCAGCAGACCCTGCGCCTGGGCCAGGGCTTCAGCCACCCTGGTCCCCGTGCTGGTCCCAGGGACCTTATTGTCCTTAAGCACTCTTCTTACCGTCAGATCTTTCAATGTCCTCTATCTTTGGTCTCCTATCTTCATATATGCTGGAATACCCTTGGCTGTTTGCTCTGCTCCTCAGATCAGCTAGGTGTTTCACTGGTGTTGAGGGGAAGTGGACTCCGCTCCCACCTATCTCACCGCCATCTTCCCGACCCCCGTTTCTATCTTTTTTATGTAGGCCTGTATTGCTATGAACTTTCCTCTAGGGACCGTCTGTGCCATGTTCCATGGATTTTGGACTGTTTTGTGTTCATTTTCACTTGTTTCCAGAAACTTTTTGATTTCTTCCTTGATCTTTTGTTAGCATATTCATTATTTAATAACATGTTATTCAGTCTCCATGAAGTTAATTGTTTTTGAGGTTTTTTTTTCTTGAGGTTGGCTTCTAGGTTCAAGCCATTATAATCCAAAACAATGCTTGATATGATTTCAATTTTCTTGAATTTGTTTAGGCTTGTTTTGTGTCCTATCATATGGTCTATCTTTGAAAACGTTCCATGTGCATTTGAAAAGAAAGTGTATTTTGCTTCTTTGGGTTGAAATGTTCTGTATATATCAGTTAAGTTCATTTTATCTAGGGTGTCATTCAGTGCCACGATATCCTTGTTGATTCTTTATTTGGAAGATCAACAGCTATCCATTGTTGACAATGGGCAGATGCCCTAGTATAAGTGTGTTGCTGTCTATATCTTTCTTGAAGTTCTCCTAGTTTTTTCTTACATATTTGGGTGCTCCTATGTTGGGTGCATATATGTTTACAATGTTTATGTCTTCTTAATGGATTATCCCCTTGAGTATTATGAAGTGTTCTTCTGGGTCTCTTTTTATGGCCTTTGGTTTCAAATCTATTTTGTCTGACATAACTATTGCTATGCTACCCTGGCTTTTTTTTTTTTCCTGTCCATTTGCTTGGAATATTGTTTTCAGCCTTTCACTTTCAGTCTGTGTAGGTCTTTTGTTCTAAAGTGAGCCTCTTATAGACAGCATATATACAGGTCATTTTTTTCTTATCCATTCAGCTACCCTATGTCTTTTGATTGAAGCATTTAATCCATTTACATTTAAGGTTATTATTGATAGGTACTTATTCATTGCCATTTTCCCCCTTTGTAGCTGTGTTCCTCTCTCTCACTCTTTTTCTTTATGTTTTTAAAGCAGTCCCTTTAGCATGTCTCACAATACTGGTTTGGTAGAGGTGTATTCTTTTAGCCCCCTTTTGTCTGGGAAGCTCCTTATTTGGCCTTCCATTTTATAATCTTATTGTAAATAATAAGAGCCTTGCTGGATAGAGTAGTCTTGGTTGCAGGCCTCTGCTTTTCATTACTTGTAATATTTCTTGCCTTTCCTTTCTGGCTTGTAGTGTTTCTGTTGATAAATTAGCTGCTAGCCTTATTGGAGCACACTTGTTTGTTATTTTTTGTTTTTCCCTTGCTGCCTTTAAGGTTCTCACTGTGTCTTTTAATTTTGCCATTTTAATTATGATGTGTCTTGGAGTGGGCCTCTTTGGGTTCATCCTGGTTTGGACCCTCTGTGTTTCTTTGACTTGAATGACTTTTTCTCTCATCAAGTTAGGGAAGTGTTCTGTCATATATATACAACACTATGGACCTAACTGCAGAAAAAGCTCCAAGACAGAAATATCAACAACCAATGAGCTAAGATGTACATAGGTGGAATAGGAATGAGGACAAATGGAAAGAAAGAAGAGCTTAAGAGATATCCCTAGGAAAGAGCAGGGGTTTTTGAGAGAATAGAGGGAGAAAGAATACTAAGAATGCAGAATTAAAACCAAGATAAGACGGGGGGGGGAAATTAATGTTTAAAATGACAAAAAGAAAGGACAGGAGGAAGGCAAAATGTAGTAGAAGAGAGAACAGTGAAATTTGAGATTTGAAATACAAAGATAGCTAGAAATAAGATTGAAGAACTGTAACAACAACCACCTTATCCTCAACCTATGAGTAAAGATGATAAAGGTGGAGAGAGAATAAAGTATTTTTAAGAACAGGAGAAGGAATGTAAGATGACTAATGACAATGACAAA
The DNA here is from genome assembly GCF_022682495.2 of Desmodus rotundus. Lineage (NCBI taxonomy): Eukaryota > Metazoa > Chordata > Mammalia > Chiroptera > Phyllostomidae > Desmodus > Desmodus rotundus. Next base: position 48,166,510 of record NC_071392.1, on the reverse strand, counting down.
TGGTTTTGAGAGGCTGAAGTGGGTAGCAATAGCAATAGTGTGGAATAGAAACAAGTCATGAAAGAGAGTAAATAGAGTTTAAAACCAAAATACAAAGGGGGAGGAAGGAGGTAGTATGGAGTAAGAGAAGGGAAGAACAATATATGAAATTTGAAATAAACTGTATTATAAAACCTGGTGCCATATTATGCCCAAACTTGAAGGATATGAAATGAATGCTAATCATCTATGCAGGAAAAAAGATAACGTCTTGTTGTGTCTGTCTCTATTTTCTCTGCTCTGCTGGGTTTAGTAAATCAGCCCGAGGAGCTGTGTAGGACATAGTGTCTGGTGAAGGGCCCTATTAGTGCTTTCTTCTTCTTTCCTCTGAGGAAATGTACACAGCAGGAAACTCCTAGACCTGGCCTTGCCGATCAGACGAGCCTATAATCTTTCAGGTGGGGGTTGGGTTTGCCTGTCTGTGAAAGGCTCTGGCTGACTGCAGTAAATCTTAGGCATTCAGCTTCTTCCTTCCAGACCCATGCCTGCCACTGTCTCACAGGAGGTTTTGCCCAAATGCTCCACTCTGAGCTGCCTTCTGCTTGCAAGCTGTGCTGGGTTGGGTCCACCTATTTTGTCAGTGTATTCTCTGCTTCTGAGTGTTTGGCTAGCAAAGCTGCTGTGCCCCACCCTTGTGCACAGGCTTGGGAGCCTGGGTCCTTGCCAAGCCTCTGATCACACCTCAGCTCCCCTTTTAAAAGAGTTTATGTATGGTCCCCATGCTGTAGTACCAGTTCCTGGGAGTCCTGCTCTCCATGCACTACCTCTCCAAAAATCACACAGTCTCTCACAGTCAGGGTTGGCCACCTCTTTACAGCACCTCTGACAGTTTTAGACAAAGTTTCTCTCTGAATCTTTCCCAGATTGTGTTGGTAAGATTCTCTCAGCTGTGCTATCACACAAGGCGGTGCCATTGTGCTAACCCCACTCCCTCCAGAGATCTTCATCCTCGGCATGCCTGTTTCCACCATGCTGTTTCTGGAGCCCATACCTCCCAGGCCTTCTTTTGCCACCCTGGTAGCTCACAGGTCCTGAGCTGATCTACAGCTGCCTTAAATCTATGCAGCCAACATTGCTGAGCTGGGCAATGGTGGTGGGCTACCTAGAAAGCCCAGGCTATCGGCCCCTGGGCACCCTACAGTCAGGCCAGATCCTGCATACTCCTGCACACTTCCACACTCTCGTCCATATAAGTGCTCACTCTCAGATGCTTTCACTCACTCTCCACTCTGTGTTCTGACTTCAAATCTGTTCCATGTCTCAGAGCAGATGAGCTACCAGCTATTCTGCCACCATCTTGGATCCTACATTTGTATCTTATTATGGCTTATTTAACATGTTCAGTCTTTCCTCTACCTTCATTTCTTTTGTTCATTTGTTTTTGGTGTAAACATGATAGAATATCTTATTTTTTTATTTTTTATATATTTTTATTGTTGTTCAATTAGTTTTCCCAATTTTCCCCTATTGCTTTCTCCTGCCCCACCCACACTTCCACCTTCTTGAATGTACAGATCGTAACTGTAATAACTGTTTATCTATCCCTGTTTACCAATTATAGCAGCTGCATCATAGTTGATTTCACTCCATTAAAATTTTTCATCATTATGGGTCATAATATCCTACTCCTTGTGCCTAGTATAGCTGGCACAATTGTAAGGTGAACCAATGACCCTTCTATAATTCACTAGCTTTGATGAGGAGATATCATTCTCATGATAATATCACATTATATATCTAAAGAAAGATGAAATCTTGCAGATGAAATTTAAGTTCCCAAATCAATTGAATTAGTCAAGAGATAAATTGTCTTTGGTGAGCTTGATCTACTTAGGTGAGATCTTAACATGAAATCTAGACATAAAGACAAAAGGTATTAGAAAAACATGTTTTTGATGGCCTCAAAGAAGACACAATCTCCATAAGTTCTACAGCTGCAAGGAAATGAATTCTGCCAACACTCAAATGAACTTAAAAGTGGGCCTTTGATGAGACCATAGCCGTGGCCCACACCTTGGTTACAACTTGTAAGACTCTGAGCAGAGAACCCAATTGAGCCTTGCCTAGACTTCTGACCTACATAACTGATAAAGGGTGAAATGATAAATGAGTATTGTCTTAAGCCAGAAAGCTTGTGGTTATTTGCTATACAGCAAAAAATTTAATAGAGCTGCTAATATTTTATTGTATTTCAGGTATTGTTGATTTTAACTTTTTAAATCTGTATTCCTATAAATATTCTTGGTCTCTGTCCTTAGATGCACTACAGTTATTTGGCAACAGTTCGATCTTTTAGGGGTTGTTTTCTGGTTTCCTTGGGTGGAACCAGAGGAGTGTTTAGTCTAGGACTAATTTTTTCCTGAGTAGTGAGGTGAACATCTTACCTAATTCCCCAGAAATAATGATATTTTCCACTGTGGCTGTTAGGAACAGGAACTTTTCCAAGCTCTGTGGTAACTTCAGTTATTTTTCCCTCTAATTTGGATAGTTTCTTCTTCACCATTGCAAGTCACAGACATATGCACTCACAGATTAGTATGCAGTTGAAGGAAGACTCAAGGATACGCTTTGCTAATCTCCAGACTTTCTCTCTCACTCTCTCTCTCTCTCCCCCCCCACCCCCCACCCCCACCTCCCTTTCTCCTCTCTGGTATCCTTTTCTTCCTTGGTCTCCCCACTTGCCCAGCTCTGAGTCCTCAACTCAGGGAGCAGCTGGGTTCTTCCTGTTTTTTTCTTCCCTACATCATTGCCTGAAACTGTCTCCAGTCAACTGGGATAATTGTGAGGTTTGTTTTATTTGTTTCTCATCTCTTAGAGATCACTTTCTATCATTTCTTTATACCCAGTGTCTTGATGTTCATATATTTTCCTAGTTTTTTAGTTGTTTCAGAAAGAGGGTATATATCCTGTCCCTGTTACTTTATCTTACCAGAAATGGCTATACTTCATTGTATTGTTTTAGTAATTGCTCTGGGATTGCAATATACATCCTTAATTTCCCATAGTTCAGTTAATTTAATATTGTATCACTAAAATAAAATATAGAGACCATGAAGCTGTTTGTTCCATATGGTCCCATTATTTGTTATAATTATTATATATTTGTTACAAATATATAATATAACATCTACATTTGTTACAAATCACATGACACCATCATAATTTTTCTTTAAATATTTATGTGATTTATATAAAGAAATTAAGAAGAAAAGGGCAAGTAAAACATTCTTTTACATTTATGATTTTTACGTTATTCATTCTTTTATAGAGACAGAAATATCCACCTAGAATTATTTAGCTTCAGCCTAAGCAACTTCCTTTAGCATTTCTTGTACTTTAGGTCTGCTGGTGATGAAACTTTTTATTTTATTTCATCTGAAAATATCTTTATTTTACTACTTTCATTCTTGAAGGATATTTTTTCTGGACATTGAAACTGCATTGATGACTTTTTTTCTTTCAGCATTTTAAAGATGTTTTTTTACTTTCTCCCAGCCTCCATCATTTCTGATGAAACCTCAACCATTAATTAAATTATGGTTCCCTTATATATAATGAGGGGTTTTTTTCTTGATTCTTTGAAGACTTGCTCTTTCTCTTTGGCTTTCAACAGTTTGACTATGATGTGCCTTGATGTGGGATTGTTTATGCTTTTTCTACTTGATGTCTTTTGGGCATAATTTATCTATAAATTTCGAGGTTTTTAAATCAAATTTGGGGAGATATTTTTGTCGTTTCATTAAACTTATTTTCTCTCTTCTTCTGAGACTCCAGTTACACATATGTTGGGACATGTTATTTATGTAAAAAGTTCTATTCTTTTTTTCCAATCTTTTTTCTCTCTATTCTTCATATTGGATAATTACTATTGATCTTTAGGTTCACTTACTCAATTATTTCTTTTTATTTTTTTGTCCTCACCTAAGGACATTTTTTCATTGCTTTCAGAGAGAAAGGGAGAGAGAGAAACATCAATGCAAGAGAGAAGCATCGACAGGCCATCACCCATACACTCCTGGACTGGGGATCATATGTTCCCAGACCAAGGACCAAACCCACAACCCACGCATGTGCCCTGACCAGGAGTCAAATGTGCAACATTTCCATCACAGAATGATTCTCCAACCAACTGAGCCACACCAGCCAGGGATATTGTTTTTCTCTAACAAGTGATTTTCTTTTGCTTATGCAACTCTGTTTCTCAATTGACAGTTTGAATCTCAGTTCAGATCATCTGTCTTTAGCTAAGATGCTTTGAATCTGTTTCATGCAGTGTGGTTCAGTAATCAGTCAGAGAACCTGATAGACAGAATTTGGGAACGTCCTCTCTGTCTCTTTCTCTTCTGGTATTCTCTAACTCTCTCCATCAGCTGTGGATTCCCCTACCAGGAACACTGGATTTTCTGACACCTTCTCCACCATGCACTGGCCATGCACCCAGTCTAAAAGCCACAGATACCAGGGCTTACTTAATACAGCTCCCTCCTCAAAGTATTTATTCCTCACCAGCATATGTCTGTTTCTGTTCTTGCTCAGTATCTAGATCTTTACTTTTCGTTTTGCATCCAGGTTTTATAGTCGTTTACTGCAAGGAAGATTTTCAGGATGGTCTTATTCAATCATCAACTAAATCAGAAATCTCTCTCATTTATCTTTTAAATTGAAGAATCTTGTCTTGAAGTCAAACTTTCTCCAGGGCCTTGCAGAAATGTGTTCAACTAGCTCACATGATGAACGGTATCTACTAAAAAAGGTACTTTTTGCAGTCATCATTTATCTTCAAAGCACTTAGTTGGCCAATATTATTTGAAAGTACTTCTTAATTTAACTTTTCAGCTCAGAATCCCTCTTAAAAATTCTTCCTGTGGTAAACCACCAAATTTCTGTTTATAGCAGAATATTTATATGGTCTTTGTCCAGGTTTTCACACCATTTTAAAATATTCTCAAGTTAATTAGTCTTTGTATATCAAATTATGCATATTACAGCATCATCCAAAACTTTCTATCACTTCATCCTGAAGAGTTTGACAACAGCACTTCTCTGAGAAGAAGACAGTGTATTGTGACAATGTGAGTAAATTTTTCCTTTTACAAGATGCAAAAGCTCTCATAGAACCAACCAGTGACCAGGACCATCAATATAGACATCAACACACTTCTCCCATGACAGTTTGTTTACAGCTATGAAGGCCAAACATTAATTCCACCTTGGCCTTTGCTTGTTGTGGGCAATTCTTTCTGTGCTTGAATTGCACAATTACTTGCAGATCTTACCAAAGCTGCAGCCTGACATTTATTAGTGAAATCTACTGACTCATCAGTTTAGATTAAAAAGCTGTTGTTGTCTTTGAGTTTATTTCATAAGACCTCTTCAAGATCATGAAATGATGTCAACAAAACTTCAACTCTTCACACTGTTTGAGTATGTGGAACCTCCCCAATTTCTTGCACTGCACTTTGTCTAACATTTTATTTGCAATAATTGTATATGGTTACATTATTAGGCTCTTATGAACTGTGTGGCTTTTTCTGTTTGAAGTAATAAGATCTGCTACTAAATAACACATCTTTTGATCCTTTTCACTGTTTCTAGCAAGACATTTACTCTTTATTTTGAGATTCTAATCACTGTTTAAAGTAATCAGCAGTTTCTCAGATGACTGTGAATTTAAGGGTTTTTTTTCCATTTTGTTGGAGCCATTGCTACATTTGTAAGTTGTTTGATATAGTAGAGGTTGACAAACTATAGTCCATGAGATAAATCCCACCAAAGCCAGTGTTTGTACAACCCTCAAAGCTAAGATTATTATTTACAAAGAGTTATAAACAAACAAAATCAAAGAAGAATATGTGACAAAGACCATATATGGCCTGCAAAGCCTAAAATATTTTCTATCTCTATTGATATTTGTTTAGAACCATAGAAAGAGTTACACTCTTCCTTCCTTTTCCTCTAGTGACCAATGACATACACTTTATAAGGTAGTGGGCAGGGTTAGGAGTATTCCCTATGTTAGTGCAACAGAGTTCTTCTACCTTAGAACAGATGAAAAGCATCAAAAAAGTAGGAAGTAAATGAGATGGCAGAGTGGTCAGGCTTAGCCAAATTCTTGTGAATGTTACAAGCCCCATATGGATAAGCAGAGCCTAAGTTATAACCTTTCTGTGGTGCTACTGTACAGTCAGAATTTTTAACACTCTATGAAATCCAGGCACTGTGAAAGCAAAAATCACTCTCCCTGACATCTGACATTGTAGAATATAGTTTTTGGTCAAAAGCCTTGGTCTCTTTAGAGATCAGGCAAGCCGTTCTGGTATCCCATTCTAGCTTTCTGCTGCAAAGCTGCCTAATTTTGCAATTTCAACTCAAGCTCAAATACAATAATGCCTCAGGGTTGCCATCTTGGGGGGAAGAAGATTTCATTTTTCAATCTTTGTGTCTGAGTAGACATTGCACTAAAGTAGATGTTTGAACACCCAGGGAGAGAACAAAAGGGTAACTATAGAAAGACAAATATACTTTATAACTCAAGACTGTCCAAGAGAAAATGAAGGCTGGAAGTAGGCCCCAACTGAAGATTATATAATCATGAAGATAAGAGATAATCTTCCACCAGCTTCCACAAAGTTAGTATACTTTTGGTTTTGTTAGTGGCAGGAAAATAGCACCAGGTGTTAACTTCAGTTTAACAACCTCAATTCTTGAGTTTTGGCTAAGAGAAGAATTCAGAGCCAAGATTTAAATTATAAAGGAAAGTTTATTTAGAAAGCCACAGAGGTAGAATAAGTGAGCTGTAGAAGAAATGGGCTCAGGAAACAAGTTATAGCAAAAGAGTCCTTGGAGTTTAAGAGAGAGAGAGAGATGCACTTTAGTAGACAAAAGAGGGAGGAGAGTTTCAGGCATGCTCTGGAGAGAAGGGAGAGAGGAAACCCTGAGGAAAGAACGGGGTGGGGGAAGGCACAGTGTGCTCCTTAGAGAAAGCTGCCCTGGTTCATCCATCCTGAGGCCTTGATCTGAGGTCTCAGGGGAGGATCTTAATAGATTATTCATCAGTTTTCCTTGTGTGTCTCCTCAGGATCAAGGTCTCCACTGATTGGTCAGTGCCAGGGAAAGGGTCATTTGTCATTGTAACTGGTCCTGAAGTCAGCCATGGCATCGCTCTGCCTGTTTTTGCTGCATTTCTGGTACTGGAGCTGAAATACAGCTGAAGCCGGGATATCATCTTCCAGATGTTAATGCTTAAAGGGAATGGTCATGCAAGGGCTGACAGCTTTGCCCATTGCCAGGCACCCAAGGCTCTTTTTCCTGGTGACCCTCTGCACCTGGCCCACCATCCCTGTTCTGCTCATGCCTATCTAACTGCCTACTAGTTTCACAACCTATATGTCTCAGTTCAAGTGAAAGTCTTGAGCAATACCAAGGATACAAAAAGAAGAAATTATGGGTAGAGAAGTGAGGCATCACCATATTCTTGCCAATGGGCAGAGTGGGAAGGCAGGTAAATATTGAGAGGGAACATAAGAATATACTACTTTGTGGTGCCAGCCTTCAGAATGATCCTCATAAATTCTTGCTTCTTTCTACTCATACCCTGTGCAGTCTTCCCCCATACTGAATCAGAGCTGGACTGTGTGGCCAACTGATGAAGATAAGTATGTGCAAATTCCAAGAATAGGCTGTAAAAGTCACTGTTCCTGTTGCCTTGTCCTCTTGGATCACTCTTTCTGGTCAGTTAGCTGCCATGCAGTGAAGATACTCATGCAGCTCTATTAAGAATATAACAGCAGAAATTTAACCCACCCCACCATTCTTTTGAAGTTTTTTCTGTAAATGCTGATTCTGACTAGTGTGTAGCCTATAGATAAACAGCATGTTAATATAAAAATCCTAGGAATTAACTTCAAAAGATACAGACCTTGACTTTTAGGCATCCCAGCTCCAGAAGATTTGCTGAACTTCAATAGTGGACTGAGGATGACGTAAACCCAGGATGACATGAAACCAAGATGATTAAACCAGGATGATGCCCACCAGTCTATCAGTTGGTTTATCAGAATGGACTGTGTTCATCTTCATATAGAGAACTTTTTAACCCCCTCCCTTGATCTTTTTGTTCTGTTCCTCTTTCCCTCCTTATAAAAACCTTTACCTACAATGAGATAGGCTTTGAGACAAGAATCCCCTATCTTCTCAGGTTATTGGCACCTGAAAATAAAACACTTTTTTTTTTACACCAGCACTGGTCTCTCGAGTATTGGCTTTTGAAGCAGCAGGCAGCTGGATCTCTGCTCATTTATAAGAGACCATATGGGGAATAATGGCGGTCTCCCACCAATAGCCTGCACCAACTTGCCAGCCATATGACTGAGCCCCCTTTGAAGCAATGCTCCATCCCCAGTCAAGCTTTCAAATGATTGTAGCCCCAGCTAACATCTGAATAAAACTCACCAAAAGAAAATACAAAACAAAATCTTGAGCCAAAAAAATCAGCCAAGCCCACTGAAACTATAAGAAAATAATTTTTATCATTGTTTTAAGTCACTAGATTTTAGAGTAATTTATTACACAGTAACAGATAACTAAAACACTGCCCTCCTAGGACAAACACTGGGTGGTTGTTGAGTAGAAACATTTGTCATAGAATAAAGAGTTGATAACACTAGAGAAGATAAAAGGGTTTCAAAGCTTGAAGATGTGAGGGTGAATTTTTGAATTCAACATTAGGAGCTCTAGTTGATGTTTGAGTTACACAGCAGGGTATAGGAGGGGGCTGAATGTCAAGAGCTGGCTCTTTCTTTTTTAAGTCAAGGGAAAACAATACATGATGTCATTATTGTTCTTTCTAGGTCGTTAAGCTATGGTTAGCAGAATAAGAAGGAAAATAGGGAATCAGAAGAATAAGTTGGCCTAGAAATAATAGGTGTTCTTGATAACTTACTCAGATTTCCTTTACTGGACCAATACACCATTTTCCAGCTGCTGCATCCTTCTTCAGAGAATCACTGTGGTAACCAGAAATGACTGAGAGGTTGTACTTTCCCGAGGGCAATTTTCAGCCATTAACTGACAGTTACAGAAACACAAAAGCCTCCCTAGCCTCAATTCTGTGGTGCTGTTCTTGCTCCAGAGCTCCCCACGGGATCAGATTGTGGCTATACTCCAGCTGAGACCATATCTTACTTAGCTCCTTCTCAGTGCTATCCTCCTCCCCTCATTCCCTTACAGCATTCATGAGAGATCCCTCTCTCAGCTAATCACTTGTGCAAGAATCCCTGCTGCAGTCTCTGCTATGAGAAAACCCTATCCAAGACACCAGGTTTAAAGAAAGTGCATATGCCTATAGCATTTATTGTGCTGTATTTCTCAGAAACAATGAGTGCCTCAGAGCACAAGAGTGAGATTTATACCAAGAACTGCTTTATAACATGGATATTAAATACGTACATCCTCTGAACCCTAAGAGAAAAATTTAAGGAAAATTAAGAGGATGGGGTGGCAAGTTATGGGTCCATAATAATTATAGAGATGAAAAGAGGATGTATAAATGACTATTGCCTAATTTTCAAGGTTAGTTCCTGAATAACTACCACAAAACATTTTCAGACTGTATCACTAATCTGATTCTGTGGGTCAATTTTATGTTTTTAATATATGTATCTCAGTCCTATCCACAGTTTTTTGAGAGCATAGGTCACATGACATAATAAATTAGATTCTGGCACCTAATAGTTGATGCTTCTATCACAGAAGAAAATATGAATAGGGTTATATGCTGTTATCTGACATGGGATCACCAAACAGTTCCCAGGAAGCTTTAATGTAAAGATTAAAATGAATCTAAGAAGTTCATACATTGGGTGATATCTATTCCTGAAAGATAATATAATAAATTTGAAACTACAGCTTTTAAATACCTGCCCATCAACAGCCAAGAAAAAAATGAATCAATATAAGAAGAATTTTTTACTCTCCTGGAAACAGCTTTGGAGATATTCTTCTATTAATTTTAACTTTAGTAGCTTCCTCTTTGAGTGAAATGCCACATTGATTCATAGCCTTTCATATTATTTTTTTAACTAGGTAGGAATTCTTACCATCTTCATGTTCAAAGTATGGCAAGTGGAGGCAATTGCCTCAAACTCCAAGATTAATTCACTCAACCCTCCTCCCACTATTCTGTGCTGGCAACTGAGCTGTCACTAGAGAAATTGGTCTCAAGGAGAAAAGATAATCTACATACACAATCATCATCGTAACAAAGCCAGATGGGCTGCCACTTTTACTATGTAACCATCTATCATCTACTTATTCAAGTCTAACTTACAGCTATTCAGAAAAGCTAGCAAAGTATGGAATCAATCACAGTTGCCTGACCCAGGTTAAATGCCTCCCTAGGAATAGCCCCAATCCTCATCACTTACTATCAGCTTTTTATACTTGCATTTGACAAGAACATTGGAGTCAACAAACTTGGGTCTCTAATGCTTACCAGCTCTCTGCGACCCAGGACCCCATCACCTCTCTATGCTTCAGTTTCCTCAGCTGCATAAAAAGAGATTGGTTTTGATCAGTGTGTCTGCATCAAGAAACACTTGTTCAGAGAGATGACTTTCACATACACCTACAAAAAAGGTTGTATGATTATGTAAACCAAAGATCACTACAAACTATAGACCCTCCCTGGGGCATTCTCACTGTATTGAACATAAAAAAGGCTGGGAGAACATATTCACCAATATGTCTGATAAGGGTCTAATATCCAAAATTTATAAAGCTTGTAAAACTCAACACCAAAAAGACAAATAACCCAATTAAGAAAATGGGCATAGGACCCAAATAGACACTTCTCCAAAGAGGACATACAGATGGCCAATAGACATTTGAAAATATGCTCAATGCCACTAATCATCAGAGAAATGCAAATTAAAACCACAGTGAGATATCACTTCATACCAGTCAGCATGGCTATCATCAATAAATCAATGAACAACAAGTGCTGGTGAGGATGTGGAGAAAGGGAATCCCTTTTGCACTGTTGGTGGGAATGCGGACTGGTGCAGACACTGTGGAAAGCAGTATGGAGATACCTCAAAAAATTAAAAAAGGAACTGTCTTAGAACTCAGAAATTCCACTTCTGGAAATTTATACAAAGAAACACAAAACATTAATTCAAAAGCACACAAGCACCCCTATGTGGATTGCAGCATTATTTACAATTGCCAAGATATGGAAGCAGCCCAAGTGTCCATCAGTAAATGAGTGAAAACAACAACAACAACAACAACAAAGGGACATTTACACAGTGGAATACTACTTGGCTGTGAAAAGGAAGAAAATTTACCCTTTGCAACAGCACAGATGGATCTAGAGAATATTATGCTAAGTGAAATAAGTCCGTCAGAGAAAGACAAATGCCATATGATTTGACTCATGTGGAACATAATGAACAAACTGAACAAGCAAAATAGAGATAGACTCATAGGTAGACAGAAAGCTGACAGCTCTGGGGGGTGGGGTTTTAGTTAAGAGGTGGAGGGATTGATCAAAAAGGAAAAAAGACTCAAGGACATGGACAACAGTATGGTGATTATAGGGGGAGAGGGTATGAGGGGGACACACAGTAATAGAAAAAAATACAATTAAAATTTTTATAGTAAGAAAGTCTTTCTATAATAAATAAGTTAGTTTCACATTGTTTGAACACAAAATAAAATGTTGGCCATGGAAACTATTGGGGCATGCTTACTAAAAGTTCCAATTCTGTCTTTGGTGGAACTCTGAACTAGAGGAGCTTTTCCAGCTTCATAAGTCAATGATTATAGTTGTCCTGGTCAAACACCGGTCAAGATGTTGCTGTGGAGTTATCTTTTAGATGTGATTAATACTTAAACTAGTAGACTTTGAGTACAGCAGAACACCCTCCTATAATGTGGGTGTGCCTCATCTAAGCAGTTGAAAGCCTTAAGAGCAAATTCTGAGGTTTCTAGAAGAAGAAGGGATTTGGCCTCAAGACTGCAGCATAAAAACCCTACTTGGGTGTCCAACCAGCCATTTGCATTTTGACCTCAACATTGTTTCAACTACTACCTGAATTTCCATACTGCCAACCAGCCCTATGGATTTCAGACTTGCCAACTCCCATAATCACATGAACCGATTTTTTTAAAAAGCAATTTTTCAATAGAGAGTGATAGAGATATATGATATAGATAGATTAGATATAGATATGGATTAGATATAGACATATACATAAACATAGATATATTCCTATTGGTTCTGTTTTTCTGGAGCACCCTGATTAACACATACTGGTATTGGTATTATGTTGTGATTTAACCAAATATCTATATAGAATAGTATAAATCTCCATTCTCTGTTTTTTGTGTTCTCATGTAATATGCACATTCTTGAGAGTTTTTCACTAAATAAATAATTCTCTTCTGGAAGAAATGAGGGACAGTATTGTAATGTGGAAAGAGTATTGTATTAAAAGACAAGATAATTAGTACCCATTACTCTCCTTGATCATCAAGGGACTTCATTGTGCCACCAACAGAAGTAGGAGAGTGGTGCTCTGCTGGTCTGAAGCAATAACTTGCTGAACCGATTTTTGGTGGTCCTTTCAATTCCTTAAAGCTGTGGTTTTCTGACTTAACAGCCAATGTGCTTGAGATAGTAAATATATATCATCTCCTAACAAACTCCACAATGGCCAGATTTGATTGGAGAGAATGATATTGTTAACTCAAGTTCCTGGCACAGTTTCTGGTTCAAACTGGCCCTCAATGAATGGCTTTTCATGCTAATGAACAATTTATAAAAGGTACATTAATGATGATCTTGGCTTCATACACTGTGTAGTTACTTTGGAATCCATAGAGAAATTTTATTCTGCCATAGATATCCATTCCTTCTAAAAAAGCTCTTGAAAGAAGCAATCACCACAAATAGAATGGAATCCTTTATAATGCCTAAATGGGTAAATTTTTTATATCCTCAATGACTCACTTTTCTTATCTATGAAACACTGATAACAAGAATTTCCTTCCTGGAATTCTTACCTTTTGCAACAGCATGGATAGAACTGGAAACTATTATGGTAAGTGAAATTAGCTGCTCACTGAAAGACAAATACCATATGAAGTGGAATCTAATGAACAAAATAAACTAATGAGCAAAATAGAGGCATGGAACAGACTGACAGCTGTAAGAGGAGAAGGGAGGGAGGGGGACTGGTTGAAGGGATTAGTCAAGGAACATATAGTCATGATCCATGGGCTTGGACAATGAACAGTGTGGAATTGACTATGGGAAGGGGAGGGGGCAAGCTGGTAGAAGGGAGCAAAAAGGAAAACATTGGGATGATTGTAATAGCATAAACAATAAAATACTTTTAAAAATAAAATGCAATATACTGCATAGTATGAATTGACTTAAAAAAAAGAATTTCCTTCCTTTAAAGATATAAATATTGAATATAATAATTTAAAGTCTGTAGCACAATGCTTGACACAATAAAAATGCTCAAAATTATTCTGAACAGAAAAAAACCAGTTTCTTAGATTATCATTATAGATTTTAACTGAATACAGATATGTTTGGGAATATACTGTGTGTCCTAAATATAAAGTAAAGTACAATGTAATAACAGGTATACATATATGAATCTCAGTTCAGAAATTAAAGTGAGCACAAAATATAGCTTTGTTTTTATATCATTCCACTTAATTTCTCTTCCTAGCTTACATTTTGCTAGGGTGGTGGAAACTAACTCTTATCAGTTTAGAGTCTCCATTTCCCAAGATTTGTCTTACATTCCAGGAGGCTCTAATGGAGCTAAGACACCAAGTGGGGTGGTGGAGGTGATGGCATCTTGTGCTCCAGTCCTCTGTCTCCACACATGTCCACTGAAACATCTGTAGTTATGGTATTGGACACAGTTCTCCCAGGTCTGAGCTGAAATACCCATTCCTACCCTCACAGCTGCTTTCAGCCCAGCCCTTTTCTATCGGAATTCCATGGTGTAAGTGGGGATGGATATCTTTCTGCTGCTTCCTGACCTCTCTGAAGATGCAGATCTCAGCAAAGCTGTCCATGGTGATCTATCTGCACAGACACACCACTTCCACATTTTTTTGCCTGGAGTTATTCCATCTCCCAGAGTCTCTGCCTAGTAAATAAAGTTCCTTCTGCTCCTGGCCCCCGTAGGTGGGGAGTTTCTACTTAGCTTTGATGGATTTCTCCAGAATAGTTAGCATCAGTTCTTGTATGGGCTGAGGTTTTTGCACACACAAGAGTCAGTAAAGTGAGGTTTTTCCTTAATACTGATGAAAGTTTGCTTGACTAGGAGAAGAGGAAATACTTAGAGAAAATAAATACAAATTATAAAACCCCCAAACAACATTGACATAGGTGGTTGGGTTGTCAATGGTAGTCTACTGCTAGTCAACATTCAAGTAAGAAAAATCATTTCAGATGAGTATTTCAGTTAGAAACAAGATGTAGAGGTTACGTTTTTAAGAGTACAAACTGCTAACTAGCAGAAAGGATAAAATGCTGCAGGGAGTGGTGCTAGATCTCAAAGCCTCACCAGTTGGGGCACAGGCCTGAATGTTGCTGCCACACCCCTCCATATTTATTAGACTCTGGTTTCAAGTAACAGAAAATCAACCCAAAATAGCTTACACCAAAAGAAGATTGAGGTGGCTCCTGGAAAGCAAGGGCAACACAAGCTAGAGCCAGGGATGGGAGTCCTATCAATAGCTTTCCATCTCATCTCTGCTTCTTTCTTATTTTCCTCTCTTTAGACCATCTCCCTCCACTTCTGCCAGGCTCATAACAGCAAAAGTAACCCAAAGATCCTGAATTTGTAGTGTCCCTTGTAGGTCCAGCCATCTGGAAAGAGACCGAATTGTCCCAGACCCAAGTCTAAATTCCCTGAGACGGAGCTCTATTGACCCAGATTGGATTTGGTGTCCACCCCAAGAACAATAAATTGCAGCTAGGGTCTAAACTACATTTGAACTAATGTGCTTCTCCCAAATTAATCATGTGGATAAGCAGGAAGAAGGGATAGTTCTAGAAGGAAGAGGCAATACACAGAAAAGGGAGTGGATGAGTTTGGGGCACATTAAATAATGGAATTGGTCAATAATCCAGTGGTAAAATCCTTCTCTAAATCCAATACGCCCTCAAACCCTCTAAAAACTTTCCTCCAACTCTGGTGAGGACAAATGTGGAGAGAAAGGAAAGAAAAAACTCTCTTCAAAAGAAAGTTTAGAGGCTCTGAATCATTGTTTTGTAGGGAACTTTTTATAAAGCAACTTTTTTGTTCAGATTACAAAGAGAAGTTAATAGAGACTTAATCCTACTAGTTTGAGTGAAGGACAAGCTAAAATTTTCTTTTCTTGATATCTTGTCAGAGAAACCTGTTGGCATAGTAACTTTGAAGACTGATAGTATCTGAGAGAGAGATGGAAAATAATTGGGAGAGGTCCTGCCCAGTACAGTAATACTTGCTTTATTGTGGCTTCATGAAAAGACTTTGCTACATTGCTAGCTACTCTCTTTGGGATAGAGCAATAGAGAGTGCAATGAACCCCTGGATGCTCGGGGCCAATTTAACAAGTCTGAAGATGGGAGATCAAAGCTGAAAATCATGAAACGAAAGTACCAACCACCCTCCACCCACCCCCACACACAAGATGTTAGTAATAGCCCCATTCTTAGTAAAATCAAAATGAATTGAGATTTAAGGGTTCATTCTTACACAAAAGATTAAGAAAGGGTAGATGAAAAACTAATGATGCTGGTGGCCTGTGGGGAAACTGAATGATGGCCCAAGTATGGTGGTGGGAGGGGGAACTTTCATTGTTTATTCTTATATTTAGTACATTTGACCCACAGGATACCTAATAAAAAATAAAATCATTAAAAAATAATTGAAAAAAAGAATGAATGGGGAACAAGTTTTTGACCAGACTTGATGTATAAATTTTATAATAATAGGAGGGTTATTTTGAAAATTCTGAATTTGTATATGAGGATGATTTAAAATTTAAAATACTAGTCCATATTTATATTCCCAGAAAACACTAGACATATTAACAGTGGGTTCTGCCTTTTTCTTTGTAACGAGGACCACATAAAAAAGAAAGAAGTCATCCTAACACTGTCCCAAGATCTTCCAGCTTCCACACCCTGCTTTGTCAGGTCTTTAGCTCTATATTATGTTTTTGCCATAGAGTCTTTTGAAAATTTTTCTTATTTAACCTTTAAAACTACCCCGCAAACTTTGGCTGATTGTACTTTGAGGACAACCACACCATAAGTTTTTATGGTGTGATATTGACTCCTCCTTCAGGATGTGGAGGTCTGCACTTGCTCCTCTTGAATTTCAGTGGGACTGAGAGTGTGGTAGATGTGACTCTGACTTCTGAGGCTAGTACACAAAAGATGATGGAACTTCTCCCTAGTACTCTCTCCCTTAAACCTTGTGCCTTGCAAGCCCTCAGCTGACATGTAGTAAGGATTTCTGCTCTCCTGAAGTGGCTATGCTGGGGAGATCACATGGAGAGATTAGAGAGGTGAGAGAGAGAGAGAAGCCCACATTCACCAGTCTCAGCTGGTTGAGTCTTCTCAGCACAGGTGCCAGGCATGTGACTAAGCAAGCCTCCAGATGATTCCAGCCTGCAGCCTTCAAACTACCACAGCTAACACTGAACACAGCAGAAATAAGCTACCCCTCCAATTATTGCCTGGACAGTGGCAAAATAAATATTTTCTTCTTCTAAACCATGACAGTATCTCATTTTAAATCATGAAGTTTAGGGGTCATTTGTTACACAGTCATAGTAACTAGAATAGTAAGTAATGTTACCTTTAGGATTCATTTAGGTACAAGTAATTAAACAGCCAATTTATATTTGTTTAAACTTAAAGCAAATGTTTAAGCTTATATAATTGAATGAAAAGTCCAGGACTGAAATGGACACTTTCATCAAGGGCCACATATGATGTTGCCCAAGGCTCAGACTTTCTGCATCTCTCCCCTCTATCACCATGTTGGCCACACTCCCAGGCTTCATATAAGCAAAAAGTTTGAGCATCTTCAGATATTTACCCTGTCAGGTTCAATTCAGCAGAAGCAGCAGCAAAGAGAACTCCACTACAACAATTCAAATAAAGGTCTTAAACTTAATCCTCAGGGCTAAATTTGATTTGTCCCCATCCCTAAACCATGGAATGTACTGATCAGCCAGGCTAGAGGTGCATATATGGAAAATCATGAATAAATATAAGTAAAGCAAAAGTACAGGAATTGAGTAAGATATTTCCCCCAAAGAAATTTCTGGATACTGGCATCAAAAGAAGGATCAGTGAAGCCCTGGCCAGGTAGCTCAGTTGGTTACAGCATCATCCCTATATGCCGAAGTTGCAGGTTCAATGGTTCGCTCTCCAGCTAGAGCACATACAAGAAACAACAAATGAATGCATAAATAAGTGGAACCACAAATCAATTCTGTCTCTCTCTCTCTCTCTCCCTCCCTCCTTCCCCCCCTCCCCCCTGTGCTCTCCTTTTCTCTCCCCCTTCCCACTCCCTTTTCTCTCTCTAAAAAAATTAATTAATTAAAAAAAAAGAAGGGCCAGTGGACACAGAGTAACCAAAACCAAATACTCATTTATACCAGGAACATGTATGAGAAAAGAGATTTCAACAGTGTTCCTTAGCTCCAGCCCTAAATTAGCTGAACAACATTTTCATGGTGCCCTACAATGAGCTGAGTCGGGATGTGAGCACAGGTCTGTCTAACACAAGAGTTCACTTTTTTTTGTTCTGCTCCTAACCGTGGTGGATTACCATTTCCACTCTCTTTTCTTCTGAAGTCTTATACTTTCCAAAGCATAAGTAAGAACGTTGAAAAATAAAATCTTGCCACTGAGAATAGAAACATTTTGTGATTGGTATTCTGCAAGAATTTTTAAAACATGCAATACCTGACTGTTTAGTCAGGGGCATTGACCTCTTTTCCCTTAGATTGTCAAATTTTAAAAAATGATATATATATTTTTAAATATCACAACCAATAACCACCCAGTGTGACTGAATCAAAATTATACCTATTTTTTGTCAGATCAGCAAAACATATAATACATATTTTTTGGTGTGCTGCGAAAGAAAGAAAGAAAGAAAGAAAAGAAAGATTGATTTGTGAAATCAGAGAGAGGTATTTTTCAATTATATTCTGTTTAATTTACCCTTTTTTAAAGCTTTCTCCAGCATTTCAGTGTACTATCCACTAGTATTTCACTATCAGCCTGCTAAGCCGTGAAGTACTAGTAGCTGCAGGTTCTACACAGGAAAATGTCTTCAGAACTAGTTTTTAAGGACTTTATTCTACACAAACAGAGTAGCAATTTTTTCTTTTTTTACAACAGCTTTATTAAGATATAATTCACATGTGATACAGTTTACCCATTTAAAGTGTACAATTCAGTGGTTTTTAATATATAAATAGAACTCTGCAATCATCACCACAATCATTTTAAAACATTTTCATTACCGTACAAAAAAGCAACCTGGTACCACTTTGTAGCTACTTCCACTTTTACATTCCCTATCTCACAGCCCTCTGTCTACAGCTTTCCTTATTCACACGTTTCATATAAATGATATCATACAATATGTGGCCCTTTTGACTGGCTTCATTCGCTTTGCATGTTTTCATGTTGCAGCATGTATCAGTACTTTTTTATTGTCAAATAATATTGTGTTATGTAGATATATTACATTTTATCTAACCATTTATCAGTTGATGAACATTTGAGTTCTTTTCACTTTTGCAATGCTTCTATGAACATTCATGTACAAGTTTTTGTTTGGACATATAAAGTCTGTCCAGAAGGTATCCAGCCATGTAATATGTAAAATAGAGACATTTATTGAAAAGATACAAGAAACATTGTACACAGGACAATGACATCTCAGTCCCCTTCAAAGTGGGCACCTTGGGCCCTCACACAATTCTCCCAATTGCCATCAGCTGCCCCACTGTATTTTCCTGAATCTTATCAACCGTCTGAAATCTCTTCCCTTTCAAAGGTGACTTTAGTTTGGGGAAAAGACAGAAGTCACAGGGTGCCAAATCTGGGCTTAAGGGGATTGAGTCACTTGGGTGATTTGATGTTTCATAAAAAAACTCTGCATGAGACATGATGCATGAGTGGGCACATTGTCATGATGAAGCAGCCCATCACCAGTTGCCCATAGCTGTGGCCTCCTAAATCATCTGAATAGTTTCTGTGGAGGAATGTTCAAGCTTAATGCAAAATTTGATGCAGATTCGTTGCTCTACTTGCTCAGTCATTTTGAATGTGACAGCCACACAGTACACATGTTCACTCAGTGGCATCTACCACCCCCACTGACTAGTACAGTGAAGTCATTATTGTTCACACATGTGTATTCCAGTTCACTCTCTTGGCTGCCAGGTTACATTGAAGCCACACAAACCTTTCTCATTATATTAGCAGTGGCTGGACTTTTTCCAGACAGACCTCATATATTTTCATCTCTCTTGAGTATATACCTAACAGTGGAAAGCCTGGATCATATGGAACTCTTTATTTAACCTTTTGAGGAATGACTAGACAGTTTTTCAAAGTGGTTCACATTTTCACGTTCCCACCAGCAGAGTCTGAGAGTTCCACTTTCTCCCCATCCTTGTTAGCACTTGTTACTGTCATTTTGATTATAACCATCCTAGTGGGTAGATGAGGTATTAGTTAAATTGTTGGGGTTTTTATTGTTTTTTTAATCATCACCCAAGAATATGTCTACCGATTTTAGAGAGGGGAAGGATGACAGAGAGAGAGAAACATCAATCAGTTGCCTCTTGTATGTGCTCTGGCCAAAAATCAAACTCGCAAACTAGGTACCTGCCCTGACTAGGAATCGAACCTACCACATTTTAGTGTATGGGACAACACTCCAACTGAGCACCTGGCCAGGGCTCAACTGTGATTTTTTTTTGTGCATTTTCTTGGTGGGTAATGATGTCAGTCATCATTTCATGTGCAATTGGCATTTGTATATCTTCTTTCAGTAGTATCTATTCATATTCTTTATCTATTTTTAATTGGCGTATTTGTTCTTTCATTACTGAGTTACAAAAGTTCTTTATGTATTCTAGATACAAATCCTAGATATATATGATTTGCAAATATCTTCTCCCATTCTTTGTTTTGTCTTTTCACTTTCTTGATGGTGGCTTTTGTAATACAAAATTTTTAATGTTTGGTAAACTCTAATGTACTATTTCTGTTTTGTCACTTGTCCTTTTGGTGTCATAAAAGAAACAATTGGCCTTGGCTGGTGTGGCTCTGTGGATTGAGTACTAGCCTGTGAACCAAAAGGTCACTGGTCTAATTCCCAGTCAGGACATGTGCCCAGGTTGCAGGCCAGGTCCTCAGTCGGGGATGTGTGAGAGGCAACCAATTGATTTATCTCTCATGTTGATGTTTCTCTCCCTCTCTTTCTCCCTCCCTTCCCCTCTCTCTAAAAATAAATAAATAAAATCTTTAAAAATAAATAAATAAAATGAAACAATCCCCTAATTCAAGTTCATAATGATTTATGCCTGTTTTCTTGTTCTAAGAGTTTTATAGTTTTAGGCTATTACATTAAATTGTTCAATCCATTTTGAGTTAATTGTTGTATATGATATGAGGTAAGGGTTCAACTTCAGTCTTTTGCACATAACTATCCAACTGTCCCAGCATCATTTTGTTGAAAATCTTTTTCTTTTCCTACTGAGTGGTCTTGACACTCTTTTCACAAATTAGCCTACCACATAGTTTATTTCTGGACTCTTAATTATTCTATCGATTTCATTGATTTAAATTATCTATCCCTATGCTAGTACCACACTGTCTTGATTATTGTAGCTTTGTGGTAAGTTTTTAAATCAGGAAGTGTGAGTTCTTCAATTCTGTACTTCTTTTCCAAGATTATTTTGGCTGTGCTGAGTTTCTTGAATTTCCACATAAATTGTAAATCACTATCTCACTTTCTTAATGGCTGTGTTTGTCCTTATCATCTTCCATGCACAAATCCTATTCACAGGAATATAGAACATCATTGATAACTTTAGGAAGTGCAGATTTAACTTTTGCCTGAGACTTGTGACTACCTGTTTGATCTCATCTAGGATGTTTTCTGAGGTAAGGCAGTATCTCAGTTATAATCAAAATCTTGTTTAAATCCTGGTAATTGATTTCACAATCTGAATCATTATCAGACCAATCAGTAAGTGTGTGTTTTTCTTACTTCTATTTGTTACATCTCTTTATCAAACACAAAAATAAAGTTCTTGTTCTCCATTTTTGTTCTGCTCCTGGAGGATGCAGTTGATTTGATGCCTCATCAGATACAATGATTCCTTGAATTTCACTGGAGATGGACTTGGACTCAGAGCTTTGGATAGAGGTAAAAAACCCCGCAGATATTGTCCGAGTCCAACTCAGACAATCCAGTAGACAATGCCTAGACTTTGCCTGAAGAATACTTGTTTCAGTATTTTTATTTGAACTTTCAGTTCTTGGAGAATTTGGAGCAGACTCTATACATGAGCCAGAGGCTTGGTCTAATATGAACTCAAAATAAAAAAAAAAAATTTTGACTCAAAATTTAAACAAGTCCCATTTAAGAGTGTAGAACTACTCATAATTATAATAAGATGAGTCTTGGCTAACCCTTAAATCCAGCAAGTCAGTTACACTGCAGAGATGGAAGAGGAGCTTTTGATCCCTTCCTTGTGCCATTCATGTTTCCCTAGAAGCACTTCATTCACTGCTTCCTAAACTGATGGCCCATTCATCAACTGGCAGGATACTTCTTTAAACAAAGGCATCTATTTCTGACCCAGGAAGTAGAAGCCTCTAGGGTGGAAGAGCTCTATCAGAAGCAGGAATAGAGGTCACAGCAGGAAAATCAACTGAGGAGCTTTGTCAGAAAGCTTATGTCTGCTCTCTATCCTTTATATCACTACTCTCTGGGAATATCAAAATAAGGCTAGAAGAAATAAGGTCAGATAGAGTTATTTGAGAAAGTATCTGAAGTCAATTTTATAACCACCATTCTACAATCATACAGGAAACAACAAGAGTTCCATAAGCCAACAGGAGCCAAACCTTTAATTGGGGGAAGAAGAAAGAGAAAAGAGAGGGGAAGGGGATTGGTCTTAAAATCAATACTTTCTTTAATTTGGATCACACAGAATATGAGAAGCAGAAGTGGATTAGGCAGTCTTTCCAACAAATGGGCAGAAGCAATGAGAGGCCAAGAAAGAATGGAGCAAAAAGATTGAAAAACAAAAATTGACATGTTACAGAAACAATGTGAAAAGTAAGGAGGTGGAGAGAAAGAGAGAGGGAAGAAAGTAAATATAATATTATACATCAGTTATTATTTAAAATAAGTTGTTTAAAATGTGAAATAATTTTTTTTTAATGTGAAGAGCTTGTTCCAGGAAGTCAGGCAGGATACAGGAATTTATGCAAAAAAGTCTTCTGACTTACAATGGAATTACAAGTACCACAGGACCAGGAAAGAACCCTTAGTGGATGACTCTAATTTTATTTTTGAGGAAGTGAACAAGGATTCAAGAAGAAGTAGAAAAGAAGAATTGAGTAACAAGTTTAAGGAACTTTTTAAGAAGAGAAAAGAAACTTTGGAGAAAGAGAAATTGAAAGGAAAGACTAGCATAAAATGTACAGAATGAAAGGCCTTTTCAATTTAAGATATCCTATTTCCTGAATGGAGGTTGCACAAAATTAGGTTTATGAACACAAGAGGTGTGCCTGGCAGGGAGAACAAAAGTTAAATAAGACAAGCAACCATTAATTAGCCTCCAGTGCTCCTATAAAGAATTTCAAAAATCTACTGGGTAAACCATTTCTTTAAGGAGATGCTGTAGGGGGTTGTGTTGGTATTTCTGAGGGAGGTGACAAACAGGAAGGGAATACAACAGAGACCAAAAGATGCTGCTGAATGTTTGTGTGTACTTTCAACTCAGATAAAATGAGTGCTACGTTTTCCAGTTTTTACTAGGTATTATTTACAAAACTTGAAATTTTTCTTTTCCTGTTTCACAGATGTTCTATTATGCAATTAGCCAACATGGAGTGATTTTCATAACATGCTTTATAACTTACATTATTACTTAATTCTTATTAAAGTTTCAGTGAACTTGCTAATCACTGTATTAAGTATGCACATGGAAACTAGGGAGACTCCAGTGTTGAGGAACAAGAGTCAGATGGTTTCAATTTCAAACCCCACTCCACCACTTGTTAGAAGTAAAATTTAGGACAAAGTATCTAATATCTCTGTTCTTTAAGGTAATTCCCACCCCAAATGGTTGGCATAAAGCATAAATTAGATAATTATGGTAGAATGTTTGGCACAATACTTTATATATAGTAAGCACTGAATAAATATCAGTTATTGTTCCTCTTATTATTATTTGGAATAACCCTTATCCTAAAAATTAATCCCCCAAAAGCCTATGTTCAAAAGAGAAGGAAGGAAATACATAGTAGCATTAAGAAGAAGGAACAGTCTTAGTCTCTTATTTTAAAGTGGGGATAATAAAAACTCCAAAGTGGTTGTAAACAGCACATATAAGGTACCCCACACAATGCTTGGCACACAACCAATCAGTATATGTAATGGCAAACACTAGGTTACTGCTGGGTAGAAATGGGCCCTTTTATTGCTCTAAGTTGAGAAAGATGATAGTGCTATATCCAACGAGCAGTGGAGTCTGGGCACAAGCACGCTGGGTTAAAAATGGTAATCAAACAATAGCACCATAACCACATCAAAGTACCACAAAACCAACTGTATATACTTAATGCAATGATTTATTATTATTAGACTGGAGATTCAAATCAAATATAAATAATTGAAAATTTTCTTTTGGGGGAGTGAATTGGCTTTCAATTAAAAAGATCTTGTGCAATGGGGCAAGGGAACACCAAGGAAAGAGAAAAGTACCCAGAGTGGGGAAATTCTAAATTCTTGTTGCCTATTTCACAGCTAAGTCACAATTCACATAGGCATTTGAAAGCAGGGTGGGGAAAAATTTTAATGCCCACAGTGTGGTTGCCCATGGACAACTGAGTGAAACAGATACACAGGGGCCCAGGCAAGTGAGAGAAGGATGTCAAAATGGAAATAGATCTGAAACAGGGAGGAAGGGGATGCAGTGCTTTTCTCTATTTGAGCTGACCTGAACACCAAGAGAGATGTTTTCATAAAAAATGGAAAATTCAATCATTGGTCAATGAGCCTTATGCTTGGATTTGGGCTTCTGTTGAGATGTGTTTGTATCACATCAAAACACTTGACAAGTCCCTTTTCATAACCCAACATGGGAAGGCCGGATTGATTTTGAAGGTTATACTGTGATTTGGGGGCATGTTTCTTCATCAACATTTTATTTCACCAGCCTATAAAGTTCCAGACTAGATGGTTTCTCAGTAAACCCAACGTAACCAGTTCTTCTTCTGGCATACAGGCAGGCAGGGCCACTGTGGTGGTGGAAGCTGTGCCTTGGCCACTCAAGGTCTCCAGAGGGGTGAGTGGGGACACATTTATCTGATCTGTTCACTAAGATGCAGCAGAAGAGATTTTTAGTAACTTGCACAGTAGTTTTAATGAGTTAATAGTGTCTATGGGAATTGATTTCTGTTCACTCACTTATGCCCAAGATAGTATGTTTGCATTTAGGAGCCATTTGTACCTAACAAACAGCAGAATCATAAATGCCACCAGATGAGCATATTCTGAGAGGCATGTGGAGATGAGACTGAGGCTGACTGAGGGAAGAGGAGTTTTGTGTCTCTTAACTTATCTCACATTTAGCTCGTGGCCTGTAATCATCACTGGATGAAACTTAAATGGAATTTAAAGTATTGTCTTTCTTTCTCTTGATTTCTGGGTACCAGTAGGTATGTCAAAAGAGGTGATTGAAGAGAATTTAATGGAAAGACTTTTATAAAGTTGTGGGCAGTGTTAAGGGAAATCAGCAAGGGACAATGTTCCCTCTTGGCTGGCAATCCCAGGGGAGGACAATTCCCAGGGAGGGTGGTGGCTGAAGGGAAGAGCTGTCCTTCAGGAGCAGGACCTTTTGTAGAGAAGAAGCACAGTCATGTCCAGGTGGTACCAACATCGTAATCCCTGTGCCACTCAAATAACTATGTTCTGGAGTCAATGTTTTAAGGGTTTTCCTTTCCTCCTCTCCACCAATTACTGAAAAGCTTTATACACATTAGATTGCATATTTAGATTCTGGATTTCTTGTATAGCTTTTTGGTTTTTTAGTAATTCTGATTGCATATGTCTTATAGAGAAGAAATACACCCCTTTTATCCATGTTATAGATGAATTCCAGCTTCTTACTCATGCTAGCTCTTACATAAAAGTTACTCCATTTTTCCTTCTTGAAGAGCATTGAGTTTCTCTTTTAATTTGGATTATTGCCTTCTAGACCTGCTGAACATTTTGATATTCCTTTTGTAAAAAATGCTTTTAAGAGGTGTCAGTAATTGTATTACTGGGTTAGTTGTATCTTTTCTTTTATCCCACACTGTCTTTTTCTTAGCTTTTCACAATTGCTTAGCTGGATAATATCACTAAATAATACACCAAAAAAAAAAAAAAACCCAAGATTGACATCTTTTTTTTTTTAAGTGCTGAATTTTTCTGCATAATTCTAGACTGGTTTATCTGATTAATGTTCACTAGGCCTTTATATTTTTTGCTGTTTAATAAAAGATGGGAGACCGACCTTCAGATACAGATTAGCTCATCTTCAAATGTAATATATTCTGAAAAC
The DNA here is from genome assembly GCF_022682495.2 of Desmodus rotundus. NCBI lineage: Eukaryota > Metazoa > Chordata > Mammalia > Chiroptera > Phyllostomidae > Desmodus > Desmodus rotundus. The sequence continues at coordinate 48,140,566 of NC_071392.1, read as the reverse complement.
CATGTGTTTAATCACCTTGAGGTAAGATAAACTCTTGACAGTCATGTGTATTACTGATCATTTGCCATTGGTTTTTACCATTTGGACCTACGCAGAAAACACTGCCTGCAGGATAACAGAGATACGAGGTACTGGTGGTGCCAGTGAGTCAGCAGTAATGATGAGATGTAAGAACTGCCTGTACTTCATCTTCCCCATTTATCTGCAATCTGAACTAGACTTTAGGCAAAACATTGAATCCCACAAAGAGAGCTAGGGGAGACATAAAGCAACATTTGCAAGGAGTCTTTGATGTGAAAGACCTCATGCCCTAAAAAGCACATGCCACAAATGTATTTTAAAAGGAAAAAGGCTGTATGCATAATGTTAGAATAATGATGTCAAGAGCAAATGACTTAAATGGTCCTTCTCCATTTCATTATCTTTCACTGAGCTAAAAACAACAAACAAAAAACAGTCATGAAACATCCATCAGAACAGCACTTCGAAGACATAACTGACCTAAGCATGAGAGGACATGAAACTGAGAAAGCCATCACTCTCCAAGTCTTCCAAGGCTCCCTGCATTTTGAACCCCACTCTCTCCTGTTTTAGAGCCTTAAGTTTTTTATTACTTTCAGTATCTTTTATTTATCTTCAGTATCTTTAATTTATTGGTCTCTTCTAATCTTTCTATACCACTTAATCATACCCACTTTTCTTGCATTAAAAATAAAAAATGAACCCTGGCAAGGTGCCTCAGTTGATTGGAGCACTCTCCCATACACGAAAAGGTTATGGGTTTGGTTCCCAGTCACAGCACATACCTTGGTTTGGTCTTGGGTTGGGGTGCATACAGGAGGAAATTGATTAATGTTTCTCTCTCACATTGATGTCTTTCTCTCTCTCTCTCTCTCTCCCGTCCCTCCCTCTGTCCCTTCCTCCCTCCTCTCTCTCTAAAAGCAATAAACATATACTTAGATAAAGATTAAATAAAAACATTTTAAAAATAATGAAAAAAGAAAAGAGAGTATAGGAAAGAAAAAGAAAGGAGAAAAAAAGAAAACTTTTAAATTCACTTCCTTTTCTGGAGACTCCACTTCATCACCAGAGATTGGTTACATTTCCAACAGTTTTCTCACCTGCCATGGATTTCTCAACATATTTCTATCTGGACATTTCCATTACCAAACTATATAACTATTTTCATAAAGATCACTAATAATTTTTTTGCCAAAAGATTGAATAATATTTTGATTCTCTTCTTCAATCAGTAGCCACAATGATGGCACATCCCTTCCTTAAAAATACTTGTCCTTTGGCTTCCATGATACTGTGCACTTCTGGTTTTCCTCTTTTGTTCATGGCTGCTACTTCATTTTCCTCTCTGTCGGCTCATTCTCTTCTATGCTGTCCTTTAGTTCCTCAAGGCTCAGTTGTAGGCTCTCTCCTTAGACAACCTCAAATACACCCACAGCGTACATGCCACATATCTTAAATGTTCATCTATCGTGGACCTTTCTTTTGAGCTCTAGCCCAAGAGAGGTAGGTGAAATCTTTGCACGTATCAGACTCTCTTCCCACTCAAACATCCCAAGCTGAAACATGATCTATCCCCCCAATTTTGTTTATCTATGGTATTTTTATTTCAATAAATATTTTCAATTATATTACAGTTGTCCTGATTTTTCCCCCTTTGCCTCCCTCCACCAGCACCCCCCACTCCATGAGGCAATCCCCTCACCCTTGTTCATGTCCACAGGTCATGAGTGTAAGTTCTTTGGCTACTCCATTTCCTATACTGTACTTTTAATCCCCATGGCTATTCTGTGACTACCTATTTGTACTTCTTAATCCCCTCACCTCGTCACCCATTCTCCCCTACACCCCCTCCCTTCTCTGTATCTTTAACCTTTGGCATTTTAATTATGATGTGTCTTGGAGTGGGCCTCTTTGCATCCACCTTGTTTGGGATTCTGTGTTTCCCGGACTTGAAAGTCTCTTTCCTTCACCAAATTAGGGAAGTTTTCTTTCATTATTTTTTCAAATAAGTTTTCAGTTTCTTCTTTCTTTTTCCTTCTGGACCCCTATGATGCAAATGTTGGATATCTTGAAGCTGTCCCCAGAAGCTTCTTATACTATCCTCATATTTTTGGATTCTTTTTCTTGTTGTTCTGATTAGTTGTTTTTTGGTTCCATGTGTTCCAAATTATTTATTTGATTCTCAGCTTCATCCATTCTAGTGTTGTTTCCCTGAAATTGGTCTTTATTCAATTAGTGTATCCTTCATTTCTGACTGGATCTTTTTTATGCTGTTGAGATCCTCACTACGATCCCTGAACATCCTTATAACCAGTGTTTTGACCTCTGCATCTAATAGATTGCTTATCTCCATTTTATTAAGCTCTTTTTCTAGAATTTTGATCTCTTCTTTCATTTGGGCCATGTTCTATGTCTCTTCACTTTTGGCAGCCTCCATGTGTTTGTTTCTATGCATTAGATAAAGCTGCTATGACTCCATGTCTTGGTTGTGTGGCGTAATGTAGTAGGTGTCCTGTAGGGTCCAGTGGTACAGTTTCTCCTATCACCCAAGCTGGGTATTTGAAGTGCACTCTTCATGTAGGCTGAGTACATCCACCTCTTATTGAGTCTTGGTTGCTGTTGGCAGATCAATGGGAGGGACTTACCCAGGCTAGTCAGCTGCAAGGATTGGCTGTGACCACTTACAACCAACCTCTGCCCTCCGTGGAGGATCAGCTGTGCAGGGGCTGGGTGGTGGTGCTCCAATGTCATCTGTGGCTGTCCACTGGGTGCACTGACCCTGGGGTTTCCCGGGTGGTGCAGGTCAAGATTGGCCCCTACCTGTGCTTTGCCCAGGGTCACCCTGCCTGAGTTATAAAGCAATCTGAGATGGCTGCTACTTTTGCTGGGCTTGGAGATTTCCAGGTGAAGCCAATCTGTGATTCTAGGCTGGTAGTTTTGGGCTTAGGGCTCATTGAGGCCAGCTGCTGCTTGTTTGAGAGGATTTAGGAAGTTGTGAAGCATAAGCCAAGACCAATCATTCATATGGAAAAGCAGCTTAGGTGGACCCATAAGTTGGGTGGGGCAGAGTCTCCGGGGATCTCCAAGGCAGGTCAGTGTTAGCCAGTTTGATGGAGTCTCAGATACAGCACGAGTCTGCCAGCTCTGTGAAGGGAGGGCCCAGAAAGGGGTCAATAGCCTCTGTTCACCTTGATGCCAGACAGCTCAGCCTCCCCCTGCACGCCACTGGTGCCCCTCAAGCCACTCAAGCCACCACCCAAGTGCTGAAGCCCAGAAGGAGTGAGTCTGAGTAGGTGAATCTATGTGTGGGTTCTTTAAGAGGAACTGCTTGGGACTCCAGAAGTTTCTTCCAATTCAATCCCTGCTGATTTTTGAAGCCAGAAGTTGTGGGGATTTATCTTCCTGGTACTCAAACCCTGGACTGGGGGGCCTGGTGTGGGGCTGGGACTCCTTGCTCCCGAGACAGCCCTTCTAAATTTGTATCCACCACAGGTGGATGTGAGACCAGCCCATTCTGTGTCTGCACCCCTCCTATCAGTCTGGATGGATGTAGTTTCTTTAATTCCATAGTTATCAGACTTCCATTCAACTCAATTTCTGATGGTTCTGAGCAATGGTTGTTCTATATTTTAGTTGTAGTTTTGTTGTACGGAGAAGTGAGCCATGTTTGCCTACACTGCCACCTTGACCAGAAGTCCTCAGTAAATATTTCAGCAAAATCCACTCAACTGAGCAAACCCAAGGCTTGGGAGTTGTCCTTGCCACCCACCACTTGTTCATCCTTCACATTTAAATTACTACAAAGACTTGTTCATGTTACCTTCTGAATACCTCCTTGAATCAATCAATTTATCTCCTCTCTTACTACCATAGAACAATCTCTCACCGGCTTTCATCTGGATCAGTCTAAAAGTCTTTAAATTGCCACTTCATATCCTCCATCCAAGTTTCTACTCAGTTGGCAAACTGGTTTTTGTTTAACTTAACTAAATATGATTATGTCATTTCCCGGCTTACACTGTCAATAGATTCCACATGCACCAAAGATTAAGACCAAAATATATATCATATATATAATGTGAACCCATCCCCCCTTTTCCAGTCTCATTTCTCAATACTCTCCCTCATAGAAGAATGTGCCATGCATAGCACTGCCTCAAGCATTGGCATAGTGTGTTATTTCTCCTCCAAATAATTGTTTTTTTTCCCCAAGTTTACTCAGTTAATTCCTACTCCTCCTGCAAATTTTAACTCAAGCATTACATTATCAGGGAACCATTTCCAGAACTACCTTTCCAGGTTGAGACCACCCTTTAGATATTATTGAAGACTCTTATACCTTTTTTCACACCATTTCCTATGGTTCATAATACAATATTTGATCAGTCTCTGTCTCCCCAGCTTTACCATAAACTCCATGAGAGAAAGAGCATCAGTTTTCCTACCACCATTGTAGCCCCAGAGCCTAGAACAGCAATTGGCACAAAGTAGATGTTGAATAAATAAACATGTCAATAATAGTGTTTTACTGTTCAAGGCAAGCAATAAGAGGTAAAGAAAGATATTAATTCTGTGACTAACATAATATAAATATTAAAAGGCTCAGGGGAGAAAAAAATCAATATGAATAACATTTCCAGCGACATATTTATGAACCTTTCAGTAACTGAACCAAAAGGTGGTTGGGAGAGGATATATAACTCTATGCCATGTCTTTTGCTGTGCTGTCAGATTTAATCTGAAAAGATTAAAAAGATCTTCCAATAACAGATTCTATAAGAAAACTGGAAATAAAGAAACAAGAGAATAGCAGTTTACATTAAAATGCTATAGTTTACACTGAATTGTCCTTGGATTTCTCTGTAAAATAGACCTACCTTTCTTCCTACCCAAAATACCTAGAAAAAGTATTTTTAAAAATGATGAATCACAAAATAAAAAGGTATGAGTAGACTAACAGAGAGAGCAGAAAGTAGAAAACCATGGTCCATATCATATGCAGAAGACTACTCCAGAAATACAGTTTCAGAGAAACTCTAGACTAGGGAAACAATTTCTGTTATGAGCCACATAACAGTTCTGGTTTTAGGCTTAGTGAGTTATGCGGTCCCTGTAGCAGTTACTCAACTCTGTCCTTACAGAATAGAAGCAGTCAGAGGTATGTAAATGAATGAACATGGCTGTGTTCCAATAAAACTATTTACAAAAACAGGTGGCAGGGTGGGTTTGGCCTGAGAGCCATAGTTTTCTGACCCCCACCCCAAGCTCAAGAGCCATGAATACAATGAAGCACAATTGGCAGGAATACAAAAGACAACAGTAAAAAGAGTTAGGCCAGAGGAGACCCTCCCATTTCAGCATGGTTTTCCCTACTCCGTATTGAACGGGGTACAGCAGTGCAATTTCCTAAGTTCTATAGAATCATGACATGTTCAAACTGTCTTTTTTAAATCTTCTCACATTTTAATGCAGTCACATTTGACTGACTGTAGAGTTCTAATGTAAAAATAATTTCCCCTCAGAACTAGCAACACTGTCCTGTTGTCTTCCAGTATCCTGTACTGATGATGCAAAGTCCATTGACATCCTGTTTCTTATTCTTTTAAAAAAATAATTTAAAAAATTATTGTTCTATTACATTTGTCCCAGTTTTTCTCTGTTGCTCTCCCCTTCCCCACCGTCTGACTCCCACAGTCAATCCCCACTCTGTTGTCCATGTCCATGGGTCATTTATACCTGTTCCTTAACTAGACCCTTCCCCATATTGCCCTCCTTATCCCTCTCCCCTCTCCCCTCTCTTCACTGTCAGTCTGTTCTTTGTTTCCATGCTTCTGGTTCTGTTTTGCTTGTTTGTTTGTGTTGTTCATTAGGGTCCACTTATAGGTGAGGTCATATGGTATTTGTCTTTCGCTGCCTGTATTTTTAATTGTACTTTTTTCCATTACCACTTATCACCCTATGTCCACCCCCTGCAATCACCACACTGTTATCCATGTCCATGAGTCTTTTTTCCTTTTTGCTCAATCCCTCCACCCCTCAATGCTCCTCCAGAGCTATCTGTCTGCTCTCTACCTATAAGTCTGTCTCTATTTTGCTTATTAGTTCAGTTTGTTCATTAGGTTCCACATATGAGTCAAGTCATATGGTATTTGTCTTCCTCTGACTGACTTATTTCACTTAGCATAATGTTCTCCAGGTCCACCCGTGCTGTTGCAAAGCGCAAATTCTCTTCTTTTTCATGGCTGAGTAGTATTCCATTGTGTAAATGTCCCATCATTGTTTTATCCACTCATCTACTGATGGACACTTGGGCTGCTTCTGTGTCTTGGCAATTGTAAATAATGCTGCAATGCACATAGGGGTGCTTATGTTCTTTTGAATTAGTGTTTCAGGTTTCTTTGGATAAATTCCCAGAAGTGGAATTTCTGGGTCAAAAGGCAGTTCCATTTCTAATTTTTTGAGGTATCTCCATACTGCTTTCCACAGTGTCTGCACCAGTCTGCATTCCCACCAACAGTGCAAAACGTTCCCCTTTCTCCACATCTTTGCCAGCACTTGTTCATTGATTTATTGATGATAACCATTCTGACTGGTATGAGAAGTAATCTTACTTTTTACTTTGGAAACTTTTAGGATTTTCCCTTAATCTTTGGAGAAAAGAAAAACATCAGCAAGAAAGTATAGCAGATGGGAAACATAAAAGAAAATTTCAGGATATGATCTGATCATATGAATCTATTAAGTTCCTCTATCAATAGAAAAAAAAAAAGGCTCTGTATTTGTTTTTAAAAATCTAGTTATATATGTCAATGAACTCAAAAATGTCTGGAGTCTTTGCTAGAAATAAATGATACATATTTATTCAAAGGTCTTAGCGTTTGCAAACTTGGAAAACAGCTAAGCAGAAACCCAGAAGTGTCCCAAAAAGCAAAGCAAAATTAAGAATTCTTATAGTAGAAACTACATTCTTGAGAATAACCAGTTCAGCATTCTTAGACCTAGGACTGGTCCAGGACAGTTATTAGTGTGATGTTAGGGGTCTGGATGATAGGTACCAGAAAGTATGATCATATCCAGTGGTCTAGATAATGTCAGGTGGTCTAGATTCCTTCAGGGGGTAATCAGAGGGTTATCTGGAGGTTTCATATACATCTAAATATATTGACACAGGACTGAAAACTTGAGAAAAATTTAAGTTCCCAGGCTACATAGAACAAGAATGGAGTCTTTCTTTATACGCTTTTTATAAGAGACATATCTAAAACAAAATTACCTCAGCCCTGGACAAGTGGCTCAGTTGGTTGGAGCATCATCCCATACACAAAATGGTTGGGGGTTCAATTCATAGTCAGGGCACATTCCTAGGTTGCAGGTTTGATCCCTGGTCAGAGCGTGTATAGTAGGCAACTGATTGATGTTTCTCTCTCACACTGATGTTTTTCTCTCACTCTCTCCCTTCCTCTCTCTCTAAAATGAGTAGATATGTCCTTGGGTGAGAATTTTAAAAAGAAAGAAAGAAAGAAATACAAATAAAACAAAATGACCCCAAATAATCAAAATATAGTTTTGGAAAAAAGATAACCAAGATAAATGCTAATAAGGAAAAAACAAATATGGTGATATTTATTTCACATGCAATAAATTTTAAGATTAAAAAATCACTGAATGAAAAACAGGAATATTTTATATTAATGAAAAGGACAATCTACAAAAAAGATACAACAGTCAAAAACCTTTACCAGATGTAACTTATAAAGTATAAATTTGAAAATATTATTAATACAAAAAGAAAATGACAAGTGCACAACATAGTGGGAGCTATATATATATATATATATATATATATATATATATATATATATATGATAAGTTTGTTAACTAAAGTATTCAAATCCTTTACCTTCTTTCTTAAGTTCTGTTTATTCACTCTATCAATTTCTGATATGTATAAAGAATTAGAATAATTTAATTAGTAAACTGGATCTAATATATATTTAACTTCTCTCTCAAAAAAAGAAAGAGCATGTGCATTGTTTTCAAATACCAATGGAATACCTACAAAAATTGAGCATGAATCAAGTCAAAGAGAAATACCTCGAATTTCAAGAAATTTTATAAGGCTTTTCATTTTGTGTTTATTACCAGTGCTTCAATATGGAACATTTTATAATAATTAGTGATATGTGGATACCAAGTTGTTTCAAACACCAAGTGCCAGCATTTTCTGGTAAATTTCAAGTTTTTCCCCAAATAAAATAATGAACATAACACAATTTCAAGAAATTGTGATACTATCAGCATAATTTACCTGAATTACAAAAAAGACAATACTTAAAATCATGCATATCAAACTTTCCTAGTACAAAAAGACTCCTCAAAACTTCATATCAGCCCCGGCCAGGTGGCTTGGTTGGTTGGAGTGTCACATCATGCACCAAAATGTTGCAGGTTTGATTCCCAGTCAGGGTGCATGCAGGACGCAACCAATCGATGTTTCTCTCTCACATTGATGTTTCTCTCTTCCTCTCCCTTCTTCTCTCTCTGTAATCAATAAACATATGCTCAGGTGAGGATACAAAATTTTAAAAGATTTCATGATAACATTAAACTACAAAATTCACTCTGGAAATATAAGAAGTTACTTTTCAAATTTTGACCTTGAGGGTTTTTTTTAATGTTAAAAAAAATTGTGCCCTGGCTGGTGTAGCTCAGTGGACTGAGCACAGACCTGTGAACCAAAAGGTCACTGATTTGATTCCCAGTCGAGGCACATGCCTGGCTTGCAGGCCAGGTCCCCAGCGGGGGGGCATGCCAGAGGCAACCACACATTGATGTTTCTCTCCCTTTCTTTCTCCTTGCCTTCCCCTCTCTCTAAAAATAAATAAATAAAATCTTTTTAAAAATTGTGAGGAGTATGTTGAGAGAGATGGAGAAAAAGAAGGATCTTCCAGTCAATGAATTCAATATGTCTCAAACACTTGGAAAAAATTCAAGAGCAAGAATATGTTATAAAGGAGTCTTTCAGCAAGATGAACATACAAGCAGTTCTTGCATTGATTTTGCACCTATAGGAGAGACATCTTCTTGAAGAATGCTGGTTTACAGAAACTTCTGTAAAATAAAGTTGTCTACCTCCAATGACTCATCTTTCACTAGAACAATATCATAAGAGTCCATGTGCTTTTCTAAAAGCTTATCTACTCTATCATTTAGATATCCAATTTTCAGAATGTGTTCAACATAAGTTATTCCATCTGCCATTTTTAAGTCTCCTTGGGAGTCTCCCAGCAGAATTATGTTGCTATTGTCTTACTTGATTAAAATACTCTGTGTTCTTCAAGACATCATCATGTTTGTTAAACACACTAATTGTATCTCCTTGAAATCCTTTGAGCACCCATTGTCATTAAAATCCATGAAATTGGATACTACTTTAACATTTTGATAATGAACACCAGCTTGATAGACAACTTCTCTAGTACATAATCTATATCAGACAAAAATATGAACACAGGGATTCTGTGTTTTTAGAGATTATCAAAGAAATTCTCATATCCTTCCTTGAGCATAATATCAGATTCTGCCACAACTTAAGTTTAGCTTTCTGTAAAGTCTGTTCAACAAGTAAACTATGTGATTTAGTGTACCATCTACCATATAAGGCAGCTATTTTCACCCTCTTCATCTCATGCACACATAAGTTAATTACTAAAATTTGGTGGTACACCATAAAATATTTTTTGTCAATCTGAAAAAATATAGGTATAAATTTGATTCATTCACACTGGATGGCTATTGCTGTGTATGGGCTGTTGTAATTTTTTTACTTGACAGAGTAAGGGAAAAGAGATTAGTGCCACTAACTAAATAGTCAGGTATTGCATGTTTTAAAAATTCTTGCAGCACACTGGTTGAAAATTACTGATATCAGGGTACTCCTCTTATACAGTAAAAACAGGATCAAATTCAATAACATAATATTTTTCTTTTAATTGTAGTAACTTTTTTTAACATTCATCTGAAACCAGCTTACAGTTGTCAATGACATTATGACATGTTGGACATCTTTTCCATTCATAAGAAAATCTACTCAGTCATATCAAAGTCTGGTGTTATCTGAGGTTTGATAGCTCCTCCTTTGATAAGACCACATAGTTTTTTCTACTCTTGGGTTATTGATGCAAACTGAACTTTTCTAGAATTCTGCATTATTTTGATGATCTTGATCTTCCACCCCTGTCTTCTTCCTGAAGGTGAGTACTAGACCAGCACCACCCCCACAATTAGAGCGCACACGCTGACCCTTGCTACCATCCCACCAGTGTCACCCAGTCCATGGACCAAGCCTTGTGTGCCTGTCAGGCTGAAAAGAGCTCAAATTCCAAGAAATTCTTGAAAGCACAAATCATAGTCTTGATTCTCTGATCTCAAATAAAATTAGAAATTAAGAAGATAATAAAACATTTTTAAATGATTTCAAACAACTCTTAAAAGGGAAGTCAAAGACAGTAAAAGCAAATAATTAATAACACATTAATATCAAAAATTTATTAAACAGAAAATATAACAAGTAATATTACCAGTTATTTACTTAAAAAGAGCAATGAAATAGATCTTTAGTAAGTCTGATTATGACAAAAAAGAGAAACAACAAATAAACCACATTAGGAAAAGAGACGATTATATACATGAAAGAGATTTAGCTTTTGGAGATCACAAAAGACCAATATTTCTATAACGTGAATGATCTTGTTGGAAAATAGATATAACAAAACTTTTTTCAAAGTTTGTTACATATAACAAAACTTTTAAAGAGAGATAAAGTATTTGAAAAGATGAAAAACCACAGAAGAAATTTTAAAGGTAACCAAAAAAACTGCTACTAAAATGTTCCCTTGCGGCCCTGGCTGGTATGGCTCAGTGGATTGAGTGCCAGCCTGTGAACCAAAGGGTCGCTGGTTCGATTCCCAGTCAGGACACATGCCTGTGTTGCAGGCCAGGTCCCCAGTAAGGGGTGCATGAGAGGTAACCACACATTGATGTTTCTCTGCCTCGGGGAAAGATTGTGGTGACAGCATAGTTTTAAATATTTCCAAGTTTCTACAAGAAACTGAGAGAGCAACTAAGATAGAGTTGAAATTTGTAGGAGAAGTAGAAATTCACTGGGTAAACCTGGAGGAGGAAAAGGTTATTTGGGAAGGAAGATTGATTTATGCAAATGCTTTGAGGCAGAGCAGATCATGGCATATCTGGGAAGTGAAAGAAAACCAAAGTGTCTTGTGTGAGCCTCATCCCTTGAGTATGGGTGGGAATCAGCCTTGCACCCAACCAATTGAATATTGCAAAGGTGAGAAAGATATACATGATTACATGTATGTGATTAACCGTCACACAAGATTGCAACTCATCTTGTTAGGAGACTCTTTCTGTCTTTCAGGCTTTGAGGAAGCAAGCAGCCATACTGGGAAGGTCCATATGACAAGAAATAAGGGTGGCCACCAGCCAATAGCCAGCAAGAAACTGAGATCCTCAGTCCAACAGTCAGTACATGAAAACGGACTGCTGACCAAAGGCATATGAGCTTGGGAGAGGATCCTTTCTCAGTCAAGTCACCTATGATACTGAAATCCTGGCCAATTCCTAAATTATATCATTTTGAGACCATGAAGCTAAGGATACAGGTAAGCCATGCAGGGACTTCTGACCCACCAACACTGTGAGATAATAGATGTATGTTGTTTTCAGCTGTTAAGCCTGTGGTGATATTATTATGCAGGAATAAATAAAATAATACATGGGCAGAAGGCTAATAATCACTCTCATGAGGGAGAGAATGATGGAAGTGATGATGTGTGACTTCCGAGTCTAGGTCATAAAAGTCAATGTTGCTTTCCACCATGCTCACTAAAATATTTGCCCTAGAAGCCTTCAGCCACTATGTGGGCTACCTTACACTTGACATGTTGTGCGTAATCCAAACTGACTCACGGGTGACCCCATGAAAGCGCCCTGAGACTATAAGGAAAAACATTTTTAAATGTTCTTGAACAACTCTTAAAAAAGGAAAAAGAAAAATGCCTAGCTAGTCCTTAATTACACCAGGATAACACTGATTCAGCTCCAGCATCTATCTGACTATAAGAGACACTGCACCAGAAGTACACACAGCTTAGTCTGCCCTAGGTTTCTGACTCACAGAAATTGAGAACAATAACATTTTTTTAAATTTCAGGGTGAGACTTCCAGTCAACATGGCAAAATAAGTAAACACCCTGCTCTCCTCCTTCAACAATCACATCAAAATTACAAATAAATTATGGAACAACCACCCTAGAGAACCATCTGAGGACTAGCTAAACAGAACTGGTATAACAAGGAGTGTAAAGAGAAAGCCATGTGGAGACTGGTAGGAGGGGCGACGACACAAAACAGGATGGTTCCACACCCATGTTTGGCAGTTTAGAATCAGGAGTGATACCTTGGCTGCAGAGGTCCCCCTGAGAAGCAAGGAGTCCTAGCCCCACACCAGGATTCCCCACCTGGACCACCAGTGCTGAAAAGAGGAGTGTTCACATAACTGGCTGTGAAGATCAGCAGGGATTCAGTCCAGGTGAGACAGAGGGCTTCTAGAGATCCAGGCTTCCTCTTAAAGGGCCCAAGCACAGACTTACTCACACTCACCCAGGACTCCAGTGAAGGAAGAACAGCTCAAAAGAGTGTGGGGGACCTACGGGGAGGGACTGAATTCCCTGGCTTGAGGGCTGAAGGGGCAGCTTTCTCTGGGATTAAAGTGCTAGCAAGTGCCATTGTTCCATTGTTGAACCCTCCACCCATCCAGCCTGCAGGCACAGGAAAGCACCAAATGTGAGTCTCCATTAAGCTGGCTAACAACACTCACCCCACCATAATGATTCCCTGAAACCCCCAACCTACCCAACACACATGCCTGAGTAAACCTCTTTTAGTGGCTGTTCCACACAAGTGGCTACCCTCTGCCCAGGCTTCAGATTTCCCTAAAATTTTGCAAAGTTCAACACACCCCTAATAAGCAATGGTGAATCTCAGCACACCCTATACCTCTTGCTATGTGGTCGCAAGCATGGCACTAGTGGCAGCCAGTCTATGTTGGTTCACAGCATAGCCTCTCCCAGGTGCCTCCAAGCACAGCACAGGCAGATGCCAACAACATATTATTTTGTAGCTCCTACCAAGTGGCCCCTGGCTGAACACAGGCAGCTATTGACATGGGCCTACATGGAGCCCCTCCTAAGATGCCCTGGAACCAAAATACCTGGTGGCTAGCTTCAGACCAAACCAGAGCAGCACCCAATTAACACCACAAACAACACACTCAAAGGGTGGACTTGGCAGGCACCAAGCCCTGCTAGAGAGAATCGCACTCTGTATAGTCAGTCTGGCAATATAACTCATTCACTATAGTCAAAACCAGTCCATAGAGCCAATCAGCCTGAGGTTTAATCCCAACCACTGACATGCCAATAGCAGTCAAGGCCCAACTACAACATGGGGTCACATACCACCCACAGAAAGGACAAACGTAGAACACCTCCCTCAGGTGACCAGGGAGACTGTTCCAATGGACACCTAATACAAAAAGCCACCCAGCCAAGACCAGCAGACATAACAGAGCTACCTGATACATAGAAAGATATACAGGGAGACACTCAAAATGATGAGAAAAATAAATGTGTTCCAAATCAAAGAACCAAACTAAACTACATAAAAAGAAGTAAATGACATGGAGAAAGCAGTTTACCAGATGCAGAGTTCAAAACACTGGTGATAAGGCTGGTCAACAAACTTAGATGATAAATAGATAAACTCAGTGAGAACTTACACAACAAGGTAGAAACCATAAAGAAGAACCAGCCAAAAATGAATATTATAATAATTAAAATGAAGAATACAGTACATTAATTCACAATCAGGTTAGATGAAGCAGAGGACCAAATCAGCAATTTAGAAGACAAGGTAGAAGAAGACACCCAATTAGAACAGCAAACAAACAAACAAAGCATTAAAAATGAGAATAATTTAAGAGAATTCTGGGACACCATCAACATACCAACACTCCTATCCTAGGGGTACCAGAAGAAGAAGAGAGAGTGCAAAGAACTGAAAATCTATTTCAGAAATAATGACCAAAAACTTCCCTAACCTGACAAAGGAAATAGACACACAAGTTCAGAAAGTGCAGAGAGTCCCAAACAAGATGAACCCAAAGAGGCCCATACAAGAACACATTATAATTAAAATGCCAAAGCTTAAATAGACAGAATTTTAAAAGCAACAAGAGAGAGACAGGTAGTTATCTACAAAGGACTTTTCATAAGACTGTCAGCTTATTTCTCATCAGAAACTCTCCAGACCAGAAGGGACTAGCATAAAGTATTCAAAGTGATGAAAAGCAAGAACCTACAATCAAGACTACACAGCAAGGCTCCAATTAGAATCAAAGGAGAAATAAAGAGCTTCCTAGACAAGAAAAAGCTAAAGGAATTCATCACCACCAAACTAATATTACAAAAATGTTAAAGGGACTACTTAAAGAGGAAGAAGAAGAAAAAAAGGAGAAGGAGATAAAAAATATGAATAAGAACAGGAGGTCAAAAATATGAATAAGAAAACATTACAATAAAAAATTTCCACTGAAAAAGGCAAATATATAATAAAAGTAGTGGAGCAACCAACTATAAAGCTAGGAAAAAGGTTAAAGGGTGAAAGTAGAAAGATCATACTTCCAACAGTGAATTAAGGGGTACATACAAATACACACACAAAAGAAGTAAAAGACAAGCCAAAAACATAAAAGTGTAGGAGTGAGTAAAAAGAGTAGTGATTATAGAATGTGTTCAAACTTCAGCTGCCATCAATGTATCATAGTTATAAAAATAGCTTGGTATATATGAAGCACATGTTAACCACAAACCCAAAATCTACAATAATATACAATAAAGAGAAAAGAACCCAAAACATAACAATACATATACTCATCAACATATAAGAGAAGAGGGTAAGAGAATAAAAAAGAAATGGAGAAGTACAAAAACAATCAGAAAATAATTAACAAAATGGCAACAACTAAAGACCTATCAATAATTACATTAAATATAAATGTACTAAATGCTTCAATCAAAAGGCATAAGGTGAGAAAAAAGATGGCGGAGAGATAGGCAGGAGCAGAGTCAACTTCCCTCTGCACCTGGGTGAAACACCTACCCAATCTACAGAGGAACAAAGCAAACAGCCAACAGTACCCCAGCATTTATGAAGATAGGAGACCAAAAAGTATAGAGGACACTGAAAAAACAGAACATAAGGGGACTGATACAGGACAAAAAGGTCCCTGGGACCAGTACAGGGACCAGGGCAACAGCAGCCCCAGGCCCGCACCTGCTGGGCCCAACACAGGACTCCTGGGAGAGAGCCTGGTTAAATGCTCCCTCCCCTGCCAAACAAGGCTTGAGCAACACCATGAGAGACCTGGATGCTGAAGTCACAGGGAGGGGAATAAGGATGAAGTGGTAAACCCATGGAGACCATGGGCACTGGCTGGGGAGAGTTGAGAGTTGGGCCGTGTGGGACCCTGACCCAGAGAGTCCCCAGTCTAGCTGGAGAGGTGGGCTGTGTGAGAGGACAGGCCCTTCCTTGTATGGAGGGCCACAGTATTGAGCAGGAGGATTTTCTCAAAAAGAAAAAGACCCTCAGGGGCACTTTGGGGAACACTCCTGCAGCAGCACCTCCAGTCTCCTCTCCACTGGGCCACCTGCCGGGGAGTGTGCACATCGACCGGGGACTGTCCGCACCTCATCCCGGAGGGAACTGAGACCACAGGCACCAGGGAGAGTGTGAATAAAGGAAGGCTCCACGTGCACACCCATAGCGCAGAGGAGGCCTACCATAAAAAAGAGTAGGTAGAAGCCGGAAACACCAGGATACCTCCTGAAATAGGAAACCCACCAAAAAAGGAAACACCAACAGATAAGAATAGAAGAAGGTGAAGGAGGGAGTGGAAGTCACACAAAGCCAACCCAGGACCTATCTGAAAATACAATTAAATAGTGAAGAAATTACTAAGAACAAACAACTGAACAAGAGCAAGAGAAAAGCCTCAAAACCTTGTACACATGGAAGAATCAGCTCCAACACAAACTGCCCACACCTGCACAACAGAAAACAAGAGGATGGGGACAGACTGACCCTCAGATAACCAGCTGGTGGGACAGACCCACCAAAGAAAGACCCAACAACAACCAAAAACCAAAGACATACACAGAGCCAACATAAACCACAGCCCAAGATCAGTAAGATCTGGAGTTCAAGGAGACTGTACCAATGAATCTCACAGATATTTATCACAGAAGTTTACACCAAAAACCCAGGGAGTCAGAACAGAGCAACTTAAGAAACAGAGGCTAACAGAAAGAGTCTCATAAACAATGGGAAGACAAAGAAATAATCCCCCCAAGAAAGGGAAGGGGGAAGTCTAGGAAACAATGCTAAATGAAAAAGAAGCAAGTCAACTATCAGACAAGAGTTCAAAGAATTGGTTATAAGGAAGCTTAATGAGCTCACACAGAATTACCAAAAACTACAAGGAAACTACAATGAACTCACTGCAAACTATATCAACATGAAAAACGAAATAGAAATTGTCAACAAAGGCCAAGAGGAAATGAAGATTACAATAACTGAACTGAAGAACACAGTAGAAGGAATCAAAAGCAGGCTCGATGAAGCACAGGATCAGATCAGCGAACTAGAGGACAAGGTAGAAAAAAAACCCAAGAATGACAAAGAAAAGGAAAAGAGGCTCAGAAAGAATGAAGGGGGGTTAAGGGAAATGCAGGACAACATGAAACGTAATATCCGTATAATGGGGATACCAGAAGGAGAAGAGGAAGAGCAAGGGATAGAAAACCTATTTGAAAAGTAATGATGGAAAATTTCCCTAATCTGATGAGAGGAAAAGTCACCTAAATCCAGGAAACACAGAGAGTTGAGACACAGAGCAAGAGGAACAAAAGAGGCCCACTTCAAGACACATCATAATTAAAGTGGCAAAATTCCAAGACAAAGAGAGGATCTTAAAGGCAACAAGGGAGACACAGTAAGTAACATACAAGGGAGCCCCAATAAGGTTAGCAACTGACTTCTCAATGGGAACCTCCAAGCCAGAAGAGAATGGCAAAAAATATTCCAAGTATGAGAACCAGAGGCCTGCAACCAAGACTACTTTACCCAGCAAGGCTCTCAATCAAGATAGAAGGCCAGTTAAGGAGTTTCCCAGACAAATGAAGTCTAAAAGAAAATACCTTCACCAAACCAGCTCTGCAAGAAATGCTAAAGGAGCTGCTGTAAGAAAAGGAAGGAAAAGAGGGAAAAAGGGAAGAACACAGGTACAAAGAATCAGTAATGAATAAATACCTATCAATAATAACCTTAAATGTAAATGGATTAAGTGCTCCAATCAAAAGACATAGAATAGCTGAATGGATAAGAAAACATGACCCACACATATGCTGCCTACAAGAGACACACCTCAGAACAAAAGACCTGCACAGACTGAAAGTGAAGGGCTGGAAACAAATATTCCAAGTACATGGACAAGAAAAAGCCAAGGTAGCAATACTCATAATCAGACAAAATAGACTTCAAAAAAAAGAGCCGTAAAAAGAGACCCAGAAGGTCACTTCATAATACTCAAAGGAAGAATCCACCAAGAAGACATAGACATTGTAAATATATATGCACCAAACATAGGAGCACCCAAATACATAAAGAAAATCTTGGAGGACTTCAAGAAAGATATTGACAGCAACACAATTATACTAGGGGATTTTAATACCCCACTGTCAAATATGGACAGATCTTCTAAAGAAAATATCAACAAAGGTATTGTGGCATTGAACAAGGCCTTGGATGAAATGGACTTAACTGATATATATAGAGCCTTTCATCCCAAAGAAGCAAAATACACATTCTTTCCAAATGCACATGGAACATTTTCAAAGATAGACCACATGATAGGACACAAAACAAGCCTCAACAAGTTCAAGAAAATTGAAATCATATCAAGCATTTTCTCTGACCACAAGGAACTGAAACTAGAAACACATCTCAAGGAAAAACCCCCAAAACACTCAAAATCATGGAGATTGAATAGGATGCTATTAAACAATGAATGGGTGAAAAATGAGATTAGGGAAGAAATCAAAAAGTTTCTGGAAAGAAACAAAAATGAACTGAGAATAATCCAAACCCTATGGGACACAGCAAAGGCAGTCATGAGAGGGAAGTTCACAGCAATACAGGCCTACTTAAAAAGAATAGAAACATTTCAAATAAACAACCTAACCGTACACCTACAAGAACTTGAGGAACAACAACAAAGACAGCCCAGAGCAAGTACAAGGAGAGAAATAACCAAGATCAGAGCAAAATTAAATGACAGAGAGACTAAAAGCACAATTGCTCATTGTATTGGAAGAATTAACATCATCAATATGGCCATACTACCCAAAGCAATTTATAGATTCAATGCAATCCCTATTAAAGTATCAATGACATATTTCACAGATAAAGAACAAACATTTCAGAAATTTATATGGAACCATAAACAACCCCAAATAGCTGCAGCAATTTTGAGAAAGAAGAACAAAGCAGGAGGGATCACAATACCTGATATCAAACTGTATTACAAGGCCACTGTCATCAAAACAGCCTGCCAGTGGCATAAAAACAGGCACATAGACCAATGGAATAGAATAGAGAGCCCAGAAATAAACCCAAGTCTTTATGGTCAATTAATATTTAACAAAGGAGGAAGGAGCATAAAATGGAGGAAAAATAGCCTCTTCAACAAATGGTGCTGGGAGACCTGGACAGCTACATGCAAAAAAAATGAAACACAATCACCCATTTACACCATACACCAAAATAAATTCAAGGTGGATAAAAGACTTAAATGTAAGTCGTGACACCATAAAAGCCTTAGAGAAAAATATTGGCAGGAAAATCTCAGACATTCCATGCAGTAACACCCTCACATATACGTCCCCTAAAGCAAGTGACATAAAGGAAAGAATAAACAAATGGGACCTCATCAAAATAAAAAGCTTCTGCATGGCTAAAGAAAAGAGCATTAAAATACAAACAGAACCAACAGTATGGGAAAACATATTGTCAATGATACCTCAGACAAGGGCCTGATCTCCAAAATATATAAAGAACTCACACGACTCCACTCCAGGAAGACAAACAACCCAATTAAAAAATGGGCAAAGGACTGGAACAGACACTTCTCCAAGGAAGACATACAGAGGGCCCAGAGACATATGAAAAGATGCTCAGCATCACTAGCCATCAGAGAGATGCAAATTAAAACCACAATGAGGTACCATCTCACACCAGTCAGAGTGGCCAACATAAACAAATCCACAAACAAATGTTGGAGAGGATGCGGAGAAAAGGGAACCCTAGTACATTGTTGGTGGGAATGCAGACTGGTGAGGCCACTGTGGAAAACAGTATGGAATTTCCTCAGAAAACTAAAAATGGAACTGCCCTTTGACCCAGCAATTCCACTGCTGAGATTATAGCCTAAGAACCCTGAAACACCAATCCAAAAGAACCTATGCACCCCAATGTTCATAGCAGCACAATTTACAATAGCCAAGTACTGGAAGCAACCTAAGTGCCCATCAGCAAACGAGTGGATCCAAAAACTATGGTATATTTACACAATGGAATTCTACGCAGCAGAGAGAAAGAAGGAGCTTATACCCTTTGCTACAGCATGGATGGAACTGGAGAGAATTATGGTAAGTGAAATTAGCCAGGCGGTGAGGGACAAATACCATATGATTTCACCTTAATTGGAACATAATCAACAGAAGAAAAAAGGAAACAAAATATAACCAGAGACATTGAAGTTAAGAGCAATCTAACAATAGCCAGAGGGGAGGGGGGAGGGGATAGTGGGGAGAGGAGTTTTCAGGAACTACTATAAAGAACACATGGACGAAATCATGGGGGAGGGTGGAGGTGGGGGAGGGAGGTGGGGTTGGCTGGGGTGGGGTGGAGGGGTGGGGAGAAAATGCAGACAACTGTAATTGAACATCAGTAAAAATTTTTTTTAAAAAGGCATAAGGCATCTGAATGAGTAAGAAAATAAGACTTGTACATATTCTGCCTAAAAGAGATCCACTTCAGATTGAAAGACACACACAGCTTGAAACTACAGGGATGTAAAGATATTTCATGCAAATGATATTTTTTAGAAAGTTGGGGTAGCAACACTTACATCAGACAAAATAGACTTTAAAACAAAGGCCATAATAAGAGAGAAGAAAAGACATTCCAAAATGATAAAGGGATCAATCCAACAAGACGATATAACCCTTGTAATCATTTATACACCCAACATAGGAACATCTAAATATATAAATCAAATATTGACAGACATAAAGGAAGAGATCAACAGTTAAAGTCATAGCAAAAAATTTAAAACCCCATTGACATCAATGGATAGATCACCCAGACAGAAAATCATCTAAA
This sequence comes from Desmodus rotundus, assembly GCF_022682495.2. Classification (NCBI taxonomy): domain Eukaryota; kingdom Metazoa; phylum Chordata; class Mammalia; order Chiroptera; family Phyllostomidae; genus Desmodus; species Desmodus rotundus. The sequence goes on along the minus strand of NC_071392.1, from coordinate 48,119,965 downwards.
TGACCTATTACACCACGTGAAATTAATTGATATTTTTAGAACATGTCACCCCAAAGCAACAGAATATATATTCTTTTCAAATGCACATGGATTATTTTCCAGGATAGACCATCATAGGTCACAAAATAGTCTCAATAAGGTTAAGAAGATTAAAATTATATCAAGCATCTTCTCCAAGCTCAATAGTTTGAAACTAGAAAACAATTACAAGAAGAAAACTGAAAATCATGCACACACTTAGAGGTTAAATAAGTGCTACTAAACAATGAATAGGTTAACCATGAGATCAAAAAAGAAATTGAAAGATCACTTGAGAAATATTAAAATAAAATACAACAACCCCATATCTATGGGACACAGCCACAACAGTTTTAAGAGAGAAATTCATAGCAATATAGGCCTACCTTAAGAAACAAAGAAAATCTCAAATAAACAATTTAACTTCACACCTAAAGAAACAGAAAAAGAACAACAAACAAAGACTAAAGTGAGTAAAAGAAAGGAAATAATAAAGACCTGGGTGGAAATAAATGAAATGGAAATTATAAAAGAAAACAATAAAAAGATCAATTAAAAAAGAACTAGTTCTTTGAAATGGTAAAAAAAAGAAAAAAAGATAAATCTTTAACCAAACTCATTAAGAAAAACAGAGAGGACCCAAACAAATAAAATCAGAATGAAAGAATAGAAGTGACAACTGACACCACAGAAATACAAAGATTATTAAAAAATACAAAAAACTATGCCAACAAATTGGACAATCTGGAAATAATGGATAAATTTTTAGAAATACACTATCTTCCAAGACTAAATAAACAAGAAACAGAAAATCTGAATAGACCAATAACTACTAATAAAATTGAATCAGTAATAAAAAAAATTCCCCAAAACAAAGTTCTGGGTTAGATGGCTTCACAGGTGAATTTTAGCAAATATTCAACAAATTAACAACTATGCTTCAGAAACTATTCCAAAAAAGTAAAGAGGAGTGAAGATTCCCAAGCTCATTTATGAGGCCAGCACTACTCTGATACCAAACCCAAATTAAAGAATAATACAACATGAGGAGGTGAGGTTTATTTCAGGTAAACAAGGTCCGTTCAATATTAGGAAATCATTCCACATGATTTTTTTTCACTAAAAGATTAAAGGATAAAAGCTGTGTCATTATTTCAATAGATATCAATAGTATTTTAGAAAAATCAATACCCATTCATTTTTAAAAAACAGAAATTCATAACAAGCCAGAATATGAAAATCAACTTATAATATTAACCCTATATTTCTGAATTCTATAAATATTACTGATAACTCATGTGTTCAATGCTTTTTTAATTTAAAAAAGTTCATGCACAAAATGATCAAGTTGTATCAAATTTATTACATAATTTTCTATTTGTCCACTATATATCTGTCAGCACAGACTTTGTCACAAGATCAAATATAATACAAACCTCTAAATGTATAAAAAATAATTGAAATGAGTAAGTATAAGTATTTATTTCTTCCTTGATTTAAAAAATATATCCATATGCTAATTAGAATTCAGGGTCCATAGAGCATTTATGTCCTCCCAAATTATGTAAGTTATCACATTTCATTATATTCACACACTTAATAATTAGTATGAATAATATTATTGTGAATAAACTTATGAATACTTAATAAATGTGATGGGTTTTTTTAAGTATATTTTATTGATTATGCTATTATAGTTGTCCCATTTTTTTCTCCTTCTTATCCCCCTCCACACTGCACCACCCTCCCTCAAGCATCTGCCCCCACCCTTAGTTCATGTCCATGGGTTGTACATATAAGTTCTTTGGCTTCTCTATTTCCTATCTATTCTTAACCTCCCCGTGTCTATTTTGTACCTACCAATTATGCTTCTTATTCCCTGTACCTTTTCCCCTATTCTTCCCCTCACCACTGATAACCCTGTATGTGATCTCCATTTCTGTGATTCTCTTCCTGTTCTGGTTATTCCCTTAATTTGTTGGGGTTTTTTTGTTTTTTTAGGTTCAGTTGTTGATAGTGGTGAGTTTGTTGTCATTTTGCTGTTCATAGCTTTGATCTTCTTCTTTGTCTTAGATAAAGCATTTAAACATTCATACAATAAGGGCTTGCTGATGATGAACTCCTTTAACTTGACCTTATCTGGGAAGCACTTTATCTGCCCTTCCACTCTAAATGATAGCTTTGCTGGATATAGGTCCTTGCCTTGCATGACTTTGAATACTTCTTTCCAGCCCTTTCTTTCCTGCAAAGTTTCTTTTGAGAAATCAGCTGATAGTTTTATGGGAACTCCTGTGTAGGTAACTCACTCCTTTTGCTGCTTTTAAGATGCTCTCCTCATCTTAAATCTTGGGTAATGTAATTACGATGTATCTTGGTGTGTTCCCCCTTAAGTCCAACTTCTTTGGGACTCTCTGAGCTTCCTGGACTTGCATGTCTATTTCCTTTGCCAGATTGGGGAAGTTCTCCTTCATTATTTTTTCAAATAAGTTTTCAATTTCTTGCTCCTCCTCTACTCCTTCTGGCACCCCTATGATTCAGATGTTGGAATGTGTAAAGTTGTCCCAGAGGTTCCTAAGCCTTATTTTTCTGAATTCTTGTTTCTTCATTCTGTCCTGGTTGAATGTTTATTTCTTCCTTCTGGTCCAAATCATTGATATGAGTCCCGGTTTCCTTTCCTTTCCTGTTGGTTCCCTGTATATTTTTCTCTATTTCACTTTGAAGAAAACTTCACTTCTTCGTTTTGTGACCATAATCATTTCTGTGAGCATCCTGATTACCAATGTTTTGAATTCTGCATCTGATAGGTTGGCATAGTTCTGCAATTCCTTGTTACTTAGTTCTTTTTTTTTTTTTTTGGTTTTGATCTGTTCTTTCATTTGGGCCATGTTTCTTTAACTCAGTGCACCTATTGTGTTGTAGGGGGCAGAGAATTAGTTATTTTGCCAGGGCAGGGACACCTACTTCACTGCATTATGGAGCTGTATGTGGGGGAGGGGTGAGAGAAGGAACAATGCCGCTTGCTAGGCTCTCGGCTGGCTTTGTCACTTTCCCCACTACCCACAAGCAAATTGGCCCCTTCTGGTGCTGATCCCCGGATGGGTGGGTTTTGTGTACATTCTAGGACCTCTTGGGCCCCTCCAACGAACTCTCCTGTGAGACTAAGAGTTTCTCCTCCCATTGCAACCACAACAGATTTTTACAGCCAGAGCTTTTGAGGCTAAAGTTCCCTGTGCTGGAACCCTGGGTTGTGTGGTCTGTGTTGCTCCCCAGTTGTTCCTCCCAGTTTATCCACATGCAAATGCAGGACCTAACAGTCCACCAGCTGCTGCCTTACCATTTGTCCTTTCCACATTGGCTACCTGTTTCCCTACCACCACCAGTCTGGATGAATATTTCTTCTTTAACTCTTTGGTTGTTGGACTTCCATACAGTTCAATTTTCTCGCAATTCTGGTTGTTTTCTGTTTTTAAATTGGTTGTGGTCCCTCTTTTGATTGTGCTACAAAGCAAACCATATCTACCTATGCCTTCATCTTGGTCAAAAGTCTCTGGCACACAGCTGTAAAGTTATTCTTAAAACTTGAATATTGTGGGCCAATGAAGGACTTCACTAGAATGTCCACAACATGGGGATAGATTAAGGAAAAGATCATCTTTTGAAAGTGAAAACAAAAAGCAATCTATTGATTTGGAAAAAAAGTTTGTGTGGTATTGTTCTGTAAGATGGCTCTGGTAGCACTTAGTTGTCTTTAACCTAATTCAAAACTTGTTATATTGTATTGTGACAGCTGTCATATCAGCATGCATTAAAAAAATCTTTATGAAAATTGGTAAATTTTTCTGGGCGAGGAGCACAAGTCAAGCTTGGACTAAGTACAAAAAAATCTATGCACCCCAATGTTCATAGCAGCACAATTTACAATAGCCAAGTGCTGGAAGCAACCTAGGTGCCCATCAGTAAATGAGTGGATAAAAAAACTATGGTACATTTACACAATGGAATATTATGTAGCAGAAAGAAAGAGCTCCTACCCTTTGAGACAGCATAGATGGAAATGGAGAGCATTATGCTAAGTAAATTAAGCCAGGCAGTGAGGGACGAATACCATATGATCTCACCTATAACTGGAACCTAATCAACAAAACAAACAAGTAAAATATAACCAGAGACATTGAAATTAAGAACAACTGACAGTAACCTGAGGGGAGATGAGAGGGGATAATGGGGGGGGGAAGCGGGAACGGTTTTCAGGAACAACTATAAAGGACACATGGACAAAACTAAGGGGGCTAGAATCAGGGGAGGGAGGTGGGGAAGGCTGGTGTAGGGGGAGAAGGGGAGAGAAAGGCAGAAAACTGTACTTGAACAATAAAATTAGAAATTGGAAAAAAAATCGGTGAATTTTTTTCAGCCATTTTAAATTTGAAGATGAAAGTAAATACACAATATTTTTAGCATATTATTCTTTATTATTTCAAGAAAGGTAAAAACACAACTGAAATGTAAAAAGATTTGTTCAGTGTATGGAGAAGGTGCTGTGACTGATCAAATGTGGCAAAAGTTGTTTGCGAAGTTTCATGCTGGAGTTTTCTTGCTGGAAGATGCTCCACAGTTGGGTAGAGCAGTTCAAGTTGATAGCAATTAAATCGAGACATTAATTGAGAGCAATCAATGTCATACCATGCATTAGATAGCAGTCATTCAAAATATCCAACTCAATAAAGTTTATTGGTGAAAATGAAAAATGTGTCTTATTTTATGGATAAAAAATATGGACTTTTTGGCCAACCCAATAATGATTATAACACCAAAAGCTGAAGAGACAGCTTACAAATGTGCTGGTGGAAGACTTGGAAAATGACCAACCCCACATCAAGAACAAGGTTTAAATGTCACTAATATAAAATGAAACTGCACTGTAACTTACCTGGGACATTGAAGTGGTACCTGTGGAATTTGTCACTGTTTTCTGATAATATCCAAGTAGAGGGTGCATTGATTCTAGAAGACCAACAGCCCTAGTTTTGACAGAAATAACCACAGAATAAAGAAAGTTAATTTTCAAGACTTAGATGGCTTAATGGAGATATATTTTGAGAAAATCTAACACCCAGTGTCTTATTCTGTATCTGCCAAAACAAATTATTGATATGTAAACTGGTTTTCAGAAGGAACCTAGTATACAGAGAACAGGATCCCATTGTCAAGTCAGGTTTATTTCACATTGCAGTTACTTAAATTTTCCCTCAAAGAAACCAATGCATGGCTTGTCGGTTTAGTTAATGTTTTGCAGTCTTCTATAGCTTGATCGCCTTTGAGCAACCTGAGAAAATTTTTCTGGACCAGTATCTGTGGGACATGGAGTCCACGTGCCCAACTTGAGAATTCTGAATTTCAGAAAAGACCACAGGGATTCCTCTTTGCATGAGGAGCCTCTTGTCCTCATATAAAAAAAATGGGGAAAAGCTTTTTGGGATTCATAGTTGGCCCCAGGATATTATGATTAATGCCTCTACAAAGATGGGATCCAAAATGTTCCCTTGTCTCTGATTAACAGGTGTTTCAGGGGAACAGAAAATTTACCACTGGGAAAGAAAGAGATAACTAGCCCAGACTCAGATAATTTTTAAGGTAGATAACAGGTAGTTTCTTCGGGGAACTACAATCAAGTTCCATGGCAGACGGACTATGGTTAGACTTTCTTCGGAGAAAACACTCTCTCACCCTGATGCCTGATGGAAAAATAAGAGGAATAATGATTAAATGAAGAAAAGAAACTTCTTTTTCTTTACTGGTGTTATTAGCCAATATCTGTGAACTGCAACCATTGGGTCTGCCAGCTTATATAGCCACACAGACAGAGGTTGATAAGAAAAGAAGTAGTAGAGATGGAAGTTGGAGACCTCTTTTTCTGGAAGAGGGAAGAGATAAGAAACTAGAAACTAGTCCCATTTCTGGAACTAGAAAAGGGAAGGGTTTTTTTGTTTGTTTTGTTCTTTAAGATGAGAGAGATTCAAATATGTTTACATGGCAAGGAGAAGTCAGGGGGAAGCAGGTGTTTGAAGGTTCATAAAAGAGGAGGGGTGATGACTAATGAACAGGACATAAGAAGACAGGTGGGGAAGGGGAAGAGAAGATGTGGGATGGATGATAGCACAGGTGAGAAAGATTAACCTGGGGCAGAAGGAGGGATAACTCTTTCCCTGAACCTGGAGGAAAAAAGAAAAAAACATGTGGATGTCTGTATCTTTCAGGATAAACCTGGTCATCTCCAAAATCTCCATGGCTTACAACAGGAAAGATTTATTTCTCACTCACACTGCATGGCCAGTGCAGGTTGGCTCTGATTCGGTTCTGTGTTGTCCTCATTTCAGGATTTAGGGAAGTGAATCAGCCCCTACCTGGAATACTGCAGTTTTTGTGACAGAAGAAAAAGAGAGAATGGCAAGCCATGCATGGGCCCTTGAAGCTTCTGATGGGAAATGATACACATCACATCAGTTCACATTTCATGGCTAAAGCAACTCCCATGATCATGCCTGAGTTCAATAGAACAGTGACATGGGAGAGGAAGAATGAATATAGATGAACGATACAATAGAGAGGGCCTTTGAATATGGGCAAACAATGCAATCTATCACAAGGCCCATCCTGCTTTTGTTGGTGATAGAAGTTACCCCATCATTCATTCAATAAATATTTACCAAAACTCTCTGCTTGCCTTAACCCCAATCTCTGAAAATTACTGATCTGCTTTCTTTCATTGCAGAATCTCTAGAATTTCATATAAGTGAAATTATACAGCATGTAGCCTTTCATATTTAGCCTTCTCAAGGAAACCAGTCTTATGTTGAGGCTATGAAAACAACTTATAGGTTAAAAAAGGCAAGGAAAGTAGTAAGGTTCACCAGTCTGAGTGCCCACTTACTTTGGTTCCATCCTAAGTAGTAATTCCCCAGAAAAAATTGAGTTCCATGTGCTAGTTATATTTTTCTAAAACCTATTAAAATAATTATTAAAGTTAAAATGTTTATCTGAGTGCCACTAATACACATCTCAAATAAGCAGGCCTCACACAGGAGAATACTTCATTAAAAGGCCTTGACAATTTTTTATACTTCTAACAGTCTCATTCTTAGTCACTGATTTTGGCCATTGAGTCTTAAACAAAGTGGCCATCAGCAAAATTTGTAAGTAATTATAACACTCAAATCTCCACACGTAGCATCGTAACATGTACATCTATGTTTATTTCACTTTTAAAGATGAACTCAAACCTTTTCTTTTTGCTTTCTACCTTTATTTCCCATTTTATTTGGTTGGGATTAGAAAAATTTATGTTTGGATATAATAGAAACCAAAAACACAACTAATAAAGGTGGGAAAATTGAGACTTGCTATGCAGTATACCTAGATTGGGAAGACTTTCTGCAGGATATGAGATGTGAAGACAGTTTAACAATAGATAATCAAGCCAGGAAAACAGAGAGTGTAACACAGACCACAAGGATACCATAGAAAGTGTACAGTGATAAAGACTAAGTGAAACATTAAGGAAACAATCAGTTGGGAGGATCTATGGGAAGAGCTAGGGCTTATGGAAGTTCTCATTCTCCACCATACTCTACATAGTTGCAAGAACCCTATAGGAAGAGTTCTATGGCTGTAACTTCCTCTTCCCTTAACTTCCTTTTCTTTTATGTAATACTTGCCCACCTCGGCACACAGGCCAGCGTGCATGTGGCTTGCTATGTCTGTATGCACTGGTTGCAACCCCTTTCTTTTTCCTGAATACATTCTTTTTGGTGATGAAATACCTGGTTGGTAATATCTTTTAGTCAACAACAGGAACATTTTGAGGTGCAATGCCTGTAAACAATTTGGTATGTGCACTAATTCTTCCCCTATGTGGATTACTGTCACTTCCACACTTGTAGGCTAAGACTCAGCAGTTTTCTGCTTGTCTCTATGTGATTGTAGAGGTCCCAGCAGACTGAGTCACTAAAGAGTGCTTCTGGGGTGGTTAGCACCGATAATAGGATCCATGAAGACCCACGTCTTTTTGTAGATGAGGCCTTTTCCTTAGGAAATTAGAACTCAGAGTTGTCCCTAAGAAACAATGGAAGTTTGAATAAGGAAAAAGTATAACTTTAATTTAAAACTTCCTCTGTCATGTTTGTCTTTTGACAATTGTTGCTGGTTGGTTAAGGCTGAAGGAAGTTTTAAAGGGTGATGGACAGGAACATTGTCATGACTTGTAGGTGTGTGAGCTCTACATCTATTTCCCCAGTGTCTTTCACTGGGGTGATATCAGGTCAAATTGGAATTCTGAGAAAACTTAGAAATACAAAAGTATACCAAAGGCTATCTGCAAAGGTGTGCAAACAGGAATGGTGTACTAACAACCACTTTGCCTGATCAAATGTATGGGTCCAGAGGCCTTTCATAGCACTCTGTGGGATATAAAGAAGGAGCTGGATACCCAATTCACCCTACTTGACTGCCTGTTTGGTAGGAATGATAGATTAATCCAGGGCTTTGAATGTGATGGGGGTCCATCTGAGTCTTTGTACTAGTTAGGTTTTGTCATTTTGTGGGGACCTATGAGAAACAGTTTCTCAGATTTTTTACAAGCTACTAAGTGTGCTAGCTGTTCAACTGTCTGTCAAGGTGGGGGTCATTTCAAAATGAAATCTTGACTTTATATTTGGTGATAACTTCCTGGTTCTAGTTCTAAACCCTGATTACTTCAAAACCGGTCTGCCTTAAGCACATAGTTACAATTACAGTGTACCTAATTCTATCATAAGCAAACAGAGATTTTCTATTGGAAACATGACTGAATTTTCCTCTTTTTCTCTGGAGATTGCTCTGAGGGTTTAAGTCACTAATATGTGTACAGGCCTTATGACTGCTTTTACATTTAACATGTCAATGTAATATTAACATTTTTACTTGCATTGATAGTAAACTTTCTCACCTTAAGACTTCAAATCCATCTCAAATACTGCAAGATCAAAATTTACTTTGCTTTTTTTAATTTAATTTTTTTAATGCTCACCAAGGATATGTTTATTGATTTGAGAGAGAGAAACATTGATGTGAGAGAGAAACATCAACTGGTTGCCTCCCGTAGGCACTCAACTGGGGATCGAAGCTACAACCTAGTTATGTGCCTTAATGAGAAATCGAACCCACAACCTTTTGGTATATGGGAGAAACAAAGCCACCCAGCCAGGGATATTTTGCTTTTTTTTAGAACAAAAATGCTTCATAAACAAAGCCCACTCTGTATTCAGAATCTTTTCCTTGCCCCTGTGTAAAGCAATAGAGAACAACAGTCAGTTACACATACATGAATTCCAGGAAGCTAAACAAAAAGAATTTGTCATTTAAGCAAAATAGCTTATGGAAATTTTAAATGATAAAGAAAATACCACCTAACTGAGAGGGGCAAAAAGGATCATTTTCCATCTCTGAACTGCACTGCTTGAACTAAATTAACAAAATCTCCCAAAATAAGAAAATCTTAAATAATTTCATTATTTGGTTTTAAAAGCACCTAAGTGACCACCAGTAAGTGAATGGATCAAAAACCTATGGTACATTTACACAATGGAATACTACCCAGCAGAAAGAAAGAAGGAGCTCCTACTATTCACAACAGCATGGATGGAACTGGAGAGCATTATGCTAAGTGAAATAAGCCACGCAGTGAGGGACAAATACCATATGGTCTCACCTATAAGTGGAACCTAATCAACAAAACAAAGCAAGCAAGCAAAATTATAACCAGAGATGTTGAAAATAAGAACAAACTACAGTAACCAGAGGGGCAGGGGAAAGGGATAATGGGGGAAAACAGGGGAAGGGCCATCAAGGAACACGTAAAAAGGACACATGGACAAAGCCAAAGAGGGAGTTTAGAGGGTGGGAGGCAGGGAAGGGTGGGGCGTGGTGGGGTGAAAATGGAGACAACTGTACTTGAACAGTAAGAAATAAATAAATAATAATATTTCTGAAAAAGGTAATTTTCCCCAGTAAATACAGGGTCATACCAAAAACAAAAACTCCTTTGTTTTAAACCTTGTTGCAGAAAATAATTCTGAAAATATATCATTCGTTACGTTAGTGAATGCCTAGAGCCCTCACTTCTGTGAATTTTGATGATATCAAATCTATCTATACAGAGGGAGGCAACTGTCAAGAATCTGTATGTGCTCCAAAACATAGTCTGGACCAATGTTACTTTTAATTGAAGAGGTCTGTTTTCTTGTGATGAATCTCTCTGGTCACACTCCTCTTCTTCCCCCATAAAATGAGACTTCCAGTAACTTGAAGGATAGTCTATATATAAAGTCCTTTTTAAGTTTTCATTAAACCGCTTTTTTCCCAGCTACTTGTATCTTGTAAAACCCAAATCAAAATTATAAAGAAGCAGTAGACAAAGGGAATCTTAGTTTTACGCAAGAATGTACCCACGTATGAAAACTGCGCAAATAGATGGTCAGCATTTGGGTGGTCATCTGACGTCGTTTCACTTGCGTATTTAGCGGCCAACCCGTTCCCCAAGATTTAACGGTGGTAACAGTGATGTCAGTTTTGCACCCTGTCAAAGACTTTGGACTGTTCCCGTTTACTTCTCGGCAATATTATATTCAAGTAGGTCTTGCCATCTCTTTGTCTGTGAGGACTGAATACAACCCCTACCTTTCGGCGGTTATTTTTTCCAGGAAAGTCAAAACATCCCTCAAAGGATCAAAGATCTCAGCCATTAAGCCAGAGGAAAGCGGGGTCGATGTGTCAGTTTTAAAGGGGCCCATCAGACCTTATTCCTCACCGCAGGTCTTCAGCTTTTAAAGTGAGGGTTTGGAGGATCAGGAGGGTAAAAGGATCGATCCTTAAACCAAGCCAGAAACAAAGGTGAGTTAACTGCGTAAGGGGCATGGGAAGACCGGCAGAGGAGGCTCCTCGGCCCCCCAACCGGGTGGCGTGACTTCGGAACTCAGAAAACGGGCTAGGACTGGGTAGGACAGGAAGGTGCGCGCGAGGCGAGCGAACCAGTGATTGCATGAGAGGCGAGGAAAGGAAAGCCCCTCCTCTCGGTCCCTCCTAGCCTGGCCGGGAAATGAAACCGAGGCGAAGGCCTGAGTCAAAGGCCAGGCCGGCCCCACAGCCTCCAGCTTCCCTGGGTGGGCGTCTCCTAGAAGGAGCGCGTGCCGCACGTCGTCCTCGCCTGCCTCGCCCCCTGCGCGCTGCGCATGCGCGGCCGCGCCCCGCCCCTCGCGTCCCCGATGGGATAATGGGGCGGGGGCGGGGAGCAGAGGTGAAGAGGCTATCCGAGTACCCAGGTTGCGTGTGCGCTAGCCGCCGCCACTGCTGCCGCCACGTCAGGGCTCCGGGGCAGTCTCTCCTCAGGCCCCTCCTCCCCTCTCCGTTTCCCCTTCATCTCCCCCTCCCCCTCCGACCGAGCGGTGACTCAAGCAACGGAGCGCGGTGAAGCCCATTTTTTTCTCCTTTCCCGCAGGGGCGCCGGACAGCCTGGGGCTCGCGGCCCCCACTCCGGCCCGAGATGAATGCTGCAGCAGAAGCCGAATTCAACATCCTCCTAGCCACAGACTCCTACAAGGTAGAGGCCAGGGGCAGGTGAAGGTGGAGGAGAGGGCACATTGGGGGCGAGCGCGAGGTTGCGGGCGGAGGGCGACCGGTCGGGGTCGTGGCGCTGGACAGCCCCAAGGGAAGGCGCGGACAGCGTTGCGGGGCAGGTGAAGCTGGCGCTGCAGTAGGGAGGAGGTGGATGGAGAGATGGATGGCAGGAGGCGGGGCCTGGCGGTCGTTGGAGGGGCGCGGCGAGGGGCTGAGGCGGGCCCAGCCGGAGCCGCCTGCCTGCGGGTTCGCGCGCCGCCTGGGGCTCCGGACTCCGGGCTCCGGCCGGGCCCGGGGTTGGGCAGTATTGGGTGTTACGGGTCGAGCGCACGCCTTACCCAGGAGCGCGGCGTTCTGGCCCTGGGCCGGGCTGGATTGGCCTGGGCAAGGGTTCGCGGGAGGAGCGGGTCAGTGAATTAAGTAACAGCCCCTGGGGTTCGGCTGTGGAGAGAGGGAGCGTGGTTTAAGAAGTGGGGTTTCCCCCCGCGGAGCTGAGTCGGCTGCTCTCAGCCCTTGCTAGGCAGATAATGTCTCTTCGAGAAGGTGTGGGCGAATTCCTAGTAGGGGTACCGGACCAGTCAGCCACATTCCTTTGCCGGTGGCCTGGGTACGGAGGACGCTATCTGTCCCCGGTAGCCGTACTGGATTTTCTTGCCCCGCTCCACTGGGCTCCGTTTCAAACTCCTTTGCTCCTGCTGATCACTCACGGACCTTAACCCCTTGTTGCAATCAAAGGCCCATGTGCCTTAAGGCCACTACAGGACTTCTATGAAAAGGAAAGTGAAACACGAGGAGTTAAATGAACTTGTAGTTTTAAACCTGGAGAACTTTTATGCGTATTGGAGTGTTGCATGTATAGCTGCCCCATTAATTTTATTTGAAACACACTAGAAAGGAAAGAATGATTAGAAAAAATCTGGCAAATGTTCATTCCCCTAGTCTCCAAATTATATGGCATGTGAATTATATGACTATATTTTGCTAAGCTTTGTTAGCCAAGACACTAAAAAGTGTCTTGAAATGCCAGATCAAAAACTTCACTTTGCAAATGTATTTTAGTTTTTATTTGAGCAACATGATGGTTTGAAATACAGTAGTAAAGCATAATGCGGTCATGTTTTTGGTGTGACTTTTTTTTCTTTTGTTTTATTAAACATTAAAAGTATTTTGGAGAATCCCATTTTACTTAAGTTCTGTTTTGTCCATTTCTCCTCCTCAATTGGCTTAAGATTCTACTTAGAACAGTTTAGATGGTTTCTATAAAGTAGAACCAAGTTTCATTAACAAATGGTCTTTTTAATGACTTCTAAAGTGGAAATCTACACTATTACAAGATCATGGTATTATCATTTATTTGGCCCTAAAACTTTCTCATGTGTTCTCTTAGTTCAGTCATGGTGTTTGAGTATTTTTAATAGTGATTTTAAAATGGTTTCATTCATAGTTTTTTAAGTAAATTTTTTAACTAAATCTTTAAAATAATCTTCAAAAATTTTTATGTAATAACATGATTGAAATGGGAAATGTAAACGTATGTTGATTGGTCTTATAAAAACAAAAGAGTACAACTTTGTAGTTCCTCTCTAGCCATTATACATAAGGAATGTACAACTGCTTTAATATCAGTTTCCTTAATTAGAAGAGTGAGTTACCTTCAAGTTTTCTAATATCCTAACTGGGTATGCTTAACTGCACCATTAGTATTTGCATCTATTTAACAAGGTTTATTGCTGTCAGTTTTCAAGTGAGACTGGTATATTTGACTGGTACATTTATCCCCTTTCTAAAATGAAAACATCTTAGATGATTTTCATCTTATTAAGATTTGTCCTTTTTCCACAAAAGATTCCCTCAAGAGGGTTTAATCAGGTTGACATGTCTTTATACCAGTGGTTTACAGCAGTACGGGAAAAGATTGTATATTCCATACTCACATTTTAGTCTTTGAATTTTATTTTCCCTGCATTTTTAGTGGTCCTTATAGCCTGTATTCCATTTTTGCCTTTTTATCTTCTTGGGTAAAGAAGAGACAGAAATGGTCATTTTGAGATTAGAACTAATGAAACTTTTATTTGGAAATTACATAATGTTATATATACTTATTTGTACTTACAAACTATTGGCTAGGTAGAAAACTAGTGGCTTTAGATGTGTTGATGGAATAGAGCAGAATGTTGTTGATTTTTTTTCTAAAACTGAAAAAAGGGTCATTGGTTGTCTAAGGACTATAAAAATGTATTTTGCAGATAGATGAGGTAATGTCCATGCACTAGACAACGTTTGGATGTTTTGTTTTTACTTGTGTCCTCTTCAAAGAGTTCAGGACAGTTTGGACCAAAAGCGGAACATTTAAAACATATTTCATTTCTGTAATCTCATACTTTATTGTACATAATAAAGAACTAGGACAACAGATAAATATGGTTGTTTTGTTTTCATCCTAGGTTCTTGTTACAAATAAAAAAGACACTTAAATCTTAAGTTTTAATCATCTTCAATCATTTCAAAATGGCTTAGGCCCTGGCTGGCATAGCTCAGTGGATTGAGCTCAGACATGCTAACCAAAGGGTTGCTGGTTTGATTCCCAGGCAGGGCCAGGTCCCCCACCAGGGATGGGGGCACGCAAGAGGCAACCACACATTGATGTTTCTCTCACTCTCTTTCTCCCTCCTTTCCCCTCTCTCTAAAAATAAATACAATCTTCTTTTAAAAATGGCCTAGAACAAAATTATCTACTGGATTGTATTTATATTGTGCTAAGCCAGGTAGCAAAAGATACATTTGGGCTGGCCTTAGCCATTGCAGTGCTTAAAAAGCATTTCATATGGGAGACACATCTTCCCCCCTCCCGCCCCCACTTTTCTCTGGGATAGTCTTAGATCAGCTTTCTAGTAACTGTGGATCATTAAAAGATTAATTTCTCTTCCATTCTTCCTTTACCTTGCTTCTTTTATGTAGATAAATGTTCGTAACAAACTACTGCAGATAATAATTTTAACATTTCTGAACATTCTACTTATTAGCCGATTAAAATGGAAGATGTCGCCAATTGAACTGGTGTTGAAAAAATATATAGTATATAAAAGTAATCCCTGAGCAACTCACAGTTTGAACCACATCACACATTAGTTGTGAACTCTGCTGTCCAGTATGGGTTGCTTCTCAAAGGTCATTTGTAAACAGGTTATCTAACCCTCAGCACATTTTCATCATTCATTTAATAAATATTGGAGAACTTACGAAAGTCCGTATAATTTATGTATGGTGATTAGACACCGAAGGCAGCTTTAAGAAAAAGAAAGGATTTTGCCTCCTTGTTAATGGCATAATAACAAATCTTAAAAGTTTGGCTTTTTGGAGGAAAAGATTTAGGGTTAATGAGAGACATCTTAGAGCCAAGTTAGTCCTGTCTGGACTGCAGCATCCAGTACTTTCTCTTAGCTGTTCCTATTTGTCATGTTGCTTCCCTTTCACTGCTTCTGAATGGACACTGAAGTATTATCACAGTGGCTCTCATGGCAGCCTGAACCTTGTGAGAAGCAGGGTACTGCTCTACTTTGTATGTCAGAGAGTTCCTGGGTATTCTTATGATGCAGTTTTTTTAATCCTTACCCGAGGATGTATTTTTTGATTTTGAGAGAAAGGAAGGAAGGAGGAGGAGAGAGAGAGAAACATTGATCTGTTGGTTGCCTCCTGTATGTGCTCCAGCTAGGCATTGAATCTGCAACCTAGTATGTGCCCTGCCTGGGGATCAAACCCACAACTTTTTGGTGCACGGGACGATGCTCCAACCAACTGAGTCACCAGCCAGGGCTTATGATGCACTTTTTCCAGTAAGTTTTTATTACAGGAAAAATTGAGGCAACAGAAATAAATCCTATATATAAATCATGAATGTACTTCATAGGAAAATTAATTTAGGTCATTAATAATTGTATAATATCTTGCAAAACAAAAATATCAGAAATTGGTGTCCTCTTTGTTGGTTGATCAAATCTCTCTTTAAAGTGGGGAGGAGGGTACAAGTTGCCAGGAACTCTCTGTCAGGAGGTTTAAGGAAAGCGGTAGTATAATGGTTATAGCTGGTTACAATTTCTCTCCTTCCCCAAAATAATGTAATCCAAAAAATATCCATAAGCCGTATTTTTTAAGTTCTTGCTTCAGAAGCCAAATAGCAATGGATTATTTTCTGAGGAAATAGATTTCTAGGGCTCAGAAACCATGTTATATTGAAAAGAATAAAGAATTCAGTTGTGTTTTTTGCTATTTCTTGCACATTAGCTTTGAAGAGGTAGAAATTCTTAGCCAGAGTAAGGCTGAATGGATCCTCTTCTGAGTGCCCTTAGATATAACTTACCCTGTGACCTTGGGTATGTACCCCACGTGCTCTTTTATGCACATGGTATTGTTAGAATGTTGACTGTGATTATTTATTAGAGGTTAAAAATCGTAACTGGGAAAGGAGGTTAGTAGTTGCCTCATTGTGGCAGGAAAGATAAATCAACCTTGTAGGAAATCTAGAGAAGATCAGGAGGAAGTTAGACTTTGCTCTCACAGAAATGTTTTATGCAACTTAAATATTTTTCATACTTTAAATGTCGTGCTTTGGATTACAATTTTTAGAAGCTTATCTTTTCATAAAGTAAATCAATCACATGACTGCAATTAAGTTTAATTCTGAGAACTACATTTTCCTGTGTGCCTGTGTTCTTTTATCACATGTATATTTATGTACTGGCAGCACTCTATTAGCTGCAGGAAGGCTGTACCAGTTTAGGAAACATTTTTAGGAAAAAGGTTTGCTGAGGATATTCTGAGAAATCTGTTATTTTTTTTTCATCTGTAAATAATTTTAAATTTATTGTAGAGCCATTTTCTCTGGTTATACAGGTCAAAACAGTGCTTAAAAAATATGATTTGAGCTCCCTTTTTGTAGTTCACTTTAATTTTGAATTTTATGAAAATTTGTTAGTATTCCTTAACATTTAAAACCGATCTCTCAATTTCCTACCCATTCCTTCCAGAGCCTTCTCCATCTCAGTGACACCATTATTTACCCAGTTGCTCAAGCCAAAAATCTAGGAGACATCCTTAATTCTTCCTCCCGCCCACCACCTGCCTTATCTTCCCTATCTGATCTATCAGCCTAATTCTCCCTTATCTCCAAGATATTGAGCCAGTTCTCTCACCTCATCTAGTCTTTGGCAGTAACCTCTTATCTGACGCTGCTGCTTCCACTTGGTCACACTGTGATCCATTCTCCACCTCACTACAAGGCTAATCCATGTAATTTGTGACACACTCCATCTTAAAACATACTAATGGCTTCCCCATTGCACTTGATACAGATTCAACCTACTTATTGTAGCCTGCAAGCCTTACCTGATGTTGTCTCTGTAGCTCTCTGACTTGTACTCTGTACCTCCTCCTCCCCATTCTCTAAGCACCAACCACTCTGACCTTCATTCTTTTCTGTCCTTTGGGTCAAGTTATTTCTTTCCTCCTTGTCATTTAAGTCTTGCTCACATGTCACCATCTCAGAAGCCTTTCTGTCCTATTTAAAGTAGTCTCCCAGGTCCCTCTAGCCTATCATTTTCTTTTAATTTTTCATAGTATCCATGTAGCTATGAAATTATTTTGTTCATTTATTTATTGTTTTTTGACTTTCCAGTCTTCATTAGGCTATGGGAATAGAAACCACTTTAGTCTATGCATTTCCCTGTCATTAGCATCTAAAACAGTTCCTGATACATAGTAAGTACAGCATATAAAGGGTGGGGCAAAACTAGGTTTACAGTTGTGAGTACGTGAAAGTTTATTCTTGTGTTACATGTTAATTATTGTGTTATTTTCCATGTGAACAGACAACTGTAAACCCCATCCTGTATATTTGTGGATGAATGAACGATTTATAAAATAAGAATCTATTGATTTCAATTTCTGTTATGTCATCTCAGTTTTTGATGAAGATTCTGCGGGGTTCAGAGTGACCAGTTTAGCAGACAGTGAAATGAAGAAGACAAAAAAACCTAGCAAACCTAGAATTACTATAAATCATCTACTGGCTGTATTTTTAGAATAATATTTACTAAGATGCTCTATATAAAATGTTTTCCCATAAAAAATGTTAGATGCCAGTATAAATAGATGTGAACATACTCTTACTCTTTTATAAAACTATTGGGTGTTGGTAGGTGGTTAGTAGTAAATTATGTTTCATGGTTAATTGTCCGAAAGTTTAGCTAGATGACTTAGAGCAGGGGTGTCAAACTCATTTTCACCGGGGGCCACATCAGCCTTGTGGTTGCCTTCAAAGGGCAGAATGTAACTTTAGGACTGTATAAATGTAACTATTCCTTAACTAGGGGCAAGGAGCTTGGTGCTGCCACTGGGTATAAACTAGGTGCCAGGCCAGAAAAAAAACAAGGTGGAGGGCCGGATTCAGCCCATGGGCCTTGTGTTTGCCACCTGCGACTTAGATTCTTTAGCTAAATTCTAAAACTATTCTCTCTAATTTTTCCAAAGAAGATTTTAGAAGTCATACTTCATTTCTAATTTAGCAGCCTAGACAATTTTTTCCAGAGAAAGCATTCTGAATATTTATGTACAGGTTTTAAGTACCATAATTAAAGAACACAGCTAAAGTGAAGCATTAAAATTTTTAATTGTTGTCCAGAACTGGAACTGTATTTGTAAGATCGAAAATTTTTACTATATTGTTATACCAGGATGGAGTTTCATGGTTTAGGGACATTTCCATTTAGATTTTGACTGCTTGGTCTACTCAGAAGATGAAAATAATACATTTGCATTTGATCTGGTATAGAAAAAGTAATTTATAAAGATGCACCATTAAGTGTCTGAACAATAAAGGTCAAACTAACTATTGACAGTAACAAGAGTGAATCTTTTACAAACTTGTGTGATGTGATCCAGACTCTTACTCAAATTTTACTTCATCATAATTGGCTTTTATCTTTTATCTCACTGCTTATTCCCATTAGAGTAGTTGGAGTTATTTAGATTGTAAACTGGACATTTTCATTTTTGCATACATCTTGGGTATGTTTTTAGGTACTGGTATCTTTTTCAATCAGTTTCTCAGGTAGTTGAAATAGTAATCATTTGTTACTAGGGTATCATATATGATATATATACGTATGTGTGTGTGTTTTTACATTTTAGTGAATTGCCTAATAGATTTAATTGCTCTAGATTTACAGTGGTATCAGTCCCTGGGTTCTAACCTGAAAGAAACTGGCAGATACTTCTAGGTTTTGATGAGGCCTCCCTGTGCCTTGTAGTACATAGGTATCTGTCTGTTGGACCTGAGCAAAACAGAAAGTTCTAACTCTATTGCCTGACTCAGGCAATCAGACCACATATTAATATATTCACCTCCAAGATTGCCTAATAAGCAACTTGAGGGTGCTGTTTTTATAGAGTTGTACATTGCTTCTATCAGAGAGGAAACATTTTAAATATTTGTGATTTTTTTTTTTTTTGCTCTCTATACCAAATACCTGTTTTAGAATTTTTGTGCCAAGCTGTAAAGGTTCTTTAGATTAAAATTAAGTTTTACTTTTTGTGCTAAGCTGCAAAGAGTCTTTACGTTAAAATTAAGTTGTGCATCCAAAGAAGGAAAATGTTGTTTTTCCTAAACTTGCAATCAGAGTTAAACAGGAAAAATGGCTAATGTTCACAGTTGTTGTCCAGGAAACTTGGTCTGCCAAGACTTATTCCACCATTACCCTGATTCACCACCCAATTAAGGCAATTAAGGCATTATGCCTATTCTTTCAACTGAACAAATAAATACACATTATTCTTCCAGTTATTTTTTATTGGTAAAATGTTTTAACCACATTAAAATATGATAAAATTATAATCACTCACTTTATTTTTCTTAAAACAAAAACAGGTAAATTTTCAACAGTGACTCTTAACCAAATCCATGGAAAAAAAATTTGTGATGATGTATAGCTCTTCATATTTTTAAACCTGTAAGGACTTGACATTGCATTGTATAGACATTTATTTCCAGACTCCGAAGTAATTTCAGCAAAAGATAAGATTACAAAGACATTTTTTTTTGCTGCTGTTTCTTCTTTTGCTTTTATTTAGGTTTTCAGTGTTGCTATGAAGACGAAAAGAGATAATTTTCACTACCTATTATACAGATAAACAAGTAGAGTCCTGGAAAGTCACTGACTATTGACTTCTCAAACTTAACTACATTGAGGTAGTAACAGTACCAAATCCTGCTTTTAGTTCAGCTGTGTCCCCACCCTCCCCACCCCCAGCAGCTGCATCTCTCTTCCCTTGAATGAAGACTGTTCCCCAAGATCAAATAAGATACCTGTAATTATACTTTTGTTCCAGATGTGCAGCTTAGAGGCTTTGTACTTCTTTAAGTTCAGTCTGCTTCTGTATAAAATTTAATGGTATCCTATGGTTTTGAATTTAAGACACTAAACTATTAAATGTATCTTAATAAGTATGTTTCTTATTTTTTATAGCCAGGAAAAGAAGTTGATCAATTGCAAATAAGTATAGTTTCTCTGGTTTTAAATAATTTCAAGCCCTTGCTATTGTAATTTATGGTCTGTTCTTGTGTTTTTTAATTTAAGTATTTCTCTTTCATATAGGTTACTCATTATAAACAGTACCCACCCAACACAAGCAAAGTTTATTCCTACTTTGAATGTCGTGAAAAGAAGACAGAAAACTCCAAAATAAGGAAGGTTAAATACGAGGAAACAGTATTTTATGGGTTGCAGTACATTCTTAATAAGTACTTAAAAGGTATTATTTGTCCTAGTACATTTAAAACATTTTTTATATAACTCTTCATAATTTTCTCTTATGTTGTTTTATTCTATTATCTGAAGTAACTTTTTGAATAGTCTAATTTTGATATGTATTTAATTAATTTAACTACTCTATAGGAGTTCTTCTGGAGTTTTATTTTTTTAATTTTATTTTGAATACATTGAATCTTATAATTTTGTATGGGTGCTTAGTGTTCTCAATATGAGAAAAATTTTCTGAAACTAAGTTTGGGAATAAGTTTAGAAAAGTCACTAATTTTCCAGGGCTAATCTGGTTTGTTAGTAGACTTTAGTCATTGATTCAAAATAAAGGATTTGTTATTGATGCGGGAACTCATTTTGAATTATGGTAGCAATTGTAATTGAAATATTTTTATGCTAGTCAGTTTTACCTTAAAGGCCTATTTTTCAAAACTACTTCTAACTATAAATTTAGCCTCAAATGCATATTAAAGCAGAAAAATCCCCAAAATAATTTCTTTGCCTTTTTACAAAAATTGAAAGTCCATTTCTAGTCTCTTTCATAGTGTTATTTGTAGGAGACGAAACAGTTCCCAAGGGTTTTATATATTTTGGAAAATTTCATCTCCAACCTTTCCATATAAAAATAATCTTAGAATTAAATGCAGATTACGTTGAATTTTATGTAATAACCTTTTTCCATAATCTTGGTGACTTTAAGATTAGACAGTTCAGATGTGTTTGTTACACTACTAGAAACCTACTTCATATCAAAAGAACTTTGTGAGCAAGACAGCCCAAGGTATTTTAAATGAGTTTACCAATGATCTTATATTGAGAAAATTACCAAAGACTGATGTCACACTTGAGTTCTGCAACTCAAAAACCTCATATTATTAATTATAGCTAAAGCATATTGATTGCCTGTTATAGGCAATTATTCTAAATGGTTCATATGTTGTAACTCATTTAGTCCTCACAACCACTCATAAGTAGGTACTCTCTTATTTTATCCTCATTTTACAGGTAAAGAAAATTAACTAAAATTATATTTGAGGGGCAAAAATGTAATAATTGTGAAAATTGTTGGATTATCAGTCCTGAAGATATCTTTTATGAATAAAGTGAGAAATTTCACATGGAAAATCATCTGTATCAAAGGCTTTCTCTCTCATATTTGAAGGGTATAGAAATTAGTAGAGATAGAAAAGATACCTTCTTAGAAATTAATTTATTGTGACTTTTAAAAAATATTATTCATGTTATAATTTCTTGTGAACATTTACTGTTCAAATAAGAAATTAACATCCTTAGACTGAGTTATTAAAAGTCCAAAATCATTTTCTGGCTTTGCTGTTGACTGTGGGTGAGTTATTTAACCTCTCAGATCTTGTTTTTTATCCATAGAATGGGTGAGATATCTAGAGATATTAATCCTGTGACGACTCAGCAGTTCACAGAATGCCTTTCAAAATGTAAACAGAAGATGTTTATGCTTTTAGGTAAAGTAGTGACCAAAGAGAAGATCCAGGAAGCCAAAGAGGTGTACAAAGAGCATTTTCAAGATGATGTCTTCAATGAAAAGGGATGGAACTACATTCTTGAGGTAAAAACTAGTTTCTTGTTTTGGTCTACTATTTTGGTTTTGCTTTAACTTCAAAATTTCTTGCAAAGGAATTTGAATAGAAGGTTAAGACTATAATTGCAACTCTTCCATCTATGATCCTAAGTATGATGGCTCTTTTAGACATTCTTGTGAAAGGGGTAACTTTTAACTATTTTTTCTGGTGGCAAATTATTAGTGTCTAGAATCTAATTAGCAGGTCAAATTTGTTATAACATAAATGAATTATAATTTAATTAACTAGCATTTTTTTAAGAGAGGTGATTTAACCCTTTCTTTGAAAATACACTATAATTAAGAAAGGGCATGGTTATTGGCAATTTCAGAATTTAAGTGTTTTCTTAACTATAGGGTTATCTAAGAAAATAGATGATATGAGTCTATCAATACACAGTAATTCTAGGAGATTTCCCTTACTGAATAGTTAGAATGATTTGGTACAGATCCATGAGGTTGATTTTTATTCTTTGTTGTACTGTAATGTTCACATCTAGCGTGTTTGGAACCATTGCTTAAATACTGGGTATCCAAACACATCGGAATTAAGTTACAAGAGTTGAGTGTCCTCTGGTGGTTTTCTTTATTACAAAAATAGATTGGGAGTGAGATCTATTGGCATCTTGTCATCTTAACTATTTGTTAATTAATTTACACTTTAAAAACAAATATCTTTTTGATTATAGACTAATAAACATAAAGTAATTAAAAATTCTTTAACTTTTATGCCTATCTGGGAATAATGAGTTTTACCTTTTTGTACTTGTGGGTCTTTGAAGAAGTCTGGTAAGCATTCTGAAACTGTAGTTTCCCCATAACTGAAGTAAAATCTGTTGGGTAACTCCTGCACTTAGTCCATTTGGATTTTTGTGAGGATAATAGTAGTAGATAAGTTAGCTGCTATGCTTATTGATATAATTTCCAGTGGCCAGGTGATCTTTTGATTTTATGTTCAGAGAATCTTTGTGATTCACAGGTCTCTATAGATAATCTTGTCTAACCCCATTTTACAAGTAGAGTCTGAGACCTAGAAATGTTCAATGACTTGCCAAAGGTCTTCTACCTACTTTTGAGTTGAAGCCAGGACTTCTAAGGCAGTATTCTTTCTGCTATCTCATAAGACCAGTGCTTATTATTAAACAGATTTTGGTATCTAGTTGCCTTGTCCCAAATCACATAAATTAACTATTAAGAATTCTGAAACAACTTGCCTTCCTAGCCAAAAGTTAGCCACAACTTTAGCTTTAAAAGTAGGGAGCATAATTAAATATCTAGTAACATACCATGTAGCAAATGTATTCTCGGCCTAATTTTGGAGAGAATTAATTGTATTTTTGATGTTGGTTGCCAGAGCTCTAGGAAGTATACTGTCAAAATAGTTTCAAGTCTACACCAAGAGTAAAAAGAAAACCTATTTAAGATTCTTCTACTGGCAGGGATATCTTCTCTCTCTTTCCCTTTCTCCCTCTCTCCCTCCCTCCCTACCTCTCTCTCTCTCTTACTCACTCACTCTTGTTTGTTTCTTTGTTTTATCTTTCCATCTTTAGCCTTTCTTTTATGAAAATGGCCTAAGAAGAAACATACTGTTTTTGGAATATGTTGAAATAAACTCTTCTCCTTTCTTTTGAAAGAGTTAGGGAAGAACAACCTTTTATAATGTTTGAAATTATTTGTATCTTCTAATGATAAATGTTCATAGCAAAAGCATTTTGACAACATGAAATTTAAAAGTTGATGTCACTGCCTAAGCTGTTTTAGCTCATTTTATTTCAAGAGGATGAGGATATTCGGACTGTACTACTAACATTATAATAACATGCACAATTGTCATTTCTATCACAATAAGTTTAGCTTCTGTAAAATATAAAGAGTCTTATAAAAACAGGTAACTGAACATCATCTGTTGAATGAAGTAAATTCATTATTGTCTTTTACCAGAAATATGATGGGCATCTTCCAATAGAAGTAAAAGCTGTTCCTGAGGGTTCTGTCATTCCCAGGGGAAATGTTCTCTTCACAGTGGAAAACACAGATCCAGAGTGTTATTGGCTTACAAATTGGATTGAGGTGAATTGTTTTGTTTTTATTTTTTATTTAACATTAATTGAAGTTGTGAAAACCATTCAACTGGGATTCTAGTCTTAAAAATGCTACTAATAAAGCGATATTATCTTCCACAATTTAATAAACCTTTCCAATCCTCAATTTCCTCATCTATAAAATGACAGTTGGACGAAAAAATCTTAAGGTTACTTCCAGTGAAATCCAATGTTTTGAGATTTTATCTAAATCAAAGTATTAAGAATTATTACTGTTAAAACTCAGTTGGCTTCCATCTTATTTGTTGCACTCTTAAATGTATATTATCATGGAGAAAAATTAGAAAAACAGCACAGGTACATTTTTAGTAACCTGAGACATTTTTTGGATATTCTGTTCCAGTTTAGATTAAAGGAATTCTGTTCAAATTTTTAATAATTGCTAATCAGTTAGGACCCAGGCTCTGCTTCCTGATATTTCTCACCTAAATACATTTAAGATTGACTGGTTAATTTGTTTAATTTCTAACGGTAAAAGGAGGTTATATTATATGAGTTTATATTATAACACTTTTTGTTTGTTTTTCCTTGCATCTATACCTAGGCAATCATTTTTCTCAGGCTTATAGTTTTGATATTAAATATCTACTTAGTTCCTCAACAGCTTAATTCACACTTGATCTTAGCCAAATGGCTGAGAAGCGATACCAGCTTAACTTATATTTTCACTGTAAAAGAAAATATTCTGGAAGGTGACTGTAGAAATACCACATTTCTCTTTGAGAGGTATTTACTTTGTGCATAGAACTGACTCTTACTAGTTTATTGTTTACACTAATTTGTTGTTATATTGTAAAACAATACATTTGAGGTTTATTTATAAAACTGGAAAAGATTGAGAAAAAGTAAGAGGTCCAAAAACATGTTTGAAATTCAGTTTTTGCTAAGGTGACAAGAAATTTAAAACTTTCATATCAGATTCTTAATGGGCCGTCAACTAACAATAGGCTAATGGGCTCAGAAAAAATTTACAATTAACTAAAATACAGGTTTTTGAATAGTTCACGTCACTGCTGTCTTAAAACTTTGAATTAATGATGAACTCAAAGTAAAAGAAAAAGTTTCTTATTATTTTTACATAATTGTTACAGTATTTGTGCTGGCAAATATTTGATTGTAAGGGGATAGTATTATAAAAACATTCCCTTATTGTCGTTTCTGATTGATCCATGTTTTATAAAACAGTGTTTACGTTCAATACCAGGTCTCTAAAAGACACTTCGTGCATTTTTATGTGGGGTTAAAGGCGATTCATCCTACTCTTTCTCATCCTCAACCCAAGTTTACCACCTTATAATAGGAAATCTGTTACCAAATTCAATAAACTTATTGTTTATAAACTTGAAGATTTTCTTTAGGCAATTCTTGATTTAAAATATTTTAAATAATAATACTAAATAGTGCTCCTTCCAATTCTTTCTCCCATTTTATGTTCAAAGTTATTACTACCATTCTTTGTTATTAACCATACACTGTTATTCACCATATAGTGACCTTTAAAACCCACTCATATTATTGAGTTGCTTTATCAATTTCATTATTAGTGCTAGAAGAAATATTAGTCTGCACATCAAATCTCAAAACATTTTTAAGTGAACCTAAGGGTTCTTTAGCAGGTTCTCAGACTTACAAGGGGCCAAGGATGGAGCATATTAGGCTAAACTTCCAACTAAAAAACAAAACCTTGTGCTGTTAAAAAGAAAAGATGATTTTAAAAACCATTACATTAATCAAGTGCCCTCATTTTACAGATGGGGAAATTGAGCCCTGAGTGAATGGACTGTAGTTAACAGAGTAGGTCCAGTCCCCTTTCTGCTATACCACACCATTTTTTATTCTTTAACATTCTTCATCCTGCACAGTAACATTATAATAAACACATCTTAAATGAATTTTGCAGGTTTATTTACTTTAGTCTTAGTTTTCAGCTAAAAATTTAATCTTGATTTGTGTGGGCAAATTGCTATTTTGGAAAAGTTTCCAACAAGGCCTACTTTTATTAGACCTTGAATTAACCCAAACTAACTTGCCTTTTTTTTTCCCTTGCTTACACCTACAGTGATCTTTTTTAAAGGGGACTGATTTTATTAAGAGTATAATTTAAGCTGATTTTGTTGGACTATGGAAAGGAAATGGTGATGTGAAGGATCACTGTGTCTGATAGTTATTTCCTTCCTTCCCTGGCATTTTTCGAGGGGTAAGGTCAATCTTCTACCTTTATAACTCAACTAGAGCTATTCACGTTATGTTTTATCTTTCTCATACTCCTAGATAATATCAGGCTTAAGTTAAATTAAAGTGTGAGTTCATTGAATTAAATTCAACAAGTGAACATTGATTGAGTACTAGCTATATATAAAAAAGTGCTGGACACAGAAATTAGGGCAAGATATGTCTTATTTAAGGGCCTTTGGGGGAGGAAGAATTCATTCTTAACTAACCACTAACATAAGTAAGAATGATAAATTGGTAGCAGAAAAATAGGTAATTCTAAGGAATCTGAATTGGAAAACATATTAATCTGTTACATTTTTTTCCATAAAATAAAAGACATATTTTTCATTTTCACCAATAACTTTATTTATGTGGATATTTTGAATACATCAGCTAACTCCCACTATTGGCTTCTAATGGGTAGTGGCCAGGGGTGTTGCTAAACATTTTCCAATGCATAAGACAGCCCCACAGCAAAGAGTTATTTGGCCAATATCTCAGTAGTACCAAGAAACTGTGCAAACCATTTTTGACATGTTTGATCGATCACAGCACCTTCTGCATATACTACACAAATCTTTTTTGCATTTCAGTTGTGTTTACACCTTTCTTGAAATAATAAAGTATAATACACAGACAGTGTTGCATATTTTCTTTCATTTTCAGTATTAAAAATGTCTACATAAAAATTCACCCATTTTAATAAGATATTTTTTAATGCTGATATGACAGCTGTCACAATACAGTCTAACAAAATTGTTTCAATGAAGTTAAAGACAACTAAGCACAACTACAGCCAGCATATGGGAAAAAACAAATGAACTTTTTGGCCAATCCAATAAATAAATTTTAATAAAGAAGAGGAATAGCTGAGCAATATTCTTAGAATATTTTTAAAAACTGTTTTTAGGCTAGCAAATAGCCCAAAGGGGACTGCAGCATTAAAGTGGGAAATATAGTAGGAAATCAACCTTTAGATGGTAAACAAGGCAAGATTATAGGAAGCCTCAAATTTCTATATGAATTGGCTTTTTTCCCCTATGGATGATAGTCATTAAAGGACTTCATCAGTGGTATGAAGAGGGAGTCAGAGAAGCCAAAGATTAGAAGTGGGTGGGTAATCATGGACAGTGGCAGTGGAATCAGAAGAGTAATTTCAGAAACAGAGTGGTTAGAGATTGAAGGTAATTGGTTATAGAGTTTAAGTTATAGTTGCTTTATTTTTCTGTTGTTATTTAACAAATGATCCTAAAATAAAATAGCTATTATTTCTCATGATTCTGTGTTGACTAGATGCTTCTCTGCTGCCCTTGCTTGGACTTTCGTGTCTGCATGCAGCTGAGGGTCCAGCTAGGACAGGACAGTCTAAAATGTCCTCCCTCCTTGTCTGGGACCTCTCTGAGACAGCAGGAACTGCCGGGCCTCTCTCAGTAACTTAGCTTCTTCACAACATTGTAGTCGCAAGGATCCAGGAGACCGAAACCAGCAAAACCTCTTGAAACAGTAGCTTTGAAAGTCATACAGTATGACTTCTGCAACATTCTTTTGGTTAAAAAGCAAATCATAAGTATAGCCCAGAATCAAGGGATGAAGAAACAGATTCCATCTCTTGCTGAGAAGAGCTGCAAAGATTTGGGGCCATATTTAATCAGTCATCATAGGAGTCTAATGCTACAGTTTGTTTGTTTTTTCTTTTTAGGTGACCGAATTGGAAAATCCAAGGTTAAATAATCTTTTGTTTTTACTTATTTTATTCATCGATCACTTAACTGGTATTCAGTAAAAGCTAGTTTTGTAAAGCTTAATTCGTACATTAAATAGATTTTTGATTGCGCTCAAACGTTGTTATCTTAGGTCTTTCTGTAATAAATTTGAGACCACTTCTAACAATAGACTGTCTGGTTTATAAAATAAAGATAGAAAATTAATGGTCCTATTATGGAGAAGGTATGAATTCCCAAACCATAATAATTAATATATTTGCCATGATTAAGCATCAGACTTACTTTGGGTCTCCTGAAAGCAAAGGAAAAATAGAAAACCAAGGTGCAGTTCTTAGCGGAAAGTACGAACCTAGCAATTCTTTCATGTCCTCATTTGGGAACTTACATAATAGGTACTAAGTATAATATAGACAGTGGCCTTGCAGTTTTACAACATATGCAGAAATGTTTCATGCAGCCTTCTTATAGTGACTTTTGATTTAAACAAAACCTATGGACATAAAGCATAATAACTCAGTGAATGGAATTCCCTAGTGCTAAGCAAAAGCATTCAAGTATATAACCTACCAATAGTCATATTAGATCCAAGGAAAAATTAGATCCACATCTATCTAGAGGAGTAAATGGATAACTTTAGACCCGTACTGTACTGTTTAAGGTATAGTCCATGGACCAGTGCTGGTCCATGAACTATTTGATGCAGCTTTATATTAAACACAGAAATCAAGAATAAGCATTTAGAAACTTTTATGATAGTTGCCTCACCATCCAAGTGTGTATGTATTTTAAAAAACTATTAGTCCATGACAGACTGAAAATACTTTCAGAAGTTAGTCCTTCATCACAGATAGTCTTCCTAACTATTATTTGCTTCTTTGGAGATTTGGATAGAAATGTGACATGCTCAACTGTTGAAGGCCTGGTGTGCTTTTCCTTCATGTTGCTGATTTGAGAGCCAGGCTATGCACTGTATCTGGAATGCATGCGATGGCATCCTGTTATACAGTTGAAATGTCTAAATGGTATTTCCGGTAGTGTGGAAGTTCAGAACATACCTCCAGAGAAAGCTAGGATTTTCCTCAGAAAGAACCCAGTATTTTATGTATTAATATTTGTGGTTAATTTTATTACTACAGACCATTCTTGTTCAGTCCTGGTATCCAATCACTGTGGCCACAAATTCTAGAGAGCAGAAGAAAATATTGGCCAAATATTTGTTAGAAACATCTGGTAACTTAGATGGTCTGGAATACAAGTTGCATGATTTTGGCTACAGAGGAGTCTCTTCCCAAGAGGTAAGAAACTGAAGTAAACCTCATTGAATAAAATGTGGATTGTCAGTAGGTTACCATTATAAACTTTCTGGGAAGTTACGGGATTGATGTTGGTCTACATAGGCCACATTTTGAAATTCCAGAGATTTAGTGAACAGATATAGTACCTACTGTGTGTTAGCCTTTGTTTTAAGTTTATGGAATATAGCCTTCAACAAATGTTTCTATCCTTTATATATTAGATGAGTGGGTAAATGGACTGACAGACAGATAATAGCAGATGTCAGATAATGCTACAGAGAAGCATTAGGCAGAGTAAGGGGAAAGAGGATGATCGGAAATGGGAGTGGGTCACAATTCAACAGTTCTCTTTGAGAAGGTAACAATTGAATTCTTAAATACTTAAGAAAAACTGGATCTTTGTCATAGGAACTATTTTCTCTGATAATAGTTAAATATCTCTCTAAGAATAACAGAAGACAGTAATTCTTTGGGAGCTATATGGTCTATACCCAGGCATGGGTCTTTTTTAAATTTATTTTAGATTTTGGTTTTGGGTTTATTTTCCAGACTGCTGGCATAGGAGCATCTGCTCATTTGGTTAACTTCAAAGGAACAGATACAGTAGCAGGAATTGCTTTAATTAAAAAATACTATGGAACAAAAGATCCTGTTCCAGGCTATTCTGTTCCTGCAGCAGAACACAGGTAAAATTCTATTTTCATTCTCTTGCCATCTAAATATTTTTCTATAATTACTAAGTTTTTTCCTTTGTTTATTTGTAATTCAATTACAGTTTTGCTTGACTACAGAGCCAGGTTCTCCAGTAACTCCTCATGAACTTAAGCAATACAAATTTATTACTTACACCTTGTATAAAGATTAGTATCAGGGAGGTAGAGAACTTGTAACTGTCCTAATGGAAACAGTTTAAGAACTTTTTTCCAACTGTATATTGCCCATATAGGTTTTTCTTTAAAGGACTTTTTCAACTGCTCTATGGCCATGTGCAGATATATTTTATATGTTAAATTAAGTCTAGAACCACTCAAACCTGATCGATTTTTTCCCTTTCCCTGCTCTTCTACATGACCTCACCTGTCTTTGCCTTGGGAGTTGTCACCTGGACTCAGTACCCTCAATTGTAGATGAGCAAGTAAGCCCTTTTAGTGAAGTGAAGAAAGTTCAGATTCTTTTGCTTCCTTGTCTAATCTTATTAAATTACCTCAAGTTGAACTAGAAGGCAAATGTAATCTAAGCAGCAGCTGGTCTGACCCTAGAGTTAACTTGTTTTGAAAAGATATGCCGGGATGGGGGTAGGAAGTGGAAGAGGGTGTGATGGAATAAATGGTAATAGAAAAAAAATTTTTTTAAAACTAAACAAACAATCATGTCAAACCTTATTTCTGATTCTTGTAACAAAATTTATTTACTGTTTAGGGAGGTTTATTAAGTCATACTAGAATATTGCAGGGTGCCAAAACCAGTAGTGAGCTTAGAATAAAGCTTAAGCTTTTTATTAAAAGTAATTTATATTTATTAAGCACTTGTTTTATATGATGCAAAAGCTAAGCATTTATTCAAGTCAATCTACTGAGCACTGCAAGGGATAGAAAGATAGAAATTTGACTCTCTTCAGGATAAAATAGTATAGTAGTGACGTTCTTTTCTGTTGATTAAGTACTTTTAAGGGGGTACAATTAAAGTGCTCTAGTGATGCAAGGGAAGGAAAAGAAGGAAGGATTGTATTCTAATGACAGACTCAAGAAAGGTTTTATGGAGGTAGGATGTGTAATCAACTTATTGAAGGAATGGTAAAATCTAATGGCAGTCACGAGGATCATGCATTCTCTAAATGAGTATTTACTGCATGCCTACCATGTGTCAGGCATTGTCCTGGAAGAGCCAGAAAGAAAGAGGAGACTGAATGTGTTTAGGGAATCAGGGGTAACACACAGAGACTATAGAGAACATAAGGTAAACTGGGAAGACAGGTTAGTGAAGGCTCTCAAATTTATGCTAGGTTATTCTAATTCCATTTTAAAATGGAAGTGGGCATTGAAATGTTTGAACAAAGAAGTGATGTCAGAGAAATATTTTTGGAACATTATTTTGATAGCAGGGTTTCTTCTGAATTGGAAAAGAGAAACAAGAAGGTAGGAGGCTTTATAGGAAGCTATTACAGCAGTTATGAGAGGTGACAAGGTTCAAAACCAACTGGCCAAAATGAATGGAAAGGAGCGGATAAGCGTGAGCAATGGCTTGGGGGATGAAGTTGCTAGAACTTGATTTGAATTGGGACTCAGTAAAGAGTAGATTCAGCTAACATTGATGAGGATTGCCATGTTAGGGCCTTATTGAATGCCACATTTAAGACTAGTGAAACTGGGAAAATTTATTAACAGATAATGGTTTTAGTGTTAACAGTATTTTTATTTCAAACTTAGATGTATATACATTTTTTAAACTTAATGTAGTATCCGTGTATTAGACGCTTGACTAATAGTTTTGTTTCATAGTAATAACATCATGTGTACAGTACTGTAAATCTGAGAATAAAAAGATAGTGTCATCTTTAGGGCTTTCATGTTAAAATGGTGAATACCCATTTTACTTACACAATCACATAATATTTACTACATTTGTAAGTGTTCACTCCTTAATATAAAGAGTATTTCAAATGTCCTTAAATAGAAAAGTCTTTTAAACAACAGTATAGTGAATAGAACTTCACAGCTGACATACTGGGTGGCCTTGGGCAAATCACTTCTCTCTCTTTTTCAGTTCCTCCATCCAACCAAACAAAAGGAGGAGCTAAAATTGTACATCTTTAACATCAGCTGGCATAAATGAGAATAAATGAGCTGACATCTAAAATAACTTTAAGAGAACTCTAAAATTTATAGCACTGCCATTGTTATAAATATTTTCTTAAGGAATGTATGAATCTGGGTTTAGAAATATTCAATTATATAACTTTTCCCTCAACCTTGGGAAAGGTATCTAATTATGTACTGGAAATTGGAATATTAGCATGAGTAGAGTTCATTGAATAAATATTTATGATCTTCATATACCAGACACTGTACAAGAAGAATAGGAATAACATTTGGATTATGTACAGGGTGCTGGGATAATGAGATGAAGAAGATACTCATCTTCCTACCTAACAACGTGCATCTGGAGTACAGAAGCAAAACCTGTGCTAGGGTACACATTTTGGAAAGCCTCATCACACAGTATTTTTAAATACAGAGTATTTTTCCATTCACCGAGGAGTATAGAGGGAGACAAGTGCCCAGATCAGAGCCTTTGGCCAGATTGAAGAAAGGAAAGAGAGCATAGCATCTGTTGGAGACTGAAAAGGAACTGTAGAAGTAGAAAAAAATCAAAACGTAGGAGGTATCATTGAAGTCATGGGAGAGAAAGCTTCGGGAAAGTTCAAATGCCACAGAGAAAACATAAGATAAAGGCTGAAAATGAACAGTTACATTTACTAGACATGATAAACACAAATAGCAGAGTTAGATGACTGTATTGATACAATGCTAGAAAAACAACTGCATAAGCAATGACCTCTAAATGTAGGATTCTTTTTCTTCAGTTACAAAGCTCTGCAGCATTGCTATTCTTTGCTCTTAATTGTGTCCCTGATAGAGAGGACAGTAGCAATTGTTTGTTTTTTTAATCCTCACATTAGGATATATTTTTTAGTGATTTTAGAGAGAGACACACACACATCACTGTGAGAGAGAAACATCGATTGATTGTCTCCTGTATGCCCCCCAACTAGGGATCGAACCCACAACCTTTTGATGTACCGGACAACACTCTGACCAGCTGAGCCACCTGGCCAGGGCAACAGTAGCAATTCTTGATATGAAGAAAGGGCTTCTCTTCGTCATGTCTTAATTTTCCCTTAGCCTGCAGATGTTTTCGTAATGCCTATGATGCCAACATAGCTTACTGGCAGCCTCTAGTTGTTTAGAAGAGTGTTCACTATATTAATAGGCCATTTCTCCATTTCAGACAAGAGTAGTGTCTCTGGGTAAATAAGCCTGAATGGTGCATGCTTTGCTATCCCCAGCATACCATTGGCAGCATGGAAAATGTTGTTTAGTCCTTCAGAAAAAAAGTAGAAATGAAATAAAAATTTCAAACATAAATTAGTATGACTCTTCAAACAGTTTGAGATACACTTAAACCTGCATAGGGTTCTACAGTAAATAAATGGGTTGTCTTTTCATTGTTTTACTTAACGAAAATGGGAGGTTGGGTAAAAGCAAAGACTAGAAAATTGGGGAATAATTACTTGGCATGAAGAAATGGCAATTTTCAAATTCATCATTTTGTTTAAGAATTTGAAAAATTGTATACAGGGGTGGGCAAAAGTAGGTTGACAGTTGTGAGTACGCAAAAGTTTATTATATTAACTATTATTAACTTACTTTTGCCTACTTCTGTATTAGTAAACTCACAAGTACTTAAGTTACATATTATTAATCTATTCAATAAGAAGAACCATTTTGAGGACATTATAAAAATCACTGTAACCATTCTTGCTTCATAGAAACTCTCACACTTTATTTCCCATCTAAATTATGTTTTGTACAAACTAAATATTAACATTGTTATTCCATGGGCATATATTAATTAGTAGTAGATAATCTATAAATGAAATAAATGACTTACCATTTGAAGATATATAATAGGTAAAGATTTAGTTGACTATATGGATCTGTGTATAGGTTAAGTAGTTGCCTTTAAGTTTTAGATTTTGAAAGATAAAAAAAGATCAAATACATGTCTGGTATTATTGGTACATGGTTTTGAAAATTCACAGGAGGGAGCTAAGTGCTTTACATTGCCTAGCAAATAATGGGAGCATGTGTTCATCCTTTCTAACATCTGGGCATAATGAATTGAGTGCATTCAGTAAGTGCTTTTTAGTTCACTGAGTTCAAATGAGTAGGTTCAGGAGTACCCCTGAAAAAGTTGAATATGACTTAAAAGCTAAACTAACTATTAGAGAGGAAAAATAATACTTTTAGTCTTTAAAAAAATTATTCAAGGGGTGGTTTAGTCCAACTATTCAACTAACCTGCTGTGCATTCATTAAACTAAATCACTCACTTTCTCTGAAGTGTTGATGGTATAGTATAGTAAACATGAGACATGGTTCAGGAACCGTAATGTGTCCGCCTAAGTAAATCTGTATTTTCATTTTGTTTTCTAGTACCATAACAGCTTGGGGGAAAGACCATGAAAAAGATGCTTTTGAACATATAGTAACACAGTTTTCATCAGTGCCTGTATCTGTGGTCAGCGATAGCTATGATATTTATAATGCGTGTGAGAAAATATGGGGTGAAGATCTAAGACATTTAATAGTATCAAGAAGTACAGAAGCACCACTAATAATCAGACCTGATTCTGGAAATCCTCTTGACACTGTATTAAAGGTAAATTTTAATACATAACTTGATTATTAAAATGCCTATCAACCAGCTGCATCGACACTACTTTTGATTTTATTTATACACATACCATTTCAGATCTATCTGGACCTTATTTTAGAGTTGTAGCCAGGAGAGGGTAATAGATTTGCCCAAGGTCACATGTTAATAACAGAAAGAGTACCCAGACTTATGGCTTATTTATATAAACTGTCAAATAGACAGTTAAGTACTATTGATATTTTCTACCTCCAAAATTAGTTAATAGCATTACCATTTTAAGGAATCCTGTGACTTAGTTACCAAGTTTATAGTTTGTTTATTTTTCCTTTATCACAAGTTATTGCTATACCTTTGAAATTCTTAGTGCAAAAGAAATATGTGCAAGGTGATGTGGTAAAAAAAATTTTTTGAAAATAGTCTTCAAGTAGTGATTCTTTAAAGGTACTTCAGTCCTCAGTGTAGCAGTGTTGTCTATTTTTAGTGTTTAGGACTTGGTTTGCCTTCTTTGAAAAGCACTAAATAAGAGCAGGTTATTTGATCTACACTAGTATAAAAATACTGCATTAGGTGCTTTACTTAAGCTGTCATTTACTCTCTATGATAAGTATTACATTCTCTTTTTATAGACCAAGAAACAGACTTAGATAGAGAGGTTAAAGTAACTTGCTCAAGGTCACACAACATGTAAAATAGCCAAGTGCCCATTGTCACCTTCTCATTTCACCAGTTTCCCAGCTAATGATTAGATGATAAATCACCACTTAAAAGAGGGGAAATATAGAACTAAGAAAGTCTTTTCTTATCCTGTTATGTAATAGGCCAATCTTAGATTGTTTTTTTTAAGATTTTATTTATTTATTTTTAGACAGAAGGGAAGGGAGAGAGAAAGAGAGGTAGAGAAACAGCAATGTGTGGTTGCCTCGCTCATGCCCCCAGTTGGGGACCTGGCTGGCAACCCAGGCATGAGCCCTGACTGGGAATCGAACCGGCATCCTCTTGTATCGCAGGCTAGCACTAAAGCCACTGAGCCACACCAGCCAGAGTGTTAAAAGTCTTATCTTAGCCTCAAATGTTAACAGATTTAGTTTTAGCAAATTTAACAGGTTTCATGTTTTTCCTGTTACCTAATAAAAAATGTGTAGACTTAGTTTTAAGAATAATAAAGTCATCAGTATGGAATTTCCTCATTATTAGAATCATCAGTCTATTTAGCAAAAGGGAGTGTTGTTGAGGAGGAAAATTGTCTGATAGGTCTTTTGAATCTCTGACTAAGCTTTCTGAGAAATTTTAAATCAATGTCTACGTATTTTAGCAACTACACAACTTTTAGTAGTTCATAAATGAGTGGTATGATTTGCATATTATGCAAGTCAGCTTAAAAATTGCGTGTCATCTTTAATTGAGGAGAACTTCAGTTATATGTGCTTCATTTCCAACTTTGTCTTGCAAATCATAGTTCTCTCAACTTTGTAATTCAAATGGATTTATATTTGTTTTATCAAAATTAAACCAAACAAAACTATTAGGGACAAAAAGAATAAATCCAAATCAAAAGTATAGTCATGAGTTTGTTAAGTGGTGCTTTCTACACCTTTTAAAACTATTATATTTACTGTCTTACACGCCTAATGTTAAAGGTTGTTTTTTCTTTAATGAATCTATGTAATTTGAAAGACGTAGGGAAAAAATACTATGTTTTGAGACACTTTACTGTTAAAATTATTTTATAGAAACTAGAATGCCTGTTTCTAACATAATCAGAAGGAATTGAGACTAAATTTTAAAAGATTTATACATAGTGTAAAATTTTTTAAGTAAATTGAGTTTTTTTATATTCTCAAGATTGTCTTACAGAGCAAAGTCACTTTTTTAACTTTGGAAAGCTTTTACTTTATTTTTTCATTTTTAGTTATTTTGTGTTGGGTGTGTATTTTTCTGTACAGGTTTTGGATATTTTGGGTAAGAAGTTCCCTGTTACTGAGAACTCAAAGGGCTACAAGCTGCTACCACCTTATCTACGAGTTATTCAAGGGGATGGAGTAGATATTAATACTTTACAAGAGGTTTGTGTTTATATTAAATGTTCCGATAAGATAATCATAATTAAGCTCCTTTTTTATTAGTTTGATAAACAATACATTTATAATTTTAGCACAATTGTGATTCTTTTCCTAAGTGTTTATAATGCTGTGTGTCTTTTCTGTTAATTGCTTAGATTCAGTAACATAAAGTATAGAAGTACCAACCAAACCACATTTGCTATTCCCAATTCTCACTGGCCACCCAAGCCTAATGAAGTATCACTATGAAACAAGACAACACCAGTCAAGGAATGTTCCTTGTATATAAAACAAAAATTCTTTCTTTTTTTTTTTTAAAGATTTTATTTATTTATTTTTAGAGAGAGCAGAAGGGTGAGAGAGAAACATCACTGTGTGGCTGGTTGCCTCTCACACATCCCCACCAGGGACCTGGCCTGCAACCCAGGCCTGTGCCCTGACTAGGAATCAGACCAGTGACCCTTTGGTTCACAGTCCAGCACTCAATCCGCTGAGCCACACCAGCCAGGACTAAAACAAAAATTCTTAAC
Source organism: Desmodus rotundus (assembly GCF_022682495.2). Taxonomy (NCBI): domain Eukaryota; kingdom Metazoa; phylum Chordata; class Mammalia; order Chiroptera; family Phyllostomidae; genus Desmodus; species Desmodus rotundus. The sequence continues at coordinate 48,082,528 of NC_071392.1, read as the reverse complement.
ATTGCTCATACAGGTTCGGTTTTAATGGAGTGGAGCTTCACATACTCTAACCATGTGAAACTCACATGTATTCATATGTGTATTTTTCAAAATTATAAAATGGTTGGTCAGCTCTTCTAAATTAAGCCTCAACTGTCATCACTATTGTTGTTAGATTTAGTCAGATAGTGTATTATGTTAAAACTTTTGCCTCTTTATTCTCAAATAAGTTTCTGAAGAGCTATAACTTCATAAAGTATACTCCACAAAAGTTATGGCTATCACTGATTTCGTAATGTGGACTGTCTGCCATTATAAACCATTGACATTTTAATGTATACCAGTCTCCAGTGGTATCCACTTGTGTAATACAAGTTATCAAAGATTTTTCTGTTTGACAGAGTTTAGTGTGGTCACTTAGACTTTAACTTTAAATCGTCTGAATTGTATAAGTTTTGGTGTAGCTATATTGGAAGAATATCTTTAAGAAACTGGGCCAGGAGTACAGAGATAGGACATTAGGTGATTACTCTTCTTGGTAATTTCCTGATTCTTATGCTTCTGAGGCATATCTAAAATCATATGACAGGTCTGAAACTTATTTTCTGTTTGTTTTAACCTCACCACCTTACCCTCCAATTATGTTTCCCTTTCTTTTCCTCCATATTTCTTCCATATTGAAATTTACTCTTTTGGAATGTGTCTTAATTTTGCATTATTTATAAGGTTTATATTGTTGGTTTAGTTGTACTTTGTTCACAGTTATATCAATGAAAAATAAATCTGAATCCAGGACCTTTGAATACTTTTGAATTCAGGTTTAATAATAAAGACAAGAGACTAAGTTTATATGTAGCCTGAGGAATCACTTTAAATTAAATTGTGTATGTTTTCATCTTGATTCCCCATGTATAGTAGTAAAATTAGACGGGATTTAGGAAGAAACTTGCCTTTTAAATGTGGGATTGTTAAAATATTTTTATTGTTCATTGTTGCAAATAATAGATACATCAGGTTAAGACTTACTATTTGAGGGGAATATAGTGAATTTATATTAATGATTTATATAAAATTATTAAATCTGCTTATCATTTTCTAATTATTTCTGAAAATTCTGTTTCCATAAAAAGGAACTAGACTTTTCCAGTACTTCCTTTTGACTATTCTCATGAAATGAAAGGAATGGTTACTAAATTTCACTTGCAACCTTCTATCATTTTTTTTTTAATTTATTTTTAGAGAGCAGAAGGGAGGGAGAAAGAAAGGGAGAGAAACATCAATGCATGGTTGCCTCTCACAGCCTCCCTACTGGGGACCTGGCCCACAACCCAGTCATGTGCCCTGACTGGGAATCAAACTGGAGACCCTTTGGTTCGCAGGTTGGCACTCAGTCCACTGAGCCACACCAGCCAGGGCGCAGCCTGGTATCTTAAAAGTGATTCAAGATACGATACATAAGACAGATGCTGGGTAAATAAGTCCTACTTAGTAAAAAGAAATATAAATGATAATAATAATGTAGCTTAATAAATCAGTGTAACTTAAATTATTTGTCCCTTGATAAAAACTATTTTAGTTGTCAGAACTATATTTTCATACAGGTCTCTCTAGCTGGCTTGTAGATAATCTTTCTGCCAGAAATGATCCAATGATAAATGTTAATGCCCAGTCTAGTTATAATTTTGTTTATGGCACTGGAGTTCTAGCCAGAGTAAAATGACTCTGCCAGTGTCCGAACTGATATGTAGGAGAGAATATTTTATATTGTTTTGCCACCAATGTCAGTTGATTTTTTAAATGCCCCATTACATTTGACATGCATTATGATATGTGATAGATAACATGTAGTAATATGGGGCAAATGTCTAGGTCTCATTGCCTGTGCTGCCGGCATCTGGGCCACAACTATAGGAAGCAGAGAGGTGTACTCAAGTAACCTTACCTACTTATAGCCATTTTTTTTCTCACCCTCTAATTTCCTTCATTTCCTCAGTCCTAACCACAGTTATGACAACACAAAATCCCTTTCAGGTTTCCCTTTTTGGGATGGGTGGATTTTAAAAAACAAAATGTGGGATGTAATTTTGTATATGCCTTATTATTTACTATGTGGTAAGAACTTTAGGATGGGTTTATTCATCAGTATGGGCTATTGATGCATATGGACCCATATTATTTTCTTTTTCTTCCAAATTACCTTCTTTTTCTTCCTTTTTATTCCAAATTACTTAGTATTTTTGTTGTTGTTGTTTTTCTTTTCCAAATAACTTAGTGTTTGTTTTCTTTTTTTAATCTTCTAGATTGTAGAAGGCATGAAGCAGAAAAAATGGAGTATTGAAAATGTTGCTTTCGGTTCTGGTGGAGCTTTGCTACAGAAATTAACAAGAGACCTCTTGAATTGTTCCTTCAAATGTAGTTACGTGATAACCAATGGTCTTGGGGTATGTCCTGTAACCTTTACTTAGAAGTTAGTACCTTCTTTGTGTGTCTAGGTAGAATGCAGTTATAAAGGATAAAAGGCCCTGAGCTATTAATATATTGTCAGGTATCACTCCCTTTGGCTCATAAAAAAGGAAAGAAAGGAGAGACTAGGTAATAAATAACATGGTTTAGGAGAATAAAGGAGACTAGGAAAAATGAGAGATTCAGAGACAGTGCAGGTCAATCATTTTCCACTTCTTCCTGTAGTATATAACTTTGAATAAAAAGTTGACCCTAGCTGATTAACATCAGCTAACCTAGAACAGTGGAGCGAGAGGTTGGAGTTGTGATACCAAAATCATGTGCTCATAGCCTTAGAATAGGGGAACCCAAGCTGCTAGGCAGCCAAACAATATTCCCCTTAGCTCTTCATGCAGTCCGGTGTCTAACCCACAGCTCTCGGGCAGCATGTGGCCCAGGATGGCTATGAATGCAGCCCAGCACATAATCATAAATTTACTTAAAACCTTTTTTTTGGCTCATTGGTTTAATGTTTGAGTATTTAATATGTGGCCCAAGACAAACTCTTCTTCCAATGAGGCCCACAGACACCAGAGGGTGGAGAGCCCTGCTTAAGAGTCTATGGGTCAAAGGGTGGGGGAGGGGAATACTCGCCTAAGAACACATGGTTTGGTACCCTGCTTTGTTCACCTCCACCTTTCTTTGGAGATTACTGGGATTCACCCATCTGCTTCTTTCAAAGCATCACTAGTTGCTTCTTACTGTTTTGCCTCCTGCCTTTCTGATTGTGAAGCAAGCATTCTGCTCTTAGGATCTCTAGGTCTTTTTTGCTTCTGATAGTAACAAGATAATAGAATAAAAAGTAACAAAATGGAAAGGTTATGAAATAGGAAAGCCTTTACCTTAGTAAAATCCTAGTCCTGGAGTCACAGATTATATAATTGAGTTGACCTAGAATTGTTTTTCCAGCATGCCTGTGCTATACCTAGATCAGTTTAAAGACAACTTGTAATGTAAAAGGAGTTACCTTAAGGATTACATGCTAAAACCTCAGTGACTTCCTATGAAGGAGGATTTGCTATTCCGCAGTGGTAAGAAAGGATAGCCAAGAGTTAGATTTTGTTTTTTCCTAACAAAGGACTCACTCTGTCCTCCAAAACAGGCTAGAATTATGTTTCTAAAGGCTTGATGTAGATTGGTTTCATTATACCTATAAAATATCTTAAAATACATACATAAATTATGTGTATGGTTTTTAAAATAGAGTTAAGTGACCGTTTCTGACGATTAGTCTTCTTTTTCTCTTTCTGAATTTGGATTTCAGATTAATGTCTTCAAGGACCCAGTTGCTGATCCCAACAAAAGGTCCAAAAAGGGCCGATTATCTTTACATAGGACACCAGCAGGGAATTTTGTTACACTAGAGGAAGGAAAAGGAGACCTTGAGGAATATGGTCATGTATGTATCTGTGCTGATGGAGTTTGTTTTGTTTTGCTTTGCTTTGTTTTGTTTCGTTTTAACAGTAATAGTTTGGCTCTCCAAATTTAAAAGGGAGGATTTTATGTTGTATTTTAGTTTTGAATTATTTTCAGAACAATTTTTTTGGAGGACAAAGTAGTTTTTTATAAATTATACAATAGCTGACTTAGCCTACCAAATTAGGATGAAAAACAAAAAATGGTTAGATCATAAATGTGAGGCTCATTTATACATTGGGTGAAATATTTTGTAACATTCAAAAAAAGTAAAAGTTACCAGCAGGGTAAATAGTGACTGATAATAGCGGGTCTAAATAGTGACCAGCAGGGTAGTGACTGATAAGCTTCAACAGGCTGTATTTGATCTTCCTGTTTTGCCAGTTAGCAGTGAATTTTTTCTGAAGAGGAATATTACAGGTACTTAGAGGATGCTCTTAACACTTCCCATAGCTATTTATATTATGTAAACTTTGGTAATTTTACTAGTTAAAAGAAAGGCTATCCAAATTCTCAAATGTTGTTAAAGTTAACTCCATTTTTTAAAAACCACAGAATCCAGTTTAGATGGTTTTCTTTAGTCTCATTTGATTGTCACAGCAACTCTATGGGCTAAAAAGGCAACTTATGTTATCTTATTAGTGTAAGAGGTGGAAACTACGTGATTACATGAGGAAGAAAAGGTAAAACCTAGACTTCACTGTTTTCGGATTCAAGTCAACCAAATTGGAAAAATTTATAGTTTGCTGAAGTCCATATGATGTAATGGTCTTTAACATATAAAAGTACCTTTATATTTGTGAACTGAAAAATTATAAAATTTCTCTTTTGAAGACACTGGATTGAAAAAACTAATCAATTTTAGAGGAAAACTACTCATGAATATATTCTCAAGAGAAAATTTACATTAAACATAAACATTAATTTATAACTTTAGATTCATTATAACATTTCAAATATTCTACTTGTTACTTTTATTATATTTTAAGATTTTGAACCAGAATTAATAAAATAACATTTTTGTTACCTTTAATGAAAAAAAAAGTTTATAAACAAATTTTAGAATTAGATCCCTTTATATAGCCTGTTTATGCAGTTCTTTGAGTAGCTTTCACTTAATTAATTGTAGCTACCAGGACTATCCTGAATTACTTTAGGCATAGTCGTAACTATTAATTTTAGAAAGGCATTGATTTTAAGCATATGTGAATGATATTCCAGAATATTAAAGGCAGTAGTTAATTTATAACTAAGCATTTTGACAGGTTATATTTAACTTTATGGAAGAAAGTGTTACAGTGAGATTTAAAAAAACACAATGATCTATAATATCATACGTTTCACAATATTCAGACTAGATGGAAAACTTAAGCATGGTAGATTACTTTTGTTTTTTTCAAAGGGAAATTAGAAGCAGATAATTCTTCAGTGAGACAATAGTGGCTTTAACAGACCCAAAAGGGACTTTAGTCCTAATTTCTTAAATTATCTTTGCTACCCTTGTAGGGATCAAATGGATTACACGTATCAGTGACTTGGATATACACAAAGTCTCTTTAAATCAGTCTCTGTGCATTAGTTAAGAAATCAGTAATTATTTTTGTTTCTGTTTAGGTTTGGTTTCTTATTTTTTAGGGTTTTTTTGTTTGTTTGTTTGCTTATTTTAAGTCAAAAACTCGGTAACTAACGTTTATTAAATTCCAGGCTTATGCATTTAACTGGTGTTGAGTCTGTTGGCTAGGAGCAAGGGAAGGTCCGGCTGGTTTTTCTTGTTGCACTGTCAGTGGTGATTCTCTGCGACAGCCAGAGTTCTGGGCAACGCGTGTTCTACCTGGAAAAAAAAAAAGACATGGGTCAACTAGGTGTTTTGGTTTTTCCTTTAAGGAAAACTGTTCTAAGAATGTAATGTTAAATCATTTCTGTTCATAAAAGTTACATATTTCTACACAACCATTTTAGATAATGCCTTGCTCTCTGCCTGCTCCACGGACAGCATTCTTTCCATATAACAATTTCATAACTTGAGGCATAACTGTGTATTTGCTCATTCATCAAGCATCGCATAAGTATTTTGCTTGATATTCTAATCATTAAATTTTAGTATTTTTATATTTGTGCAGGATCTTCTCCATACTGTCTTCAAGAATGGGAAGGTGACAAAAAGCTATTCATTTGATGAAGTAAGAAAAAATGCAAAGCTGAATATTGAACTGGAAGCAGAACCTCATTAGGCTTTGTTTTCTGACTGCGTGTGTGTTCTTGCCTGTGTGTGCGAATGCGTGATACATAACACATTGTACAGATGTGTGGGGTTTCTTTGTTTTATTATACATTACAGCCAAATTATTTGTTGGTTTATGGACATACTGCCCTTTAATTTTTTTCTTTTTTTCCAGTGTTTAGGTGATCTGAAATTAGGAAATGCACTTGACCATGTAAAAGATTAATGCTAAAGTAAGCTTTTTAGGGCCCTTTGCCAATAGATAGTAATTTAATCTGGTATTGATCTTTTCTCAAATAACAGAACTGAGAAACTTTTATATATAACTAAAGATCACATAAAACAGATTTGCATAAAATTATCATGATTGCTTTATGTTTATATTTAACTTGTATTTTTGTACAAACAAGATTGTGTACGATATATTTAAAGTTTCAGTGATTTAACACTTTCCAACTTTTCATGATTTTTATGAGCACAGACTTTCAAGAAAATACTTGAAAATAATTTACATTGCCTTTTGTCCATTAATCAGCAAATAAAACATGGCCTTAACAAAGTTGTTTGTGTTATTGTACAATTTAAAAATTATGTCGGGACATACCCTATAGAATTACTAACTTCACTGCCCCTTGTAGAATATGTATTAACCATTCTACATTAAAGAAAGTCATGGTTCTTACTGGAATGTCTAGGCACTGTACAGGGATTATATACGTTGGTCATTGTATTGTACCAGTGAAATGCCAAATCTGAAAGGCCTGTGCTGCAGTTTTATATGTCAGATGTTGCCTGTGGCTATAATATGCACCTCAAGATTTTAAGGAGATAATGTTTTTAGAAAGAATTTCTGCTTCCACTATAGAATATATACATAAATGTAAATTACTGACAAAAGTGGAAGTAGTGTATTTTAAAGTAATTACACGTCTGAATTTATTTTTCCTATTCTATAGTTGATATGACTTAATACTGGAATGGGTAGTCAGTGTACTTATTTTAAATTTTTTGATTCTGTTATATTTTTCATTAAGTTTTTTAAAAAATTAAATTGAATATTAAATTGTATGGACATCATTTATTAATTTTAAACTGAATCCCTTAATAAATTATATTTCATTAAGTTTTTAAATGAAGATGAATGATCCCCAATGAAAAAGCATGATGACATGTTTGAATAGAAGAATCTTAACCAAAAGCAGAAAGTTGGCTAATTTCAAAGTGTTCAACCTCACAATGTTCTAGAGTGATTAACTGCTAGATTCTGAGTCAGTCATCACATCTGACAGGCGACCACTTTTTGGGGGTTTGTAAATGATTACTTTACATGGAGGTCTGTTCTTCTGAGGCCAGGGGTTGGACATCTATGGCCCACAGGCCAATTTGGACTGCACTTCTTTTTTTGTAAAATCTTGTCTGTGGTGGCTTTCTTAAGACAGCAGCAGGAATAGTTGCCGTAGTGACCACGTGGCCCAGAAAGCCTGAAATGTTTATCATCTGGCCCTTCAGGAGTGTGCCTTGAATTTTACGAGAAATGTTGGTTTTCAGGGAAGAGGGGAGGCTAAGTTGATACAGAGTTCGTCTCTTTTGTCCTTTCTTTTCTCATCTAAGAATCTGGTTGGAAGACCAATTTAGAAAAGCTTTAACATTATATTAAATGTGAAATTTTATAAATTGAAAAGCCATAAATCATCTGACTTGAACAGTTACATGAGAAAGTATTTTTTTGCAGATGATTTCTAAACACTTGTTTAATGTGAATAATAAGCATTCTCTTTCAGTAAAAGTTTTCATCCTGTAATTTCTGGTTGAAAATCATTTTAAGCTGATTTTCTTAAATGTATCTAAGTAACAATTAGTAGCATTAAAAAGAACACATCTTCACAAAATGTGCTAAGGGGCTTATAGTGAATTAAAAGAAAATACATTTATTACCAATAATACTTGTGATGACCACCCATAAGTTTGATTTTGTTTAAACACTGGAATTATACTACAGACAATATTATTTTGTACTGTGAATTTCAGCAGTTTCAGAGTATCTAGAGGAGTTTTATTTTAAAACTTTCAGTGAATGCTAAAATCTGTACATTTGGACATGGCCATAGATGGCAGGGTGGAATGATTAATTCTGTTAGCTCTTAGCCAGTTGTAACTGATTAATCCTGAATTCCCATCCTAAGCTCTTAGTATTAGTCCATCACCATTCTGAGTAGCAATGGTTAACATAGATTAATCAGATAGAACTCTGCGGTGTCACCCTTAAATCAGCCTAACTATTCCAGACAAAAGCAAATGGCATGTGGGTTTGCTTAAGCCTTTAGATTTGCAGCTGACATCAGTTAATTCTCCTCAATTCATAACATCATGAAGTATTTGTATTTTAAATAGGAGATAGGAGTTCTGTGTTGACTCTTTATTTGTACTCTATACTTAAAGTAAAATGGTTTTAGTGATTATCCTTTATTTCCTTTCTTGAAATAAATTGTTATGAAAAATACTTTATAATTTGGAAAACTAGAAAGAGAAAAATGGCAAGGTATTTATTGTTCTGTTTGCCATAATTTAGAATTCAACACTTAAACAAGTATTTTGTAGTTTTACATTCCTTTTTAACCCATTCAGTGGAGAATGTCCACTTTTCTCCAAAGTTGTATGTTAAATCAATTCTAATATGTATTCGACATCAAAGATAAACATTTAATAAACATGGAAATAAAGCTTAGCTCTATTAGTGAAATGTTAAATTTGACTGTGTGCTTCCAATAATGGCATATTTCTAGACTTGCCTTTTTTAGGTATTCCTTCAGTTCAAAGAATTAGAGAATGAGAGGAAGAGATGTCAAAGATGACTCCTGTTTTCTACTTTGCAACTTTATGAATCACAGTGCCTCTTAACTAAGAGAGAACACTGGAAGGAGACCAGCTTTGGGGAGAAAGAGCACAATTCCTGTATTAACACTTTGAGATACTTAAATGTTTATATTAGCTAGCTCGATACACAGATTTGGGGGCAGAAGGGTCTCATGATAAGAATTTGATGTATAGATGGCCCTTGGAGACACAGGAAAAAGTACTTCTCTAAGGAGAGTGTAGAGTATGGCCTGGCAAACCACAGGCCAGACCTAGTCCCTCATCTATTTTTGTAAATAAAGTTTTATTGGAACACAGCTGTGCTCATAGTTTAATTATTGTCTTTGGATGCTTTCATGCTACAGTGACAGCGTTGAGTAGTTTAACAGAGACCTTATAGCTTGCAAAGCCTAAAAATAATTTACTGTATGATTATTTAAAGAAAAAATGTGCCAATTTCTGCTTTAGAATAAAGAAAGGGCAAAACCATAGGATCTCTAAAAGTTAGACAGCAAAAGGTGAGTGAGCCGGCAAAGGAGATTGACAAGTAGTAGCTAAAAAGGTGGAATAAAGTCGTGGAAGCAAAAGGAAGGGAGTTTTTCTGCACAGGAGTTTAATGCTGCTAAGAGACCAAGTAGAGTGAGGAATTAGAAGCATATTGGACTTAACCTCTTGGAAATAATTGCTGGCTTAGAGCCTTCATTCCAGATAGTAGAGGAGGCAGATGTCAGAAAGAAGCTACCTTACACAGTTCTGAATTTGGGACGTGAAAAGGAGAGAATGGGGCATTAGCATGTCTTCCTTTCTTTTTTTCATCTATTGCTTTATCTTTAAAAAGGACCCAGGAAAGAGGGAGAAGTTGAAGATAAAAGAGCCAGAAGGGAACAGTGAAGGTATTGGGCTCCACAGGTACAAGAGGATGGGGTCCAAGGCACTGGTGGAGGGAGGGGCTGCTTTTATTTTAGAAGAAAGGAAGAGAGGCTAGGTATATGTGCAGATTTTGTCAAGTCAGAGACCAGAGGGATAGTTTTTAAAATTGTGATTTTAAAACAGTTACTGTGGTGAATAAAGTTACCAGAGGTATAGTAGGATTATAGAATAATGTGGAGGATGCAACTCTTTGGTGAGTGAGAACTTACAGTGGAAATTTGCCCGCTCTGATTTTTTTTCTTTCCCTTCCTAGTAGCACTGTAATGCTTGGGTACAGACACAGAGACAATAATTGAATAGTTACTGAAATAATTGAGTTGTTGAAGTAATGGCCCCACAGTATCTGAACCGGATAGGTAAAGCTGTGAAGGCAACACAAAGCACCGGGCGTTGGAGGCCGGTGGCTAGTCTGATGACAGCTCTGATGTGTTGGGAGTTGTTGAACAAGCAAGTTTAGGACAAGAAACACTAGTCATGAAACCATGATGCCTGGATTTAGTGATCTGAGAGGAACAAATTCATGGTGTAGTTCAATCCAAGGTGTGACCTTGCAGTGGCTAAATGAAGGAAAGGTCATTTGAGATGAGACAAGACCAAGAAACCTGAAAGGACAAGTGGGTTGTATGAGTAGACAATAAATCCTCCAGGTGGATGGCAGAAGTTGTAGTGGAGAGGAAAACTAAATTAGGTGCCAAAGTGTTCAGTGAGTGAAGGGAAGGGAGGACCAGGAGGCAGCGGTGAGGAGGGATGCAAACTTCAAAGGGATCAGGCAGTGGAAAGTGCTGATAGGCAGGCCTGCACAAGGAGCTCAGCCTCTTGGAAGGGTCCAATCATAAGTGACAAGTACAAGCTGATTAAAAAGTGCTTGAGTACAGTTGCCGACAGTTTGATGTCCTAAACCATTGTCCTGTTCCTTCCTCCATCCATTTGACAACTGGATGGATGGAGGGAAGGCATAATTTAGATCAAAAATTTCTTGGTTTCATTAGCTTTCTATAAACATCCCTTTTACTGATACAGGCCCAAGTGTTCAAGCCTTTAAATATATTTTTTAATTTTTGTTCGGTTTTAAATGTTTTAAAATCCACATTTTATTTTTTTAAAGAGATCAGCCACAGCAGTCTGCAGCCAATTAAAACCAGTCGCCTCTCCCATGTGTTCAGATTCTTCCCACCTCATTTTAATTTTTTATTTTTTTATTCAGAAATTTCTCTAATCATTCTCTTCCCCAGAGACAACTGTATTTGGTTCACAGTTCTTTATTCCATTAAAATTTATTAAAATATTTAAGTTATTCCGGCAAAGAGAAATAGGTTCTTAGAAATTTAAAATCATTTTTTTAACTAACATGAAAATAGATTCTTTTACTCAGCCAATAAACAAACATGTTCCTGTTTCTCCCCTCCTTTGAAAGAAAAAAAAAAAAAGTGCCTCCCTTGACAACACCAGTTCTGGGTCTCCCTTCTTGCATTCACATCCAGACTTTCTGAGCTGTGTACATTTCCTCTCCATTTACTGCCTCACTTCCTGTCCAGCCCCATTCTGGTTCTCATCCCTCATTAACAGTGACCTTTCAGTTGCTAAATGAAATGCTAGTTCTCACAAAGGAGCTCTCCTGTATTTACCATTGCTCATTCCTTGGGAATACTTACTTGACTTCTATGCTGTAACATCTTGAATCTCTTCTCTAGGGCTCTTTCCATAATTACCTTTTAAAAGTCAGCATGTCCCATTTATCTCCGTATTTCCTGCCTGATCTCATATGGTCTCGGCATTCACCCATCTACTAAAGCCTCCATGCATTCATCTCTCTAGCCCAGACTTTTGACTTTCCCTACCCGTCTATGATGCATTTCTATCCAGATACCTACTCAAATGCATCAGGTCCAAATTTACTATAATCCTCCAGATTGGCTGCCTCATTGGCAGACACTGACATGAGACTTCCTTCTCCATTACCCCACACATGGAATCCACCTCACAGTCACTGATTTACCTGCTGAATAATGTTACAATCTGCTCCCCAACTCCCATTTCAGGCTCGCAAGTCTTTTTCTGAAACAATATAAAAAATACCCAACTGGATTTCCTATTCTCAGCCCACTGTCTCTCCTGCTCTACTACCAGAATATGTAACAAAATCTAATAGTTTCAGTCCCCTGCTTAAAATATTTGGTGTTCCTCCTTTTAGCCTACTGGAAACGCTCAGAATCCAGCCGAACCCAGAAAACCCTGATCTGGCCCATGCCACACAGGTAGCTCCATGTCTGGTCCTTCCTGTTCTGTGCCAGCATCACTAACTTGCTCTGTGCATTAACACGCATGCACACAGAATCATTACACTATTTTCTGTTCTACTGCCTTCACTTATGCTGACCCCCTCAGCCAGGATGCCTGCCTTTGGCCAGCCCGTTGTAAGTATTAGGTGAAACTTTGTGCAGCTCATTCTGCTATCCCCTCCCCACATGCCCTTCCTCTCCTCCATAGGTATTGAGTGTATTTGTAAAAGAGCACTCACAATCCACGGGTCTGTCCTATACAAGGCAGCAGAGGATGGTGTTATATTCATCTGTGTCTCCTGCATTCAGCACCGAGTGTACAGTCAAATGTTTGTTGAGTAAATGTCATTAAGATAAACACTTTTCTACAGGGGTTTGATACCCTCTATAATATACCCTGAGCATTTTAATATTTCAAAAAGGTGGAACATTTTACTTTTTTTTTAAGACATGGGGAACTTAAGCATGTTCACATATTATCTTTTTGAAAAATTCTTACAGTAAATTCATAAAGTAAGATGGTTTCTTCAAAATATAGATTAGAGAACTAAGGTATAAAAAGAATAAATTACCTGCCTAAGACTGCCTTGTATGTAGTTCAGTAGTTCATAACTTTCCTTGGGTCTTAGACCTCTGAGAATTTGCTTAAAGCTATGGCTGCTTTTCACAGAAAAATTCTCATTTTACAAATAAAACAACTTGTGTGTAACTTAAAGTGATTGTTCTGCAGACCACAGTGAGAACACTAGTCGGCCGCAGAGCGGAGGTCAGCATTCAGGGTGCATGCTCCCAAGTGCCCTTCCCTCTCCATTTGAACATCTGATGGTGCTCCTGGAAATTTTAAGATTTTAATTACATTAAATTGTTTTTTTAAATAAAGTAAATAAATACAATTTTAATTAAACTCCCAAGGGATTCTATGGACTTCATTGATGTGAATTCCAAATTTGGTGGCTATTCTAAATGACCTTTTTACAGGTGGTGAAAGAGAAGCTTGGGAAGTAAAATTAAGAAATCTGATCATGTGCTGTGGGAAGCTTAAGAAGAAATTACAAGAATCTTCTGAGCAATCCAGCAATACCAAACTTTTGACAAAAGTTTTCTTTGTATTTTTATCACTAGAAGATTCTATTTCCAGATATGTAAGCAAGCTAGGTAATTCTGACCATGTTCCTACTGAAAACAACAAAAACTAATGAGTTATTATTTTTTTTAATTTAAAAAGTATTGAACTAACAGGACGGTAAGAAATTTCAAGGTCAAAATCCAAGTGAAAATGGGACTCTGAAGTGATAGCCAATCAGTGAAGGTGATTTTGTCTTGCGGCACATACCAAACCTGGGGACTCTGACCTTTGAGTTTTAGAGCCTGACAAGACAGTAAACAAATCAAAAATCCTCCTGCTATAAAGCAGGCCCCCCCAAAGGGCTACACTCAGGATGAGGACAAACCAGTAGTAAGCCCATACCCACACCACTAGGGCACTGCAAGGAAATTTGTTTTAGCTCTGGGCAGACCAAATTAAGAACAATCGCCAAGAAGTTGTTGCGGACAAGCCCTTATACTTATTTGCAGTCCAATTCACACCCCCTACATGTTAGAAAAACATCAAGCTATAGTTGTAAAGTGGACTGGTGGGATTCCCGAAATGGCCAACAATATACATCCTCTCCGAAGGGATATCTCATCCTGATGCTCAAAGAATTCCTAAAATAAGGAAAATGGGCAACTCACAAAGTGATCACACAGGGAAACGGCACCATGAATGAGAGCAGCAGAAACAGAATCCTTAAAATACATTGAAATTATAAGATAAAATATGCTTAATATGTTTTTTAAAAAATAGCTTGAAAATATCAGCAAAGAGTAGGAAATTTTAAATGACCTAACAGATTTGAAAAGGGGGTTAATAGAATTTATAGAGATATTTTTTAAAAAAACTGCAATTAACAATCAGACTACACGGAGGGAACCAAAGAGAAGACAGGTCACTCAGAAGGAATTATGCAGAATGCAGCACAAAACAAATGGACAAAATCAAAAAGAAGTTAAACAACATGCGAGAGTGCAAAGGCCTAATGTAAGTCTAGTCAGAGGTATAGAAGAGGAAAGAAAATGGGAAGAAAATGGGAAGCTATTTTTCAAGCTTAAAGGGCTTAGGCTGAACTGGTAAGAAGCAACAACAAAAAGATTAAAGAAACTCAATGAATTCTAAGCAAGATAAATTTAAAATTCCACACCCAGACGTATTAGAGTGAAATTGCAAATCAACAATAGCAAAAGAGTCTAAAAAGAAGCCAGGAGAAAAAAGCTTGCATCCTAAAGAAACAGATTTTTTTTTAAATTTTTTATTGTTATTCAATTACAGTTGTCTGCAGTTTCTCCCCATCCCTCCACCCCACCCCATCTGAACCCACCTCCCTCCCCCACTTCCACCCTCCCCCTTGGTTTTGTCCATGTGTCCTTTATAGTAGTTCCTGTAATCCCCTCTCCTCACTGTCCTCTCCCCACTCCCCCCTGCCCATTGTTAGATTATTGTTAACTTCAATGTCTCTGTCTATATTTTGTTTGCTTTTTTCTTTTGTTGATTATGTTCCAGTTAAAGGTGAGATCATATGGTATTTGTCCCTCACCGTCTGGCTTATTTCACTTAGCATAATGCTCTCCAGTTCCATCCATGATGTTGCAAAGGGTATAAACTCCTTCTTTCTGTCTGCTGCATAGAATTCCATGCTGTAAATATAACATAGTTTTTGGATCCACTCGTTTGCTGATGGGCACTTAGGTTGCTTCCAGTACTTGGCTATTGTAAATTGTGCTGCTATGAACATGGGGGTGCACAGGTTCTTTTGGATTGGTGTTTCAGGGTTCTTAGGGTATAATCCCAGCAGTGGAATTGCTGGGTCAAAGGGCAGTTCCATTTTTAGTTTTCTGAGGAAATTCCATACTGTTTTCCACAGTGGCCTCACCAGTCTGCATTCCCACCAACAGTGCACTAGGGTTCCCTTTTCTCCGCATCTTCTCCAACATTTGTTTGTGGATTTGTTTATGCTGGCCACTCTGACTGGTGTGAGATGGTACCTCATTGTGGTTTTAATTTGCATCTCTCTGATGGCTAGTGATGCTGAGCATCTTTTCATATGTCTCTGGGCCCTCTGTATGTCTTCCTTGTAAAAGTGTCTGTTCAAGTCCTTTGCCCATTTTTTAATAGGGTTGTTTGTCTTCCTGGAATGGAGTCGTGTGAGTATTTTATATATTTTGGAGATCAGGCTCTTGTCTGAGGTATCATTAGCAAATATGTTTTCCCATACTGTTGGTTCTCTTTGTAATTTAGTCCTGTTTTCTTTAGCCTTGCAGAAGCTTTTTATTTTGATGAGGTCCCATTTGTTTATTCTTTCCTTTATATCCCTTGCTTTAGGGGACATGTCTGTGAGGATGTTGCTGCATGGAATGTCTGAGATTTTCCTGCCAATGTTTTCCTCGAGGACTTTCATGGTGTTATGACTTATATTTAAATCTTTTATCCATCTTGAGTTTATTTTTGTGTATGGCGTAAGTTGGTGATCGAGTTTCATTTTTTTGCACGTAGCTGTCCAGATCTCCCAACACCATCTGTTGAAGAGGCTGTTTTTGCTCCATTTTATGCTCCTGCCTCCTTTGTCAAATATTAATTGACCGTAAAGGCTTGAGTTTATTTCTGGGCTCTCTGTTCTGTTCCATTGGTCTATGTGCCTGTTTTTATGCCATTGGCAGGCTGTTTTGATTACAGTGGCCTTGTAATACAGTTTGATATCATGTATTGTGATCCCTCCTGCTTTGTTCTTCTTTCTCAAAATTGCTGCAGCTATTCGGGATCATTTATGGTTCCATATAAATTTCTGAAGTGTTTGTTCTATATCTGTGAAATATGTCATGGGTACTCTAATAGGGATTGCATTGAATGTATAATTTTCTTTGGGTACTATGGCCATTTTGATGATGTTAATTCTTCCAATCCATGATCATGGTACATGCTTCCATTTGTTTGTGTCTTCCTTAATTTCTTTCTTCAGTGTTGTGTAGTATTCTGAGTACAGGTCTTTTACCTCCTTGGTTAGGTCGATTCCTAGGTACTTTATTGTTCTTCTTGCTATATCAAAGGGATTTTTTTCCTGATTTCTGTTTCTGCAGTTTCATTGTTGGTGTACATGAATGCCTTTGATTTCTCAGTATTGACTTTGTATGCAGCTGTTTTCCCAAATTCATTTATTAGGTCGAGAATTTTTTTGGTGGAGTCTATAGGATTTTCCATGTACACTATCATGTCATCTGCAAACAGTGACAGTTTCATTTCCTCCTTTCCAATTTGGATGCCTTTTGTTGCTTTTTCTTGTCTGATTGCTGTGGCTAGGACTTGCAATGCTATGTTGAATAGGAGTGGTGAGAGAGGGCATCCTTGTCTTGTTCCTGATCTTAGTGGGAAAGGTCTATATTTTTGTCCATTGAGTATGATGTTGGCTGTAGGTCTCTCATATATGGCCTTTATTATGTTGAGGAATGCTCCCTGTATTCCCACTTTGCTTAGTGTTTTTACCAGAAATGGGTGTTGTATCTTATCAAATGCTTTTTCCACATCTGTTGATATGATCATGTGATTTTTATCTTTGCTGTTGTTGATGTGATGTATTCTGTTTATTGATTTGTGAGGTTTGTACCATGCTTTCATCCCTGGGATGAATCCCACTTGGTCATGCTGTATGATCTTTTTAATATATTGCTGGATGCGGTTTGCTAATATTTTGTTGAGAATTTTAGCGTGTATGTTCATCAGCGATATTGGCCTGAAGTTTTCTTTCTTCATTGTGTCTTTATCTGGTTTTGGGATTAGGATGATGTTGGCTTCATAAAAAGAGTTTGGGAGTCTTCCATCAGTTTGGATTTTTTCGAATAGTCTTTGAAGGATAGGGGTTAGCTCTTCCTTAAATGCTTTGTAGAAATCTCCTGTGAAACCATCTGGTCCAGGGCTTTTGTGTGATGGGAGTTTTTTGATGACTGCTTCAATTTCCTTTGCTGATATTGGTCTGTTCAGGTTTTCTGCTTCTTCTTCATTCATTTTTGGAACATTATATTTTTCTAGAAATGTGTCCATTTCATCTAGGTTTTCAAATTTCTTAGCATATAGGTCTTCATAGTAATTTCTTATGATCCTTTGTATTTCTGTGGTATCAGTTGTAATCTCTCCTCTTTCATTTCTAATTCTGTTTATTTGGATCCTCTCTCTTTTCCTCTTGATGAGCCTACTTAAAGGCTTGTCGATTTTGTTTATCTTTTCAAAGAACCAGCTCCTGGATTCATTGATCCTTACAATTGTGCTTTTAGTCTCTATGTCATTTAGTTCTGCTCTGATCTTGGTTATTTCCTTCCTTCTGCTTGCTCTGGGTTGTTGTTGTTCCTCCAGTTCTTGTAGGCATAGGGTTAGGTTGTTTGTTTGAACTGTTTCTAACTTCTTAAGGTAGGCCTGTATTGCTATGAACTTCCCTCTCAGGACTGCCTTTGCTGTGTCCCATAGGTTTTGGGTTGTTGTGAGTTCGTTTTCATTTGTTTCCAGGAAGTTTTTGATTTCTTCCCTAATCTCGTTCTTGACCCATTCATTGTTTAATAGCATGCTATTCAGTCTCCATGATTTTGAGTGTTTTGGGTTTTTTCCCTTGGGGTTGGTTTCTAGTTTCAGTCCCTTGTGGTCAGAGAAAATGCTTGATATGATTTCAATTTTCTTGAATTTGTTGAGGCTTGCTTTATGTCCTATCATGTGGTCTATCTTTGAAAAAGATATTCCATGTACACTTGAAAAGAATGTGTATTTTGCTCCTTTGGGATGAAAAGCTCTATATATATCAGTTAAGTCCATTTCCTCTAGGGTATTGTTAAGTGACACAATACCCTTGTTGATATTTTGTTTGGAAGACCTGTCCATTTTTGACAGTGGGGTGTTAAAGTCCCCTACTAAAATTGTGTTGCTGTCAATATCTTTCTTGAAGTCCTCCAAGATTTTCTTTATGTATTTGGGTGCTCCTATGTCGGATGCATATATATTTACAATGTTTATGTCTTCTTGGTGGAATCTTCCCTTGAGTATTATGAAGTGACCTTCTGGGTCTCTCTTTATGGCCCTTCTTTGGAAGTCTATTTTGTCTGATATGAGAATTGCTACCCCTGCTTTTTTTTCCTGTCCGTTGGCTTAGAAAATTTGTTTCCAGCCCTTCACTTTCAGTCTGTGTAGGTCTTTTGTCCTGAGATGGGTCTCTTGTAGGCAGCATATGTGTGGGTCATGTTTTCTTATGCATTCAGCTATTCTATGTCTTTTGATTGGAGCATTTAATCCATTTACATTTAAGGTTATTATGGATAGGTAGTTATTCATTGCCATTTTTTCCTACCTGTGTTCCTCTCTCTTTCTCTTTTCCTTCCTTTCCTTACAGCAGCTCCTTTAGCATCTCTTGCAGAGCTGGTTTGGTGGAAGTGTATTCTTTCAGACTTCTTTTGTCTGGGAAACTCTTTATTTGGCCTTCCATCTTAATTGAGAGCCTTGCTGGGTAAAGTAGTCTTGGTTGTAGGCCTCTGGTTCTCATTACTTGGAATATTTTTTGCCATTCTCTTCTGGCTTGGAGGTTTCCATTGAGAAGTCAGTTGCTAACCTTATTGGGGCTCCCTTGTATGTTACTTCCTGTGTCTCCCTTGCTGCCTTTAAGATCCTCTCTTTGTCTTGGAATTTTGCCATTTTAATTATGATGTGTCTTGAAGTGGGCCTCTTTGGGTTCCTCTTGCTTGGGACTCTCTGTGTTTCCTGGATTTGGGTGACTTTTTCTCTCCACAGATTAGAGAAATTTTCCATCATTAGTTTTTCAAACAGGTTTTCTATCCCTTGCTCTTCTTCTTCTGGTATTCCTATTATACGAATATTGTTACATTTCATGTTGTCCTGCATTTCCCTTAATCCCTCTCCATCCTTTCTGAGCCTCTTTTCCTTTTCTTGCTCTTTCTGGGTGTTTTTTTCTACTTTGTCCTCCAGCTAGCTGATCCAATCCTCTGCTTCATCGAGACTGCTTTTGATTCCTTCTACTGTGTTCTTCATTGCAGAAATTGTATTCTTCATTTCCTCTTGGCACTTGTTGATAGTTTCTATTTCCTTTTTCATGTTAATATAGTTTGCAGTGAGTTCATTGTAGTTTCCCTGTAGTTTCTGGTAATTCTCTGTGAGCTCAGTGAGCTTCCTGATAACCATTGCTTTGAACTCAATATCTTGTAGTTGACTTGCCTCTTTTTCAGTTAGCATTCTTTCTGAGGCTTCCCCCTTTCCTTTCATTTGGCAATTGTTTCTTTGTCTTCCCATTGTTTGTGAGACTCTTCTTGTTAGCCTCTGCTTCTTAAATTGATCTATTCTGACTCCCTGGGTTTATGGTATGAGCTTCTAGGTAGAATGCCAATGGGATTCGGTGGTGCTGTGTCCTTAATCTCCTGTGCTCACTGGTCTAGAGCTGATGTTTATGGGTCTAACACGGTCTAACTCTGGTCTTTTCAGCACTCCAGGTTTTATTGTCTCACCTGTGGGAAAAAGAGAAAGGGGGGGGGGGAGGAGAAGGGAAGGAGGGAAGAAGGGAATAGAAAAGGAAAGGAAGGAAGGAAGAAGGAATAAAGAAAGATCGGAGGCAAGATAAGAAGGAATTTTAACAAAAATTAAAACAAAAGAATAAATAAAAGATGGCAGGAAGAAGGAATAAAAAAGGTAAAGGATAGAAGGAAGAAGGAATAAAAAAAGAAAGAAGGACAGAAAGGAAGAAGGAATTCAGGGGGAAAGGAGGAAAGAAAAAAAAGTCTTCTGCTGGCTTTAAACCAGTCAGGTTAGTTCTGCTGGTCTTCCTGTCTGTGGAACCGGAGGGGGTGTTTGGAAGGATTGGTTTCACTTTTCTCCCTTCCTGAGCCACACTCTTCACTGTTGTTCAGTCTCCAGTCCAGTTCCTCTGGGTCCTTCTGCTCCCCACTAGGCCTTTAGTTCAGCTGTTGTGCTGTCCTTGAGTTGCACCAATTAGGGGCAACTCACACTCCCCCTTCTTGCTCTTTGCTGTCTTAGATGCTAGGGGCTCTCGGTGCTGCTATGGGTTAGTTCAGCCCCCCTACTGGGTCGAGTCTTTCTGGGCAATGCAGTCTCCCCGAGCCCTGCAGCTCCCCTCTGCTGGTTGTTCTGCCTTAGTCCTAGAGAGCCAGTAGGTCCTGCAGGGCTTTGTGCGTAGGGGCTAGGTAGTTGTTCAGAACCGGTGCTTTTAGGTGTGGTTGCTGGCAGGCAGCCAGGCTGTTGATCAGCCGATCTGCTGCTTTGGGCCTCGCTCGTGGGCATGGTCAGCCAGTCCACGGCTTTGGGACTGAGTCGCGCGGCTGGCCGGTCCATCGCCTTAGGCCTGTGCATGGGGCAGCTAGCCTCTGCACCTGGTGCGCACCCACCCGAGGTTTCAGTTGTGGGCGGCCAGCTGGGGTTTCAGTTGTGGGCCCCCAGTCCGCTGATCAGGGTGCGCCCAACCTGGCTTCAGGTGAGCGCCGGGGCTGCTTATCCGGAGTTCATTGTCCAGGGGCTGAGCGGGGAGGGGTGCCAGAAGCCGCAGCTGCTGCGGAGAGTTCTCTAACTAGCCACTGAGTGCCTCTATTTTCTTTTTCTTTTTGAGAAATTCTTCCTATTCAAGCCCCCCCTGGTCCAAACAAGCACCTGGCTGCTCACACAGCTCAGCCTGGCTCTCTCCCAAGAATCCTGCAGCAGACCCTGCGCCTGGGCCAGGGCTTCAGCTGCCGTGGTCCCCGCACAGGTCCCAGGGACCTTATTGTCCTTAAGCACTCTTCCTACCGTCAGATCTTTCAATGTCCTCTATCTTTGGTCTCCGATCTTCATATATGCTGGAATACCGCTGGCTGTTTGCTCTGCTCCTCAGATCAGCTAGGTGTTTCACTGGTGTTGAGGGAAAGTGGACTCCGCTCCCACCTATCTCGCCATCTTTCGACCCACCAAAGAAACAGATTTATCGCTGAACTCTCAACAGCAGTAGCCAGAAGTCCATGCTACATCCTAAAGCAAATGACCACCAACATAGAATCCTATTCCAACTAGAAATGTTTCTCAAGAATGAGGATAAAATAAGGCCATTTTCAGGTCACCAAACACTGGAAGTTTGTTACTAGCATACCTGCAATAAAGGAAATTCTAGAGATGAAGAAATGGGGAGCAATTAAAGTAGTAGATATGTATGGGGAATGAAACAAAATTCACTATGAAACTAATAATATGGAATTAAAAACTCAAAAATCTGCAAATATAGCACAAGTCAGGAACAAGGTAAATGTAATTAACACTGTTCAATGTCACGAAATGTCAGGAGGAGGTTAAACTTACTGATCAGTTTTAGACTGACTGGTAAGTATGTGTGATGAACTAATAAGAATGGGAACAAAATATATTACTTTCAAACTAACAGGAAAAGGTTAAAATTTTTGCAAAAGAAGGCCCAAAAGGAAAACGAAAAAGTGGGACAAATAGCTATATATATGTGAATGAATACATATATCCTAAACACATATAAAAGCAATTAAAAGAATGGTTGGGTTTGTTTTGTTTTTTAAACCAACTATGTGCTACTTACAGGAGACACGTCTAAAGTATAAAATGCAAAAGCACTTGCACAGGGTTTAGATACATTCCCTTTTATGTCAGTAGGTGAAGCAGGAGAGGAACAGGATGAGAATTATTTGGGGAGCTTTTCTGAACCACATACGTTTACTCCTGAACATCTGATGCATGCCACGATATGACAGCAGGAAGGACCCGTGTAGTTTGGGTAAACCGCCAGATCATTCTTAAACACCCATCATGTCTGTTTGAGAACCAATGCTTTGTACATAAATCACTACCCAAATGCTAATGTAGGACTATTCCTAAGTGCTCCATAAACCATATCACCCCCACTCAAAATCATCGACAGTGTTCTCCCTGCTGCTTAGCAAGGCCCAGCGAGAGATAGCCAAGGATGGTTCTGTGAGGTTAATACATGTCATCACCCTAGCCTGCCTGAGAAAGGGAAGGTCACTGGTTTTCCCACAGTGAGCAAAGAGGAGAATAACTTAGCTCTGGGAAAAGGATACATTTAGTATCATTTCCAGGCTCTGCAAATCTATTAACATGTCAAAATGTGTCCTTTCCTCTTCACTAATGGTAACCTGGAAAAACAAACCTCTTAAGGAGGATCCTAGTAACAATTTCCATGTACGACAAAAAAAGAGTTCTGGGTGTATACTTTCCTATGTACTCTAAAAGAGGCAAGCGTTACACTTGCCAAGAAATAACAAGAATTTTTGATCAATGAAATTACAAGTGCTGGCTTCATAAGTCAAAAGAGTCCTGTGCCCAGAATCCTCAGGAAATAAGTTTTCTTTCTATCTTTGGGGTAGGTGAGGACAGCGTTCTGCTATTGAAGGCCCTGGCCCATTGAAAAACCTGCGAACCACAGAACTAAAAAGCAGATTAGTTTAGCACCATGTGTGTGAATGTGTGTGTGTGTGTGTGTACAGTATGTGTTTATATAAACACAGAAATACCACATTCCTTTCCCTCTAGGCCAGTTTTGAAACTAGGAACAGAGAACAAAATCAATATATGTATCACGAATAGTTTAAAACACTATTTCAATCACATATTATGCCCAGGGACACTTCAAATCTTGACAGGTGAAAAATACATAACTCATTGGACAAAACTATTTCTTTGGCAGGTCGTTATGTGTTTCCACCACTAGAGGCAATGCTCTGTGAGGCAGGACGGGCCTTTTAAACCGTATCCTGAAGCCTCTCCTAGGCCTGGCTCATAGTAGACATTCACCAATTGTATACTGAGTGAGTGAAGTTTCATAACCCTACAGCTCTCACTTCTACCTCACGCGCCCCTCCACTGTCCAGCAACATCTCATGTTTTTCTACCTGCCTCTCCCACTCCATACCCCCAAGGTCTGCATTGACTGGGAGCCAAACACTGGTGCTTTTTAAGGCAACAAATGATCAGTGAAACTGCACAACCGTTCAAAACATCCTCATTCATCAGCATTTTGTTGGGAATTCCAGACTAGAAGTTCCATCTACTTTACCCAGAAAAGGTCAAATTAGATAATTTCCTAGACAGTGTCCCCCACCCCACCAAACTACTACAAGTAGTATGAAGCTTTCTTCAGGAATTTGCTGCTCGGAGGCCTGAACTCCCAGGATAGTCCGAGTTCCCTAAACACAGTCTCTGATCCTCTAGAGCGTAATATATGCTTGTTTGTTTTTACTTTTAGAGCAGGACCTTCGGAAGAAATGTGTCTTCCCACTGCAACCCTGTCGCACGCACAGCGACTGCTTCTGAAGCCCTCATGTGCAGTGCACTCTGATCCTGCTGCTTCTGCTAGGCTTGGCTCTAGTCGGCTCTATTGTTTGATTTTTAATGTTGGTTCTAGCCCACCAAATTGATTTCTTGAACCACAAATGGCCATAGCTGAAAAACACTGGCTTAAAATGACCCCAGTATAGCATCACCTGCCCTGTTCTCATATTCACAAAATCCTAGCTCTCCAGGAAGCTCCACATCAAGTGGGCACCTAAGCCAAGTCTAGGGGCTCCAACTATAACTTGATGAGCTTCAGGAACATACTGAAGTTACCCGGCCTGCTCACTGCCATTTCCTTTGTAAAGAAAGATAAGCTGGAAGAGAAAGAAATTAACAGTTACGCTTGCCAACTCTGTGCTAGGCATGCTAGGCACTTTGCATGAATGAATGATCTTTCTTTTCCCCTCAACAACTGTGGTAGGCATCATCCCCATTTTGGAGGTGGGAAAAAAAACTAATGAGAACAGACAAAGTAACAAGCTAGGAAGGAACGAAGTGAGATTTCCAGCCAGGACTATGTACTCCACAGACTACCATGCTCATCTTTCTGACTCTATTGCATCAGCCACAAGGAAGAGTCCTTCCCTCTTACCCTTTTTACTTGTGTCTGTCCACAGACAGCCTCTCACTCCAGATCTGGCCTTATGTCACTTCCACCAGGAAGGCCGCTCTGAGAAGCCACTGTTTGCCAATCTCTAGACATACAACTGGCATTTTATTTTTCCAGGAGGTTCTGCAGTGTTTGGCCACTGCATGTGCAATAGGTGCACAGCATGAGTGGGTATGACTATGGCCATGCTCTTCTGCTAAAGTCACACACAGGCTTTCAGTAAATAGGTGCTTGCAGTTCTTGAAGCTGTACATCGGGCTCCACAATTCTCTTTTCTGGTACCTCATCTGACCCAGCTACTTGAGAATGACTAGCTAGAGCATTTTCAGCTATTTTAGTTCCTTCCAAAACTGACATAGGCTGTTCACTGAGGAGGCAGGAGGAGCTGGGAAGGACTGTATCAGCCTCATCAAAAAGACTTCTCAGGCAGCTGACTGCCTGCAGCTTTGGGACAAGGGCTGAAAATAAGGAATTATATTTGCAGAGTTTTCCAGGTAGGGAAATCAAGAACAAGCAATCCAGACTGCCACCTCAGCTAGCTGAGACTGTAGGAGAAAAGACATCAAAGAACTCAAAGAGGGAGATAAGGCACCCTAGTGTACCTGCAACCAACCAACTGGTAAGAGCAAAACAATGAAAAGAACCAGACAGAGGATCCCCTTCCTGATGTCCCCCTTGAGCTTTCCTCAAAGTTTTTCTGGTGTAGGTGGTATCATGGGAAACTGGGAGTAACTTGTCTAGGCTACGCGTTGGAGAAGCATTCTGCACTCACACCCAGGCAAAGGGGGTGCAGCCTAATAGGCCAAAGGCAAATTCCTTTGGTTGGAAGGTGTCCTTCAGACTAGAATATTCTAAGCTATCTAACTGCCCATGTGCCCCATTCAGCATATCCTGATCCAATCTCACTTTTAAAAACTTTTCTATATCCATTGGTTTAAGAATATGTACAGAATATAGATATAGAAAGATATATGGAATATATATGTGATTATATATTCCTACATAAAGATACTCAGAGAGACAGAGAGAGATTACACTTTATACTTTCACCCTAAGAGACCCACATTAGGGATGATAACTAGTATTTTAGGGGGAGGGGGGAAACCTGTTTTTCAGTTCTTCTAGTTGTATGAATTTACACCTTTGCTCAACAGAGCTCTAGCCAAAAGAACAAGCCACGCCTTTTCAAATAATTTGAACCAGTATGTGTGTCTTGAGTTAAGTAGACTAAAAGGAACTAGTTTCTCAGCCTTTCTCTGTTTTTCAGAGTAATATAAGAGAAATATCAACATTTTACAGTTAGTCAATGGTTTCTTTTTTATTTTCTGAATTATCATAGATCTGAATATTAATATGTCTGTATGCATAGCTAGCTCCTTGTCAAAAGTTTTTGACATTTATAGAACCCATCTATCTACAAGCACACTTCTTCAGGGGTAGTAGCATCTATTCCAGATTTTTAGCATTTCCAATGAGCTGATTCCTATGATAAAACATCTGAAGTGAGAAGGAATTTTTTTTACTCATTCTAAATGAAATCTAAATTTTGTTATTTATTCTTCATACCTAAACACAACAATTTTAATATCAAATATCTAGCCAGTGTGCAAATTTTCTTTATTATTTCCATAATTCTTTAAAGTCTATTGGAAGCATACTTAGAACATTCTCCAGGATAGATTATATGTTAGGCCACAAAACTAGTCTTAATAAATTTTAGAAGATTGAAATCATATCAAGCACCTTTTCTGACCACTAAATCGGTTATAAGAAGAAAGCTGGAAAGTTCACAAATATCTGGAGATGCTACTGAATAACCAGTAGGTCAAGGAAAGAATCAAAAGAGAAATCAAAGAATATCTTGAGACAAATGAAAATGGAATACAACATATCAAAACTCAAAGCATGCAACAAAAGCAGCTCTAACAGGGAAAAATCATAGTGACAAATGCCTATGTAAAGAAACTAGCCCTGGCCATGTGGCTCAGGTCATTGGAACATCATCTTATACACCAAAAGGCTGTAGGTTCGACTGCTGGTCAGGGCACATACCTAGGTTGCCAGGTCAATCCCCAGTTGGGGTGTACACCAGAGGTGACAAACAATGGTTCTCTCCCACGTCAGTGTTTCTCTCTCCTTCCTCTCTCTCAAGTCAATAAACATATCCTCAAGTGATGATTTCAAAAAGAAACAAGAAAGCTCTCAAATAAACAATCTAACTTTACACCTCAAGGAACTAGAAAAAGAAGAACTAAGCTCAAAGTTTGTAGAAAGAAGGAAATAACAAACATCAGAGCAGAAGTAAGTGATTTAGAGATGAGACCCCAATAGGAAAGATCAATGGGAAAAAAAGAGCTGATTTTAAAAGATAAACAGACACACTTGTAGTAGCCAGACTCACCAATAGAAGACTCAAATAAAATCAGAAATGAAAGAGGAGGCATTACAACTGATACCGCACAAATGCAAAGATCCTTAAGAGGCTACTATAAACAATTATAGGCCATCAAACTGGACAAACTAGAAGAAATGAATACTTTCCTAGAAATATACAACTTACTCATAAAGACATAGAAAACATTAATAGAACAATTACTGGTAAGGAAATTGAATTAGTAATCAAAAACCTCAACAAAGAAAAGTCCAGTACCAGAGGGATTCACTGATGAATTCTGCTAAACATTTAAAAGAATTAACACCAATCCTTGCCAAACTCTTCAAAATATAGAATAGGTGGGAACACTACCAAATGCAATTTAAGAGGCCAGAATTACCTTGATACCAAATCAGATAAGGGTAAGTGCAGATATAAACTCACATATATATGGCCAATTAGTTTATGACAAAGAAGCCAAGAACACTAAAAGGATATTCTCTTCAATAAGTAAGTGGTGTTGGGAAAACTGGATGGCCACATGCAGAAGTATAAAACTGGACTATTATCTTACACTGTACATAAAAATCAACTCAAAATAGATTAAAGCTTTGAACATAAGACCTGAAACCACACAACTCTTAGAAGAAAACATAAGCTCCTTGACATTGGTTTTAGCAATGATTATTTGGATTTGACACCAAAAGCAGAGGTAACAAAAAGAAAAAGGAAAACAGTAACAAAAGCAAAAATTAACAAGTGGGACTACATCAGACTCAAAAGCTTCTGCACAGCAAAGGTAACCATCAACAAAATAAAAAGGTGACCTATAGAATGGAAGAAAATATCTGTAAATCATGTATGTGATCATGGGTCAATATCCAAAATATGTAAAGAACTCATGTGAATTCAATAGCGCAAAAAAAAAATCTAATTTAAAAACACGCAGAGGATCTGAGTGGACATTTTTTCCAAATAAGACATTAAGATGGCGCAATATCACTTACATGTGGAATCTTTTAAAAAAAATTCATAAATACAGAGACTAGATTGGTGGTGTCCAAAAAGTGAGGGTGTGGGGAAAGTGGGCAAAATGAATAAAGGTAGTCAAAATGTGAAAACTTTCAGATATAACATAAATGAGTCCTGGAGATTTAATGTACAGTATGGTAACTATACTATTATTAATTAACAATATGTCATTAATAATACTATAGTACTGTTAATTGTTATTAACAATGCTATAATTAACAATGAAACAAGTATTGCATATTTGAAAGTTACTGAGTAAATCTTAAAAGTTCTTATCACGAGAATAAAAACATTATAACTACAAATGACAATGGGTGTTAACTTATTGTGGTATCATCTACAGACACACATGTATCAAGTCATTATGCTGTACACCTGAAACTAATACACTGTTATGTTTCAATTATATCTCAATTTTAAAAGAAGTCTATTGGAATCACCATTTAAATAAGGTTCATAAATTATAATTGGTTGATATGTCTCATATCTATCTTAATTTCTGGAGTTCCCCATGTCTTCTTTTCCCCCCCTTTAACTGAATATATTTTGTTGAATGAACTGTCTCATTTCTCCTGGACACTCCCACAGCCTAAAATTTGTTGATTATCTCCCGGTGGTAGTCAACCACCTATTAGGGTTCAATCCAGAGGCTTGATCAAATTCGGTTTCAATATTTTGGGTAATACTACTTTATTGGTGGATTTGCATACTTCCTTAAAGAAGTACATGGTGTTTTGCTTTCTATTTTTGTAAGGATAGCACACATTTGTGATTTTTGCCTAGATCAACTAGAATTAAAATTGGTGATATTCTAGTTCTATTATTTGTATACCATTTTCCATCCAGGACATATCTATTTAAGGATCAATCTTTCGCAACCATGTGACAACTATATGGTACACATCACATAGAAAATTCATGATAAATGCTTGAATCTTTCCATTACTATACCAGCTTTCAAAATAATGAGGTAGTTCCCTAAATCCCCCAAAGGTAACCAATGAGATAGGGTTTGTTTATTTTTACTGCAATTATCATTATGAACTCAAATATTTTTAGCAAATGTTGTTGGTACCCAAGCCTGTATTTCCTGAGCTTACCTCAGGTTTTGCCTGTACCTGTGGTAGACAGTATCTATGTGCACAGTCAGCTTCTCACATCATTCTCCACTTCTCTTCTTTGAGACCTTTCTCTTATAACACAGGAGTTTGCTCAGCTTACCCCCAGGCCAGCTCAGGAATGATAAATATCTAATGCTCAAAAGGCAAACTTCAGCCCTGGCTGGTGTGGTCAGTGTATTGAGTGCCAGCCTGCAGGCCGCCAAAAGGGTCACCGGTTTGATTCCCAGTCTAGGGCACATCCCTGGGTTGTGAGCCAGGTCCCCAGTAGGGGGCACATAAGAGGCAACCACACATTGATGTTTCTCTGTTTCTCCCTCCTTTCCCCTCTCTAAAAATAAATAAATAAAATCTTTTTTAAAAAAGGGTTTAAAAAAGACAGCCTTTAACAAATGAGGGGCAGCTTCACCTTCTCTTGGTAGGACAATTCTTAGAAATATTACACATAATTTGTGAGAGTGTCTCCAACTCATTAGTGTACATTTAATTCACTGTTTTCCCTTCTGTGACTTATTTCCTCACTCTCTGATCTGGAATCACCTCTCTAACAAACTACCAGTGTCTAATTCTCTATCTCACATTCTACTTTGGAAAAGCACTCAGACTAATATGATTTAAGTGACTTTTGATCTACTGTAATTATTATCCTTATAGAATATTCAGATGGCCCCATTTTTGGTCAGTTGGAGTTTACTCAATGGCTTTTGAGACTTTCTGACATGACACCACTTGGTTTTGATAACTTTCTTTCTTTCTGGTATGACAAGATGTTTCAGGATTATCTTGTATTTCCTTCCCCAAACCTGGTATCAACTATTTCTCCAAATAGCCTTAGTTTTCATTTATTTCTTTAGGTAAGAAATATATATTCAGAGACCACAATTTTGGCACTAAGGGTACTTATTGCTACTAGGTTTATCATTGTTTCTAGGCCTTTTCAATAGACAGAATAAGAAACTTTCTTGTTTCTTTACATGTTATAATTTTTGTTAAAAATAAACATTTTAAATACTATATATGGCAACTCTGGAAATTAGTCTCTTCACCCAGGGTTTTTTATTGTTGCTGTTTGTTGTTGATGTTGCTTGTTTAGTGACTTTTCTGGGCCAATTCTGTAACATGTGTATTCTTTGCCACGTGTGGTGACTGTAGTCTTTCCTAATTTCATTTAGTGATCAACTAATGGTTAGACAGAGATTTCTTCATGCCTCAGCCAACAAGTCTCCTACCCCTTCCCGAGAATTACGTGTATGTGTTGTGATATACTTTAAATGCTTCAGCATGCACTTTAAAACTGTACTTTTGTCTTAATTTCTGCCAATGTAAAGCCTCAAGATCAGCCAGAGGTGAACGAGTAGAACCTTTCTGATCTTTCCTATGCACACACACAGCCCTACACAAGTATGCAGCTTTCTAGATACAATGGGATACGTGGAGACTTTCAAAGCCACTATGTAAATCTCATGGCTCAGTTTTTCCTTTTATGTTTTAGCCTCTTGTTAGCCCCAACTAGTAATGCTATCTTGAGTAGCTGCGTTGTTAAACAATTATCGTTAATTGTTTTCAATAAATCCCCTGAGGTAGAATTGTTCACAAAGCGTGAGCTCTGAGTCACATCAAATAAGTGCATGCTCTATGAGAACGGAGCTTCTAGTGAGTTGTCAGAGAGATCAAAGCGTGACACTTCTCTGGGAATGGGTTTTGGCGGAGGTCTGAAGACATGCCTCCTCAGTGCCTGCCAAGCTGTTAGTTTTACAGCTATCACAGTTGTAAGATTGTTGCAAGCAACCACAGAGCAACGGTTAGGAGTATGGTATTAGGGCAAGTGTCACAAATCTCACTACTCTTACCAAAATTTAGTCATTTTTCTTAATTAAACACTCCTCAAATTTTCACAAGCCTTTAATTTCTAGAGTTCTGCAAAAGTTTATTTTGACAGTTTTTTCACTGTTCTTGTTGCTTTTATGAAAAAGCAGAGTTTTGAAGAACCTTACCACACCATTCCCAGAAAGCAGAATTCTGGCCAGTTTTTTTTTTATTTAAAAAAAATCATGAATTCATACAAATATTTAAAATACCAAAATTTTACTTTATTGATTTTTACCTAATCCATTTTCACCCATGTCAAAAATCCTGTTTCTCAGTAACACCATCAAAATTATTATTTTGCTTTATCCCACCCTTTGTACATTACAGACTCACTACACCAATACCAATGTGGGTTACTGCCCACAGTGGGAATATTAGAAATAGGTTGGTTTTTGCAGTTCTTTCTGCCCTTAGAGTTCATCCCAGTGCAGTCAAATCACTGTATTTTAGAGTCAATTTGAAAAGTTTTTCTCTGTGTAGGTTTGCTTATGTGGACAGTCAGTGGGGTTTGTTTAATTTTATTTTTACTTTTTAAGAATTGATTTTTTTTAGGTTTCATTATATTTTATAATTTATAAAATATTTACATGGTTCCAAAGTCAAATCTACAAAACAAAGTATATTCAAAGAACAGTAACTATTATCCCTATTTTTCAACACTATTTGCTCACCCTCCAAGCATGGCCATTTTTTAAAATGTTATAGTTTATTCCTGCATTGTTATATTTTATCATTAATATAAGAAAATATGTTTGTGGGTGTGTTCTAATCATTACTTTTATACTAATATCTTTACTTAATCCCCCTAGGGCTCTCACTTTTTAATATATTTTATTCATTATGCTATTACAGTTGTCTCATTTTCCCCCCTTTATTCCCCTCCACCTTGCACACCCCCTCCCACCTTCTTTCCACCCCACCCTTTAGTTCATGTCCATGGGTCATACATATAAGTTCTTTGGCTTCTACATTTCCTATACTATTCTTAACCTCCCCCTATTTTCTTTTTTTTTGATATATTTATTGATTATGCTATTACAGTTGTCCCATTTCTGCCCCTTCACTCAACTCCATCCTGCCCACCCCCTCCCTCCCACATTCCCCCCCTATAGTTCATGTCCATGGGTCATACTTACAAGTTCTTTGGCTTCTACATTTCCTACACTATTCTTACCCTACCCCTGTCTATTTTCCACCTATCATTTATGCTATTTATTCTCTGTACCTTTCCCCCCTCTCTCCCTCTCCCACTCCCCCGATGATAACCTTCCATGTGATCTCCATTTCTGTGATTCTGTTCCTGTTCTAGTTGTTTGCTTAGTTCATTTTGGGGGGGTTTTAGGTTCAGTTGTTAATAGCTGTGAGTTTGTTGTCATTTTACTGTTCATATTTGTTATCTTCTTTTGCTTAGATAAGTCCCTTTAACATTTCATATAATAAGGGCTTGGTGATGATGAACTACTTTAACTTGACCTTATCTAGGAAGCACTTTATCTGCCCTTCCATTTTAAATGAGAGCTTTGCTGGATAGAGTACTCTTGGGTATAGGTCCTTGCCTTTCATGACTTTGAATACTTCTTTCCAGTCCCTTCTTTCCTGCAAGGTCTGTTTTGAGAAATCAGCTGATAGCCTTATGGGAACTCCTTTGTAGGTAACTGTCTCCACTTCTCTTGCTGCTTTCAAGATTATCTCCTTATCTTTCATCTTGGATAATGTAATTATGATATGCCTTGGTGTGTGCTTCCTTGGGTCCAACTTCTTTGGGATTCTCTGAGCTTCCTGGACTTCCTGGAAGGCTATTTCCTTTGCCAGATTAGGGAAGTTTTCCTTCATTATTTTTTCAAATAAATTTTCAATTTCTTGCTCTTCCTCTTCTCCTTCTGGCATCCCTATGATCCAGATGTTGGAAGATTTAAAGTTGTCCCAGAGGTTCCTAAGCCTCTCCTCATTTTTTTGAGTTGTTGTTTCTTCATTCTGTTCTGGCTGAATGTTTCTTTCTTCCTTCTGCTCCAAACTGTTGATTTGAGTCCCAGTTTCCTCCCCATCACTGTTGGTTCACTGAACATTTTCCTTTATTTCACTTTTCATAGTCTTCACTTTTCCCTCTATTTTGCGACCATATTCAACTAATTCTGTGAGCATTACCAGTGTTTTGAACTGTGCATCTGATAGGTTGGCTATCTCTTCATCACTTAGTTGTATTTTTTCTGAAGCTTTGTTCTGTTCTTTCATTTGGGTCATTTTTTCTTGTCTTGGCATATCTGTTACATAGTAAGGGATGGAGCCTTAGGTTTTCACCAGGGTGGGGCAACTCACTTTGCTGTATTGTGGCACTGTATGGGGGGGAGGAGTCTGAGAGGGAACAGTGCCGATTGCTCTGCTCTCTGCCGGCTTTCAGTCACTTCCACCACTACCCACAATCAAATCGGGCCCTTCAGGTGCTGATTCCCGGGTGGGTGGGTTTGTGTGCATTCTAGGACCCTGTGGGTCTCTCCAACAAACTCTCCTGTGAGGCTAGGATTTCATCCATCGCCTCAACCCTCACAGGTTTTTTCAGTCAGAGGTTTTGAGGCTTTATTTCCCCATGCTGGAACCCTGGGTCTGTCTTGCTCCCGAGGTGTTCCTCCCTGTTTATCTGCAAGTGAATGTGGGACTGCCCTGTCCACCCACTGTCACCTTGCTGCAAGGCCTCTCCACCCTGACTGCCTGTCTCTGCCCCTCCTACCAGTCTGGATGAATGTTTCTTCTTTAACTCCTTGGTTGTTGGACTTCCATACAGTTTCATTTTCTGTCAGTTCTGTTTGGTTTTTGTTTGTAAATTTGTTCTTGTCCTTTTGGTTGTGTGAAGAGGCACAGTGTGTCTACCTACACCTCCATATTGACTGAAAGTCAGGGCTCTTGTTTTTTACTGTTATCTATGAGTTTCTACCATGAGCAATATTTAATTTAGCTAGTAAGCTCTTGTTTCTGTCTCACCCTTTCATCTACTTCAACATCTAATTGGAAACAATATTATTTTATTTCCAGGTAACATCTATTATGCAATTGGTAAGCTTAATCTATTTTTCATATACTCACTCTATTTTTCCCCAGTTTTTGATAGTTTCATTCTCTTACACTGTCAGAACATACAGCCATCACACACCATATTTACACATATACTTTTATAATCTTCATTTAGCACTAGTTTCTCAGATATTTAATGCTTACTATTAATCCTAGTCATTTTGCTATCTGAAAATAGTTCTTTAGTAGGTTCTTCAGGAAAGATCTTTGAAATAATATTTCCTGAATTCTTGCATCTTCAAAATAATTTGCCTGAAGCTTTTATAACTGAAAGTCAGTTTGATTAGATATAGAATCTTTGATTCATGTTTTATTTTCTCTCCTGGCATAAGCCATTGCTGTAAAAAATATGATGGTAATTTAATTTCCTTCTCTAAGAAGTGTTTTGATCCTTTAATAGGAATATCAAAAAAATTGTTTTTTAAATACCAATAATTTAATATGTCCCTGTGAAATCTGTTCTGAGTCATTTTCCCCCACATACACCACTTCCTTTCAAGAGGTAGTTTTGAGGTTTAGTTTTATGGTAGGTTTTCTTGAATTATACTTTTTTAGCATTTGCTCTTTTCATTGATTAGTTTTCTTTTTCAGGAACTTCTATTATATATATATATATTTGACCTTCTTTAAATATCTTTGAAATCTATTATTTTCTCTCAAATCCTACTTCTTCATATCTTTTTTACTTTCAATATTTTCTTCCTTTTAATCTTTTAAAAAATAAATTATATGTGTTTACTTGCTCTTATATTCAATATAATTTAATCTTCATTTCTGAAAAGATTTTTAAATTTTCTGATTTAAAAAATCAGAAAATTTTATATTTTGCTTACTTTTGTGTTTTTTAAATGATAAAGGTTCAAAGTCCTTATTTCTGACATCTCTAAACATGCATTCGTACTCATCACCAGATGGTCTCCCCATTGCTACATGATTTTTCAGTTGATTACACCTAATGGTAGCAATGATATGGGTAAATTTTGTATTTCTTTTTAAACAAGGCCAGATCCAATACAAAAATTAACAATGACTAGGGAATCAGAAAGCCACAGAGCAAATATTTAAGATTTACTAAGATGTTTTATGATACTATCAGAGCATCAGTCTATCTTGAATAAAAGAGTGAACAAAAATCTGACCCAGATAAATAATTTAGGATTGACGTTAATTATCTCCTGATGTGATTCTTTGGATACTAAAATCATTCATGTGTAAGCATGACAGCTGTCCTTTCAGGTCTTGAAAGCAACCTCTTTTCTCTCATCATTAGAGTGGCTAAAAGGACCACCTAAGTCTCTATTAGACACTACAATGGGGCAACAAGAGGCCCAGGATAGCTACAAACTCATTTTGCAGGTCTGAAGGGTGGAAAGCACTCAACATGCTGTGAAGTGGGAGCCTCTGGGCCACACCACAGGGGAGAGCTCACTCTACTTCTATTACTATCTGCACTACTACTTGTCCACATGGTGTTCTGT
Source organism: Desmodus rotundus (assembly GCF_022682495.2). Taxonomy (NCBI): domain Eukaryota; kingdom Metazoa; phylum Chordata; class Mammalia; order Chiroptera; family Phyllostomidae; genus Desmodus; species Desmodus rotundus. Next base: position 48,047,370 of record NC_071392.1, on the reverse strand, counting down.
TTATTCTGCTTAACACCAGAAGAGATATGCATGAGAAAGAAAAAGGAGGCCAGGAAGAAACAAACCCCTACCATTTTTCTCATGATTTAAAAAAAATTCTTTCCTGTACATTTGTTCTTAAACTCACTAAAATCTATGGGGGCTAGCTCTTGTTTGGATGACACAAGGGATCAAATGATGCCTATCATTCTGTTTTGCTTAATTTGTTCCAAAATAGTAAGTGCACTTTTCCCTGATTTGAACTTGTAAGAACTGAAGTTGGCCATTTCCCAGGCAGCTCTAGAAGCTGGCTATAAATCAGAACTTAGGTCACAGATTAGAAAATAATTCTTTGAATAACCCTCCTGGCTTTCCCACACATCCTGTCTCTAACCACTTCCTAGAAGCTTAGAATGACTTGTGGCAAAAGTTTTTTATATGCTACCATCTTAATCTAGTGTGGAAGGAGGACCTCCTGCCAAACCCTTAATAATAACAGCAGCAGCAACAGCAGTAACAGGCAAAAAACTGATTTAACAAAGGTTGTCAGATTTTATTTCACAGCAATCCTGTGAGGGAAGTACTATCACCTTCATTCTATGGATTATCAGATAGAGATTGAGGAAAACTAAGCTAGAAAGGTAGAGAGCAGGCCTTTGAAATTCAAGTCTTTTAACTATAACACAACCCAAGGATATGCACCCCAATGTTCAAAAAAATTATATCGCATGTCCAAGTTATCACAGTTAATTAGTTGCAAACCCTAAAGTTGGCTGCATAAATAAGTAGTGGACCCAGAGAAATGTGCCTCTCAGATATTAATAGGAATCTGAACCTGAGTGGCTGGTGGTATTTCCAGGGGCTTCCCATGTTAGATGGAATGGCCTTTCTCTGTCATGTTCTGGAGAGCTCACAGTGATAGAATAAGGGAAAATGTTTTAACTTGACATATATGGGCTACTTGATATATATGTTAATTAAGGGGGGGGTGCCAGTTTACTCACTAGGGAATATCAACAAGGACTACATCAGGGAGGCCACACCTGGGAGGACTAGATGCACCTGGTGTCCACAAACACATTGCATTACTCATCCTCTCCACCTCCCTTCTCAGTAACCTTGACTAGACGGTCAAACTGAAGAAAAGGCAGGGGACAGTGCTCAAATGCAAGAAAGAACCACTGACCACAACATGTATTTCACAGAAACTTAAGCACTGCTGATCTTCAGTCACACTGATCGGAGAGCAGGGACCCGCAGTTGCAGGGCCTGGACCATAGCTTTCCTCCCAAATAAGAAAGCATTTTGTATTGGTCCATTCTCCAAAGGTCCTCAAAAAGTGCAAGAGGAAAATAACTTCTTTACAAAGAGGGATTAAGCAGACCCTTGACTTCTGTCCCACCCACTAAACATGCCAAGTGCCAGGTAGTCACACATGTAAAGGGCAGCAATTAAGTGAAACTCTGGTAAGGATGGCATGGTTTTGTCTACAAGAGGGAAGGAGAACAAGGAGCAGGAGCCTCCCTGGGACTGGGCTGCTCTTGATTTCACCTCCCAGCAGGAGATATGAGGCAGAGCCACAGGAAGTGGCCCAGCACCCCCAGAAGCTGATGAGCAAGGAAGGGTCTTGGGTCTTCTGTACAAAAGTGCACCAGAGGAAGTTCTTTGTTCAGGTGCTCAGACACAAACCCATGGAAAGAAACCAGACACAGCTTGGGCACTGAGGGACTGAGGAAGTGAAAAGTTCATCTCATCTGTCTGTTTCCTCCAGGGCTGCTGGCTTATCTTTCTTCTCTGGTCTTCTCACACCCTGCTCCTACCCTGACAATAACCAAACATAACTCTTCCAAACTGATCAGATTCTCAGCTAACCTTTTTTTAACCACCATTTTCAGCTCATTACAGACAGACATTGCAGTGAAGGTGAATTTGTGGCTTATTTTCCTTCAAAGTACAGAATCTGGGACTTCTCTGCTTCTAGTCTGACCTACCCACTCAGTCACTTTGTACATTTCTGGGCTTCTAGGAAGACCATATGAATTCAAAACTGAATAACTATCCCTGCCATGACTTTTTCATGTATACTATATATAATATATACATACATACTATGAACTGAATGTTTGTGTTCCCCCCAAAATTCTTATTTTGAAGCCCTGCCCCACCGCGTGATAGGATGGTATTTGGAGATGGGGCTTTGGGAGGTAATGAGGGTCAGAAGAGGTCCTGATGGTGGGCCCTTCATGATGGGATTGCTGCCCTTGTAAGGAGAGGAGACATGAGATATCTCTGTGTCATGTGAGGATACAGTGGGAATGAGGCTGTCTACAAGCCAAGAACAACACTCTCACCAGAACCCTGCCATGCTGCCACCCTAATCTTGGACTTCCAGTCTCCAGAACTCTGAGAAATAAGTGTTGTTTAAGCCACCCAGTCTATGGGACTGTTATAGCAGCCTGAACTAAGACATTATACAGGTATATTTTTTGCAGGGAGTAGGGTCTGCCCAACCCTTTCATTCTCCAACCTTCACACACTTTACCAAGAGTGGCCCATCCCCTCCTCATCCACAAAGTTACTAAGGGAGCAGCTATGCTTGGACAAGGGGTGCCTGTCCCTCTACACCACCCACTTTCTCAGCCCAATGGACCAACCAATGTGTCCCTTTAAGGGAATTTGAACTCAAGAGTTCAGCCCCAATCTGGTGTGCTTGTAACTGGAGCAGATGTGGCACAGGAGCTTTTGACAATGGCCATTATCTGCCAAGTGGACTAGAAAGTACAGAAAACCACCCTTTTGGCCAAATAAATGGATGAAGTGGACTTGCAGAGAAGCAGGAAAAAAAGAGTAAGGGAACCCTTAGGCTTCATGGGGTTTTTATTCCTGGTTCCAGAACATCCCTAATGCCCAGCTGCCTCTTGATCTTGTGTTCCTTGAGAATTCTTTGGCCTGAGCTAGCTTGTGTTTAGAGTTCTGCTTACAGCCCAGAGTCCACATTTACCAGAAAGCATCTACAAAAACATAGGCTGGAGAATGACCAAAGCCAACCACTGTACGGCTCTCCTGAAAGCACCTTCCAGGAGGCCTTGCTAATCCACCTAACCATATCTTTCAAACCACATTTCACCTATGAGGGTGAAATTCAACTTTGGGGGATGACTTTATCATATCCAGACCACAACAAGTCTTGCATTTTTCTAGCAAAATCTCGCTACATATTTTAAGAAGGATACCATATGATCTCACTTTTAACTGGAACATAAACAACAAAAGAAAAAAGCAAACAAAATATAACCAGAGACATTGAAATTAAGAACATTGTAACAATAGCCTGAGGGGAGTGGGGAGGGGATAGTGGGGAGAGGGGTCAATAGGAGCTACTATAAAGGACACAAGGACAAAATCAAGGGGGAGGGTAGAGGTGGGGGAGGGAGGTGGGACTGGCTGGGGTGGGGTGGAGGAAATGGGAGAAAATGCAGACAATTGTAACTGAATAAAAATGAATAAATACATTTAAAATAATTAATTAATTAATTAATTAATTAAAAAAAGAAGGAGAATAATGGGTCACAATCCCTTATCTGAAATTCTTAGGGCCCAATGTTTTTGGAATTGAGAATTTTTCAGATTTTATAAGTATAGTCCACACATTATAAATTACTTAAGTCTCCGAGCATGGTCTGGGGCTGTCACCTAATCAAACACAATAATATTTCTCTAACATGTACAAATACTTTGTAAAGTGAGTTAAATCAAGGTAACAGTTTCATGTCATTTTCCTGCCAAACAAGTTCAGATCAGCAGAGGCAAGATCTTACCCTTGAGTTACAAAAACCCTTAGGTTTAGAATTTTCTATACTGTAATCATGGGCCATTACTAACCCCCATTTAATAGATAAACTTTTTGGCCATCTGTTTACTTAAGTACATTTTCAGGGTCAAAATGGGATTCAAATCCAGGAAGTCTAGCTCCAAAGGGTCTGTAGACTTAACTACCACCCCATCCTGGCACTCCACTGTTAGATGCCTCCCTAGATATGCAACTAAAGGGTATCATGCTGGTTCCAGATCTGAAAAACTGCATGGAGAAAAATTGAGAGAACTAGAGCTTTTTAGCAAAGAGTAGAGAAAGCTAACAAGAAGATGTAATTATTTTCTTCAAATATTTGTCTCCTTCCCAAATTCCTTCCCTAGTTCCATTTTTTTAAATCCTCACCCAAGGTTACATTTTATTGATTTTAGGGAGACAGAAAGGGAGGAAGAGAGAGAGAAAGACACATTGATGTGAGAGAGAGACATCTATCAGATGCCTCCCATACACGTCCCGACAAGGGATCAAACCCACAACATTTTGGTGTATGGGATGATGCTCCAACCAACTGCACCACTTGGCCAGGACACCTAATTCCATTTTCAATAAGAGGACATCAGGGAGGTGATGTCAGCAGCACAGCAACATGAGAGGATCTCCAGGTCTCTTCCCTTGAAGTTAAAACACAATGGACAGGTATAATTCAACAGAAAATTTCCTGGTCAGCACACAAACATGTCTGAGACATCTCACATTGACACATCTGAAGATGGACACATCTGAGTGAACAGTGGAAGCAGACCAGGCAGAGAGAAGTTCAAAGACAGAAGCTGCATGTAGTCCCATGCTCACCTTGGCACCAGCAGATGTGATAGCAGCAAAGGGTTGGGGTGCAGCTGCCAACCAGACTGGAGTGGCACAGGCAGCAACTGGGCTGGTGTGGCTGACACACGTTAAGGCTGGGCCCAAGGTCCGAGGCAGAGAAACAGTACAAAAAGTAACAGTACTCCCAAGTCTGTAAGCACGTGACAAAATATTTCACAGTTGCTGAACATCGCCACTCTAACCCCCTGTGGCCCACCCAGCAGTAAAAGCCTCACTTGGCAGTTGGCAAAAGGGCTAAAAAAAATTTTCCAGCCAAAGTATTTTGTATTCATTGTGGCTAAACCCATTAGGAAAAGCAGAACCACAGTTCTGCAAATCTGCTTCCCCCCTCCAGCCCATCCCAATGCAGATGGTAAAGGCAGCTGAGTAAACTCACAGAGCAGCCCTGCCAGGAAAGTGGCACAGGGAACACACAGGAGACCCATAGCCTGCCACTTCTAATATATGGGAATGGTGGCCTGAGACTGATGTGACTGGGTCATAAAGGGAATGCCACCTCCACAGGGAATACAGAGCATTTTTCCACAACCAAGGTGACAATATCTCACAGAGATCCTGGAAGCCCCAGCAGTGTAGGTGAGAGAAAAGTAAAACCTTGTGCCTCAGTACTACTGACTGAAAAACAAAAGGAAAACCTCTACTATCACCCTGCTAAATATGGGGGCCTGCCAAAAAACCAGAATTATCTTCTGGAGCATGGGCCCCTTGTAGCACAGACTTCTCCCACTAGGTGAGTGGTCTCAGAGCTCATGTGTATCAGTGCACCAGCAGGTGTTGTTGTGAGAGGCTGGGTTTGGATTCAGTAAATTTTTTTTTAAGGCTCTCACAACGTGTTTGCCCATTTCATGATGGGTGATTCACAAGTGCACCTGCCCACACCACAATGAGTGTTCAGCAGGTTTAACAAAAACGACATGACCCCTGTGCCGCATCCTTTGTATCCACCCGATCTCGCTCAACCAACTTTTTGTTTTTGTTTCCCCAGACGAAAAACATCCTCAAAGGGAAACATTTTGTTGATGTGGAAGAGGTGAGGCAAAAAACAGCAGAAGCAATAAAAGATATCAAAATTGATGAGTTCAAAACTGTTTTAAGCAGTGGAAAAAACGTCTCAATAGGTGTATTGTGTTAAACGGAGAGTGCTTTGAAAGTGACTGAAGTTTAAACATTTAAGAATAAATACACAATTTTTAGACATAAATTTCAATTTTTAGGGAGGTCCCCTCTCATAATGAAGTGTCAAATACTTAAAAAGGAATTTCCATTCCTGCAAATACCCAGACAGAGAAATAATCAATCATGCACGATGAATAAGTAAAATAACAAGGGAATTAAGGGGGGGGAGGAAATATATTAAAAAAAATAAACAAAGACATAGAATAATGTGATTTAAATGACAGAGAATTCAACATTTAAGTTTTGAAAAAACTAAAGAAAACTCAGAAGAGCAATTCAACAAACTCAAAAATAAAATAAGTAAACAAAAGGACTACTTCACCAAATAGATTTAAACTACTTTAAAAAATCAGAAATTCTGGAGATATCACCTATAAGTGGAACCTAATCAATGACAACAACAGCAAAAACAAGCGAGCAAAATAAAATCAGAGACATGGAAATAAAGAGCAAACTGACAGTGACCAGAGGTGGGGAGGAGGATAATGGAGGAAAGAAGGGGAAGGGGCAAGCAAAGGAACACGAATAGAGGGCTCATGGGCACAGACAATGGGGGGAATTGACTGTGGGAGTCGGGGCGGGGGGGTGATGAGGTAGGGATGAGCAATGGGGAAAGAGACAGGACAACTGTAACTGAACAACAATAAATTTTAAAAAGAATTAGTGATACAGAAGATGGAAATCTAGAAATTACTCAAGTGGAAGAACAGACTTGAGAGTTTAAAAATGAAAAACTCTATGAGAACTATCTGACTCCATTAAAAAGAACAATATGAGAATAATGGGTATACTCGAAGAATAAGAGTGGGAAAAGGGAACAGAGAGCCTATTCAAACAAATAATAAGAAATTCCCTAACCTATGGAAACAAGTGTATCCTTGAGTCCAAGAAGCTAACAGAACACCTAATTATCTCAATCCAAAAAGGCCTTCTCTGAGGCACATTATATTAAAACTGTCAAAAATTAATGACAAAGAATTTTCAAGACAGCCAGGAAAAAGAAGGCAGTAACATATGAAGCAAATCCCATTAGATTATTATCAAAATTTTCACCAGAAACCTTACATGCTAATACAAAGTAGAATCAAATATTGAAATTGTTGAAAAAGAGAAATCACTAGCCAAGAATAATGTGTCCAGCAAAGTTATCCTTTAGATATGAAGACATACAAAAGCTGAAGGAATTTACCATCATAATACCTGCATTAAAATAAACACTGAAGGGTACTCTTCTACCTGAAACAAAAAGATAAAAGGATACAAAACTATAGGTAAGATGATTAACAGACAGATAGAAGCAGAAAATTGCAACAGAATAGGGTATTGCTCAGAATAGGATATTGACATTTAAATATAATATAAAGGCTAAAAGGAGTAAAAGCATTTTTTTAAAAAGGAGACAATAGTTACTGCGATTTTGAAATGAACTCACAGCATAAACAAGGATAATTTGTGATAACCAAAATTGTAAAAGGGAAGAGGCAACGGACAGAACTGCTGCAGGTTAATAAAGATACAACCAGAAGAAAAAGGATTACTGTATATTTGAAACTTCCTTTTGCATAAACCTAATAATAACCACAAAAATTATATATAGAACTGAGATATATAACAAACAATAGGAAACAAAGAGCAGAGGGAATCATAGAATACCACCAAACTAAAATCGCAGCCAAAAACACAAGGGAAAAGAGACATTGAAGACACCGAGCAACCAGAAAACAAATAAAATGATTATGTTGATAATCACACTAAGTGGAAATGGACTGAAATCACCAATTAAAAAGCATAGAGTAGTAGAATGGATCAAAAAGACAAAACCCAACTATTCTCTGCCTTTAGGAGACACATCTCAGCTGCAAGAACAAACAGACTCAAAGTGAAGAGATGGAAAATGATACTCCAAGCAAATGGCATCCAGAGAAAAGCAGGTATAAACACACTCATGTAAGAAAATAGGTTGCAAATTTTTTTAAAAATTAACGAGGCAAAGATGGACATTTTATAATAATAAAGGGGACAATACATCAAGAAGACATAACACTTCTTAATTTATATGCACCCATTGAGCAAGCACCAAAATACAGAAAGCAGCTACTAATGGAACCAAAGGGAGAAACTGACAAAAACACAATAATGGCAGGGGACCTATGACAGCTATGGCTACACCATGCAAATGGAAAATCAATAAGAAAATATCAGCCTTAAGTGACACATCAGACCAAATGGACATGGTCAATATTTACAAAGTGTTTTATTTCAGAAAACCAGAATACACATTCTTCTCTAGTGCACATGGAAATTCTCAAGGATAGACCATATGTTAGGATGTGAAACTAGCCTCAACAACTTTAAGAAGACTGAAATCACACCAAGCACATTCTCCAACCATAATGCTTTGAAATTAGAAATCAACTGCAAAAAGAAACAGGAAAAACCAAAAATAAGTAAAGATTTAACAACATGCTATACAACAACAAGTGGGTCAAAGAAGAAATAAAAGAAGATGAAAGTGGAAAAGATGACATTCATGCTGCCTGTACTTACCAGAACAAACAAGTAGAGACAAGGATGGAGTCCTTATGGGCACTTTACTCAAGTGGCTAGATACATGAGAAGATGGCAGGTTATGTACCCTAAAAGACCATCTTACGTCTCTCTCAAGCTGACCTGTTTTACAAGGAGTAGAAGAGGGTAGGTAAGGGGTTTGGAATTCAGGAAAAATGGCTAATCAGATAAAAAGTACAGTCCAGTGATTTCCCTAGCATCCTTTCCTCTGCTGACTAGTGATTCTTTATCTGTGTCTTGGTCAGGGAACATTCCCTCCCTGGAGCACAGTAGCTCAGCAGTCCTACTGGGGCACAAAGGTCGAATTGCTGGTGGATCCTTTGGAGTCAGAGTGAGTCTGGTTATACATTCCAAGTCCTGGAACAATAGTTTTCTACATGCATTAATCAACAACGCTATTAACTATATAACTAAAGCTAAAAATTTTTAACTCTTGAATTCCTCCATCAAAAGGGGAAAAGATACATAGCAGCAAATGAGAATGACAATATGACATATCAAACATTTGTCAATGCAGCAAAAGCGGTAATAAGAGGGAAGTTTGTATCATCATAGGCCTATCTCAAGAAACAAGAAAAATCTCAAACAACCTAACATTTCACCTTTGAAGAAACAAAAAAGAAAAACAAATGAAGCTCAAATGAAGGAAGGAAATAATAAAAATAGAGCAGAATTAAATGAAATAGAGAACAGAAAGACAATAGAAAAAATTTATGCAACAAAGAGCTGGTTCTTTTCAATAGCAAATAAAATTGGCAAACCTCTGGCTAGGCTATCTAAGGAAAAAACAAAAATAACTCAAACAAAGTCAGAAATAAAAAAGAAGAAGTCACAATGGACACCACAGAAATACAAAGGACTCTATGAGAATACTACTAAAGACTAGAAGAAATAGACAAGTTCTCAGAAATATATAACCTTCCTAGGCCCAACCCATGAAAAACTGGAAAATCTCAATAGGCCAATCAACAGTAAGAAACTTGAAAGAGTCATCAAAAACCTCCAGAAAAGTAAAAGTCCAGGACCAGGTGCTTCACTAATGAATTCTACCAAATATTCAATGAAACTTTAGTACCTTTCCTTCTCAAACTCTTCCAAAAAAAAAAAAAAATGAAGAACAGGCAATACTTCAGAACTTATTACAGATGCAAAAATCCTAAACTAAATACTAGCAAATTGAATACTACAATACATTAAAAAGATAATACATCACAATCAAGTGGTGTTCATTTCAAGGGCACAAGCATGATTCAACATATGCAAATCAATCAATGTGATACACCACATTAACAAAATAAAGAATAAAATTGTATGATAATATCAATAGATGCAGAAAAAGCATTTGACAAAATACATCATCCATTTATGAATAAAACACTCGATAACATGGGTATAGAAGGAAAGTACCTCAACATAATAAAGGCCATATATGACAAACTGTCAACTAATGTTATACTCAATGATGAAAAACTGGAAGTTTTTCCCTAAGATCAGGAACAAGACAAGATGCCCACTCTCACCACTGTTATTCAATAGTACTAGAAGTCCTAGCCAAAGTAATCAGGCAAAATAAAGAAATATAACATATCCAAATGAAATGAAGAAGTAAAATCATCACTTTTTGCAAATGACATGATTATTTCTATAGGAAACTTGACCTTACCAAAAAAAAAAAAACTATTATAAACAATAGACAAATACAGTAAAGTTGCAGAATACAAAAATCAATGTAGAAAAATCCATTGCATCCCTATAAACTAACCATGAAATTTCAGAAAAAGAAATTTAAGAAATCAATTCCATATGAAATTGCAACAAAAAGACTAAAATACCTAGGGATAACTCAACAAAGAATATGAAGGAACTGTACACTGAAAACTAAAAGACAACTTGAAAAAAATTGAAGAAGACATGGAACAAAGAAATGGAACAATACTCCATGTTCAAGGATTGGAAAACTCAATATAGTTAAAATGGTCATATTATCTAAAGCAATATACAAATGTAATGCAATTCCCATCAAAATCCCAATAGCATTTTTCAAAGAAATAGAAAAAAAATCATCAAATTTCTATGGAAACACAAAAGACCCTGAATAGCCAAAGAAACACTAGACAAAAAAGAACAAAGCTAGAGGTATCACATTCCCTTTTTTACTTCAAATTATACTACAAATACAATAATTAATTTTTATAGTTTTAATAATTTTTTACTTCAAATTATACTACAGAACAATAATAATTAAAACAGTATGATATTGGCAGAAAAATAGACACAGACGAATGGAACTGAACTGAGAGCCCAGAAATAAATCCACATGGATATGGGTAACTAATTTTCAACAACTAAGCCAGAAACATAAAATGTGAAGAGGAACTCTCTTCAATAAAAGGTGCTGGGAAAATTGGAAAGCCACACAAAAAAGAATGAAACAAGATGGCTACTTGACACCTTACACAAAGATTACTGTATTTTTTGGACTATAAGACGCATCAGATCATAAGATGTACCTAAGTTTTAGAGGAGGAAAATAGGAAAAAAACCGTGTTCCACCGCTGCCTCCCTACCCCTAGAGAGCCAGGTAAGCTACATTAGGACTATAAGACACACCCCCATTTTCCTCCCAAATTGGGGGAGGGGGTGGAAAGCGATTCTTATAGTCTGAAAAATACGGTAGCTCAAAATGTATCAAAGACCTAATAAATATAGGACCCGAAGCAATAAAATACACAGTAGAAAAAATAGGATCTAAACTTATGGACCTTTGTTTCCAAGAAGATTTTATGGGTTTGACCCCAAAGGCAAAGGAAATAAAAGCAATGCTAAATGAATGGGACTACTACATCACACTAAAAAGCTCCTGCACAGCAAAAGAAACCACCAACATATCAAAAAGGCAACCAATCAAATGGGAGAAGGAATTTGCATACAATACCTCCAATAAGGGGCTAATATCCAAAATCTATAAAGAATTCATACAACTCAACATAAAAACAAACAATTCTGGTCTTCTGGTCAAGATGGAAGCATAGGTAGACGTACTTTGCCTCCTCACACAACCAAAAGAACAACAAAAAATTTAAAAACAAAAAATAACCAGAACTGCCAGAAAATTGAACTGTATGGAAGTCTGACAACCAAGGAGTTAAAGAAGAAACATTCATCCAGACCTGTAGAAGTGGTGGAGATGAGCAGCCAGGGTGGAGAGGACTCACAGCAAGGCAGTGGCTGGAGAACTGGGGCAGGTGAGGCAGCAGCTGGCAAAGCAGGCAGTGCCCCAATTGCATGAGGATAAACCGGGAGGAATAACTGGAGAGCGAGACAGACTGCACAACCCAAGTTTCCAGTGTGAGGAAATAAAGCCTCAAAACCTCTGACTAAAAAAACCTGTGGTGGTTGAGGCGATGGGATGAACTCCTAGCCTCACAGGAAAGTTTACTGGAGAGATCCATAGTGTCCTATAACATACACAAAACCACCTACCTGGGAATCAGCACCAGATGGGCCCAATTTGCTTGTGGGTAAAGCAGGAAGTGACTGAAAGCTGACTTGAGAGAGCTGAGCAAGCTGCATTGTTCCCTCTCAGAACTCTCCCTCACATACAGCACCACAACACAGTGACATGGTTGCCCTGCCCTGGCCAATAGTTAAGGCTCCGCCCCTTACTATGTAACAGGCACACTGAGACAAAAAAAAATCTGGCCCAAATGAAAGAACAGATCAAAGCTACAGAAAAAATACAACTAAACAATGAAGAGATAGCCAATCTATCAGATGCACAGTTCAAACCACTGGTAATCAGGGTGCTCACAGAAATGGTTGAGTATGGTCACAAAATAGAGGAAAAAGTGAAGACTATTAAAAGTGAAATAAAGAAAAATATACAGGGAACCAACAATGAAGGGAAAGATACCAGGACTCAAATCAATGGTTTGGAGCAGAAAGAAGTAAACATTCAACCAGAACAGAATAAAGAAACAAGAATTCTTTAAAATGAGGAGAGGCTTTAGAACCTCTGGGACAACTTTAAACATTCCAACATCCAAATCATAGGGGTGAAAGAAGGAGAAGAGGAAGAGCAAGAAATTGCAAATTTATTTGAAAAAATAATGAAGGAGAACTTCCCTAATCTGGCAAAGGAAAGAGACTCCCAGGAAGTCCAGAAAGCTCAGAGAATCCCCAAAATTTGGACCTGAGGAAGTACACACCAAGGCACATCATAATTACATTCCCCAAGATGAAAGATAAGGAGAGAATCTTAAAAGCAGCAAGAGAAGAGGAGACAGTTGCCTGCAAAGGAGTTTCCATAAGGCTGTCAGCTGATTTCTCCAAAGAGACCTTACAGGCAAGAAGGGGCTGGCAAGAAGTATTCAAAGTCATGAAAGGCAAGGACCTACATCCAAGATTACTGTATCCAGCAAAGGTATCATTTAGAATGGAAGGGCAGATAAAGTGCTTCCTAGATAAGGTCAAGTTAAAGGAGTTCATCATCACCAAGCCCTTATTATATGAAATGTTAAAGGGACTTATGTAAGAAAAAGAAGAAGATAAAAAATATGAACAGTAAAATGACAACAAACTCACAACTACCAACAATGAAACCTAAGAAAACAAAAATAAAAACAAAAATGAAGTAAGCAAACAACTAGAACAGGAGCAGATTCCCAGAAATAGAGATCACATGGAGGGTTATCAGCAGGGAGGGAGAATGGGGAGAATGGGAAAAAGGTACAGGGAAAAAGAAGCATAAATGGTAGGTACAAAATAGACAGGGGGAGGTTAAGAATAGTATGGGAAATGGAGAAGCCAAAGAACTTATATGTATGACCCACTGGTATGAACTAAGGTGAGGGAATGATGGTGGGAGGTGGGGGACAGGGTAGAGGGGAATAAAGGGGGGAAATGGGACAACTGTAATAGTATAATCAATAAATTATATTTAAAAAGGAAAAAAACAAACAAACAATTCTATTAAAAAATGGGCAGGGAACCCAAACAGTTTTCCCAAGATGACATGCAAATGGCAAACATTTATTTTAAAAGGTTCTCATTTTCAATAGATATAACAAAAATGCAAATCAAAACCACAATGAGGTACCACCTCACACCTTTTAGAACATGTATTACCAATAAGACTGGTGTTAAACTCATTTTCACCAGGGGCCACATCAGCCTTGCAGTTGCCTTCAAAGGGTCGAATGTAACTTTAGGACTGTATAAATGTAACTACTCCTTAACAGTTAAGCAAGAGCTCTGCACTGCCACCAGGTAGAAACAAAGTGCTAGGCCAAATGAAATAAGTGGGAGGGCTGGATTTGGCCCGCCAGCCTTGTGTTTGCCACCTGTGCAATTAAACAAAGAAATAAGTGTTGGAGAGAATGTGGAGAAAAAGAAACCCTTAGACACTGCTGGTGGGAATGTAAATTGGTACAGCAACTATGGAAACAGTATGTAGGTACTTCAAAAAGTTAAAAATAGAACTATCATATGACCCAACAACCCTTTTTCTGGGTATCTGCCTGAAAAAAATGGAAAACATTTATTTGTTAAGATACATATACCCTTACGTTCACTGAAGCATTATCCACAACAACTAAGACATGGAAACAACCTAATTGTCCTTTGATGTATTATTAGATTAAGAACATGTGGAACATATACACAATGGGATATGACTCAGCCATAAGAAAAAATGAAATACTGCCATTTGCAACAACATGGATGGATCTTGAAAGTATTGTGCTAAGTGAAATAAGTCAGATGGAAAAGGCCAAGAACCATATGCTTTTACTCATATGTAGGATCTAAAACAGAAAACAACAACAAACCCACAGACAGAGACAACAGTGGTGGTGACCAGAGGGGATGGGGTGTAGAGAGATGGAAGAGGGTAAAGGAGGTCAAATAAATGGTGACAGAAGGAGACTAGACTTTGGGTGGTGAGCAGACAATGCAAAACACAAATGTTGTATTATAGAATTGTACACTTGAAACTTATATAATCTTATTAACCAATGTCAACCCAATAAATTTAATTTTTAAAAGAGGACATTGGTGTACAAAGAACACTGAGAGCAACTGCAAGGGGAAAGAGTTTCTGAGTTTCTAAGAGACAGGAACTCAGAAGTGTATGTATAATGCACAGAGGACAACCCCAGTCATTGCCTAAACAAAGCAGAAGAAAGCAATGAGTAGGCACCAGATCTTTATCTTTTACCTTATTCAGTCATCAAATGCTCATTAGGTATCTTCCCTGTGTACTGTGCTCAGTGTTACAAAATGCCAGAGAGCCAACTGCTCCTGGCTGCCTCTCTGATCTTGTATCATCTCTCTCTCTCCTGCTAAATGCAGCCACACTGGCCTTTCTGTACCATAATCCCTCCAAGATCTTTCCCCCATCCAGATCTTTGCACCTGCAGTTCCCCATCCCTGGCATTTTCCATTTCCCATTCATCAAACAGCTCAGATTATACATCACTTCCTCAGCCAGGGTGTCCCTAACCACCAATCTAAGTCGTCATCTTGTCATTTGTTTTCACATCACCTTAATTTTTATCTTTGTACTTATTGGTATTTAATTGTTTTTCCAATTTTTGTTTACTTTCTTTCCCTGTGGCATTTAGCTTATGAGATCAGAACCCTCATCTGTTCTGAAGTCTGCTGTATCTGCAATGCTTTCAGCAGTGCCTAGCAAGTGGCCTATAAACATTTATCAAATAAATTAATTGTGCTTCCATTTTGGGGGATGCGTCAGCTTTGTTTTTTGGGAAGCCTGTGGTTTGTAAACTAGAGGAAATAGAATGTGAGTTGTGTGGTTGGTATACAGCAGCATCCAACCTCCCCTTTTTCAATAATAGAACTCCCAGCATCATTTACAGCATGAATTTGGTCAATGGGGTACGAGTGGAAAAACAAGGTGTGCCATTTCTGAGTCATGCCCTTTGATGCCACCCCTGGCCCTTTCCCCCTTCCTTCTATCTACATGATGTCAGGATCTAAAGCAACCACTTCGGACCCAGATATGGAAGTTGTATGTTGGGAAGAACTGAGCTGCCTTGCCAGCCTTGGACGACTTACCCCTGGAGAATTATGTACAGAGAAACAAGCTTCCATCTTATTTAAGCCATTGTATTGGGGGGTTTCTTAGTTACAACAACTAGGCCAGTACTCTATTACCAAGTTTTTAAGCTTTTTAAATCAATTTAATATGTTTTTGCTGCACCTGGTGGCCTATGCCAGAAACTACTACCTAAATATTATCTCTATGTTTTTTGTTTTTTACCCTTACCATTTTTTCAAGTTAGTTTCTGTGTCCCATAATGTAGTGAACTTGCAACCTTTCACTTGCAGAAACGGAAAGGAAACATTTAGTGAATGTCTACTAGAAGCCAATTACTATGCCTTGCCTATAATATCTTGTTTAATTCTCCCAATAGATCTGTGAATCCACGTCACTATTTTGATTTTATAAATAAATAATAGGTTCAGGGAGGTTTATATCTTGTCCAAGGTCACACAGACAGTAAGTGGGAGAGTTAGGCTTTGAACCCAGATGATATGCACCGTGGCTTTTTCCACTACTCTGTACTTACACTGTGGAATGCCCACTGACTGAGGGCTGCATTTTGGCTTTTAGACTTGTTTTCTTTTGGCTATAACTGATTTCATTC
Source organism: Desmodus rotundus (assembly GCF_022682495.2). NCBI lineage: Eukaryota > Metazoa > Chordata > Mammalia > Chiroptera > Phyllostomidae > Desmodus > Desmodus rotundus. The sequence continues at coordinate 48,031,281 of NC_071392.1, read as the reverse complement.
ATGTAACTGCATGCCTTCTACTTCATAGCTTGCTGACAGCTTCTTCGAACACTCCTACCCTTAGAGCCTGTTTGGTTTTTTATAAATTGTGGTAAAATAGTAATAACATAAAATTAACCACTTGGCTTTTTTTAAGTGTACAGTTCAGTGGCATTAAGGGCATTCACATTGTTGTACAACCATCACCAATATCCATATCCAGAATTTTTTCAACCTTGGAAAAATGTGGGACACTTGATGAGCTTGTGTATCATCCTTGCACGTGGCCATGCTAATTTTCTCTGTATTGTTTCCTTTTTAGTATACGTGCTGCCCAAGCAAGCACAGGGGCTATGCTTAGGTCACTGCTTCTCTAAGTCTGGGCTCCTTTCCTTTTCTTTCTTTCCTTCTGTGACCCGCAGCCTGCCGCTTAGTAAGGAAATGGAGTGTGCTAGTCATAGATGTGCCTGTTCAGAGTCATGAACAAGAGGAAGGAGAAATAAACATGATTCTCTATAAAATGGCCTGGCTTGGATCTTGCTTCATTCTCTGTCCCACCCATCCCCAGGAGTCTGAGCAAAAAAAAAGAAGATTCACAAACTGCCTAATTCACATCTGAATCATTTTCCAAGTTGCTCAGCCCTTCAAATGATGAATTCGTGACTCTGACTTGCTCTAATTCAGGGCCACTGAAGTGAGACCCAGACTGCTGCTTAGTGCTTGGGCTGGAAGGAGGGGGAGTCATCAGGTCCTGCCCTCAGTTCACGAATAAGACCACTGAGGCTCCAATCAAGCAGGAATCCTGACCCACCCAACACTCCCTCCACCTTAACATCTGTTGGCAAGTCTCACCCAATACCCCCCCACCCCCATTCCCTCTTAAGTCTGTTGAAAAGCCTTTCCCTGAAAGCCTTCCTTTTTTTCTTTTTTTTATTGTTCAAGTACAGGTGTCTCCATTTTCCCCCCACCACTCTCCCCACCCCACCCGCCCCCACCTCCCACCCTTGATCCTTCCCCGCTTTGGCTTTATACCCATATGTCCATATGCCCTTTATACATGTTCCTTGGTGACCCTTCCCCTTCTTTCCCCCATTACCCTCCTCCCTTCTCCCCTCCCCTCTGGTTACTATCAGTTTGTTCTTTATTTCAATGTCTCTGGTTATAATATGTTGCTTGTTTGTTTTGTTGATTAGGTTCCACTCATAGGTAAGATCCCCAAAGCCTTTTAAAAGTCTATCTAATAGCCTCAGGCCCCAGGCACTCCTCACAAAAGGGCCCTTTGTTCCCTGTGTGCTCTGGGGCCAGGGCCATGAGAGACTACTAAAAGTCTTTTAAAAATTGGAACAACAATAAAAAAAATTTTAAAAATAAAATAACAAAAAACAAATGGAGCTGTCACAGATGCTGTACTCTGCCACCCAGATCTCCACATTGGGACTGCAGTGCTTGCTCCCCAGCAGCTGGGAATGATGTTGGCTCACACCCGCAGCTGCCAGTCCACTCTGGAGGGCCCCTTCCCAGAGCAGCCTGCACCCAGCGGCTGGTGCTTCAGCACTGGACCACGTGAAGGGCCATCCTTGCTTCAGGCTCTCTATGGGGCTACTGAGGCCAGTCAGAATGACCCTGAACCCAGCTCCTCCATCTAAACAGTTTGGCTCTTTTCTCTCCCCATCGGTGCCAAACCACTTGTTCCCCTAATAAAACCCTGCACACTAATCACCCATCAGAGACTCCTCCCTGGGAAGCTGGTCTGCCACAGCTCCAGAGTAAAAACAATAATGAGGAGGTTTTAGTTTGTAAACATTAATGGACAGTTTACATATGACACATATGTCAACTGCATTTATCGCTCACTTTAGTATTCATAAACACTGCAGGAGTGTCCAACCTTCTGGCATCTCTGCACCACACTGGAAGAAGAGTTGTCTTGGGCCACACATTAAATACATTACAACACATAATCACAAAAAAATCTCATAATGCTTTAAGTAAATTTACGATTTTGTGTAGGGCCTCATTCATAGCCTTCCTGGGCTGCAGGTGGCCCATGGGCCACAGGTGGGAAACGCCTAAAAGTGTCATTACCTCTAATAAACTATAGGTTAAAATTTATTTTACATAAATCCCTACCCACATGTAATAGTTGCTCAGAAATCATAGCTAATTATAAATTAAATTCAGCACTTACAGCCACATAATTTCAAAAGCAAAATTATTACATTGAATAGTATGAAATTGCTAGTATGTGACTGGTTTTTGGTTTTTAAAAATGCCAGTCACATATGGTTCGACATAACATCCTCTCAAAAATATGTACCAAAAGCCCTGGCTCATGTGGCTCATTTGGTTGAAGTGTCACCCTGTGGAGCAAAGTTTGTGGGTTTCATCCCCAGTCAGGGCACATTCCTAGGTTGTGGGTTTGATGTCCGGTTGGGGCATGTATAGAAGGCAACCAATCCATGTTTCTCTCTCACATATCTCTCTCTCTCTCTCTCTCTCTCCACCCCCCACCCTCCTTCCTCTCTCTCTAAAAGCAAGGAAAAATGTCCTTGGGTGAGGATAAAAAATTACCAAAAAATTATAACTTGGGATGTAGATGCAATTCTAATGAGTTTGCCTCCCAACAGTAAGCACGCTAGGGAATACAAAGATTTTTCAAAATGCCTTTGCTTCTTCGCAATAAAGATGCTGCAAGCAGAGACAAAGTCAAGAGAATGCCAAGAGCAAAGAAAGGAAACTGAAGCACAAGCCTACATCACTCTACGTGATTCATTGTCCTCCTTGAAGCACTGCCTGTCTCCAGGTTTCACACTCCTCTCAAGCTCCCAGGTCCCGAATCCATTTTCTCCTTTCCATCTTTCTTTGCATACTCTCTCCTTGAGAGGTTTTCCTCATCTTCACAAAACCAAGGCACAGAGAAGGGTCTATGGTGTAAGGTGAGGAAACAAGTTTTGTGCGATTCTCTCCTTTCCACGAAAGGCTTTTTCGTGATAATTCCAACAATTGAGAATGTCCTATGTTCATTATCCTTTCCGTCTCTCACAACAATTCCCCAAATCTCTACAAGTAAATTAGCTAATCCACTTCTACAAAAACTGTTTTGTCCCTACAAAACACTGTTCATGGAAAAGAGGCTTTGAGTTTAGACTGTTCCTAACATTTGATTGTTTTGTTTATTGTGCCGATTCAACACACAAGCAAGAAGTTGGGCTTCGTATTTATACTTTATGCAATTTTTAAAAATCTAATGACTGATGTAAAGCAGTGGTTCTCAAACTTCTTGGCACTAGGGATGGTTTCATAGAAGACAATTTTTCCGTGAACTGGGGATAGTGGAGCGGGGGCAGAGAGAGGAAGCAGAGCTCAGGCAGTTATGCAAGTGAATCTTCCTTTCCCCACTAGCTTGCTGCTCACTTCCTGTTGTGAGGCCTGGCTCCTCAAAGGCCACAGACTGGTACTGGCCCATGGTCCAGGGGTAGAGGATCCCTGGTGTAAAAGACTTAAAGCTACTGCAATGTGGGTTCCCATCACTGTGAGCATGACCTGTTGCCTTTCCTTCTCCCTCACTCCATATGGGTATCTGTGAGAGTGCGGGGAGCTCAGGGAGCTGGGAGCCAAGAGACTCTGCATCTGCCCAGGACACCCTCCTTAACCTGGTGGATGCCGCTGGCAGCTGGGCTGATCTGGGCCAGAAGAACAGGAATGGTGTACATGCCCAGACTAAAAATCTTACAGAAGGAGCATTCAACATGTAAAGCTATACCTGCTATCAGTTAAAATGTGAGCTTACTTTAAAAACTGAGTTTCTAAGTGTAAGAGCAATGATTAGTGGAAAGTGGGGACATCAAGAAGATGTTCAAGAGAAGTAGTTTTAGTAGAAACCATTTTTCTCTTTAAATTTTATAGGGGGAAAAAGGTGAAGGGATCAGCCAAAGAACATACATGCATAAGCCATAGACACAGACAACAGTGTGGCAATGGCCAGAGGGAAGTGGGAGGTGGGAAAAGGAGTCAGGGAATGGGAATATCTGTAATGGTGTCAATAATAAAAATAAAATTAAAATGACTTTTATTGTGTGTTTTATAAAGGCAAATGCATATTCTTGATAGAAAAAAATAGGACAATCATAAATATATATACATACGCACAGGGTCTGGCACAAATAATGCCCCTTTTTTATTACAAAATCTTTTATTACAAAATCATAAGCATGTAATTCTGTAACATAACAATATCACAATCAAGCACACCATATGATATTTTAGGTGAAATGTTCAAATTAAAACTATAAATTATTACAACCATATTATTACCCTACCAACCACACTCAAGCAGGCATTACTCTGCCAGACCCTGTATATATATATGTATTTCCAACTCCACAATCCAGAGATAACTGCTGTAAATATTTTTTAAGAGTTATTTAGGAAGGGGAGAATATGGTGGCTGGGTAGGTGGGAGCTGAGCCAACTTGCTAGTTCTCCCAGCACAGATTTTCAGCTGATCTTCTGAAAAGTGACCTGAACAATCAACAGAAACTTGGCTGATAAGGATTTTTGAAGCCAAGGAGTACAGACGATGCTTTGTAGCATCTGGTAAGGGGTTTTATAAATTGAAGGGAAAATGCCAAGAGGAGAGGACAGAGAAAATGCAGCTTAGTAACTTGCTCCCTTCTCGGAGTGGGAGCCCAGGTCCCACACAGGGAGCCTCCAACACTAATCAGGAGAAACTTGGGAGGCTATATGGAGTCTGGAAGACTCAGGCTGCACACACACGCAGTGAGCAGCACATCCATAGATGCCACACCAACCGAGAGAGTTCAAGAGAGAAATTGTCTCCTAAAACTATCAGAGACACTAGCAGACTGCAGCCAGCCCTGACCAAGAAAGATTTTTTGCCTTTTGGAGACGTGGAGTGCATGGAGAGCTAGGCAGTGGTATGTATAGGCAGTGCTGTAGTATGGGTGCCACATAGGGAATCTTTTAGAGGGGAGCTGAGGCATGGCTGGGCAGGGACCCCACACAGGCACACAGTGGCTCTGCCAGCAAAAAGACCAGACCAAAAGCACAGTTCATGCCCACTGAATCCAGCTGAGCAGGAAGAGTAGAAGCCTGTACAGCAAAGGTATAGTGGGGCCCCATCCAGAGCAACTGGCAAGTGAGGGGCTCTGTGCAGAATGGAGGGCTTTGGTCTGAGCCTTCTGTGAGACCACTGAGCTAGGAGCTAGATGGGCAAGAGCTCAGCACCTGAGATTCTTTGCAGTCAGGCAGGGCCAGTCACACCATGCAGTACAAAGCCCTGGGAAGAGGAAGACATGCCCAACCCCCACCTGCAGAATTGCAGACTCTGTTGAACAGTAAGGCCAGGCTCAAGAACCCCCTGCCAGGCACATATCTACAGGGGAAAGAAAGAGAATCTCCAAAGGAACCCTTTAGGAACTTTTATCAGACACTATGCTGGCTCCCCCTCAGGCTCTGTTCCACTGAAAACAGCAGAGCAGAGAGATTAGAAATTGGTGCAACAAGGGGTATTCAGGACCCCACCCAGCCTCGGCTCTTTCACAGAGCTGCCATTAGTGTCAAGCAGGAAAGAGCTGGCCCTTTTACACAGAGTGGCTCCTCCCACAAAACAGGTAGCTAATGCATCAGAAACTACACATCAGTGGAAATATTCTGGGACAGACCAAGATGTATTGTACAGGGGCAGGGGAACCCACCCACTATCTTCCCTGAAGACTGAACAGTACGTCCCAGGAGAGAACCATGAATCATATCTTTCCAGTAGCTCCAGAAACCCCGTCTAGAGGCAGGTGGAGGTGGTAGATGAGGTGCTGTCAGACATTAGATGAACCACCCCTGGGTCTTGTGCTGATAAAAAGCCAGCAGGGCAGAACAGCAAGGATTATCCAAGCCGTAAGGAGATAGTCACAGACTGTGGATTGCTTATAGCCTCAAATAGGCTGCCTAAAGCTAGACTGGGACACCAGCTGACATTACCCAGAGGGACTGACCCAGAGGGAGAAGACAGTAGGCAGACAAACACTAGACTCTGCTGAGACAAATTCCACCTCATTCTTTTTCATTATTTGCATTATTTTTCCTCCCACACAGCTTTTCAACATTGTTTCTTTGTCTTCAATTTTGTTCCCTTATTTCACAATTTTTATTTTACCTTTATACATTTTTTGTTTTTATTATTTATTTTAGTTTTACTTCAAATCTCATATTTTACTCTTCCCTTCTCTTACTCCAATTTGCCTTCATCCTTCTGGTTCTGCTTTTGTTTTAAATTTTATTTTTCCTTTTATATGCCTAGTTTCTATTCCTCACAATTACTATTTCTCCTCCTTCCATCCTCCCCAAGCCATCTTTCTTTCCATTAGTCATTTCACATGCTTTTTCCCTTTCTTAAAACATCCTTATTCTCATTCCACCTTTATTAATATTTGCTTGGTTGTCATTGATGTTGTGGTTGTTGATGCATTTCTTACATTTTATTCCTAGTTGTTATTATTTTATTAATTTAAATCTCATATTTTATGTTCCCCAATCCTACTCCATTTTGCCTTTCTTCTGCCCTCTTATTTTTCATTTTAAATTTTTTTTCTCCCTTTCTTAGCCTAGTTTCTAACCCTTACACTTATTAATTTCTCCTCCTTCTATCCTCTCAAAACCTTTTTTGTCCTTTAGACATCTCACAATCTTTTTTTCTTTTCTTTCTTAAATATTCTTATTCTCTTCCCACCTTTATTAATCTTAGCTCATCTGTCATGGATATTGCTGCAGTGGTTGTTTTTCTTCAATTTAGTTCCTATTTTTTTTCAAACTTCATATGTACTCTTCCCTTTTCTTACTCCATTTTGCCCTATTCCCTCCCTATTTTATTTATGTTGTAAATTCTATTTTCTCCTTTTGTTCATCTTTTTTCTATTCCCTACTCTTATTATTTCCCTTCCCTGACTCTCTCAAAATCATTTTTCTTCCCATTAGTCACTTTATATTCTTTTTTCCTTTAGCACAATATTCTTATTTTATTTCTACCTTTATGAATCTTTTGCTGGTGTGGGTTTTGTTAGCTGGGTTGTTTAATTTCATTCTGGCAGCTCCTGTACAAAAGCATACAAGACATGGTGAGAGCAGAACTCTTATTAAGCCAGCCAGAGGGGAGAGCCCAACAATTAATGAGCCAACAACAACCAACACCAAGTTACAACAAGAGAGCCCACATAAACTGCATGCAAGGCATCTGTAAAGCATCTAGCTCAGGAATTCAAGGAAACTGCACTACTGTGTCTCACAGGTCAGCTACCACAGAAGGACACCCCAAGAAGTCAGGTAGTCAAAGAATATCAATCAACTACACAGAAGCAAACAAAAAGAGTCACCTAAATTGGGCAGGCAAAAAAAAAAAGAAAAACCCCAATCAAAAGGAAAGGAAAATTCCCAGAAATAGTGCTAAATAAAATGAAGGCAAGCAATTTATCAAGCATAGAGTTCAAAGTAATGGTTATAAGGATACTAAAGGAACTCAGTGTAAACTACAAGGACTTAGTACTACATCAGCATGAAAAACAACATAGAAACTATGAATAGGAATCAAGAGGAAATGAAGAATATATCTGAAATGAAGAATACACAAAAAGAAATTAAAAGCAGGCTAGAGGAAGTTGATTGAATCAGCAAGCTGGAAGACAAGGTAGAAAAAACACCTAATCAGAGCAACAAAATGAAAAAAGACTAAAAAAGAACAAAGATAGTTTAAGGGAGCTTCAGGACATAAAACATAAGATATAACAATATTCACATCATAGGGATACCAGAAAGAGAAGAAAAGGAGCAAGGGATAGAAAACCTGTTTGAAAAAATGACAGAAAACTTCCCTGACTTGGTAAGGGGAAAAGTCAAGCAAATTCAGGGAGCACAGAGGGTCCCAGTCAAGATAAATGCAAGGAGGCCCACTCTAAAACACAACATAATTAAAATGGCAAAATTTAAAGACAAAGAGAAAATTTAAAGGCACCAAGGAGAAACAGCTAGTAACATACAAGGGAGTTCAGATAAGGCTTTCACCTGGTTTATCAACAGAAACACTACAAGCCAGAAGGAAATGGCACAAATTATTCAAAGTAATGAAAAGCAAAGACATGGAACCAAGACTAATCTACCTAGCAAGGCTCTCATTTAAATGGAAGCTGAAATAAAGAGCTTCCCTGACCAAAAAAAAAAAAAAAAAAAAAGGCTGAAAGAGTACATGTCCACCAATCGGAATTGCATGAAATGCTAAAGGGACTGCTTTAAAAAGATGATGAAAATGAGAGAGAGAAACACCAGCACAAAGGGGAAAAATGGAAGGGAAGATGGCAGCAAAATAGGTGGAAGTACAGTCCACTTTCCCCTGCACACAGGGGAAACACCTAGCTGATCTTCTGAGGAACAGAGTGAACAGCCAGTGGTATCCCAGCTTATATGAAGATCGGAGACCAAAAATTGTAGAGGACATTGAAAAATCAGACAGTAGGGAGAGTGCTTCAGGACAATAAGGTCCCTGGGACAAGTGCAGGGACCAGGGAAGCTGCAAGCCCAGTGCCCGCCGGGTCCACCACAGGATTCTTGGGAGAGAGCCAGGTCAAAGGCTCCCTCCCCTGCCAAACAAGGTTTGAGCAGCACCAGGAGGGACCTGGATTCTAGAAGTCGCAGGCGGGGAATAAGGACAAAGTGGGAAACACACAGGGGCAGTGTGCAGCCACTGAGACTGTGGACACCAGTGGGAAGAGGTAGGCAGTGATGGACCCTTACCCGGTCAGTCCCCTGTCTGGTTGGAGAGTTGGGCTGTGTGAGAGGCCAGGCGCTTGTTTGGACCAGCAGGCTTGAATAGGAGGAATTTTTCAAAAACAAAAAGAGAAAAAAGAGGTACTCAGCGGTTGATTGGGGAATTCTCCTGAAGCAGCCACCCCCTGCCTCCTGCACCCCTACCCCCACCCAGCTGTGGTAGCTGCACTTCCGCTGTAGCAGCAGAAGCTGTGCGCTCACACCTGAAGCCCTGGGGATGGTGCGCACTTGAACCTGTGGCCCAGCGGCTGCCCGACCTGCCCCAGCAGCAGAGGCTGAGCACTCATATCCTTAGCTCCCTGGGGACGGAGCATGCCTGACCCCACCACCTAGAGGCACCTCGCACCCAACCTCTGAACCTCAAGGGTCAGCAGCAGAGGAGGCCTGCTCCCGCATCCACAGCAGCAGCCACCATGCACCCACCCAGCAGGGCCTACTGGCTCTCTCAGAGGAAGGTGGAGACGCCCCTGCAGAAGAGAGCTGCAGGACTCAGGGAGTCAACAATCCCCAGAAAGACTTGACTCAGTGGGGGGACTGAACTACCCCAAAGGGACTCTGAGGGTCCCTAGCATCTAGGACAGCAAAGAGCCAGAAGATGGCATGTGAGTTGCCTCTAATTGGTTCACCTCAAGGACAGTGCAACTAGTGGACTGAGGGCATAGGCTGGGCGCAGAAGGGCAGTGGGGGCCCCTCAGCAAACTGAGGAGCTGGGCTGGAGGCTGGGCAACTGGGTAGAATGTGGCTCAGGAAGGGAGAAAACTGAAAGCAATCCCCGCTCAGCCTGCTGTAGACAGGAAGACCAGCAGAACTGGCTTGGTCGGTTTAAAGCCAGCAGGAGGCTCTTTCTTTTCTTTTTTTTTTGTTAATTCCTTCTTCCTTCCTTCCTTTCTTTCCTTTTTTATTCCTTCTTCTTCCTTCTTTTTTTTTTTAATTTCCACAAGTGAGATGATAAAACCTGGAGCTGTGAAAGGACCAGAGTTAGACCCAAAGAGAGGTCATCCCAACAACTGAAACAGTGAGACAAATTTCACTTTGATACTCCAGGGAACTTGCAAGTTATTGTATATTTGTATTATTTTTTTTTCATTATTCTTACATCTTTTATTTTATTAGTATTTTTGTATTTCTCTTCTTTCTGTTTACTCTTCTTTGCTTGGTTCATTAAATTGCATTGTTTGACTGGTTTCCCTTGTTCTCTCCTTCATAGTGTATTTTTAATTTTCTGTCTTTCACTTCACTTATGTTCCAATAGCACACTAGGTAGCTCCTATACTTCCTATTCTTGTTATTCACATAGATCAGATAGATTCTGTCATATGATTGTCGCTCCATTACTATTGTAAACAATTGCTGTTCCACACAATTGTAAACACTACACAGCACCCCTCCCAGATCTTTGCTCACTTCACTGTTTGCTGAATTTTATTACTGTTGGGGTTAACTCTATTCTCTCACATACTACACCTACTATCTATCCTTTACTCTCACTTTACTGCATAATTTTACCTCCCACAAGCTCACTGCTTTCTAGATCAACTCACAATCCTTCCCTGCCCATAACAAGAGTCTTATATTTTTTTAACCTTTTCTAAAAAGTGGTTAGTTGGTGTATTACAAGGCCACTGTAATCAAAACAGCCTGGTACTGGCATAAAAACAGGCACATAGACCAATGGAACAAAACAGAGAGCCCAGAAATAAATTCAAGTCTTTACGGTCAATTAATATTTGACAAAGGAGGCAGGAGCATAAAATGGAGCAAAAACAGCCTCTTCAACAGATGGTGTTGGGAGATCTGGACAGCTACGTGCAAAAAAAAGAAACTTGATCACCAACTTACGCCATACACAAAAATAAACTCAAGATGGATAAAAGACTTAAATATAAGTTGTAACACCATAAAAGTCCTCGAGGAAAACATTGGCAGGAAAATCTCAGACATTCCATGCAGCAACATCCTCACAGACTTGTCCCCTAAAGCAAGGGACATAAAGGAAAGAATAAACAAATGGGAACTCATCAAAATAAAAAGCTTCTGCAAGGCTAAAGAAAACAGCACCAAATTACAAAGAGAACCAACAGTATGGGAAAACATATTTGCCAATGATACCTCAGACAAGGGCCTGATCTCCAAAATATATAAAGAACTCACACGACTCCACTCCAGGAAGACAAACAACCCTATTAAAAAATGGGCAAAGGACTGGAACAGACACTTCTCCAAGGAAGACATACAGAGGACCCAGAGACATATGAAAAGATGCTCAGCATCACTAGCCATCAGAGAGATGCAAATTAAAACCACAATGAGGTACCATCTCACACCAGTCAGAGTGGCCAACATAAACAAATCCAGAAACAAACGTTGGAGAGGATGCGGAGAAAAGGGAACCCTAGTGCACTGTTGGTGGGAATGCAGACTGGTGAGGCCACTGTGGAAAACAGTATGGAATTTCCTCAGAAAACTAAAAACGGAACTGCCCTTTGACCCAGCAATTCCACTGCTGGATTATACCCTAAGAACCCTGAAACACCAATTCAAAAGAAACTATGCACCCCAATGTTCATAGCAGCACAATTTACAATAGCCAAGTACTGGAAGCAACCTAAGTGCCCATCAGCAAACGAGTGGATCCAAAAACTATGGTATATTTACACAATGGAATTCTATGCAGCAGAGAGAAAGAAGGAACTTATACCCTTTGCAACAGCATGGATGGAACTGGAGAGCATTATGGTAAGTGAAATAAGCCAGACAGTGAGGGACAAATACCATATGATCTCACCTTTAACTGGAACATAATCAACAAAAGAAAAAAGCAAACAAAATACAACCAGAGACATTGAGGTTGGGAACAGTCTAGCAGTGGCCAGGGGGGAGTGGGGTGGGGACAGTGGGAAGAGGGGATTGCAGGAACTATTATAAAGGACACATGGACAAAATCGGGGGGGATGGTGGGGGTGGGGGAGGGAGGTGGGTTCAGCTGGGGTGGGGGGGGAGGGAAGGGGAGAAAAGGCATACAACTGTAATTGAATAACAATAACAATTAAAAAAAAAGTGGTTAGTTGGGTGAAATATCACCATTAACACTATAGATATCCAAAGGATCTCCTATCGTTTCTCTATGGGTTGGTATTTCAAATACCATAGAATACACTCCCACTGTCTTAAAACATTTTGTCTTCCCTGTCCAACTGATAACAAAAAAGAACAGGTGGGAGCTGTGAACACCAGTAAACCTGCTATAAGACGAAACCCACCAACAAAGGAACCATCAATAGATAACAACGCAAGAAGGTGAAGGAGGGAATGGAAGCCACACTAACCCAAATGCAGGACTGATCTGGAAATACAACTAAATGGTGAAGAAATTACTCAGAACAAACAACTAAACAAGAGCAAGAGAGAAGCCTCAAAACCTCGTACACACAGAAGAACCAATGTCAACACAAGCTGACCACACCTGCACAATAGAATACAAGATGTGGTGGATGGAGTGACCCTCAATTAACCAGCTGCAGGGAAGGACCCACCAAAGAAAGACCCAACAACAATCAAAACCCAAAGACATACGGAGAGCCAATGTAAATGATAGCCCAAGACCAGCAAGCCCAGGAGATAAAGGAGACTGCGCCACTGAATCTCACAGGTCTTCTACCATAAAAGTTCGTACCATAAACCCAGGGAGTCAGAACAGATCAATTTAAGAAGCACAGGCTAACAAGAAGAGTCTCACAAGCAATGGGAAGACAAAGAAAAAATCCCCAAATGAAAGGAAAGGAGGAAGCCTCAGAAGGAATGCTAAATGAAATAGAGGCAAGTCAACTACAAGATATTGAGTTCAAAGCAGTGGTTATCAGGAAGGTCGATGTGCTCACAGAGAACTACCAGAAACTACAGGGAAACTACAATGAACTCACTGCAAACTATACCAACATGAAAAAGAAAATAGAAACTATCAGCAAGGGCCAAGAGGAAATGAAGAATACAATTTCTGCAATGAAGAACACAGTAGAAGGAATCAAAAGCAGTCTCGATGAAGCAGACGATCAAATCAGCAAGCTAGATGACAAGGTAGAAAAAAACACCCAGAAAGAGCAAGAAAAAGAAATGAGGCTCAGAAAGACAAAGAGGGGTTAAGGGAAATGCAGGACAACATGAAATGTAATAATATCCATATCATAGGGATACCAGAAGGAGAAGAAGAAGACCAAGGGATAGAAAACCTGTTTGAAAAAGGAATGATGGAAAATTTCCCTAATCTGAGGAGAGAAAAAGTCACCCAAATCCAGGAAACACAGAGAGTCCCAATCAGGAGGAACCCAAAGAGGCCCACTTCAAGACACATCATAATTAAAATGGCAAAATTCCAAGACAAAGAGAGGATCTTAAAGGCAACAAGGAAGAAACAGGAAGTAACATACAAGGGAGCCCTGATAAGGTTAGCAACTGACTTCTCAATGGAAATACTCCAAGCGAGAAGGGAAGGGCAAGAAATATTCCAAGTATGAGAACCAGAGGCCTGCAACCAAGACTACTTTACCCAGCAAGGCTCTTAATCAAGATAGAAGGCCAGTTAAGGAGTTTCCCAGACAAAAGAAGTCTAAAAGAAAATACCTTCACCAAACCAGCTCTGCAAGAAATGCTAAAGGAGCTGCTGTAAGGAAAGGAAGGAAAAGAGGGAAAAAGGGAAGAACACAGGTACAAAGAATCAGTAATGAATAAATACCTATCAATAATAACCTGAAATGTAAATGGATTAAATGCTCCAATCAAAAGACATAGAATAGCTGAATGGATAAGAAAACATGACCCACACATATGCTGCCTACAAGAGACACACCTCAGAACAAAAGACCTGCACAGACTGAAAGTGAAGGGCTGGAAACAAATATTCCAAGTACATGGACAAGAAAAAGCCAAGGTAGCAATACTCATGGTCAGACAAAATAGACTTCAAAAAAAAGAGCCATAAAAAGAGACCCAGAAGGTCACTTCATAATACTCAAGGGAAGAATCAATAAAGAAGATATAAACATTGTAAATATATATGCACCCAACATAGGAGCACCCAAATACATAAAGAAAATCTTGGTAGACTTCAAGAAAGATATTGACAACAACACAATTATAGTAGGGGATTTTAACACTCCACTGTCACAGATGAACAGATCTCCCAAACAAAATATCAACAAAGATATTGTGGCATTGAACAATGCCCTAGATGAAATGGACTTAACTGATATATAGAGAGCCTTTCATCCCAAAGAAGCAAAATACACATTCTTTTCAAATGCACATAGAACATTTTCAAAGATAGAACACATGATAGGCACAAAACATGCCTCAACAAATTCAAAAAAATTGAAATCATATCAAGCATTTTCTCTGACCACAAGGGACTGAAACTAGAAACCAACCCCAAAGGAAAAAACCCAAAACACTCAAACTCATGGAGATTGAATAGCATGCTATTAAACAATGAATGGGTCAAGAATGAGATTAGGGAAGAAATCAAACAGTTTCTGGAAAGAAATGAAAATGAACTCACAATAATCCAAAACTTATGGGACACAGCAAAGGTAGTCTTGAGAGGGATGTTCATAGCGATACAGACCTACCTAAAAAAGATAGAAGCATTTCAAATAAACAATCTAACCCTATGCCTACAAGAACTTGAGGAACAACAATAAAGACAACCCAGAGCAAGTAAAAGAAGGAAATAACCAAGAACAGGGCAGAATTAAATGACATAGAGACTAAAAGCACAATTCTAAGGATCAATAAATACAGGAGCTGGTTCTTTGAAAAGATAAACAAAATTGACAAGCCTTTAAGCAGACTCATCAAGAAAAAAAGAGGACCCAAATAAACACAATCAGAAATGAAAGAGGAGAGACTACAACTAATACCACAGAAATACAAAGGATTGTCAGAAATTACTACAAAGAACTATATACCAAGAAATTTGAAAACCTAGGTAAAATGGACAAATTTCTAGAAAAATATAATTTTCCAAAACTGAATGAAGAAAAAGCAGAAAGCCTGAACAGACCAATAACAACTGATGAAATTGAAGCACTAATCAAAAAACTTCCAATACACAAAAGCCCAAGACCAGATGGTTTCACAGGAGAATTTTACAAGGCATTTAAGGGAGAGGTAACCCCCATCCTTCACAGATGGAGGTTTTCAAGAAGATGGAAGACTCCCAAACTCTTTTTATGAAGCCAGCATCAACCTAATCCCAAAACCAGATAAAGACACAACAAAGAAAGAAAACTTCAGGCCAATATCACTGATGAACATAGATGCTAAAATCCTCAACAAAATATTGGAAAACCACCTACAGCAATACATTAAAATGATCATACACCATGACCAAGTGGGATTCATCCCAGGGATGCAAGCATGGTACAATATTCACAAATCAATAAACATAATACATCACATAAAAAAATGAAAGACAAAAATCACAGGATTATATCAATAAATGTGGAAAAAGCATTTGATAAGGTACTGCAGCCATTTATGATAAAAAACACTTAGCAAAGTACGAATAGTGGGAGCATTTTTCAACATAATAAAGGCCATATATGAGAGACCTACAGCCAACATCATACTCAATGGGCAAAAAGTTAGAGCTTTCCCACTAAGATTAGGAACAAGACAAGGATGCCCACTTTCACTGCTCCTATTCAACACAGTATTGGAAGTCCTAGCCACAGCAACCAGACAAGAAAAATAAATAAAAGGCATCCAAATTGGAAAGGAGGAAGTAAAACTGTCATTATTCACAGATGACATGATAGTGTATATAGAAAACCCTATAGTTTCTACCATAAAACTACCTAACCTAATAAGTGTATTTGGCAAAATAGCCAGATACAAAGTCAATAATCAAAAATCAATGGCATTTTTGTACACCAACAATGAAATATCAGAAATAAAAACTAGGGGGGAAATCCCATCTACTATAGCAACAAGAAAAATAAAGTACCTAGGAATAAATTTAACCAAGGAAGTAAAAGACTTGTACTCGGAAAAATAGAGAACACTGAAGAAAGAAATTGAGGCAGATACAAATAAGCAGAAGCATATACTGTGTTCATGAATTGGAAGAATTAACATCATTAAAATATCCATAATATCCAGAGCAATCTAGATTCAATGTAATTCCTATCAAAATACCAAGGGAAGCCCTAGCTGGTGTGGCTCCGTGGATTGAGCACCGGCCTCTGAACCAAAGGGTCACCAGTTCAATTCCCGATCAGGGCACAAGCATTGGTTGTGGGCTAGGTCCCCAGTAGGGGGCGCACAAGAGGCAACCACACATTGATGTTTCCCTTCCTCTCCCTCCTCTCTCCCTCCCTTTCCCTCTCTCTAAAAATAAATAAAATATTTTTAAATAATTAAAAAATAAAATACCAATGGCATATATCACTAATCTAGAACAAATACTCCAAAATGGAACCAATAAAGACCTTGAGTAGCCTCAGTAATGTTGAAAAAGAAGAACAAAGTTGGAGGGATCACAATACCCAACATAAAACTGGACTACAAAGCCAATGTAACCAAAACAGTCAGGTACTGACATAAGAACAGACACATAGATCAATGGAACAAAATAGAGAGCACAGAAATACACCTATGTCTCTATGGTCAATTAATATTTGACAAAGGAGACATCCACATTCATTGGTGTAAAAATAGTCTCTTCAATAAGTGGTGTTGGGAGAACTGGACTGGTACATGCAAAAAAATGAAACTAGCACACCAACTTACACCATACACCATAATAATCAAATCAGATAAAAGACCTAAATATAAGTTGGGATACCATAAAAGTCCTAAAGGAAAACATAGGCTGTAAAATTTCAGATATCCCACATAGCAATATTTTTGCTGATATATCTCTTAGGGCAAGGGAAATAAAGGAAAAAATAAACAAATAGCACTGTATCAAATTAAAAAGCTTCTGCATGGCTAAAGAAACTATCATCAAAATGAAAAGGGAACCAAGTCTATGGGAGAACACTCTTGCCAATGATACATTAAACAAGGGTTTAATCTCCAAAATATGTAAAGAACTTATATGACTCAATACATGGAAGACAAATAATCCATTTAAAAAATGGGCAAAGTACCTGAACATACACTTCTCCAAGGAGGACAGACAGATGGCCCACAGACATATGAAAAGATGCTCAATATCACTAGCCATGAGATGCAAATTAAAACTACAAAGAGATATCACCTCATACCTGCCAAAATAGCTATCATTAATAAATCAACAAACAAGTGCTGGCAAGGATGTGGGAAAAAGGGAACCCTAGGGCACTGTTGGTAGGAATGAAGACTAATGCAGCTACTGTGGAAAACAGTATGGGATTTCCTCAAAAAACTGAAAATGGAACTGCCTTTTGACCCAGCCATTCCACTGCTGGGATTTTACCCTAAGAATCCCAAAACATCAATTCAAAATAACTTATACATCCCAATGTTCATAGCTGCACAATTTGCATAGCCAATTGTTGGAAGCAACCTAAGTGCCCATCAATAAATGAGTAGATAAAAAAACTATGGTACTACACAGCAGAAAGAAAGAAGGAACTCCTATCTTTTGTGGCAGTATGGATGGAACTGGAGAATATTATGCTAAGTGAAATAAGTCAGTTGGTGATAAACAAATACCATATGATCTCACTTACAAGACGAATCTAATGAACAAAATAAACTATGAGTAAAATAGAATCAGAGGCATAGAAACATGGAACAGACTAACAGCATCCAGAGGGGAAGGGGAAGTGGGATAATGGTAGAAAGAAGGGGAAAGGACTAGTATGAATGACTCATGGGCATAGACAAAGGTGTGGGAATTGACTGTGGGAGTTGGGGGGTGGGATGGGTGGAGGAGGGCAAAGGGGAAAAAATTGGGACAACTGTAATAGAATAACAATAAAAAATATTTTAAAGTAAAAAATACTAAACTAAAAAATTAATTTCCTTGGATTTAGCAGAAAAAAGAAAAAAAATAATTGAAACTAAAGTAGTTGGTGAATTTTACATATATATTTCCTCAAAACAAGAACTATTAGTTACTAAAGGAACTCTTCAAAATAAATTACAAAACTATGAGGCTTTGATATTAGGCCATATATATTTTTTTCATTTATATTTTTTAAAGTTTATGCTTCTTAATGGCCATAAATTCAGGTGTCCAGATACTGAGCTTGAGATCTAATTCAAACCCAAACCCACCATTGTTATGTTAAAAACAACAAAATAATTTGTTAAAGTGGGAGGGAAAGAAAGGTAGAGTGATAGAGGGAGAGGGAAAGAGAAAGAGAGAGAGAGAGAACACAACACCACTTTCATAACTTTATACCTAAGTTTACTCTCTGGATGATACTTCAAAAAGAAACTATGAAGGAAAAGCTGATCTGTAAAGAAATATATGTTACTAAAGTGCAAACCATTTTCAGGAATAAAAAAACACATTTACCACAAAGAGATGTTTATATGGAGTACCCATTACATATTCTAACTGATTTTATTTCAGAGGGTCCATCACTAATTCTTATACACCACCAACTGCTCAAAATCTAACTTGCTTTATCTTTAGACTGTGATTTTCTTGTAGAACCAGGGTGTCCAATCCACAGCCCATGGACTGCTTGTGGCCCAGGATAACTACAAATGGGGGCCAACACAAAATCATGAATTTACTTAAAACGTTATATGATGTTTTTTGATTATGTGTCACAATGTATTTAAGTGTGGCCCAAGACAACTCTTCTTCTTCCAGTGTGGCCCAGAGACACGAAAAGTTTGGACCCCCTGTAGAGTATTTCATTTTATTTCCCGAGTATCTAGTGGCCATTCTTATTAAAAAAGAGAGAGAGAGACTTATGCCACCATCTCATTGATAGCAGGCTGTAGACACTTGTAGATCCTATCACATTACTTGTGCAATATTACCCACTTTCTTCCTGAAGATGTTTCCATGGAGCCCTCTGACTTCCTGTTCTAACTTGGACTCACTGCTGTCTAGGCACACAGAGCAACTATCATCCTAGGATTTCTTGTCATTATCCTTTAGATCCCATGTTTTTCTCTTTGGTTCCTTTTTACTTGGCTGGCTCTAGGAAAGCTCTGAGTAATTCTTCTAGAAAAAATATATAAAAGACAATCTTTCTGAGTCCTTGCCTGTGTTCAAAGATATTTTTATGCTTAGTCTAGTTGGCATTTATTTCTACATTCAGATCATTTCCCTCAGAATCTGGAACTCGCCATTTCATTGTCTTTTAACATTCAGTGTTGCTGATGGGAATCTGACCCAGTTTGACTCTAGTCCCTTCACAGGCAATCTTGTCTTCTGTTGGGAACTGCCCTACCTGGTTTCAGAAGCTATAAACCCCCATGGCTAAGGCTGAGTCAGAGACCTTGGGACCAGAAGCCACTAAGGAGAAAAAGCTTATCTCTCTGGCAGGGGCACCGCCTCTGCCCACTTTACTTTACCCTGCTTGGCCCTGAGCCTGACCAGTTAGCCAGTGATGGATAAGATTCCTCAAGGGAGGGACGACCTAAGACAGGCATGGTCATGAAGAGGCCCTCAGGGAAGGACTTGGGGGGCTATAGAAAAAGGGGGTGATGGACCCTCGCCCCTCAGCTTTGACATAGCTTGAGTCCTCATTCTGTCTGTAAGAAGTCTCCTAATCTCTTGGCTGCCTTACTTCCCCTGCCTGACTTAAGCCTTAAACAATGACAGAGGGTGGTGCAGTCATGTGCTGGAAAGGGTGGATTCCCCGGAGCAATGAAACCTAAGAAAGAATGCATAAAACCCTGTGAAACCTGCTTTGCTAAGAATGTCCTCAATTTTCTGATAAGGGTCCAAGCCTGAAATGAGTTTGTTTCCGAAAGTTTTATAGCCCTTTAGCTATCTGACCCTGACCCAGAATAATCCCTCAAGGTTCTTTGTATGTTATCTATTGTTTGATCTTTACTGCCTGACAATGGTTGATGAGCTTTACCTGTATTCCTGTGCAAATTACACAATAATTTCCTCCCTTGAGGAAAATGCTCTTGGCCCTTCTCCTTTGAGAGATCTGCCACCTCTCCTCCCCAAGCAGATCATGTCTTGGTAGACTTATTCTCATCTGTGTTGGCCAGGAGGGCCCTGTGGGCGGAGCCCCCCCAAAGTTTTCTTTCTGAAAACTTTAAGGATATTCCTTTTATTCTTGCAAGGAAGAAATTTCAACAAGCTGTGTCTATATGGTCCCTTTGAATCTGAAGACCCATGTCATTTCTCTATTTTGAAAAAGTTAACATCCTCTCTCTATGTTCTTTCCATCCTTTGGAGACTCCTGTTGGAAGGGATAGAAAGTAAACTACTTAGATCTTTCTTCGGCCTTTTCTCATCTTTTTCATCTCTTTTTACATCATGTCTTTAAGTTTTGGAAGACTTCTTTTTTCAACTTTATCTCCCACATTACTAATTCAGTCCATGGCTGCATCGATTTTTTTTTTTTAGACTTTTGTGGAATTTTGAAATTAATTTTGGTAGACTTTAAGATTTCTTTTTTCAATTCTAATTTTCTGATTATTCCTTGAAATGGTAACTTGCTTTCTATTTATGGGTATTACTGATTTACTCTTGAATCTCTCCAAGTGTTTCAATGAGACCTTCTCAAAAGTTCTTTTCCTCCCCAGCATTCTCTCCACTTCCCCTAGTGGTAGGCTGTTCTGTTTATTCATGATGTAACTTCTTCTTTGCCCTGATGGTTTATTTAATTACCTGTTTATCTTTGTCCTTACATGTTGACAAATGGAGGGCCAATTTTCCCTGGGGTTTTCCTGCATGCATTTTGAACAGTATTTTGAGAGGTGATGACTCAGAATCGGGAAAGTCAGGGTGAGTCATCCCAGGTAGACTTGTGGTGTTTTGTGTTTATTATGGGGGCAGAAGTAAGCCAATCACAGTCAAGGCAAACACATTAATATGACTGGGAAGAAAGTGCTATATTGGGTGTAAAAAAAAGAGAGATGATATTGGAAGATTTATGGTGAATATAAGATGATGATTGACAAAGGATTTTTCATGAAGGGAGAGATATACCAATATAATGAGAAATGAGAACACTTCTAATTCACTGATTACCAAAGACCCTACCACTAGCACTACCTGCTGCTGTCATCCTGTAACTAACCAAACCAGGATTCATCTATGGGGCACCTTGATACATGACCCAACAATTACTATTGAAGGAAACAAATTTTTATTTACAGGATTCCAACCTCACAGGGGCTGAGAGCACTCCTGCTCAGAGCCCTGTTCTCCCATGAGACCCAGCACTTCCCCTGCTCCCCATCAGCCTATAAGCCCAAACCATGCCCAGAAGTTCCCCAAGTCCTTATCTGTTCTTAAGCTGGCTGTGCAAATAGGTCTCCATCCTCTCTGGAAGGTACACTTGTGGGTTTCAGAATCACCATCTTCTCGCACCAGCTCTGTCCTTCAGGATCTGTTGTATGTTGTCCTTGGCCTCCATGTAGTGGTTCAGGGAAACATGTGCTGTGTTACACTGGATCCTGGTGGAGTCCAGGGAAGCACAAATCCCAAGAGAGTGACTTCTCCATATGTCCTTCATAGAAGCAGAAGTCTGCAGCTCAGCAGTTCTGCTCCAAGCATCTCCCACTAATCCATGCTTGGTTAGGCATGTTCCTACACAGCTCAATCAGCTCTCCTTACACCATTTCCTCCAGACTGCATGGCTGCTACCTCACTACAGACCATATGGCACCTTCCTCTTTAATACCACAGGCCTCATGGTGTAAAAACCCCTTCTCTTCCAGACTGCCCTTATTTTAAATGCTTAGCCTGGAACTTCCTACATGACCTCATGTCCAGCTCCTCCTGTGCTACTTTTCTGCTACGTTTGTCAGTTTCCCTGTATATTTTACCTTCTTTTGGCTGCCATCGTTAGTCAGGGCAAGAGTTCCCTGTGACACAGGAGCATCCAGGGTGGGCATCTACCTCCCCTGGCTATGTCATGAGTCACAATACACCCTTAAAGTCACCCAGGGCAACAGCACAGCTATTAACTTGCCATCATTATGCAAAGTATTTTAAACATCATATCATCCACTTCCCCGTTCCCCCAACCAAGGTTTGTGGAGGTGTATGCTCTGCTACTTTGGGGGGACCCTGCTCTGCACCCTGTTACAATCACAGGAAAGACTTAAAGGTTGACCTTCATTTTTCACTTGCCTGCCCAGGAAAGAGAAATATTTGCTCCTGTCTCTCCATGGGGTCCTGCAGAACTGAGACAGAAGCTATGAAGCAATCAGGAAGAGCAGAGGCCCTGTCAATCCAGGTCCAAGGATCCAGCATAGTTTTGCCAGACTGCTCAGGTTTTGGCTTAGTTGCCACTTTGGGCAGCTGCCTTATTGCTCAACACCACCATGATGAGGCCATGTCCCTTCCTAGTTGACCTTCCAGGTCAATTTAACAAATATCTGTGCTGCAGTTTAACAAACAACTCTGACTAGGGCAGCAACCTTGATGAACTTTGATGCTAGCAGAAGTTTTTCTTTCAAAACTACTACACTATGGAGATATTCAATCATATTCAAAAGTAAAAAGAACAGTATAAGTAATCCTCAGTGTCTTAGATCATTTGGGCTGCCATGATAGACTCCCGTAGACTGGGTGGCTTATAAACAACAGAAGTTTATTTCCTACAGTTCTGGAGGCTGGAGGTCAAGATCATGGTGCAATTATGGTTGGTCCTGGTGAGAGCACTCTTGGTTCACAGACAGCTATCTTCTCAATGTATCTTCACACAGGGAAAGAAACAGTGGAACCCCCTGGAGTCTTTTTCATAAGAGCAGCTATCCCATTCAGGAGGGGTTCACCATCATAACACAATTACCACCCAAAGACCCATTCTCCTGAAACTATCACATTGTTGGGGGAATAAGATTTCAACATATGAATCTGGGGTGAATACAAACATTCCATCTACACCACCCAGCTTCAACAACTATATCAACATTTTGCCACTTTAAGAACCTACTTTTAAGCAACAATCATTTTTCAAAATGAGACTCTCCTTTTTTATAAAGATGTATCTAAGCCCCACCTCTTGAAATTCTGTGATCGGGCCCCCTTAAACATAATTTCCCATAGCTTGCAAGTGATTCTGATGCCCACAGAAAATTGAGAGCCACTGCTGTAATGAAATGAGATCAACGGCATAATTCTAGCATATACGTGTCACTCAAAAGTCTTTGATAAATAACAGGATACCAAGAAGATATAAAGAAAAAAATGAATACATCAGTCTACATGAAAAATGTAAATGGCAGAAGAACAAAAGACCACAAAAGAAAAGAAGAGCAAACATATAATAAGAAAAATATTTTCAATATAGATCATAACCTTAATTCATGAAGAGTTATTATAAATTAGTAGTGTTTATCCAAAATGACAGTATTTTTTAAATCCCACAGACAAGACTAGGAGCCAGCAAAGGCTGTTCAGAGTTAGAAGAGAATCTGAAAATAGCCAATAAATCTAAGTATAGATGCTCAGTCTCTTTAGAAGTCAGGAAAATGCAAATTAAATTGATAAGAAACCATTTCTACCTATTATATTGGTCAAAATTTAAATGATTCCTAATCCTATGTTGGGAAGGTTTGGGAAGTAGACTACTCCCATTCACTAATAGTAGGAGAGTAAATTGCTGCAAACTTTTTATTTATATTTATTCTTTTTACTTATTTATTTTTATCTTCACCCCAGGACATTTTTTTCATTGCTTTCAAAGTGAGAAGAAGGGAGAGAGAGTAACATCGATGTGAGAGAGAAGCACGGATTGGTTACCTTCCAAAAGCACCCAGACTGAGGATCACACCCACGACCTATGTATGTGCCCTGACTGGGAAGCAAACCCACAACATTCTGGTTATAGGATGATGTACCAACTGAGCCACACCAGCCAGGACTGCTGCAACCTTTTTCAGATGGTAATCAGGAATCATGCACAGGAAAGCAACAACAGTGA
The DNA here is from genome assembly GCF_022682495.2 of Desmodus rotundus. NCBI lineage: Eukaryota > Metazoa > Chordata > Mammalia > Chiroptera > Phyllostomidae > Desmodus > Desmodus rotundus. The sequence goes on along the minus strand of NC_071392.1, from coordinate 48,007,408 downwards.
AGGGAAGGAAGCTGGGATTCAAATCAACGATTGGAACATAAGGACAAAATAAACATTCAACCAGAACAAAACTAAGAAACAAGAATTCAAAAAAACAAGAAGAGTTTAAGAAGATTCTGGGACATCTCCAAAAGGGCCAACCTCCGAATCATACAGATGCCACAAGGAGAAGAGGAAGAGAGAGAAATTGAAAACTTATTTGAAGCCCCAGCTGGTGTGGCTCAGTGGATTCAGCACAGGCTGTGAATCAAAGGGTTGCCAGTTAGATTCCTGGTCAGGGCACATGCCTGGGTTGCAGGCCAGGTCCCAAGTAAGGGGCACATGAGAGGCAACCACACACTGATGTTTCTCTCTCTCTCCCTCTCCCTCTCTTCCCCTCTCTCTAAAAATAAATAAATTTTAAAAAAATCACAGTTTAAAAAAAAACTTATTTGAAAAAATAATGAAAAAATTTCCCTAATTTGGCAAAGAAAATAGACATACAAGTCCAGGAAGCACAGAGAATCCCAAACAAGTTGAACCCAAAAAGGTCCACACCAATATACATCATAATTCAAATGCAAAAGGTTAAAGATAAAGAGAGAATTTTAAAAGCAACAAGAGAAAGGCAGAGAGTTACCTACAAAGGAGTTCCCATAGGACAATCAGCTGATTTCTCAAAAGAAACTTTGCAGGCAAGAAGGGAATGGCAAGAACTATACAAAGTGATGAAAAGCAAGGACCTACAACCAAGATTACTCTATCTAGCAAAACTATCATTTAAATTGGAAGGGTTGGGGTTAGAAACATACAATGTTTCTTGTATCTTCAGTAAATGTCTGTATTTTCATATTACATGGCTCGATACCTTCCAGACAGACCTCATATATGCTTTATAATAATATCAATAACTAACATTTACTGAGTGATTACTATGTGCCAAGAGCTGTGCAAAATGCATTACAGAGGAGGTCTGAATTAATCTTCATAACAATTTAATGAAGTACTTACCATTATCTCATAGATAAGGACTACAATTTAACACAGTTATATGGGTTGCCAAAGTTTTTTTTAATTGTGCTAGTATGTGAAATTGGAACTTGAAATCTGTCACTACAACTGCCGATTTCACGCTGCTAGCCACTGCAATGTGCTGTCAAACTAGAGACAACCAAAAAAAGAAAATGTAACCCATTCGAAACAAAAAAACCCAAAAAAGAAAATGTAGCCCTTGACAGAGAGATAGTCTTAACAATGATGTCACCCACTAGAAACAAAATGTCCAGTCCCGCTTTGGTTTCACAATTAAAACGGCTTCAGTGCTAAGGAACAAATATGGAACAAATATGTTTTCCATAGAAACAGAAAGAAGTTGTGATGAGGAAAAGAGACAAGTATGAAAGTCTTTGCTGGGTGGGTAGTTTGGAAAGAGATTTCTCTCCAAAGCCATTTCAACTTTTCCCCGTGAATGCCTGGTTAGAGGATTTCTAACTACGCCATGGATGGGCAAAGTGCAGGTGCCCCCCAGTTTCCCATCAGAAGCAGCTCTGCTGGCCTCACCCCAACTGGCCCTCTCAAGAAAAAGGGTTGAGGGCATGAGCAACTTTTTGAATTGTCAGAGGAATGTTGATTTTTCAACATTCACAGGGCACTGGAACATGGCCTCAATTTTCCTAGAAAATGATTATTTGTTTGCTTTATCTTCTTGGAATTTGAAGAGGATGTCATGAGTACTCTGTTCTCATCCAAGCCTGTGGCTGACTCTGCACTAAAAACTTAACCCCTGGTGGATAAGAGAGAAGTTTTTTTTATCAAAGGTACTGACATTTGCCACGTTCTGGGGCTCAGAGCTGACTCTCCAAAGCCATTTCCTCCTGGGTTTTATGTCTGGAATATGGGAAAGATTCCACAGATAAACCAAGTGCCAGAGCTGTAGCTCTGGGTCCAGGGTACCCAGAAGCATATTTTAGAACATGTTTTCAAGTATACTCTTTCTCTCTCTGGAGCAGGCCCACACCTTTCCCCATCTCCTTCCTCCTGGCACCATTTTCTCTGCCTTTCTTTTTCCTAAGCTCCAAGGGCCCCCCCTTTAATCTCTGTAAATGTGTTTCCCAAGCCCACACAGCCCAGCTGGCTCACTTCTTCCAGGGTTCATTTCTTCTACCTCTGTGACTTTCTAAATAAACTTTTGCTTATATTTGCAAAAATAATAAATAAAATAGAATAGAATTATTTAAAACAATAAACAACATAAACCAGTTATAAGAACCAATGTAGAAAGTATGTTATAAAGCAAAGGTTATGATTAATCTGATAATTGTGTGCCTGAAACCAATAATAATAATACAAAATAAAGAAGTAGTAGATATTAGCCTGACAATCTATTTAACAGACTATAGCAATCACAGTCCCATGGATGTTTTTTCCTGATAGTCAACTGTTATTAATAGCTACTTAACCTCACCTTGTTCTCTCTTCAGACTCATGGGAGTAAACACACTTCTAACTTGTTCAAACCCCCACCTTACAGTGAAGATCTCTGAAGCATATCTACTGTTCTCAAGCCCAATAATGTGGTATTTCCAGACAACTCTCCTCATGCCAAAGTCCTTGTAGAAAGTTCCTATTAAATTCTCATTTTTCTTGTAAGAAAAGTTTGCTTATTACCAGTTTGTCCAAGGTGGCATGATGTTGTTCCCTTGACATGAGCCCTGAGCTCCTTAAACAATCACCCCCCCCCCACTTCCCCCACATTGACGAAAACAATGTTAAAAGACTGGATTGAAGCATTAGATAGATGGGAAGTACCCAGATTCTGGGCAAAATATTATTTGGGTTCAGATCCCAGCTCTGCCACTTACTAACTGTGGGAATCTGAGCAAGAAACTGCACTTCTCTGTGCCTCAGTTGTACTATCTATAAAACTGAAGCGAAGACTGATCCTCCTTCACAGGCTTGTTGTAAGGGGCAAATGAGGAATTGCATGAACAACATATAGCACTATGTCTGCAGAGAGGAAACACTAAACAAACATTATTTGTAGTTGTTTTTCTGTGTTTTCTTAACATTTGATGGAGCCTTCTTGACAGTCAAAAGAGTGGTTAAGCCCTTACCTGTGCCATCTAGCAGACTTGGGTTTAAATATACTGCTACTATTCACCATGTGACTTTTGACTTTTTTTCTTACACTTCAGAAGCCCTTTCTTTATCTACAAAAACTGGAAATGACTATAGTGACCTTCTTCTTAGAGTTGTGGGAGGGTTAAATGAGACAATGCATGGATTTATCACAGCCTACCATATAGTAACTACTCAACAAATGTTCGTGGCTTTTTTCATTTTAATTTTATACTTCTTTCAATGTCGGCTTGGTTCAAGTACTTAGAAATTAGAACACAACTGATTCATCTACTGAGATTGTGGGTTTACTGCAGTTTTGTAGTCAGTCCATTTCAGGAAGCAAGTCCTGGTTACAGGAGTCAGAATATAAAGACCCTGGCAATGACTCTGCCAGGGTCTAGCCAAGGGACCTCAAGAATTATCAGAAGTTTGGGTTTCTTAACTGTCAAAGCAAATAAAAATATCTTCCCTTACAGAGTAGTAAGATTGTCATGGAGTAGGATAAAGCATACTTTGTAAACTATAAAACAATACAAAAATGTATTTTCCCAGGATAAATGAGGACTTAATAGAATAAATATAAATAAAGCATAACCTAGATCTCTAATGTGGTTTCTCCATTGACAGGAGTGAAGTTTTATTTCTGAAAAAGTTTAAAATGGTTAAGAGTCTCCTGGATATGTGCTAGAGGAAAAACAATGCCAAAAGAATGGGGAAACAAATTAGCCTTCTGCTAAACTTTACTTCTAAGTCACAAGCCAAGCACATTTGGCCATGGATTATGCTTTGGCATTTGGTGGATAATATCTGCTTCTTGCTAATTTTTATTGTATGTTTCAATAAATTCTCTAATGCAGACAAGTAGCTAAATACATGAAGGTCTCTCAATCTCTCTCTGTCTCAAAATAAATCCAGAAACACCAACACAATGTGGTAGGCAAGTATTCACACTTGTACAACAGGTAAATTGTCATTAACTCAAAGAATAAAAAAAACATAATTAGTTCCATTCCTCAAAATTGTAGTTGGCAGGTATATTTTTTCTTTTTTTAAGAATATACATTTTGATTTGAGTTTATGAATTGTTTTATGGCTGAGAGGTTAAAAGAGATCCAGAAATTTTTAAAAATTCATCTGTTTTACCTTTTACCTCTATGAAGGCAGTAAGTAGTACTGGTAAACCAAATATGTGATCATTTGGATTTTTGTGTTAGTCCAGTTTTCAAATCTCCCATTTTTGGAACCATACATTTTGTTCTGACCAGGAAGATACTTAGAGCAGTCAAAATTTTGATAAAACCCATGAAAGAGGAAAAGGAAGAAATGCTTTCATCTTACAACGGGCAAACCAATGTGCAAAGAAACTCAAGTGCCACCCTTGGCCACAGCTACATGCCAGCCTACAGTCATTGTGAGACCAGGGCTTCCTCGTGGCATCTGAATCCATTCCTAACTGCCCAACTTAAAAGAAAACCTCAAAGAAAAGATAAGTTAGAGAAATAATAAATCAGTGTGTGTACACACGTACATCTATTCAAAGTGCATTTACTGAGTGACTGCCCCAAGCAGAGCACTGGGGGGCACACAGAGCCAAGTGAGAAATGAGCTGCTCCATACATAGTTTTCCTCTGGAAAAGCAGGCTAACCAGACGATGAGCCATGATTCCCGCCTGCCCCGCCACCCCACACTACTGCAGCCCCTACTCTGAAGCAGGTTGTGTGTCTCTTCCTCTAAAACCTTCCACAAGGGCTCTAAAGTCCTCCCAACTTCATCAGCTTCTTTGCAGTTTGAACCCAACCACTGCACTTTCACCCTCTGCCCAGCACTACACACACACACCTCAAATAAAGGATGTGTGCCTTTGCCTCGCTGATCACTTGAGCTCTCTTTGCTGCTAGAATGGTCTTTCCCTTCTTCACCACAAAACCCTGCACTTGATCAAGCACACCTCAGGCTTCACCATCCTGGACAATCTCTCCCTTCTCCCCTCATGTAGGACAAAATCATCCCACCTCCCAGTGCAGTGGGCTTTGTTTCTGTGCAAGCCTACCCCCCAAAGCTATCTCTCTCTTTGCTTATGTCCTGTTTTCCATCACTCTCCCTGCTTCGACCCAGAACCTGAGAAGGCAAGAACTGTCTTTTCCTCCGGGCACTGAGGGCCCAGAGTAGAGATACTTGAGAAATCTGTTGAATTAAATAGAAAACTATAAGGCAGTCTATGGTGTCTCCAGAGAGACTCTGAAGAGTTTTCAAAGTCCAGTGAAAGGAGAGAGGAGTCATGGAGATTATAGGAGTGCTTCAACCCACCTTTAAGAATTTGCAAGTCAACAACTCATCAACAGTCTCTAAAATCTGAGAAACGCACAGGAATACGAGCACTTGGCTCTTACAAATGCCAACAGAAGCCCTTAGCTAAATAAACAATGATGTAATACTAGTATAACCAAGATAAATCTTTTTAAAAACAAGTAGTATATGAGCCACAGCTTTAAGCTAGTAAACTGAGTTTTAAAGGGGCACAGGACAGAATTTAAGAATCATTAGTAAAGTCTACACTCTGAAGCAACAGTGTGCTGGCTCAACACAAAGCCTATGGACTCAAACAGCTTTAGTTCAAATTCTGGTTCTGCTACTGGGTACCTATGTGACCTTGGGCAAGTTCCTTAACCTCTCTGGACCTCAACTTTCTGTGATTTAAAGAGAGAATGCTGGTAAAAATGGTTAGCATAGTTCCTAGCACATAGTACACACTGAATAAAAGTCTGTTGTTAACTGTTGAAATAATTTTCATGTTTCCAGGGATGGCCTACACTAGTGGGCCTCTTTTGATCTGAATATGGCTAATTCTGTATAATGAATCATTTTGTAAAAACACATGCGTTCCCTCATCTCTCTCTAGCCGAAATGACCAATTTTAGCATTCCTAAATTCCAGACCCTCAGAAACTGAAAGATAATGAACGACGAGTCTTGTTTTAAGTTAAGTGGTGGGGTGATCTGTTATGCAACAATAAATAACTAGTATAAAGGGATATTCTGAGTGTTCCCACGGCTTTACATATAGAAACTCATTAATGCTCATACCAATCCTATGAGGTAAGCACTGTTTAGTAGCCCCATATTTTTTAAAAAAGAAAGAAAAGAAAATGAGTCAGTAAGAAGTTAAGTACTTAGCCAGGGCCATTCACTTAAGTGAAAGAGCAGAGATGGAAGTGAGTTGGTCTGGTTCCAACCTCTGTGCTCTTAGGCACCACACTGCCTTGCCTTGAGTGTGGGAGTTGCCTTGAGAAGAAAGTATTTGTATTTCTTAACCTATTCTGAATAATACCTTCTACCCTAGAAATTTCCACTCTGTGTTGGCATTTAAACATAGGACATTTTTAGAAATTGACTCCAGTTCAGGACATGATTTTTGACTTGGAATAAACATTATTTTCTTCCAGAAAACACATGTCTAATATTATTAAAATATCATTGGGAAAAAGTATTCCATAATCAAAAATTCATTTCACTGCCAAGTTATTTGGAAGCACTCAGATTGTTCAAAGCAAGGCGTACTTCTTTCAGCCCACCAGCCATGTTTATTTATTCTCAGGGGATATATGGGACATTGTGGAAAAAATATAAAAACAGCTAGCAGTGGATCTCCCTTGAATTCCTACCACCCTAGTTAATCTGCATAATTTGACATTTACTAATACTAATACTATCTCACTCGGGGTGGGACAAAAGTAGGCTTACGGTTGTTCATACAGAAAACAATACAATAATTAATAAACAATAATACATTAATAAAGTCTGTGTTTTGTGTACTTACAACTGTAGACCTACTTTGCCCTGCCCTCTTTATACCTCTTGAAGGTATACATCACAGTGTCAGAGGCACTGGAACCCATAGGATGAACACAACATACATATTTTAGAACAATAACCTATCTGTTGGTAAAAACTTTAAAAATTGTTTAAAAGCAATCAGATATATATTATTGTTGCTGGTGAAACACCATCTGTTACCAGTGGAAGTGGAGCTCTTGCTGTCTCTAAAGGAAAAGAATTTTCCGAGACCCACATGGGAGGATGTGGCTCTGTGGTATGGTTTAGTGATGATGTAAAATTAAGGGGGTTCCTCTCCTGACTTCCCAATGTCCTATCTCCATCCATTTTGCCATGGAAAAGGTCCAATGTTGTCTTCAGTAGGGCCAGGATGAAAGCCACTGCCCAGAGTTGATGCTCCATACCAAAGTTCAATCCAGTTCAGCATCCGGCTAGCTTAGTGTGGGTTTCCATCTGTAGTCCATTTTAGGCTTCCTCCTGGAGCCTGCATGTGGAGTGGTGCTACTATGGGCCACGTGGTCTTGTGATCTTGGGCAAGAGAGAGCACAGACAAACAGAGCAAGTTCATTACCAAGTGGGCAAGAGAGAGAGGGACTCCCTCCTGGATCCATCGGCTACATGGTTGCTAAGGCCAAATGGCCATGGAGAGAACAGGCAAGTGTACCATGCTAGTGCAGGTCACAAGTGACATAGAGAGAGAGAGAGAGAGAACTTTTTTCCCCTAGGATTATATTAGCTTGGGCATGAGATGGACCTGGTGCTTTCTCAAAATGACCAATCAACTTCCCAAACTTTCTTGTGCTTCAGGTCAGTTCACCTCCCTTCTTTCCCCAGGCTAGACTGACAGGCCTCTATCATCCATTCTGACTTGTATGTGCCTGCTTTCAACTGGAATGTGAAGCTGTAGCTTCCTGGCCAGCAAGTAGGCTTATGCTTCCCAGTTTATTAAACTCAATGTATAGTTTCCTTTATGGTCTTTCCTAGCTAAGTACTGCTGGAAACATTATGATATAAAATGCAAATTTTGTTGAAGTTTAGGATAAAAATCAGACTGAGAAAAAACACTCAGCCTTGGGTTCCCTGAGGCCATGCCCTCAGACTCTGGGAGGCAGAGGAGGTTCTAACCATTCTCCTGCATGGATAGGGGTACTTCAGTGGAAAGCATCGAGAAGCCTTGCTCCAAGACTACAGTGGCTCTAAAAAGGGAAGTTGAGAGGAGGCCCTAATGAGAGGCCTGCAAAGGGCAGTGGGCTTGGAGAGAGATGTGGGTGGGCCAAGCCAGTGCAGACACCCTCAAGAGCTACCAAAAAGGGGACAAGATTATTCCACTCACTCACTTACTAGCCGGTTGATCCATCCCTCCATTCTTCTATTTTATAAACCTTTATTAAATGTCTCTTATGTATCTAGGATAGAAATAGGTGATAGTGACAAAAATGTTTTAAAAAATAGACTATGATCTCAAATAATTTAATGTCTAGTGCAAAAGTTCTCAAGTTTCTTCCTGCCCCAACATACAAGGGTGTGCAAAAGTAGGTTAATAATAATAATAAATAAACAAGGATAAACTGTTTCATGTATTCACAACTGTAAACCTACTTTTGCCCATGCTTGTATTCCACCAGGTACAAAACGTCTGTGGATACCATCACTCAAATCCATTGCTACATTTAGTTTGTTCTATGTGTAGACTTGCACCCTGGAATTTGACATTTCAGATCCATTTTTGTTCCTGCCAATAATAAATCTCTAGCTGTATTCTGAAAGGCAAGGAATCTATCACATTTATTGATGTATTGCCTTGAAACATAAAGGAAGAAGACACAAACGTGGAGTCTAAGGATTTTCTGTCTGACAAAGAAAAATAACCATTTATATAACTTTTAAAGTAACAGTTCTCAATTTGAATACCATTAACCCTGGAAGCCAATTAGCACAAAAGGTTTTTAGAGGCTTTTAAAGGCTATATTATACAGGGGATAAATGTCTGAAACCTAGTTGGATCAAAAGAGGGTTTTTTAATTGCAAAGATATGTTTTAATTTAAAAATACCAGCCAATCCTTCATCCTGATGAGGTTTTTCTGTTTTCAAGTTTATCTAAAAAGCTTCTCCTAATTAGTCTTACTGTTTAGCATGCCCTGCCTTCTGCACCTGCATCGCTCAATCCTCTGACCCACCCAGAGTTCGTTCTGTATTTTACCTCCCAGTTGAGAAGCAGGATTTCACTTGCAGGAACTGAATAGAGAAGCCAGGGCCTAAAGAAATCTTAGACTTAATAAGAGAATATAGAAAATATTTTTTAAAGAACAATATGTATCTACGCTTTCTGACCCTCTCTTACCTGGAATATAGGTAGCACTTTCCTTTATCCACCCCCACAGGAAGTTCAGGCTCTGCAGGCACTCACCCCAAGCCCAGCTCCCAATATTCCAGTTTGAGCCAAAGCCCCAGACCACCCCCACTCAGCTAAAAGGGAAAATGACATGAATACCCTCCAACTAAAGTTGGGTATAATGAGTAATTTTTCCCAATATTTCTTTTATCAAGGCCTTAACTAAAGACAGAATCTGGGGAACTTGTGTTTCTAACCCAGATGGAATAACAGGAACTGTATTTTTTACTCTCACTTCTGGCATAATAAATAAATACATATATGAAGCAAGTATATATGGTTTTCAAGACACTAGACAGCAGGCAACAAAGAAGGTGACCCCTAGAGAAAGAAAACAAGTAAGAAATAAACCAAGAGGAGCTTGATGGATTCTCTAAATTAAAGAAATGCACCTGAAGGGCCAAGAAGACTGTGAGAGCTGGAAATCCCATGATTTGCATGCAGGGCACAGTACCATAGAAGGAAGAACTGCAGAGCAAGAGAGAGACAGAGAGGAGAGAGCACTCCAGAGATCTGCAGAGGGTTCCTCTGGAGCTTCAGCCGAGTACTGATCAGAGCATGTGTGCAGACAACTGGCTGAGAAGGTTAAAGAAAACAGTATTTAGAACACATGCAAACCCCATGTTAGTGCCTTTTACTTCTGACCAGACAAAAAGGGGGCCACATACTAAACCTGACAAGCTCAGGGGAGGCCTGCATGGTGGCCTCACAAACTCAGAGACTGAAGGTAACCACATGGGGTGGTCTGAAAGTAAAACTTCCTCACTCAAAACGAGTCGTGGCGGGTAGTCCTGTCCTAGGCCAGTATCTTCCTTGACAAAAGTAAATCTTTACCTTAACCGAGCCCGTCTATTATCTTTTTGCATCTAACACACCTTTGGAATGTCTGACTAATCCTTTCTCCATACCCCTCAAGGTACAATCTCTCACCAGAGCATCAGGACCTCAGAACCCCTCATTGTTATCTTGCCCCTCTCCTCCCACATACCATCTCTATGTGCTATAAATGTTAACTGTTAACTATCCTATGCTCACCAATATAAAAGAAGTATTTGTCTCTCCATTTTACCTTTTATCCAATCCCAGCGATTTCCTCACTTTGCTTTCTCCCACCTCCCTAATCTATCAACCTTCTGTATACATCCTCCTTTGATTGACATGTGTAAAATAAGGTGCAAAACTGCCATTTTCTGGAGCATTTTCTCAATCCTTTGAGATTTTGCTTCCTGGCAATTGTCATCAGTTTGGCTCAAATACACTCACAAAAACTCTTACAGCTTTGGTCATTTCATATGTTGACATAAATAAACAGAGCATCACTGAACTTCAAAAAACATTAAGTGGTCTAATATACATATAATTAAAGTCTCCAAAGAAGAGAAAAGAGAGGGAGAAACAGAAAATATGTAAATAAATCATAGCTGCAATTTTAAAAAATTTGATAAAAGTTATAAACAGATTCAAGAAGTTCAACAACCTCCTCGCACAAGAACAGGAAACATGAAACTGCACAAAGGTACGAAATACATCAAGTTTCTGGAAACTAGGACTAAAGGAAAAAATATTAAAAGCAGACAGTGAAAAGAGACATTTTACATTCACAGCAACAAAGATAAGCACAATGGCAGATCTTTGTTAGAAACAATGAAAGTGAGCCAACAGTGAAGGAACAACTATAAGTCACTGAAAGAAAAAAAGTTGTCTATACACTGTGAAAAACTTTTTCAAAAAATGTAAGTGAAATAAAGACCTTGAGATATCTAAAAGTGGAAAAGAACTTCTCATCAGCAGTTCTTTGGGAAGGTAAAAAAGAGAAAAAGAAGGAAAGGAGTGGAAGTGATGCCAAGTGGAAATCTGGATCCATATAAGAGATTGAACATAGTAACTATGGAAATAGTAACTATAGAAATAATAACTACAGAAATAGTAACTACAGAAATAGTAACTGGAAATAGTAACGACGTTGGTAAGAATTTTTTTTGTATTATTTAACTCTTTAAAAGAAAATGTCTATATAAAATGGATACTACATTATAATTAGGGGTAAAGGGGATAATCCCAAGAGTGCAAGGTTAATTTAACATAAAGAATCAATGTTTTATAAATATAATTTACCATATTAACAAGCTAAAATGAAAACCCATATAATCATCTCGATACATGCATAAAACATATTTAATCCAACATTATTTCAGATTAAAAAAAAAAACCTCTGAGCAAACTAGAAATAGAAGGGAACTTTTTTAATTGGATAAATATCATCCATGAAAAACCTATCATTAACATCATAGGTAACAGGGAAAGACTGAATTCATACAGAAATGCAAAAAACATAGAACAAACAACTTTGAAAAAGTAAAATCAAATTGAAGGCTTAACACCACCTGATTTCCATGTTTATTACAAAGCTACAGATATCAAGATAGGTGGTACTGCAAAAAGACAGACAAGTAGCTCAAGTCCAGAAAGAGATCCTCACTTGTATGGAAAACTGGTTTTCAACAAAGGTGCAAAAGCAAGTCAGAGGACAAGAGATGGTCTTCTAAATAAATGATGCTGAAACAATTGTATATCCACATACACGAAAAAGAGACTTTGATCCATACATTGCACTATATTCAAAAATTAACTCAAAACTGATCATGTATACCTACATACAAACCTAAAAGCTATAAAATTTTTAGAAGGAAACCTAGGAGAAAATCTCTGTGACCTTTGATGGGCAAAGATTTCTTAGCTATAAATCTAAGGGCATGGTCCATAAATGGAAAAAATTAATAAATAAAATTATTAACAATTATTTTTAAAAATAATAAAATTGATCAGACTTCATTAAAAATAAAACTTCTGTTCTTTGAAAGATAATCTTAAGAATGAAAAGACACCCTGGCTGGTGTGGTTCAGTGGATTGAGCTCTTACCTGCAAACTGAAAGGTCTCTGGTTCGATTCCTTGTCAGAGCACATGCCTGGGTTGCAGGCCAGGTCCCCAGTTGGGGGTGTGTGAGAGGCAACAAGCGATGTATCTCTCATGCATCCATGCTTTTCTCCCTCTCTTTCTCCCTCCCTTCCCCTCTCTCTCTAAAAATAAATAATTAAATCTTTTTTTTAAAGAATAAAAAGATAAGCCACAGATTAGGGTAAATATTTACATATCATATATTCAATAAAGGACTTACATCCAGAATATATAATGAACTCTTGAAACTCAGTAACAAAAAATAACCAACCATAAAAAAATGGGCAATATATTTGAACAGACACTTCACCGAAGAAGACATTAGGATGGCAAATAAACACAATTTTTAAAAAGATTCTCAACATCATTAGGCATTAAGGAAATGCAATTTAAAGTCACAATGAACTATTATACAACTATTGGAATGACTAAACTTTTAAAAACTAAAAAACATACTAAGGCTGGTGAGGTGTGAAGGAACTGGAAATCTCATACACTGATAGCAAGAATGTATTAAAAAGGAGCAACTACTTTCTAAAATAGTTTAAAGTTTCTTAAAATGTCAAACATACTCCAACCATATTTCCCAGCCACTCCACACAAGGACCTGCACAGGAGTGTTCAGAGCAGCTTGAGGGATAGCCCAAAGCTAGGGACAACCCAAATGCCCACCAGCAGACAAACAGTCAAACCAACAATGGGATATCCATGCCATAGAATGCTTGCTGTTCAGGGTTAGAAAGGAATGAGCTACTGATACACACAACACTACTAATAAATCTCAAAATAATAATACTGGCTGAAAGAAATCAAACATAAACACATACAAATTATATGATTCCATTTCTATAACATTCTTTAAAGTGCACACTAATCTGTAATGACAGGAAGTTGACCAGCAGTTGTGCGGGTATTAAGGTGGGAGAAGAGAGGAAGAGATTGCAAAAGGGCATAAGGAAACTCTTGGGAGTGATTAATATGTCCACTCTCTTGATTTTGGTGATAGTTTTGTGGACATATACATATGCCAAAACTTATCAAATTGAATACATTAAAATGTGCAGTTTATTGTGTATCAATTACACTTCATTAGAGCTGGTAAAAAAATTAACAATGGCAAAAAGAGAATAAATGCTAATTTGATCAAACCAGTAAACATCAGAAAAGGGATAAAGAGGAACCAGCAAAGTAAAATAAACAATAAACATAATGCAAGTTGACAGAAGTACAGTGAACAGTATCTAATGTAAATAAACTGAATTACCAATTAAAAGTGAGAGATTGTCAGACTGGCATAAAAACAAAACCTGCTCTGTATTATATTCAAACAAAGAGATGTAAAACACAGTGGTTAAGAAAAGCTGAAATTAAAAGAGTGGACAAGGGCTATCAGGCAAAAGCAAAGAAGGGGAAAGCAGAAGCAGCATATTAATTAAAACAAACAAAACCAACAGTCTACTGGGTGCAAACTTCTGTGATCTGGTAATTTTGAATTGTAGTAAATTATTTACTAAAATTTAATAGGTAATAAAATGGGATACTTACTAACATGATTGTATAAATGGTAATCCAAAAGAGAGGACTGTGTTGATTTTTACATTAACAATCTATCTAAATTAACTATTTTTTACAAGCAGGGTGTCCTTCTTGGAGGTTCTTGGAATAACACTATTTGCTTGGAGGGCCTGGTTAAATGACGTGGTGTGCTGGTCTTTAATCTTTTGGTCCCAAGGCTTCTAAGTTGTTGCATCTAAGTAACTGCATGTACTGAGAGTTTGGGGGGAACAAGTCATGATTTGTAATTTAACCCATGAGTCATTAGCATTTTATCATTTGGAAAAAGACTGGAGGATGCTAGTTTAATGTATTATTCATTTGCTGATCATTGGTGGTGAACAGATATGACAGATCTGGGATGAAAAACATGTCTTGTGATTCCTTTTTCTTGTGGAAATAGGATGTAAGAGATGGATAAGAAACAGGCAGGCCTAGTGAAGCACCATGAGAGGCTGTATACACCGTGGTTAGAGCTCTGGTGTTAGAACACCCAGCTCCAAATCCTGCGTGACCTTGGACAAGTCTCTCAATCTCTCTGAGTCCCCATGCCGTTTGTAAAATGGGGGTGATAGCAGTGTGTACCTCATAGGTAGGTCTGGTTTAAGGTCTAAATGAGTTAACACAAGCAATGTGTTTAAAATGTGCCTGGTGTAGAGTCCTGATTGCTAGCTCTTGTCAATATTGGCATGGCAACCAGAAAGGTACTGAGGACACGACTCAGGGTAGAAGCCAGGGACCTAAACAGAAAACAAGCTATCTCTGAGAGCTGCGCCCTGCTTCCTGTAATGGGAGCCCACTGCTCCTTGTACTGTGAGAGCTGTGGTCTAGAGGCTCCATCCAGTGGCACCTACTGAGCACCCTGAGTGTCAGACACTGGGCACAGTAGTCAGGAGAATCTCTCCTGCCTTGAACAAGTAGGAGTTAGGGAGAGAGGGAGAATCCTATTTCACTTGGATTCAAGGGCATCATTTGAGACCAGCATGGGTGGTCCCATGCTTGGGCAGGGTCCTCCTCCATCCAAGGAGCCCCAGGACCTATGAGCTGCATCCTCTCTCTCTGTGCCTCTCCCCTCCTCCCGACCCCATCAGTGTCATCATTCCATCTCTGAGCCTATTTTCCTCTTCTGTCTATAACTGCCACTGAAAGCCTGAGACTCTGCACATACACCTGCTCTCTTGGCCAGAGGGACTACCAACCCCACAGCATGCCCTGGCTAGGAACTTTCAGAAGGCTGTATGCCAAGGCTTTGGGGCACATAGCCCTCTTGACATTCAGGTTAGGAAAGGACACTGGATGACACGTGAAGAATGCTGGAGCTCACAGCAAGGCTGGTGACTCCCTGAACAATGACTCGGGCCAGGAGAGAACAGGCCCACAGGCAGCTCATCACTGTGCAGTGCAAACCATACCCTCCTCTTGGCCCCCAGGCAGGAGGTGGCTCACCCTTATATTAGCTGGAGTGTGTGGTCTCCAGCTCCCCATCGTCCAGCACTCACATGCCATGAAGGTGATTGACTGGGAGAAAGGGAGAAATGACAGAGTAAATTCAGAGGGTCCCTAGGGTCTGTCTTGTGTTGTCTTCCTCTCCACCACTTCTTGTCTTCCTCAGTCTCCTGAACTCCAATTAAGAAGAAAGGGGGAGGAAACAAACCCTTGGAACAAGCTGGAGGCTAATTTCAATCCAAAACACTGGGTGTGCCTTGGCCAGCAGCCCTCACAACTTCCAGCTCAGCCACCCTATGTTCCTTGTGCTGAAAATACCCAAGCATCTGATGAAGCAGCTGCAGTTAAATTTAGTTCTGGCATACCCAGGGCTTCTCTGGGTGCTGGAAGCAGCAGAGTGGACCCACAGACGCACTCGTCACACGTGGAAGTGCTGCCAGCTACAAAGGACAGCCAGTGTGATGACGAGGACGCCTGGAAGGAAGGAGAGCAAGGGAAGGGAGATGGAGGGAGGGTGAGGTTCAAGATCCAAAGGCAGGTCTCATATTGAAGTGGGGTGTAGACTGAGGGCTCCCAAAATCTCCACAAACCTTGGGGGGTGAGGGGGTGGATGATAGAATTAAGGTACTTTGCATTACAATGGCAACTTCACAGCTGATTTAATAGCTGTGTTAATAGCTGTGCTACCACCTTGGGCCAAGATGGGCGTGACTTAGACTATATTCTGACTCCTGAGTAGCCAGAAAATGCAGTTCCCCCTGGATCACCGAGTCACTCCTGCCCTGACTGGGAATGGCAGCCAAGAAAAGGTAGAAAGCTACCAGGAAACTGGCAAATATAGCTCATAGTGGGAGGAGTCAGAGATGAGGCACGCAGGAGGCTCTGGGTCGGGAGTTAAACTAAGGGGTGGCAGTCACGAAGTAGACAGCCATGCTGCTAGTGGTGAGGTAGAGCCATGCGGGCTGTAGGAGCTGGCCTGCCATGGGCCAGTAAGAAAGCAGGCCTACTGCTTTGATTGTACCTGCTCTTGGGGACTCCGAAGCCACCAGGACTGTTCCTTGCAAGATGCTGACTGGCTGCCTTGCAGACCCAAACTCTATCTGGACTCTTAGGACTTGGGACATATGGAAAGGCCACTGTCTTGAGACTTGTGCCTTTCTTGGACTTCACCATGATCCAGTGTAACATGTTACATGCATTCCTGGAGTATTACATGGAGGCTGATGACAACGTACCCCAGATTCTGAAGGAGAGAGCTGCTGTGTGAGGACGGTGACTTTGGTACCTTCCAGAGGGATTGAAGAACTGTTTGCGCAGCTCACTTAAATTCAGATAAGGAAAGGGGAAGCCTCTGGTTTGGGGGCTTTTGGGTCCCAGCCATTTGGGAATAAGGGAAGTGCTGAGTCTCGTGGGAGAACAGGGCTCGGAGCTGAAGTGGTCCCCGCCCCCCAAGGTTGGAATATTGTAAATAAAAACTTGTTTCTTCCAGTACTCGTTGTTGGGTCATGCTCCAAGGTGCTGCATGAACGGGCCCCTGTTTGCTCAGTTACAATATCATAACAGTATTACCAAGGCCCTTTGGCCCGGTGCTTCCATCAGCAGAGACCAGGCAGGTAGCATAGATGAGTAAAGAATAAAGATGGAAAGAAAAGGGAATGGTGGGGACTTGCATGAACTGCAGGGCAAATGCCCCACCTAAAACTACTGAAATTTCTATTTTTAAATAACACCATGTTAACCAAATAAAATCCTGCATTATATCTTTCAGTGTGACTGACACCTGGGCATAGCTGTGTGCAGTAGGCAACCCCCTGGCTACTATTTCAGCATCAGACATTCATTCTTTGTTTCTTCAGTCATCTGTTAAATGCAAATAGACCATAGGCCTTAAGACTTCTTAGCTAACTCAGTTATTCTTAATGATGCCTGTGTTTAATAAAGAAAGAAAAAAGAAAAAGAAATAATCAGCATGCATGGATAAACTAGTTGGTAAATTGGCATTTATAAATATGTTCAGAATCAATTAAATGTTACCTGTATAAAGTAGCAGTTGTGGAACATGAAGAACACTTGGCTTGGAGTCAGACAAGCTGGAGTTTAAATCTTGGCTCTGCCACCCACGAGGAAATTAATTAACTTCCCTAAGCTGCAGCTTCTTCTTTAGTGGAAATAATAAGCTTTAAGTATAGCTTACTTTGAATTGCTATGAAGATTAAATTAAATAACCCAGGGCAGCGTTTGACATGAAATGATTCATGTTAAATAAATGTATATGAACTTTAATCATCTGAGAGCCAGGTTTTGTAGCACAGGGACTAAGAATGAGAGAGAGAAGTTGGTGAGCCAGCCTTTCACCAAGTCAGAGGTTTTCGGGAATGTGGTTCAGCCCCTCAGTTCAGGGGTTTCTAAGCCGTGTGGGGCAACACTGCCTCCCGGTGTCCATTTGCTGCACTGCAGCCACACTTACGCTGAGTTGAACCTTGCCTTTCTCCCCTTTGCCATTTCAGATGGAGTAAAAGGTCCTGCAGACCTTCTTTGCTGTTGTTTCTACTCCATGTGAGCCACTTATGCAGCCTTATTGAGCTGGGTGGTTGTTGAAAGTTATTATCTGAGACTGGAACAACCCAGGTTGTCCAATCACCCAAGCCAACTGCCTGCACTAGGGAGCATTTGTCTAGCCTCTCTCATTCAGCACTAATGCAGATTGCCAGCCCTGGTGGTGTCCTGGAATTCCTTGGGGAGATTTAAAAATAGATATCCATTTGTACATTACACACCTCTCCAGACCAACCAAACTAGAATCTCTGAAGGTGGGCTAGAGAATTCACAGAAAAAGAATAAACTCAAAGGATCTCAAATTCAACCAATTTTTAAACACACTGCTTTAACTCCTTACTGTGCTGCCCCAGCTCACTTCTTGGGTAGGAGTTGGCCTTGCAAGTAACAGAAGAAAAAGACAGTGCTGTCTATGCTAGAAACTAGTGTTTGCGTGGAGTTGGAAAGCAACAGGTGAGGAGCCAATTGAGAGGGGTTAGACAGAGAGCAAAAGAAAAAGAGAGAGACACACAAAGAGGGACATAGAAACAAAGGCAGATAGAGGGTAAGATAAACAGGCACACAATAAAAATGTAAGAAAAAGAAGGGGTAGAGAGAGACAAATTTTATATATATAGTCTGCCTGGAAAATCTCCAACCATTGTTAATATAACAAGAACAGTTTGTGCGACATTGATGTAACCTGGCAGCCAAGGGGAGTGGAT
The DNA here is from genome assembly GCF_022682495.2 of Desmodus rotundus. Lineage (NCBI taxonomy): Eukaryota > Metazoa > Chordata > Mammalia > Chiroptera > Phyllostomidae > Desmodus > Desmodus rotundus. Next base: position 47,988,865 of record NC_071392.1, on the reverse strand, counting down.
TGGAATGCATGTGCATGAACAATGATGACTTCACTGTACTAGTTAGTGGGGGTGGTAGATGCCACTGAGTGAGCATGTGTTCTATGCAGTTGTAGCATTCAAAATGACTGAGTGAGTAGAACAATGAATCTGCAGCAAATTTTGCATTAAGCTTGAACATTCCTACATAGAAACTATTTGAATGATTCAGAAGGCCACAGCTATGGGCAGTTGGTGATTGGCAGCTTCATCATGACAATGTATCCCCTCATGACTCATGTCTTGTGCAGTGTTTTGGAGAAACATCATATCACTGAGGTGACTCAGCCCTCCACAGCCCAGATTTGGCACCCTGCAACTTCTGGCTTTTCCCAAAACTAAAATCACCTATGAAAGAGAAGAGATTTCAGACCATCAGTGAGATTCAGGAAAATACAATGGGGAAGTTGATGGCGATTGTGAGAACTGTGTGAGGTCCCAAGGTGCCTACTTTGAAGGGTACTGAGGCATCATTGTTCTATGTACAGTGTTTCCCAAGGAAATTCTAGCACACTATTGAGGGATGGAGGAGGGAAGGACACACACATAATTTTGGAAGCAATGGTGAGGGTAAGAGGAACTTTTCCAGCACCACACCTAACCCTAACCCCCAAGGAAACACTGTGCAGGGCTAAATTAGCCAGTGGCAACCTCTCCCACAGGGAAAGAGAGAGAAGTGGGTCACTGCTTGGCTTTCCAGATATGGATGCTGCTGGACAAACCCATTTTTCTCAGCAGCAACCACAGTACTGGAACTGCCATGACTGGGGGGAAAGGAGATCAGGAAAGAGGCAGATAAGAATACCAAAGGGCATCATAGGGATGTGATTCCTGCTGACTATACTCAAGACTTCATTAGGAAACCCCCCCACAAGCCTCTAGGAGAATCTCACCTGAGCACCTCCCACTGGCCCATAGGCACCCCCAGCACCACACGGGCTAAACCCACCTGCCCTTACCTGTGCAGCTGGCTCCTTGTGCATGCTCCCAACTATGGCAATGAGAATGAGCCCAGTAAATATAGTGCTCTCAGAAAAACAGACCATAGTCTGTGGGCAAGAGAGAACCCACCAACTTGAACTGTAGCACCACTTTATAGGAAACAAAAGAGGTGTCCAGCAGCCAACCAGGTGAGTTGTAAGAATGAGAGAAGATATACAAGCTCAACAATTCTGCTGCAAGAGGGAACAAGAAGTGTGAAGAAGGTGTATCCATACAAAGTTGAAGAAAACCACAGACAATCAAAAAGAGACTTTGCTTGGAGCAATGGACAAATGATGTCATGGGCAGATTATGTTTTATTAAATTGTACACTTGAAGCCTGTATGGTTTTGTGAACGAATGTCACCAAATAAATTCAATTAAAACAAAGAACTTAGAAAGGGATAAATATGGTCTTGAACATTCATTTGATTTATTCCTGGCATTTTCAAGTTATTTCTATGTAATTTTAATTGGTGATAGAGATCAAGTTTTTTTGTAACCAGGACCCATTCATATCACATCCTCCTAGAAACCAGTTTTAGAAAGATAGGTACTCAGAAAATGTACTGAGGAGGATAAAGAATACCAACATATTTCTTATTCTAATAATAGGACCTTACATACTTGTAGAAACTAGAACATAACTTCCCCTGAACACTTAATTTAAAAGAAAGGAAATCTGGAGAAGCAAAATTTATTCTCCTATACCCTACATTCAAAGTGAAGGCACACAGAAGCATTATGGTAAGAAAATATAAGAACTTCATAAATATTGTGTTAGATAAAGGTAAGAACATTCTATTAAAATTTTAAATATATACATAAAAAAGAAACCACAGATATAACAGAACCAATTGAACAGTATCTCCCATCTGAAGCTAACTAGTAAAAAATCGAGGAGGTATCTACTACTTCAAATGAAAAATCAGCAACACAAAACTATAAGAAACATGAAGAATCAAGATGACAATTATCAGCCAATAAGCAAACTCAAAGGTAGATAGTTTTGTGATCTAGCTGATAAAGTATTTAAAATAGTTGTTTTGAGAAACAACTTGTCTCATAAGAAAACAGAAAAGCAATTCTACAAAATGAGAAAAAAAATGCATGAACAAAATGAGAACTTTGACAAAGAGATAGGGATAATAAAAAGAAGCAAATAGATATTATAGAGCTGAATAATTCAATGAATGAAACAAAAAAAAAAATTCAATAGAGAACACCTACAGCAGAGCAGACCAAATGGAAGATTGAATAAGTAAGTTTGTTGATGGGAACTTTGAAATAACCCAATCAGAGGACAACAAAGAAAAAAATTAAAAAGAGCCCCAAAAGCCAACATGACTTATAGTACTCCACAAAACATACAAATATTAGAATAACTGGTGTTCCAGGAAGAAAAGAGAGGAAGAAGGGGGAAGAAAGTTTATTTAAAGAAATAAGAGCTAAGAACTTCACAAATCTGAGAAAAGACTTGGACATACAAGTTCACCAACCTAATAGATCACCCTATTATTCAATGCAAAAGACCCCATATACAACACATTATAATGAAAGTGTCAAAAATCAAAGATAAAGAGAAATCCCTAAAAGCAGCCAGAATTTTTTTTAAGTTGTTGTAACCTACAAATGAACCCCCATTATGCTCTCAGAGTTTCAGCAGAAACCATTCAATCCAAGAGAGAGTGGAATGACATATTCAAAATGTTGAAAGAAAAAAATGCCAGCCAAAAATACTCTATCTGGCCAAGTTATCCCTCAGGTGTGTAGAAGAAGTAAACTCTCCCAGACAAACATATGCTGAGGGAGTTTATCACCCTTAGACTTGCCTTGTAAGATATGCAGAAAGGAGTTCTCCATGGTGAAATCAAAAGATGTTAAATAGTGACATAAAACACATAAAAGTATACCACACAATACAACAAAAGGCAAACATACAGTCAGATTTGGAAAACTTTAATCCTATATAGATTGGTGTGTTACCACTTAATCATGGTATAAATATTAAAGAAAAAAGTATTAAAAATAACTACAACTACTATAATTTGGTAACAAGCAATATAATAAGAGGTAAATTGTGACATAAAAATATAATGGGGGACAAAAGAAGTGGTTAATCATATTTGAGCTATAGAATGGGGTCTCAAGAGCTAAACACATATGAATCAGAGAACACACAATCCCTTCTGATAGAGGGAGCTGTCAGAAACCAGCACCATGTGAAGTCTCTGGGACATGGAGACCATGTACAGCAGGGGGCTACAGGTGGCCAAGAAGCAGTCATAGGCCACACAGCCATCAGGAAGGCATCAGTGATTAACATATGAAAAACAAGTAGAATTGTACCACTGCCCCAGGAAAAAGATGGTTTTATCTTTGTTTAAAATATTGAACAGCATCTTTGGCATGATGATCATGAACTAGCAGAAACCTACAAAGGACGGGTGGCTGAGGAAAAAATACATGGGAGCATGAAGTTGATAGCTGACCTGAATCAATGCAATCATGCCCAGGTTGGCCGAAAACGTGAGTCCATATATGAGAAGGAACAGCAGGGAGAAAAAGACTCTCACCTCAGGGACATCTGATAACCCAAGAAGAATGAAGTCTGTCACAATGGTACAGTTCTCCTCCCTCATTTCCACCATATATCAGATTTGGGAAACCAAATAAGTTTTGTGTTTCTTCTGAGATGGGAGTAAGAAAGAAAACACACATTTATATTAACTTAAAAAATATAACATTTATGTCAAACAATGTATTTCAAATTCAATTCTCAAATAATTCTAAATGTTCGGTGTGTCAGTGGACCCCACTGATCAAATTTAAAGCATCATCAGATTTCCAACTGTCTTCTACCACAGTAAATTGAGTGGATGAAATATATATACACATATAATGAGAAAGTAAAAAGGTGGATTTTTTTGTATGCAATCAAATTTAAGTTTCTATCAGCTTAAAATGAACTGTTTTATCTATAAGAGGTTTTATGTAAATCTCATGGTATCCACAAAGCAAAAACCTAGAGTAGATTCATGAAAGATAAAGGGAAAACAGAGCATTCTACCATAAAATAATCACCAATTTACAAAAGTAGGTAGTAGGTAGAAACAGAGAAAGAAGGATCAATAGAACTACAAAATAGCCAAAAAGTAATAAATAGGATGGTATTAGTAAGTCCATGTATGTCAAAATTTACTCTAAATGTAAAAGGAATAAATTCACCAATCAAAAACCACAGAATGACTGGATGGTTTTTTTTTTTAAAGCAACAGCAACTATAAGCTGTCTATAGGAGATACTTCTGATTTAAGGGCACATATAGGTTCAAGGTAAAGGGAGAGAAGAAGATATTTAATGCAAATGAAAACCAAAAGAAAGCAGGAGTAGCTATACTTATATCAGACAAAATAGACTTTAAGCCAAAATAATGGTAACAAGAGACAAAGTACACCATTACATAATGATAAAGGGGTAATTCATCAAGAGTATATAACAATTGTAAAAATATACATACCAGCATCAAGGCACCTAAATATATGAAGCAAATACTAACAGATCTAAAGGGAGATATGCAATAAAATACGATACAATTATAGTAGAGGACTTCAGTACTTATCTTTTAGCAATGGGTGGATCATCTAGACAGAAAATCAATAAATAGTGGACTTCAACCATACATTAAACCAAATGGACCTAACTTGCATTTATAGAATATTCCATCCAACAGCAGCAGAATGCACATTCTTCTCAAGTGCTCAAGGCACATTCACCAGGATAGATCATATGACAGGTGACAAAAAAAAGTCTTAGCAAATTTTTAAAAATTGAAATATTATGCCAAGTATTATTTCTGACTGCAATGCTATGAAAATATAAATCAACAAAAGGAAAACAAGAAAATGTAATTGTTGAGTGGAAACTTAACAGCACACTCCTAAACAAAACAATGGAGCAAAAAATAAATCAGAGAGAAATTTAAAATATCTCAAAACAAATAAAAACGGAAACACAATACACCAAAACATGTGGAATACTACAAAAGCAGTTCTGAGGGGAGAAGTTTTAGCAATGAATGCATACATTAAGAAAACAGAAAGATCTCAAACAACCTAACTTTATACCACAAGGAACCAGTAAAAGAAAAAAGAAAGGGAAAAGAAAAAGAAAAAGAAAGCCCAAAGTTAGTAGAAGGAAGGAAATAACAAAGATAAGAGCAAAGATAAATGAAATAGACACCAGAAAAACAATAGAAAAGATTGACAAGACTAAGAGTTGGTTTTTTAAGAGCAAAAAGCAGACAAAATTGACAATCTTTTAGCCTGAGAAAAAAAGGGAGAAGACTCAAATAAATAAAATAAGAAATAAAGGAAAAGAAATTATAACCGATACAACAGATATAATTATAAGAGACTATAAATAATTATATGTCAACAAATTGGACAACCTAGAAGAAATGGATCAATTTCTAGAAACACAATCTACCAAGACTGACTCAGGAAGAAACAGAAAATCTGAACAGACCAATAATAAACAAGGAGACTGAATCGGTGATTAAACACCTCCCAACAATGAAAAGCCAAGGACCAAACGACTTCACTGTGAATTCTTCCAAACATTTAAAAATGAATGGCAACCCTTCTCAAGCTCTTCCAGAAAACTAAAGAGAAGGAAACACTCTCAAATTCATTTTACAGGGCCAGGATTACCCTGATACCAAGCCCAGATAAGGATACTACAAAAAAAGAAACTAGAGACAAATATTCCTGATGAATATAAATGCAAAAATTATCAACAAAATACTAGCAAAACAAATTCAACAACACATTAAAAATATCATACAAGGTTAAGATGGATATTAGATTTATAAAGGTGATCACTTTGTAAATTATTTAAATGTCTACTCACATGCTTGTACACCTAAAACTGATATAATATTGCATATCGACTGTAATTGAAAAATAAAAAAAATATTTAAAAGAAAAAAATCACACACAATGACCAAGTGAGATTTATCCCTGGGATACAATGATGGCCCAACATACACAAATGTTATACACCACATTAACAGAATAAAAAATAAAAATTATATCATCATCTCAATGGATGCAGAGAAAGCAATCACAAAATACTTTCATTATAAAAAACCCTCAATAAATTGGGTGTAGTTAGGAACATTCCTCAACATAATAAGACCACACACAACAAACCCACAGTTAACAACATACTCAGTGGTGAAAGATTGAAAGCTTTTCATCTAAAATCAGGAATAAGACAAGGGTGCCCACTCCCACCACTTTTACTCAACATAGTACTGGAAGTTCTAGCAAGAGCAATTAGGCAAGAAAAAAGATTAAAAAGCATCCAAACTGAAAAGGAAGACATAAAAGTGCCATTATTTGCTGCTGATATGATCTAACATAGAGAATATCCTAAAGACTCAACTGAAACACTGTGGGAACTAATCAATGAATTCAGTAAAGTTGGATATATAAGACACATACAGAAATCAGTTGTTTTTCCATAGACTAATAGGATGTGACTTTAAAAGATATAAACAAAACTAACTCACTCACAATAGCATCAAAAACAGTAAAATACTTAGGAATACATTTAACCAAAGAGGCAAAAGATTAGTACAATGAAAATTACAAGACTTTGATAAGAGAAATTGAAGATGGCACAAACAAATGGAAAGATATTCATTCTTCATGGATTAGGAGAATGATTATTGTTATAAAGCCCATACTACCCAAAGTCATCTGTAGATTTAATGCAATACCTATAAAAAAGCCCACTGGCATTTTTCACAGAAACAAAAAAAATTCTAAAATTTGTACAGAACTACAAAAGGCCCTGAAGAAAAAAAGAAAAAAGCTGAAAGCACCACACTTCCTGATTTCAAACAATACTACAAAACTAAAATAATGAAACCCATTATGGTACTGGCATAAAAATAGACACAGAGACCAATGGCACAGAATGGAAAACCCAGAAATAAACCCCTACATATGCAGTCAACTAATATTTGACAAGGGAGTCAAGAACACTCAATGAGGAAAGGATAGTGCCTTTAACAAATGATGTTTAGAAAACTGGATAACCACATGCAGAAAAATGAAACTGGACCACTATCTTATACCGCCCACAAAAACTAACTCAAAATGGATTAAAGACTTAAAAATGTGACCTCATGCCATAAAACTACTAGGAAAAAAGAAAGAAGCTCCCTGACATTAGTCTTCGCAATGATTTTTTGGATATGACACCAAAAGCACAAGCAACAAAAGCAAAAATGAACAACCTGGGCTACATCAAACTAAAAAGAAAATCAACAGAATGAAAAAAGCAACCTATGGGATGGAAGAAAATATTTGCAAATCATAAATTGAATAAGGGGTTAATACCCAAAATACATTTTTTTAAAAACTCACCCTGAGTGGTGTAGCTCATTGGGTTGAGCGTCATCCCACAAATCAAAAAGGCACTGATTCCCAGCTGCGGCACATGCCTGGGTTGCAGGACAGGTCCCCAGTTGGCAAGAGGCAACCTGGTTGATGTTTCTCTTGCACATCAATGTTTCTCTCCCTTTCTTCCTCCCTCCACTCTCTCTAAAAATAAATAAATAAATAATCTTTTAAAAAATAAATAGATTAAAAAAAACTCATACAACTCAATAACAACCAAAAAAACCCAATCTTATTTCTTCTTAATGGGCAGAGGAACTTAATAGACATTTTTCCAAAGACATACAAATGGAAAGCAGGTCCATGGACAGGTGCTCAACAGGTGTTCAATCATCAAGGAAATGCAAATCAAAACAATAATGACATATGACCTCATACTTGATAGAATTGCTACCATCAGAAACACAATATAACACATGTTGGCAAAGATACAGAGAAAAGGAAACATATACAGTTGTTAGGAGTGTAAGTTGGTTTAGCCACTATGGAAAACAGTATGGAGGCTCATCAAAAAATTAAAAATAGAGAGAACCAAGATGGCGGCATAGGTGGACACACTGCACCTCCTCGCACAACCAGAACTGACAGAAAATCAAACGGCAAGGAAGTCCGACACCAAGGAATTTAAAAAGAAACATTCAATCAGACCAGTAGGAGGGGCGGAGACGGGCAGCCAGGGCAGAGAGGACTCAAGTTGCCGTGGCGGGACTAAGACTGGCGGAGTGTGGGACCAACGGGGCAGGCAGTCTGACCACTAACAGACCCTGCGGCCCCACATTCACGCAGATAAACTGAGAGGGCCGGACTCAGAGTGGCGGAGAACAGGGCAGGCAGAGCACAGGCAGCAGAGCGCAGGCAGCAAACCGCGGCCCCACACTCGTGCACAGATAGACCGGGAGGAACGGAGGGGAGCGAAGCAGTCTGCTTAACCCAGGACTTCAGCACTGAGAAATAAAGCCTCAAACCTCTGATTGAAAACGCCCGTGGGGGTTGGGGCAGCAGCAGGAGAGACTCCCAGCCTCACGGGAGAGGTCGTTGGAGAGACCCACAGGGGCCTAGAGTGTGCACAAGCCCACCTACTCGGGAACCAGCACCAGAGGGGCCCAATTTGATTGTGGATAGCAGAGGGAGTGGCTGAAATCCGGTGGAGAGTGGAACGGGCCCCATTGCTCCCTCTCGGCCCCTCCCCCACGTGCAGTGTCACAGTGCAGCCACCAGCATTACCCCGCCCCAGGGAACACCTAAGGCTCCGCCCCTTAAAGTAACAGACACACCAAGACCAAAAAAAAAAAAAAAAATGGCCCAAACGACAGAACACTTCAAAGCTCCAGAAAAAATACAACTAAGCGAGGAAGAGATAGCCAACCTATGAGATGCACAGTTCAAAACACTGGTTATCAAGATGCTCACAGAATTGGTTGAATCTGTTCAAAAACCAGATGAAAAAATGAAGCCTATGCTAAGAGAAACAAAGGAAAATGTACAGGGAACCAATAGTGATGTGAAGGAAACTGGGACTCAAATCAACGGTGTGGACCAGAAGGAAGAAAGAAACATCCAACCAGAGAAGAATGAATGTACCTAATGCTACAGTGGTAATTATATTGCAAAATATAAATTTTATCAAATAAATGTTATATATCTTAAATTTATACAATGTTATATGTCAATTATATTTCCATAAAAAACCAAATATTTGTTTGTGTCTCACTCACATTCCATTGTCCAAAGCGAGTAACATGCCCAACCTGTATCAGTGAAGTAAGAAAATTCAGGGGCAGGCAAAAGTAGGTTTATAGTTGTGAGTACATGAAACAGAGTTTATTCTTGTATTATTTATTTATTAATTATTATATTATTTATTTGTATTATTTGTCTTTCTGTTATTATTATTGTTATCATTTTGTACCCTTATTTATGATTTATCTTTTAGGTAATGATGGCTGGAAATTTAAACCTACTTTTGCCCACCCCTGTATATTCTCTTTCCTGAGGGTGTATGGGACGGGAGGTTGGTAGGAATGAAGGGAGAGAGATACTTGCCAAATAAAAATACCATCTATCCCTGAGTGATGTGGAGAGCTAGAGGTAGGAGGGTCATCTCCCCTTGGAGAGTACCCAGGTGCTGGTAAAGGGAGAAAAGAAGTGGTGAAAACGCCATAGGCATGCTGTGCGAACAGCAGTCAGTTGAAGAGTACAGGGCACTTTCCTGATCACAATGGAAGAGAGACTTGCTGGGAGAAAAGTATTAATTGTTGCAATATTTTTGGAAGGTTGTTAAACAACATTCATTGAAATATAAAATGCACATACTTTTTGATCAATAATTTCTCTCTTAGAGTGGTATCTATTTGTGAATATACTAACCACATTACATCAACTAAAGCAGGATTTAGAGTAGGAAGTAAAAATGGGCAATATCTGAAATATCAGAAGGGCGTGATTAAATAAATCATGCTCTATCTGTAAAATGGGACATTCTGCAATTGTTAAAAAACAAAATACACATACTTTATACATGCATGTTAGAAAGCTCTCAGAGACATATTATTAAATTTTAGAAGTCAAAGATCATAAAAATGATCAAAGAACATACAAAGAAAATCATAGGAAAGAAAAACCCTAACTGGCAATGAATATGAAAACACGCCCAACCTTAGTAGTAATTAGGGATTTCTAATTATAACAACAATTAAGATACCATTTCACCCTCAGAAAATTGATAAAAAGTACTTCTGATAATACCAAGTGTTAGCAAAAATGTTGAATAGCAGGAACTCTTACACATTAGCAATAGTATCATTCGCAAGTAATAAAGGGACCTGCCTCTTGGGTCTTCTGCCCAAGAGACAACTGAACAGAAAATGAAAGTGGTGAGACCTTTCATTTTCTTTTTTGATAAAATTATAACACTGTAGATTACATATAGTCTATGAATTTTAACAAAGTACTTGAAAAAGCCTTTCATGACATCCAGGTGGAGAATATGAGGTTATATGGATTGACAGTTAGAACAACTGAGAGCATCCACAACCAGCTAAATAAACAAAGAGTTCAGGTTGATTAATCACCTAATTACCAGCCAAAAGGCATCTAGAGTGGGCTCTTTTAATGTCTTGAGAGAAAAGATGACTGGACTGCTCATCCCATGGGCAGATTGTTCATCCCATAGTGCACATCCAAGAAGAGATTCCCAACTACTGGGCAGATAAAATGGATGTGTCCACAAACAACAAAGCAGAATGTCATAGGCATTGATGTGAAGCCAAGTGTTTAGTTACAAAATTTTAATGGGCCAAGTGCAGAATAGGAGAGTTGTAGTTTATCATGAGTTAATGTAAAGAAAGAAGCTGGAGGGGGTTTTGTTCATTTAAGATCAATCTGAGTTAACAGTAGGTTGTAGCTACCCCATCCCCCCAAAAAAGATATTTTACATCTGAGCCATTTAACAGTTACACTATGAGGGAGGTACTAATAATTCACAACAATAAACAATAGCTCAGAGAGGCCACGGCAGAACAACTTGTACATGACCAAGCCAGGACTCAAACCCAGGTCTCTAAATCTAAGCCCTGGCCCTTGCCTATGACATTCTGCCACTGCCAACTGAAGGGTGGCCAGAGAAAGGCAAAGCAAGAGAGGAATGTTCCGGTAGTGAAGGCCCATGGGAACAGAACTCCTGCAGCAGATACTCTCACCACTTGTTATACGCCTCTGTGGTACGATTTCAGAAGTTAGACCAATCACCAGGCCCTGCAGGCCTTTACAAACTAATCGACACATAGTCATAAAGACAGAAATAATAATGAAAACCATAAACACTTTAACAATCATATAATTACTGTTAGTAAATAATAGTCAATAAATAAATTGACATATCGTGGAGACACCACTTTCTCATCTAAGCCATCTATGCCCTCTCTGTCCCACCACCTATATTTGAGTTGACCTTCACCTATGGAAAAAAAAAATAACAAGCAGATAGAACTCTAGGGTCATTTGTGGCCTAAGCGAGAATTCAGAGGCTTAAAGTGGGGAGTTACGTTGACCTCGAACTGTCCAATTGCAACCACTCAGATGTTTCCAAACCATGAGAGGGAATAGCACAAGGAAAAATTAACACTAAATTCTCAAGCAGGAGGTGAACCAAGTCAGCTTCATGAGACAGAATTCCAGAAATTTTTCTTTATCCATTACATAGGAGAAAGCCACTCACTCTTTTGAGGGAGCTAGGCTGTGAGCCTAGAGTTGCCAGCCACCACTCTGTTGCTGCATGAGGAAGGTATGACTGGTAGTAAAGGCCACACAGAGGAAAGCATTGCTGGGAGACGGAGAAAGAATCCTGGCATGATATTTGTATTGGTTATCTATTGCTATTGATAAACTACCCCAAAACATAGCATCTTTTTAAAAATATTTTATTATTTATGCTATTAGTTGTCCCGATTTTTCCCCCTTTGCCTCCCTCTACCCAGACTGCCCCCCCCACTACCATAGTCAATCCCCACACTGTTATCCATGTTTATGGGAATTGTTCTTTGAATAATCCCTTCACCCTTTTTCAAACCGTCCCCATCTCCCTCCTCCCCTTACCATTGTCAGTTTATTCCATGATTCTATGCCTCTGGTTCTATTTTGTTCATTAGTTTATTTTGTTCATTAGGTTCCTCTTATAAGTGAGAGTATATGGTATTTGTCTTTCACCAACTAGCTTATTTCACTTAGCCTAATGCTCTCCAGTTCCATCAATGCTGTCGTGAAGGGTAGGAGTTCCTTCTTTCTTTCTTTCTGCTGTGTAGTATTCCATTGTGTAAATGTACTACAGTTTTTTTTATCCACTCATTACTGCTGGGCACTTAGGCTGTTCCCAAATCTTGGCTATTGTAAATAGTGCTGCTACGAACATTGGGATGCATAGGTTCTTTTGAACTGGTGTTTCAGGATTCTTAGAGTATTCTAAGCAGTAGGACTGCTGTATCAAAAGGCAGTTCCATTTTTAATTTTTTGAGGAAATTCCACACTGTTTTCCACAGTGACTGTACCAGTCTGCATTCCCACCAACAGTGCACAAGGGTTCCCTTTTCTCCACATACTTGCCAGTACTTGTGGTTTGAAACCCTAGTATCTTAACACAACAAACATTTATCATCTCATAGTATCTGTGGTCCAGGAACACAGGATGGATTAGCTGTGTGGCTCAGGCTCAAGGTCTCTCTCAAGGCTGCAGTAAAAATATTGACCAGGATGACAGTCTTTTAAAGACTCCACTGGTGGAAGAGCTGCACTCAGACAGCTGCCTGCGGGTCTCAGAGAGCCCACTTCCAGGCTCATTCACATGGCTGATGACCAGCCTCAGGTTCTTGCTGGTGGTTGGCTGGAAACATCAGTTTCTTGCCACCTGTGCCTCTTCACAGGGCTACTCACTACGTGACGGCTTGATCCTCCCAGATAGGGAGCTCTATGAGAAGGAGAGAGCAATGGCAAGCAAGTGACCTAATCTCAGAAACAACATCCTGTCACTTTTTTTACTTTATTCCATCTGTTAGAAGCAAGTATCTAGGTGCAACCTACACCCAAGGGAAGGGTACTACATTTTGGAGACTGCTTAAAACACCACCATTTGAGCCCCTGGAGCCAGCCATGCCTAAACCCAGATACTTCCTAGTCTTTCCAGTTATGAGAAGTATTATAGTCTCTCTTTGTGGAAATCAGTTTGAGCTGGGTTTCTGTCATGTCTTAGTAGCCCAAGGAGTTCTTTACTAATACATTAACACATACACTGAAAGCAAACACCATTATCAATAAAACCAGAGTGATTGGCTTACACGTCCTTTCCCTAGAGAGGACGTGTAAGCCAACCAAAATTCTTAAATATCCTATATGATCCTTAATGACATTTTTGCATTTATTTTGCCTGGATTTATTCTAGCATTCTGAGATTCTTTTCAGTTAATTTAACATGACTATGCCAGTGTAAGCATGCCAAACTCAGAATTTTACTGCCAAAAATGACAGTGAAAAGAATCAGACCATCAGGAGTACAATTAGCTTATCATGCTATTATCACTCCACAGCAGGAAAAGCTTGGGAAAAAAAAGGAAATTTAAAATAAAAATACATTTAGCTCAGTTAAATGGCAAATAGTAAAATAAAATTACTATCCAAAATTTGATTTGTTTGCAATGCCAATTAAATGAAAATAATATTGATATACAAACAATGCAGAAATTTGACAATTACTTGCATAATTTTAGCAGAAAGAACCAATCATGTTTCTCTGGCTAATAAACTATGCTGTAGACAATAGCAAGACTTGAGAATTTTCCCTTCTATGCCTATCTTTAAATTTTTATTCTATTTAGCACTCAATCATGGTAGATGATGTCACTTGTCTCCCAAACAGTCAACCATGAGGGGAAAAAAAGAAAAATTGATTTGCCTTAGAAAATATATAATCTGTATAGTATTGCCTAAATTATACAATTTTTACTCATTCAAAAAAAATTTTAATCCTCATCTGAGGATATGATTATTGATTTTTTAGGGAGACAGAGACAGAAACATTGATGTGAGAGAGAAACATCAACTGGTTGCCTCCTATACTTGCCCCAACTGGGGATGGAACCCAAAACCTTTTGGTGGATGGCACTCCAACCAACTGAGCCACCGGCCAGGGCAAATTTACTATATTTAAAGAAAAAAATTCATTAATTGTGTTTTTAATATAACATTTTCACATGCACAGTGGTATTCTGCTTCCCTCTAAATTAGTCATTGTCAAGCTTCAGTGGGCTTCTGAGTCCATCTGGAGGAGGATACTTGTTGAAACTCAGATGGCTGGGCCCCACCCCTACGGTTTCTGATAGTGCTGCTCTGGACTAAGGCCCCAGAGTCTGCATTTCTAACAAGTTCCCTGATGCTGCCACTTGGGCTTGAGGACCAAACCCTAAGAACCAGTGCTCCAAATAAACAAACTCATTCCTCTCATGGCTACTTCAGGACCTTGCTCATTTCTGTAGCCTCTAGAACTCTCACCTCTCCTGGGCGTTGCTGTTTCTCCAAATAACATCCTTCTTTTTTGCTTCTGAAATTTCCCCTAGCCTCAACAAAAGGCATTATGTGCATACTAACTTCCTCAAACAATCTCAGATTTCCCATTCACTAAAGATTTCTACAGTTTCACTTTGGAAGTGGGAGGTATAGATACCATGTGAATGAACTCTTCCTTAGAGTAACAAAACTGGAACTAGAATACTGAGTTTAAATTATTAGCAATGTAGGATTTAATTGATTTATATAGTCTAAGAGAACTTTTTTACCCAAATGATACTGCACTAATTTAAGCTAATTTGTTATTGTAGTAAACAATTATTTAGAAAAAGAAAAGTGAAAGAATTCAAACAAACTAGATTTCCGTGCCACTCAGGAACAATGATTTCTTAAGTTAAATCTTTTTCCTTTCTGTGCAACCAATTTGAGTTTAGGCAGAGCTTAGGTATGTATATTCAAAAGAGGAAGTATATTCAAAATGGATGAAATGGATTATTTAATTAGTTGCACAACAAAGAAATAACATCCAATTTTGTATGTCAAGGAAACTTTGAAGTTGCCATCCACTATAAATGAATGAACAGAAAAAAAATATTCAAAATATATATATATTTCTTTGCCTTTATTCACCAAACTGCTAAAGCAATTTTTTCAGAACCACCCCAAATGGAAAATTGTAGATGGTGGTTTTAATAGGTTGCTAATGAAAATACTGCTGTATTTATTCTTATCTCCTTTTAAAATGGAATTGATCTGTTGGTTTTTTGTTTTGATTTCTTATGTTTAGGACTTCCCTTCTTTGATGAATAAATAGATGACTAAAATTCACCCTATCAAGAACTGCTGTACTTTCCACCCTGTATATAGTACTTAATACGTAGTTGAGCATTCTAACTTTAAAAAAAAAAAAAAAAAGTAACTTCAGCCTCACTATCAAGTACTCACTAATTTATTCATTCATTCAGATATTTATTAAGCACCCCCTAGGTACTAGGGATGAAAAAGTGAATGATATGTGGTCCCTGCCTCAAGAAGTCTACAGTCCAGTGAAAGAAATGGCCAGAAATGGATGGGTACAGGGATCCAAGCTGAAGAGCTGGACTTGTGCCAGAGCATATGGGGACTGGCTGCCGTGCACTCCAGGTCTGGGTATGGACTGAGAAGTTGGGAAAGAATGGATCCTGAAGGGATGACAACATTTAGGAAGAGAAGACAAACCTCGCATGATGAGGGTCAGGGGTTATGTCACGGAAGCCAAAGGAATCATTTCCAGGAGGGAAAATGCTTAACAGGGTAAAATGCTGTGGGGAGTCCCAGTGAAATGGGCCTGAAAAGAGTTGTTGGGGTTAGAGGTGGTGTTGGTAGAGGGGCAGTGGGGGGAGCTCAATGCCAGAGCTGAGGAGCAGATGTAAAATGATTTGAAGGAGACCAGCAGAGAGAAATTCTTCCCCTACTAAAGAGCTGATGAAAAAACTTTCCTGGTTAGAGGAAGTGTTCCTCACGGAGAGCGAAGGGCAGCCAAACATTTACCGTGAATCAAATGAATCTTAAGCTCCAGGCCGCTCACCTGCATGGACCCCTGCCAGGCCCTGGGAAGGGCCCTAGTAATGGGTTTGTTACATGGTGACATGTTTTTGTAAAATTTGTAGGATATTTGAGCTGCAACTGGTTAAGACCACTGTCTCTTTCCATTCTGACTTCTTCTCCTTCCTATTTGTCCTCCTGCCAGTTGAGTTGGAGAGGGACACAGGATTGTGGGGTACCTGTGTAAAGAGAGGTTGGTTGAGTTTAGTGGGATATATTTATGTGGTTTACAGTTACATCCACATAGGGCTAAGCTGTAGTTAGCTGTCCTGGTGTAAGAATGTCTTCCAAGAATATTCCCACCATCCACTGTGACTATCTATCCAACGTCATGACCCAGGGGCCCTGTTAGAGGGTTTTTTTGTTTGTTTTGAACCATATTGTTACCATAAAACCATCAGTTGGAGTGCCAGGGGAGTATCCACCCATTGGCCAAGATGGCAGCTGGGGGAGGTTCTTACACTAATCGTGCGAAAGCTACAGATATGAATGGATAGGCACACCAGAAGCTGGAAAGATGAATGAATATGGTCCTGAATATGCCAAAAGCTAGAAAGATAATTGGGTTAGAAAAAAGCCCTCCCCTCTGTATCCCTACAAGAACTGCAGGCTTGAGTGGGAGGATTGAGATGGTCTTTAAGATGGGAGTCCACCATTCTCTCAGGTTGTACAGCACCTGAACAAACCTGTTTCCCATTGCACCAGCACTTGCCTTGGGAGTTTGGCTTTTTGTGGTGATAGGCAGCAGAACCTCTGTTTTCGTTAGGTAACAATATGAACATGTCCTATTGTACCCAGCTCTGGAAGTATGTGGCTAGTTAAGGAGAAACTAAACTTGAAATGCATGGGACCAGAAGCTAGACTATAGAAAATTCTTCCAACTTTCATAATTCATCATGAAGAAATTTATTCAAGGATTTCCCAACTTTTATAAGTTTATTCTAAACTTCTAAATCACACTACCAATAATGTATTATGAAGCTGAGAGTAACTTTTCTAAAATTTTAGAAGTTAAAAAAAAGAATTTGGATCAAATCATGCTAAAAGGAAAGGTGTATTTATCTGTCTTAGTCCATTCAAGCTACTACACCATAGGCTGAGTGGCTTAAACAGCAAACATTTCTCACTGTTCTGGAGGTTGAGTGTCTGGTGAGAGCCTGCTTCCTGTTCACAGACCCCCATCTTTAAGCTCTGTCCTCGCGTGGCAGAAAGGCAAGACAGCTCTCTGGGGCCTCTTTATTAGGGTACTAATACCATTCATGAGGACTCTGACCTTGTGATCTAATCACATATCAATGGCGCCACCTCCAAATACCATCACATTGGAGATCAGGCTTCAACATTTGAATTGGGGGAAAGAGGACACAAACTTCTAATCCATAGGACTACCCTTCTGTCATCTCTTACAAAATTATATCATAAAATCTTTTACATGTTAAAATGTGCTCAAAGAGTATGCAGCCAGAAATATAGGAAAATAAGTATTGTAGAGGAACATTGGGCAATTGATGTATTTTGTTATATTGCTGGATTTTTGTTACATTTCTGGTATTTATTAGCTTAAATTTTTTAATTTTTTATGACTTCTTTTTCATTCTAAATATCCACTTTCACATCTAGTTTTTATTTCTAATTTTGTGGTTTTTTCTTTGCAGCATACACATACTATATAAGCTTCAGGCCTCACAAAACCTCTGTCTGCCCCCTGATGTCAGCCTTCATGGGAGGGGCCTTGAAAGAAGGGACAGAAGGGTGAGTGCCCAGCATGTCCTGGGATGGACTCTTCCCCTTCCCTCTCCTAAACTGACAGAGAGAAACTCACTGAGTTTCTGACCTTCTAGAAAGTGTTCTAAGCTCTGAGTTCCTAGGAGAAGGTTGCATGTCCCCAGGAATGGCCTGAGGAGGTGACCTACCTGGTAGCACCCGTCACCACATTTCCAGTCCCTCTAGGACTCAGAGCCAGGTAAAGCCAGCCAGGGTCAGTAGATGCCTTTAAGAAATAACAACTATTGTCAGTGTTAAATCAAGTAGTATTTTCAATATTCTCCTTGGACATAGAAGGAACCAGGG
The DNA here is from genome assembly GCF_022682495.2 of Desmodus rotundus. Classification (NCBI taxonomy): domain Eukaryota; kingdom Metazoa; phylum Chordata; class Mammalia; order Chiroptera; family Phyllostomidae; genus Desmodus; species Desmodus rotundus. The sequence continues at coordinate 47,970,692 of NC_071392.1, read as the reverse complement.
ATGGGGGCAGAGAAAATCCATGGGGTTTTACTAGATCTAACTGATTGGTGGAAGCAGATGACTGACCCTTACCAGGCACAGCTCCCTGGGCTTATGTATTTATATTCATGCTCATCAGCTTTCTCTCCTACAAGGCTGTAAGCTCCTTAAGGTCAGCAACTTTGTCCATCAGTGTTTGTCTGTGTAAAAACAGAAAATTACAAACTTTCAAAACTTGATTCAACCTTGGTTAAGATGAAATAGGAGGCTACACGTTCCAAAAATGGTTAAGGATCTTTAAGAAAAATAAAATTACTATTATCACAAATACTTTGAAAATACCAAGCCCATTGCTAGTTTTGAAGACACCAAAAATATATAAATCAGCCAAGTTGGAGTAAAAGCCTGTTCAAGCCAAATCATAAAATTGGGTTCTTAGTTTGCCATAAATGTTCATGTGAAATTCTGTTGTAGCTGCAATGATTTATTGTTTCATAACCCTTAATCTAAAGACTGCTCTGTGACTTGTACTTTTTGCTGTAGAAAATTTAACTTGCTGCCTTGGCCGGGTGGCTCCATTTGTTGGAGTGTCATCCTGTACACCAAAAGGTTGTGGGTTCTATCCCAGGCCTGGGTGCAGACAGGCGGCAGCCAATTGATATTTTTCTCTCACTTGATGTTTTTCTCTCTCTGCCTTCCTCTCTATCTAAAGTCAATAAACATGTCCTTGAGTGAGGATTTAAAAAAGAAAGAAAAAAACTGAACTTGCTCATTTTACGTTTGTTATGGAAACTTTGATTTACCATAAATCTTGTATTGTTTATCCCATTCTATGACATCTCTGATCTTATTCCAAATAACCAAGCCAGCATTATAAAAGTGGCATAGATTCAGTTGGGATTAGAAATGTTACAGAACAGATCCACTGGAGGGGAGAAGAAACTGTTACCAAATGGACCCCTGCTCTCCCAGGTCCCTCTGTACTAGGTTCGCCTTGCCCACCACCAGGGAATTATAGCTCTCAATGCCAGAGATTGGTGAAAAGGAAAGGAACTATTTATTCAAAAGTTATACAGACTTAGAGTAATGACTTAATGTCTTCGTTAAAATCCCAAAGTCCCTTAAAACACCCACAAACGCACACAGTCTTTCCTTTCCCTCTTTGCCCAGTCAGGGGTACCATATCTCCAGAAAAGAAATAGAAGTCCGTGGCTCTGTTAGCCCCCAGTTCCTCCCAGCAATTCGTGCTCAGCTGGCAGTCCTCCCTTGGTTCCCAGTACTATCAGCTATGTCCCTGGGATCTTCAGTTCTTAATCCAAACCTACGTGGCTCCTTCTCATGGCCCACCAGTGAGAGTCCTTTCACCCCTTTCCTTCCTGCAACATCTGTCCTGCATTCCTCCAAATTGCTAAGAGAGACCTCTGCGTCGCTGCTACATTTTGCTTCCCAGCTTCCTAAGCCGCATGGCAAAGGGAACCCCAAAAGTACATGGTTCCCCCAAAACCGCATAGTTCCACACCTTGCCAAAACTGCATGGTTCCCCCTGCATGGCTGCCGCAACTGGGTTTAAATCCTGGAGCCAGTCTTCCTCTGCATTCCCATTTCTGACTTCTCCCACAAATGGCTACACCTGCCAGCATTCCCGTATTTTTCCAGCTTTTCTGGGCTGCCATAGTAAGTCCAAGTAGTCGTGGCCCTGTGGTGTGGAGCCAACCATTTCCAAGCTCTCTTGCAGGTGCTATAACCAGGGGGAGTTGCCTCCCACTTCCGTCCTGGGTCAAAGTCACTCCTATCTCCCTGGCTCAAAGCTTGGCCCCAGCTACTTAACATATCTATGAAACCAGTCAAAAGTTATAGATATATTAAATGACCATTCATGCAGTTATTTGCAAAACTGTTGGTATGCAAAATAACTCTCAATGGTCCTGTTCCATGTGTCCCATCCCCCAGCAGCTCAGACTTGTGGGTGTGAGGACATCTATATACTTTTTAATATTTCCTGGACACCCCAAGTATTGGACCCCACTACAAATCCCTCCTTGGGAGGCCCTGGCTATATCCTGTTACAGAAAGAGCAATGTGAACTCCTCTTCACGTAAGTCATGCAAGTTACATTTGTGTATGTGTGTTTTGTTTTGTTTTTAATGTTATAGCAGAATTGATTTGAAATACAGGAGAGGATATATTCTTCCAGCTGGGTCCTAGTGTCTAGAAGAGTGTGTGGGACTTAAGTGTTCAGTAAATATTTGTTGGGTGACTTATTTTTTGACTCCTCCTTACTTTAAATAACTGTACATTTTTAAACACATAATTTAGTATTACTAAGGAGGATGAATCGAGTCAGAGATGAAATGTGGTCATTAACATATCCTTTAAAACTGTTGATCTCTATGATTGCTCTAACATACAGAGGTTAATCATCTCATACAGATGAATCAGTAAATCAGGAAGCCGCTAGAGGGCAACAAAGGGCCAGGAATCTATGGCCAAACCAATAAAGTCAAGTGACGGGGTAGGAATAACCTGATTCCTATTTAGATTCCAACTTGTATAGGCCAAAGGGCAGAGGTGAAAACATTATTCCAAACTGATGAAGACAGAGCTGGGGAATTTAAACCTTTTAATCCAAACAGGCAAGGAGTATAGATAAGGTAGGAAACATTTAAAAGCCATGGAGACAGGAATTAGAGAACAATAGTGTTACTAGAAATGTTAAATGTAGGGTGGAAAACATCAAGGACCTTAGAGAATATGCAAAACCAAGGTCCTAAATCATTAGAAATTCAAGAATTTAACTACAGACAGCAGAGGGCACATGGTGCAGTAAGCCTGGACTGCGCCTCTCAACATAAGCAAAGAACTGACTTGAATCACCTGCAGGGACTTACATTCCTGAACTGAGTCTTGTGGTGAAGAAAAAACATTTCAGGCAACTGGGATTCCACTAACCTTCTGCATTGCCTGTCATCCTAGAAAGCAGTAACCACTTACTGTGAGATCTCAACCTCTCCACCTCTCGGGTTCCTCATCTGTTAAAGAGAGATAATGATAATCCAAGGCATTTGGATTTTATATGAAGAATTAAATAGAGAACTCACATTTTGGAAGACTCAATAATTTAAGGCTGATCCAGGCAAAGAATATCAAGCTTTCCATTGCCAAGCTGGCACAGTTTATAATGCATTCAACAAGCCAACCTTGAAGTTGGATGATTCTTGACAAAATTTGGTTGGAGGTGGTATAAATATTTGCTTTATTTCAAAATTTTCACATAAACTGAGACCTTATTAATATTTTTATTACATAACATCAAATTTCCATTAAATAAGTATTAACTAATTAATTTTAATGAGATAGGCACGTAGGACTTAGAGCAGACCATGACAAATATTTTTATTGGTCAGCTATTGCTGTTTAACAAAACACTCAAAAGTCAGTGGCTTAAAACAACATTTTGTTTCTTCACACTTACCTGCCAGTAAGCTGGGGAGTTGGCTAATCTAGGCCAGGCTTGAGTAGGCAATTCTGTTGGTCTCAGCAAAGCTCACTCATACATCTTAGGTCAGCTCCCTCTATCGTTTCATCCCCTTACGGTTAGCAAACCAGTCTCCATGTGCCCCATTCATGGAAGTAGCAAAAGTACAAGAAAGCAAGTGGAAACACATGAAAATTCATGAGACCCAGGCATGGAACTGGAGGACCATCACTTCTGCCTCATTCCATTGACCAAACCAAATCACATGGCCAAATCCAGGTTCAAGGATGGGGAAACAGAATCTGCTGACATATGTATCTTTTTCTTAATTGTATGTCTCCCACAACTTGAATATGAATGCTCGAAGAATAGGGATACCATTTGCCTTATTCCCATCTTACTGGTGAGGAAACTAAGGCAGGGAGAGGTCGCATAGCTATGAACTGGTAGAGCCAGAATGTGAATGAAAACATTCTGGCTCTGAAGTCCATGCTATTGATCATTACAATATATTACCCATCTTAATAAAAAGATGTGTAAGTAATTGGATGTTGTAGAAGACCTAAATATTGTAATGCTTTTTTTCTGAAGCCAGAATGTCTACCGGAGGCATCAAATCAATCTGTTTACTATTAAGTGAGTTGGTAACAGAGAAGAAAAGCATTGAGAAAACTGCACTGCCCTGACCAGTGTGGCTCGGTTGGGCATCATTTTGCAAAGCGAAAGGTCATCTGTTACATTCCTGGTCAGAGCACATTCCTGGGTTGCAGGTTTGGTCCCCAGTCAGGGCACATACGAAAGGCAACCTCGATGTTTCTCTCTCGTATCAATGTTTCTCTCCCTCTCTTTCTCCCTCTCTTACCCTCTTTCTAAAAATATATAACTAAAATCTTTTATTATATGTTAAAAAAAGAAAGAAAGAAAACTCACTTACTAGGAAAGCCACATGAGTCCCTGAGACAATGCAGAAAGGTCATCTTTTCATCCCGATGTTTCAGCTTTATTAAGAATACTACAACCAGCTGTGAATATTAGTCTTCAAGACTATTTCCACACCACCTCTGGAAATGCATGTCAATGTCTCATAATTCCTTTAGCGGTTTTCTTACTATGAGACCTAAACTGTTCAATATAACTGCACAGTGACTTGGATCACTATGCAATTTTTTCTGTTCAGTTTAGATCAAGGGTTGCAAACTGGTGGACTGTGGGCTGAAACCAGCCTACAGAAATATTTTATTTTGCCTGCTCTGATGAAAGTGCTTCCATAGTTACCAACATGTAAAAAGAAAAGGACAGTTACATTAAAAATCCAACTATTTTTGAAATAAGTTCCATGAAAAACTTTGCTTATCACCAGAATTATCTCATCTTTGAAAGTATGATGAAAGTCACCTATAAAACCTTGTGAACCTGGTGTTTTCTTTAAGGGATCATGCTAACTGATTTAAGTTATTTAAGGATCAAAAGACTACTCTTTTTGAATTTATTGCTGGGTAAATGGAAGTTATACTTTTCTATGAATTTAATCATTTAAACTAAGTCTTCAAATGTATTGACAAAGTTGTCATACCATCCTTTTATTATTATAATATCTGCAGTATCTATAGTTCTATTTCCCTTTTCATTCTTTTCCTTTATTTATATCTCTTTTTTTGTATGGAATAATTTTGCCTAAAGACTATTTTATTGCTGTGAACCAATTCTTGGTTTTGTTTCTCTTCTTGATTATATTTTTATTTGGTCAGTAATTCTCTTATTTGTAAACTACTATTTTTCTTTGTGTTTTATATGCTAGATTTATTATTAAATTTTTGAAGCTGGAATCTTACCTCATAATGGTTGACCCTTTCTTTTCTGATATAAACATTTAAGCTATCAATTTCTGTGTAGCATTTAACTACACCTCACAAATTCTGATACTTAGTGTTATATTGTTCAATTCTAAACAATTTTCAATTTACATTATGATTCTTTGACCCATGAGTTGTGGTGGATTTGGTAAATTGACATTTATTATCAATGTAAAACCTCTTTCTAGTTGCCTTTCAAACCTTCAGAGTCTGGAAATACAAAAGGTTCATATGTCAAACTTCCTTACAGCTATAGTTCTAGATGTGACTTAAGCTCTTCCACTGGGTGCACCAATACTGATTTGAAAGGTGGAACAAAAGTAAACCATTGGGACAGTATTGAAAAATGGCAGCACAAGAGGCTCCTGAGCTCCCCCTCCTCCGACAGACACACTGGATGAATAGGTACACACAGAGCAATTCGCTCTGAAAGAAATCCAGAAACTACCTGAGCGACTGACTCCTATTCACTAAGAAAACAAGAAAATACCCACATCAAAACATGTAAAAAAGGATAAGACACTCTCTCTATAAACCCCGCAACAGCATACAATTAGAGGAGACCCCCAGCCCCTACATTCACCTTGAGTAGTGAAGAGGTTGGACCCCATGTTTAGAGCCTCAACTTTTAAGACTACAACCTAAGTGCATGCTTCAGCAGCACAGCAGCCTAGCATGGCCCTGTGCAAGGATGACATGCAAATTTGTGATGCATTCCATGTTTTTGCACAGGAAACACAGTCAATAATGTGGTAGTAACTTTGTACAGGGGCATGGTTACTAGACATATTGGGGTAATCACATCACAAGGTATATAATATAAATCATTATGCTATACACCTGAATTAATATAAATTCATACAATATGTCACCTAAACTTTAATTTAAAGAAAGAATCCACCAGAGATACAGATCCCCAAAACACTGAGCACTGAAAGACAACAGGACTCGAATCCATGACAAAAGTATAGCTAGCAAAGAAGCAGTTATTTCTTTATTGATTGATTGATTTTAGAGAGAGGAAGGGGGAAAGAGGAAGAGAGAGATAAAAAAAGAGAAATGTCAATTTGTTGGTCCTCTTATGTATGCATTCATTGGTTGCATCTTGCATATGTGCCTTGGCTGGAGATTAAACCCACAACCTTGATGTATGGGGACGACACTGTAACCAAGTGAGCCACCTGGCCAGGGCTGCAAGGAAGCAGTTATTAAAAGGATCAGGGAGGATCTAAGATGGCTGTGGAGTAGGTGGAAGTTACACACACCACCTCCCAGGACCAAACCAGAATTACAACTAAATTATAGAATAATCAACCTAAATAACCAACTGGAGACTAGTGGAACAGAAATCCTAATAATCAAGGATTTCCAGAAGAAGCAACATTGAGACTAATAGGAAGGAGACACACGAAAAGGGCTGGCCTTACACCCACATGCAACTGTTGAGAATCTGGAGGGATATCTCAGCTGCAAAGGACCCTCCCAAAGAGTGAGGGTTCTCAAACCCATGCCAGGCTCCCCAGCCTGAAGCACCAGAGTGGGTAAGAGGTGCCCACATAACATCTGGCTATCAGTGGGGATTCTGCCCACCAGGGAGAGAGAGATAGGTGACTGCTAGAAATTCAGAGGCCCTCTTAAAGGGCCAGCACACAAAATCTGATTTGCAGTCACTCACCCTGTGCTCCAGGGGAAGGAAGGAAGCTCAGAGCACAATGGAGTCATACAGGGAGAGAATGGGTTGTGTGGTCTAAGGGAGAGGGCTGAAAGGACAGCCAGCAGGGTCCCTGTGCTGACTCCCTCTCCTACATCTCCCACAGATACCATCTTTCCTGGGTCAAGCACCCTCCTCCATAGGGCATCAGCCTGGGACAATGAGCTAGCCCCACCCTCCCAGCTCCCTGTGGCCCTACCCTGCCATGCTCATGGCCTGCAGAGGAGTCCACTGGCTACAACCAGCCTAGGCCCAGGGTGCAGACTTTCTTGAGGGCTTTTGAGGAGGTCCAGGCAGATTCATGTGATGTCAAGACTCAGTTGTATGGCTCTAGAGTGAGGGCTTTGTTTCTCCTCACACACTTGACCAGTGCCACCGTAACTGTGCATAACTCTCCCCCCCCAAGGACCAAGTCTTTGTCTGTGTTAGCCCAGTCAATTCTGCTGGCCTCACCCTGATGACTTACTGAGGCCCCACCCCACCACAATGGTCCATGGGTACCAGGTGAGTGGCAGCTGGCGTTGGTGTACCCCGGGATCTTTGCTGAGTGGTCTCAGACCCATGGCTGGTTCCACGTTTTATCTATATCAGTTTGGTGAACACCATTCACCCCAACCTGGTGATTCACTGAGAATCTAACTCACACAATTTGTGTACTGCCAGAGGCTCTGTCAGTACTGAACGTAACAGACAGACAGCAAGGAAAGGTGAATCTCAGGCTGCTTTGGGCCTTTGCTGACCTGCCCTGGGCTCAATGCCAGCCTTGATACACAGCTTGACCCCTCTCATATGCACCAAGGAAAGCAGAGGCAACCACAAACTGTGGATCACTCTGTGGCACCTGAAAGGTAGCCCAGGGCCAAACACAGGCAGCGTCTGACACTGACATGCATCTGCAACTCTTACAAGAGGCCCCAGAACTAACACACCTGGGGGTGGACTACCAACCACATGAGAGCATGACCCAATTAGCTCCAAAGTGTTATATCCAAAGGGAAGATCTCCATAGGCACCAGATCCTGCTGGGGTGAATTCCACTTTATGGTATCAACCCTGCACAGCAGCTTGTACACTTTGGTTATAGTCAATCCTCACAGTCAGCCAGCCTTAGGGTTGACTCCACCCATAGACTGGCCAGTGACAATCAAGACTCAACTACAATAGGAGAGCTTACATATCCCACTTAAGGGGTATTCCTAGGAGCACATGGCTCAGGTGATCAGGGAGACTGAGCTACTGAGCCCGACAGGACACATACTACATAAGGCCACCCTACCAAGACTGAGAGACATAGTAGATCTACCTAATACACAGAAACAAATTCAGACAGGCAGTAAAAATGAGGAGACAAAGAAACATGTCCCGAATGACAGAACAGAAGAAATCCCCAGAAAAAGAACTAAATAAAATGAAGTCAAGCAATCTACCAGATACCAAGTTCCAGACAATAATTACAAGGATGCTCAAGCAAATTAGGGGAAGAATGGATGAACTCAATGAGAACTTAAAAACAAAGAAAGAGTAAACATAACAAAGGACACAGAAATTGTTAAAAAGTCAGAAATAAAGAATACAATATCTGAAACAAAGAATATACTAGAAGGAATCAACAGGAGACTAGATGAAGCAAAAAACTGAATCTGCAATTTGGAAGACAAGGTAGAATAAAACTAAGCAGATAAAAATGTTAAATGAGGATTATTTAAGGGACCTCTGGGGCAACATCAAACATAACAACATCTGCATCATTGGGATATCAGAAGGAGAAGAGAGAGAGCAAAGGATTGAGAGCCTGTTTGAAGAAATAATGACTGAAAGCTCCCTTAACCTGGTGAAGAAAAAAGAAGCACAAGTCCAAGAAGCACAGAATCCCAAACAAAATAAGCCCAAAAAGGTCCAAACCAAGACACATCATAATTAAAATGTCAAAGGTTAAAGATACAGAGGAACTCTTAAAAACAGCAAAAGACAGTAGTAACCTACAAGGGAGCTCCCAAAGAGTGTCAGATGATTTGTCAACAGAAATACTTCAGGCCAGAAGAGATTACAACAAAATAGTGACAGGAATGAAAAGCAAGGACCTACAATCAAGACTACTCTATCCAGTAAGAATATCATTAAAAATTGAAGAAGAAATAAAGAGCTACCCAAGACCAAAAAAAAAAAACCTAAACAAAAAAGTTCATTATCACCAAAACAGTATTACAAGAAATGGTAAAGGGTTTTCTTTAATAAGAAGAAAAAAAGAGGAAAATAAATATAATAAATAAAATTACAATAAATACATACCTATCAGTAATCACTTTAAATGTAAATGGCTTATATGCTACAATCAAAAGACACACAGTAGCTAAGTAGATAAGAAAATAAGACCCATATGTATACTGTCTACAAGAGACCCACCACAGAACAAAATACATGCACAGACTAAAAGTAAAAAAATCTTTACTGGAAAAAGATGGAAAAAAAATTTCATGCAAATGAACATTTTTAAAAAGCTGGGGTAATAATACTTATATCACACAAAAAAGACTTTAAAACAAATACTATAAATAAGAGACAAAGAAGAACATTACATAATGATAAACAAATCAATCCAACAAAAGGATATAACCCCTGTAAACACTTATGCACCCAACATATGAGCACATAAAAAAATAAAGCAAATCTTGATGAACATAAAGGGAGAGACTGACAGTAATACAGTCATATTAGGGGATTTTAAGACCCCATTAACATCAATGAAGAGATCTTCCAAACAGAAAATCAACAAGGAAATGTTGGCCTTAGATGATACACTAGACCAGATGGATTTTATTGATATTTTCTAAGCATTTCACCACAAAGCAGGAAAATAGACATACTTTTTAAATGCACATGAAACATTTTCCAGGATAGGCCACATGTTAGAACCCAAAACAGTCTCAATAATTTAAGAAGATTTAAATTATATCAAACACATTCTCCAACAAAAATGGGAAACTAGAAATCAATTACAAGAAAGAAAACTAGCCCTGATGGGTGTGGCTCAGTTGGTTGGGTGCAAAGCAAAAGGTAGCTGGTTCAATGAGGGCATATGCCTGGGTTGCAGGCCCATTCCCTGGTTGGGGCCCATGTGAAAAGCAACTGATCGATGTTTCTCTCCCTTCTTTTCTCCCTCCCTTTTTTTCTATCTAAAAATAAATAAATAAAATATTTTTTAAAAAGAAAAGAAAAATATTAAAAACACACATGGAGACTAAATAACATGTTACTAAACAATGAATGGGTCAACAAGGAGATTAAGGAAAAAATCTAAAGATACCTTGAAACAAATAAAAATGAGTACACAGCAACCCAAAATCTATTAGACATAGCAAAAGCAGTCCCAAGAGAAAAATCATAGTAATACAGTCCTACCTTAAGAAACAAGACAAATCTCAAATAAACAATCTAACCTTATGCATTAGGGAGCTAGATAAAGAACAACAAACAAAGCCAAAGTGAACACAAGGAGAGAGAAAATAAAGAATAGACTGAAAAAAACAAAACAGTTTTTAAAAAGCAATACAAAGGATCAATGGAACCAAGAGCTGGTTCTTTGAAAAGATAAACAAGATGGATACACCTTTAACCATACTCATCAATAAAAAGAGAAGGCCCAAATAAATAAAATCATAATTGAAAGAAGATTACTAATAACTGATACTATATAAAAAAGAATATGATAAAATACATTATGAACAACTTATGTCAACAAATTGAACAATTGGGAAGAAATGGATAAATTCCTAGAAACATATAATTTTCTAAAAGTGAATGAAAAAAAAAACAGATCTCAACAGAAAAATTACAACCAACATAATCAAAGTAGTAATCAAAAAACTCCTAACAAATCAAAGTACTGAACTGAATGGCTTCACAAGTGAATTCTACCAAACATTCAAAAAAGTAACACTTATTTTTCTCAAACTATTTCAAATAATTCAAGAGAAGGGAAGACTCCCAAGCTCATTTTACAAGGCCAGTATTATTCTAATTCCAAAAACAGATAAAGATGCTACAAAGAAAACAAATTATATGCCAATATCCCAGAAGAAATCCTCAACAAAATATTAGCAGACTGAATTCAGCAACACATTGAAATGATCATACACCATGACCAAGTGGGATTTATTTCTGGAATGCAAGGTTGTTACAATATTTGCAAACCAATTAACGTGTTACATCACATAAACAAAATGAAAGATAAAAATCACATGATCATATCAATAGATGCAGAAAGCATTCAACAAAATCTGCCACCCATTTATAATTAAAACTTTCAGCAAAGTGGCAATAGAGGGAATATACATCAGATAATAAAGTCCATATATGACAAACCCACAGCTAACATCAAACTCAGTGGGGAAACCAAAGTGTTTCCCTTAAAATCAAGAACAAGACAAGAACGTTCACTTTTAACTGCTCTCATTAAACATAGTACTGGAAGTTCTAATCACAGAAATCAGACAAGAAAAAATAAAAGGCATCCACATTGGAAAGCAAGAAGTAAAACTGCCATTATTTGCACACGACATGATATTGTATACAGAGCACCCTAAAGATTCCATCAAAAAACTAATAGAACTGATAAGTAAATTCAGTAAAGTAGTAAGATACAAAATAAATATTCAGAAATAAGTTGCATTTTATACATCAATAAAAACTATCAGAAGAAAAATTAAGAAAATAATCCCATTTACAACTACATCAAAAAATAAAATACTGAGAAATAAATTTAACCAAGGAGGTAAAAGACCTGTACTCAGAAAATTACAAGGCACTGAAGAAAGGAACTAAAAAATATGTAAGTAAATGGAAGCAAATACCATGCTCATGGATAAAAGAATTAACAGCGTTAAGTGTCCATACTACCCAAAGCAGTCTACAGATTCAATGCAATCCCTGTCAAAATACCAATGGTGTTTTTCACAGAACTAGAACAAATGATTCAAAAATGTACATGGAACTAAAGAAGACCCCAAATAGCCCCAGCTGGTATGGCTCGGTGGATCAACTCCCAGCCTGCAAACCAAAGGGTCACTGGTTCTGTTCCCAATCAGGGCACATGTCTGAGTTGTGAGCCAGGTCCCCAGTAGGGGGTACATGAGAGGCAACCACACATTGATGTTTGTCTCCCTCTCTTTTCTCTTCCTTCTCCTCTATCTAAAATTAGAATAAATAGGATCTTTTAAAATTTTTATATTAAAAAAAGATCACAAATCGCCAGAGCAATCTTGAGAATGAAGAACAAAGTAGGAGGTATGCTACCTGATATCACACTATACTACAAGGCTATAGTAATCAAATATAGCCCAATGGAACAGAATAGCCCAGAAATAAGCCCACTGCCACATGATCAATTAATGTATGACAAAGGAGGCCAAAAAATACAATGAAGTAAAGACAGTCTCTTCAATAAATGGTGCTGGGAACATTGGACATATCCATACAAAAAAAATGAAACTAGACCACCTTCTTACACTATGCACAAGATTAGACTCAAAATGGATTAAAGACTTAATGTAACTGACTGGTGTGGCTCAGTTGGTTGGGCATCATCGTGGGAAGTGAAAGGTCATGGGTTCAATTCCCAACCAGGGCACATACCTGGATTGCAGGTTTGGTCCCCCTGTCAGGACACATTTGAGAGGCAACCAATCAATGTTTGTCTCTCACATCTATGTTTCTCTCCTCCTCTTGCTCCTTCACTTTCCCTATAAATAAATAGATAGATAGATAGACAAATAAATAAATAAATAAATAAATAATTTTAAAGACATAAATGTAAGACTCAAAACCATAAAACTCCTAGAAGAGGGGATGGAACCAAGATGGCGGCGTAGGTAGACACACTGCGCCTCCTCGCACAACCAGAACTGACAGAGAATCGAACAGCAAGGGGGACCAACACCAAGGAAATAGAAAATAAACATTCATCCAGACTGGTAGGAGGGGCGGAGACGGGCACCGGGGTGGAGAGGACTCGCGTGGCTGTGGCGGGACTGAGACTGGCGGAGTGTGGGACAAATGGCGCAGGCAGTCCGAGCACTAGCAGACCCTGCGGCCCCACATTTGCGCAGATAAACCCAGAGGGCCGACTCAGAGTGGCGGAGAGTGGGGCAGGCAGAGTGGCGGGTAGTACCCTGCGGCACCACATTCACCCGCAGATAAACTGGACGAACCGCGGGCAGCGAAGCAGACCGCGAAACCCAGGGCTCCAGCTCGGGGAAGTGAAGCCTCAAACCTCTGACTGAGAGCGCCCCTGGGGGTTGGGGTGGCAGCAGGAGAGCCTCCCAGCCTCACAGGAGAGGTTGTTGGAGAGACCCACAGGGGCCTAGAGTGTGCACAGGCCCACTTACTCGGGGACCAGCACCAGAGTGGCCCAGTTTGATTGTGGGTAGCGGAGTGAAAGATTGAAAGCGGGAGGAGAGTGAGGCGGGCGCCATTGCTCCCACTCGGCCCCTCCCCCACATACAGCGTCACAGCGCAGCGACCAGCATTACCCCGCCCCAGTGAACACCTAAGGCTCCGCCCCTAAAAGTAACAGATGCACCAAGACAAACAAACAAAATGGCCCAAATGACAGAACACTTCAAAGCTCCAGAAAAAATACAACTAAGCGACGAAGAGATAGCCAACCTATCGGATGCACGGTTCAAAGCACTGGTTATCAATATGCTCACAGACTTGGTTGAATCTGTTCGAAAAACAGATGAAAAAATGAAGCCTATGCTAAGAGAAACAAAGGAAAAAGTACAGGGAACCAATAGTGATGAGAAGGAAACTGGGACTCAAATCAATGGTATGGACCAAAAGGAAGAAACAAACATCCAACCAGAAAAGAATGAAGAAACAAGAACTTGGAAAAATGAGGAGAGGCTTAGGAACCTCCAGGACACCTTGAAACGTTCCAACATCCAAATTATAGGGGTGCCAGAAGGAGAAGAGGAAGAACAAAAAATTGAAAACTTATTTGAACAAATAATGGAGAACTTCCCCGATCTGGCAAAGGAAATAGACTTCCGGGAAGTCCAGGAAGCTCAGAGAGTCCCAAAGAAGCTGGACCCAAGGAGGAACACACCAAGGCACATCATAATTACATTACCCAAGATTAAACACAAGGACCTACATCCAAGATTACTGTATCCAGCAAAGCTATCATTTAGAATGGAAGGGAAGATAAAGTGCTTCTCAGATAAGGTCAAGTTAAAGAAGCTCATCATCACCAAGCCCTTATTATATGAAATGTTAAAGGGAGTTACCTAAGAAAAAGAAGATCAAAAATAGGAACAGTAAAAATGACAGCAAACTCACAGTTATTAACGACCACACCTAAAACCAAAACAAGAGCAAACTAGGCAAACAACTAGAACATGAGGGTTGTCAATAAGGGAGTGGGAGGGGGAGAGGGGGGTAAAGGTACAGAGAATAAGTAGCATAGATGATAGGTGGAAAATAGACGGGGGGAGGGTAAGAATAGTGTAGGAAATGTAGAAGCCAAAGAACTTATAAGTATGACCCATGGACATGAACTATGGGGGGGGAATGTGGGAGGGAGGGGGGTGGGCAGGATGGAGTGGAGTGGGGGGGAATGGGACAACTGTAATAGCATAATCAATAAATATATTAAAAAAAAAAAAACTCCTAGAAGAAAACATAGACAGTAGAATTTCTGACATTTCTCTTAACAATATTTTTTCTGATATATTTCCTTAAGCAAGAAAAACAAAAGGAAAAAATGACAAATAGAACTATATCAAACTAAACTGGCTTTTTACAGCAAAGGAAACCATCAACACCACAAAAAGAAGCCCACTGAATAAGTGATGATATTCACTAATGTTACTATATTTTGCCGTGTATAGTGCACACACATTTTTTGGCCCAAACTTTCAGGAAACAAAATCTTTCTTTTTAATTTTTTAATTCAATTTTTTATTTATATTTAGATATTTGTCTTTTTGGTATTATAAAGGAATTTTAGCATTTATTTTTTTAACATATGGTACAATAAATTTTAGGTAACAAATAATTATAAAACACAAGAACAGATATAAGGTATTTCAGGTACTACCCATGAATAATGTACATCCTTATTTTTCCCTCAAAAATTGGCGCAAAAAAGTGCACATTATACACAGCAAAATTCAGTATATCTGATAAGGGTTAACACCCAAAATTTATAAAGAACTCATAAGGATTGGAAGATGGTGGCTGAGTAGGTAGAAGCTGAATCCACTTGCTCTTGCCCCCAACTCAGATTTTCGGCTGATCTTCCCACGAGTACTGAACAATCAACAGAATCTTAGCTAATAGGAAGTTTTGAAGCCAAGGAGTACAGAAGTCGCCTTGTACCATCCAGATTGCAAGCACCACATCCAATGAGGAAGCTCTGCAGAACAGTCAGGCCAGGCTCAAGAAGCTCCCTGCTGGGAGCATACCCACAGGGAAAGAAAGGGAGATGCCAAGGGAGCCTTTCTGAACTTTTCTCAGCCAGGACAAGATGCACTGATTCTTTGGGCCCTATTTCACTGAAACCAGCTGAGCTGAGTGCAGAAATTGGTGTAGCAAGGGGAATTCAGGGCTACCCCGAGCCTTGGCTCTTACACAGAACTGCCATCAGCACCAAGCAGGAAAGAGTTGACCTTCTTACACAGATTAGCCCCTCTCATGGGTCTGACAGCTAACTCATCAGAAACTCCACTTTACTAGAAATAATCTATGTCAGACCAAGACTTGTGGCACAGTGGTGGGGGAACACAACCACAATCTTCCCTGAAGACTGAACAGCACCTCCCATGGGAAATCTCCCACTACCCAGATCACACCAGAAGCACCCTCTAGAGGCAGGTGGAGACAACAGTCAAACACCAAACTCTGCTGAGATGAATTCCACCTTGTTCTTTTTCAGTATTTGTGTTATTTTTTCTCTTGCATAGCTTTTTAACATTTTTCTTTTTCTTCGATTTTATTCCTATTTTTCACTTTTTTATTTTATTTTAATTTTAAATCTCATATTTTACTCTTCCATTGCCTTAGTCCAGTTTGCCTTCTTCCTTCCCTCTCCTACTCTTGTTTTAAATTTTATGTTCTCCTCATTCTCTTTCCACCTTTATTAATCTTTGCTCAATTATCATTGATATTGCTTCTGTTGTTTTTCTTCAGTTCTGTTCCTATTGTTTCACAATTTTTAATTTCAAGTCATATTATACTCTTTTCTTATTCCATTTTGCCTTCTTCCTTCCCTTTTTTATTCATCTTTTAAATTTTACTTTCTCCCTTTCTTCACCTTGTTTCTAATCCCTACACTTATTATCTCTCCTCCCTCTAACCTCTCAAAATCATTTTTTGTTCCTTTACTCATCTCTTATCTTTTTTCCTTTCTTATAACATTTTAATTTTATTTCCATCTTTATTAATCTTTACTCATTTATTGTTGATATTGCTACTGTCATTGGGGGATATTTTTGCTGGTGTGGGTTTTGTTTTCTGGGTTGTTCTGACTTGTTCTGCCAGCACCTGTACAACAGCATACAAGATGTGGTGGGGGTGGTGACTCTCAGTCAGCCAGCAGGAGGGGGGAACACACCAACAAATGAGCCAACAACAATCAAAACCCAATTATCACAAGAAAGCCCACATAAATTGCATAAAGGGTATCACTAGAGCATCCAGCTCAGGAGATCAAAGTGACTACACCCCTGAGGCTCAGGGGAATCCTACCACAGAAGGCCACCCCACAAAGACAGGAGTCAAAGGAGATCAATCTAATATGCAGAAACAAACAAAAGAGTCACCTAAAATAGGGAAACAAAGAAACAACCCCCAATCAAAAGGAAAGGGGGAATCCCCAGAAAAAGAGAAAAGGAGAATTGAGGCAAGCAATTTATCTGACATAGAGTTCAAAGTAATGGTTATAAGGATTCTCAAGGAACTCAGGGAGAACTATAGGACCACTATGGGAGCTACAAGGAACTAAGTGAGAACTACATCAGTATGAAAAAAGACATAGAAACTATGAATAAGAATTAGTTAGAAATGAAGAACATAATATCTGAAATGAGGAATAAACTAGAAAAAATTAAAAGCAGGCTAGATAAAGCAGAGGATCAAATCAGCTAGTTGGAAGACAAGGTAGAAAAACACCCATCAGAGCAACAAAAAGAACAAGGATAGTTTAAGGGAAATTCAGGACACTGTGAAACATAACAACATTCACATCTATTTTCAAAGATAGACCACATAGTAGGACACAAAACAAGCCTTAACAAATTCAAGAAAATTGAAATCATATCAAGCATCTCCTTGGATCACAATGACTAGAAACTACAAACCAACCTCAAGAAAAAATTTAAAAACATTCAAATATATGGAGACTGAATAATATGTTATTAAATAATTAAATAATGAATGGATTAATAGCACGATCAAGAAAGAATTCAAAAAGTATCTGGGAACAAATGAAAATGAACACACAACAACCCCAAACCTATGGGGCACAGCAAAGGCATTCCTGAGAAGGAAGTTTATAGCAAGAGAGGCCTACCTAAAGAAGATAGAAAATTCTCAAATAAACAACCTAACCCTACAGCTAAAAGAACTAGAGAAGAAGGAAGGTAATAATCAAGATCAGAGCAGAATTAAATGACATAGGGACTAAAAAACAATCCAAAGGATCAATGAATCCAGGAGCTGGTTCTTTGAAAAGATAAACAAAACTTGCAAAACTCTAACCAGACTCATCAAGAAAAAAGAGAGAGGACCCAAATAAATAAAATCATAAATGAAAGGGGAGAAGTAACAATGACACCACAGAAATACAAAGTATTGTAAGAAATTACTATGAATGAAGTTGGACAACCTGGGCAAAAGGGACAAATTTCTAGAAACATACAATCTTCCAAAACTGAATCAAGAAGAAGCAGAAAGCCTGGACAGACCAATAACAACTAGGAAAACTGAAGCAGTAATTTAAAAATTCCCAGCACACAAAAGCCCTGACCTGGGTGGCTTCACAGGCAAATTTTACCAAACATTCAAAGAAGAAATAACACCTGTCCTTCTCAAACTATTTCAAAAAATTCAAGAAGAGGAAGGCTCCCAAACTCTTTTTATGAGTCTAGTATCATCCTAATTCCAAAACCAGTTAAAGGCACAACAAAGATAGAAAATTACAGCGCAATATCTCTGATGAACAGAGATGCTAAAATCCTCCACAAAATACTGGCAATTCAGATCCATCAATACATTAAAAAGATCATGCACCATGACCCAGTGGGATTTATTCTGGGGATGAAAGGATGGTACAATATTTGCAAATCAATAAACATAATAATACACCACATAAACAAAATGAAGGACAAAAGCCACATGATCATATCAACAGATGCTGAAAAAGCATTTGATAAAAGCCAGCACTCATATGATAAAAACACTCAGCAAAGTGGGAATGGAGGGATTATACTTCAACATAATAAAGGACATATACAAGAAACCTACTGCCAACACCATACTCAATGGGCAAAAATAAAAGCATTTCCCTTAAGCTTAGCAACAAGACAAGGGTCTGTGGTGAAAGCAAAGACCCTTGCTTTTACCCATTACCATTTAACATGGTAATGGAAGTTCTACCCACAGTGATTAGACAAGAAAGATAAATAAAAGGCATCCAAATTGGAAAGAAGTAAAATTGTCATTATTCACAAACAAGATGACAGTGTACATAGAAAACCCTATAGTCTCCACCAAAAAATTATTTGACCTAGTAAGTGAATTCAGCAAAATAGCAGGATACAAAGTCAATATTCAGAAATTGATGAACTATCAGAAAGAGAAACTAAGAAAAAAATACCATATACTACAGCAGCAAGAAAAATAAAGTACCTAGGAATAAACTAACCAAGGAGGTAAAAGATCTATACTCGGAAAACTACAGAACATTGTGGAAAGAAATTGAGGAAGATACAAATAAATGGAAATATACACCATGTTCATGGATTGGAAGAATTAACATCACAAAATGTCCATAATACCCAAAGCCATCTATACATTAAATGCAATTCCTATTAAAATACCAATAGCATATTTCACAGATCTAGAGCAAATATTTCAAAAATGTATATGGAACCAGAAAGGACCCAAATACCCTCAGTAATCCTGAGAAAGAAGAACAAAGTTGAAGGGATCATGATCATAATACCTGATATAAAACTATACTACAAGGCCACTGTAATTAAAACAGTCTAGTACTGGCATAAGAACAAACACATAGACCAATGGAACATAATAGAGAGCTCAGAAATAAGCCCATGCCTCTATGGTCAATTAATATTTGACAAAGGGGGCATGAGCATACAACAAGGTAAAAACAGTCTCTTCAATAAATGGTGTTGGGAGAACTGAACTGGTACATGCAAAAAAACCATTTAAATTAAACTAGACCACCAACTTACACCATACATCAGAATAAACTCAAAATCAATAAAAGACTTACATATAAGTCATGATACCATAAAAGTCCTAGCAGAAAACATAGGCAGTAAAATTTCAAATATCCCACATAGCAATATTTTAGTCCATATATCTCCTCAGGCAAGGACAATAAAGGAAAAAACAAACAAATGGGAGTACATCAAATTTAAAAACTTCTGCGCAGCTAAAGAAAACATCATCAAAATGAAAAGTGAACTGACTGTATGGGAAAACATATTTGCCAATGACATATCAGACAAGTGTTTAATCTCCAAAATAGATAAAGAACTCACACACATCAACACCATGAAAACAAACAATACAATTAAAAAGTGGGGAAAGGACCTGAATATTGCAACAAGGAGGAATATTGCACCTTGTATATCTCCAAGGAGGACATACAGAGGACCCATAGACATATGAAAAAGTGCTCAACATCCCTGGCCATCAGAGAGACACAAATTAAAACCACAGTGAGATATATCTCACACCAGCCAGAATGGCCATCATTAATAAATTAACAAGCAACAAATGCTGGCGAGGACGTGGAGAAAAGGGAACCCTAGTACACTGTGGGAATGCAGACTGGTGCAACCACTGTAGAAAACAGTATGGATTTTCCTCAAAATGTTAAAAATGCAACTGCCTTATGACCCAGCAATTCCACTTCTGAGAATATACCCTAAGATTCCTAAAACAGCAACTCAAAAGAACTTATGCATTTCTAAGTTCAGAGCAGCACTATTTACAATAGGAAAGTATTGGAAATAGCCTAAGTGCCTATCAGTAGATGAGTGTATTAATAAACTGGTACATTTACACAATGGAATACTATGCAGCAGAAAAAAGAAGGAATCCCTACATTTTGCAACAGCATGGATGGAACTGGAGACTATTATGCTAAGTGAAATAAGCCAGTAGGTGAAAGACAAGTACCATATGATTTCACTCATATGTGGAATCTAATGAAAAAAATAAACTGATGGGCAAGATAGAAGCAGAGACATGGAAACATGGAACAGACTGACAGCTGTAAGATGAGAAGAGTGAGGGGGGAGTGGCCAAAGGAGGGGGAAGGGATTAATCAAAGAACATGTATGAATGACCCATGGACATGGACCACAGAGTGGGGATGACTGAGGGGGGAAGGGGTGGGCTGAGTGGAGGGGAACAAAGCAGAAAAAAATTGGAACAGCCTTCAGCTTTTGGCTCCAAAGAGAAGGTGCAACTTTCATCTGGAATCTGGGTTCATCTTACACCAGCTGCCTCCATCATGCCTCTGAAGTTAGACCCTAATGAGATGAAAGTCGTATACCTGAGGTGCACCAGTGGGAAATTGGTACCATGTCTGCCCTGGCCCCCAAGATTGGCCCCCTAGGTCTGTCTACAAAAAAGGTTGGTGAAGATATCACCAAAGCAACCAGCGAATGGAAGGGTCTGGGGATTACAGTGAAACTGACCATTCAGAACAGACAGGCCCAGACTGAGGTAGTGCCTTCTGCCTCTGCCCTGATCATCAAAAGCCTCAAAGAACCACCATGAGACAGAAAGAAGAAAAAAAAAACACTAAGCACAGTGGAAATATCACTTTTGATGAGATTGTCAACATTACCTGATAGATGTGGCACCTATCTTCAGCCAGAGAACTCTCTGGAACCATTAAAGAGATCCCAGGGACTGCCCAGTCCGTGGGCTGCAATGTCGATGGCCACCACCCTCATGACATCATAGATGACACAAACAGTGGTGCAGTACAATGCCCAGCTAGTTAAGAACTACAAAGGAAAATTTCCAATTAAAGATCATTTGACAACCAAAAAATAAAATAAAATTAGGACAACTGTAATAGAATTAACAGTAAAAGGTAAAAGTTAATTGCATTGAAAATTTTTAAAAAAGAACTCATACAACTCAGTATCAAGAAAGCAAACAATCCAATTAAAAATGGGAAGAGGATCTGAATAGACCCTTCTGTAAAGAGGACATACAAATGGCCAATAGACATATGAAGAAACTCTGTATCACTCATCATCAGAGAAATGCAAATTAAAACCACAATGAGATATCACTTCACATCTGTCAGAATGACTATCATCAATAAATCAGTAAACAATAAGTGTTGGTGAGGTATGTGGAGAAAACTGTAGATGTCATATTTTAGTATTTGATAATTTTATAAAAATACAATTTTTTCATTTTTCTTTTAATCTGCTAAGGTTGATCATATTTCAACTTTATGGGTTATTTATATTTTGTTTCTGAAAATAGTCCCAAATTGTATTACCTTATAGCCACCATTGTTAATGTCCCTTGGCATCATTTTCAGAGGCTGATGCTGTATCTTCTACCCTAAACTTTACCATTCAAAACTGGTGTGTTACATAAAATATTCCATAAAACATATCTGCTTGGCTCTAAACTTTTCTATTTCCTGATGTTTCTTATAGATTCTTTGAATACCCCAATTCTCCAATTCATCATTGTATGCTCACCATTGTATATTATTTAAATTGCTAACAAAGTCAATTTTTTTAGAGGCTGGCTTCATGTTGTAGGGCCCTACCTGGGGTCAAAGTAGATCCAGCCTCTTTTTTTCCTAGTTTATATCATACCATATATTGCCAAGCTGGAGAACCTATATGCATTTTCCCCTTACCTTGCCTGTTAGTTCTTACATTCATGTCTTCGCTGATTTTAATTCCATTCTCTGTCTTATCTTTTTATCTCTAATTCAAACTCTCTGTAAAGACTTTCAAATTCCACATTTTTTCATATAAACTAAACTTATCCAGGACAAGGGTTTCTGGAAACCACCATTACTGGATTTGTTCTTCTCATAAGACATTTACTATGTTCAGTCTCCAATAAGGTGGTCTGAGTTAGCCTGCAGATACATAAATGATCAATTCTTCAAAGGCTAGCCCTGTCCCTTCCTTCTCATGAAACTATGTTTTGCACACAAGAGATACTTGGTTTATATTTGTTAAATTGAATTATACCTACTTGGTTGTTGTAGAAATTCTGTTTTATTGCAAAGATTAAGTCCTTCATCAAATAGTCTCAAAACTTCTCTTGGGTTTTTATGTTTGTATTCCAGAGTGTGCTTTGAAGTTATTACTACTGTGGCTTAAAAATATATTTATAGATGTTCTTTTACAGGATGGCTTTTTAAATTTGTGAGTAGCATAGACACATTTAATTCAAGTCACTTTGTGCTCCAAGCAACAAAACCTCAAAAACACAGTTAATTTTGAAGAAGATACTTCTGAATTTGAGGGCTATGGATAGTATCTGTATGTTTACAGAGATTTAATTTTATTATTTCCAACTTTATATGAAAATAAGAACATTAATGTTAATGGGAAGTGAATTTTGGGGACTTACTTTAATATACAAATACAGAAAATCCGTAACAAACACTTCAAGTATAAATTGCTATTCCTGTAATATTTAAGGGTGAATTACAAATATTTTATTTTTTGCAATAATTTATGAGTTTATACTTTTCATAGGTTTATATATAATTATAGCTTAATAAATATTTGTTGTTTTACCCATATTGCCTCATTTTATCTCTAGCACAGTTTAATAGGTAGATAGTGTTTTTAATTTCCATTTTGCAAAGAAGGAAACCATTTGTGAAGAGGTAACATAATTAGCCAAACCTCTAAGAAAGCAGAATATGGAAACTGGGTATATGTAGTTTAGTGCTTTGCCATTAAAAGTGTGTTCCATAGACTAGAAGCTTTGGCATCACTTTGTTGAAAATGCAGGGCCTCACTTCAGATCTCTGATTCAGATTCTGCATTTTAACAAGATGTCCATCCACATGATTCCTTTGCACATTAAAGTTTGAGAAGAACTGGTTAAATATGAGTATCTTGTCACACTTTCTGTCTGTTTTAAAATGTAGGTTTTATTATTAATCAGGTATGTGAGGTCAGGAGACAAAGAAAGTTTGTTACTGACAGTTCCCAAGAGGAGGGACACCATGCCATGCAGGGCCACACAGGGAAGCCCCAGGACCAATCGGGAGGCACGGGGAGTGAGGGGGGAATGCAGGCAAGAACTTTTATTGTGGTTTCCCTGGGAAAGGCAGGCAGGATAAGCAGTATTAGGACTGGCTAGTTTGAATATGTCAGTGGGCACCATGGTATAGAGCAGGGGCATCAAACTCATTTTCAATGGGGGGGCCACATCAGCCTCACAGTTGCCTTCTAAGGGCCGAATGTAATTTCAACTCCTTAACAGTTAAGGAGTAGTTACATTTATAAAGTCCTAAAATTATTTTGGCCCTTTGAAGGCAACCATGAGGCTGATGTGGCCCCCGGTGAAAATGAGTTTGACACCCCTGATATAGTGGGTATACATACAGAAGCTGTCTATAGTTGTCTGGTGCCTGGCCCTGGGCTGATTAGGGCAGGAGAGCAGTGGCCTGGAGTATAAGAGCCCAATAAAGGAGGTGCAGAGGTATGGGCTCTGGGAGGGGTAGTCTTTTCAGGTTCAGCAAACATGTCAAAGCAACAGAAAAACAAAACATAGAAAGGCATGATGAATATATTATTACATAAAGTAAAATCCTACCATAATATAATAAACAGAATCCAAAAAGCTTCATCATGTAAAATAGGGAGATGCAATTATTACAAGATTAAAGGAAGGACCATGTGAGACTGTTTAGCTAGCACCTGGAGTTCCAGTGGTCTGGCTGGACAGATGAATTCATTCAGGTTGTAGCTACCAGTGACCACTGCCTAGAGGCAGCTCTCCACTTTGGTTTATTTCTTTATGAGTGGTGATTATTCTGATCTCTGTGAAGGGCTGGGATGTCCAGGAGTACAGCAGTAATTCCAGAAATAACCCCATGAGTTAGTGTCTGATTCAATACCGGACTTTGGGCGCAGAGGATACTTAAGGCAGAGGCCTGCCCTCATTTACCTGCTTTCCCATCTCCCACACTTCAAGCCTACTAGCCCTCCTCACCAGAAGTTAAGAACAAGATGCATTTCTGCCACTTCTTTTCACAGACGTGGAAGAAGAATGGAATGCCTGTTGGGTTACAGGAGAATTGATGAGGTTAGGGGGGACTCTAGAGACATGTGGTACCCACTAAAGAAAAATAACAATGCCAGGCACTCACTCAGCACCTACTCTTAGGCCAGGTACTGCACAGACACTACAGCACATTTAGTCTTAACATACAAGTGTGAAAATTGAGGCTCAAGAGGTTTAGTGTTTGACCAAAGTGACTAGGTGTTGGAGAGGTAGTGTTAGATACCACACCCCTCTGATTTAAAGCCCGTGTGTTCTCCTATAGGCACATCTTCAGTGTCACACAGTGGGTGATGGTGCTTAAACAATTCATGCACTGTGAGAACTTTCCCATCCTTATTAACGTAAAGGCTGATCTCTCGGTTCATGGGGTCATTGTGATAGTATCGAGAAGAGATAGAATAATTTCCTGATTTTTCTGAAATAGGTCAAATTTTTTTAGGTCAACTTACTTTCCTTTTGTCATATTCAAAGTTAAGTTATGTATCAAATGTGGAATGTTCCCAGGACTGCCTTTGCTTGGATCATCTAGGTTGATAAATCTATCATATAACTTAGATTCATCACTTAGATCAGAATAATAGGAATTTTGCAGAGCTGTATAAATATGAGAGAGAGTTCATGTAGAATCATAAAGTGATGCCTTAAATTTTTGTCAATTTTATCGAGATATCATTTATACACAATAGAATTCACTGATTTTAGACATTTAATTCAATAATTTTTGAAAATATATACTGCCAGGTATAGTTGTTTGTCAGGTTACAGTCTATAGTAAAAGGTAAATTTTATACATTATATATACATATTACACATATGTACATACATATTTGTCAGATGCATTGTGTTAAGTTGAAGCTTACCTTCTACTATAACATGGAAGCATGCATTTCCTATGTAGCTAATATGTTTAATAAATATTTTATATTCTTTATAATCTAACACATTTCCCTTACTTTTAGTATATTATTCTTATTCATAAACTTTTAAAACAACTCTGTGCCACACCAATTTAAATTTCTCATAAATGGGTTATCTGTGTGACAAAGAAAATGCATTACTGTAGAAAAAGAGCATAAAATCAGGCTATGACTACATTATAATAATTGTTCAAAATAGTATAAAATGTCATTAAATGACAAATTATGAGGATCTTAGTAAAACAACATATAACTGTCCACAGCAATCCACTGTTTTCAAACTTTAACCTCCATCAGATTCACTTCAAAGGCTTCTAAAGAGAAATTGGTGGGTCCTACCTCCTGAGTTCTCCATCCAGCACTTCCTAGGTGAGGTTGATAGAGCTTAAGGACCATAACACATATAAAGCAGTTTTGGATAATATATATAAATTTATGCAAAAATATTATGTTATAGCTCTCAAAGGTTTTCTAATATTTTGAGTCAATATACTTCTAAAATGGATCAGTGATGCTACATGTTGAGTTGGTTGTGATGCTTAAGTTGGTTGTGTCTGATTGCTGCTGCATTACATTCTACTGTAAGTCTCACCATATTTTACTGATTGAATATGCTAGTAATAGATACCTAAGGCAGTTTCCTACAAAACTAAACATAATTTTAGCTCACTTCCAGATAAGAGTATGTGTATGCATTTCATTTATCAAATTACTGATAAATTGTTCTCTGGAATGACTTTAATTTTATATTCTGGCATAAAAATATAATTTTACTAATTAATTTACTTGATTTTGTTTTTTCTTCACCCATGACAATGTAAGCCTCCTGAGAGCAAAAACATTATTTAATTTTGTTCATCTTTGTTCCCATAGCACTAGCCCCATAGTATCAGAGATAGGAAAACACTCAATGAGTATTTGTAGAAAGAATAAATAATTACAATTTCTGGTTACAATTCAAGAAGATATTTGCTTAGGTTTTTCTTCCAAAAACATGAACTTAATGCTGGAAATATACCAGAAGTCTCAAGATTTACCTATCTTATAAGAACAGATTTACTTTCATCTAAAGAACCACAGTAACACCGAATGCTGGAGAGGATGTGGAGCAACTCTCATTGCTGCTGGAAGTGCAAAATGGTACAGCCACTTGGGAAGAATTTGCCAGTTTCTTATAAAACTAAGCATAATTTTAACATTATAATTCAGCCACTGAGCTGCTTGGTATTTCCATAAAGGAGTCAAAAAGTTATATCCACATGATAACCTGCATAAAGATGTTTAGCAGTTTTTTCTTAATTACTAAAGTGTGGACACAACTAAGATGTATTTCAGTAAGTGATTGGATAAATAAATTGTACATCTAGACAATAGATTATTATTCAGTGCTGAAAAGTAATCAACTATCAAGGCATGAGAAGACATGAAGAAATAGTAAATAAACATTACTGAATGAGAATAGTCAATCTGCAAGTAAACGGCATTCTAGAAAAGGTAAAACTATAAAGACAGTAAAAAGATCAATGATTTCCAGGGGTTGCGGGGAGGGGTAAATATGTGGAGCACAGAGGATTTTTACAGCAATGAAAACACTCTGTATGATACTATAATGATGGATACATTTGTCCAAACCCATACAATATACAATTTGGAGAGTGAGCCCTAAAGTAAACTATGGCTTTGGGTGGTTATAATGTGTCAATGTAGGTTCATCAATTGTACCACTCTAGTGGGGGATGTTGATAATAAGGAAGGTTATGCATGTCTGGGGCCAGGGAATATGGGGGAAATCCTTGTACCTTTCTCTTATTCATTCTGTGAAACTTCTAAACTGTTGTAAAAAAGTAAAGTCTTAATTTTTTTTTAAATGGTAGGCTTCTGTAAGAAACCTGATTTACAAAAGAATAAAATTTAATAGAATACAAACATGGGAAATTTCTCTAAAAGTATTCACTATGAAGTTCCTGAATATGAGTTCTCCTTATTAGCTTAAGAGAGTGTTGAAAGCATATAATTAACTTTTTTGATAAAGTGTTTGGGGATGAAGACAGTAAGAAATTGGTATAGATATTAATGAGATATAAAATGTCTATTGACATATAAGTTAACACAAAAAACTATTTTATTTACAAAAGCAATAGTTTACTCACTGATCACAAATATATCTAGAGTAAAGCCCTGGCCAGCGTGGCTCAGTTGGTTGGGCATCACCCCACAAACCAAAAAGTCACCAGTTCGATTCCTGGTCAAAGCACATGGCCAGGATGTGGGTGTGTTCCCCAATCCAGGCATGTACAGGAGGCAACCAACAGATGTTTCTCTCTCGCATTGATGCTTCTCTCCCGCTCCCTCTCCCTCCTTTCCCTTCTCTCTAAAATCAATAAGCATGTCCACATCTTAAATTCTTACTTATAGTTCAAGAAAAGTTGAAATCTTCAGTGTTACATCTGTTAATGCCAAGGTTGGTTTTTTCCCATGATAAAAATGGATGCTAAAATCAACAGGTACTTTAAGTTCAAGAAAACAGACTGGGGACACATTACTTTGTTTTTCTAGAAAACATATTTAAATAAAAGTACAGAAATACCAAAATCAATAAACCAATAAAACCCACGAAATTTAGGAAGTCATTAACCAGAGAAAGGTTTTGCTTTACTGCTGCAAAGCAAAGAAAAAGAGAGAAAAGGGGGGACTTAACACAAGGAGACAAAAGTTATTTTAGGGAAAAATATTCATTTAAAGAACTCTGGGGATGACTCAGTATACCCCCACATTAACGGTATGGATTACAGTGGATTGGTGGTAAGCAAGTCAAGAAAACAGGGAGTGAGAATGTTCAACCACAGGTTGTCAGCTACGGTTTATTGCCACTACTACAAATTCCATCCACTGCTGCCTGTCCCCAGGTTTATTTGCTATGACTGGAGATTGGTGTTTTAAAAATTGTCGAACTAGTAATCCCACCTGGCAAGTACAAATTGCTGTTAGTATTAAAATATTTCTATTAAGTATTAAATTACTTTAAAAAATACTTTGCCTTAACAAATTCTGTCTCAACTTGCTTGCTTCTGCCAAGCCAAATTATCTCAGAATAACCATTTGCCATCTAAGTTATTTTGCCTTATAAGGACAAGTAAGATAATATTCTATATCTCAAAAACACATCCTGTTCATCTATTCTCATCTGACAGGAAACATGAAGAGGTGTATTTTCCTGGATTATCCTTGTCCAGATTTTCTTTTATTGTCCTGAAACTTGGGATGGTAAACATGCAATACGATATAGAGATAATATATTATAGAAGCATACACCAGAAACCTATGTAATTTAATCAACCAAAGTCACCCCAATAAATTCAATTAAAAGGAAAAAGGAAAAGATATTTCATGCTCATAGACTGGAAGAATTAATATTGTTAAAATGTCGATGCTACGCAAAGTTATCTACAGATTAGTAAAATCCCTATCAAAATCTCAATGGCATTTTACATAAAAATTGTTTAAAGCCCCAAATTTGTATGAATCCACAGAAGACCCCCAATAGCCAAAGTAATTTTGAGAAAGAAGAAGAAGCGGGAGGTACCACACTTCCTGATTTCAAGCTATATTACAAAGCTATAGTAATCAAATAGGACGGTACTGGCCTAAAAACAGTACCATCCTATGACACATTGATCTATGACACATAGATCAATGAAACAAAAGAGAAAGCCCTGAAATAAACCCACATATATATGGTCAATTAAAATAGAACTACCACATGATCCATTAATCTCAGTTCTTGGTATATATCCCAAGGAAATTAAAACAAGATCTTGAAAAGAAATCTGCACTCCATGTTCATTGCAGCATTATTCATAATAGCCACGATATAGAAACAACCTAAGTGTCCATTTTTGGACGAATGAATAAAGAATAGGTGGCGCATATATACAATGGAATACTACTGAGCCACAAGAAAGAAGGAAATACTGGTATTTGCAACAATATAGATGGACCTTGAGGGGATTTTTCTAAATGAAGTAAATCAGAGAAAGACAAACGCAGCATAATCTCACTTATATATGTAATTTTTAAAAGCTGAACTCAGAGCAACAGAAAGTAGAATGGCAGTTACCAGAGGCTGGGTCAGTGTAAATGGGGAGATGTTGGTCAAACAGCACACACTTCCACTTACAAGGTATTCTGAGGATGATGTACAGCATGGTGACCACAGCTAATAACACTATATTACATACTTGAAAGTTGCTAACAGTAAATCTTAAATGATCTCACCACAGAAAAAATTAACTCTGTCAGGTGTTAGCTAAAGCTATCATGGTAATCATTTTGCAATATATAAATGTATCAAATCAACACCTTGTATACCTTAAACTTTCACAAAGTTATATGTTGATTATATCTTAATAAAGCTGTGGGGATTTTTAAAAAACAAGTAAACATCATTAATCTGACAAGCGAAGTCTTGGAATGTATGGTTTTCTTCAGCAGCATTTTCGTGTCACATCTCTGTCTTTTTGAGGGTGGTAGCACTAAACTCAGGGACCTGTGTCTGGTTCCTGGTTTGGGGGTGTGGTGAGACAGTTGTGACAGGAGCAGTAGCTGCTCCCTGACCCCAGGACTGCAGCCTGGTGATCTACCTTCCATTTAGAATTCCCCAGGCCACCACACACTGCCTCGGGCCCCACCTGCACAGCCTCTGCTTCCCACCTTACACCTGTGGCAGAGGTCAAAGCAATTATACACAGGGCATTTGTTCTGGAAATTTTCTCTGGAAGCCCCACCTAAAGTTCACATCTCTATCCCTTCCCACAAATGTGTATTCACCTATTTCCCAGTATTTATTTTTTGCCTAACATTGCTAGAAATTTCTGAATCACTGACTACTGAATGATACAGATTTTTTAGTTTTTTATTTTTATTTTTTTAAAGATTTTTGTTATTCTATTACAGTTGTCCCAATTTTTCCCCCTTTGCCTTCCTCCATCCATCCCACTCCCCCCTCCCACAGTCAATTCCCACACTGTTGTCCATGTTCATGGGTCATTCACACATGCTCTTTAGTCCCTTCCCCTTATTTCCACCATAATCCCCCCCTTCTCATGTGGTCACTGTCAATCTGTTCCATGTTTCCATGCCTGTGGTTCTATTTTGTCTATTTTGTTTATTTGTTAGTTTATTTTGTTCATTAGATTCCTCTTATAGGTGAGATCATAAAGTATTTTTCTTTCACCACCTGGCTTATTTCACTTAGCATAATACTCCTCAGTTCCATCCTTGCTGTTGCAAAAGGTAGGAGTTCCTTCGTTTTTTCTGCTGCATAGTATTCCATCTTGTAAACATACCACAGTTTTTTGATTCACTCATCTACTGATGGGCACTTTTTATATCACACAATTGGATTATTATCAGAGACCATGTTCTGTACGATACTAATTCTTTGAAATCTGTAAAAGGTAGCACGTGGATGATTTTATTAAATGCTATGTGTCCTAAAAAATGATGTGTATTTCCTAATTGTTTGTGTAGATTCTTTATACAATACTTGCTAATTGCACTTTTCAAATATCCATATCTCACTGATTTTTGTCTGCTTGAGACAAAACTTATTGAAAGAGATGTGTTAAAAATCTGGAAGGATAATGATGAATTTCTCATTTTCTCCTGGTATATGTCATTCTGCTTTAAATACATAATACTGTATTATCAAGTACATGCAAGCTTAGAATTAGTGTAACTTCCCAGTAAGTACATTTTTGATCACTATCCAGTAACCACCTTTGCTATCCTTCAACTTTGCACCTTTTTGCATCCTATGTCTCATTTACCAGTATGATTTTATTTATTTTAATCCAGTCTGAAATTCTTTATTTTTTAACTAAATTGTCATTCATTTACTTTTTCTTTCTCCCTGTCTTCTTTTAATGATAACCCCCAAAATGTTTAAGATGCATTTCGGTATGCATATTCTTACAAAGACTAAAGTTAATCAATATCCTTAATCTCCCTAATAATACCAAAAGAATGTTTTAACTCCAAGCATATAACTTAACGCTATTTTTGTTCAGTATTTTGACTATTTTGTTTACCTCCACAGATATATACTTGTTAATATAATTATTTTAAGGATTCAGCATTAGTTTATATATACCCACACATTTACCATTATCTTGCTCATCATTCATTTTTCCATTTCTAGAAATGTTCCTTTCTTCCTGAAATGTATCCTTTAATTTGCTTCTGGTGAAGATTTCAACTTTTTTTTTTAATTTGCTTTTGGTGAAGATCTCAACTTTTTGTTTCTCTGAAAATATCTTCATTTTGTCCTAATACTTGAGAAATATTTTTGAGAATAGAATTCTAGTGTGAAAGTTTTCTGTCAGCAAATTGAAGCTGTTATGCCACTGCGTTCTGTCTTCTGTTTTTGCTGTTAAAAATCAGGCTTCTCTAATTACTGGTCCTTTTTAACATGGCTACTTAAAATTTCTCTTCCGTCTATTGTTCTGTGGTTTGCTTATGATGTATCTTGGTAGATTTCTTTGTATCTATACTGGAATTTCTTGGGGTTCCTGAATATAAGAATTGGTTGTTTTCAGCGGATTTGTAAAATTCTCAGCTATTGTCTCTTTGCATGTTGCCTCACTGACATTGTCTTTCAGAACTCTGGCTGGTCCTCTGTTAGTTCTCTCTTCTCCAAGTCTTGTTACCTCTGTCATTTCTGTGCCTTTGTCCCTCTGATGTGCATTATTAATCATTTCTTTGAATGTATTTCCCGGTTCACTATTTCTCTCTTAAGGTTCATCTAAAATCTGATATTTAAAACACCCTTAAAATTTCTAGCAATAAAAAAGTAAGTGAAGATAAAAATTCCATTTGTTTCTTTTTTTAATTTACTTGGGCATTCTGTACAGTCCTTTTACAATTATATTTTCAAGCTTTTAATTTTTTTTAAATGTCAGTTTTGTAGTTTTAAATATGTCTGATTTGTAGTTTGCACCTGATAATTCCAATATCCAAAGTCTTTTTTAAAATATTTTATTGATTATGCTATTACAATTGTCCCATTTTTTCTCCCTTTTATTCCCCTCTGCCCTGTACCCCTCCTCCCACCATTATTCTCCCACTTTAGTTCATGTCTATGGGTCATACATATAAGTTCTTTGGTTTCTTTATTTCCTATACTGATCTTAACCTCCCCCAGTCTATTTTGTACCTACCATTTATGCTTCTTATTCCCTGTACCTTTTCCTTCATTCTCCCCACTTCCATTCCCCACTGATAACCCTCCATGTGATCTCTATTTCTGTGATTCTGCTCCTGTTCTAGTTGTTTGCTTAGTTTGTTTTTATTTTGTTTTGTTTTTAGGTTCAGTTGTTGATGGTTGTGAGCTTGTTGTCATTTTACTGTTCATAGTTTTGATCTTCTTCTTTTTCTAAGTCCCTTTAATATTTCATATAATAAGGGCTTGGTGATGATAAATTCTTTAACTTGACCTTATCTGGGAAGCACTTTATCTGCCCTTCCATTCTAAATGATAGCTTTGATGGATAGAATAATCTTGGATGTAGGTCCTTGCCTTTCACGATTTCAAATACTTCTTTCCAGCCCCTTCTTGCCTGTAAGGTTTTTTTTTTCTTTTTTAAAATTTAATTTTATTTTTTTTATTGTTATTCAGTTACAATTGTCTGCATTTTCTCCCCGTCCCTCCATCCCACCCCAGCCAATCCCACCTCCCTCCCCCACCTTTACCCTCCCCCTTGATTTTGTCCTTGTGTCCTTTATAGTAGCTCCTGTAAACCCCTCTCCCACTATCCCCTCCCCACTTCCCTCTGGCTATTGTTACATTGTTCTTAAGGTTTCTTTTGAGAAATCAGCTGACAGTCTTATGGGAACTCCTTTGTAGGTAACTGTCTCCTTTTCTCTTGCTGCTTTTAAGATTCTCTCCTTATCTTTCATCTTGGATAATGTAATTTGATCTGCCTTGGTGTGTACTTCCTTGGGTCCAACTTCTTTGGGAGTCTCTGAGCTTCCTGGACTTCCTGGAAGTCTATTTCCTTTGCCAGATTGGGGAATTTCTCCTTCATTATGTTTTCAATTTCTGCTCTTCCTCTTCTCCTTTTGGCATCCCTATGATTAGGATGTTGGAATGTTTAAAGTTGTCCCAGAGGTTCCTAAGCCTCTCCTCATTTTTTTGAATTCTTGTTTCTTCATTCTGTTCTAGTTGAATGTTTATTTCTTCCTTCTGCTCCAAACTGTTGATTTGAGTCCTGGTTTCCTTCCCTTCACTGTTGGTTCCCTGTACATTTTCCTTTATTTCACTTTTCATAACCTCCACTTTTTCCTCTATTTTGCGACCGTACTCAACCATTTCTGTGAGAATCCTGACTATCAGTGTTTTGAACTACGCATCTGATAGGTTGGCTATCTCTTCATCGTTTAGTTGTATTTTTTCTGGAGCTTTCATCATTTGGGCCATATATTTTTGTCTCAGCGCACCTGTTACATGGTAAGGGGTGGAGTCTTAGGTATTTGCCAGGTCAGGGCAACCCACTTTGCTCTGTTGTAGTGCTGTCTTGGGGGAGGGATCTGAGAGGGAACAATGCCTCTTGTTCAGCTCTTGGCCTGCTTTCAGTCACTTCCCCTGCTACCCATAAGCCAATTGGACCCTTCTGGTGCTGTTCCTGGGTGGGTAGTATTGTGTATGTTCTAGGTCAGGACCCTGTGGATCTCTCCAATGAACTCTCCTGTGAGGCTGGGAGTTTCTCCTGCTGCCTCAACCTTCACAGGTTTTTTCAGTCAGAGGTTTTGAGGCTTTATTTCCCCACACTAGAACCCTGGTTGCACTCCCCAGTTGTTCTTCCCAGTTATCCACCTGAAAATATGAGACCACCCACCCCAGTCCTCCAGCCACTGCCTTGCCGTGAGTCCTCTCCACCCACACTGCCCGTCTCCACCCCTCCTACTGGATGAATGTTTCTTCTTTAACTCCTTGGTTGTTGGACTTCCATATAGTTTGATTTCCTGGCAATTCTGGTTATTTTTTGTTTTTAAATTTGTTGTTGTCAGTGTGAGTAGTTGTGGCCAAGTGGTTACGCGATTGATTAAATTTGTTGTTGTCCTTCATTTGGTTGTGTGAGGAGGCAAAGTGTATCTATCTATGCCTCCATCTTGGCTGGAAGCTCCATATCCAAACCCTTTAGAGTATGTTCCTGATATCTATTTTTTTCAAATGGCCTTCAATCATATACCTCACCACCCCCTTTTTAATTTTTTTTACCTTGAATCACTCACTTACTGGGAAGTAAAGAAATTTTCTGTAGAAGATCTCTGAAGCTGTTACTGAGGTTGCATTCCTCCAGAAAAGGTTTATGTTTGATTCTGCCATTTCCCTGGAGACACTATCAACTGAGAACCATTCTAAATTTCATGATGTCTTTGAGGGTTTTTTTAACCGCATACATTACATAAGTTTGGACCACAACTCTAAGAGAGCCAGTTTGTCATTATGAATTCTCAAGGGAGATTTTTTCCTTCCTCTCCATCTGGTGTCAAGGTTGAAGCGCTCAAGTCTCCATGCTGTGCTCTGTAGAACATGAGGTTTATCCCTTGCCCATCCTTTCCCTCACATTGTAGCCTGGTGCATCCCAACCTCAGCAGAGGGTATCCTAACACAAACTTCCCTTTGGGCATGCCCTAGCTTTATCCCCCATTTGCTGAGCCCCCTGCAACTATCAAAGAAGAGGTTCAGAATCTTCACACTTCGGCAGAAACCCTTTTTTGTCATGAAATCAATTTACAAGATTCCCGCTTCTTTATTTTGTTTTGCTGTTGTTGTTGTTGTTTTGACTTCTAAAGATTTATTTTAGGGAAGCTCAATGATACAGTTTTAAATTTTGATACAGTTTTAAAACTTAGTTTTAAGTTTTTCAACTGGAAGGTCATTTAGAATACCTAACCTGCTATGTGAACAGAAATAGCCATCTCACCTCATGTAGAGTGTGTCACCAGGGAACAAGGACCCTTTGATTCTGGGTGCATAAGTGGCCAGATGCCAGAAAAAGTTGGGCCAGTAGTTCTGAGGCCAGCTTGGCCTTTGCAAAGTCCTGCGAGAGCTACTGCTAAGGGGTCAGAGTTAGGAGGGTTTGAGTATCCCAGGATTGTATAAGATGTTAGCATTACCTTTCTCTAAACAACAACTGCCACAGGAAAACATCTCCTTATAGGGGTGATCTTACTAACAAATGAAATGAAAAAGAAATGATAGTCAGAATACCACCATTTCTCAATACCCAATGTATTAGTGGATCTAGACATTGAGATAAATGACTACTAACACCATGCAGTCAGAGGCTATAAGATAAAGAAGTCTCATCACATAGCCCTGACCAGTGTGGCTCAGTTGGTTAGGCATGGTGCTGCAAAGCCAAAGGTCACCAGTTTGATCCCCAGTCACATACCTGGGTTGTGGGCTCATTCCCCAGTCAGGGCACATACGAGAAGCAACCAATTAATGTTTCTCTCTCACATCAATGTTTCTCTCCCTCTTTTTCTCCCTTACTTCCCCTCTCTCAAAATAAATAAAATCTTAAAAAAAAAAAAAAAAAAAGAAGAAGTCTCATTACCTAGCATCTTGCCAAAGGGTTCAAACCCAAGTGTGATCCGGCCTCTGGGTGCAGCTTCCAATCTTTAGGGAATATGGAGGTCAGAGGAAGACAAGAGGGGTATGCACACACAATCGTGAGATCCAAACTACGGGTCCAGTGTCCCAGGCTCTGCAACCAATACATTTTAAGGAAAGGAAAGCAACGACAGAGAAACCAGTAGATTAAAAATGACTTGAGATAGTGGGGAGAGGGGTTTTCAGGAACTACTATAAAGGACACATGGACAAAACCAAGGGGGAGGGTGGAGGCAGGGGAGGGAGGTGGGTTTGGCTGGGGTGGGGTGAAGGGTTGGGGAGAAAATGTAGACAACAGTAATTGAACAACATTTAAAAAATGACTTGAGAGACAGATCAATTCATTTTTACAAGGGTGGACACTTTTAACTAGAGTATCTAGAATTGCACACTTGGATGATCAACTAAATAGAAATAAAAGAAATGCAAGGAAATAATTGCTATAGAAGAATAATGGTTACTTTTGGGGAGGAAACCAATTCTGTTTCGATGCTCATACAGGTGGATAATCACCTTGTAATAATTCACTAAGCTATACCTTTGTTTTGTATAATTTTCTTATCTGGTTGAGTTTACAATAAAAAGGATGGAAAAAGTGAAGACAATTATTCATATCTCAAAATATTATCTTGCTGCATAGTACAATCCCATGTGAAACATTTGGCATATTTCAGGATTAGTCCCTAAAAAATCTAAGCAAACCTCATATCACTCTTTTACAAACATAGATGGAGATATACATAGGTCTTTTATGTGTGTGTGTGTGTTTGTGTGTGAGCATACACACATAGAATTAGAGTGACAGTAAGTAAATTCACCTTATTACCCATGAACTTCAAACAATACCAAGATACAGAATAAAGGGGTAGAGAAAAGAGCTAAATTCCTACCTGCCCTCCCCAGATCCCTGCCACTCGTATGCACTCTAATCTCTAAACACACTTGACCATTCCCCAATTTCAAACGTGATCCAAATAGGATAGAGACTTTGCCCTATTATTCCCTTGTTGGAATACTCACATCTGCTCACAACCTACTGCATTTGCTGCTTTTGGAGACTCCCTTTCCTGATTTTTAGCTGAATCTGAGTTCCCTTTCCACTGAGCCCCACTACTATCTGGTACTCTTAAGGGGATTTATCTTGATCCACCTTATTTTATAATTACTTCCCCCCACTCCTGGATAATAAGATTATAAACTCACTGCAAGGAGAAACTGTATAACTCATTTTATGTGTTCCTTTAAGTATGAGCACAATATCTTGTACAGTACAGTCATCAATAAGCATTCTTTTTAAGTAGAAGAAATTTGTTTTGTCTTTCTTGGTTGATAATTAACTGTTTTCATTCATGTTTTTTTACAGCCGTGTTACTCATTCTATGATAATAGAGCATTGATTTTACTTAGTATTCAGTTATGTCGTAAAAGTCTGTATTTTCTTGTAAGTTTCATTCTGTTACAGACCACAAAGAAGTACCAAGAATTGGCCAAGAGCCCTAGAACACTTTGAAGGTAAACTCCAATGGTGCTGGCAGCACCATTCCAGCAGAGGGCAGCAGAGAGCAAGGGAGGGACAGAAACCCGGTGCTGGGTTTCTGGAGGCATTTCCCAGCTGAGTGAGGAGAGGTGGACCCTGGGAAATATCCCATTTCAAAGCAAAAGGCTTCCTAAGTTAGAGAATAAGCAGAGCTAGAAGACTCCACATGCCTCTTGAATGTCAAAGCAACAACAGCCCTGATGGGACCTGCACTTGTTCAAAGTTCAGACTACTGGGGGTGAGGGTCTGGGGTGGGGAAGGGTTAAAGGGCTTCATTTTCTTTTATGAAATATCCAGAAGCAACCTTCCTCCTGACTCAAAATCAGCCTCCTAGAAAACCACCTTCCTTCTGAATACTGCTTCTTCTCGGGAATTCCAACGAGGAAGAGCTTCTCCTTTGCTCTGAGAATGGAGTCAGTTTTTGAAGCAGCCTTATGTTTTCTGCTGTGGACTGTTCTCTGCCTTCCTAATTCTGCTCAGCAGGTTCTTTCTAGTTAAGACTGACCCACTCAGGATTGCAAAAAGACCATCCTTATTTCAGGCTTAAATAACATATGTTAGCACAAATTTGATTCCAAACTTTAAGGAGCACATATTTAAAAAGGAAATTCCACAATAGTTTTACTCTAAGTATTTGTCTTACAGGAAGCCCAGCTATGACCTTTGGGGGGTCTTTGGGTCTCACTGCTCCAGGACCTCTTCCCCTCAGGAGGGAACAAGTTTCCCTCTAAACACTGCAATGCCAAGCATGTCTGTGACTTTAATGACTGTCAAAGAACACCAGTGGGCCTAACAGTATGGGAGTAGAAAGAAACACTGGGG
Source organism: Desmodus rotundus (assembly GCF_022682495.2). Lineage (NCBI taxonomy): Eukaryota > Metazoa > Chordata > Mammalia > Chiroptera > Phyllostomidae > Desmodus > Desmodus rotundus. The sequence continues at coordinate 47,932,170 of NC_071392.1, read as the reverse complement.
ATGATATGTGAGAACTTTCTGTTTGTGGAGAGCAGGACCAATAAAATGGCATTGGTCTGATCAAATTAGCATAAAGTATATAAAACAAACTAGAGTCACTCGTCAACCAAAATGGCTTTTAGTCAGCCATGACACTTTGGTTCAAGAGGGAAACTACCTAAGTCAGAATAGACACATGTGGCAACGAGACATACCTAAGATATATGCACGTGTGATCTGAACAGCCATGTCTGCAGAGCAAGGCCACCCACAGATAGGCTCCTGGGGAAATTCCACACTTGCCATCAGGAGTGCCAAGCAGAACAGCCATGTACCACCCACAGACTCCTGGGTAAATTTTTCACTTGCCATCAAGGGTGCCAAGACATTTATCAAAAGACCCAGAAAGGTGGAATACACCACTTTCAAGGTATAACTGAGGCAGGTTCCAGACCACTATGGAGACAGCCAGGCTCCACACACCAGAGTGCTGCTCCATGCCACACTGATGACCCTTGGCATCAGCCACTGGAGGCTCTGCCCTGCTGGACTGAGGACTTCGTCTGCCCTGCTGCCCACATGGCTCTGGAGATCATTCCTTGCAAGATGCTAACTCCCGTGCCCACAGTGCTGTCTACTGGACCTGCAGACTGAGATTCTGGGACTCCGGTTTGTTATCCCCCACTGAATTCTGTGTGTGTGTGTGTGTGTGTGTGTAATATTTCTCTTAGATTGTTAGAATGTGAGCAGGATATTAATGTATGTTCATGTTCTACTTTGAGTGAACCTGCATTCAATAAAAGCTGAGAGAATATAGCATAGTTCCTGTGTGTGACTCTTGTCTATTCCTTGGTGCTGGGCTGCTCAGCAGGTAGCTAGCCGAGCAGTTGCCCAGCTGACTTATTAGGAAAGACTATATCATGAACAGATGCTCGTGACACTGTTCTTGCGCTAGCTTTCCATGATCATCCGCATTAAGACCCCTGTGCACCGCTGACTGGCTGACAGATGCCAGCCTGGTGCAGATCTGCTGCACTGGGCCCCTGAGGTGAACTGGAGGTGATCCAGGCTGGCCAAGTGCAGCTGAAGAACTATCTTGTTCAGCAGACTCTTCCAGCGGGGCTGTCACAGCACCTTTGGTTTTTCGCTTTTTCAAATACCCACTTTGATCCTGAAATCACTGGAATACTTATAAATTATGGACTTTCCTGCAAAAAGCACACTATATGAGACTACTTGCTGCCTTCCCAGGGTCTAATCTCTCCTTCTTTAGTAACAGAATTCTGGCAATGTGCCAGATTATTTATTTATATAAATAAATATGTATTTAAACATACAGGGCCCAGCACAAATAATGCATCTTTTTTATTACAAAATCATAAGCATGTAATTCTTTAACATAACAGTATCACACTCAACACACCATATGACATTTTAGGTGAAATGTTCAAATTAAAATTATAAATCATTACACCCATATTATTATCCTACCAACCACACTCAAGCAGGCATTACTTCTGCCGGACCCTGTACTTATTTATTTATTTAAGATTTTATTTATTTATTTTTAAAGAGAAAAGAAGGGAGGGAGAAAGAGAGAGAGAGAAACATCAATGTGTGGTTGCCTCTTGTACACCCCCAACTGGGGACCTGACCTGGCCCACGACCCAGACATGTGCCCTGACTGGGAATCGAACCAGAGATCCTTTGGTTCACAGGCCAGCACTCAAACCACTGAGCCATGCCAGCCAGGACTCTGTATTATTCTTTTTATGTTTGAAATTTTTAATAAAAATTAAGCATATTTAATAATACATATTAGGTTAAAATCTCTCTCTCTCTCTCTCACACACACACACACACACACACTTATATTTTAACGCACACCAACAGAAAAGCTAACCCCACAAGGACTAGCATTGCCAAGTATTGATGAGGATGTGAAGCACTGAGACCTCTCATACACAGCCGGTGCGGGCACAAAGTAACGGAATCACTTCCGCATCATCTGGTAAAGTTCAAGGAACGTATCCCATGACCCAGCAATTCTAATCCAAAGTGTCTACCCTACTTAAGTGTTGGTGCTTGAGTACAAGGAGGCCAGAGTGAGACTAATCAGAGCAGATGTATGCCCCAAATTAAAAGCCCCAGATTAATAACAATTAATAACAATTAAATCCCAAAATTAAGTGAATTTGTAAAAACCTGCTGATTAGTCATACAATAAAATACTATATAACAGTACAACGAATTAACTACAGCTGTGCAATATGAATGCCAATCACAAACATGTTGGCAAAAGTACCCAGACATAAAAAACACATACTGTCTGGATGCATTTCTATAAACTTGGGCATCATATGGAGGGTTTTCAGTGGGGAGAGGGAGGGAAGGAATAGTGGGGGAAACGTACAGGGCATAAGAAGCACAATTGGTAGGCATAAAATAGATAGGGAGAGGTCAAAAATGGTATAGGAAACAGAATTCAAATAACTTAAATGTACAACCCAAGGGTATGAACTAAGAGGAGGGGAATGCTGGAGGGTTGGAGGGTGCAGGGTGGAGGGAGGATAAAGGAGGAAAAATTGGGAAAACTGTAATAGCATCATCGATAAAATATACTTAAAAAAAAAAAGGAAACAGGGACAGTAGTTACCTTCGAAGAGGGGAACTGCAGCTGAGAAAGGACGCGCAGGAGGGCTCCAGAGGCTAGCGGTGTTTTATTTCTTGACCTGATATGGGGTTTACTTTATATAAAAAATTAAACAGAAGTACGTTAGGTTTAATATACTTTTCTATATGTGTTGTAGCTTGCAATAAAGAGTATTAAAATGTCAACAAAAAAAACTGCAGAAAAAATGAACATCTGGCCTGAAATCCCTCGGTGTTGCGGGGCAAGACTGCTCCGCACCATGTTCGCTAGGGGAAGACCGCCTGTGAAATGAAGCGGCAGGTGTCTAGGGCTCTGCCAGGAGAGCCTGTCTGGGTTTACACTGGCCTCGCTGCACAGGGATCGGTCGGTTGTCACCAGACTTTGAGGTGTGCTGTCCACAAAATAAACTATTTATTTCTTTTTGGAAACGTGTCCATCCTACCAGAGAGGCAATTCTTATTCCCGCAACCTGTAAGCTCAGTGAGGGAGGCTGAAAACCTCCCAGATTTGCTCCATATTTGTTATACCCAGTGCCCAGAGCCCAAGGCAGAACGTGACAACGATGGGGGGGCAGGGGCGCTTAGAGCACCGAAGTCCTGCCTTGACATTGGGCCTCAAGGGTACAGTGACTGTCTCGTGGGCACACGCATAGCCCCGTTCTCCTAGAAGGAACGCCTCTCTCCTGTAGCTGTTCACGTGGAGCTTTTCCTTAATTTTTCCACTCCTCAGTGAGAAATTTCATTCAGCTGTGGGTAACAAAAACCAATGGAACCAGGCGAGGTTTTCGATTGCTCTCCTCCAACAACAACTCTCTGAGGTGAGTGGTTGCTGGTGTTGGATCTGTAATTGAAGGGGTGGGGGGAGGGGCTCAACACCTCTGTGATTTTCCTCATGGCCCCAAACCTGAGCCAGCATTAGGACATGTGGCACCTGTATGAAAAATACAAAAGGCACGCTTCTGAGCAGATGAAGTGCAACAGGACCCAGCCAACCCCGAGGTGAACAATTTACCGAAGGACACACCCACCAACAAAATCTGGGTTTTATAGCTGTCTCCACCACACTCATCAGTGTGAGTCTGGACATCTCAAATGAACCTCAGGAGTTTTTCACACAGTACTGAAATCTGAATTATACAAAGCAGAGGACATGAGTTCTAAAGAAAAAAATGACTACCACTCAAACCCACACTGATTGCTGAAAATTAATTAGAGGTCCATCTAGTGGCAAAGCCTAGGCAATGCATCGGATGGTCTTCGGGTTTACTCTCAAACTGCGTGGGCAGGGAGGAGAGTATTGCAATCATCCCTGCAGAGACCTGAGCTGAGCCGTTCAGACACAAGTTCAATACCATGGCAGTTTCAGTGCCTGTGGACATATACCCTAAGCTCTGCAGCCCAGGTTTCAAAATGTTAGCTTCACTGTGGCATCCACTTTTATGTTTTGGTCAGCCTGCTTTCAGAAGCAAGGGGGAAAATTTGCTTAGACCCCCCCACACTTCCCTCATCCACAGGAAAAAAAGTCAGGAGGGGAGTAGTTTTCATTGCATACAAGTGGAGATAAGGGCTGAGTGGGGAAAAGGAAAGGATGAAGCAGGTCAGCATTTGAATCAGCGTTCATATTTACGACTCACAGCAACCAAAGCCATAACAGTAAGGGATCTGAGTGTAACAGGCACAGTAACCATATTTGTTAAGTATGACTCATTTATAGCTGCCAGGTCATTGTCTACACTATTGGCAAAACTGGGGACATGCACAATTTTTTCTCTCCTAAATCCACATCGGTCCTTAAAAAGGACTTCAGAGAAGCCCTGTTTGGATCTATTTCCAGAAACAAATGTCCACCTTCCTTTATTAGGTTTTACCCTACTTTCAAGCTAATAGGTTAGCCTGCTGCTGTTTCTTGCATGATGCCAGAAGCCAAGGGATGGGTCAGGAACAAGAGACGTATTACCCACAGCACAGCGCCCGCATGAACACCAGCATCTCTGCATTGGTCCTCCTCACCCCAGTGTCTCGTGGCAGCAGCCGGGTGGCATAGCCAGGTGCTACCCCAGAGAGATGCCACTCAGGCAATGTGTGTGCACCACAGCCAGGGAGCCCCAGCTTGGGAAACCCACTGCTTTTATAGCAAACAAGCCTGGTCTTTGTCCAGGGGAGACGGTTGCATTAAAAACCCCAAGAAATGGCTGAGATAATGGAGCAGCAGGATTTTGCTTTCTTGGCACACCCCACAGGATACAAGAAGCCCAGGGAGGGCTCTCTCTCTGAAGTGACCACCTCTGTGACCAGAAAGCCAGAGCCACATGACTGACAGCCCCACCAGAACCTCATGGAATAGAAAAGTGCAATTCCCAAAAGAGAGGTGCAGGGATAAATAAAAACATCAAAACAGAGGCACTTCCTAACCAGCCTGAAGTTAACTGCAGTTGGACATTATCCCAACCCAGGTACTTACATGTGCACACAGCAAATCCTACCAGGAAATGGAGCATCCACCATTTTCTTTTTCTGCTCTGGCTCCCTCCAGGAAGACCCTCTGCCAGGCTCTTGGCTGTGGCTGAGCTGTGGAAATGTGCCTCCTGCTGTCTCCTGGGGCCGCAGAGGAGCAGCTGCTTCTGAATCTGAGATGTCCAGCACACACAGGCCTGAGAATGTGAGTTCTGAAGCCACACTCCCCCAACACCGCCCCCGTCAACCAGAAAAGAGGGAGCAGCTGCCTTTTTGTTACAGTCCATTAGACGTGACCCAAACACTATTCTTAGTATCCAGGTATTATGGCTTTCAAGGAGCAGAATTTGCTGGTTTACTCCCCTTTCTCGGTCACTCTCCCTTCCCTAAATTGAACACAGATGTGTGACATGGCAGCGGGGGAGGGCAGGCCAAGAGGCCGAGTGGGACAGACCTCCATGAGGGCCCTCTTCCCTGAGAGTTTTCCCAGCCCCTGTAGAAGGACTCAGGCTGGCACCTAATAGTTTGTGAAATGGCCCACACCTGAAAGGGTGGACTTTAATTAGGTTCAAATTCAGCCACCTCAGTGCATATAAACATTTTTAGTATTCCAGAACATGATCATCCCTCTCATTCTGCCTTCCTCTGTCTTTACCTCCTCTATCAGCCCTTACCCCTTGTCTACTCCCCCAAGTCCATTGGACAAACCCAAGAAGGAAGGGATATGGGAGTTGTCAGAGTTGGGAATTGTCAGGACTAGCGGAAACAAACCATATCAGTTCCCATTGTCACTTCAAATCTTCAATTAAAAAAAGATTCTCTTGAGAAATTTCAGCACAGGTTCCCAGGCCACGTCTTTGAGCAGTGTCTTTGAAGCCTCTAGTACGGAGGCAGGTAGAGGAGGCTCTGAGGGTGGATTGGACACTGCTGACTATACTGTGTAGGACATGGACTTTAGGTGACCAGTTTTATCTGTACTCACTTCCCTATGTCCCCATGACCAAAGGATTAGATTTCTAAGAAAGCTAGCAAAGATTGAGTACCCACACAAGAAAGATGGCCAAGCTTGGCCTCATTAGCACAGTGAGCTATCTCTCAATTCTAGCCTAACTCTAGAGCAGGAACAGCAAACAAGCTTCACATTTCATTAGCAACACACGGGGATCTACACTGACTGCCTAGAGCAGGGGTCAGCTTTCTTGCACTTCTCTAACAGTCAGATAATAAGTATTTGAGACTTTGGGACTATATGATCCCTGTGGCAGTTCCTCAGCTCTGCCACTGGAATACAAAGCAGCCATGGACAACATGTAAACAAGTAACTGTGGTTGGGTCCCAATAAAGCTTTATCGAAATTGGTGGCGTGTGGTATAAGGCCGTCAGGCCACAGTTACCACCACCTCATCCACTCTCCCCCGCCACACACACCAACAGACCACGGTATTGTAATGGGGCCTGAAGCTGCCTCCAGGCTGAGGAGGAGTGTTGTACTCGATCAGTCTTGTCTGCACAAGTGCTGTAAGCAGAGCAACAGGTTCTAGATCAGTGGTCCACTAAGTGGGCTGTGCCTACCCAGATGTGTACATGATCCACTGAGATATGTGAAAAACACTTAGTATTTCTATTTATTTTTATCCTTTCTGCTTTCATTTTAGACTATTGACCATGTCTACCCCATCATGGATCCACGGAATTTGCAGTGAGTCATAATGTGCTAATCAGAAGTCAGGCTCACAAACCTCTGAAGAGGATGTCACAGCAGATGTGCCCTGGAGTGGCAATATCTGCCCATTGCCTCTCCCTGAGGGTCTGGTCTGGTGCCTTTTTAGTTCCACAACAGTACTGCATAGGTTACACCTCTAGTAGGTAAAGAATGGAAAGGAAAGAAAATGCACAGAGTACAATAGATTCAAACTCTTCTGGGGCAGAGATGTCTTGTGAACACCCTATACAGTGTGGGGAGACTTTCCCGGGGGAGCCAGAGGTGGAGTGTTGATGGTCTGCCCTCAGTCACCTCTACTCATGGAGGTGAAGGGGCAGAGGGACAGAAATTCTTTCTTCTCCCATCCCGTGTGCTCTCCCTTTCACACACAGAAGAGGAGCTGGAAGAGGCAGTCAGAGCTGTCACATCAACCCACACAGAAGCAAGTGATGAAGTAAGACTCTCCTGAGACAAGAGCCAGTTGTTGTTTTGTAACTTCCCAGTATCCATTTCCCTTTCTCCTGGTAACAGCTCCCCACTTTCCCTATGGGAAATAAGTTGTGCCTCATGGTGCAAAGTTTCGGGAATTGACAAACAAAACACCCTGCCATCTATTGGCTAAAAAGACAATCAATGACGCAAGCTCAGCCAGTTGTGTTCTCCTTCTCCCTCTCTGTGAGGGTCAATTTTATGTGTCAGCTTTACTGGGACATGAGGTATCCAGACACTTGGTCAAACATTATTCTGGGTATTTCTGCTAGAGTGTTTCTGGATGAGATTTACATTTTAATCAATGGAGTAAAGCAGATTGCTCCCCATATATGAATGGGTCTCCTCCTGAGTAGGACAGAATAGAACAAAAAGACCCTCCCGCAAGTAAGAGAATTCTGCAGCAGACCGCCTTTAGGCTTTACCTGCAACATGAGCTCTTCCTGCCTGGCAGGTCTTGAACTGGAATATACACTCTCCATGGCTCTTCAACTCCAACCTACAACCACCCTGCAGAATGGGCTTGTCAGCCTCCATATTCACGTCAGCCAATTCCTCACAATCAATCAATAGATCTCTATCTCTCTTCATAGGTCGGTCGGGTAGGTAGGTATATAGATGATATATGATAGGTGATAGATGGATGGATGGCTAGATAAATTAGATAGATAGATGATAGATAGATAGATAGATAGATAGATAGATAGATAGATAGATAGATAGATAGATATTGGTTCTGTTTCTCTCTGGAAAGCTATAAGACTGGTTGAGAGCATTCATTCCAATAGAGATGTCCTGATAAGGCTGTCAGAGACCTAGTTCTTGCTCCCTAAACCCCTCCAGAGAAGTTCTCAGTCTTTGTAACAATATCTTTTAGTCCACAAACAGCTTCTGAGTAACACATTTAAGGTACTGTTCTGTTGAAGAAACAGCAGGGAACAAGCTAGCTCTGCTCTTATGGAATTTATTTTCTATAAAGTCCTTTTCTTCTTAAGTAGGTTAACTTATAAAAGAGCTGACTTCTTTTGCTTGCCACCAAAGAGTCCTGACTGATACTAACATCCTCCCTTCAGGACAGCTAGCTGGATCCTTTCTCTGGGTCATCTTGGATAACCCAGATGCCAGTCTTCCAGAGGAAGTTGGAGAAAATGATCCTGTATAATTCTTGAAAGCCACTCATGATTACCCTAAGAAATAACTCTGAGATCCCACCAGTAGACTTGTCTAGTGTACTCACTTCAGGAGAATGAATGGCTCAGTAGCATCTCCTGCACCAGAGCAGCTTCTCAACTAGGTGTCCTCCATGTAAACATCTTTTCTCCTCTCCTGCTTAAGACCTGAGAAGATACATTACAATAAGTATTACATTGCTTTCTCCTCACTATGGCTTGTTTCTAGTTTAATCTTCATCACCAGAAGCCCTTTCAATGCCTTTCCCCCAGGGCCACAGGGTTTATTCTGGGATTAGACAGGAGACAAGATGAAGGAAGCTGATAAAGTGGTCATACAGTGTTTCTCATCAGGTAGCACCAGACAGTTATTTCACACAACTGAAACTCTATCTTGCAGCAAGTAAGCATGCTGTTTGCTCACTGTAGGGGTTTCAATGACTACCCACAGTTTACTTTAGCACTCCTGGCAAACTTTGGAGCCAGCTTGCACAATGCAGTGTCTAAAAAACACGATTCCAGTTGAAGAGAGCATATTTGTAGTTAAAAATAGAACTTGGTCACATAACCAACTCATACATAAATCGTGAGGCTGGGGAGGGACAAAATTAAATAATAGTCACTGGTGGTTCCTGAACACCTGCCCCAGTCACTCAGAGCCTGTGCTCCCGGGAGTTGCCAGCACACTGAAAGCCAGCCCTGCCCTGAAATCAAATGGCAAAAATAAACAATCTAACTGACCCACTTAGACAAAGAAACATGAGTGTATCTTTAAGCGGACAGCCATTCAGGTAGCTTCTCCAAGCCAGGCCTCCTTGGGGATTTTAGCTCTGCGTTCTAAAAGAATAAACTGTTGCAGATCCAGTGGCAGACATGCTGGGTTTACAACTGGATTGAAAGCTGAACCTGAATTAGGTCCGAATTCCACCCCCACTGAACATCCACGTATTATGTATGCTCTGTGCAGAATATGCTCTGTACAGAATGTACCAAGCTCTGCAGCTCCTTCTAAACAGATGTGGGAGTCCCATGACCCACTGCTCCAGATCGTGAAGAACTAAGAATTACAAACTAAAGATTTGGGTGTCCATACCAGAAAACACATTAACACAGCAGTATAGATCTAATTGGAAAGGTTGCCCCAGATAAGGAATAGAAATTTCAGGCCTGCATACATACAAAGCTAAGCCGTCAGAACTATTGATCAATGTACTACCAGAAGGGATGTGGAAGAACATAAGGAAAAGGAGCTGCCTCTTACCTCAACCCTGCCCTCACCAGCCTTCTGGCCAGGCAAATTGCTTCTCTTCTCTGTGCCTCCCTTCCCCTCTTTAAAATCAGCCTGCAATGACTGCTTCCCTCCCAAGGTCACCAAAACAGTGGAAAGTTTAATTGGACACTGTGTCAGTTCTTTGTTTCTGGTTCTGAAACTTCTACTTCTCAATCACCTGCAGAGCTTATAAAAATCACACACCTGGACCATACACCCAGAGATTCTTGCATGGTGTGTCCCAGGCAGGGGTAGATTTAAAAAGCACCCCCAGTGATTCTAATGTGCAACTAGGACTGAGAACCATGAGCCATGACAGGAAAGGCTTTCCCAGGACAGAGTGGCAGGTGAAGACAAGGATTCTCCTACCACCTCACCCAAATCTTCAAAGGCTTTCCTTTCATGGGGTTGAACAAATTGTCTTCTTCCCAGACCTTCCCTCACCAACTTCCCCCACACTTCTGCCTGCATCAGTCAGCACGGGTATGAGCTATGTTTCGGAAAGGTGGCTGGGGACTTTTTATTGTTTTTAATTGAAGCAAATCCCTAAGAATCTCTTAGCTGTATTATGGCCTTTACCTCAAGGAAGCTTATCTTTTAGGATTTGCTCAGTATTGGTGCATTTGTAATCAACCAGAGGATCTTACAATCCTCAGTCTGTGCTGCTTTCACACCCAGCTGTGCCATAGGCCAGTTATTAGTAAGGGATGCCTCCGTGTTAAGTGCCCCATCCTCCTACAAAATGTGAGTGATTCAGAGTAGAGGATCTGTCCCTTAGTGAGGGAATTAATGCCTCAGTGTGGGCTGGCCAATCCCATATTTTCCCCCCTCCCCACACTGGACTCCATGCTCCTCCTGACAGACACATGCTGTTGCTTTGTTCTGTGGGTCCATTGTGTTTCCCACTGGAATAAGTCCTGGAGGATCCATCATTCATCCTGTATCTTCCCACAGCCTGTAGTTTGGTTTTGCCCTTGAAAGCACCCGGAATGCCTCTGCTGTTTTGAATCAGACATTTGGAAAAAGGTGGAAACTTGAAAAGAAACCAGAGGACACCTCCAGGTCATGGAGTGCAGTGGTTAAGAGCTGGGGAACAAAACAGGCCTGGGTCTGAATGCTGTCTCCATCACTTACTAGCTATGCACCCTGGGATAACATATCTTGCCTCTCTCTGAGCCTCAGTTCACTCAGCTGTAAAATAAGTTTAGTTATAAAGTCTGTGTTGTGGCCTTGGCATGAGGATCATATGAGATGAACCTGGCATCATGGGACTACCCCAAATGTCAGCCACTATCACCACTGTTATTATTAATAAAGTGAGAGTGAGGGGAGCAGGGTGGACAAGTGGCCTCTCCTTAGAATCAATGTGAACTGTGAAGGAATAGGACTTAGGGCAAGAAAGTCTAAGTTTAGAGCCATTCCCTTTCTCTCTGATTTTGGACCAGTCACATCAGGGTTCCCCAGTTGTAAAGTGGTAATATTAATAATGCCTATTTCATGGGGTGATTGGGAGGACTAAATGCAATAATACATGTAAATGGCTTTGTAAACCATACAAAACCATATAATATTAGGAATTATTAGTCACACCCAGTTCTCACCATTTTCTGAAACTGGTAAAAGGAATAAATGGATTCTCTAAGATTAGAAACGGAAGGAAATGAGGCTCAACTCTCATGCCTCTAATCCAGCAGCTCAATAAAGTTCAGGCCAAAAGGTGAGCCCCACAGAGAGTAGGGAATAGAGGCTGATTCTGATTAAAAGGGAGCAGCCATGCTGGGCTAATTGTGCTCCAGAATGATCCCTTCCTTTGATTCAGCAACTGCCTACAGTTTACTTACCATGTTATCTCACGTTGTCTCAAGAGACATCTTAACATTAGTATAAATTATTGATTTTCATAAAAGAAGACCTCCATAAAAGATGGCCTAATATCACAGGGCAAAAACAAAAAAAACAGGGTAAAAAATATCATAGTGAATGTGTGGTCCCTCAAGGGGCCTTTTTTCTTGGGTCTCATGTTTTTTTAATGTTTAATTTTGTTTGAAACATTGAATTTTGGGTGACACTCTTCGGCTATTTTATTTTTTATGGGTCCTCTGATCTTTGCTGACTTTGCTAACCTATGCTATTTTCCATCGCAACCATAAACAAATTTTTCTAATTTGAAAGTTAAAGGCTGGGAGCAGCTATGCCAGCAAGAGAGGGGGAATTCAAGGTCAAAATGTTACTTGCCACCAGGTTGCTTCTGTCAAAGCGGAAGCTTAGCTGGGTCCTGAGCTACCTAATTATAGCCTCCCCTCCTCCTCCATCCCCCAGCCATCCGCAGAGCCTCTGCTGACCCAACCTGCTTGCCATTCATGTCAAAGATATAGGTGACTTAGGACACCTTAAATGCCAGTCCTCAAGTACATTAATGTTTTAGAAAAAATCAAAATTGAGCCAAAAGAAAGTTCCAGTCATAGAACCCCAGGCTTTGACGTTAGGGACCCAAGAGGTATTACAGGGACTGGCATAAGACCATTTCTCCAGTAATACTCGAAGTCAGGGGTGTGAAGTCTTCAAATGACTTCCTACTCCCTTGCCCACTGCCCACTAGAATGAAATTGGGGCCAACTGGATCCATGGACATAGGAAGTGAGCCAGAAGGTGTCAAAGGAAATTAGCCAAGAATATGCAGGAGTGACACTCCTTCAGAATTTTTTGCATGTTTGTAGGGGTCACAGGGTGAGCTCAAAGGGAAGAGAGGCACCCTAAAGATTAGGAATTTACTCTGTCCTCAAAAAGGCTCTGAAGAGGAATGTCTGGGAGCATGTGTACACTATGCATTAACGATAAGGAAAGCCCTTTTGAGAGAGTCTTCCAGCCCTCACATAACTTCATTTTATCCCCAAATTAGAAAACAAATTAAGAACAGGAAACTTTCAGTCATCTAAATCTATAAAATTAAAACCTGCATTTATACAATACTACATCTCACCAGCAAAATAGCAGTACGCATTTATTTTAGCCCCTGGCATGTATTCAAATGCAAGAACCTGTGGAGGTGTTAGGAAAGGCAGTAGCACTTAATTGTATAAAGCGGGCAAATCAGGAAAGGGATATTCTTAACGGCCAAAAAGAAAGTGATGTCTATCAACTACCAAGAGGTCTGGCCGACCCAGTCACACTTTGAGGGGCTCTAGAAACATAAAGGAATGATCAAGTGGACAGGTGGCCAGGGTAGCAAGTCATAGAGAGGCTAACACATCCATGAAATTAATTGGAAATCTGCCTTGCATGACCTTGGGTCCCCACACTCAACTCCCGACACACTGGTGAAAGGTGACTTTGTCCTGTGGGGGCCAGCTCTACTCCCAACCAAAGTAATTATTAGATAAATATTTGAAGAATATCATTTAGAGTGGGTGGCAAATTATTTGCCTGCTGGAAACACTCTATTTAGAATGCTTCTTTTTTTTTTTTAAGCCATGAGGTGATATTGTGATTTTAATTTGCATTTCTCTGATGATTAGTGATGTTGAGGATTTTTTTCAAATGTTTATTGGCCATCTGTATGTCCTCTTTGGAGAAGTGTCTATTCAGGTCCTTTGCCCATTTTTTTAAAATTTAATCTCTGTTGCATTTTTTCCATTACCATTTAGTCCCCTTATACCCACCTCCCTCCCAGCAATCACCACACTGTTGTCCATGTCCATGAGTCCCTTTTCCTTTTTGCTCAATCCCTCCACCCCCTACCCACCCCACCACCCAGCTGTCTTTAAACCCAATAGTTTTCAAACCAAGAGCACAGAGGAAAAGTACACTATACCCCTACAACTATCAACATTAGGAAGAGGGTGAATATTGTCTTTTTCTCTTTTATCCTGTAACACAGGTGCCAGTGCCCTGGGGCTGCCCAGGGTAGGAAGAAGATGGAGTGAAATGAGGAAAAGAAGAGAAGGAAGCCAGGCCTGTTCCCCCATCCCAATAATGTCTCAATTATGCTTCATGGCATGAGGTAGGACAAAAGAAAATACCATTTTTCTAGAACTTCTTAGGTGCCAAAGATTCTGCAGGTTGCTCTTTTAGATTTTCATAACAATTTTTGGAGGTAGTTACCACTATTCCCATATTCCATATGAAGTTCAAGGGAAGTTAAGGAATTTATCCGAATTCACACAAGTATTTGAACCAGGGTCAGACTCCAAGCCCCTGTTTATACAGGACACATCTACTAAACCTCCTAGATTCCCTCAGTGCCATTCTGGCTGGGCTCTCGGCCACCAGCTCTGGCTGAGTTCCCTCCACTGCCTAGGAACTTACTCCACCTGTGCCAACCAGAGTCTTGCACAGGAGGGTCAAGGACCTTTCCCTTGCTGTTGGGAAGCTGGGCTGATAAGCCACATGCCTTGAGATTTTGGCTTCTCCCGCCACTTCTGGGCTTAGCTAAAACACAGGTTGTGAGACCTGGTTCTGCCACCAAAAGGGGCCAGAGAAGCAACCCAGAAGTGGTGCCTATAGGAAGTTACTTCCCATTGGAGAGACCCAGGCCAACAATTCTCCTCTCCCTCCTCCTTCCCAAGGACTGCTCCAAGGCACAGTCTCTCTGAACACCCTCCTTGAAGACTTCCCATGCAGCTGAACAGACACACTGCTGACTTATTGGCCCTGTGTCTTTAGAACTCTTCACACAGCAATGTTAGGTGTCCCCTGGCATTGCTACCCATCCTTCCCTAACTCCCTTCACTTTTTCCTCACCATAATTGTTCTGAGATTGCACTTTCCAAATGAAGCACCAGCCTCGGGCTATTTCCTAGGGAACCCAAGCCTTCTGGTTTGTTGGGGGGGGGGGTGTTTGTTGTTTGTTTGTTTTTTACTTATTTCACTATTCTTAATAATGTGATGAGTAACTGTAAGCCTACCACCCAAAAGTTAGAACCTTGACACAACCTTCATCTAACCACATGACCCCATCCCATTCCCCACTTCTCCCCACAGAATATAACCATCATCCAGAATTCCTTTGCTTTTTTAAATATACAGTTTAATTGCATTTATATGTATTTCTATGAAGTGTATTCTTATATTAGTTTTCAACTCTATAAAAATTATGTCATATTGTATACCTTATGTACATTTACTTTCTTCACTTGCATTTTCTTGTTGTATTACTAGATTTACATTGTTGTGAATTAGTATAGTTCATTTGTTTTTGTTGCCGTAATATCCAATTGTGTGAACATATCACAATTCATCCATCCTCTCTACTGTTGATGGCCATTTGATTTGTTTCCAGGTTTTTGCATTATGTTCACTGAAGCTATGAACATTCTTGCCCATATACCTGCGAGAGTCTCCCTTGGGTCCATCTCTCAGACTGAATTGTTGGGTCATATGTTTATGCATGTTCAACTTCAGGAGATAATACCAATCTGTTGTCCAAATTAGTCACACAAATTTGTACCTATTAGAGTGTTCTCTAAAATCCAATTTTTATAGTTCCCCTTGTTCTCATAGCTGCTAAAAATATGAACTGCAGGTTGACAAAAAAATACCTTACACCTCCTCTGGGTATTTGCATTTTTAAGAGGCTGCTTGGAGAGGCAGTGCTTTAATCCGAAGCAATGAATTTCTCATGCTGAATCTTTCAGGGCCTCATATCAGATTCACTCATTTGGTGCTTCATTTAAATACTTAGTTCTGGTGCTGTGCTCAGCCTGAAGATCCAGTAGTGGGAGATACAGAACCTGCCTTCACACAACTTAAAGTATGATGCATGAGGAAGATAAGACTAATTATATTAGACTTGGATGCTATCTTGGTCTTCCTATTTCTTCTTCACTCTTTTTCCCAGGTGAATCTGGTAATTCAGGTTCATATAAGGCAGCAGAGGGCACAAGAAGGCTTCAGCGACAGTGGGTATACACTAAACTTGAAATTACCCAAGGGCAGGTAACTTCAAGAAGTCCCAGCCTTATTTTTTGCTATCATCAGACCCCTTCCAATGTGCAATTCCTGGAAGACCTTGACCCCTCCTGACAAGGACAAAAGGCTCCATGGTGAGTCATAGCCTGGACTGCCCCATTCTCAGACTGGTAGAAACCTGTCCGTCACTCAGCTTCATGTTCAAATGGACACAATATCTGTCAGGACCTCTCTTCCCCAACTCCCTATCCATTTTTTGCCTCTGCTTGGTTTTATCTTCAAGTTGACTCCATGTCGCAGTAAGATGGGCTGCAGCTACCCCAGAACTCTAGAGTTCTTAGAGCCTATGATCCTAGAAAAAGGGTCTTTTCTGGATAGCTGGTAAAATGCCCACAGAGAATTTTGACTGCTTCAACTTATATCACATACTCTTTTGAGAGGCAATCACTGTGACTAGGAAGATACTGAATAAAATACTCTGACTGACTGATCCTGGATCACATACCCATTCTTGGTCCAAACCATCTGAACAGGAATACTTTGGAATGAGGGTGGGAGGTGTATTCCCCCAAAGGATGCTGGCTGGGCAGACACAAAAAGGCTCAAGAAGCTGGTTTTACTTGATTGCTGTAGTTCATTTTTGTCTTATTACCTCTTTTACTAGTAGGTATGTGAGAACCAGGCATAAATATATTTTACGTTGTCCCTCAGTATTCTATCAACTATAGTACAATCACCCTTGTAATATAAAAATAACGTTAAGTCATCTACTTGACTTCCTGCTTCTAATGGCTTTAGTAATCACATGCATAAAAGAATGTTTAGAACTGTCCATGCAGGCTCTCATAGTATATATTTAGTCCCCCTTTAACAGCTGAGCAAACAGGGACTTTAAGTGGCTCCCCTTAGGTTTACTCCCCTAAACATTCTGCCCTTAAGTTTAGGAAGAATTCCATTCCCTACTCTGCCTCTTCTCTTTACCTGAATTATTGATCTGGAACATGCAATAGTTTCAGTTTTCTTGTTAGCTTGTTTTCTCTGGAGCTCTGGATATATTTCTTATTCTTCTCTCTCTCCTTGTCAACAGCAGTTCCATGACTGATCACCTTTCTTTGTTTTCTTCTCCTTATGCCAGGTATTAGAATTTTCAACCCTGGAATCTCTAGAAATGTAGCTAGAAGATGGGCATTGTGTTGGGGTGGGGATAACAAACAGCAGGTCTTAAAATCAAACCTGATAGGCAGGGGTCAACCTCACCTACTTAAAATTAGAATTAGCTCTGAGGAACCCATTAGTATTCAGGGGTCTACAGAATTTCAAAGGGTTCTGAATGTTGAAAGATTATCCTTAGAAGACCTACACAGGATTCCTTACATAGAACCTAAATTAGAGTGGTTATCACAGAGATCAGCGGTCCCCAACCGTTTTTGGCACCAGGGACAGGTTTCATGGAAGACAATGTTTCCCTGGACCAGGGCAGGGAAGGGGAGGAAGGCTATGGTTCTGGGATGATTCAAGTGCATTACATTCAAGCTCACCTCCTGCTGTGCAGCCTAGTTCCTAACAGGCCATGGACTGCTACTGGTCTGTGACCTGGAGGCTGGGACCCTGGAATAGATTATGAAGACTGCAGTCAGTGCAGTCTCTTTTATGAGATTTCGCAGGGTAAAGCAAGAAACAAAAATATAAAGAGTGTGTTTTGTGTCCCTCATTGCACATATCACAACTTGAAAATATTTTTTCATTGATCATTTTTTTTGTTGGGCCTATCTTCCTTTTGTAGAGTAGAGTACAAGAATATCTTGTTCCACTTTGTATGATTAGCACTTAGCAAGTACCTGGTCTACATGGGTGATCAATAAATACTGGAAGGAATAGGTCTTTATTCGGGTCTCTCTTCTCAAATGATTGGCAACTATTGAATAAATATGCTAAGAAAATTTAGTCTTCCCTAAACTCAATTGTGCAGAAATCCAAGTTTACTTTATTTCTGCTTTTTATTTTCCTTTTCTTCAATGCTGAGCAGCTTCTCTACCATACTTCCCAAGCCATACTTCTCTACCATACTTCTCCACTCATAACTCTATTGTAAGTTCTTCGCAGCCCAGAAGTTTTTCCTTTAGTTAAGCCTGTCCTCCTAGGATGATACCCCAGATTCCAAGATTACCCCTCTTTCCTACACTCCCATTAAGACTCCCATTTTTCTCACCACCAGCTAAAAAATAATCAATTTTCCATTAATGCAATGCTATAATAGACCAATTAATGCAATAATTCTCCAGGGTGTTTGTATTTTAAAACTTGAAACTGTTAATCTAAGATAAAGAATGTACTGTGGTGGCACTTCAGGACCCACATGATGGCACAGTAGGTTGTAGGTATATTTCCATAGACAGGTGGTGGGGTGGTCAGGGCTTTCCTCATTTTCTCAGGGTTACACCTTGATGTCAAAGTCAATAAATCCCTAGTCTTTTCAACATTTGGTCATCATAGGAAATGAAAAAGGATGGCGGCAAGATAGGTGGGAGCAGAGTCCACTTCCCCTCAACACCAGTGAAATACCTAGCTGATCTGAGGAGCAGAGCGAACAGCCAACAGTATTCCAGCATATATGAAGATCGGAGACCAAAGATAGAGGACATTGAAAGATCTGACGACAGGAAGACCAGCAGAAGTAACCTGACCGGTTTAAAGCCAGCAGAAGACTTTTTTTTTTTTTCTTCCTCCTTTACCCCTGAATTCCTTCTTCCTTTCTGTCCTTCTTTCTTTTTTTTATTCCTTCTTCCTTCCATCCTTTACCTTTTTTATTCCTTCTTCCTGCCTTCTTTTATTTATTCTTTTGTTTTAATTTTTGTTAAAATTCCTACTTATCTTGCCTCTGATCTTTCTTTATTCCTTCTTCCTTCCTTCCTTTCCTTTTCTATTCCCTTTTTCCCTCCTTCCCTTCTTTTTTTTTCTTCCCACCCCCTTTCTCTTTTTCCCACAGGTGAGACAACAAAACCTGGAGGGCTGAAAATACCAGAGTTAGACCGTGTTACACCCATAAATGTCAGCTCAAGACCAGTGAGCACAGGAGATTAAGGAGACAGCACCACTGAATCCCATTGGTATTCTACCATAGAAGTTCATACCATAAACCCAGGGAGTCAGAATAGATCAATTTAAGAAGCAGAGGCTAACAAGAAGAGTCTCACAAAGAATGGGAAGACAAAGAAACAATCCCCACATGAAAGGAAAGGAGGAAGCCTCAGAAAGAATGCTAACTGAAAAAGAGGCAAGTCAACTATCAGATACTGAGTTCAAAGCAATGGTTATCAGGAAGCTCACTGAGCTTTCTGAGATCACAGAGAACTACCAGAAACTACAGGGAAACTACAATGAACTCACTGTAAACTATATTAACATGAAAAAGGAAATAGAAACTATCAACAAGTGCCAAGAGGAAATGAAGAATACAATTTCTGCAATGAAGAACACAGTAGAAGGAATCAAAAGCAGTCTCGATGAAGCAGAGGATCGGATCAGCGAGCTGGAGGACAAAGTAGAAAAAAACACCCAGAAAGAGCAAGAAAAGGAAAAGAGGCTCAGAAAGGATGAAGAGGGATTGAGGGAAATGCAGGACAACATGAAATGTAACAATATCCGTATAATACGAATACCAGAAGAAGAAGAAGAGCAAGGGATAGAAAACCTGTTTGAAGAAGTAATGATGGAAAATTTCTCTAATCTGTGGAGAGAAAATGTCACCCAAATCCAGGAAACACAGAGAGTCCCAAGCAAGAGGAACCCAAAGAGGCCCACTGCAAGACACATCATAATTAAAATGGCAAAATTCCAAGACAAAGAGAGGATCTTAAAGGCAGCAAGGGAGAAACAGGAAGTAACATACAAGGGAGCCCCAATAAGGTTAGAAACTGACTTCTCAATGGAAACGCTCCAAGCCAGAAGAGAATGGCAAAAAATATTCCAAGTAATGAGAACCAGAGGCCTGCAACCAAGACTACTTTACACAGCAAGGCTCTCAATCAAGACAGAAGGCCAAATAAAGAGTTTCCGAGACAAAAGAAGTCTGAAAGAATACACTTCCACCAAACCAGCTCTGCAAGAGATGCTAAAGGGACTGCTTTAAGGAAAGCAGAGGAAAAGAGAAAGAGAGAGGAACGGAGGTAGGAAAAAATGGCAATGAATAACTACCTATCCATAATAACCTTAAACGTAAATGGATTAAATGCTCCAATCAAAAGACATAGAATAGCTGAATGGATAAGAAAACATGACCCACACATATGCTGCCTACAAGAGACCCATCTCAGGACAAAAGACTTACACAGACTGAAAGTGAAGGGCTGGAAACAAATTTTCCAAGCAAACGGACAGGAAAAAAAAGCAGGGGTAGCAATACTCATATCAGACAAAATAGACCTCCAAAGAAGGGCCATAAAGAGAGACCCAGAAGGTCACTTCATAATACTCAAAGGAAGAATCCACCAAGAAGACAGGAACATTGTAAATATATATGCACCCAACATAGGAGCACCCAAATACATAAAGAAAATCTTGGAGGACTTCCAGAAAGATATTGACAGCAACACAATTATAGTAGGGGACTTTAACACCCCACTGTGAAAAATGGACAGGTCTTCCAAAGAAAATATCAACAAGGATATTGTGTCACTTAACAATACCCTAGATGAAATGGGCTTATCTGATATATATAAGCTTTTCATCCCAAAGAAGCAAAATACACATTCTTTTCAAGTGTACATGGAACTTTTTCAAAGATAGACCACATGATAGGACATAAAGCAAGCCTCAACAAATTCAAGAAAATTGAAATCATATCAAGCATTTTCTCTGACCACAAGGGACTGAAACTAGAAACCAACCCCAAAAAGAAAAAACCCCAAACACTCAAAATCATGGAGACTGAATAGCATGCTATTAAACAATGAATGGGTCAAGAACGAGATTAGGGAAGAAATCAAAAGCTTTCTGGAAACAAATGAAAATGAACTCACAACAACCCAAAACCTATGGGACACAGCAAAGGCAGTCCTGAGAGGGAAGTTCATAGCAATACAGGCCTACCTTAAGAAGTTAGAAACAGTTCACACAAACAACCTAACCCTACGCCTACAAGAACTGGAGGAACAACAACAAAGACAGCCCAGAGCAAGCAGAAGGAAGGAAATAACCAAGATCAGAGCAGAGTTAAATGACATAGAGACTAAAAGCTCTAAGGATCAATGAATCCAGGAGCTGGTTCTTTGAAAAGATCAACAAAATCGACAAGCCTTTAAGTAGGCTCATCAAGAAAAAAAGAGAGAGGATCTAAATAAACACAATTAGAAATGAAAGAGGAGAGATTACAACTGATACCACAGAAATACAAGGGATTGTAAGAAATTACTATGAAGAACTGTATGCCAAGAAATTTGAAAACCTAGGTGAAATGGATACATTTCTAGAAAAATATAATGTTCCAAAAATGAATGAAGAAGAAGCAGAAAACCTGAACAGACCAATAACAGCAGACGAAATTGAAGCAGTCATCAAAAAACTCCCAACACACAAAAGCCCTGGACCAGATGGTTTCACAGGAGAATTCTACAAAGCATTTAAGGAAGAGCTAACCCCTATCCTTCACAGACTATTTGAAAAATTCCAAACAGATGGAAGACTCCCAAACTCTTTTTATGAAGCCAGCATCATCCTAATCCCAAAACCAGATAAAGACACAACGAAGAAAGAAAACTTCAGGCCAATATCGCTGATGAACATAGATGCTAAAATTCTCAACAAAATATTGGCAAACCTCATCCAGCAATACATTAAAAAGATCATACACCATGACCAAGTGGGATTCATCCCAGGGATGCAAGGATGGTACAATATTCGCAAATCAATAAACATAATACATTACATCAACAACAGCAAAGACAAAAATCACATGATCATATCAACAGATGTGGAAAATGCATTTGATAAGATACAGCACCCATTTCTGATAAAAACACTCAGCAAAGTGGCAATACAGGGAGCATTCCTCAACATAATAAAGGCCATATATGAGAGACCTACAGCCAACATCATACTCAATGGACAAAAACTTAGAGCTTTCCCACTAAGATCAGGAACAAGACAAGGATGCCCTCTCTCACCACTCCTATTCAACATAGTACTGGAAGTCTAGCCACAGCAATCAGAAAAGAAAATAAAATAAAAAGCATCCAAATTGGAAAGGAGGAAATGAAACTGTCACTGTTTGCAGATGACATCATAGTGTACATGGAAAATCCTATAGACTCCACCAAAAAACTACTCGACCTAATAAATAAATTTGGCAAAACAGCTGGATACAAAGTCAATACTCAGAAATCAAAAGCATTCCTCTATACCAACAACGAAACTGCAGAAACAGAAATCAGGAAAAAAAATCCCATTTGACGGAGCAACAAGAAAAATAAAGTACCTAGGAATCGACCTACCCAAGGAGGTAAAAGACCTGTACTCAGAAAACTACACAACACTGAAGAAAGAAATTAAGGAAGACACAAACAAATGGAAGCATGTACCATGCTCATGGATTGGAAGAATTAACATCATCAAAATGGCCATACTACCCAAAGCAATTTATAGATTCAATGCAGTCCCTATTAGAGTACTCATGACATATTTCACAGATATAGAATAAACACTTCAGAAATTTATATGGAACCATAAACGACCCCGAATAGCTGCAGCAATTTTGAGAAAGAAGAACAAAGCAGGTGGGATCATAATACCTGATATTAAAGTGTATTACAAGACCACTGTAATCAAAACAGCCTGGTACTGGCATAAAAACAGGCACATAGACCAATGGAACAGAACAGAGAGCCCAGAAATAAATTCAAGTCTTTACGGTCAATTAATATTTGACAAAGGAGGCAGGAGCATAAAATGGAGCAAAAACAGCCTCTTCAACAGATGGTGTTGGGAGATCTGGACAGCTACGTGTAAAGAAATGAAACTCGATCACCAACTTACGCCATACACAAAAATAAACTCAAGATGGATAAAAGACTTAAATATAAGTCATAACACCAAAAAGTCCTAGAGGAAAACATTGGCAGGAAAATCTCAGACATTCCACGCAGCAACATCCTCACAGATACGTCCCCTAAAGCAAGGGACATAAAGGAAAGAATAAACAAATGCGACCTCATCAAAATAAATAGCTTCTGCATGGCTAAAGAAAACAGCACCAAATTACAAAGAGAACCAACAGTATGGGAAAACATATTTGCTAATGATACCTCAGACAAGGGCCTGATCTCCAAAATATATAAAGAACTCACATGACTCTACTCCAGGAAGACAAACATCCCAATTAAAAAATGGGCAAAGGACTTGAACAGACACTTCTCCAAGGAAGACATACAGAGGGCCCAGAGACATATGAAAAGATGCTCAGCATCACTAGCCATCAGAGAGATGCAAATTAAAACCACAATGAGGTACCATCTCACACCAGTCAGAGTGGCCAACATAAACAAATCCACAAACAAATGTTGGAGAGGATGCAGAGAGAAGGGAACCCTAGTGCACTGTTGGTGGGAATGCAGACTGGTGAGGCCACTGTGGAAAACAGTATGGAATTTCCTCAGAAAGCTAAAAATGGAACTGCCCTTTGACCCAGCAATTCCACTGCTTGGATTATACCCCAAGAACCCTGAAACACCAATCCAAAAGAACCTGTGCACCCCAATGTTCATAGCAGCACAATTTACAATAGCCAAGTACTGGAAGCAACCTAAGTGCCCATCAGCAAACGAGTGGATCCAAAAACTATGGTACATTTACACAATGGAATTCTATACGGCAGAGAGAAAGAAGGAACTTATACCCTTTGCAACAGCATGGATGGAACTGGAGAGCATTATGGTAAGTGAAATAAGCCAGACAGTGAGGGACAAATACCATATGATCTCACCTTTAACTGGAACATAATCAAGTGAAGAAAACAAACAAAATATAGACAGAGACATTGAAGTTAAGAACAATCTAACAATGGGCAGGGGGGGAGTGGGGAGGGGAGAGTGAGGAGAGGGGATTACAGGAACTACTATAAAGGACACATGGACAAAATCAAGGGGGAGGGTGGGGGAGGGAGGGAGGTTTGGCTGGGGTGGGGTGGAGGGATGGGGAGAAAAGGCACACAACTGTAATTGAATAACAATAAAAAATTAAAATTAAAAAGAAAAGGAAATGAAAAAAAAACAATAAAGAAAAATAAGAAAGCAGAGGAGTTTAAATACAAATGAACGAAAAACCTTGTGTTTCCCTCAAGGAAAATAACAGTCAAATTGTTTCAGAAAGCAAAGACCAATTTATGTAGCTTGTAAAAGTAATTACAAATGATTGTTGCATTGAACAAATTGGAATGGGTGGAAAGTATAAAAAATACAGACTATGAAGCATTGAAGTATAAAAAATGATCACAAAGTTTTCCAAAAGAATGCTTTAAATGAATAGCCAACTTCTAAAGTATATTAAAGTAAAATCCCACTTGTAAAAATTACATTTACAGTTAACTTTCTAGAAACCAAGCTACTGTATAAAATACTTTCTTCTGCCTCCTAGAAAAATTATAAACAAACTTCACTGCCATCATCATTTCATTAGCATCAGAATTTTCCTGGCCAGCTTCTATTCGGGCATTTCTTTATTTCCTCTCTTTGTATCATGTTGGAAGATTCTCATTTTTGATAAGATTGCAGACTTCCTGGGCATGTGACTGATTGGTAAACATTAAAAGTGGCCATCTTGGTGATCTATCTTCTCTTAATAAATGCTACAATGTTACTCAGATCATGGTGACCCTGACACAGAATTTACAGGGCCAGAATCAGGAGGGAAGGGCTAGCGCACATTTCTTTGGGTTTCCTATGTTAAATACAGGAAGTTCAGATCCTGAGGAGATTCTGTCCATGTTAAAAACAAAGCACTTCAGCCGCTCAGTACTGTCCCAGATCTATCACACCCTGTTCTCTCCCTGACAGGAAGTCAATTATCTGTGTTTGCAAACAGAATAAACGAACCATCCATCTAATAGCACTAGTGGACATTTTGTTTTGCTTCCCACCTGACTTTAAGAGGAAGCCTGGGTATAATATTAAATTTGAAATCTGTTTAAATCTTTGGGGATACTCTGCTTGCCAAGGAGACGATGACACATGGGAGTCCTTGAAATAATTACTTAAGTAGAAGTGGCTCAAAATTGGATTCTGAAATCCCTATATCCACCCTACTACATAGATTAGGCAGCCTGCTGAACCCTCCACCCCTGGATGTGATTCTGGGACTAGCTTTTAACATCTTCACATTTGTCTTCATTCCCAAGTCCTGATTTGTTGTCTGAAGTACTCCAGCAATGTGAATTAACATAACTAAAGCTGGTGCCACACAAATACTCTCATTACACCGAGGTAGGTCAAAGGAAATTAAATGGTAATGCTCCAGGACAATTGTAGACCTGACAAAGGTTTCTGCGCCTAAATCTTGTGCTTTTGTTGCAGGCAGTATTGTGCTGCAAGTGCCAAACTGGCTGTCTCCTCTTGCTCATTGGCACATCTGGGACCATGAGATCTCAACAGGTTTTGAAAATATCAGCTATCTTGAACCTACCTGCTGAAAGATCTTTCATTGTCTTTTCGACTGCCATAATGATCTTCCTAAACTGAAATTTGATCTTGTTACTCTTCTGCCTCAAAGAAACTCATTGCCAGAGAATCAAGTCCAAATTCCTAGCCTGGCTGCCTGCCTCTACACTGCTCCCTTTACCCAAAGCATCAGACATATTGAGGTATTTGGTCCCACAAAAGAACTCCCTACTCTATCACCCTACTTTTTGCTATACCTCTGCTGGGAACACTCCATCCATCTGGGGAACCCCCTTCACATCTTTCAAGCTTCAGTGCTGTGTCACCTCTTCTGTGAGGCCTGTCATGATATGCTTTCTTCCCACTGAGCTTCCCTCTCGGCAAAACGTGGATCATAATTCATACATCCTCCCTTAACTCAAGGATCATGTGAGAAAAATGACTATAAGAGGTCTCAAAAAAAATGCCAAACACTGGACAAACTCCAAGTTATGTTATTATTAAACCTATTATAAAATAAGCTTTATTTCTTTACAAACTGAATTACAATATTTGTGATGGTGATTATCACAAAATTAACCTCTACAATTTAGAACATTTTGCCTGTTTACTCATGGCTTAAGTGTACACTAAGCTTAAAATAATGATGAGAACTGTGGTCACTACAGCCACAAATAGATTAAAATTGGACCCATACAGAAAGGATTAGCATGACCTTTGCCCCATGTGATTTTCAGTAGTTAAAAATTGCATTTTATTTGCTTTCTATAATTCTATTCCCAAGTTTCATATTTCTTTCCTTTTATCATTGAAATTGTCTTCCTTAGCCAATAAATAAAAGTTTTGTTTCTGTAAATGACTTTTGCCATAGCATTGAGTTTTTGTTGCTTTTTGACTGCCCAAGCTGGAGACTGACCCACCCACTGTTTCTGGAATACTGATAATAACAGGTAACTTTAAGTGCTTAACTCTGTATCAGGCACTTTTCTATATGATCTCTGAATATAATAAAATTTAAACCTCACTACAATTCTCGTTTCCTCTCTGAAATACGGGAATGAAAAAATGGAATCTTAGGAAGGTTAAACCCCTTGCTGCAGATCACAAAGTAGAGGCAGCATTTACCCAGAGGTCTGACGGCACATACCCACTGTTACCCAATGAATTGTACCACAGGTCTAAAGAACAGAAGAACAACTAGACGGCTTCCTTGCTTGCCACAAACTTACACTTAGGGCAGCAGGTGGTGGGTCCCCAAGACTGTGGAAGCAGACACCAGATCTTCAGAAAAGATCTCATTAGATTAAATATGGTATCCTGGATTGAATCCTGAAGCAATAAAAAAAAAACATTAGTAGACAACTGCTGAAGTCTGAAAAATTCTGTAGTTTAGTTAATAGTAATATACCAATGTCAATTTCTTTGTTTGGACAAATGTATCTCAATTATAGAGTTGTTAGCATTAGTGGAAACTGGGTGAAGTGTATGCAGGAATTCTTTTTACTTTGCAAATTTTTTGTATATCTAAATTTAGAGTGATTTTTAGATTTTTCTGAAATGATTGTGGAATTCATGGGTAAAAAGAAAATAACTGTATTTAGAGGCAAAACTAGGGTTTTGAACTCATTGGTAATAAACACTATCTTTTTAGGGGGGAAAAGTCAAATGTGGGTTGAAAATTCGTTACAAAAATCTTATTTTCCCAATAAAATTACTGGAACATTGTATGACTGTTGAGAAATGCAAAAGAATGTTGTTTAAAAACATTTTATTTATCTATTTATTTATTTTAGAGAGGCCAAGGGAGGAAGAAAGAGAACCTGAGAGACTTCGATGTAAGAGTAAAACATCAATAGGTTGCTTCTTGCACACACTCCCGAACAGGATCAAACCCAGAACCCAAGCATGTGCCTGGACCGGGAATTGAACAAGCAACCTTTTGCTTTAGGGGATGACACCCACCCAACTCAGCTACACTAGTCTGGGGGCAAAAGAATGTTTTATAGTTAGCCAATTATATGATTTTATGTTTATTTTATGGAAAAAACTAAATGGACATTTTGGCCAACCCAATTCAAGAGGAGGGCACACATTACCCACACAAGGGACACTTCTGGAGCACCCAGTTCAGGTAATCAAGAAGACTGCACCTCTGGGTCCCACAGAACACCTACTACATAAGGCTTCCCTACCAAGACTGGGAGATATAGCAGATTTACCTAATACATAGAAACAAACACAAAGAGGCAGCCAAAATGGGGAAATGAAGAAACACGTCCCAAATAAAAGGAGAAATTTTCAGAAAAAAAAAAAAAAGAGGTAAATGAAATGTAGGTAAGCAATTTACCAGGAATACAGTTCAAAATAATGGATATAAGTATGCTCAACAGCATGAAAAAGGACATAGAAACCATTAAAAAAAAAGTCAGAAACAAAGAATACAATCCTGGTCAGGTGCCTCAGTTGGTTGGAGTGTTGTCTCATACACCAAAAGGTTGAAGGTTCAATTCCCAGTCAGGGCATGTACCTAGGTTGTAGGTTGGATCCCAGGTTGGGGCACAGAGAGGAGGCAACTGATTGATGCTTCTCTCTCACATCAGTGTGTTTCTCTCTCAGTCTCTCTCTCTCCTGCTTCCTCCCTTTCTCTCTGTTTTAAATTAATGAACATATCCTTGGGTGAGAAATAAATAAAAAAGAGGGGGGGGGAGGGAGGGAGAGAGAGAGAGAGAGAGAGAGAGAGAGAGAGAGAGAGAAAGAAAGAAAGGAAGGAAGGAAGGAAGGAAGGAAGGAAGGAAGGAAGGAAGGAAGGAGGGAAGAAAAGAAAGAAAGAAAGAAAGAAAGAGAGGGGGGGAGGCAGGGAGGAAGGAAAGGAAGGAAAGGAAAGAAAGGAAAGAAAGAAATGAAGAATACACTAGAAGGAATAAACAGTAGGTTAGATGAAGCAGAAAGGAAGAAAGAAATGAAGAATACACTAGAAGGAATAAACAGTAGGTTAGATGAAACAGAGGGTCAAATCAGTGATTTGGAAGACAAGGTAGCAGAAAATACCCAATCAGAGCAGCAAAAAGAAAAAAGAATCTTAAAAATTGAGGATAGTTTAAGGGACCATTGGGACAGAATGAAGTATAAGAACATCTGCATCACAGAGGGCAAAGAGAGAAAGCAAGAGATTGAGAACCTATTTGAAGGGATAATGGCTGGTGAAGGAAAAAAGACACACATCCAGAAAGCACAGAAAATTCCAAACAAGATGAACCCAAAAAGGCCCACACAAAGATACATCATAATTAAAATGGCAAAGGTTAAAGACAAAAAGGGAATCTTTCTTTTTTTTCTTTTAATCCTCACCTGAGGATATATTTATTGATTTCCGAGAGAGGGAGGGAGAGAAAGAGAAACATCAATGTGAGAGAGAAACATCAATTGGTTGCCTCTCATATTATCCCTGACCAGAGATTGAACCCATGACCTAGGTTTGTGCCCTGACCAGGAATCGAACCCACAACCTTTTGGTGCATGGGATGACACTCCAACCAACTGAGCCACCCAGCCAGGGCCAAAGAGGGAATTTTAAAATCCACAAGAGAAAGACATTACCTACAAGGGAGCTCCCATAAGACTTTCCACTGATTTCTCAATAGATACATTTCAGACCATAAAGGATTGGTATGAAATACTCAAAGTGACAAAGAACAAAGACCTACATGACCTTCACCTTCACCCTAGTGGAATGGAGACCTGCTCTTTGGGTGTAGATATGTGTAACACACCAACTTATTGTGTCCTAGAAAAGGCTGCCAAAGATATCTTCAACAAAGGATATGGGTTTGGTATGGTCATAAAAGATCTGAGAACCAACTCAGGTAATAGAGTGGAATTTTCTACTTCAGGTCATATTTATACTAATACAGGGAAAGAAAGCATAAGGCAACTCAGAGACCGTAAGGTCTCTATGTTTACAACTATGCATAGTTTTACATAGTTGTAAAACTATGGATTTACCTTCACCCAAAAATGGTACAGAGACAATACTTTTGGAACGAAAATCTCTTTGGAGAATAAATTGGCTGAATGGGTGAAACTGACTTGATAACATATTTGTACTGAACACAGGACAGAAGAGTGGGAAATTGAAGGCCTCCCATAAACAAAATTGTTTCAGTCTTGGCAGAATAGTTGATATAGATTTCTCTGGCCCAACCATCTATGTATGGGCTGTGTTAGCCTTTGAAGATTGGCTTGCTGGCTATCAAAGGAGTTTTGACACAGCCAAATCTAAACTCTCACAGAATAACCCTGGGTTACCAGGGTGCAGACTTCCAGCTGCACACCCATGTTAACAATGGCACTGAATTTGGAGGATATATCTACCAGAAGATAATGAGTAGACTGAAATGTCTGAAATGTCAATAAACCTTGCTTGGACAGCTGGCAGCAGCAATGCCCATTTTGGCATTGTTGCTAAATACAAGTGGGATTGTAGAACTTCTTTCTCTGCTAAAGTAAATAATGCCAACCTGACTAGACTGGGTTATACTCAGACTCTTCATCCAGGATTCAAACTGACTCTACGAGCTTTAACTGACAGAAAGAACTTCAAGGCAGGAGGTCACAAGATTGGACTGGGATATGAATCAGAAGCTTAATGTGGTTTTGAATAAAGCATCAGACTTCTCCCTGGACATGAAGAGAAATGAACCCACTATTTTTTGGCTTAAAATTCTTCCCTGAAATTTCAAAGTGTGAACTTGTTATTGTTCAAAAAACCTGTAATTCCCCTGCACACTGAAGTCTAGAGATCTTGAGTTCATCCTCAGGGAGGTGCTGAAAGGCCATATTTTAGTTCAGTTCTGCAGTATTATTTTAAATGTGTTCCTCAGGGATAATGTAGTGTCATGTTATAAAGGAAATGGCCCAATCTTCTAGTTTTTACATAACATCACATCCTGCATGTCCCACACTATCTTTTCATGACCTTTTAATATATTGGTATCTGTGCTGTAGTGGAATATTTGGTTTTGCCTCACAGTAAAATAACATAAACCCATCACATTTTAACATTAATACAGGGAAGAAAGTAACGACTTACAACCAAGACTACTTTACCCAGCAAGGCTATCGTTTAAAATTGAAGGAGAAATAAAGAGCTTCTCAGATAAGACAAACTAAAGAAATTCATTACCACCAAACACCAAACCAGTATTTCAAGAAATGTTAAAGGGTATTCTTTAAGAAAAAGAAGAAAGAAAAAGCAGAGGAACATAGTTATAAATAATAAAATGCCTATAAATACATAACTATCAATAATGATTTTAAATGTAAAAGGCTTAAATACTTTAATTAAGAAACAGGAAAGCTGAATGGATAAGAAAAACAAGACCCACATGTATGCTGTCTCCTAGAGACCCACCTCAGAATGAAAGATACACAGAAACAAAAAGTAAAGGGTTGGGAAAAGATATTTCATGCAAATGGAAAGGAAAAATAAGCTTCAATAGCAATACTTTTATCAGATAAAAATAGACTTTAAACAAAGACTATATTAAGAGACAATAAAAAGGCACTATGTAATGATAAAGGGAGCAATCCAACAAGAGGATATAACTGTTGTAAACATTCATGCACCCAACAAAGGGGCACCTGAAGATATAAAGCAAATCTTGATGAACATATAGGGAAAGATCAACAGTAATACAGTTACAGTAGGGGATTTTAACACCCCATTGACTTCAATGGATAGATCTTCCAGACAGAAAATAAAAAAGGAAACTGCAGCTTTAAATGGCACACTAGATCAAATAGATTTAATTGATATCTTCAGAGCATTTCACTCCAAAGTAGCAGAATATACATTCAAGTGTACATAAAATATTTTCTATGATTAGGACACTAAACAAGTCTCAGTAAATTAAAGAAGACTGAAGTCACATCAAGCATCTTCTCTGACCTTAATGATATAAAACTAGAAATCAATCAAAGAAAAAACCTGAAAAACACACCAAAACATGGAGGCTAAATAAGATGTTCTGAAACAATGAATGGGTTAACTATGAGATCAAGGAAGAAATCAAAAGATACCTTGAAACAAGTGAAAATGAGAACATAACTACCCAACATCTATGGGAGACAACAAAAGCAGTCCTAAGAGAGAAACTCATAGCATTACAGGCCTATCTTAAAAACAAGAAAATTCTCAAATAAACAATCTAACTGGGAGAAAAAAAAAAAAAAACACCAAAGTGAGTAGAAGAAAATACTAAAGACCAGAGCAGAAATAAATGAACTAGAGTCTAAAAAAACAACAAAAAAGATCAATGAAACCAAGAGCTAGTTCTTTGCAAAGATGAAAAAGATCAACAAACCTTTAATCAGACTCATCAAGAAAAAAAGAGAGAGGACTGAAATAAATATACTCAGAAATGAAAGAGAAATAATAACTGACACCACAGAAGTCCAAAGGATTATAAGAAAATATTACAAACAACTATATGCCAACAAATTGGAGAAGCTGGATGAAATGGATAAATTCCTAGAAACATATAATCATCCAAAACTGAATCAGAAAGAATCAGAAAATCTGAACAGACCACTTACAACTAATGAAATTGAAGCAGTAATCAAAAAACTTCCAACTAGCAAAAGTTCTGAACCAGATGGCTTCATGGGTAAATTTTACCAAACACTTAAAGAACACCTATTCTTCTCAAACTATTTCAAAAATCCATGAGGAGACAAG
This sequence comes from Desmodus rotundus, assembly GCF_022682495.2. Classification (NCBI taxonomy): domain Eukaryota; kingdom Metazoa; phylum Chordata; class Mammalia; order Chiroptera; family Phyllostomidae; genus Desmodus; species Desmodus rotundus. The sequence goes on along the minus strand of NC_071392.1, from coordinate 47,900,168 downwards.
ACTCCCAAGCTCATTTTACAAGTCCAGCATTATTCAAACTCCAAAATCAGATAAAGATACTACAAAGAAAGAAAATTATAAGCCAATATCCCAATTGAAAATAGATGCTAAAATCCTCCACAAAATATTAGGCATCTGGGTCAAATGATACATTACAAAGATCATACACCATGGTCAAGTGGGATTTATTCCAGGGATGCATGGTCAGTACAATATCACAAATCAATAAATGTGTTATATCGCATAAACAAAATTAAAGATAAAAATCATATAATCATATTAATAGATGCAGAAAAAGCATTTGATAATATTCAGTACCCATTTATTATAAAAAATGCCCAGCAAAGTAGAAATAGAGAAAACATACCTCAACATAATAAAGGCCATATATTACAAACCCACAGTCAACATTATACTCAATGGGCAAAAACTACAAACATTTCCCTTAAGATTGGGAACAAGACAGGGATGTCTGCTTTCACCACTCCTGTTCAACATAATACTGGAAGTCCTAGCCACAGCAATCATACAAGAAGAAATAAAAGACATCCACATTGGAAAGGAAGAAGTAAAACTGTCTTTATTTTCAGATGATATGATACTGTATATAGAGAACCCTAAAGATTCCACCAAAAAATTACTAGAACAGATAAATGAATTCAGTAAAGTAGCAAGATACAAAATAATATCCAGAAATTAATTGCATTTTTATACACCAATAATGAACTACCAGAAAGGGAAAGTAAGGAAACAATCCCATTTATAATTGCATCAAAAAAGAAAATACCTTAGCATAAATTTAACAAAGGAGATGAAAAACCTGTACTCAAAAAATAATATATTACACTGAAGAAAATGAAGAAGATACAAATAAATGGAAGTATATACCGTGTTCATGATACAAAGAGTTAACATCATTACTATATCCATACTACTCAAAGCAATCTATAGATTCAACATAATTCCTATCAAGATACCAATTGCATATTCCACAGAATAGTTCAAGAATTTATGTGGAACTACAAAAGACCATGAATAGCCACAGCAATCCTGAAAATGAACAAAGTTGGAGGAATATTAGATACCTGATATTAGACTATATTACAAGGCCATAATAATCAAAAGAACATGGCACTTGCAATAAAACACACATATACATCAGTAGATCAGAACTGAGAGCTCATGCCCTGGCTGGTATAGCTCAGTGGATTGAGTGCCAACCTGTGAACCAAAGGGTCACTAGTTCAATTCCTGGTCAGGGCACATGCCTGGGTTGTGGGCCACACCCCCAGTGGGGGCTGCTGCATGAGAGGCAACCACACATTGATGTATCTCTCACTCTCTTTCTCCCTCCCCTCCCCTCTCCAAAAATAAATAAATAAAATCTTAAAAAAAGATAATTGAGAGCCCATACATAAACCCATGCCCTTATGGTCAATAATATTTGACAAAGGAGGCAAGAACATGCAATGAGGTAAAGACATCTAGTCAATAAATGGCGTTGGGAAAATTGGACAGGTACATGCAGAAGAAATTAAACAAACCACCTTCTTACACCATATACAAGAATAAACTCAAAATGAATTAAAGACTAAAATGTAAAACTCCATAAAAATTCTAGAAGAAAACAGCCAGTAAAATCTTGAACATTTCTTGCAGCAATTTTTTCTTCTGATATATCTCCTCAGCAAAGGAGACAAAAGAAAAATAAATAAATAAATAAATGGGACTACATAAAACTAAAAAGTTTTTGCACAGCAAAGGAAACCATCAACAAAATGAAAAGGGAACCCAATGAATGAGAGAACATATTCGCCAATGATACATCTGATAAGGGGTTAATATACAAAACGTATAAAGAACTTATATTGTACAACTCAAAGCCAAAAAAACAAACAATCCAATTTAAAAGTGAGCCAAGGACCTGAATAGACACTTCTCCAAAGAGGACAGACAGATGGCCAATAGACATATGAAAAGATATTCCACATCACTAATCATCAGAAAAGTGCAAATTACAACCACAATGAGCTATCACCTCACACTTGTCAGAATGGCTATCATCAATAAATCAACAAATAACAAGTGTTGGCGAGGATGTGTAGAAAAGGGAACCCTTGTGCACTATTGGTGGGAATGCAGATTGACGCAGCCACTGTGGAAAACAGTATGGAGTTTCCTCAAAAAATTAAATGGAACTGCCTATGACCCAGCAATTCCACTTCTGGGAATATATCCAAAGAAACCCTAGACACTAATTTGAATGAATATATGCACCCCTATGTTCTACTGCAGCATTATTTGCAATAGTCAAGATTTGAAAGTAGCCCAAGTGCCCATCAGTAGATGAATAGATAAAAAAAAGTTGTGGTACATTTACACAATGGAACACTACTCGGCCATAAAAAAGAAGGAAATCTTACCCTTTGCAACAGCATGGATGGACCTGGAAAATATTATGCCTGGTGAAATAAGCTAGTCAGAAAAAGACAAATACTGTATGATTTCACTTATATGTGGATCTAATGAACAAAATAACAAACAAAATAGATACAGAGAACAGACTGACCACTGTCAGAGGGGAAGGGGTTGGGGGGGCTGAGTGAAAAAGGTGATGGGATTAAGGAAAAAAGACCTCATAGACACAGACATCAGTATGGTGACTACCAGAGAGAAAGGGGGTAGGAGGGAGGTAGAAGAAGGTAAAGGGGGGATAAATCGTGATGGAAGCAGATTTTACTTTGGGTGGTGAGCACACAATACAATGTATAGATTATGTATTACAGAATTGTACAATTGAAGCCAAAGTCACCTCAATAAATTTCTAAAAATTAAAAAAATTTCACCACCCTCTGGTTGCCTAATCAGATCTCTCTTTCCCTGCCAGCCACTACCAGCTCCTAGGGAAAGTACCAGCTCCTGGGGAAAGTAGGAGCTCCTCTGAGCTCAGTTGACTGGCAGAAGTAGTGCTGGGCTATATGTAACGGAAGGAAAAAGCTATAGCTCATTCCAGTTTTGGTTTTTTGCGGGAAACGGGTGCGGGGGAGTTTGTTTTTTTTCCCCAGTCAGATCCTATGAATGAGTTCTGACCAGTGACGTGATAATCTTCTGTTCACTATGAGTGGTCTAGTGGTTCCTATCTTTTAAAAACTATTAGCACATGATCAAGGAACAAAAGTTCTTAAAGTAGAAGGTGTGTACTCTAGTACTAAATGTTTTCAGAGAACAACCATGCCTTCCACAGGTTGGCGTGAACAAGAAGCAAGAGAGAAAGCAAGAAGAGTCAGAAGAGAGGAAATAGAAAGTTAATCTCAGAAGTTGAGAAAGGGCCTATTTCTCATCCTTTCAAAAGATTTTTTAAAAATGCCAAAATTCGGTTACTAAATTACAGTATATTTTACATTTTAAAGTTATAGATTCAGAGTTAGATTTTTAAAAACCTATGTAAGTCACATTGCAAAGAAAACATTGTTCTCATTTGTCATGTATATCTCATTTGGAAGAGATATAGACTCTAACATTAGAGTCTACTTTTAATTTTTTGTGAATATGAAGCCCAAGCCAAATAGGACTACTATCCACAACCCACCTTCAGGTGCCCCACCAAAAAGCATCAACAGAATGGGAGTAAAAGTTTAGAAAAATTAGACTAAATAGACTACAAAGAGTAGTAGCCAGGAAGCCTGTAAGGAGATCACTATCTTGGGACTCCCATAACTAGGTGTCATGAGAAAAGCAGAAACAAAGTAGAAAGAAAGAAAAGTACCATTAAGACCTGGAGTATGGCTTACAGTGGTCTCAGGTATACTGGGTGTATGGTCACTTTCCACTAATTTAGTAAGAGGAATCACTGACTTATTTAGTAAGAGGAATCTGCAATTATCCACTAGGTGTCACTGAGCATAAGGCCCCGTGCTGCGGTTGAGAAATGGGAGTCAGGATACAAAAGAATAGGACTGTCTCTGTTAGCGAGAAATTGAAATGTGTTCTCTGCACTCTCTACGAAGCAAATGAGAAGGTAAATATGTCTCAAAAGAGAAAGGGAGAGCTTCCTAGAGAGACATTCAATAAGTTTCAATCCCTCCTAGAATAACTTCAATAGCAAGAAACTTGGTAATTCAAGATAAGTGCTTGGAAAATCGGTACAGGAGGTCTGTCTGGAAAAAATCCACCCGTGTTAATACAAGGAGAACGATTTCCATGACATCAATATAACCTGGCAGCCAAGGAGAGGACTAGAATGTGCATGCATGAAAAAAGACTTCACTGTACTAGTCAGTGGGGGTGGTAGAAGCTGTTGAGTGAGCATATGTACTGTGTGGTTGTCACATTCAAAATGACTGCATGAGGAGAGCAACAAATCTGCACCAAATTTTGTGTTAAGCTTGAACATTCCTCCAGGGAAACTATCGGGATGATTCAGAAGGCTGGAGCTATGGGTAACTGGTGTTGGCAGCTTCATCAGGACAACATACCTGCTCATGCATCATGTCTCCTGCAGTTTTCTTTGTGAAACATTAAATCACCTAGGTGACTAACCCCTCCTCCAGCCCAGATTTGGTGCCCTGCAACTTTTGCCTTTCCCAAAACTAAAATCACCTTTGAAAGAGAAGAAATTTCAGACTATCAATAAGGTTCAGGAAAACATGACCAGGCAGCTGATGGCGATTGGGAGAACTGTGTGAGGCCCCCAAGATGCCCACTTTGCAGGGGACTAAGGCACCAGTGTCCTATGTACAGTGTTTCTTGTATCTTCTTCAATAAATGTATTTATTTTTCATAGTACATAGTACAGCATAGTACATAGCTGGATACTTTCTGGACAGACTCCCATATAAGCAAGTACTTGGAATTTGGCATTGAGGTTCCATTATGATAAATTCCTTCCTTACTTACTATTATATGGTGTTAACTACTTCACAATCCATATACACCATTAGGCCATCATTCCGGCTCTCCATAAACTTCCAAGATATTGGGGAAGCCAGTAAATCACTACCTTAGGCCTCCAGTAACTGGATGCCAGGAGGGAAGTGTCACCTAAGCTGTATCTCAAAGGGGGAGCAGGATTAGCCTTCTATAGAAAGACACCAAGAATGTCTCAAGTAGAAGACATGAATGGCAGGGTAGGAGAGGTGAGTAGTTGGGTCACGAGTAGAGCTGGTCGGCCAAGCTTTTTACTATTAGGTATAACCTTTCTCCTATACCTTCATCCCTGACTCCAATAATAACTGTGACAATAAAGTTTTTAAGAATGTTTGGTGAATGACGCTTCTGAGATACCTACATCATGGTCGCCCAAAGTCCGTTGTTCTGCACTAAGTCTCCATCATTTTAGTAAAAGGCCTCTAACACCAGCCTCGATACGCGGCTTCACCTCTACGAACATTTTGTTAATCCACCAAAAAGTTGGGAACTCTAAAGAGAAGCGGGTGTAAAACGGTTGTTATTCTACAAGGTGGGAGCCCAACGAAGGAAAATCGAGAGTTCTGTGTGGGGGAAGCCGCCCCCGCTGCGCAGACGCGGGGGTGGGTGCGCGCATGCGCGGAGGAGAGGGCGCGCCGGCAGCAGAATTTCAGGCGTGGGGGCACAGCTCACACAGCATGGCGTCCAGCAAGTATTTAGTTCGCCAGCGGATCAGCCGGCTCGGCCAGGTGCCGCACTGGGAGGTTCTTCCCCTTCTCAGTCGCTCCCCATCCCTCGCGTACCGCCACCGCCCCCCTCAGTCTCCGCCCTGGCCTACGCCAGTGGCTCAACCGCCGCCCCGCCCCGCCCCGCCCCGCGGACTCCTGGGCCCGCCTCCCGGATCCCGCCCCGCCTGCCCTTCCTCGCTGCCGCACCGCTCCGTCTCGTCGGTCCCCCTCCTCCTCCGCCCTGCAGTCCTGATAGTCTTTCCTTCCTTCCTTCAGAGGATGTCCTCCTTCCAGCTCAACCTCAGCCCGCTCAAGGAGCCGCTCGGCTTCATCAAGGTCCTCGAGTGGGTGAGTGTGGCCGGCATCCTCGGGGAGGAGGCAGGGAGCCCCTGGAGCGGGGGTGCGGCCCTGCTCGCGCTGGCCCCGAAGTCTCCGCCATCCCCGGGACAGGACTGGATTGGCGGGGAGGCCGCGTGAGGCCGCGGCCTGGGCCCGCGTGGGGCGGGGAGGCCGCGGTCGGCGTTGAATCAGTGGCCCCTAGGCGGCCTGCGTCCCAGGCGGAGCCGCCCTCCCGCACTTAAGCTCACCTCTCGGTGCCCCCGAGGAAGTGGGAGTTCACTTTTCTCTTTGGCTTTCCTGTTTGCCGCAAGGGAAGAGAAAACTTCCTGTTGCAGTCCAACCGAAACCCGGCGGGCGGGAGTCGCGCCCCGGGCGGCTGTGCCTGTGCGCCTCCTGGGGAAAGGGCCGGCCCTTGCCCTTCTGTCCGGTGCTGACTTGATGCGAGGCTGCTCCCTCGAAAGCTTTTGTAGTTGTGCCTTGTCGAAGTAATTTGACGAGCATTCACTTATTAATTTGTTTTAAAGATTGGCTCCAAGTTAAAAATGGATAAAAATAAATCAGTGTGTCAGGGAAGCTGGCGGGGATGGTAGCGGGAGACGCGGGGAGCTGCGGTGGAAAGGTTTTTTAACAAAACGCGTCTTGTCAGCCCGATTCACTTAAACACAGGCTAGGAATCGCCATCACTGTTTGTTTTAAGTATTTCCAAGCAACAGCCTGTAGTCAGCTTTTAGTCCTTTCCTGGGAACACTCAGTCATTAACATCAAAGGAGACTTATTAATTCGGCCTTGACAATGATCAGGATCAGGTCACTTGCAGGAGTTAGTGAGTAGACCAGGCACTGTGGATTTTCTTCAGACTGCATGGCCTCATACATACTTTAGAGCTGATTTTCAGGCGCTCATTAGTAGGCAGCTGGCATGTATCCAGCGTGTAGTGAACAAAATTTACATCTAATTCTTTAACCCTGTATTTTAGTGATAGAGTGGTGAAGAGTAAGAACTATCAATTTCCTGTTTTAAATTACTCAGGATGTTTTTTGAAGTAACTAAGAAACTCAGATTCTCTCTTTAATGGGTACTCAATCTGATTTCCTACCTTCCTTTTCCCCAAGGTTTTACTTGGTGTTTTCTGAAAACTGAAATTGTGCTGATTTCACACAAATATCTATTTTAAAGACACATAATTGTATACAGTTAGGGTTCTGTAAACCTAGGTCCAGATTTAAGTATAAATTATTAATTGAATATATTAAAGTTTAAATTGCAGGAGAAAAATCACATTTAACTAAGCTAGTCAGTTGCATTGAGGATTACAGTTAAATTTATAATTTAAATTTTCACTTGCACAAAGAGGCAGTCGTTTATATTTGTGCTTATATTGTCTGTCTTTATTAAAAAGACATAGACTTTTGTCTTAGTATTTTCAAAACAGCAGTAAATTTGTTAGTGATTGTAGGCCAATGTATTTTGAATAATATCCTTTTAAAAACTTTAAGGAAATACTAGTGTTAGTTTGAACAACTTATTACCCAGGAGAACCTTTTATGAGAAGAATATTCATTGTTAATGGTGTAGTGAATGTTTATTCAACAAATATTTGAGTGTATTATATACAGGTGCTGTGTGTGCTAAGCACTAGCACACAAACATGAATAAAACATTGTTTTTTCCTCATGAACTGTTAAGATGTGCAAACAAATACAAAAATGCTATATGATAAGTACCATAATAAACATACAGGCAAGATGTAGTAAGTAAAAGGAGAAATCAATTGCTTAGAGGAACCAGGGAGAATTTCACAGATGACATAACACTTGAAGGATGAGTACTTGTTCACTGGAGAGTGACTTTCCAGGCAAACGGAATCTTATTTTCAGTGGTGTGAAAAGTTGAAGCAGCATAGCTCCGTTTGAGAACTTAAAAGTATTTGGGGTTGCCCGCAACATCGGCGGGGAGGGAGGTTATGGTTTGAAATGATTCTGAAAGGTTTCAAAGGGTTTGCAAGATAGTTTGTGGGGTTTTTTCTATCTGCCAATGGTTCTTAACCCTCTGGGCCTTTTCCTTAGGAAAATGTGTGTTTGCAGGGTACATAATTTGGGGTAGTTTATTGGATAGCTTCCATTCAAACCCAGAATTCCTACCATAGGATGGGGACTCACTCATTTAAAAGTTTTAAATAAGTGAACGATAAGATTACATTTGCCTTTTAGAAATTTTCATTTTGTCAGCAGTGTAGGGGATTGAAAAGGTCATACTTGAAAGGGAGACCTTTTGCTTGAGAAATCATGAGGCCTAAAATTAATTGTAGTGGGAATGGAGAAAAGAAACTGAGAAATTAGAATATGTCTGGAGGGTAAAGAAGAGGGAGGACTCTAAGATGACTGCCATATTTCTGGCTTGGCTTGGTAGTGTCACCGCTATCCAAGATAGATCACTAAGAAAAAGAAGCAAATTTTTGGTGGAAGATAAATAAGGTTTTGGATGTATTAAATTTGTAGTCTCTTTAGATCATATAAATGGAGGTACTATATAGACAGATATATTGAGCTAGGTTTTAAAAGATTAATATGAGCTGGACATTCAACAGATATCTGCCAGCAAAGGAGGGAAGAAATGGTTTGGAAGATGGGCAGAAAACATCATGGCATTAATATTAGAATTTTAAGAAAAGAGTGTTCAACATTATCAGGTGCAGTAGAGAAGTTAACTAAAATAAGGGCTAAAATGTACCCTTGGTATTGGTAATCACCAGGCTATTGGTGGCTTTAGTAAGAGCAGTTTCAATAAAATCAGAAACCAGAATGGTGGTAGGCTGAACAGATGTATATGAAGAAAGTGAAGACAGAGAGAATAAACCACTATTTGACTGAAGATGGGAGAAATTTGGTGGTAACCCATCTTAAAGATGGGGAAGACTGAATGGGTTTGTCCACTATAAAGAAGAGACTTGGAAATAGAATTATTGGAGGTTAAAAACAGGCAGAGGGGAATGAATGATAAAACAAGAGTCTAGAGGAGAAAGGCCCATTGTAGAGATTTTTTTTTTAAGGTTTTATTTCATTTTAGAAAGAAGGGAAGGGAGGGAGAAAGAGGGAGAGAAACATCAATGTGTGGTTGCCTCTTATGCAGCAGCCCCCACTGGGGATGTGGCCCACAACCCAGGCATGTGCCTGGACTGGGAATGGAACCAGCAACCCTTTGCTCCCCAGTCCAGTCCAGCACTCAATCAACTGAGCCATGCCAGCCAGGGCTGTAGAGATTTTTAAATGTGTTTTGAGTGAAATATTCAAGTTTCAGCCCTGGGCGTGTGGTTCAGTTGGTTGTTGTATTGTCTGTGAACTGGAAGGTTTTGGGTTTGATTCCTTATCAGAGCACATGCCTAGGTTGCAAGTTCAATCCCAGTCCAGGCACACGTGAGAGGCAACCAATGGCTGTTTTGCTCTTGCATCCATGTTTCTTTCTCTCCCCCTTCTCTCTCTAAAATCAATAAGCATGTCCTTGGATTAGGATTATTTTTTTTTAAGTTGAATTCAGTAAAGGTTGAATTTTTGTTATATTTATATGAGACTGTCAATATGGGGCTGTTGGAGTGATTGAGTTAATATATAAATATATGAATGATGATAATGCATTTGAACAGTTCTTGGTTTTCTCCAAGATTGAGATAACTGTGTTTCTAAAAGACTAGACCCAGAGGGTGGATAGATTGAGCCCTATATGAGTGACATACATATTTCCTGGTCCTTCAAGATCACTGTTCTCTATTAGATATTTTAAACTTTAGAAATGGCATATTGTGTACTTTTCATTTGTCTTCCAACGTGTCTTCCTGCCTTGAGCAGCCTATCTTAGTGACAGTATAAAATCTAGGTAAGAATGGATGCCCTGCCCTGTCTGGGTGGCTCAGTTGGTTGAGGCCTTGTCCTGTACACCAAAAGGTTGCAGATTCGATCACATCTGGCACAAATGGGAAGCAGCCATCACATCGATGTCTCAGTCTCTCTGTCTCTTTCCCTCTCCCTCCCTTCTGCTCCCTCTGTTCCTCTCTCTCTAAAATAATAAACATATCCTTGGGCGAGGATTTAAAAAAAAAAGAATAGATGCTACATGTGTAGGAGTTGAACAAGAAAGTAATAGTCAAGAATTAATTTTATCAAAGCAGCTTTTAAAGTTTTTAATATTTGTCATAAATTTTAATTTGGTTCTTTATACTCAATTATCCCTACTATTTAGATCAAAGTTTTTCATTAAAATAATATCTCCTTTTAATATTGAACGCTGGAATTTCTTGGTGCTACCCTTGTGTAGGGTAGACACTAAACAAATGTTTTAGCCCTTAAGGAATCCAAGTAATGTGCTTTTCTAATTCCATACACACAAAATTAGAGAAGAGGTACTGTTTGAGGAGTACATACAGAATCACAGACTAAAGAACTTGGATGTTAGAATTATTAACCATCTCTGAATATTTTTGTAGTTGTTGGTCAACTTCACATTCACTATTTTTTTAAATATATTTATTGATTATGCTATTACAGTTGTCCCATTTCCCCCCCACTCCACTCCACCCTGCCCACCCCCCTCCCTCCCACATTCCCCCCCCCCATAGTTCATGTCCGTGGGTCATACTTATAAGTTCTTTGGCTTCTACATTTCCTACACCATTTTTACCCTCCCCCTGTCTATTTTCCACCTATCATCTATGCTACTTATTCTCTGTACCTTTACCCCCCTCTCCCCCTCCCACTCCCTTATTGACAACCCTCATGTTCTAGTTGTTTGCCTAGTTTGCTCTCGTTTTTGTTTTATGTGTGGCCGTTAATAACTGTGAGTTTGCTGTCATTTTTACTGTTCCTATTTTTGATCTTCTTTTTCTTAGGTAACTCCCTTTAACATTTCATATAATAAGGGCTTGGTGATGATGAGCTTCTTTAACTTGACCTTATCTGAGAAGCACTTTATCTTCCCTTCCATTCTAAATGATAGCTTTGCTGGATACAGTAATCTTGGATGTAGGTCCTTGCGTTTAATCTTGGGTAATGTAATTATGATGTGCCTTGGTGTGTTCCTCCTTGGGTCCAGCTTCTTTGGGACTCTCTGAGCTTCCTGGACTTCCCGGAAGTCTATTTCCTTTGCCAGATTAGGGAAGTTCTCCTTCATTATTTGTTCAATTAAGTTTTCAATTTTTTGTTCTTCCTCTTCTCCTTCTGGCACCCCTATAATTCGGATGTTGGAACGTTTCAAGGTGTCCTGGAGGTTCCTAAGCCTCCTCATTTTTCCAAGTTCTTGTTTCTTCATTCTTTTCTGGTTGGATGTTTGTTTCTTCCTTCTGGTCCACACCATTGATTTGAGTCCCAGTTTCCTTCTCATCACTATTGGTTCCCTGTACATTTTCCTTTGTTTCTCTTAGCATAGGCTTCATTTTTTCATCTGGTTTTCGAACAGATTCAACCAAGTCTGTGAGCATATTGATAACCAGTGCTTTGAACTGTGCATCCGATAGGTTAGGTTAGCTATCTCTTCGTCGCTTAGTTGTATTTTTTCTGGAGCTTTGAAGTGTTCTGTCATTTGGGCCTTTTTTTTTTTGTCTTGGCGCATCTGTTACTTTAAGGGGCGGAGCCTTAGGTGTTCACCGGGGCGGGGTAATGCTGGTGGCTGCCCTGTGATGCTGTACGTGGGGGAGGGGCCAAGTGGGAGCAATGGCGCCGCCTCACTCTCCTCCAGATTTCCATCTTTCACTCCGATACCCACAATCAAACTGGGCCCCTCTGGTGCTGGTTCCCGAGTGGGCGGGCCTTGCACCCTCTAGGCCCCTGTGGGTCTCTCCAACAACCTCTCCTGTGAGGCTGGGAGGCTCTCCTGCTGCTGCCCCAACCCCCACGGGCGTTTTCAATCAGAGGTTTGAGGCTTTATTTCCCCCGTGCTGGAGCCCTGGGTTACGCGGTCTGCTTCGCTCCCCACCTTTCGTCCGGTTTATCTATGTTCGAATGTGGGGCTGCAGTGTGCTACCCGCACTCTTCCTGCCCCGCTCTCTGCCACTCCGAGTCCGGCCCTCTCGGTTTATCTGCACGGATGTGGGGCCGCAGGGTCTGCTAGTGCTGGGACTGCCTGCCCCATTTGTCCCACATTCCACCAGTCTCGGTCCCGCCACAGCCACACGACTCCTCTCCACCCCGGTGCCCATCTCCTCCCCTCCTACCAGTCTGGATGAATGTTTATTTTCTATTTCCTTAGTGTTGGTCCCCCTTGCTGTTCGATTCTCTGTCAGTTCTGGTTGTGGGAGGAGGCGCAGTGTGTCTACCTACGCCGCCATCTTGGTTCCAGCCTCCATATTCACTATTAACAAGATATTTATTGAGTACAATACATGTGCTAGGGTGTTACCTGTTTCTTTCATCTAATCCTCTGACAACTTACGAGGATTGTTATCCCCATGTTACTGAAGTTTATAGAGAAATTAAGCAATTTACCCAGTATCCCATGAATATTACAACATCCAGGACTCTTAACAATCTGTGCTTAGTCATTTTAATAATTTACCTTTGTGTTTCTAATTGGTCTTTTAATAAATTATTGAAATGATTACCAAAGAATTCAAGTTTAAAAAACAAAAACAAGGTATCTGGAGTAAAATTTTTTCATGTTTGTTACAAGCATGTTTATAATACGATCTTAGGAGTTAAAATAAGTAGTATCTTGATTAATTTATCAAGTTTGAAATTTTTTTCTGATTTTATACTTTAAAAGCATTAAAGACATTAAAAGCCTTTAAAAACATTACTTTGGGAGAAATTATTGTCCAGGAAAATTAGTGTGGAAAACCTGTAACACTTTGAGCATTACATATATCAATTTCTTCAAACCACAAACTTTCAGAAATACACAATAGTTTATATAAAATATTCAAAGTTTAGTCATCCCAAGTAGACTATAAGATTTTTGCAAATAGGAACCATGTTTTATTCTCATTTTGTGATTTACAATATAGCACAGAGGAGCACCCCAGAAAATATAAACTGTGTTACAGAGTGGGAGGGTGCATATAAAGAATGATGCTTGTCTCATCAATTTGCTTAACTTAGATTTTTAGGCTGTCAGGCTGTATGTAACACAGACTATTTTTTAGGAAACTTGCCTTTGTCTTAACCCTGCCATTTGTGTTCATTTCCTTCCCCTATTATGGAAAGAGAAAAAGAATTTCAAATAGCATTTTGTACCCACCAGGATTTTCTACACCTAAAGCTTGTAAATAGAACTATTGACTCATGCCTTTGCTCTCTGTTTTTACCACCTGGAATCCACTCAGTATTTATGCCATGAACACTCTCATGGGGTAGATCAGATGTAATTTTCAGAGACAAAATACATGTGTTGTCACTACTTTCAAAACACACAAAACACATACAATAGCAATCTATGATAACAGAGTTGAAGCTTTCATACAGTGCTTCTCAAACACTGATCTCAGAACCTCCTTTATGTTCTTAAATATTGTGGACCTGAAGGGGCTTTAGTTTAGGTGGGTTATATCCATCAGTATTTAACATGTTAGAAATTTAAGCTGACACATTTAAAAACATTTATTTATTTTAAAATAACAATCATAGCCTGGGCTGGTGAGGCTCAGTGGATTGAGTGCTGGCCTACATACCAAACAGTCACCAGTTCAATTCCCAATCAGGGCACATGCCTGGGTTTCGGGCCAGGTCCCCAGTTGGGGGCGCATGAGAGGCAACCCCACATTGATGTTTCTCACTCTCTTTCTCCCGCCACCTCCCTTCTCTCTAAAAATAAATAAATAAATCTTTTAAAAAAACAATAATAATAAATCACTTGAAAGCTTGAATCACATCATTGGCAACACATCCTGCCAGTTTTCCTTGAAGTTAAAGGGTCACTTCATTTTGTTTTTTGAGAAAAATATCTGCCAGATATCCAAGTCTGAATAACTATATTTTGCCTATTACTTATTCTTTCAAGGTAGAATTGTAGTTCAACATACAATTCAGTTGTTTAAATACTTTCCCTGGAGACAGCCATTGTATTTTGGTATGTAGTGAAAGTATTTGTACATCCTATTTCATTAGAGAATATTAAGAAGACTCAAATGTCATGACTTTATAAAATAATAATTTTTACTGTTTCATCAAAAGTATTTGTAAGTAAAACTGAATTTTTTTAAACTGCAAGTGCATAACAGTTTGATTTTTTTGCTGATTGTTACTAAAGCCCGGCAGTTTTTTTACCCACCAGTGCCTTTGCTTAAGTCAGTACAAATGTCAACACAGTGTAAAAGGCAAATAATCTCTTAGTAATGTTGTGAAAATATTTTTGACCTCATGTATTCCCTACAAGGGTCTTGGGTACTTCCAGGGGTCCACAGACCACAACTGAGATTGATGTTGTCATACCAGGTAAGTGTCATTGGGGACCAGAAGTGGAACAGAAGATACGAGTAGGAGGACTGTTTCCCAGCTCTAGGAAATAAACCTTACATAGAGCTGAGTACTTGGAGAAGTAGAAAGCGAAGAGATACAGCCTCAAAACTGAGACCTGAATCAATCCAATTGCAATCTTAGGGTCTGGATTTGTGATGGCAACTATTCTCATGTTGTTGGGGGAGCGGGGCAGGGGGGGTGGGCTTCATTCTAACACGTGCTGTCTGTGGGCTGGCAGACTCAGAACGCCAGTAGAAACAACCATAAAACTACCAGACAGGGAGATGAGTATGAAACCACTAGACAGGGAAGAAAAGGGGACAATAACAGACTCTCTCAAGTTGAGCCTACATCCTAAAATATCCTATAACACATGAAGGAAACTATTTTCACCTAAAACTCAAATTATATCAGTGGCAACAAATACTACTAGCTTTCTATGAAGTGACAGACTCACCTCAAGACAGCCAGCCAAGTCAATGGTCAGGATAGTGAGATTCACTCCAAAAGACATAAAAATAATAGAGCAATCTTCAGTGATTTTAAAATAAGTATATTTTGGTTCCCCAGAGATTTCTATTTTCATACTCAGGCTAACAATTTTTTAAGAAAAAAGGTGACATAAAGATGTTTGCAACATATAATAAGAGTTAACAAAAAACTTCTTGCTGTTTATCTTAGCAGGAGCTCAAGTTTACTTCTCCTGCTCCAGATTCCTAAGGGTTATAGAGCTGTACTAACAGTCTGTTTAGAACTTTCTATGATTGTATTTCACAAGCAGAGGGAGATAGTAGAAGGGAAAAACTGAAGCACTTTGTAAGTGACTTATTTATTCAGTGCTCAGTGGGATTAAACTAAAATACCAGCATCAATAACAAAATGTTTTTAAAACTGAATATCTTCAGTAAATCATTCAGACTTTGACTTAGAAAAATAAATACTTTAGCTCTAGGCTCTAGTCTTAGTGATAGTAAAGGCAAACATGCTGTGATAGTTCATTTTAAATACTGAATGATCATTTGTTTTAGTAAAAGTATATATTTGGCTTTGCACTAAACACATATACAATATACTTTTAGGTCTATTTCTGGAGATTTCAATTATACATTTCATTTTCTTAAACTATAATATCATTTTCCTAAACTAACCCTTGGACAGAAAGAAATTTAAGTAGATGATAATCAGATTAATGATGAAAGCAAATAGCAGTGGAGCAGCAGAGGACCCTGCAAATAGAGACATATTAAAAGACACTCATAAATTAGATGAGTACTGATGTTCCTCAGTAGAATGCTTAGTGTGCAGAGCAAGGTCCAGGAATAGGTGCAAGGATTGGGACTCTGACTGTAGGATAAATAACTCATTGAAAATACTAGGAATCATCAAACTTTACTTTTTTATCATGAATCCCTATCAGTTAATAGACTTATAGACATTAAAATTTTATGCACAGAGCCCCGATATGCATCTAATTTATTTTACCATGTGAGTGTCTTAAGGCATATGACATACTCAGGGTAAACTTCATTCATATTTTTAAATCTGTACTTCAGATCCTCATCTGATTTCCGGGCCCCCCCCCCCCCTTGTGATCTGATTAAGTGGCGTCAGTTTTCACCTTGTAATGTGGCTGGTGAATATAGCTTACATAGGGTATTAATGCTTCCATTTTCTCTTTTGGACATGAGTTTTTATATTACTAGTTTAGTTTCTGAAGATATTTTTAAGCCACCAGTTTATCTTGTGAAGGTTTTGTTAAACTAGATAATTTATTCCATAAAGTCACTTGGCCAGGTACATTCACATTGTCATACACAAACACTGAAAGTGAAAGAATAGGTGAAGATATCACCTATGTTGTGGGACTCTCCATACCTTTAGGACACCCAGCAAGCATACTGTGCTAACATGTGACTCTGACAAGCAGCCCCAGCATGGGTTCCAGTGATATATTAATAAAACTTTAATTCCCTGTGTAAGTCTAAAAGTAGACATAAGTAGGTCAAATATTTTCTTGTACACCAGTTAGTACTGTAGTCTTTTGGGAGAGCAGTCTTCTAGAGAACCAGGCTGCAATACTGACTCCGAAGTTACAGATCTCTAAATTAGTGAGAGAGCTGTCATGTTTCTGGTATGGGTCTATGGGGCAGAGAGGTAAGTAGAATTGTTTCTCTGGTGACTCGAGGCTGTCATAATGAATATGGAACCTTTTTGACCTGAAGAGAAGTTTGTTGCCATCTTGTCCTGGATTCCTACTGTTACTGTACAGGTAGAATTTCATGTCAGCAGTTATCATTCTTCATGGAATAGAATCAGATGGAAAATGAATTTCGCAAGTGGCAAAGAAATACAAATTAGCATAGCAGTGCTCCTCGTTTTAGATTAGTAGACACTGAAGTGCTCATAGGAACCACCCTCATAAAGTATGCAAATGAGTGAAACAAGCTGCTCCAACAAAAAACAACAGTATAAGTTAATTGATTCCTTGTAAACCCGAACACACATCCTGACAATTATTGAGACACTAGCGAGGGGTGATAATCTGGAAAGCCCATGGCCTGTCTTGCTTTATTGGACTATGGGTCTGATGTTGCCATATCTTCAGTTTCCCTACAGTCAGGAAAAGCAGGATATCCAAATTTTTCTGTACAGTGTGTGATATTAAAATATTGACAACAAATTCAAATTTTTTATGACCACTGGAAAGACCACATAAATATATTCTGCAGGCCAGGTTTCACCCAGTATATCACTTCAAATCTAAATAAAAATAGAATGGGAGAGGTGAGATAGTTGGATGATTTACTCTCAGATTGTTTTGCCCTTCATTTAGTAAAAGTGTATACCTTGTCCTTTTTTTCCATAAGATAAAAACCTGAATTGCAAATGTGACATCTGTCCTCCTAACAGAGAGGCACCTTCAAAATGATGGTTATGTAAGACTCAAAATAATTTTATTTGTAGATCATTGGAAGTTGATCTTTTTCTTTAATTAAACAGTTTTTTAATGTGCATTTTATATGCGCCAGGCATTCTGCCAGGGAGGCACCAAAAATCCTGTGTAAGACCAAGTGCAAAGACAAGACAGTCTGTCAAGAAAAAGATAAAAGGCATAGTTTGGAGGGAAAAAAAAACAACAATAAGCTGTAGTACAGTATGTCATTTATTTACTGATTTTTGTATTAAGGGGGAAACTAGTTTTTATTCTTTTTTGTGTTGGAGTTGGGTTTTCTTTTACAAAGCAAGATACACAAGAGAAATGCTTATAATAGAATTAATGACCCAAGTCTATGGCAGGCCAAGAAGACAGAATAGTTCTACCACTTGGAATTGGGTAGAGTCTTAAAGGATGAGCTACTTAGAGAAGGGGGTGGGGCAGTTTCTGACAGAAGAAACATGTACATTCAAGACAAATACATTGTGTGTTTCAGGGATAATAATTAGTACAGTGTGACAGTGTATAGTACCTGGCAGGGAGTATAGTATACATAAATCTGGAAAGATAGAGTTGATAGAAGTATGTCTACCGTGGCCATACTTCTTATACCAAATTAAGAAGTTGGGGTTTTTCTTTTCCTTTTCTTAAATTAGGTCTGGAAAGTCATTGAGGAAATTCCTTTAAACAGGGGGATGACATGACTAGATTTTTACTTCAGATCAGTATGACATCACTAAAGGAGCTCTGCCCAATAGAGAGACAATGCAAACTACAAATGCAAGCAACATAGTATTTTAAGTGTTCTACCAGCCACACTAAAAAAGTGAAAAGAAACAGGTGAGATTAATTTTAATTATATATTTCACTAAACCCAGTATATCCAAAATATTGTTTCAACAACTAATCAGTATAAACAAATATCAGTGAGGTGTTTTACATTTTTATGCTAAATCTGTGTAATCCATTGTATATTTTACATTTACAGCCATCTCAATTCAGACTGTTTTATAGACACATGTGGCTTGGTGACGACCTTACTAGACACTGCAGCTTTAGAGCGCACACTACAGAAGATGAGTGGTGATGAGAATGAGATTAGAAATGAGAGGAAGAGTCTGATGGGTTAGTCCCAGTGAAAAATGGTGAGGGCCTGAACAAAAATAGTGGTAGGAGTGATGAGGACAAGTAAACAGAGCTTTTAAAAGAGTGGCATCATACTCTATTGTAGTCTGCAACATTTTTCCCTGAGCATTTGGTTTCTATGATTCATCTATGTTGAAGTGATTAGCTGTAGTTCATATGTCTTCATTGCTCTGTAACTTCCTGTTGTAAGTGTATGCTACCATATTTTATTCATTCTCCTATTCCTTTCCCTTTCCCCATATTTTGACATTATCAACAATGTCACATGATCATTCTTATGCACATGCTGTAGTACACATGAGCAAGGGTTTCTCTTAGATCTAAGTAGACACTAATCTGTTGACATTGCAAATACCTTTACCCAGTTTGTAACTTGTTTTATGTTCAAAAGCTGACTTTCGATTTAAAAAAAATCTTTCTGTAATTGAGTTGAACAAGCTTTAACCAAAGTGGTTTTTTTAAAAAAATTTTAAGAGATTCTTTACTTCTCTGTGGTCACAGATATATTCTTTTATATTGTCTTTAAAATTTTTAAAGACTTTTTACATGTAAGTATTTAGTCCATCTGGATTATTTATTGAACAGTTCTTTGCATTAATTGTCTATTGCTACAAAGCAAATTACCTCACACTTAGCATTTAACATAATAGACATTTATTATCTCACCATTTCTGTGGGTCAGTAATATAGGAGCAGCCTTGTTGAGTGGTTCTGGCTCAGCGTCTCCCACAAGGTTGCAGTCAAAATCCCACACTCCTTTCTTTGGTGATCTGTCTGCAGTGCCAGCTCTGTTACATATAATTTGTCCGTACACATAAGTCTGTTTCTGGCCTCTTCTGCTCCATTGGTTTAGTTTGTATGTTCCTTTTTTTTCCTAATCCTAAGTGTGAGCACATGCCCCTGACTTATTTCCTGGCCTTCTGTCTTCACTCTGTGTACTTATGCACAGTTATGCCCAGAGAGTAATCATTCTTCTTTACCTAGTAACCTTTAACTGAAGACTCCAAACTGTGTGCTGGACATTACCTCGGACTCTCTATATCTGTAACCAGATTCCATTTCTTATATTTATTCTTCCTGGGGGGCCGGAATCCCTTGATAGGTATATATCACCATTATGGCTGGATTCTAGGCCCTGGATCCATGGAAGGCATTATACCTCTGTTCAACAGTGTAGGCTTTGATATCAGATCTGTGCTGAATGAATTTGTTGGACATCTGTGACCTTAACAAAGCAAAGTCCCTGCCCTCTTTGAATTTACATTCTAGGGAAAAACAGACAAATAATTTTAAGTACTTTCAGGCAGTGATAGTTACAATGGAGGAAAAATAGAGCAGCATAAAAGCAATAGGCAGTGTGGAGTTGGGGACACTTATTTAATAAAGTGTGGTTAGGGAAAGGCCTCTCTGATAAGGTCATATCATAAGAGTGAGCTGTGAAGTAGGAAGTGAACCGCGTACTGTAGTCCCCCCTTATCTGCTGGGAATACAGTCAAAGACCCCCAGTGGATGCCTGAAAGCATGGATAGCATCAAACCTTACATATGGTATTTTTTTTATACATACATATCTATAATAAGGTTTAATTTATAAATTAGGCATAGTAAGAGATTAACAATTATAATAATAGAACAGTTACAACAGTATGCTATAATAAAAGTTATGTGAATGTGGTCTTTCTCAAAATGTATTATTGGACTGTACTTATCCTTTTCTTGTAATGATGTGAGATGATGCACTGTATATATGAGAGATGAAGTGAGGTGAAAGACGTGGGCATTGTGATGTAATCTGAGGCTACTGTTGATCATCTGACCAGGTGTTACCAGTACTTTAAGGCTTCTCTTTAACATTCAGATTGCCAGCATCACCACTCTTGAGCTTTGGGGCCATTGTTAAGTAAAATAAGGGTTACTAGAACACTGTCTTACTGTGATACCAGAATCTGAGAACCAGTTAGGCTAATCGGTGACCCATGGATAGATAGCAGATACAATGAGGATATCCCAAACAGAGAGAATTATGCACATCCCAGACAGAGTGTGATGGCACGAGATTTCATCACACTACTTAGAATGGCATGCATTAAAAGTGTATGAATTCCTTTAATTTGACGTTATCTGAGAAGCACTTTATCTGCCCTTCCATTCTAAATGATAGCTTTGCTGGATACAGTAATCTTGGATGTAGGCCCTTGCCTTTCATGACTTGGAATACTTCTTGCCAGCCCCTTCTTGCCTGTAAGGTCTCTTTGGAGAAATCAGCTGACAGGCTTATGGGAAGTCCTTTGTAAGTAACTGTGTCCTTTTCTCTTGCTGCTTCTAAGATTCTCTCCTTCTGTTTAATCTTGGGTAATGTAATTATGATGTGCCTTGGTGCGTTCCTCCTTGGGTCCAGCTTCTTTGGGACTTTCTGAGCTTCCTGGACTTCCATCATCACCAAGCCCTGATTATATGAAGTGTTAAAGGGATTTATCTAAGAAAAAGAAGATTAAAAATATGAACAGTAAAAATGACAGCAAACTCACAGTTATTAACAACCACACTTAAAACAATAACAAAAGCAAACTAAGCAAACAACTAGAACAGGAACAGAATCACAGAAATGGAGATCACATGAAGGGTTATCAACAAGGGAGTGGGAGGGGGAGAGAGGGGGGAAAGGTACAGAGAATAAGTAGCATAAATGGTAGGTAGAAAATAGACAAGGGGAGGGTAAAAATGGTGTAGGAAATGTAGAAGCCAAAGAACTTATAAGTATGACCCATGAACATGAACTATAGGGAGGGAATGTGGGAGGGAGGAGGTGGGCATGATGGAGTGGAGTGAAGGGGTGGAAATGGGACAACTGTAATAGCATAATCAATAAATATATTTTTTTTAATTATGAATTGTTTGTTTATGGAATTTTCCATTTAATATTTTCTGACTATGTTGGGCCACAGGCAGAGAGAATAGCTATTACAAAGGCTCTGGAGGAAGAGTTTATCCTACATCTTTAAGGAATAATAAGAAGACCATTTTATGTAAAGAGGTTTAGCAGGGGAAAGATAACGACAGGAGGTCAGAAATATTAAGGGAGGAATGGATCTTGTAGACCATTATATAAACTTTGGTTTTTATTCAGAGACAACTCAGAAGGTATAGGAGAGTTTTGAGCAGAGAATAAAATTTTGTGCCTTATATATTTTTTAATTATATGACTGATATGTTGATTATATGGCTGATATGGCTAGCTGATATGTTGATTAGACTGAAGCAGTGGCAAGGGCAGAAGCAGGATCAATTTAGAAGGCTTTTAATGTATAATTTAGGCAAGAGGCAACAGTGGTTTAGAACAGGATGTTGGGATGGTGGTGGTAAGAAGTGATCTGATTCCAGATACATATTTGTTTTTGTTTGTTTTTGTTTGTTTGTTTGTGTTTTTAATCCTCACCCAAGGAGTCCTGACTGCTATGGCTCAGTTGGTTGGGTGTCGTCCTGCAAAGCAAAAGGTAGCTGGTTCGGTTCCTGGTCAGGGTACATGCCTGGGTTGTGGTTTTAGTCCCCAGTTGGGGTGCATACTAGAAGCAGCTGATTGATGTTTCTCTCACATTGATGTTCCCCCCCTTCTCCCCCCCTTCCCCTCTCTCTAAAAATAAATAAATAAAAACTTTTTTTAAAAAAACCCTCACCCAAAGATATGTTTTATTGATCTTAGAGAGGGTGGGAGAGAGAAAAGCATCGATCAGTTGCCTCCCATAGGCCCCCAACCCATGATCAAACCTGCAACCTAGGTATGTGCCCTGACCAGGAATCGAACTCACAACCTTTTGGTGTACATGACAACACTCCAACCGACTGAGCCACCCAGCCAGAGCCCAAGTATATTTTCAAATAGAGCCATTAGCATTTGCTGAAAGATTGGTCTCTTGGTCACTATATCATATCTGGGTTTCTTCTGGTGTGTTTTGTTTTTTTGTTCTGTAGAAAATTTAGAAGATACAAATAGAAAAAGGAATTATCTTTTAGCTTCTGTTAAGTGAACACTGTTAAAATTTTGATGCATAACCGTTTTAGTTTTTTTGCGTGTAAATGCAGAGATGTAGACACACACAGAATGCATTGTTTAAACAAACTTTAATGAACATTTTTCTATATTATTAGCTATTCCCTAATGTGTTAATGACTATACAGTGTTTCATTGTATGAGCGAATTATAATTTATTTGGTTCCCTGTCAACATTTAGGATGCTTCCAATTTTTTCATGTTATGGATGGCATTTGAGAGAGCATCATTACTTTTTTCTTTTTCTTTTCTTTTTTTTTTTTTTTTTTTTTTTGGCATGATTACAGAAACAAATCTCCAGCCACTTTTTGAGACATGGAATGCCCACAGTGAGACCTCATAGGCTCATGAAATAGCATCCCTTTTTGACATATAGTCTCTTGGCTTTATAGTTACCTTTTTATTACAAATAAAAATATCTCCAATTCACTCCTTTTGATTTTGATACTAATAAATAAGACTTCCTTTAATTTCATACTAATATTTAGTAGATACATGTGTGAAGTATGAGCAGATGAATTTTTATGTGGGCTGGTATACTAATTTCTATATACAGAGGAAAATAAAATCGCATTTGTTGAGAGTTGCAAGTAAATTTTTAAGTGTTTTTCAGCATCTACCTTTACCTTTGGTATTTAAGAATTTCCGTATCTTCTGTAATATGCATTTCTATAATGTTAGTGGGACAGTTTTTAATAATAATATAAGTTTTAATGACCCATGTTCTGGGTGTAATAATGTTTCTCCTCCCTCCTCCCCTTTCATTTGTCTCACTTTGATTAGATTGCTGCTATCTTTGCTTTTGCCACCTGTGGAGGTTATAAGGGCAAAACAGAAATTCTAGTGAAATGTCCTACAGATTCTGAGAATAAAACAGTTACAGCTAGTTTTGCTTATCCATTCAGGTGAGTTGTTTGTTTGTTTGTATGGTTTAACAACTCTTTTTACTTTCATATTGACTCATTAAGATTTCCAGCAGTTAATCTTGGGGATAGAAAGTTTTAAATTGCATCCTCATTTGTAAACAGTGATCATTGCTACTTAAACTGTGGTACATAGACCAGTGCCTGACTGCAAACTGTTTTCCTGATCTGTGGTGAAATAAGTATAGAAAACAGGAGTAAGCATTTAGAAACTATTACTTGACGTTTTTATTCTATCATTCCACAGTGGACTAGAAGTGCAAAAACAAAACAGAAACTGCTCTATCACCGTAGTGTGAAAAACCGTGATGTGAAAGCAAACACAGCTTAAGAAAACTCCAGATTTCTCATGTGTTTGCCATTCCTAAATAATAGTGTTCTTGATATAGTTTTAGGACATGGATTTGTTTATATGAAGTGAGTTCCTTTGCTTCTTTTACTAGCATAAAACTTTATTTTCTTACTCTCAAATTAAACTGAATATTGTGTTTTTATGAATTCTTCTGTTTGACTTTAGTATTCATTGAACAGTTTATTGAATATGTCCTGTGTTTAAGCCAGGGTATAAAGCGTCTTTCACTTACTAACTACTTACTTGACCTTCTAGAACTCAATTTTTCTGTCCAATATATTGAAAATTACCTTTTAAGATGGTTTTGATGATTAAGTGAAATCTTACATTAAAGATATGTTAGATGGTAAATGCTTAGTATTATTGCCTCTCCATTTCCCAACCCTTCTCTTATAAACTTCCTGTACAAGGAACTGTTACTGCATCTTTAGCAATAAGTGCTCTTGTGATTTATGGATAGGGAAAATTAAAAGACAATGTGAAGTTAGTGGGTAATTCAATCCAGGGTTAAAATGTGAATTATTATAATTGGCTCTCCTCATGCTAGTCATATAGACTCTGTCTCCTAGAATGGAATATCATGTCTCAAATTGTAAATTATTTTGTATTAGCCCTCTTAATCTGCTAAAATTTTATTGCAGGAAGATAGCATCTGGGTTTATAAGTATTTAAATTCTGTGTGTTCATCCTATCACAAATCAGTTACCAGGTATAATTTACAATTTATGTATGATTTA
This sequence comes from Desmodus rotundus, assembly GCF_022682495.2. NCBI lineage: Eukaryota > Metazoa > Chordata > Mammalia > Chiroptera > Phyllostomidae > Desmodus > Desmodus rotundus. The sequence continues at coordinate 47,875,618 of NC_071392.1, read as the reverse complement.
TGAAAATTTTAATTTACTTAAATATTTTAATTTTTCTTTTTTTCAAAAGGAAAATGTTTTTGATACACGGGTGGGGCAAAAGTAGTTTTACAGTTGTGAGTACACGAAATACAAGTTTATTCTTGTATTATTATTTATTAGTTATTGTATTATTTTCCATGAAAACAGCTGGAGACCTCCCTTTGCTCCACCCTATATTGGGGAAGTACTTTTTGAAATGTCATTTCAGTATTCTATCTACATATTTCTGTCTCTGTTGGGAAAGTCCAGGTAATTCATAAATTTATTTGAACCTTTTTAATAGGTTGAATCAAGCATCATTTCAGGCACTTCCGAAAGTAAATGTGTGTGGTATAGATTGGAAACATTATATCCTTCTTGGAGATTATTCTTCTTCTGCACAGTTCTATGTTACGTTCGCAGTCTTTATTTTCCTGTACTGCATTGCTGCTCTTCTGGTCTATGTTGGTTACATAAACATGTATCGGGATAATCGAAAACTTCCCATGATTGTAAGTAATTACTTTCCTTTTATATAAAAATAATTTGTATAAGATAAATATACATTATACTTGAAATAAAATACAGATGTCCTTACTCTGGAAATAAAAGTTCTTGGCATAAGCTAGTTCAACATATTTTGACCTGTTTGCCATGAGTTTTCTCCTGTTGTCATGTTTAAACCAATTTTTTTTAGCATGTTTGCAGTACTTTTTCTGTACTCCTGGTCTAAATTTCTTAATTTAAAACCTGATCCAGATAATTCTCTAAGAATTATAGAATTCAGCATTAGTGGCATTCATGAGCTAATTTGGAGACTTTAGATGGCAGGAAGGATTTAGATTTGAAGTCCTAGCACTTTTCTTGGCTTCAAATAATCTCTAACATTTACTTGGTAGAATCTGACCTGGATTATTGGTTGAGGATTATTATTGAGAGGTAATCCATAGGTTTAATCTGGACCTCCACTACAGAAAAGTAAGTGCAAAGGCAGTATTAGTGTTACTGATTTGAAAGGAGAACAGAGGTGTTAGTGGTCATCTCTAATTATTTATGAAGCAAATTATCAAATAAGATAACAGGTTTTATTTATTTACTTATCTATTTTTAATTTTTGCTGCCTGGATCATAAGAATACAAATGGTAAGTAAGGAGTAAAACAGTCTTTTTTCATCCATATTTATTTTATTTCTTATATCAGAAAAGATTCTTAAACCTAACATTTTCATAAAATATTTCTTGATAGGTGCCTTTCAAAAAAATTAGACATTACCTATTTGCAATGTTTAATCAACAAAAATTATATATTAGGAATCTCTAACTTCTGGACTTTAAGGCCTTATCTAAAAAGAAACTATGATGATCAGGTATTTTGTTAAAATTCTCTAATTTAAATTCCAAATGAAGACATTTCTTGTCTTATGTTATTATCTCAACAAATTTTAAGTTAAATTTATTAGTGAGTCTTTTATTTCTAGTATTTTGCTTAGTACGCTTTAAAATGACCACCCTTTTAAAAGTGGCGTTCAAATCTATTTTTTTGTAGATGGCTTTTCTGTCTAATAAAACTATAAAACTGATCTACTTGCATCATTCAAAAAGTCAAGTAATTTTTCACCTCAGAGTGATAAAATAGTGGTCCTATAGAGAGAGAATCCAGAATTAGTTCCTTAAGTGGTTTTTATTCATATAATATTGGGTTGGCCAATATTATAGTTATCTTGCTTAGTTATCTTTAACCTCACTCGAAACAATTTTGTTAGATTGTATTGTGACGGCTGTCATATCAGTGTGCATTTAAAACAAAATCAGAATCGGTAAATTTTTGTACAGATATTTTAGTATTGAAGATGGAAGAAAATACATGACATTTTCAGTATATTGTGCTTTAATATTTCAAGAAAGGTAAAAACGCAACTGAAAAACAAAAAAAAGATTTGTGCAGTGTGTGGAGGAGGTGCTGTGACTGATCGAACTTGTCCAAAATGGTTTGCAAGGTTTCATGCTGGAGATATCTTGTTGGACAATGATCCACAGTCAGGTAGACCAGTTGAAGTTGATAGCAATCAAATCGAGACTTTAATTGGGAACAATCAACATTATACAATGGCAGGAGATAGCCAACATCCTCAAAATATCCAAATCAATACAGTTATTGGTGAAATGAAAAATATGTCTTTTATTTTACAGAAAAAGCTATCTGGACCTTTTGGCCAACCCAGTATAAAATAGATGTTTCTTGTCTATAAAAGTCCAGCTTCTAAATTAAATTTTGAATTCTAATTTTAATTTAAATATGTAAATGTAAAAAAGTTTTCTTGAGATACCCAAATTTTTAAATACTGCTAAATATTATATTTATTTTAAAGTACTGTTTGTTATTGAGGATATACTTTTTTAGCAGAGTTCTCAATCCTCTGCTAAGGTGTTTCTAAGACCTTTTCAATTACGATATTTTAAATCGACTTTAGTTCCCTTTTTAAGTAAATGTAGTACTTTTCTGTGTTAAGTAGCAGGAGCTTAAGGGCTGGCTCTAGGGCATATGGAGAATCAGAAATACTGTAAAACAAAATCAAACAAAGATAGGTTGTCTCAAATCCTAAAACTTTCTTATTAATCATATCCTTGATTATTGGTAGGACCACGGCTGCCACAGGCAGCTGCAGGTTGTAAACTGCATGGTGCATCTTAACTAGAGTTCTGAGTAGGACAAAGGCTATCTTCAGAGCCCCACATTTCCCCCACTTTTCACTCTAGGGTTACTTTATGCATCATTTTGAAAAAAGTTTTTGAAGTCTAAGAATGTCGTGCCTTAAGCCATCAGCATAGTAGGTTTAAAGAGCATAATCAGGATGGAAAAAAACTGCATGTTTTTTAATTATGAATTTGGAAGGAAGAAACCTGAAAATTAAGATGATTTAATATATATTGGTCAAAGCTGTGAACTTTAGTCCAGAGATAACATTTTTAACATACAGTAACCTCATACACACTATTTGTCCATTCTCCAAAAGGCTAGCTTGTATTTCTAGCTAGTGTTTAGGCAGTGTCTACCTGCCGCAAAAACTACAGCAGCAAAAAGGAAAGGATTTCCTTGTTGCAAAAATTTAAGCCGTAGTGTTTCTGTCTTTTTCTGTTTGATCTGCATTTTTAAGAGGTCTAGTAACAGTGGAGAGTTCAAATGCAAAATGCAAATACTTTCCATGTTTGTAATAAATCATACTGTTTTTGGTTCCCTAATCACAAGACATTTATTCAATGTCATCTTGGCCAGATAGACAGGCTATGTGTAACACTGTTTCTATATCTCATAACTTGTCACTGGTGTTTATCCTAAATAAAAATAACTAAGAGCTGGCTGGCAAAAGTAGTTAAAAACTAATCAGACTCATTTTAAGAACAAAACACTTCTGCGATAAGCTCCAGAACCCATTTCTGAGCTTGGAGAGAGTTTTGCTACGGTTGTATACAAACTCATAGCCTTAAGTGTAGCTTAATACATAAATATTAAAAGATACAAATTTTACATTATTCCCACTTTGATAATTAAAGGAAGACCAAACAAGTTGGAACTTATACTTTATATTTTAACAAATGCATAATACATTAAAAAAGTGGTTTTTAGATCTTTGTAACAGTACTAGTTGACAAAATTTTAGTTTTCCAACAGAATAGATTAAGAATAATTTTTTTCTTTATTCACGTTAGTAAAACTATCCACAATGTTAAAAGCTTTGGTCCTGTTTTTAGAAATGTAAGAAGTAGCAAAGACTTTAGTAGAGAATTACTAGGGTAAGGTATTTTCAGAGAGATTTCTTTCTTGTTTTTTTCTTATTATAATGAGCATTCTTAAAATTCTGTGATCATTAATTTAAACAGACAAGCCTTCTGGATATGTGCTTTTCACCATCTCATTGTCCATATCACAGAGAATTAGAGTTAACTGAAGTTAGTTTTGCCAGAACAATATGAGAAAGCAGGAGAAGGGAAAGGGAGCAAAGATATAAAGAAGGATCTTAGAATATAAGGTAAGAAGGGAAATGAGAGCATATGTGAGGTTGAGAGACAGTGAACAAGTAGTAAGATCAGATTGTAGGTCTTGATGGGGTCAAGAGGTATTTGTGAGGTTGGGGTGCCAGAGGGAGGGAGTGGGAAAGAGGAGTGAGGTTACTGAAGTAGAGATTTTGAAGGGACAGTTATCGGTGATAGCAGGGTCTAAGGTATGAGCATGGGAGTGAGTGGTTCAGGTATGATTGTGTAAAAGGGCTATGTGAAACCTTGATTTCTAGTGTAAATACCTTTTACTCCTAAAGAAATAATTAAGTCTTATGTAGTATTGTAGCTCAGGATTCAGCTAGTGATAATACACAGCAATGTTTATGATGTTGACTATGTCCATTTTCTACAAAGTGTATCATGAAGACCATTTCTCAGTACCATGGGATTCAATGTAATATCATTTCCTTCATTGTAGATTTAAATTTAGTATTTTTAAATTAATTGTTCATTATTAATTCACACTTTTTTTTACTTTAGGACTTTGTTGTTACTCTTGTTGCCACTTTCTTGTGGCTGGTGAGCACTTCAGCCTGGGCTAAAGCTCTTACAGATATTAAAATAGCTACTGGTCACAATATTGTCCAGGAACTCCAGCCCTGTCAAAAAGTGACGTGTTATTTTGGCTCTGTGACTAGCATGGGATCCCTAAATGTATCTGTGGTATGTATGCAGTATTTATAAAATATCTTATTTTACTTATTTGAAAAACCTTCCTTGTAACTTAAGAAAACAACAGCTTTTAATGATTTCTGGGTGTGTTGGTTTTTATTTTTACTGAGTAGTCAGAATCCTAGTCACTATATAATCTTTATAACAACGAAGAAAACTCGGTTAAAATTAGGAAACAGGTTTGAATAAGATCATAATCGAGTCCTTCTTTTCATTGAAATTGACTAGAGAAGACTTTTACCTGAAAGGTACTCTGTATGCCGGCATTACACTAAGGACATTAGACTCATATGTTAAATTATCCAACAATCCTAACAGGAATGTGGGAGGTGGTGTTGTTATCTTCATTTTTACAACTGGGAAACAAATGTAGCTCATATTACTTCATCCAAGTGGACACTAGTAAGTTGGCAAGCCAAGGTTTGAACCACATCTGACTTGAGAGCTTGTTCTCTAATGTAAGAACTTGCTCTGAGTCTATGAAAATAACATTTTAATGGTTTCTTAAATGACCTAAAAAGTTAGGTCTATATAAATGTATGTATTCTTTAGTGCTCTATTTTACCAAAACACAGATAAATATATTACTAAACATAATATTAAAGGAGAGAGTATATTATGTTTAGGGAGGTCTCGTGTCTTTTCAAGAAAGTCTTGGATAAAGTCAGCACTGCCTTATAAAACCAATTTAGCCAAATTTTTGCTTTATAACTTTGTAATTGAAAAGTCACTATTTAAAAATTTATTGATGATATCTGAGACGGACAGTTTCAGAAATTTTCTGTATACAAATATGCCAAAAGATATAAAACGTTTGGCCTTCAGAAATATGATAGTTTAAAGCTTCTTATCCCACTCTTCATTCTTTTTTTATAAATATAAGAATATATTACATTTCTTGTATATAGAAAAAACTGAAAACAAGGTAGCTTCAGTTTATTCATCTCTGAGACTTTCATCTTATCAGATTTATAGCTGGGAAGACTAATTTCTTCTAGGTTGACTAATGTGAAATGTGAAATAAAGTTCTTTTGACTCCTTTTCTCTTCTGGCTGCAGCTGTTAGAGTAGAAAAGATGGTAGGTAGTAGGCGGGTAAAGTGGGGAAATAGAAAATATAAAACCACTAGTCATGGTTTTATATGTTACAGATTTAGAGATTTAGCTTTATTTCATTGGGAATAAGTCATTATAAAGTCAATCTTTTTTATTCCACTTCATATGTAGTTTAAACTTTAAATGAAATAATGGTATACTGCCTGGAAATGTTAAATATTTAAAGGAAAACTAAAATGGCTATGATTTTTAAGAAGATCTTAGACCTTCGTGTTTATTTTTTCTCTTTCTTAGATCTTCGGCTTTCTGAATATGATACTCTGGGGAGGAAATGCATGGTTTGTGTACAAGGAGACCAGCTTACACAGCCCATCAAAAACTTCTGCTTCCCACAACCAAGGAGGTATTCCACCTCCTTCCGGAATATAATTACAGGGAGAAGTACACTGTGTGAAATGTACATCTATACTATGACTTGTTGCCAACGTCTTGAGACACATTATTTGTTTCTAATAAAAGTAATGACTTTTTCAGTAAATTGGTGGGTTTAAAATTTGGCTGCTTTTTTTTTTTTTTTTACATAAAGCCTGTGCTTTTCCTAGAAATTTAAGATGTAAATGTATTCTCTCATGTAAATTTGAAAATTCAGGGGCCTATTATGAGGTGATACATATTTAAATGAACATTAATTTCTTCACTAGGTTGTTTACACCTTAAGCCTTGAAATATATGTTCATTCAGAAAAGAGTTATATTATCATATTATAATAGGAAGAAAATCTCTATTTGGAATATACACTACTGTCAGTTTGTACAGATCATATAGCTATGACCTATCTGGTTAAGAAAGTCTTGATTACATAAATCATATTTGGAAATAAACATTTAGTTCAGAATTTCAGAATTTATATCTGAACATTGTTTATGTGTTATGAAAGCTTTTAATTGCAAAGACTATGTGTGTGTTTTACTTCTGTTTTTCTAAATGACCTTTAGTACTTAATAGGTATGCTAAAGTGTTTTGGGAGTGGGGGTTGAAAATTTCTAATAGATACATAGTTAATTTAGTAATTCTTTCGCATGAGATAAAAGCTTCCATTATGCTGAGTGTTAAATATAATAGACTTGCTATATAAGAAGAAATAACATGGTTCAACTAGATATTTTCGTATGTGTGGGCATTACTCTTAGTGATATTTGTTTGCTGTCCTTGGTTGCTCATACGACCTATGTGCAGGATGAGACCTGTTCTCCTTGAAAGTAGGATAAAAATAACCCAGGTTTTTTTGCAGACCCTACTCATAAGTTTAAAAAATTAAGATTGCCTTTTACTTTTGGAACATTTAACACTTATTTTCAATGAAGTTGCTATTTTGAATTTAGCATTGATATTGTGAAAATAAATGCAACTCAGATTTCATGTTTCTTAATGTTCATTCTTATTTCACAAATGGATGATTAAGGAATTGTGCATCATAAAAAAGGAACCTTTGATATTTTTTAATCTGATTGCTATTGAGGTTGATGATCTTTCTTTGTATTTATTGGCCACTTAGGTTTATCCTATTCTGTATTGCCTGCTCATCTTTATGGTTTGTGCTTTTTGTGTCTTTAGGTATATTCTGAATTCAGGGCTTAGTCACATTCTGCTTCTTGATCTTTTTGTTGTACAGGGCCAGATTTCCTATTCTGACCACTTGATTGTTTATTTGTGAAGCACATCTTGCTATTGCCTTATTTTTGTTGATTTTACTCATGACAAGAATTGTCAATATGAGAATATATCTTTTATGCAACCAACTTAATAAAGAAGTTAAAAGAAAGAGTGCCCTGATTGTTATATTACAAAGAAACCTTCATCTTAAAGGTATGAGCAATGCAAAATGGAATTAATTTCCAAAGCAAGAAATAGAATATCACAGTAGTTGTTAAAAAATATTTAGCAAGGATTGCTAAATATCAAGTGTAAAAATATTTAGCAAGGAATAAAAGAGACAAAAAGTACTTTAGAGACCATGATTGTATCCTTTTTTTCTTTTAATCTCATCTTAAAAATGTTTGTTTATAATTTTCAGGTTAAATTTTCTTTATAAGCCTTTTCTAATTGACTATTCATTCAGTTAAGCACAGAACTTCTTGATTCTGTATGCTAGAGAGCAAAACTGAAATTTAATCTTGGCTTCACCATGTTCTATCTAATTAACTTTGGGCAAATTACTACCTTCTGTGTGCCTCAATTTGCTTATTTCAAAAATGGGAATAAGGCCCTGGCTGCTGTGGCTTAGTGGATTGAACGCCGGCCTGTGAACCAAAGGGTCACAGGTTTTATTCCCAGCTGGGGCACACGCCTGGGTTGTGGGCTGGGTTCCGGGTGGAGGGTTGTGCGAGAAGCAACCACACATTGATGTTTATGTCCCTCTTTTTCTCCCTCCCTTCTCCTCTGTCCAAAAGTAAATAAAATCTTTTTTTTTAAATGGGAATAAGAATACTGCTGACCTAAGAGTACTTGAAGATGAAGTGAATTAAAAAATGTAAAATTCTTAGAAACTGTTGAGTATATAGCAGGTTGTTTGTAAGTGTTGACTAGAATTACTAAGTTGATAGCATCTAGCATACAGACTCTTAACCTGGAGTCCATTGGGCTGCACAGGGGAAGGGCGGTGGTCTTGGACAGAAAGGCAAGCTAAGCTTCAAGATTACATGGGTCTCCCTTTATATTCCCCAAAGAGTCTGGGATATTTTGGTGTTTATTTTGGTATTTATTTTTCCGTTTGTGATAGATACACATAAAGTTAATGAGGTTAAAAGTTAACCTAGCCCTGAGTGGTGTGGCTCAAGTTGGGCATTGTCTCACCCACCATAAAGTTTGCTTGTTCAGTCTGGTCAGGGCACACACCTAAGTTGTAGGTTCAGTCCCTGGTTGGGGCACATCAGTGTTTCTCTACTGCTCTTCCTTCCTCTTCTCCCCTCCCTCTAAAAATTTTTTTTTTAATTAACTACTATTGAGATTACAATAGGTCTAGAGCAGAGTCCATTTTGTTGCCTTTTAACTCCCTCATTTTGAGTCAACATTACAGGACTAAGCAATTTCAGGATAATTTCCAGCACAGAACAAAGCAATAAAAGCTTTGAATTTACTAGGTGACAGATTATAAAGAATTGTTTATAAACAGCATCATTAGTAATGTCTTTGTGAATTGATGTCAGTTGGATAACGATACGTAAGATAATTACTAACCTGCTGTAAATGTTAAGGACAGTATTGCTTGTTATGTACTTTATGTGTCACAGTTAATTTTTAAATTTATGTAGTATTTCAGATAGGTAAGTATAAAGTCCTGCCACTAGGTTGAACAACTAACGTTTTGGGGCTTTTTGTGTCAGATTTGGTTTTGTCTTTTTAAGGAAATAAAACATTACAGGTACAAACTTTTCCTCACTGAAGTACAGTTAAGAGTTTTCTCACCTTTTACTATTACAGATAGCACTGAAATAAATATTTTTGCGAAATGTGTGAAGGCTTCTCTAGGACATCACTGGAAGTACAACTGTTGGAATGCGAGAGACATTTTCACTCGTAACTTGGGTATTAAAATTGTTCAATAAAGTGCTTATACCAGCTTACCCTCCCACCAACAAGATGTGAGTCCCTTTTGCCCTATATCCTTGCCAGTCCTTGATGTTATTGCACTATTGCTAATCTTCTGGGTTTGAAATAGTGTTTTGATGTTTTTAAGTTTGTATTTCACTGATCGCTGTTGAGGTTGCTGATCTCTCTCTCTCTCGTTTATTGGCCACTTAGGTTTCTCCTATTCTGTACTGCCTGTTCATCTTCATGGTTGGTTGTGCTTTTTGTGTCTCAAAAAATCCTTCTTAATGTCATAAAAATATGCATCTCTGTGTTCTTCTGAATATGTTAGTTTTGCTTTTTACTTTTAGGTCTTTAAGCCAGTGAATGTAGGAACATAGAAAGCTGACAGAATGATCCGCAGTTGGGTTTCTAGGCAAGGAAGTAGGAAATACTGACATGAGATTAGAGTAGTAGGGAAGAAAATGGAACCAAAGAGATGGGGTAAAAAGAAGGAGACTGACCAACCAACAATTTCTGGTAAATTCAAAGAACAGGCACAGTGGGAATTATCAGAATAAGAGAACTGAAAAGATGGTTGATTGTGATCAGAAAGAATTCAGAGGGGCAATTGGGATAAAAGGTGTAGGGTGTGGTTATGGAGGTGAGTGAATAAAGTAATGGAGACAGGAAAAGCAGAGTACTCCCCAGGTTCTTGAATATGATGGTGTGATTAAGGCCCTATTCATCTATCTGAGAGCTCTACTAGGGTCACAATGTACAGTTCCCTTCTCATTCTTACGGTGGATCAATAGATGCTCTAAAAAGACAAACATATATAAATCTACTCTTTCTTGAAACAATCTAGCAATAGTCAGAACAGCCTTTATATTCCTTATATAGGAGAATGGCTTGAAACTCCTTTCTGTAATTACAAAGTTAGTGTTTCAGGTCTGTCCAGAAGTAAAGGATCTCCATGATACTTTTTATCAATATGAAACAATGCTACTCAAACTTTAATATACATAGAAATCACCTGAGGAACGTGTTAAAATGCAGATTCTGGTTCAGTAGGTCCAGAGTGAGGCCTAAAATTCTACATTTCCCTGGCTCCAAAGTGATGCTGATGGCTGCTAATCAGTGGATGAATCAGATTAAATATTTTCCTCTCTAGCCCTGGCTGGTATGGCTCAGTAGATTGAGTGCCAGCCTGTGAACCAAAGGGTTGCTTGCTCAATTCCCAGTCTAAAGCCCATGCCTGGGTTGCAGGCTGGGTCCCCAGTAGGGGGCATGCAAGAGGCAACCACACATGGATGTTTCTCTCCCTCTCTCCCTTCCCCTCTAAAAATAAATAAATCTTTAAAAAATATTTTTTCCTCTCTAAAAACATGATCATTAAAAGCACAGCCCATTTGGAAGTGATCTTGCCAAAAAGAAATATAGCTTCAGTAGAACCAATGACAAATTTGTCCTTTTGATTTTCTGGGATTGTGATGATGGCAGATGGAGTATGGTAAATACCCAGAGATCAGCAGGTTATGGCAGAATCAAACTGAAATGGAAACAGTGAGTTAGTATATACCTACTACAATAAGTGAATTTAGCAAAGTTGCTGCATACAAGATCAATATATAAAAATAGATTATTTCTATATTATAAAGTGGCATCAAAAATAACTACTTAGAGATAAATCTAACAAAATGTACAGAACCTGTACACTGAAAACTACAAAACACTGCTGTCAAAACACTTCTATCAGAGAAGTTAAACCTCTATAAATGGAAAGTTGTACTATGTTCATGAGTCAGAAAGTTCAGTATTAAGATGTCAGTTCTTCCCAAATTGATCTATAGATTCAATAAAATTCCAATAAAAACCCCAACAGGCTTTTTTAAAAGAACTGACAAGCTGATTTCTAAAATTCATAAGAAAATATAAAAGGCATCTAATAGCCAAAACAATTTCAAAAAGTTGTAGAACTAATACTGACTTCAAGACAAAACTACAGTAATGAAGACTGCGGTATTTGCAACAAGATAGACAAATGGGTCAGTGGAACAAAATATATAAAAATTAGCTCACACCTATATGGTTAACTTATTTTTGTACAAAGTTACATCAGCAATTCGATGGAGAAAGAACAGCTTTTTAAGAAATGGTGTTGGAACCATTATATAACCAGATACCAAAAAAACAAAACAAAAACCTTTGATCAATTCCTTGGCACCGCATAGAAAAGTCAACTCAGAATAGTACGTACTTCAGCCCACGCCTGAAGGCTTAGTAGGTTGAAGCATCTACCCATACACTAAAGTTGCAGGTTCAATTCCCATTCAGGTCACATACCTAGGATGCATGTTCGATCCCCATTCGGGGCACCTACGGGAGGCAATTGATGGATGTTTCTCTCCCTCTTTACAATCAATAACTATATCCTTGGGTGAGAAGTAAAAGAAAATGGAGCATGGTTCAAAATGCAAAACCTAGAACTATAAAAACTTCTAGACAAGAAAAAGATATTTATGACTGTGGGTTATAAAAAGATTTCATAGATACATAACAAAACCACAATCCCTAAGAAAAATTTCATAAATTGGAATTCCAAATTAAAAATGTCTTTTCTTTGAAAGACTAAATGAAATGACAAGTCCAGTAGACTTGTACCTACACTATCTAAAGAACTCAAAACTCAGTAAGAAAAATGTAGTAAAAGTTGACAAAAGTTTTCTCCCCCCACCCCACCCCAGTCATCTCCACCTCCCACCCTCAATCCTACCACCCTTTGGCTTTGTCCATGTGTCCTTTATACATGTTCCTTGACAACCCTTCACCCTAATCCTCCCAATATCCCTTCCTATTTCCCATCTGGTTACTGTCAGTTTGTTCTTAATTTCAATGTTTCTGCTTGTATTTTGCTTGTTTTGATGATTAAGTTCCATTTATAGGTGAGATCATATGGTTTTTGTCTTTCACTACCTGGCTTATCTCCAAGGAGGACATACAGAGGGCCCAGAGTCATGAAAGGATGTTCAGCATCACTAGCCATCAGAGAGATGCAAATTAAAACCACCACAAGATACCACTTCACACCGGTCAGAATAGCCACCATAATTTACTTTTTATATCTGCATCCCCCCACACCTTCCTCTGAGGCAGCCATGAGCTTGTTCCCTGTATCTATCAGACTGTTTCAGTTTTGTTTGTTTTTTTACATTCCACAAATAAGTGAGATCATATGGTATTTGTCTATCTCTGTCTAACATTTCATTTAGTATTAATAGCCTCTGGATCCATCCATGTTGGCAAGATGTTATTTTTACTGCTGAATAATATTCCATAATATATATGTACCACATCTTAGTTATTCATTCATCTATTGATGAACATCTAGGTTGTCTCCATATCTTGGCTACTGTAAATAATGCTTTATATATGTTTGGCTACTGTAAATAATAACAGGGGTGCATATATCTTTTCAAATTAGTGCTTTTGTTTTATTCAGATAAATAGAAGTGTTATTGCTGGGTTGTATGGAAGCTCTATTTTTAATCTTTTGAGGAACCTCCATACCGTTTTCCATAGTGCCTGCATTAATTTACAATCCCACCAACAGTATATGAGGATTCCCTTTTCTCCACATCCTCTCCAACACTTGTTGTTTGTTGATACATTGATGATAGCCATTCTGGCAGATAAGAGGTAATAATATCTTGTGATTCTAATTTACATTTTCTTGATGATTGGTGATGTTGAGCATTTTTTCATGTCTTTTAGCCATCTGTATGTGCTCTTGGAAGAAATGTCCATTCGGGTCCTCTGCCCATTTTTTTAACTGGATTGTTTGGGGGTTTTGGTGCTTTATTGTATGAATTTCGTATATATTTTGGATATTAACCCCTTATCAGATGTTTGATAAAGGGTTATCATTTGTAGATATCTTCTGTTCTATAGGTTGTCTTTTCATTTTGTTGATGGTTTCCTTTGCTGTGCAAAAACTTTTAGTTTGATGATGTCCTGTTTGTTTATTTTTTCCTTTGTGTCCTTGGTCAAGGAGGTATATCCAAAAAGATACTGTTAAGAGTAGTGTCAAAGAGTTTACTGCCTCTGTTTCCTTCTAGGAGTTTTATTGTTTCAGGTCTAACATTTAAGTCTTTAATCCATTTCGAGTTTATTTTTGTACATGGTATAAGAAAGTGATCCAATTTCTCCCTCTCTGTCTCCCCCGCCCCCCCCACCCCCCGCATGTATTGGTCCAGTTTTGCCAATACCACTTACTGAAGAGACTGTCTTTACCCCGTTGTATATCCTTGCCTCCTTTGAAAGGAGCAGAAACTTTAAAGAAATAATGGCTGAGCCATTGTTGGTGTGGCTCAACTAGTTGGAGCATCATCCCACAGACCAAAGGATCATGGTTTTGACTCCCAGTCAGGGCACATGCTCAGGTTGTTCAGTCCCTGGGTGGGGCACATTTGAGAAGGCAACCAATTTATGTCTTTCTCTCACATCGATAGGTTTCTCTCTTTCCCTCTCTCTAAAAGCAATCAAAAAGTCCTCAGGTGAGAAGAAAAAAAGAAAAAGGTTAAAAACTTTTCTAACCTGGGGAAGGAAACAGACATCCAGGTCCAGGAAGCACAGAGAGTTCCAGACAAGATGAAACAAAAGAGGCCCACGGCAAGACCTATTGTAGGTAAATGGCAAAAGTTAAGGACAAAGCAGCAATCTTGAAGGAAGCAAGAGAAAAATGAGTTACATAGGAGATACAAAGGAAACCCTGTAAGACTATCAGCTGATTTCTCAGCAGCAAATTTACAGACCAGAAGGGAGTGGCAGGACATCTTTAAAGTGCTGAAAGAAAGGAACTTAAAACCTACAACACCCAGCAAGTTTATTCAGAATTGAAGGTGAAATAAATAGTTTCCTAGACAAGCAAAAACTAAAAGACTTCATCACCACTAAACCAAGTTTACAAGAAATGTTAAAGGGTCATTTTTAAGTAGAAAAGGGAGGGCCATACATAGAAAACATAAGAAATGGAAAAGCCTTACAAGTAAAACCAAATATTCAATTAACACCGCAAATCAGGCGTTTTAAAAGCTGCTATGAAGGTTTAAAGAAAAGATATCAACTCAAACTACAATAAGTAGTTAGGAGATATGCAACACACAAGTATCTAAAAGTCTGACGTCAAAAACATAAAGCATGGACAGGGGAAGTGAAAATGTAGTCTTTGTAGAATATATTTGAACATAAATGCCTATCAGCTTAAAATAAACTGCTATAGATGAAGAATGATATACATAAACCTGATGGTAACCATGAACCCAAAACCTAAAGATATGCAGAGAACAATGAGAAAGGAACTCAAACAAACTAAAGAGAAACAGCAAACGATGAAGAGATCAAGAGAAGAAAGGAACAGAGGAGAACTATAAAACAACCAAAAAGCAATGAACAAAATGGCAATACTTAATAACTATTTAAATGTAAATGGATTAAATGCTCCAATAAAAAGACATTGTGGATTTAAGAACATGAGTGGAATAGTCTGAGTGGATTTAACATGACCCATTTATATGCTGCTTACTGGAGACTCGCTTCAAATCAAAAGACACATACAGACTGAAAGTGAAGGGATGGAAAAAGATATGTCAATAGAAATGAAAAAAGCTGGATTAACAATACTCATAACAGACAAAATAGACTTTAAAAAAAAAAGAGGATGTAACAACCATAAATATCTACACACCCAACATAGGAGCACCTAACAATACAGTATAAAACAATTGTTAATGGACAGAAAGGGAGAAATCCACAATAATACAGCTAGTTGTTGGTATGAGTGATGTTTTCCTTGAAACCTGAATGTTTTGGGTATTAATGTTAGGAGACTCTGGGTCTGACTTAAGCCTTCTGTTTTAGCAGGCTTCTGAGTCCACTCCAGGAGAGAGGGGAAGGACTGCCTCTTTATAGCCAAATGTGGATGGAACTGTAGGTTCTTCATTAGCTATTGCTGGTATGGGTGTGCGGTAGGACCTCAGTTTTTTGTGTGGTGTACAGCTGAAGTAGAATGATTATTGTCTGAAAGGGCTTTTTTTTGTTTTTCAGTTTTTTTGTTTTTTGGTTTTTTGCTAATCTTCCCCTTTTCTTGTTCTTTAACTCAAAAGAGCCAGATTTGTTGGGTTTTGTTTTGTTTGTTTTGGCGGGGAGTGGGTCTGCACCTATTGGTATTTCCAGGTTGCCAGCTTCTTCAACTTCAAGCCTGAAATTTATGAGGTAAAAAGTAAATCCAGAAAATTCACTCCATGTTGTGTGTCCTTTGGGTCCCAAGGTTCCTAGCCAGTCTTTCTTTATATCTCTACCTTTCAAAAACTTTTGTTTTATATATAATGTCCCAGGTTTGCACTTGTACTTAATGAGAGAAACAGGGAAAGTACATCTACTCCATCTTTTAGGAAGCAGAATCTCTCCTTATTTTCTTATGTGCCAAAGTGCATTTTTAGTTAGTAAGAAAGGGAAGACTTAGTAGAGAAAATGTACTGTTATCTCTCTTTTAGTCATTGTTTTCCTCCTGCTTAGTACAATGACCAGAAGTGCTAAAATATAAAAGTTGTTCTGACACAAATTTTTCCCTTTCCAGGAACTCAGACCAAAATGGTCACTTTATAATTTCATTTTAAATTAGAGGTTGTGTTGATGCCCCTGGTTTTACCTATAATCTGAGAGGAAATAATTGGATATTTTAAAAATCATTTCATTAGAGATACAACTCTTACTTTATAAATGGGATCAGAAGTGTAGCAAGTTTGAGAGTGGAAGTAACATTCACTCTAGTCCCAAAGCAAAAGTAAATCTGGACTTTCTGTACGGTTTTTTCCCCTGCTGAATCATGTTGCTTCTAGAAACAGTTTCTTCTGTTGGGATTTTCAGGAAGACAATAGAGTGGAACCTCAGTTCTCGAATTTCATTCATTCTGGGAAACTGTTCAAGAAGTGGTTTGTTTGAAAACCAAATCTCCTTTGCTGTCTGAGAGACTGATGACTGATCCCATAGGTATCAGCACAAAAGATTGTCAGGTAGAGAATTAAGACCTGAAGTTTTGTTAACACAACTGAGATTTTTTCCATGAACAACTTGGTCGAGAACTGAATTGTTTGAGAACCAAGACATTTGAGAACCAAGGTTTGACTATATAAACTTATGTCAGCAAGGAATGCATTTGGATGCAAATAAAAAGTCTTTTAGTAGTTTAGGTGGAGGTTTATCTGTATCATGCAGCCAAATGCTTTAACCTCTGAAAAAGCAAATGGTAAATAAATGAATCAGTGCACAAACCTCATGTATTTACACCCCTTTCACATACACAGACACAAGGTCCGCTCTGTCAAATGCGGAGAAATTAAATAAGTACTGAGAATTAACCATTGCATTCAGCGATTTGGAATTTATTGTCCTTGACAAAGTCTATTTCAGTGGAATTCTGGGAAAACAGCCTAATTCAAGGAGTAATAGAATGATAGGCGGTGAGAGAGTGAAACTAGCAAGTATGAATAATTCATTTTGCTGTAAAGGAGAGCAGAGACTGGAAGGGCTGAAGGAGGACAGAGGTTAAGGGAGGCATTTTTGTGTGCTTAAGATTCAAACTATTACAGCATTATTTTTAAGCTGAGAGTATTGATTTCACTTTAGGATGGAAAAAAAATTGATAATGCAAGTAGAGGAGGAATGATTGCAAAGCTGAGTCCTAAAAACAGAGGAAGGGATGGTACCCAAAAGGAAAGGTTGATCTTGGTAAAAGCAAAAACACAGTTTATCCATTATATTAGAGAAAAACAATTTTTAAAGGTTTGTTGGTAGATGTGACAGTACTTAGACTAAGGAAGTTCTCAATTGCATGTTTTCTTGGTGAAATAAGCAAGGCCATCAACTGAGAATGAGTAGAGAAGAAGTATATGTAGTTTTGAACAGAGAGGAGAACATATGAAATGGAATACATAAAAACGAAATAATATTTTACTGGAGGCCCTAACCTACACAATAAGACAAGAAAAAAGTCAAATTTCAGAAAGCAAGAAACTAAACATTTATTCTGTTAAACTGTTATGTGTTCATAATATGTGTCCACATAGAAAATGCAAAATGATATACTAAGTACTAGAATTATTGAGTTTAGAAAGATAGCTAAATATAAGATTGATGTACAAAAACTGCCTTTCTATACAAGAATAACAGTTATAAAATTTAAGAAAATATATTAAGTAAAGATTAGGAAGCAAGAGATAAAGTTAATGGATTATATAAGATTGTTTCTAAAAAAAACTATAAAACTCTGATTTATAGATTTAATTGAATTCCAATCAAAATTCTAAAGTTTTGGAAAACTTTGGCAAGCTGATTCTTATGTTATGGATACTTATGTTATGGAAGAGCAAAATCCCCCAAATAACCAAAACACACATAGTGGGGGGGTAATATGCCTTTAATATGGTAAGATGTGAAGGAGCAACAAACTGACCAATGGAATAAAACAAATATTTAAGAAAGAAACCTATGCAAATATGTAAGTTTGAAACATGACATAGGTGATACTGCAGATTCAATGCCTAGAAAGTGCCGTGCACATAATAGGTGTTCAGTATATTTATTGAATTACTTTGGGATAAATAAATGAGTAAAAAGAAGTAATCTCTTTAATACTGGATGCTGAGATAATTGCTTATCCATATTTTAAAAAAGAACTAGATTCCTCCCTCAGACTATAATTAAAATCAATTTTAGATCATTAAAACTTTAAAATTTTGAAAAGACTATGGAACAATGTCTTTTAGACTTTAGGGTAAGGAAAGATTAGACAAAAAATTATTCATTATAAATGAGATAATGACAAGTTCAGCTATATTAAAGTGAAAGTGAATGAATTATATTTACATGAAACAATACACATGCCTCAGAAACCTGAGTTAAAAGAACAAATTACAGGAGACTACAATATGAATAATTTTACTAAGCTCAAAAAAGGGAAGCAAACTACTGTATGGGTATACTTTGACAGTTGGTAAAAAAATGAAAATTTCTTAAAAAGCAAGAGAATGATATAAAATTTAAAACATGCTTTCTTTGGAGGGAGAAAAGATTGGGAGCAGGGGAGAGCATATGGGTGGTTCAACAGCACTAATGTCCTAGTGGTAATGTCCTAGTTCATAATTTGGGTGGTAGGTTTATGTGTGTTATAAATCTGTTGTTATACTTCATTATGAAAGATGGTGCATAAACTTTTGGGGATGTATCAAATATTACATAATAAAAACATTTAAGGGGGGAAAAACAACATAAAAATGCATGGTAAAATATGCCAAGTGAGACTTGGAGACAACTGCTGTGAATGGAGGCAATGCTCATCTGTGGCTCTTCTCAGCTTAACTCATTGTTTACTGTATATAGTAATAAACACAAATCCTAGCTCATTGTTTACTGTCTAATCAACACTGTTGGCTCATCATGCATCATTCTGCTCCCTACATCCACCACCTTGTTTGAGGCAAGGTACTGGCTGTCCTCCTATTGCCTTCCTGCTTGTATTCTGTCCCACCTCCATGACAGCCTCCTCATTATTACTAAAACCACTCTTGTCCCTGGCATTAGGGTTGAGTAACAGTGTTTTTCTCTGGCTGCCCTAGAGACAGCAGGAACTTAGTTCTGCCTTCTCCTTCATATATACACATATTCCCTTCTGTGTGGGTTGAATTCTGCCTTCAGTAGAGCAAAGGATCACAATCACTCTGGTTCCCACCCTTCCCCCCTACAAAAAATATACCCATTGTAATTTACTTTGGGGAAACAAAGGAAAATTCCTTACTTACACATAGGTGTGAAATTTTGGTTGTAGTTAATTATGCTACATGGCTGGAACGATTAGATGATTTACTAGAAGAAACATGAAACAGAAAGAAGAAAGTCTTGTAGTGGTTTGTTCAACCAGTCATCATCCTCTTTAAAGTTGTGGCTTTGGGTTTTTTTAAGTAAAGAATATGTTTTCATGCTCCCCATAATTATTTAAAAATATAACTACAGTCTATAATAATTCATATATGCAACAAATATTTATTAAGTGTTTGTGCCATGGACACATCAGTGAGCAAAGTAGATAAAATGCTTCATAGTGTTTACATTCTAGAAGGAGAAACAAATAATAAAGAATATATGTAATTTCTAAGGTAAATTTTTTAAATGTGTATAATATTTTGTGATAAATAAAAGAAAAGAGAAAAACAAGGTTCAAGAGTTTGAGGAAGGTTTGGAGAAGAGCTACTGAAATGTTGAGTAGAAGATGGTTAAGACAGGATTCTGAGAATTTTTTTTTAAATCTTGCCCTGGCTGGTGTCTCAGTGGATTGAGTGCCGCCCGCCAACCAAAGGGTCGCTGGTTCAATTCCCAGTCAGGACACATGCCTGTGTTGGCAGGCCAGGTCCCCCGTGAGAGGCAACCACATATTGATGTTTCTCTCCTCCTCTTTCTCCCTCCCTTCCCCTCTGTCTAAAAAATAAATACATAAAATCTTTACCCAAGGATACATCCATGGACTTTTCTTTTAAAGACTTTATTTGTTTTTAAAAGAAGGGAAGAGAGAAAGAGAGGGAGAGAAACATCAAAGTGAGAGAGAAACAATTGGTTGCCTCTCATATGCATCCCAACCTGGGACCAAACCCACGACCCAGAGATGTGCCCTGATCAGAATCAAATGGGCCTTGAACCAACAGCCTTTTGCTTTTCCAGACCAACACCCAACCAACTGACCCACACCAGTCATGGTTATCCATTGGCTTTAGACAGAACAAGAGAGAAGAGAGGGGAGGGAGGAGAGAAGAGAGAGATGTGAGACAGAAACATCAATTGGCTACCCCCCATACATGCTGCAACCAGGATCTAACCCACAACCTTTGAAAAAGTAGAGAGGCCGTTGTCTGAGAGAAGGGTGTCCAAGCAGAGAGTAGCGAAAACAAAGATGCTTAGGGGGGACCATGTCTCACTTGTATAAGGGTACTGGAGTTCAGTCAGGAAAGCAGAATCACTATGAGTGATACGGAATAAGGGATTTATTAAAAAGATTGGGCCTCTTATAATCTCAGGAGCTGGTGGAAAAAACCTGTAGAAAGAGGTTTCCTCTGCATCTGCTGGTAGATATGAAGTCATGGTAGACCAGCAGGACCAACAGTTGGGAAGGGAAGCTGAATATGAGACAGGAAAGAGAAAACAGGAGAACTGGAATCTGTGATGCCAAACCAGAACACACACACACACACACACACCCCTACCCTGCCCCCTTCTCTTTCTGCTTCCCACCTCAACTGCTCAGGTGAACTGCAGAGCAGCCTTGCCCTTTACTGCAGAGCTGCATGTGCCTCAGAGGAGATGAAGGATATCTGGCAACTGGCCCTCATCAACCAAATGAGCCAGCGGATCAGCAATGACACATATGAACTGCAGCAGCACTTGGCACCATACTCCTCTTTCACAGCATCCTGGTTGCTGCTTCACTGCTGCCTTCCAAATATCACACCAAGTTCTCTTGAGACCATTGCCAAGAGAAAGAGATGGGGATTCTCGGACATGTAGTTCAAACTACTAAGTTGACACACTTTAAAATCACAGTGAGGAAGAGCAAGAAAGCCAGTGTTGCCAGACCAGAGTGAGCAGGGGGAAAAGTAGTAAAAGATGAAGTCAGACATGTGTGTTGGGATCCAGGTTATCAGGAGTTTTACAGGCCTCTGTAAGGACTTGGGCTTTTACTCTTAGTGAAATGAGGACCCCATTGCAGGGTTTTGAGCTGAGGAGTAATTGTTACTTCTAAAAGGAATAACTAAGCAGTTTATTAATGACATGGTACAAGATCTAGCCCTGAAATATATCATCTTGTAAACAAAAAAAAAACTTACAATAAAAGGAAATGTCAGAAATCGATGGATATTGGAAGCATCATTCAATAATCAGTAGTGAGAAAACTGGACTTGTAGGGAAAAGCAAGTTAGATTTTCATACAATTCCCCAAAGTAAATTTAGATTGATTAAATAAGTAAATGCATAATATTAAAGTAGAAACACAAATGGCTAGTAACCTTTCTGGAAAATAATTTTATCCAATAAATATTGATTAAATATCTGCTAAGTGCTAGGCACTCTGTTATACGCAGAGGATACAAACATGATGAATGTTCCATTTCTGTGGTTGAAGAGCCCATATTCTGCTAAACTATTTTGCAATATATACCGAGAGTCTTGAAATTGCAAAAGGTAAAATATTTTCTCACTATAGAGTCGGGTATATAAAAATGTAACTTCCTGTTTATTTACTGTAACTCATATCCACTTTGAGGCTTCATTAATATAATCTTAGATACATTCTTGGTAAATTTGTTTCATATTAAACTCAGTTACTTCACTTTTTTTCACTCTTCCTCTCCAATTTGCATTTAGATTCTGGGGAGCTTACATTTCATCATAGCCCTATAAGGTGCCATTTGTCCCTGATGGCCTCATCCCCCAACTGGTCTTGGAGAAGGCCACCATACCCCCATATCAAATACACTGACACATTCCTGGGGCCAGTAATTAGTCCTGAGAGCTTGGTCTTCCTCAGTCTCACCTCACTCCCAAGTTCCCTGAAGGTCTGCTGCCTGCTCTCAGCCATTTTCCCACTTGTTTCTAGATGTTCCTGCACTGCTCAGAAGCATGAGAGACTGAAGACTATCCCAGGCTCCCTCTGCCCACACAACCTTACCAGCATTTCCATCCCACTACCCCACCCAGGGAGCAGACACAGGCACTCTTTGCCCTCAGATCCTCAAAACTGTCTGGAACTCTACAGCCTCTCATCCACATGTCCTCAACAGGGGTGTCAAACAAAGCTTCCATCTCTTCCTGGAGACATTTGGGAGCATCAGACTTTCTGTTCTCCTTTTCCCCAGCCCTGGATTTCTTGTTCTGATTTATTTTCATAAGGACATTTAAAAAATACTTTATTTATTTATTTTTAGAGAGAGGGGGAGGAAGGGAGAAAAACATTGGTATGTGAGAGAAACATCAAACAGTTGCCTCTCACATGGCCTCAGCCAGGGACCTGGCCCACAACCTAGGCATATGCCCTGACTTGGAATCAAACCAGTGACTTTTCAGTTTGCAGGACAATGCCCAATCCAGTGAGCCACACCAGCCAGGGCTGGACATTTTTTTTAATGCCAATACCTCAACTCAGTATGTAGGGAGGTAGGGGGTACTCTTTAAGCCTTTTCTCTATTAAAGCTGCGAAAATATATTTTGAATATATGGTACCTGAGCATTAACTCATTTGATACCCTCTACATTTCTATGGAAACAACCTACCAAGTACAGTGTCTTGATTTGTTGGGCTGGTGGAATGCTTTCAAAATATATGACACTGATAATTAGAACTGGTTAAGATTTCAAATTTTCCTGCTACTGTGAAGATGTTTATACCTTTGTCTCTGAAAATTCCACTTTGAGTATCTTAAAAGAAATGATTAGTGATATGGTTTCTACTCTACCCTCCCTGACAAGAGGAAAGTCTTTGGTTTGGCTCAGAATGAAGCTCTGAAATCAAGAAGTAGGTAAGATTACTTGTGGGTTAAAGAAGTACCTTATAGATTTTATATCTTGCAAGATATCCATGTAATACTAGCCTAACTGCCTAGCTTAGTTTCTAGGCAACATCCCCAAAATAGGATAGAGCCTACTCATTTCCAACTAAATATTAATTCCTCCTCTTTATCTAAAATTTACAGAACTCTATCTGCCTTTTCCCACTCAGCTAAATGACTGTGTTTTCCAGTCTCTCTTGTAGCTATGTATAGCTTGATGGCTAAGCTCCGGCAAATAGCATGAAAACAGGATGTTGTGTGAGACTCCAAAGGCTCATAAAAATCCAATCTTAAATAAGACTCCTACAACAAAAATCATGCTAAGTAGGAAAACATTGGAAGTTTGCCTTTGCAGATCAGGAACAAAGTAAAGGTGCCTACTCTCATCATTTCTATTCAGCACTTTATAGAGATCCTGTGCAACACAAGAAGGCAAGAAAGAGAAATTAACCACTAAGAATTGACAAGGAGAAAATAAAACTGGTATTATTTGCCTTGACTGGTGTGGCTCATTTGTTTAGGCATTGACCTGCAGACCAAAATGTCGCCAGTTAGATTCAGGGCACATGCCTGTGTTTTAGGTTTATTCCCCATTCAGGGCTCATATGAGAGGCAACCAATCAATGTTTCTCTCACATTGATGTTTCTCTCCCTCTCTTTCTCCCTCCCCTCCCTTCTCTCTAAAAATAAATAAAATCTTTAAAACTGTTACTATTTGCCTATGTAGAAATCCCCCAAAGAATCTAAAATTATTAAACATAACAGAAAAATTTGATATAATCAATGTTTTAACATTCTACTTCATTTTTATATACTAAACACAAACAATTTAAAAACCTAATTTATTTTTTAATTTAATTTTTATTGTATTTTTTCCATTGCCATTTAGTCCCCTGATAACCCCTCCTCCAAAAATCACCAAACTGTTGTCCATGTCCATGAGTCCTTCTTCCTTTTTGCTCAGCCCCACTCCCAGCTGTCATCCTGCTCTCCATCTATGAGTCTGTCCCCATTTTCCTTGTTAGTTCAGTTTGTTCATTAGATTCCACATATGAATGAAATCATATTTGTCTTTCTCCGACTGGCTTATTTCACTTAGCATAATGTTCTCCAGGTCCATCCATACTGTCTCAAAGGGTAAAATTTGAAACCTAGTTTATTTTTAGAGTCAATATTATTGATTTATAATACCATAAAACTGTTACCAGCAAGACAACAAGACCTCATTTCTTGTCTTCCTGAAGGAAAGATTTCAGTCAAGAGACAAAGTGCACTAAAGCAAGCGAGAATTTATTGGCCACAGAAAAACCACATTGAGGAGAGTGAAACAAGGAAGGGCTCAGAATAGAAGAAGTGACAGGAGAAACTAGGCTGGGCTGATTTGGCTCACCGGGAAATCAGAGAAAAGCAGGCCTTGGAGACAGGTTCAGGGCATTAGACCAGGAGCAACTGCCACTGCCCACTGCTCCCCTGGTTGCAAGTTTCCTGGGGTATCTTAGAGTTTAAGAGATGTGTGCCTGTGGGGGTAGAAGAGGAGAAGGGAATGTTGTGGGTATGCTCCCCAGATGAAGAGTGCTTGCTGGGTCCTTTGTTTTGGGGGTTATATCTCTCTCTTGCATGTGGGAATCTTAGGTGAGGTCTCAGGGGAAAAGCTCTATAGAATATTCATCAGCTTTTCAGGTATGTCCTTTAAGGGTCATGGTCTGCACTGACTGGTTGGCCAGGGCAGGGGGTCATTAGTCAATGAAGCTGGTCCTGTGGCAGCCATGGCATCTTTTCTGGGTGTGGAGCTGAAATACAACTGAGGCCTATGTATTATTTTCAGGGAGGAAAGTTTAGGGGGTCTAAACCTCATACCCAGTGATATGAAAGGTCAGGGGTTCCAAACTGCATGACTAGTGATGTGCTAGGGGAGGAAATGTTACCCTGCAGGCAAGGTCCTTGTTTTCCCATTTTTGCCCATTGCTAGGCACTCAGGGCTTTCTATCCTGCCGACCTTCTGTACTTGGCCCATGTCCTTGCTCTCCTCATGTCTGTCTAACTGCCTACCACAAAACTATAAAATTTTTAGGGGGAAAAATTAATAAAAGATGCACAAAATCTGTACATAGAAAATCATAAAATTTTAGCACAAAAATTAAAAAACATTTAAATAGAGAAATATCCTGTCTTTATGGATAGAAAGACATTATAGTGAAAATCTCAACAATTTTTCATAAAACATGAGAAGTTGATTCTAACATATATGGAGGAGGAAAAGGTCAAGAATGACCAAGATATTTCTGAAGAAAAATATCATGAAGGGGAATATAATGATTTATTATAAGGTTTGTAAATAAGATAGTGTGGTAGTGTTACAGAAATAAGTGAACTAACCAATGGAAATAGTACTCCAGAATCAGGCCCTTATATATTTGAAATTTTAACACATGCTAGAAGTAAAGAAGTGGAGGAAGAAACACAACTTTTAGAAAAAATTATAATGCACATATTTCTGATCTTAAGATAGGGTATAGATTTCTAAATAAGACATGAAAATATGCTAATCCTAAAAGGAATATTAACAAAATCAGATACATTAAAATGAATTATCAATTTTTGTGATCAATTTATGTAATTTATTAATGAAAATGAAAGTTACAACTTGGAGACATTACAAAACAAAGAATTAGCATACAGAATATATAAGGATTCCTACAAACATATTAGAAAAAGAAAAATGATAGAGAACTGCAAAAGATTTAAAAAGGATTTCACAGAAGAAGAAATAGATACAGCTAATGAACATGAAACACAGCTCAACCAAATTATCAGGGAAATGTAAATTAAAACCACACAGAAATGCCATTTTACAACTATTAATAAAAATTAAGGAGGAGATTCAAGATGGCGAAGGAATATGTGGAAGCTATACTAACCTCCTCCCAGGACCAACCTGGAATTACAACTAATTTGTAAAGAAATCATCCTGAGTAACCAACTGAACACTAGCTACAGAGAAGCCTTGTAACCAAGGGCAAACAGAAGAAACCACTTCACCACGCTACTGGAAGGGAGTGCAGAGGAGGCAAGAAAGGGCTGGCTGAGCTCCCTCAGGCAGCAGCTGCAGTTCCGGAGGGATATTTCAGCAGCCAGGAGGTTCCTCCTGAGAAGTGTGTGGTCTAAACCCCAAGCTGAGCTCCCCAGCCAACAGCACCAGAACCAGAAATTACCCAGATAACACCCATCTGTGAAAAGCAGCAGGATTTCTGTCCTCCAGGGAGATACCGCTGGAGACACAAAGAGCCCCTTAAAGATGCAATACACAAAATTTCATTTGCAGCCACTTACCCTGGGCTCTGACAGATGGAGGGCGGAGTGGACTAGAGATGCTTGAGGAGAGTTGGGTTGTGGCTCTGGGGACAGGATTTAAGGAACAGCCACCAGGATCCCTGTGCTGAGCCATTCCCCATGCATACTGCAGAAGCCGTCTCTCTCAGGCAGAGCACTCCTCTCCAAGTGGCAACAGTCTGAGGGGAAGCAATAGCCCTGCCTGCAGGAATTACTCTTGATTCACCCTGTGATGCTTAAGCCTGCCTGCTGATTACAGCTTGAGGCCATAACAGTAATTAGTCTAAAAGTAAGTCAGAAAATACAAAGAAGCAGCCAAAATGGGAAGACAAAGAAACAGACCCAAATGAAAGAACAAGAGAATTCTTAAAAAGGAGAACTAATTGAAATGAAGACAAGCAATTTGTCAGATAGTTTAAAGTGATGATTATAAGGATACTCAACAGAATAAAAAAAAAGATATAGAAACCACATAAAAGAACTAGTCAGAAATAAACAATGCAATATTTGAAATAAATAACACAATGGATGCAATAAACAGCTGGTTAGGTGAAGCAGAGAATCAAATCAGTGATTTAGAAGACAAGGTAGAAAGAAACACCCAAACAAAGCAGTGAAAAGAAAAAAAATTTTTAAATGAGGAGAGCCTAAGAAACATTTTGGACAACATGAAGTATAACAGTATCCACATCATAGAAGGGAGGAAGAAAGGAATCAAGAACCTATTTGAAAAAATAATGACTGAATACTTCCCTAATCTGGTGAAGGAGAAAAACACACAAGTCCAAGAAGCTCAGAGAATCCCAAACAAGTTGGACAGAAAGAGGCCTACACTAAGACACACCATAAATAAAATAGCAATGCATAAAGACAAGGAAAGAATTCTCAAAACTGTAAGAGAAAAGCAGGTAGTTACATACAAGGGAGCACCAATTAGACTGATATCTGATTTCTCAACAAAAACATTTCAGGCCAGAAGGAAGTAGTGTGAAATATTCAAGATGATAAAAAGCAAAGACCTACAGTCAAGGCTACTTTACCCCAAAAGGCTACCATTTAAAATTGAAAGAGAATTAAGGAGCTTCCTAGACAAGAAAAAGCTATAGGAATTTGTTATCACCAAATCACTACTGCAATAACTATTAAAGACCTTTGTTGAAGAAGAAGAAGGAGGAGGAGGAGGAGTTAGAGGAGGAGGCGGAGGGGGGGGAGGGGGAGGAGGAGGAAGAAGAAGAAGGAGAAGGAGGAGGAGGAGGAAGAGGAGGAGGAGGAAGGGAAGGAAGAGGAGGAGGAGAGGAAGAAGAGGAAGGAGGAAACAGGAAGATAGTTTAAAAATAAAGTGGCACTAAATACATATCTATCAATAATCACCCTATGTATAAATGACTTAAATGCTCCAACCAAGAGATATGGGTAGCTGAATTGATAAGAAAACAAGATCCATATATACGCTACCTCCAAGAGACTCATGGACTAAAATTAAAGGAGTGGGAAAAGATATTTCATGCAAATGTAAAGGAAAAAAAAGCTGCGGTAGCAATATTTATATCCAACAAAATAGACTTTAAAACCAAGGCTATAATAAGAGACAAAGAAGTATACTACATAATGATAAAGGGAACAATCCAACAAGAGGATATAACCCTAGTAAACATTTACATGCCTAACATATGGGCGCCTAAATATGTGAAGCAAATCTTTTTTTTAACTATATTTTATTGATTATGCTGTTACAGTTGTCCTAATTTTTCCCCCTAAGCCCTCCTCCACCCAGCACCTCCTACTCCCTTAGGCAATACCCCACCATTGTTCATGTACATGGGTCATGCATATAAGTTTTTCAGCTACTCCATTTCCTATACTGTACTTTATACCCCCATTGCTATTCCGTAACTACCTCTTTGTACCTCTTAATCCCCTCACCTCTTCACCCATTCTTCCCCTCCCCCCGCTCATCTAGCAACCACCTGGTAACTAACTTCTTTTCTTTTTTTTTAAGATTTTATTATTTATTTTTAGAAAGAGGGGAAGGGAGGGAGGAGGGGGAGAGAAACATCAATGTGTGGTTGCCTCCTGCGCATCCCCCACCGAGGACCTGGCCCGCAACCCAGGCATGTTCCCTGACTGGTAATCAAACCAGCGATCCTTCGGTTCACAGGCGCATGCTCAATCCACTGAGCCACACCAGCCACGGCTGGTAACTAACTTTTTTGCTGCTTTTAAGAGTCTCTCTTTATATTTAAACTTTTGCCTTTTAATTATGATGTCACTTGGAGTGGGCCTCTTTACATCCATCATAATTGAGACTCTGTGCTTCCTGGACTTGCATGTCTATTCCTATGTGAAGCAAATCTTGATGGACATAAAGGGAAAGATTGAGAAAAATACCGTCGTGAACTTAACATCCAATTGACCTCAATGGATAGATCTTCCAGATAGAAAATCAACAAAGGAAACAGCAGCCTTAAATGACACAGTAGATCAAATGGATTTGATTGATATCTTCAGAGCATTTCAGACCAAAGCAGCAGCATATACATACTTTACAAGTGCACATGGAACATTTTCTAGGATAGACTACATGTTAGGACACAAAACAAGTCTCAATAAACTTAAGAATATTGAAATCATATCAAGCATCTTCTGTGACCACTAAGCTATGAAACTAGAAATTAATCGTGAGAAGAATATTGAAAAACACTCGAAGACATGTTAATAACATGTTATTAAACAATGAATGGGTCAGCAACAGGATCAAGAAAGAAATCAAATGATTCCTTGAAACAAATGCAAATGAGAACAGAGCAATTCAAAATCTGTAGGAGACTGGGAAAGCAATCCTAAGAGTGAAATTGATAGCATTACAGGCTTATCTCAGAAAACAAGAAAAAGCTATAAAAGGAAATCTAACTTTACACTTACAGGAACCTGATAAAGTTCCCTTTGAAAAAGAACAACAAACAAAGCCCAAAGTAAACAGAAGGAAGGAAACAATAAAGATCACAGCAGAAATAAATGAAATAGAATCTAAAAAATTGGTACAAAGATCAATGAATCCAAGAGCTTGTTCTTTGAAAAGATAAACCAGATCAACAAACCTTGAACCAGACACATCAAGAAAAAAAAGAGAGGACCCAAATAAATAATATCAGAAATGAAAGAGAGGAAATAACAACTGAGACCAGAGAAATACAAAGGATTATAAGGAAATATTATGAACAACTACATGCCAACAAACTGGACAACCTGGATGAATTTCATAAATTCCTACAAACACACAATCTTCCAAAAATAAATCAGGAAGAATCACAGAATCTGAATAGACAGATTACACCTAATGATATTGAAGCAGTAATCAAAAACTCCCAACAAACAAAAGCCCTGTACCAGATGGCTTCACATGGGGAATTTTACCCAACACTCCGAGAAGAAATAACATCTCTCTTTCTCAAATTGTTTCATAAAATTCAAGTGAAAGGAAGGCTCCCAAACTTATTTTATGAGGCCAGCATTATCCTAATTCCAAAACCAGATAAAGACACTACAAAGAAAGGAAATTATAGGTCAATATTCCTGATGAACATAGACACTAAACTCCTCAACAACATATTAGTAAACCAAATACAGCAATGCATCAAAAAGATCATACACCATGATCAAGTGGGATTTGTTCCAGGAATGCAAGGTTAGTACAACATTTGCAAATCAATAAATGTGATTTCATCCAAAGGATAAAAACCATATGATCATATCAATAGATGCAGGAAAAGCATTTGATAAAATCCAGCAATAATTTATGATAAAAACTCTCAGCAAAATAGGATTAGAGGGAACATACCTAAACATAAAAGAGGCCATATATGACAAACCCACTGTCAGCATCATACTCAATGGGCAAAAACTACAAGCATTCCCCTTAAGATTGGGAACAAGATGGAGATATCTACTTTCACCTTTCTTATTCAGCATAGTACTCAAAGTTCTAGCCACAGCAATCAGACAAGAAGAAATAATGGGCATCCAAATTGGAAAGGAAGAAGTAAAATTGTCATTATTTGCAGATGACATGATACTGTACACAAAGAACCTCAATGATTCTACTCAATTCTACCAAGAAACTGCTAGAACTGATAAATGAATTCAGCAAATTAGAAGGATACAAAATTAATACCCAGAAAATTAGCTGCATTTTTGTATGCCAATAATGAACTAACAAAAAAGGAAATTAAGAAAACAATCCCATTCACAATTTCTCAAAAAGAATGAAATACCTAGGAATAAACCTAACCAAGAATGTAAAAGACCTGTACTTGAATAATTATAAGACACTGAAGAAAGAAATAGAAGATACAAATAAGTGGAAGCACATCCCGTGTTCATGGATAGGAAGAATTAACATCATTAAAACGTCCATACTACTCAAAGCAATCTAGATTCAACACAATTCCTATCAAGATTTCAATGATGTATTTCACAAAACTAGAACAAATATATCAAAAGTTTATATGGAACCATAAAAGGCCCCACATGGCAACAGCAATCTTGAGAAAGAAGAACAAAGTTGGAGGAGTCGCGCTGCCTAATATGAAACTATCATATAAGGCCATAGTAATCAAAACAGCATGGCACTGGCATAAAAACAGACATGTAGATCAATGGAACAGAATGGAAAGCCCAGAAATAAGCCCACACTTTTACAGT
Source organism: Desmodus rotundus (assembly GCF_022682495.2). Taxonomy (NCBI): domain Eukaryota; kingdom Metazoa; phylum Chordata; class Mammalia; order Chiroptera; family Phyllostomidae; genus Desmodus; species Desmodus rotundus. The sequence goes on along the minus strand of NC_071392.1, from coordinate 47,844,589 downwards.
CAATTAGTATTCAATAGAAGAAGCAAGCACATATAATGGGCTACAGACAATTTATTCAACAAATGGTATTGGGAAAATTGGACAGATACATGCAGAAAAATGAAACTAGACCAACTTCTTACACCACACTCAAGTAAATACAAAATGGATCAAAGAGTTAAATGTTAGACTTGAATCCATAAAAATAGTAGAAGAAAACATAGTCAGCAAAACCTCGGGCATTGCTTGTAGCAATATTTTATCAGATATATCTCCCCAGACAAGGGAAACAAATGAAAAAATAAATACATGGGACTACATCAAACTAAAAGTTTTTGCACAGCAAATAAATCATCAACAAAATAAAAAGACAACTCATAGAATGCAAAACATATTTGCCAATATATCTGATAAGGGGTTAATATCTAAATTTTATAAAGAACTTACAAAACTCAACACCAAAGAAACAAACAATCCAATTAAAAAATAAGCAAGGGACCTGAATAGACAATTCTCCAAAAAAGGGCATACAGATGGCCAATAGACATATAAAAAGATGTTCAACATCATCATCAGAGAAATGCAAATTAAAACCACAATGTAGTATCACCTCACACCTGTCAGAATGGCTATCATCAATAAATCAACAAACTACAAGTGCTGGGGAGGGAAGATGTGGAGAAAGGGGAACCCTTTTGCACTGTTGGTGGGAATGAAGGTTGGTGTAGCCACTGTGGAAAGCAGTATGGAGATACCTCAAAAAATTAAAAATGGATCTTCCTTTCAACCCAGCAACCCCACTTCTGGGAATATATCTGAAGAAACCCAAAAGACTAATTTGAAAGAACATAAGCACCCCTATGTCCATTGCAGCATTATTTATAATTGCCAAGACGTGGAAGCAGCCCAAGTGTCCATCAGTAGATGAGTGGTTAAAACAACTATGGGACATTTACCAGTGGAATACTACTCAGCTGTAAAAAAGAAGAAAGTTTTACCCTTTGTGATAGTATGGATGGACCTGGAGAACCTTATGCTAAATGAAATAAGGCAGTCAGAGAAAGACAAATACCATATGATTTCACTCATATGTGGAATCTAATAAATAAAATTGAACTAACAAGGAAAATGGGAATAGACTCATAGATGGAGAGCAGGCTGACAGCTATTGGGCAGGGAGGTTAGAGGGTGGAGGGATTGAGTAAAAAGGAAAAAGGACTAATGGAGGTGGACAACACTGTGGTGATTGCTGGGAGGAAGAGGGTATAAGGGGACTAAATGGTAATGAAAAAACTACAATAAAGATTAAATTTAAAAAACAAATATAAAACATTATTATTGCTAATATTGAAAAAATGAATGAGTCTGACAACATCAAGTTTGTAGGGAATGTGAATCAATGTGATCAGATTGTTGGGAGGAGTATAAATTAATAGAATCACTTTGGAAAATAATTTGTCATTATATTGTAAAGTTATTCATGCTTTAAGACCCATTAATGCCGTATCTAGGTAGAGATCCAAAAGAAACATTAGCACCTGTGTAATATGAAACAGGAGACTTTCATAGCAGGAAATACCTATTGGCAAAAGAAAATATAAATAAAATTTGGTAGAGTCACACAATGGATTATAATACAGATGTGAAAATAATGAACTACTGTTTTAACCACAAGATGTCTCAAAACAATGTTGATTAAGAACAGGCTACAGAAGACTAACTGTAGTGTGATACTAATTTTATTAACTGAACAAATCATAAGTAATTATATATTATTAGGTGCACAAGCATATTTGGTAAAACATTTTTTTTTAATTTTTTTCATGTCAGACGGGTAATGTGCCGATGTCATAACAAGGTTTGTGGGAGGCACATGTCACACAAGAGCGTGAATACCCAATCATCATGCTTATGAATTATGAAACATTTTTAAAAAGCAAAGGAATAACAAACATCAAATTTAAGAGATGAGCCCTGGCCAGTGTGGCTCAGTTGGTTTGAGTATTGTCCTGTGAACCAAAAGGTCACTGGTTCAATTCCCTTTCAGGACACATGCCTAGGTTGTGGGTTCAGTTCCCAGTAAGGGCATGTGTGAGAGGCAACCAATCGATATTTCTCTCACAACGATGTTTCTCTCCCTCTCTCCCTCCTTTGCCCTCTCTCTAAAATCATAAGCATGTACTCAGGTGAGAATAAAAAGTAAATTCTACAGACGAGTAACCTATGTGAGAGGGAGAGAGCTTGGATAGATAGGGTATCCTGAGGTCAAGCGAAAATGATAATAGTTCTTAGCTGGGCATTAGTTTCAGTATTTACCCACTAGGAAATAAAACAAACATGAAGAAAAACAAGGTCATGCATTGATCAATGATGGGAGGATGCCATGAATCAAGAAATTCAATTCATTTCACTCTGTGCATTTGAAATTTATTTGTAATATTGAAGGAGTTCAGAACAAACCCCTCAAGATGTGCTACTTTGGCACGTAGATTATTTTGGTCTGAAGGCAATACAGATCCTGGAGAATGAAGAGAAACTTTTACCGCTTCCTTAAAAAATCTAAATTAGGGCCCTTGCCCATAATAAAAATTATTACCAGAAATAAATTTTTATGACATATCCATATGGCAGGGCAAACATCTAATTACTGAGCATCTGTGTTCCTTTTTGTCCTGTAAGTGACCTTTCTCCCCTCTGAAGTCCCAGGCACTTGACCCCATTCCTGGGCTCAGAATGCCATGTATCCCTCATTTTACCTTTCTGTATGTGGGGGTCCCTGACTCTCTTGTGTGTGTGTGTGTGTGTGTGTATGTGTGTGTGTTGGGGGTAGGTCCCCATAAATATGTATGTCATTAAATTTGATTATTTTCTCTTGTGAATGTGTCTAATGTTGAATTAGTAGGCTAGCCAGAACTTAGAAAGGTAGATAAAAATTACTTTTCACAATTTTTGTAAAAGTGTGTGAAAGCTATAAAAGAAAATTTCCTTAATCACACTACCCAAGTGCAACAAGCAGCTCCTTTCAGAAGTCTCATTTAGTGCCTGGAACATACTTTTATAGCCTTCCAGTGCAGTGTGAAGTGTTGCTGTTCTTGTCAACAAACTGGAGCCAGTGTGGTGTTACTTCCCGCAGCTCTGAGGTCAGAAGAAGGATTTTGAAAACCTGGGCTAGGAAGGTAAGGAAAGAAACAAGAAGGTGTCAACTCAGGCTCCTCAGGGACAGGTTTTAGCTTTTCTTAAAAATCTGGTTCCAAAAGTCTCAATTAAATTCTAAAAACAAAGCCAAATAAGAGTACTGCAAAGTAAGTGTTTAAGTGTCAGCATTTTAGGTCTCATTTATATTGTAACACTTCACACTTTTCTTCTGTGTGGTTCATTATTAAAAATTTTTAATGAATGTATACAGCCCTCCATTTCCACATAAAAACATAGAAAAACATTTAATTTAGAAACAACAACCCAAAAGAGACATCTGGGAGGCTAGAATGTATGTACATTTGAAGCAGTGTCCCCTGAGATATCAGACAAGCACATACAGTCAGTGTCTGCCATCTCATGGGCAGTGCGTCAAGGGGACATTGGCACGGTGGAAACTGATTGGACTTAGCAGTGGAAAGAAGACCCATACCGGGAGTCCTTGCTGGGGTTCCAGCTAACTGTGAACTTATGAACCTCCTTCTGTAATGGGGTGCAGGCTGAGAGGCTCCAGGGCCCCCCCCGCACAAGCCTAGCTGGAGGCCTGGGAAAAGCAGCAGCACAGGGATTGAGAGTTATTTTGCACATCAATAATAGCAGGCTAGCTTCAGAGCCTGCATGGAGCCAGGGAGATGGGCATGAGTTTGACCTGTGATGTATCTAGAAGGTAGTTCCCCTCCCATTAACAGTGTCTGCATGAGAGCTTGGAGATAGTTCCCTCTACACCATGGGGCCCACACCTGCCCAGACTAACTATGACAAGCCAAGAAAGGCAGAGAACACAGGAGTGCTAAGCAGGTGTAGCTGATTGTGGGAGGAGTTGGAAATGGCGTTACGGAAAACTTCAGTCTGGGATTTAAACAAAAAAGTGGGCCACTGTGTCGGACGGGGACAATGCAGGACCATGCGGGAAGAAAAGGGGTGAAAGTGTTACAGAGCAAAGGCAGGGGGTGGTTCACGATAAATTATTACAGAAAGGATTCCTCCTTTCTGTCTCTGGAGGTTCCTTCCCCCCACTCCCACCTGCTAGGTTCGAAATGCCTGCCGCCAGAGGAAAGACGTCTCTCTCAATGCCAGAGACTGGTGAAAAGGAAAGGAATTGTTTATTTAAAAGTTACACAAACTTAGAATAATGACCTAATGTCTTCAATAAGATACTAAAGTCCTTTAGAATACCTACAGATGCACAGTCCTTCCCTCTCCCTGTGCCCAGTCTGGGGTACCGTGTCTCAGGAAAAGAAGTAGAAGTCCGTGATTCAGGCTCCCGGCACCATCAGCTGTGTGGCTGCTGCAATCTCCAGTTAATCCAAAGCCATGTGGCACCTTCTCATGGCCCACCAGCAAGAGTCCTCTCTCCCCTTTTCTTCCCAGCAAAGTCTCTCCTGCTGCCTAAGCCGCGTGGCAAAAAGAAGCACTCCAAAACCACGTGGTCCTCTCTACTCTCCTTCAGAACCGCGTGGTCCTTTTCCCCACTTCAGAACCACATGGACCTCTATCTATCTACTTGCTTCAGAGCCTCGTGGTCTACTCCTTCCTTCAGAGCCGCATGGTCTCCTCCCCATTTACTTTGGAGCCGCGTGGTCTCCTCCCTATTTACTTTGGAGGCGCGTGGTCTCCTTCTTTTACTTTGGAGCCGCGTGGTCTCCTTCCTCTATGGCTGCCGGGCCTAGGTTTAAATCCCAGTGCCCATCTTCCTTTGCAGCCCCATTTCTGACTCCTCCTACAGTCAGTTACACCTGCCAGCATCCTTGTATTCTTCCAGCTTTACTGGGCTGCCATAGTAAGTCTGGGCAGGTGTGGCCCCATGGCGTGGAGCCAATCATCTCCAAGCTCTCCCACAGGCCCTGTAACCAGGGGGAGTTGCTTCCCAGTCCCATCTTGGGTGGAATTTGGTCCCATCCCCCTGGCTCAAAGCATGGCCACAGCTACTTAACACATCCATGAAACCAGTTAAAGGTTATAGATATGTTAAATGACTGTGCCAGGGGTTAGCTGCAAAGCTCTTGCTACCCAAAACAGCTCTGAATGGCCCTGTTCCATGTGTCCCATCCCCCCTGGCTCAGGCCTGTGGGGGTGGGGACATCCTATATACATTTTTCTAATATTTCCTGGACACCCCGAGTCCTGGACCCCATTACAAATCCCTTCTTGGGGCCCTCCTCTTGGCTGCACCCTGCTTCAAAAGGACTCTTGCTGGCAGGCCATAAGAAGGTGCCACATGATTTTAGATTAAGAACTGGAGATCACAGTGACACAGCTGATTATGCTGGGAACCTCAAGAGACCTGCACAGCGGAGCATGGATGACTGGGAGGAAATGGGAGAAGAGCTGCAGACTTCTGTTTTTTTGTTGTTTTTTTCCTGGCAGGTGGTACTTCTGACTGGCATACTCTGAGCCTGGCCTGACTTGGCAAAGGGGAGAGGGCAAGACTATGTGTTTGTGGTTGTATCTTCATTTCTAAAGCGAGTGAGATTTAATGGTAGAATCCCACCATTTATCTAAACTTGTATAACTTTTAATTAAATAGTTCCTTTCCTTTTTATCAAACTCTGGCATTAAGACAATTCCTACCGATGGTGAGCAAAGAAGAACCATAGAACAGTTTCTATAACATTTCCTCATCTGCTGAACTCCGTGACCAATACCTGCCTTCCCTACCTTCTGGTTAATGTGATGACACAGTGTACGATGAGGTCTGTCCAGAAAGTATCCATCTATGTAATGTGAAAAATAGAGACATTTATTGAAGAAGATACAAGAAACATTGTACTAAGGACAATGACACAATGACACCCTTCAAAGTAGGCATCTTGGGACCTCACACCGTTCTCCCAACCGCCATCAGCCACCCCGTCGTATTTTCCTGAATCTCATTGATGGTCTGAAATCTCTTCCCTTTCAAAGGAGATTTTAGTTTTGGGAAAAGTAGAAGTCACAGGGCACCACATCTGGGTTGTAGGGGGCCTGAGTCATCTGGATAATTTGATGTCTCACCAAAAAATTCTGTACAAGGCGTGATGCATGAGTAGGTGCATTTTTGTGAAGCTGCCAATCACCAGTTACCCATAGCTGTGGCCTTCTGAATCATCTGAATAGTTTCTACGGAGGAATGTTCAAGCTTAATGCAAAATTTGATGTATATTTGTTGCTATACTTGCTCTGTCATTTTGAATGTGACGGCCACTCAGTACCCATGCTCACTCAACAGCATCTACTGCCCCCACTGAAGTTGTTCACACATGCGCATTCCAGTCCACTTGCCTTGGCTGCCAGGTTACACAGATGTTGTGCAAACCGTTCTCATTATATTAACAATGGCTGAACTTTTTCCAGACAGACCTCATATGTCAACAGTCCATAGTCAAACAAGAGTCAGCAGGTCAGGGGTAGTGACAGGAGACTACTGGGATGCGTACAGTGCCTTTATACCCCCTGGATTGTACTGGAGCATGGTTGTACTATTTATAATGACCATGGAGTTTGGAGCAATTTTATTTTTGCATATGCGACAGAAATCATTTAATCAAATCTGATGTTTTTGATGTCAAGTCCCTAATCAGGAATGTAACTCCAAGTTTCTAACCTTGTTCTCATGATAAAACAATATAATCCCCCTTACAGAAATCTGTTTCATGGTGTTCCAATTTAATTAGTGGTTTCTAGAAAGAAGTTTTATAGGTGCAACTGAGGATTGCCAGTCACTGAAATATTAATTATATAATCACTAGAGAGAGACCCGTGGGCTTCACCTTCCCCTGGAAATGGTGAAATGGCGTCTATGAAACAAATACTTGTCCCCAGTACTTCACATTATCATTTCAAAGCACTTTATCTTTCTTTCTGCTTGATCATCTCACTTTGAGGTGGCACTCCCAAAATGTCTGCTCAGAATTCCTCTGCCCTTAAGTTTCTCTGACAATAAGTTAATGATCTGTAAATAAATACTTAAATGTCCTCAGGAAAATGCCATTTGAAGGAATCCTATTAGAAACTGAAGAATCTTTCTGAAATGCAAATACTTCCTTGTTATTAAACTGTCCTGAGGTTTGACAATGGGCTTTCAGGAGGCCTCACACCACTGAGGGAGCTTCAGGCTTTCCCAGTGCCTCTCATCTCTTTCAGGGAAGACCAGGGAAGAAGCATTCGAGAAAATCTTTATCTCATATTTTTTCCAGAGGAGTAGAAGGAAATAAAAAATAGTTAGGTATGGCAGCTTAATCTGGGTTGGCTGTTTTTGGCAGCAATCTGTAAAATGTGTTTTTCAAGGATAAGAAGTGTGGCCCCAGGCCAAAGCTCGTGTCTGTCATTTTCAGGAAGACACACGATCCCCATCCCCCACCACTCTGCTGTGTGCTTGAGCATGAACACTGTGCCTGCCACAGTCCCAGAGCTGCTCAGAGGTGACCCTTTCCTCTTTCCCAACAGAAACTCCTACCAGTTGGGTGAACAATGCAGGGCCCACCTTGGGGGGTCAAACTCTAAACCAGCATCTGTGATTACGATTGGTTTTTGGCTTTTAACACTGCCAAAATGGCTCACAAAAGAACTTGAAGTACTCTTGGTTTTTTAAGAATTTTTTTTTTTGTTTTTTATTGATGGGAGTGAGAGAAACATCAATTTGTTGTTCCATTTATTTATGCATTCATGGGTTGCTTCTTGTATGTGCCCTGACCTAGGATCAAACCTGTGACTTTGGAGTATTGGGACAACACTCTAACCAACTGAGCTGCCCTGCCAGTGTGAAGTACTCTCGCTTTTAATACCTGTAAAGGTCATTTCCTGAGAAGTCGGTAAAATATAAACATGCCCACAAGGTACCAAACAGCTGCCAACCACAGAGAGTCTCTGGGGCAAGCACTCTGGTGTGGACACAGTATGCAAAGCTTCGTTCCATTGTGTGGCTATAGCAGTGCAGTCCACTACTCCACTGAGTCTAAAGCGGATGTCTGCTAAACCATGTTTCCTGTTTCCTGTAGAATTTACCACAGCGGTGCTGAAAGTGTCAGAACTAAGCAGAGGGTTAAGACATGAAAAAGGGAGAGTGTTGGCAACGTGGCAGGGGACTTGACCCCTTCCTCCTTGCCCTCTTCTGCTGACAAAAGAAAACTCAGCCTAAGAAAATGTCTTATAAGTGTTTATTTGATTCAGCCTGATAATTGCCAGGAAGCAAAATTTCAACAAATTGAAAAATGCTCTGGAGAATGATGCAGAGCATTTGCCATTTATTTTATACATTAGAATCAAAATAAGAGACATAAGAAAGACTCCATGCAATTCATAGGTGGTAGATTAGGGAGGCAGGAGCAAACAAAGCAGTGAAATCTCCAGGACTGGGTAAAACACAAAAGGGAGAGACAAAGACTTCTTTTACATTGATGGGTGCAGGATAGGTAACGCTTACAGCACAGAGAGGCACAGCGGTAGAATGCAGAGAAGACAATATTAGTGATGAACGGCGCCAGATGAGGTGAACTGCTGGCGAAGTTACACTTCAGTCCTTGAATTTGGCTAAGAGAGAATTCAGAGCCAAGAACTCTAAGAGAAAATTTATTTAGAATGTCACATCGATAGAAGAATTGAGCCAGCTGGGCTGTATGGACTCAGTAAAACAAGTTACAGAGGCAAAAGAAGGGCTCTTGGAACTTAGGAGAAAGAAAGCAAGGGGAAGAAAGGGGAAAGGAAAGGTATGGGTCTGAGAGAGAGAGAGAGAGAGAGAGGGAGAGAGGGCCGGGTCCTTTGTCTTGAGGGATTGTACCTGTTTTCCAAAGGTGAGATTTTACGGGAGGTCTCAGGGGAGGATCTCAATAGAGTATTCATCTGCCTCCTAGGTATGTACTTTCAGGGGCATGGTCTTCACTGACTGGTTGGCACTAGGGAGAGTGTCATTAGTCATTGCATCTGGTCCTGATGTCAGCCATGACATCGATTCATCTGGTTTTGCTAAAACACAAATGAGGCCCAGATTTTAATCTCTAGTTTAGCCAAAACTCTGTCTCTCTGGTCAACAGACCAGAAGCTTTGTTCTTAACATTATTTGTTGTAGGCCAAAACCTCATTGTCCTGAGGGTTAATGCTTAAGGGACTGGACGTGTCATGGCTCTTATGAGGCTATTCTCCGGGTCCCTTGTTCCCCCACTAAGGGGGTCTACCACATGACTGGCGATGTGCCAGAGGAGGAAAGGCTAGGGGAGGATCCAAACCACATGATCGACTATATGAAAGGTCGGGGGTCTAAACCTCATGACCAACGATATGCTACAGGAAGAAAGGTCACTCTGGGGGCAAGGTCCCACCCTACACTACTGTTTCCCCAGTTTTGCCTGTTGCTAGGCACCCAGGACTTTCAACACTGGTGACTCTCTGTACCTGACCCGTAGTTCCTACTCTGCTCATCTTGTCTAACTGCCTAATATAGCAATAACAATGTGGTGCTGGAGGTTGTGCCTTTGAGGGATCTGGAAAAGAAAATTACTCTGACATTTCAAAGGTATGTTATCTCAGATGCACAAAGACAATAGACAATAGACAATTCCAAAGTTAAAGATTGACCTTTGTCAAGGAAGATACAGGCCTAGGAAGTGACTACCTACTGTGACCTGCTTTTAGTTAGGAATTTTGACATTCAAATCATCCTTTGTGGTTACTATGGTCTCCGGGTTTGTAAGGCCCACCATGCAGGCCTCCCCGGAGTTTGTCAGGTTGAGTATGTAGCTGCTTTTTCACCCACACTTCTCACTCTCCTTGGGAAAGCTGTTTCCTCAAGAGTGGATAAGCAGGGGGTTCTAGCTCCTTCAGGAGCCTTACAAGACAATGCTTCATGGGAGCCTGGAACAGTTTCCCTCCTGTTCCCCACCCTGCCTCTAAGCTTCTTACTTCCTCCTTCCTATTCAAGGCCAAGTGGAAAGGCCCAGCCTAGCCATTGAAAGAGAGTCAGAGAGAGACAGCCAGGAGATGAGTCCTTTACTCGGCCCAGCTTCCCCACTCCCACTTGCCAGACTGGGGTATGAGTGTCTGGGAGAACAGGGCCATGGGGCTGAGGGTGAGGTGTGGCGGAGAGGATAAGAGGAGCTACAGAAGCAAAAGGGCATGATCTCAATTCTCAAAGATTTGGAAAGAAAACATTAAGGTGTTTTTTTTTTTTAACTTGTTAACATTACTTTTTAAATGAAGACAATTTTTTTTTCCTGTAGTCGGGTCCAGCTAAGCCCTGTTGCTTGTATTTAAGAAGCAATGGCTTAAATAGTGCAAGCCATTCTGCCCAGCCTGTGGCATTCGTCCATTCAGTCACTATTTATCAGGTACTCTCTGAGCTCCTACTATGTACCAGATGAGAAAAGGGCAGTTCTCTCAGGGGGCTCTCCATCTACCTAGGAGGAAACAGGTACTTTCGATGTGAAGGGCTAGGGTTTTGATAGGGGCCCTAGTGAGTATTAGGGGACCTCAGAGAAAGTGGAAGCTGTAGCAGAGCCCTGGCTTGGGTGAGGAGAGAGCTCTCTCCTAAGCAGTTCCATTGCCCTGATCAGGTGCCCGCCCTTCCAGGCCTCCATTTCTTCAACTACCAGATAAGGAGTTAGAGGAGATGGGGATCAACTCTAAGCCCTTGCTGGTTTAAATACATCTGTGGCTCACCTCACCTGCATCTCTGCAGAGCTCTTTGCTCTCAAAAGACAGAGCCCAGCCTAAGGGCTGTGCTGGTGGCATATGGTGGAGTTGGGGTATTCCAGGCTCATCCTGACTCCAGGAACCAAAGACTGCCACTGCTGGCCTCGGGGTGCCCTGAATTGCCTTCTGAGTGAGGAGTAGTCTATTGGCAGCATTCGTTCTGAAATCTTGCCAACTGGGGGTGATGAGCAAGCCTGGTGGAATTTGGGGCATGTTCTTACCAGAGGAGCCAGAGTCCATTCTGACTGTGGCAAAGGTCCTGAAGATTTGTTCCACAGTGGTGAGCACCACCCTAGAGAGCATGCTCCTGCACCCCATCCTGGGGGCCCTCTCATCCCATTCTTTGGGTTTCAGCACCTGGAGGAATTTAACCTCCCCTGGCACCTAGCCTCTGAGTATCTACAGGGAATTCACACCCTCCTCCCCTACCGAAAAACAAGTGCCATTTTGTATAAATGTGAAACTGAAAGAACTCCTGCCTCAGAAATGCACTTGCCCTCCTCCCTTATGAAGTACTATTTTTTAAAAGATTTTATTTATTTTTTTTTTGAGAGAGAGGAAGGGAGGGAGAAAAACATCAGTTGGTTGCCTCAGCCTGCAACCCACACATGTGTCCTGACCAGGAATCTAATTGACTTTTAGTTTGCAGACCGGCACCCAATCCACTGACCAACACCAGCCAGGGCTATAGTGATACTTTTAAGACCAATATTTAAGTCCTTCTGAGGAATCTTGCCCATCTGGCAAGATTTATCCTCAGTGGCCTCCTCCTGTCTGTCCCAAGGTCTTCCGTAACCCATTGGCACATTTCCACCAGAGTTTAAGAGCACAGCCTCACAATTTATCTGTGGATGTGTCTATTTCCCCACAAGGCCCCAAGCACATTCTTAAGGGCAGGAACTGTTTTGTGTGAGGCTTTCATAATCTAATCTCTACCAATACCAAACTCCTGTGAATATTGCAGTTAATTCCACCTCTCTCAATTATTCTCACGTTGATTTTCTGGTCTCATTTCCTCCCACAACAGTTTACTTATTTATTTAGCCCTCATCTATCTTACTGAATTGTGCTGTTGGGTCATCTGGGATTAAGAACCCAGTAGAAAATGGCTCATTCTGGCTACAACTATTTCTAGAATAAACTGTCCTTCTCTGATCCAGGAATTCCATGTCTTCTAACAATAGCCATAAAATTGTAACAAGCTAATGTTTTAGCCCATAAGTAGGGTGAAATCTCAATTCTCAACACCATGGAGAATTCTAGGTAGAGAAAGCAGTATGCGCAAAGGTCCTGAGGCCTGAGGAGCACAGCCTATTACAGGAATTGCCAGCTCAGAATGACTGTGGCATACACTTGGGGTGGCAAGCAATCTCATCCTCAGGCTTCTGCTCAAATACCACCGCATTAGATTGGCCTTCCCTGATCATCCAAATCCTTTAAAGTATTCTGTGATTTGCATTTTGGGGCAACGATCCTTCTAGCAGTGTGGGTAGTTCACTGAAGGAGAGCAAGACCACAGAAGGTTGGAAGACCAGGTAGGAGTTTGGTGAGTAATCTAGAAGGAGGCCGCTAGTCTGGATGCAGGGCATTAGGGATGGAGAAAAATGTGTGTGTCAAAGCTGTTAAGGATGTAGAACTGACAGGACTTGGTGATCAATTGGATATGGGGTACAGGTGAGTAAGGGTCACAGGTGGCTATTGGGGTGACCAGGTAAATGCTTCAAGGAGATCAGGGGATTGGGGCATTCTTGGGGGAGAATTTCAAATGGGCAAAATTTTGGTTTACTATTATCTGAGAAACTGTGGGAAAGGCCTGGAAGCATTGCTTGACATAAACCCAATGGCAAGTGGTCTGTTACTGGTGGCAGGGTCCGAACATAGCTCACGAAGGGCAGCACCTCAGTCCTGTTCTCACGAACCCAATGGAGAAGTAGGTGACAGGGCTCTCTGATGACTGAGGTCAGCTCCAACTTGGACAGCCCCCTTTTAACTTGACCTTTTCATACTTCTCCGATTTTTCCTTTTTTCAGTATTTTTATTGACATAAAAAATTTTAATTACATGCAGTGAAACACAATTTTTGAGTGCACATCTTTATGACTATTTACCTGTGCAGACAATCCTGTGACCACCACCAGATACAGAACAGCCCCATCTCCTCGGAAACTTCCCTGTGCCCCTTCCAAGTCCACAGAAACCATCCCCATCACCAGGTTCGCACTATTCTGACTTCTGTCATCTCAGATTATTTTTGCCAGTTCTTGAACATCATGTAAATCAGTCATACAGTGTGTGCTTTTCTGTGTGTAGCTTTTTTCTCTCAGCATAATGACTGTGAGTTTCATGTTGTTGTGTTTCAGAAATTTGCTCCTCTGATAGCTGTGTAATATCCCATTGTACAAATATACCACAGTTACTTTTCCATTTCCATGTTGATGGACATTTGGGTTGTTTGGAATAAAATTATAAGGAGCTTCATTGATTGATTGATTGATTGATTGATTTTAGAGAGAGAGAAGGGAGTGAGAGAAAGAGACTGATTTGTTGTCCCACTGATTTATGCACTCATTTGTTGCTTCTTGTATGTGCCCTGACCGGAGATCAAACCTGCAACATTGGAGTAACGGGACGACACTCTGACCAACTGAGCTGCCCATCCAGGGCCAGGAACTTTCTTGTGCAAAGTTATTTTTTTAATCTCCACTCTCTTTGAACAATTCCAGGGAAGCCTGTATTTTGTGTGTGTGGATGGGTGTTTTTAATGGAAAACCTTCCTGACAAGGCCTTGAACTTGCAACTGATCCCTTCCTGAGGAAACCCTGGGGTTTGGCAGGTCCAAGGAGTACTAAACCAGAACTCAATTTCCAATGGCCCAAGGTAATGTCACTTTACCTCGACTGTTTGTTTTATGGAAGAGCAAGAGGACTAGGGAGAAACTCACAGTCTTGGACATTTATTCTCATGCGCTTATAAAGGCTTTTACACTTTCCGAGGATCAGGAAAGGAGATGGAACCAAGACGTAGGATGGGCCCCATGTACCTGGAGAGTAGCATTGAGCTACCTACAACTTGTGGCCCTAAGTCAAAGAGGTGGTTTTCCTAAATCACAAATGGAAAATGTTTTCATTTCTGTCTGTTCATACTGTAAAGCATCTATCATGAGGATTCAAATGAAAGAGATGCCCTGGCTGGTATGGCTCAGTGGATCGAGCATCGGCCTGAGAACTGAAAGGTCGTTAGTTTGATTCCCAGTCAGGGCACATACCTGGGTTGCAGGCCAGGTCTCTGGTTGGGGACATGCAAGAAGCAGCCTATTGATGTTTCTCTCCCTCTCTTTCTCCCTACCTTCCCCATTCTCTAAAATTAAATAAATAAAATTTTGAAAACAAAATCTTCTAATTTCTGGTAAAAAATCTCTCACCTTCTTGATTCATGGTGACCACATGACATCCTCATAGACCCCATCTAAGTGCCTTTCTAAGCCCCTTCCCAAACACTTGTGATTTCTCAGGCAACTCCACTGGTAAGTGTTGAGGTTCCTCTTGCTAGACCCCTTCTCGAGCATTCCAGATTGTAGAAGAGAAGGAGAATTCTCATTAAGATTTAGTATGTGTATTGTATGAGAAAGTTTATATCCATTTCTTTATTTAATCTTTACAGCAACACAGTGAAATAGATATTCTCATTCCCCTCTGACAGATGAGGAAACAGAAGTGCAGAGAGGTAAATTAACTTGCCAAAGTCACACAGCAGAGCCAAGGTTAGGTCTCAGATACCTTTGACTATTTCACCTCCCGCACACTGTCCTTTAGAGTTGGGGTAAGTCTGACCAGACCTCCTAGCCTGGCTCACACTGTCTCTAGAGCAGCAATTTTCACATTTTTCATCTCATGGCACATATAAGCTAATTACTAAAATTCTGTGACATATGAAAAAATATATTTTTGCCAACCTGACAAAAAATAGGTATAATTTTGATTGAGTTACAAAAAAAAATAGTAATTTCCTGCCCTTTTTGCTCCAAAGTGGATTTTTTTAAAAATCAGGTGCCTGTACTTATAATGATTTGTGATACCAAGAATTAACCAATTAGATGCAGCCTTATTGTGCAATGTGACCAATAAGATGTATGGTCTATACATTTATGGTTCAAGAAAGGGCATTCACTCCAGACGGCTATTGTTGTGTTGGCTGTTGTCATTTTTTAATTTGACAATCCGAGGGAACAAAGGTCAGTGCCCCTGACTCAATAGTCAGGTGTTGCATGTTTTAGAAATTCTTCCTGCACATGGGTGAAACCGTTGCTCTATGGTCTAACAAAAAGTACTGTCTTTCAAATGACTCTGGAATTTACTGTCGTTTTATAACTTTATGATAGGGAAAGTGACCATAGGCCTTGAGGCTATATTAACACCATCCCAGAATCACACATGCCCCAATGTTTAAAAGCTTAAGGCGACACCAGTGTCTGGTGGGGACTTCCAAAACTCTGAGGACCAAAGGGAAGCTACTCAAAGGTGTGGCAATGACCAAAGCTGGCTGCCCTGGCATTCCTGTCATACTATTTAACTCTCAGAGGGGCCCTGAGACAGAGGTTAGTGCCCTGTTCATGGATGAGGGGAGCCAAGGTCCTCAGGGCCTGGAGGAGCCTTGAGGGAGCCACCTGCCCTCCAGGAGGGTACAGCCCAGCTCGGGGCCAGGGCACCCGCTGACCCACTAATGGGAGCACCAGCCTCGCAGAGCTGTGATTAGCTCCAGCCCTCCTTCCATTGTCCTCCAGCAGCAGAACCTGCATAATTTCATGTCTCCTAATTTCTGAGGATGGTAAATCAATCTCTCTTCCTACTTGCCTAAAAGAAGAGCTTATTTAGATTTTAAAAAAGCCTCCAGGGAAAGTCATAGAAAATCACTTAAGAAAACAAGAGACTTATAAGCAAACATTCCATGTGTACTGTGTGGAAACATTTACAGTCCCCATGGGGCAGTTCAAGGATGGGAGATGAAGCATTCTGGAAAGGAAACCCACTCATCCCAGGACACTGGATTTCAAGTAGCAACAGTGAGTCCTGGAGTCTGGAGACAAGGGTGAAGGAGACTTCCCTTTCCTTAGACACACATCAGAGATTCTCAGATAAAGTTGTCACTGGTCACCCATGTCACCATAGCTGGTGGGACCCTCTCTGGGGACTTACCAAAAGGAACCCCATCCACTGGAGGTAACAACTGATAACAAGCTGCTTGTTTTAAGGGACAAAGGGCTTGGGGGTTGAGACTGGGAAGAGGGAGCCCCATGAGGAGAGGAGCTATGGAAGAGTGGGTTCCAGCTGTTGCAGCAGGGGAAAGCCCCAAATGGCCAGACCCAGAGAGAAAGGGGCCTCCAGGAGGTCTTGCTCTCCACTCCAGCTGCATCCATGATCAAGCTGCTGGCTCTGGCAGCCCTGAGCAGTACCTCCTTTATACAAAGGAAAAGGAGGGGAAGGCTATGAATGCTGGGCTGGCTCCCAGAACCAAGGCTGCTAAGAAAGTAGAAACAGCTGCTCACCCAGCCAGTGGCCTCTGAAAGTGCCACACCAGTCTTTGTCCCTCAGGCCTGGCTCTGAGCTGCCACCATCACGCCCACCTCACCCCTTTAAGCCTCAGCCCAGGCGCAATTGGGGGAAAAAGAGCACTGGGCTGGGAGTCTAAGTTCTGGCTAAACTCCTAACTGGCTTTACCACCAGTCATTGATCATGGTCCTCGGGGCCTAGGAAAACCCTCTAATCTGCTGAGGTGTTTACTTGGAAGGACTCATGAGTTCTTCTAGCCATGACAGCTGTTCCCCAGCCTGAGTGGCCACGGGTCATCATAGGCTTCAAGCCTGTCCCATCAACCCTCTTCTGGGCCAGAGTGTGAGAACAGAGTCAATGCCCCTGGGGCCCCTGTGTTGTCGGTCATAGTTTGTCCCAACCCCCTTGAGGGGGACCTTGCCTCCTACAAGCTTCCTATTCCCAGCAGTCCTGCCACCAAGAAGTATTTAGGAAAGACTTATCACCTGGGTAATAACGAGCCCCGAGCCCACGATTTGGGAGGCAACAAATCGGGTTCTAGTTGGAGCTGCAGGGCTGAGATAATGCCTCTGACTCTCTAAGGCTCAGCTTTCTCTGATATAAAATGTGACTAAGACTTCGCAGACCTGACAGGTGGGTTAAGCCAAGTAACATATGGCAAGCAGTAGAGAGCTTAATACATGACAGTTCTCTTTTTCCAAGCAGCTTCCCTCTAGAGAGAGGTTGACAAGTGGGTTGAGCCTGCTAGGGCAAGGATCTTACTGGTTTTAGGGTCACATCTGTCACTATGGAGAGCAGATGGCACATCTTCTGGGCTCTTGCTTAGCTTGGGCAAAGGCCTATATGCTGCGGTTGTTGCTCTGATGGGGGTGCGGCAGGGCCCTGTGGAGACAGGGAGTGCATGAACCCCGCCCTATGGAAGGGCTGCCAACAACTGATTCCTAAGGCATCTGCTCTCTGCAGTCTTCCCCCTCCTCCAGGCACACTCCTCACCTGTTGGCTTCAACGGAAGAAGGGGAGGGATGGGTATTAGAATAATGCTTCTGGAACAGAGTGGAGGGTTTTCAATACTTGTGGCCTATGTTAGTGAGTGGGAATTTTAACCCCCGATCACCCTAAATCTAAACAAGCTTCATGGTGATTCCTTCTGGTGGGATCCCTGCATTTCAGTTGCTGCAAGGATGAGGGATGGGCATATCACTTTACAGTTTACCAACCACACTTGGTAAGGTATTTCTTGTGACCCACACCACAAGTCCAGGAGGCAGGCAGGAAAGGAATTCTTAGCCCCATTTTACAGCCAAAGGCTGAGCCACTTTCAAAGGACTGGAATTCATTTCCCCAGGAAAGACTTGGTACTCTCCCCACCACAAGCCGGGAAGGAAGGAGTGACTTTGTTCAGCCTCATGGATTGAGCTTTGATAATGAAATTGGAAAAGTCATCATTCGGGCTGCCTGTCACCACCAGAACCAATAAGCAGAGACAGGGATTGAATCTACGAGCACTTTATTCAGATGGCTGGTGATCTGAGAGACCGCAGGTTATTTACCCTAAAAGACCATCTTACATTTCATTGCAAACCAACCCTTTTTATAAAGAGAGGTAAGTGTAGGTAAGGGTTTGGAATTCAGGGAAGAGGTTAATCAGATAAAAGCTGCAGCATTCATCTGTCAACCAGTGATTCTTTATCTGTGTCCTGGGCAGTGGGCAGCTCTCCCTGGAGCACAATGGCTCAGACACCATCTTGATTGCTTACAGTCCTCCTGGGTCACAAAGGTGTAATTGCTTTGGTCTCCTGTAGTCAGGGTGAGTCATACCTTCAGTTCCTGAAACAATAGCTTTTACATGCATTGATTACTGAGCTTATTGTCTATTTCTTATACTAAAACTTCCCAACTCTTGAGACACATGCATAAGAACACATGTAGGCACACAGGCACACACACATGCTCTGTTTCTTTTCTGGGTTCAGTTTCCTGTCACTATGGGTCAGAAAGGAACATGGAAAGTACCCCCATACTACAGACTGCACTTGGGGGAAGCAGTATGCAAGAGCCACAGGGGTGGTGGTGACTCAAGTCTGAGACCGCCTTTAGTCTTGCCCCAGGCACAGTCAGGCTGTCCCCACAGAGCCAGGTTCTCACTTAGTCTTTGGTGAGGTCCTAGGCAATGAAGCAATGGGAAGCACATCTGATTTGTGCTCGTTGTCAGGCTGGTGCACGCTGCAGCATATGCCACATATCCATTGGGAGCTAATGGGCACCACTAGGCAGCTGTTGCCAGGGCCAGGTTGGATGGTGGCATACAGGACAGGTGAGGCCTTCTGCACAGTAGAAGAACAGCTGTCATTTTAGACCCACCTGAACACTTATCACCCAGATGTTCAGAGGCTACACTCCCCCTCAATGTGGTGAGATCCAGAGGTGAACTCCTCACCACTGCACCATTCAGAAGTGACTTCCTCACTGTGGTGCGGTCTGGAGGCTGCCGAGTAAGTGTTGAGCAGGGTGAGGGCAAAAGGGCAGAGCTGAGAGGCATATGAACCAAGACATCAAAGTCCCATGGTTCAGGTTCAAGTCCTAACTCTCTTTCTTAGCAAGTCAGTGATCTTTGAAAGTCTCTGTGTACCAGTTTCCTCATCTGGAAACTGGCAATAATAACAACCCCTACCACATGGGCTGAGATGCGATTTAAATGAGATAATGCACATAAATCACCAAATGCAGGGTCCAGCTTACAGTGACTGTTTAATTCACACTTGTCATTCAGCCATCAGTGAGGTGGACTACTTTCACAGTTGTAAATGGCGGCGTTTCACAAGATGCAAATAATTGTTCTCAGGACTGCCTGTCACTCTCCACGCATTATAGGTTTCACTTTTTATTTTACATCATGTCTCCCCCATTGGAATGTCATTTCCGTGAGGGCAGGGATCTATAACTATTTTGGTGACTGATGTATCCTCAGTACCAAGAAGACTGATGCATAATGAAAGCTTGGTTTGCTGAGTGAAAGAAAGACAGAAAAAAAGAGAGGGACTGAGAAAGAAAGAAGTAAATCTGCTTAGGAATAACACAGATGACCAGGACTGTGCAGGGAGAGCCACTGCACATGAAAGACCTACCTGCCTGCTGTTTTCTTAGAGGATGGCAATGAGGTGGCCTGGGCTGCCTCGGATACACATGGGAGTGCCCTGAGGGAGAAAGAGGAGCTGTGATGCAGATTTCTGAGAGCGGAGCTTCAAGGGAAGCAGATCACAGCTGACTTAAGGTCTTATCAACTCCTAAGAGTTTGGAAGTGGCACCCTGACCCCATTGCTCAGTGTTTTATTATTTGTTGGACACGTAATTATGCAAAAGTTTACCATAGACTAAGCTGTGTCTAGTTCTCATTCCAAGCATGGATTTTGCCATTTCAGGATATTCTTTACCTGCTTGTTTAAGTTCCTGAAGGCTGATCAGAAAGGGTCTCCAAAGGAAATGTACAGGCAAGACTCTGGAGTGAGTACCCCAATGGAGCAGCTCGTTAGAAATGGGGCCTCCTCAGCACACATGGCTTCCGCTTGGCCAGTCGCACAGCACTGCTGCTGGGAGGAGGAGGCTTTCGGTCAGCTGAGGCAGCCTGTCTTTTACCTGGACATGGTCTAGAAGGCGCTAACTACTAGCATATTTCTCTTCTCAAAAACAGTCTGCCCTGAGATCCCCATGGGCTTGTGAGGTGAAGTGGACCAATTTTCTGTTTGAAGATGTCCTTGCAGTCCCCTTGGCCAGTCTGAGACCTGAGACAGTAGCCGGGAAAGATTTTGAGAATGGGGTGAGGGGAATGAAAAGAGGGATCTGCCTGACAATGAGGGATCTGCTGCCACACCTCCAGTGGTGGAGACAGGAAGGGAAAGAAGAGGGTTCCCACTCAGGCTTTGGGGAGGAAGATACTTGGGGGAAGAACAGACCAGAGGCTCTGCAGAGCCCAAGCTTCTGGACCACGAAGTGGACCAAGCTTCCCAGGGAAATCCTCTGCAGAGGGCTCTCCAGACCAGGAGAATACAGGATGCCTTCACTAGAGGAACTCAGTCTCATGGTGGTCTTGATTTGCTTTGTCCTGGATACTGACAAGGTCGGCATCTCCATGTGTTCACTTAGCCCTACTCATTCTTCTTCAGTAAAATACCTGCTCCTAGATTTTGCCCACTTTTCTACTGAACTGTTTGTCTATTTCCCACTCCTTCCACCTTACCGGGAGAGCCAGATTCTTGATATAGTCTTGATTCTAACGCTTCACAACTTAGGGGTAACACATATCTCTTCTCAGTTTGTGGCTTATTGTTGAGTTTCTTTAAAGAACTTGTGATGAACCAAGATCCTCAAATTTAATGTAGTTAAAACTATTAACCTTTTATACTATGGTTTGTGATTGTGTGTGTGTCTTTGTTAAGAAATTCTTCCCTCCGCCAAGATATTTCCTCCTATTGTCTTCTGGTAGTCTATCACACCCACAGGACACTGCTACCATTAGAGACCCCTGCCCCAAGGTGGGGATGGGCAGACTCCGAGCACATCTTGCCACCAGGAGAACCACCATGAAAGGGCCCAGCACAACCTTGATGGTGTCATTGCTGTCAACCTGCACAATGATGTCAACCCCAAGCTCCAACTCCTGCTCCTGTGTTGCCCCTCCCCCTGCTCTGGGGAAGCACAAAAGTTGCCAGTGAGCCTGAGGCCATAGGCATCCACATGCAAGTGGAGGCAACACACCCCATACAGTCTGGGGGCTCAAAATACTGTGACCAGCACAGAGCTGTCTGCTTACCACATGGCAGGATCTGCCAGGGACCATCTCACAGCTTATGACAAGCCCTCCTGTCAAGGCCACAAAGCAGTACTTTGTGATGTTGCAGGAGCCTGCATCCTCCCAGGGCAATGATCCAGGCCAAACTGGTCAACCCAGGCCACTGAGGACAATGGAGCCACAGTTGGATCTGGGCAGGCAGTGGAAGTCGGTGCAGAGAATGGCAACAAGGAGCAAACTCCCTGGCAGCGGCCAAGTCCACACCTGCCTCCTGGAGAGAGTAGCAGGGCAGGGCAGGGTGTTTTGGAAGAGCTAGCTGGGCAACTTGAATCTTGCAAAGTCTGGCCAACACCCAGGCAGGTCCCACAGGCACCTACCTGAACCTGGTTTTCCTGTTCTCTGTCTCCCAGGAGGCCCTTGATAAACATTCAGTACCTGTGGCCCCCGAGCCCACATCTGGAGGACATGCTTAGGCAGTGGAGGGAAGAAAAACTGAGCAAAGGACTTGAGAGGAGCCCCAGCCCTCATCCTCTTCTGTCTGCTCATGGTTTGGTTTGAAAGGGTCCCTGGGGAACCACCCACCTGTAGATCTAACCACCTGAGGTCAGTGCTGGGGTTTTAGGAGCCCCTCTCTCAGGGAAGGAGGAGGGGAAGTCAGGCTTCCAGAAGTGACACTGGTAAATGTGGTATTTGATTTGTATTTAAAATACCAGTAACAAGTAGATTAGTACCAGAGGCTTTTTTAAAACAAGATGCTAAATTAAAAATTTGCATCTTCCCTGTCAGAGGAGCGAGTCTCAGTCTCCGCCTGTGATTCTACTTGAGTAGCGCCATGGGCTTGAGTCTCACTTCTGCTGTCACGGTCCACCCACTGCCCACATGGTTTCCCGCCATTTGTCTGTCTCCGGTCCCCCCCTCAGTGATCAGACTGCTCCACACTGTGGTCTCCCTTCTCTCACCACAGATCACAGTTCCCACCGTAATTTTGATCCTCACTTAAGGATATTTTTATTATTGACTTTAGAGAGAGGAAGGGAGAGAGAAAAAAACATTGATGTGGGAAACACTGACCACTTGACTCCTGTATGCGCCCCAACCAGGGTACAAACCTACAACCTAGGTATGTGCCCTGACCAGGAATCAAACCCACAAACCTTTTGTTGTACAGGACAATGCTCCAGCCAATTGAGCCACCCAGCCAGGGCCCACCCATTTTTGATTATAAAGATTCCCATTGAGCTTAAAATATTTGGCAGACACCCCTCATTATAAACTTATGTGGAATCCAATTATATTAGACTTATATTAGACTAATTACATGTTATACCAGCAATTTTCAACTGGCGTGCTGCAAGAATTTTTAAATATGCAATACCTAACTATTTAGTCAGAGGCACTAAGATCTTTTTTATTGACAAATCAATAAAAAAGGCAAATCTAATAAATTTTTATTAGATTGACAATAAAAAAATGACAACAGCCAACACAACAATAGTCGTGCAGTGTGAATGAATTAAAATTATACCTATTTTTGTGTCAGATCAGCAAAAAATATAATATATTTTTGGTGTGCTGCAGGATTTTAGTAATTAGTTTATCTGTGCCATGAGATGAAAAAAGTTAAAAGTCACTGTGGTACAATCTCTTGAGGACTTCTAGTCAAGATGGTGGCATTGGTAATTACGGCTCCCCTCCTCGCACAACCGCATCAAAATTACAACTAAATTATAGAACAACCATCACTCATAACCTCAGAAATTAAGTTGAATGGAAGTCTGACAACTACAGAATTAAAGAGATCATATCCATCTAGACCTGTAAGAGGGGCAGAGACATGGAACGAGCTTGTCCCACATCCACGTGTGATGGATAAAAATTCAGGAGGGATATCTTGGAAGTGAGGAGTCCCAGTCCCACACCAGGTCCCCCAGCCCAGGGTTCCAGTGCCAGGAAGATAAGTCCCCATAACTTCTGGCTGCAGAAACCAGAAGGATTGAGTCAGTGGAAGAAACTTGTGGAGTCCCAAGCAGTTCCTCTTAAAGAACCCACACAATGGACTTACTCAGACTGCCTCTGACCTCCAGCACAGGGATAGCAGCATCAAAGTTGTCAGTGGCCTACGGGGAGGAACTGAAGTGCCTGGCTTCAAAGTGAGAGCTGAGGGACAAAAGCCATTGTCCCTTTTCTGAATCCTCCCCCCACAGAGCCACAGAGCTGGCAGGCAGGTGCCATATCTGTGACTCCACTAACCTGGATAACACTGTTTTTCCTTGCCCTGGAGATCCCCTGAGGCTCTGTCCCAACTAACTTACAGCTACTAACAGTGACTTTTCCACATGAATGGCTGGTCCTAGCTCATGCTTCACAACTTCCTAAATCCTTTCAAACAAGCAACAGCCAGCCTGAGTGAGCCCCAAGGCCATACCTCTTGCTAAGTGGCCCCTGACACGGCACTAGCAGCAGCCAGCCTAGATTCACAGCTTGGCTTTGCCTGGTAATCGCCAAGCTTAGTACAAGTAGCACTCATCTCAGATTGCTTTATAGCTCAAGCAGGATTGCCCTAGGCAAAACACAGGTGGGGCTGACCTTGGCCTGTACCACCCAGGAAAACCCAGGGCCTACACACCCAGTGGACAGCTACAGACCAGGTCAGAGCACCCTGCCTCTGCACAGCTGATCCTCCATGGAGGGCAGACATTGGTGGCCAGTAGTCAAAGCCAGTCCTTGAAGCTGACTGGCTTGAGTAAATCTCACTCATTGACCTGCCAACAGCAACCAAACCTCAACCATAAAATGAAGGTATATTCAGCCCACATGAAGGGTACACCTTGAGCACCCAGCTTGGGTGATAGGGGCGGCTGTGCCTCTGGACCTTACAGGACACTTACTACAATAGGCTACACTACCAAGACAGGGAGTCATAGCAGCTCTACCTAATACATAGAAACAAACACAGGGAGGCTGCAAAAACAAGAAGACAGAAACATGGCCCAAATGAAAGAACAGATCAAAACTCCAGAGAAAGAGACAAATGAAATCTATCCAGATGCAGAGTTCAAAACACTGGTTATAAGGATGCTCAAGGAACCTAGTGAGGACCTCAACAGCATAAAAAAGATCCAGTCGGAAATGAAGCATACATAATTGAAACAATGACCAATTTACAGGGAAGCAAAGGTAGAGAGAATGAAACCGAGAATCAAATCAATGATTTGGAACAAAAGGAAGAAAAAAACCCAACCAAACAGAACAACTAGAAGAAAAAATACAAAAAAAACCCGAGGATAGTGTAAGCAGCCTCTGGGACAACTTCAAGTGTTCCAACATTCGCATAATAGGGGTGCCAGCAGGTGAAGAAAGAGCAAGAAATTGGAAATCTATTTGAGAAAGTAATGAAAGAAAACTTCCCTAATTTGGTGAAGGAAATAGACACGCAAGTCCAGGAAGCACAGGAAGATGAATGCAAAGAGGCCAACTCCAAGATACATTATAATTAAAATGCTAAAGATAAAGAGAGAATCTTAAAAGCAGCAAGAGAAAAGAGTTAGTTACCTACAGGGGAGTTTCCATAAGACTGTCAGCTGATTTCTCAAAAAAAAACTTTCAGGCTAGAAGGGATTGGCAAGAAATATTCAAAGTCATGAAAAGCAGCGACCTACAGCCAAGATTGCTCTACCCAGGAAACCTATCATTTAGAATCAAAGGGCAGATAAAGAGCTTCCCAGAAAAGAAAAAAGCTAAAGGAGTTCATCATCATCAAACCATTATTAATGAAATGTTAAAGGGACTTATTTAAGAAATAGAAGATCAAAACTATGATCTTCTATGAACAATATGAAAACTATGAACAATAAAATAGCAATAAATGCATAACTATCAGTTGAATGGAAATAACAAACTAAGCAAACAAGAAGAACAGTGACAGAATAATAGATATTGAGAGCATTTTGATAGTCACCAGATGGGAGGGGTGAGGGGGAATGGGTGAAGAGGTGGGGGGATTAAGTACAAATAGGTAGTTACAGAATAGCCATAAGGATGTAAGTACAGTATAGGAAATGGAGTAGTCAAAGAGCTTATACACATGACCCATGGACACGAACAATGGTTCGGGGATTGCCTGAGGGGGTGGGGGGTGCTGGGTGGAGGTGGGCAAAAGGGGAAAATTGGGACAACTGTAATAGCATAATCAATAAAATATAATTTTAAAAAAATGACTGTGGTAGACAGACATAGAGCATCCAGAAGGTGAGAAATTACATAATGATCAAGGTGATTGTGAATTTAGTAACCACATTAAATGCAACAATATTTTATTTATCAAAGGAGGACTTAGGCACCTTTGAAAAACAATGTGCAAAGTTGTTGTTTGTTCAGTCTAAAAACAGTGAAGAGTGTGCATGAGAGTTTGCAGGCCCGTCACAGAAGCTCTAGTTTCTTGAAAGGTGCCCCCATGTCCTCAGGCTTGAAGTGGCAGGGTATTCTCTGGGCTCCTCCACGGAGAAAGAATAGGGCTTACAGACCCAGGTCTCCAGGGCAGTGGCAAAATGGACGGCCTAGGCTGTCTGCTGCTGTGCAGTTCTCATCAGGACTGGCCTTGGCTGGAGGACTGGCTGGAGTTAGAAGTTCTTTACACTTTGGGGGTCATAGACCCCTTGTAGTGAAAGCTTTGAGGTTTCCCCTAGAAATTCATTTTGTAATTCAGGGGATTCTCAGAATTGCTGGAGTCCTTCCATATAGGCAATTAAGACCCCTGCATGGCAATTAAGTTGACTGGGGGATCTCAAAGCTCTTCTAGTTCTAAGAGTCTATGGCTCATGATTTACCTAGAGCCTGTTGTACTTTGATTCCCTGACAGAGCCCTTCATTTGGGGATGGGATATGTGTCCCCTCCTTGGCCAACAGCAGGTGTGTCAGGAGTGACTGTGAAAAGTGTCATGGTGCCACCTTGTGCTTCGGTCCTGAAATTGCACATTCTCTGGGGCCAAGCACGAGCCCACCCCTCGCCAGCAACGCAGGGCTCCTTCCATTCCTGCCTCAGGGCCTGTGTGCACTGTTTCCACGGCCTAAAGGCCTGTGTTTTAAGAAAGTGCAGTTTGTACTGTCATAGTATAAATCAAGAAAAAAGGCAAATTTTTATAAAGATGTTTTTATTCTCATTTGGCCTCAGACTGAGAAAATATCACATGAGTACACTAAAGAACTTTTTTTGAAATTTGAGATGGTTTTGGGGAAAGGTTAATGATGATTATAGAAGGTATATTAGTCAACTCTCATTAAGTTTTGCTGCAATAACAAACAACCTCAAAATTTCAGTGGCTAACAGCAGCAAGACATTTCTGCTAAGATACTTAATTTGCTGTGAGTCAGCTGTGACTCTGTTCCCTAAGGCCTCTTACATTGCAAGATGGAAAAACTAATGAACTGCTAGGTGGTCTCCTTACTTTTACTCCCTTAAAAAAGAAAGTAATGCTGAACAAAGCCCTGCCCATCTCCCAGGACTGCCCTTACATCAATAACCTTTAGGAAGAAGAGAAGGTTATAAGAGTTGTGGAGTAAAAACTTCCAGCGACAGGGATATTAGGCTCTGCCTTCCCAGAACAGGACTGAAGCTGCCACTGCCCTGAAGCAGGGTTGGGCTGCAGCTGTGGGGGAGGGACAGGAGGCCCTGATGCAGGCGTTTCAGGACCTGGAGGTGTGCGATCCACTGTGGGTTCTTGGCTTTGCACAGGAAAAAATTAAAAAAATACTCAAGCATAGAGTTTAAAGTGAAAAAGAGTTTATTAGTGAAGTGGTAAGACAGAGAGTGGCTACTCTATAGGCAGAGTAGCCCTTCCCTAGTGGGATTTACTTCTTTTATTGAGGCTCATTCAGTCGAGGGATACAGCATTCAATAAGGAGGAGGAGTATGCAGGATTTTTCTGGAAAAAGGGTGGAGAGTTCTCAAAAGAGCACCGTCATCCATTTTGTGTCCATTTTCTTTCCAGTCATGGTGGCCCAGGGTGTATTGTTTAGTATGCTAATATACTACAATGAACATATAATGAGGCTAGGGTTACCATAAGGTGAAATTGTTACTAGGTTGGATTGAGCTGGTCTTCTGCAGGTTCTAAGTCATAAGAATCTGTTGGGGGTGGTCTTACTATGTCTTTGATAGTCTATGTAGCCCTCATCAACTGCAGCTGTTTCTCACCTACTCTATCTCAGCCTGGGCATGGGGGCCCCGCAATGAACAGACCTGGACCCAGAAGTTTCCAAGATTGCACAATGCCCAAACCTTTCTACTCCAACTGCCACAATAGGGAGTGGGAGAGCTTCTGGATACCATGAGAAGGCTCAGGCAAAGGCAAAGAGGAGGAAAGGAAGAATCAGACCGAGAGAGGGGGCATGGCAGATGTGTGGGTATGACAGCTCACTCGGAGAGCTTCTTCAGCTCAGAGCAAGCCAGGCCAGCACAGCCAGCCCCAGCTGCTCATACAAAGAGCCACAAGCCTGCAGTTAACCCTAAACTTCTTCCCAGCCCCTCACCTGAGCCTCTTCCCACAGCAGAATGGACACTAGAACAGCCCACCTGGAAAGTTGATGGGTGATTTGTTTCCCTTGAAAAATCTCTTTTCACAGCCACTGGAAAAGAAGTTTCAAAGTGGATTGGAAAAGGGGGTGGAGTTCAGACACGGAAAGAATGAGGAGGGAACAGATGGTGCTTGCTAAGGCAACCAGATTTTTTCCCCCAGTTAATCTGGGAATGACCTAATTTACATAGTATTTGCATAAATTTCCATTTCAAATTATAGCTGTCCTAACTTCAAGTATATAGGAGAAAATAAATGCGATCAGGCAATCTACTGTAATTGAACTCAAGCTGACTTTTGTGAAATGCAGGTCAAGCTTTTAAACCTGGCAGATGAGAGGAAATAAGTTTGTCCACTGTCCATTAGTGGGTAAGGGGGACACTGGAGAAAGGTTGTCTCCACCTCTCAAATTAGAAAACATTACCAAGAGTCCAGGCCAGAGATGTGGGAAGATGAAGAAATTCAACCTCTCCTCTGTGTTATTCACCTCCTTCCATTGTGGGGCATTGGGAAGAACCAAAATTAGGAATGGTGAAGGAAAAGCAGGACTCTGTCCAGAAGTTAGGGTGGCTTGCATCCAGCCCAGCCCCTTCCAGGCCCAACAGATTGGACACTTGCTCGGAGAGAGGGCATTGTTTCTGTCCCACCCCCACATCTGTCTGGCTGCTTAGCTCTCCATCTGTTCATGCTTATCCTCCACCAAATCCCAATCCCATCACACACTCTGATAGTGAAACTAACTTGTGTAACTGCACAGGAACACACACACACACACACACACACACACACACACCGGTGGCGTTCCCATCAGCCTGGCCTGCTCAGTCCCAAATCTGGGAAGAGAAACTATGGAAAACTAAGCTGTATTAATCACCAAGATTGCCCGCAGTCTGAGAGGAACCTCAGGTTGATGCTGGTCTGCTAAATGTCCAGGTCCCTCTCCATCTCAGACTAAGTCAGACCTGGGGAAGTTATAGAGAAGGCAGTGGATTTTTAGGGCAGGTCAAGTGGGGACAGGACCACACCCCCTGTTTGGGACATGCTGGCTGCTAGAGAAGACAATTACCACCCAGATGAAGGAAGGCCAGCTGGTAGCCCTAAGTGGTCCTTGCTTCAGTAAAAGCTGACAGTCAAGGTGGCCTTCAGCTGACAAGTTCTGAGCACTGGACTTTCTGTCATCAGGAGGTGTGTCTTCCTCCCTCATCCACTGATTTCTCTGCACATAGCATGTCTCTCTACTCCCTCACCCATTCAGACTAGAAAACAGACGTGGGGGGTCTTGCTCTCTAATGGTCCCCTGAAACAGTTTTTGCTGAGAGTTCTCAAGTTAAAGCCAAGGGGTTCTGGATCCTCCCTCCACCCCAACTTCCTTGAGACAAGGACATAGAACAGCCTGGCCATTAGAGGTAGCAGGGAGTTTGAGGAGAGGAAGGGTTAAAAAAAAGACCGGGCGTGGGGAGGAAGGCATTTATTAATATCTCAAAAAACTGACTTTGCCACAACCTTTTTGGGAAGTTGTGACCCAAAGCCCATGCAAGCCCAAAGACAAATAGAAAAAGACCAGAGAAAAGTGTTTGTGGGAAGAGAAAGGTCAAGTGAAGAAGTCAGAGTTTAGTGCTGGTTAATTTTTCAAAAGATACACTCCCTGAGTCCCAGCCTAAGCCCCAGCCCCAGCCCCCTGGGCCAGGCCACACAGAGCCTGAGAGCTGTCAGGGGTCTCTGGGCAGCTGTTGGACAGCTGCTCACTCAGCCAGGCAGGTGGTGAAGATGAGCCACCACTTCAGTGGGATTCCCTTGCTGGCCAAAGAGAAGGCTCCAGAAAGAAGCCTTAGCAAAGCCAGATGTTCTCATTCAACTGGTCCTTCAAAGGCCCTATACCAGCAGAAATATTTCTTTTGGGGTCATCCCATCCCTAGCATAAAAAATACCACTCTTTAAGCAGAGGTTGGCAACTCTTTCTGTAAAAGGCCACAGAGTCAGTCTTTTAGACTTCACGGGCCATGCTGAAGTCTTCCATTTTAGCCTCAAAGCTGCCACAGACAATATGCAAATGAATGAGTGTAGCTCTGAGCCAATAAACAGACACTGAAATTGGAATTTCATACAATTTTCATGTGTTGTGAAATTATTCTCCTTTTGGTCTTTTTCCTCATTTGGAATCATTCTTAGTTCACCAGCCTACAAAAACAGACAGAGGGCTGGATTGGCTAGGAGGCCATTTTTTGCTTTAAGCAGAAGGTTGGGACTTCATAAATGCAAATTAAGAGTAAACTGATTTGATTTATAGAGGAATCTAGTAGAAGCGTTCACTGAATACTATTTATTTATTTATTTATTTATTTATCTATTTATTTATAGACAGAGGGGAAGGGAAGGGGAAAGAAAGGGAGAGAAATATCAATGTGTGGTTGCCTCTTGTGTACCCCCTACTGGGGAACTTGCCTGCAACCCAGGCATGTGCCCTGACTGGGAATCAAACTGGCAACCCTTTGGTTCATAGTCCAGCACTCAATCCACTGTGCCACACCATCCAGGGCTGAACACACTTTAAATAAGATTTGATTGTAACTTCTTCCTGCCACACACAGTGTCACCTTTCTTTCTTTCCCTACTTTGGTGTTTTTCAAAGTAGCGTTTGCCATCCATTAGTTGGCTGCAAAATTCATAACAGCATTTTGGATAAAATAGAACAGGGTAGGATAAAAATATATCAGAGTTCATCACATATAGTTGAAGTTGGAAATATAAAATTTTGTCAGCTGCATGTACATTCACATGTGTATACTTACATGCCTCTGTGTCCTGGATTGTAATGTCAGACATATTTTTTATAGTGGATTATGATCAAAAAGCTGGAGAGCCACTGCTCCAGTGAACATTGGGGAAAAGGGGTTGAAATCCACTCTTCCTGGATTGCCCTCTGAGGCTGACATTTCTCTCTCCATCCCTGTGTCCCTGTGGGTTTCTTTGATGATCATTCCCGAGAACCACTGGTCAGATATCCTCACTGTGATGTTATGGCATTCGGCCATACCTCACTGCCATTCTCCACACCCCACCATGTCTTGTAGTTCACCCAGCACCTTGAAGACACAGTGCCTGGTATGTAAGGGAAGCTCAGCCAATGTGTGTTGAATGAATGAATGAATGAATTCCAGACAGCAGGGTTGCAGGTACAAGGACCTCAGATATCTGGGAGCACAGCACAATTGTGCTACTGAAAGACACTCAGTGAAAGAGCTCTTAATGGCTGTTCTCCCAGCGACCCACCAACCTAAGCTGACACATACTGCTCGTTAGGGCCAATAGGTTTTCAGGCAGATCATTCTCCTCTTCCTCTTTGTCAGGAAGCAAATGGGCTGATTTTCCCAGGAACACAAGCTACATGCAAATGCTTAGAAAAGCTCACCTTGGCAGGACAAGATAGCCATCTACACTACTCAGTGAGAAAAGCTGGTTATGGCAAAGGCTTCAGAAAGATACAGAAATACATCACAGCAACCCAGCAGAATTATTCATTTCTGGGAGACTTTGAGAGTCATAGAGCAGGCAGTGGTGGGCTGAGTGTTGAGGTCACGGGCAGGGTGGGCTGGGCTGGGGCAGGGCTCTTAGAGTGGAGAAATAAGAAGGACTGTCCTAGGAGCAATGGCAGAAACAGCCACAGTTCTTTTCCTTGTGTAGTAACCACTTACAAGAGTTCTCCACTCGGAGCTCATTAGAGATCCCTGCCTTTCCTTTGGCTGTGGGCCTATGGCCTTGGTGGTGGCATTAAAGGTCACACTTCATTGGTGGAGTTAAAGGTTCATGGTCACTGAGCATTTGTGGTTCTAAAGGTGATAGCATCCCTGGGTGTAACTAGATACCATGTCCAGATGTTCTGCCCTGTGGGTTCTATCTGGGTTCTTCCCCTGGTGAACAAGGTTTGAGACAATTCCACAACATCACACAGCATAAGTTAAGGAATAGGCTTAGGGTGGAGGAACTCATAGGTCAATGGAGAGCATGAAGAGACAAGCAGGCACATGACCCCATCCTGTCATCCTTCCTGGGGGTAGGGTAAGTGGGGCCTACAGGGTAAGTCCCTGGAAGAATACCTAGGCTACTTGGCTCCTGGCATAGGGGATATACAGGCATTGTCTGGGGTATCCCAATGTTCTCTGGGCATTAATGGGAGTGGAGAGGAAGCCTCTGGTCTTCAGGAACTAAACTTGGGGGCAGACCCTCCTGCTAGGAGAGGGGGGCTTTGTCCTAGCCAGTGTCACCTTCCAAACAATGCAGAGAGAGCTCCCTGGGGCTCATTCCTGCCCTTTGCCCTGCTGATCCAGGGGAAGCTCCTCAGCACTCAGTGTGGCCTCTGGCACAGCCCTCTGAACAGGCAGCTGATTGCCTGGGACCCTTCACATGCAAGGACCCCCTAAATCGTTCAGGATTCTGCAAGGTCTGTTGTGTGTGCACTGATTGCCTCAGCCACAACTGTGAACTCACACAAAGTGCTGGGTCCCATGACTGTCTAGAGCCCACCACTGGACAAACCTCCCCATGTCAACTGGCAGTGGGCCGAGAAGGCAACACTTGAGAGATACCTGTTAAAGAGAAAACCACAGGCCCAAAATGGCATCACTCATACTACAAGCCTGTGATACCAAAACTAAATTTAAAAACTATTCTAATTGAAGTTTCTAGCTCACCCAGAACCATAATCTTAATAAATTAAATTGGAATTTTCTGGTCAACCTCAATAAGAGTTCCATCACGTGGGCCTTCTCCATCCCCCGTAGAAAGAAGAAGCAGTCTGCCTGATAACCCTCCCTGTTCTCTCCACTCTGCCCCCCCAAAGGTGTTCTGGACCCAAAATAATCTTGTCTTCTGCCCCTCCCTTCCCCCTATGGAAGACTTCCACTTTGTACAACCCCTCTGAGTGCCCTTCTGGTGGCTAGGTGGGATGGTCACTGATTCATGAATCGTGTAATAAGCCAATTAGGTCTTCAAATATATTCAATTTAATTTTGTTTTTTTAACACACCAAACTTTCCCTTCTTGTTCTCCAAGCCAGAGTGTTTGGTTTCAGTGTTTTGTTCTGTGTTGTTATTTTATTTTTTTAGGTGAAACTAACTTCTAGTACACAGATCTCCATGCCTCTCTCACCCTCTGTGGGTGTTGTTGTAACCTCTCCCCTCTCCAACGCTCCATGTTCATTTGAATATGAACTTATTGGATGCTAAATAAGTCAGCAAAGGTGCTGTTTTTAGTACTGTTGAACAGATGTGTTTCTGAAGAAATGTGCTTGCACAGGCAAAGGTACCTGAAAGGCATCTCAAGTGACTGCCCTGCCACTCGGACAAACCATGGGCATGCCAGCTTACCATGGTGACATCTCTGTGGGGGAAGTGAAAGTGTAAATGCCATCCCATTTCCCTCTATGAAGTTCTTTCTTCCTTTCCCCATCAAACTGCACTAAGGACTCTGGGGTCCTTCACTGAAGAAGGGACCTCCCTGACCTGGGTTGCCTCAGACTAGTCCAGTGCTGGGAAAATAGTCTGCTCAACAATTTTGATGGATTAAAACCAGGGATATGATTTCCAGCCATGATGGAGGCATAGGTAGATACACTTTGCCTCCTCACACAACCAAAAGAACAACACATTTAAAAACAAAAAATAACCAGAACCACCAGGAAATCGAACTGTATGGAAGTCTGACAACCAAGGAGTTAAAGAAGAAACATTCATCCAGACTGGTAGGAGGGGCGGAGATGGACAGCAGGGGGTGGAAAGCTGGCTGACCAGGTGGTCCACCATTTACATGCAGATAAACTGGGAGGAACTGGGTAGCAAGAGAGAAGTGCAACCTAGGGTTCCAGCTCAGGAAAAGAAATCTCAAAACCTGCTGTAAAAACGTGTGGGGGTTGCAGTGGCAGGAGAAACTCCCAGTCTCGCAGGAGAGGTCATTGGAGAGACCCACAGGGTCCTAGAATGTATACAAATCCACCCACTTGGGAATCAGCATGAGAAGGGCCCAATTTGCTTCCTTCACTACTCAGTGAAGGAAGTGACTGAAAGTTGGCAGAGAGCCGAGCAAATGACATTATTCCTTCTCTGATCCCTCCCCCACATAGAATGCCACAATGTGGCAAGGTGGGTTGCCCTGCCCTGGCCAATAACTAAGGCTCCACCTCTTACAACACAACAGCTGCACTAAGACAAAGAAATACGGCCCAAATGAAAGAATAGATCAAAACTCCAAAAATAGAACTAAGTGGTGAAGAGATAGCCAACCTATCTGATGCAGAGTTCAAAATACTGGTAATCAGGATGCTCACAGAAATGGTTGAGTATGGTCGCAAAATAGAGGAAGAAGTAAAGGGTATGTAAAGTGAAATAAAGGAAAATAAACAGGGAACCAACAGTGAATGAAAGGAAACCAGGACTCCAATCAGCGATTTGGACCAGAAGGAAGAACATTCAACTGGAACAGAATGAAGAAACAAGAATTCAAAAAAAAAAAATGAGGAGAGGCTTAGGACCTCTAGGACAACTTTAAACATTCCAACATCTGAATCATAGGGGTACCAGAAGAAGAAGAGGAAGAACAAGAAATCGAAAATTTATTTGAAAAAATAATGAAGGAGAACTTCTCCAATTTGGCAAAGGAAATTCACTTCCAGGAAGTCCAAAAAGCTCAGAGAGTCCCAAAGAAGTTGAACCCAAGGAAGCACACACCAAGGCACATCATAATTACATTACCCAAGATTGAAGAGAAAGATAGGATCTTAAAAGCAGCAAGAGAAAAGGAGACAGTTACCTCCAAAGGAGTTCCCATAGGACTATCAGTTTCTTTCTCAAAAGAAACCTTGCAGGCAAGAAGGAGCTGGAAAGAAGTATTCAACATCATGAAAGGCAAGGACCTACAGCCAAGATTATTCTATGCATCAAAGCTATCATTTAGAATGGAAGGGCAGATAAAGTGCTTCCCAGATAAGTCCAAGTTAAAGGAGTTCATCATCACCAAGCCCTTATTACATGAAATGTTAAAGGGACTTAGCTAAGAGAAAGAAGATGATCAAAAATATGGACACTAAAATGACAACAAACACAGCTATCAACAACTAAACCTAAAAACAAAAGCAAAAACAAACTAGGCAAACATCTAGAACAGGAACAGAATCATAGAAATGAAGATCATATGGAGAGTTATCATTGGGGAGGGTGAGGGGAGAGAATGGGGGAAAAGGTACATGGAATAAGAGACATAAATGGCAGGTGCAGAGTGGACAGGGGGAAGTTGAGAATAGTGTAGGAAATGGAGAAGCCAGGGAACTTATATGTATGACCTATAGGCATGAACTAAGGGCAGGAGAGGAATGCTGGAGGGAGGTGGTACAGGGTGGAGGGGAATAAAGGGGGAAAAATGGGACAACTGTAATAACATAATCAATAAAATATACTTTAAAAAGTAAAAAAAAACAGAGATATATCATTCAGTTCTATCCAAAGTTCCAGCACTCTAGGGGATTCTGGGAAAAGCGGTTCAGGCCAAGGAATGCTCACTGAGCCTGGTTGACTCATCCTCAGGGTTGAAGAATTCTTGCCCAGGATCTGATATTCCCAGTGTGGGACTTGCAAAGACTCATAGAACTTCCTAAGGTGGATTTATCCCCTCTCCCCCACCTCCCTTCTCCCCAACCCACTTCTAACCCCCCAACCCCACCCCCAAGCACTGTTGCCCAAGCTGCTCTCTGCTTGGGCTTTCAGGGAGGTTTTTCTCCAGCAGGCACAGGGCTTCCCTGCCTCAGGTACTAGAAGACAGGGTCCTCAGCTGAGTCTAGCACTGCTCCTAATTAGCTCAGTCACCTTGCCTGCTTGGGGCTTTCCTCTTCTTACCTATATAACAAAGGAGTTGAGGCAGATGAACTCCATAGGATTTTTCTCATCTCTAATTCAGCCAACCCACAAGATTGTTTGGAGCTTAGCACAAGGTGTGTGAAAGCCCCCGCAAACAGCCCTTCTAGTAACGATGAATCTGTGAACCCTGGAACTGCCTGGGCCATCACCTCCCAGATACTGTTCTGATTGAATTTGCCAGCTCCATAGATCAGCAATTTAACAACATCCTGGCTGAGCCCAGATTACGTTTCTCAGAGCCTGAATTTGGGCCCTTCCCTGGTAAGCCACTTTCTCAAAGGCAGGGGACATTCAGAAACCACAGTGGGTGGCAGAGGTGGGGGGTCTTCTCCATGCCCATCTGCAGCACTGACAGTCCTGTGCCCTGTGACATCAGTCAGCATTAGGCCCTAAAAGACTTGCACACTCCACATCAGCTATGGCCTTGACTGCCCTCCCTGGGACCAGTGACATGTGGCCTGAGGACCCTAGAGAGAGACAGGAAGAACCAAGATGAAAGGAGAATCCCATAGTGCCCAGCCTTGATGTCTCTGTCACCCTCATCCAGAAGGGCTCCAAAGTGCAGGCAGTCCCAGCAGGTCTCCAGGAAAAAGGTCCCGTGGCTCCTGGAGAAACCCTGCTTGGCTAGAAAAAAATGAATGTTTGTTGCTTACTCTATATGTGAACTCATTTAATAAGCACACTCTGCTTCGGGCAGACTTGTGTCATCCCCATTTACACAGTAGGAAACAGAAGCACAAAGATGTTAAATAACTTACTCAAGGTCACAAAGAGCCAATATATGACCCCAAGTGAATCTAATATCAAAGGCCACATGCTTAACTTCTAGACCATGTCTCCTCCAGAGTGAAAACAGCTTACCTTGGTGTTGTTCCCATTAACTAGAGAACATTTTATTTTACTATTATTTTATTTTAACTAGAGAACAATATTTCACAGTCAAGAGTAATCAGAATTTGGTAGGTTAAATAAATAAAGCTCAAGCAAAGAACTTACAACTTTGGTTTGAGGAGTTATACCTTTAGGGTTATAGGAGTCTTCAACATACAAAAGGATTAGACTTTAGTGATGGCATTCTAGGTCTCTGCAGAATTCTACCCAGGAGGAGAGGTCGCTTCCCCAGTTTAATACTCTGGCCTAAGTGGGACAATGCCAGGCTAAGGGCAACTCCAAGTTGAAATGGAGACTTCTGGCCCAGCCCTCCTCAATAGATCCTCCCCCACCAGTGCCAACCCTGATGGTTAT
Organism: Desmodus rotundus; assembly: GCF_022682495.2. NCBI lineage: Eukaryota > Metazoa > Chordata > Mammalia > Chiroptera > Phyllostomidae > Desmodus > Desmodus rotundus. The sequence goes on along the minus strand of NC_071392.1, from coordinate 47,807,703 downwards.
GGCTATTTTATTTATTTATTTATTTATTTAATATTTTATTTATTTATTTTTAGAGAGAGGGGAAGAGAGGGAGAGAAACATCAATGTGTGGTTGCCTCTGGTGCACTGCCCCCTCCCCCGCCACTGGGAACCTGGCCCACAACCCAGGCATGTACCCTGACTAGGAATTGAACTGGCTACTCTTTGGTTTGCAGGCCAGCACTCAATCCACTGAGCCACACCATCCAGGCCTGGTTATTTTATTTTAAAAGGAGGCATTCTGCCATGGCTGGTGTGGTTCAGTTGGTTGGAGCATTGTCCTGTAACCAAAAGCTCCCTGGTTTGGGCATGCGAAGGAGGCAGCTGATCAGTGTTTCTCTCTCACATGAATAGGGTTTTTTTCCCTCTCTCTCTCTTTCTCTCTCTCCTTTCCCTTCTCTCTTGAATGAGAAAAAAATAAAGCTTTTAAAAAAATGGAGGCATTCTGGTATCTTTCAATTTACTAAAAAAAAAAAAAAAAAGTCACACAGTGAGTTAGTGGCAGAGCTTCCAACACTCTGTGTGTGTGGCTTATCTGAGACCAGCCTCCCAGGTATAAACCTCCTGGTTATTTTCAAAGTACTTTTTGGCTTGAAGCTGGAGGTTCTAGAGTTGGCCTTAGGGCATTGAGGCAACACTGCAGAATAAACTAGGAATGAGCTAGATGCCACCTTGTTGATATTCACAGCCCTCTCCCAGTTACAGGGGGAAGTTATAGGGAAAATTGGCCCTTGTCTAGCTTAGGGAAAGAAATTGAGAATGCTCAGCTCTCTAAAGGCCCTCTACCCACAGTGAAGGTTACACCTGGGTGCTGTGTGTCAGGGAAAAGGAGCATTTAATTCTATGCTCAGCAGTTCCTCTCTCCTCCCAGTCTCTCAAAATGCCTGGTGCTAAATAACAATTTAGAACTTTTACAGAGACAGCTAGTAAGTGTGATACAGGAAGAATGGAGGTGTTGGAGGTAAAGCCAATCCTTCAAATCATTATTAACATCACCATCTGTATCACCATCATGATTTTATTCTATTCTGTATAGGACAGGAGCAGGTCCCAGACACATCAATCATGGAAGCTATTGCACCCACCATTCCTGGCTAAGTGAAACCGCCCCAGTCATAACTCTTTAGGAGGGAAGTGTCGCCAACCTGTTCATCCAGATTTTGTCATGTTTTTACCATGTGACCTTCTCTTGACCACATGTGATTGGACAGGGGTGGATGACTTGCCCAAGGCCTGCCAATCATGGACTGGCTAGTATTGTCTGATATGGCCCAGCTCAATCAGCCCTGTCCACATGAGAATTAGAATTAGCAATTAGATCAGTCAAATTATATCTTTCTCTCTCAGGGAATTGATTTTGGAAATAAAGAGCAAACGAGCCAGTGGGTAGCAGGACAAGAATCATGCAGATGCACTTGGAAGATTAAGTGAAGATTGCAGTCACTGAGTCACACTGATGCCAGAGCCCCAGCCCTGGTAGTTCAGAGCCCAAAAGCCTCTACACAGGGGCTGGCAGCACACCCTCACAGGTGGGTACCACCTTGTGCTCAAGGTGGAGGATGTACCTATTTTTGAAAGATATATATTGTTACAACAATGTTCCTCGTACAGAATGTTGAGAGCAGTGCTTCACATAAAATGGGAGAATCCCAAACTGGCACACTAGAGGAGAGAGTGAGGTAGAGTATAATGACAAGCATGTGCATGGAACCACGTGTTTGCCAGGGTGTGTGAACACTCGGACTCTGAATATAGAAGAGAGTGCAATTGGGGCCTTACCAGTTATCTACAAACGAAGACGTGGGCTTGAAGAGTAGCCAAGTGAATGGTATGATAAGGAGGTGGGTAATTTAATCCCTTTAAACACTTGCCAAAAATTCTAGCATTTGAACATGCATCATTATATTAGTCAGGACTCTTTTGGTTTCAAATGACAGAAACTTAAATTAACTTACGAAGGAATTGGATGGCTTACATAATTGAAAAATCTGAGGATAGATTTAGTCAAGACTGGATCCAAATGCGTAATATCAAGAGTAAATACTTCTCTATCTCTTACTCTGCTTTCCTCCATTTGGCATTATTTTTTGTTTGGCAGGCTCTTCCCACACTTGACGTGGTGGCCAAACATCGGCTTCATGTTTCATGCTTACCTCCTTCCAGCTTATCAGCCTCAACAACAACAACAACAACAAAATAGTACACAATTCCTTAGGTATACAGCACTAGTCCCAGAAACACCACCATTTGGTGCCCTTGGGACATGTCTCCATCCTTGAATCAGTCCCTTCGACCAGGAAGAAGCAGAGATCCAATTGGCCTGGCCCAGGTCACGTGCTCAGCTCCAGCTCTAGAGCATGATGTCAGTCCACCAGAACACAGGTCCGAACAGTAGAGCATGGCTGTTACTGGAGGGGCATTGGACACAACAGACGTCCACTTCAGCCCCAAACAAAATAGTTGAATACAGCCTCTCTGGAGAAATGATCCTTGAACTCCTGACACTAATCTCCAAGCCTGCCTTGAATGCCAAATGACTTTTTGATCCCAGTCTCCATGAGGCCTAACAATACTTTCATGATGGGTTTATTCATCAGGGTTCTTATTTACAAACAACAGAACCCATTTTGATTTGTTTAAACAGAAAAAGAATGTATTAATGGATATTCACAGCTCACAATGTCTTGCAGAGTTAGAGAATGGAGCTAGGGGCTCTGCAGCCATGAACAATATCCAAATCTGCCCCGGTCTGGTCACAGGCTTGATTCTACTGCCTTTGGCGCATGCTCCTAGAAGCATCACTGTCCCTGCTGCCTCCAGGGGCTCCATGTCCCCTGCCATGCTCTGCCCCCATCACCAAGATGCAATCCCACACAGAAGTCACATGCTTGTATCCTAGCTGCAGAGTTAGTCTGGGAAACTGAGTTCGGACCTCCAACCCAGTGAGGCAATGCCCCAACATGGCCAATTTTCCTAATTTAGGAAGGCTATTCAAATGAGGCTGGGCTGGCACCAATAAACCCCACATCCACTATAACATGCTTCAAATAGTTGGGTCTTCCGAATCTTCTGGGTTCTGGAGAGATCAAGCAATAGGGTCAAGTCTCCTTGTTTCCACATGCAGCCTCCCAATAAACCTGTGAGTCTCTGACTTTTGCAGCCAATGAAACCCAGCTAATACAAGTAATTTGGCCAATGTAATTTGTGTAAAATTTAACTTGGAGGTAGTGTTTCCTTCCCACTGAGACTGGATCACAGAAGCTCACGGTTTCTTCTTCAAAGGGAAAACCCTCAGTGGCTCTTGTGAGGGAACCTGTGAAGCAGGGCCACATGGAGCCTTCTCAGGAGTGACAACCCACAACCATTTAACAGTCTTTTTACAGAGCTCTACAAAATTGCACTGCACTACCATTTAACCATGGACTATCCCCAGCCACTGACAAGAAGTTGAGTTGCCAGGCAGGGGCTCCATAGCGAGGGTCTTCCCACTCTGGTAAATTTCCTCAAATTCTAGAATCCTATAGCAGCACTTGCCAGGAGCTTGGTTATCTGACATCCCTCCTGTGGCTCCCCACTGTCTGGTCATGAGCTGAAGTCATTCAATTAAGAAATGGTTTCTGAGCATCAGCTATGTGCCAGGTATTGTACTAACACTGGACATACTCTGACCCCAGGGAGCCTTCAGACAAGTAAAGTAGCCAAAGCTTAAATGGAGCAAGGGGAGGCAAGGGCAGGAACAAAAAAAATGTTCGAGTGTCATTATCTAGAAAGGGATGCCTAGTTTGCATTTTTCAGGCAGACTTATTGATCAGGGTCACTACGGAAGCCAAGGTCTTTGATCTAATATAGAAGTATAGTCATTATATTTTCCAAACACGTAGTCTAACAAAGAAATGTCTCAAATGGGAAAATTCATTTTGTGTACAAGTCTTCTAGAGATATGACCATTAAATACATTTTGTTTTATTTAATTGAAAATAATAAAATAAAGGAAATGACCACTTCGTAAGATCTAACCAGTGCAGTCAGTTGGATACATATAACAGGTTGGACTAGGAAGTCCACTCTTTGACCAGTAGCCCCCCGCAACCCCACCTCTGGGGACGTGCAGAACTCCCTTCAAAATATTGACAAAGCAAAATATGGACTCTGACAGAAAGGGAAATGAGGAAAGTCAGCTCTAGACCTCAAACATCTCTTCAGCAGACCACAGGCCTCATCATTTCCATGGAGGCAGCAGGTGCCCACAGGGACCACTAGGGGTCGCTGTGAACCTGTGAGAGAGCGGCTTCATGCTGCAGGCACACATTAGCTTGGTCTGTTTTCAATCAACACATTGTCAGTTTTTCTCCCTGAGGCCCCAGGGGTGTGCTTGGAATTTTTATTTCTTGAGAAATCCTGTGATTCAGCTGCCCTTTGTGGGCTCTGATCGAGCTGTGCTTGCTCTACCAGCCCCCCAAGCAGGGGCTACGCGGCAAGCGTCTTCAGGCCAGCAGCCACAGCGCCACCTCTCGCTCTGCTCTTCCTGTATACATTCCTTGTCTCTAGCTTACTCTCCTCCTCCCTTTTTGCCTCTTCATAGCCCTTTTGATCTTTCTCTCCCGGTGCCCAGTAACACTAATGAGCCCCCATCTGCTCCGTGCCAAGGGTTCCATCCTAGAAAGCCTTGTCCAAACCCTGGTGAATTTCAAACCAGCTCCCACATGAAGCGCATTCCTCCTCACCTTCCCCTTCTGATTTTACCCCCAATCTTGCTCCCTTCTTCAAAGTATCTGAGCAAGATTAGGTTAGTCTTGGAGTGGGAGCCACAAGAGGCCCAGCTTCTTACTAGGAATTCCAGACCCCAGTCCTGGCATAAAGGGGCTTGGAAGCCACACCTGCTTTCAGACAGTACCTCCCTCTGCCACTTACTAGCTGTGGGACCTTTGGTAGGTCACTCACGCTTTCTGAGCCTCAGTTATTCATAAGTTAAGTTAGATAGTACCCCCAGATGTATATATTAAATAAAATTATAAATGCAAAAGCCCCACAGGATCTTGCACACTGCAAGCATTCTATAAATGCAAAGTGCTTTTTATTATTATACACGGACACTTACAGACACATCAGCACACACTCAAGCAAACGAAGGCATAGAGTTTGGGAGCCTCATTCTCATGAATCTGTGGCAAGATGATATGTTAAGGAAACAAAAGCCCAGAATATGCTATATTCGGAGATACCAAGTACCACCACAGGTTCTAACCCACTCCACTTATGTCAACAGCAATAAAGTTGTTCTGAGCCCAGCTGGGAGCTGTCTTGGTCAACAGCCATAGCTTGCTTGGCGAAGTGCCCTGACAGCTATCCTGGGGCCTTACGGTAAAAGGCCACTTGTGGGTGGAGCCAGCATTCACTCCCTTCCCCAGGTTCGGAATGGCATTCCCTGGTGTCCAGCTATTACATTGCTGCAGTGGGGTTTTGTGGGTGCCCATAAGAAGTACACCTGACCACGGATGCCTTGCAGCTGCTCTCTGCAGGCCTTGAGACCACAAACCCTGGAAAGCTTGGGAAACAGTGGGAAGAAGGAGCCTGTCTTTTAAAGGAAGCCTTTCTGGACCACTCAGTGGAAGCTAAACAGCAAAAGAGCCCCTGCTGGCCAACTCTAATTACTGCAACCCCTTCCCATTTAGGAAGAGGGGGCTGTCTCTGAGTGACACAGATCTTGATTTAACATCTTTGTTTTTTTTCTTTTTTTAAATATATTTTATTGAAAAAATATATTTTATTGATTACGCTATTATAGTTGTCCCATATTTTCTCCCCTTTATTCCCCTCCACCCTGCACTCCCCTCCCACCAGCATTCCTCCCCCCGCTTAGTCCATGGGTCGTACATGTAAGTTCTTTGGCTTCTCCATTTCCTATACTATTCTTAACCTCTCCTGTCTATTTCATACCCACCAATTATGCTTCTTATTCCCTGTACCTTTCCCCCATTCTACCCACTCATCTTCCCCACTGATAACCCTCCACATGATCTCCATTTCACATGTTGGAACATTTAAAGTTGTCCCAAAGGTTCCTAAACCTCTCCTCATTTTTTTGAATTCTTGTTTCTTCGTTCTGTTCTGGTTGAATGTTTACTTCTTCCTTCTGCTCCAAATTGTTGATTTGAATCCTGGTTTCCTTCCCTTATCTGTTGGTTCCTATATATTTTCCTTTATTTCACTTTGCATAGCCTTCACTTTTTCCTCTATTTTGCGACCATACTCAGCCATTTCTGTGAGCATTCTGATTAGCAGTGTTTTGAACTCTGCATCTGATAGGTTGGCTATCTCTTCATTGCTTAATTCTATTTTTGGAGCTTTGATGTGTTCTTTCATTTGCGCCATATTTTTTTGTCTCATCGTGCCTGTTAAGTTCTAAGAGGTGTAGCCTTAGGTATTCGCCAGGGAGGGGCAATCCACCTTGCCCAGTTGTGGTGCTGTATGTGGGGGAGGGGTCTGAGAGGGAACAATGCCGCTTGCTCAGCTCTCAGCCAGCTTTCAGTCACTTTCTCCCTACCCACAAGCTAATTGGGCCCTTCTGGTGCTGCTTCCAGGGTGTGTGGGTTTGTGTACATTCTAGGACCCTGTGGGTCTCTCCAATGACCTCTCCTATGAGGCTGGGAGTTTCTCCTGCCACCACAATTCCCACAGGTTTTTACAGTCAGGGGTTTTGAGGCTTTATTTCCCCACGTTGGAACTGTGGGTTGCGTGGCATGTCTTACTCCCCAGTTCCTCCCATTTTATCCCCACGTGAATGTGGGAATGCCTGGTCTTCCAGCTGCTGCCTTGCCACAGGTCCTCTCCACCCAGGCTGCCCCTCTCTGCCCCGCCTACCAGTCTGGATGAATGTTTCTTCTTTAACTCCTTAATTGTTGGGCTTCCATACAGTTCAATTTTCTGGCTGTTCTGGTCGTTTTTTGTTTTTAAATTTGTTGTTGTCCCTCTTTTGGTTGGGTGAGGAGGTAAAGTGTATCTACCTATGCCACCACCTTGGCCAGAAGTCTGATTTAAGGTCTTTGAAAGGTGCTTACATACTCATGCTGACACAAGATTGGTTTTGTTGAGCAGACAGGTCGGGAATGTGTACAGAACAGAGAGAAAAATAAACTTTGCCTTTTACACAGCCCAAAGCTGCATGCCCTGGGCTTGGCAGGGCTGTGGGAACACAGGGGCTGTTTCAGACCCCAACACAAGCCTTGCAGAAGAGGATATTCTCAGAGCATATCTGCTTGTCCAGAAGCTGGTATTATTGCTGCACCTGTGAAGGTTTGGTTTCTGAAGCCAAGAGAAGCCTCGGGCTTTCAGGGAAGAGAGTTATTCCATCAGAGGAGTCATCTGAGGGTTCAGTCATCATACACCTCTCTCCACCCAAACACAGATCAAAGGCCATAGCTAAGCCCTTCTCAAGTAGACTGGAGAAGACACACCATGTTGGTGTCCTGGCTCTGTGACCCCTGTCAAGTTACCTTACCTCTCTACCCCCAGTGTTCTTATCTGTGAAATGCAAATAACCAATACTCAAAAAAATACTATGAAGATTAGAGATAGGGAGCATGCCCAGCACACGTTAGACACATATTGCAGTCCTGGGGTTTGGAGAGAACTTGTACATGAATGTTTATTGCAGTATTATTTGAAATATCTAAAAGGCAGAAACAAACCAAATATCTATCAGCTGATGAATGGATAAACAAATGAGGTATATCCATATAATAGAACATTATTCAGCCATGAAAAGGAATGAAGTACTGATATCTGCTACCACATAGATGAATCTTGAACACCTGAAGCTAAGTGAAATAAGGCAGATATAAAAGAATAAATATTATATGGTTCTATTTACACAAAATATCCAGAATAGGCAAATTCATACAGACAGAGAGTAGGTTACTGGGTGTCAGGGCTTGAGGATGGGAAATGACTATTAATGGGTACAGACTTTATTTGGGAGTGATAAAATATTTTAGAATTCAACAGGGGTGATGGTTGCATAACTGTGATATACTAAAAACCACTGAATTTTATGTTATGTAAATTAAATCACAGAACAAATAGTGAAGTTGTTACAAGAGAAAAAAAAGACCACTTAGGATGCCAGCTGGAGTGTGCTCTGACTGTGGATGAGCAAATGAAATGGGCAGCGTGGGGAGTGAAGCTCTTATGAGCTCGCCTATAAATCAGATTAACCGGCTTCCTTCCCTCAGTCCTGCCTGATTCTGAAGGGGCTACAGCAGCCACAGACTGTTTCTGAATAGCCCTGAAATTAAAGTACTTCTGAGTATGCTGGGGCCCAGGGCAAGGACAGTGGGGTGCTTACCCCCAAGGAGGCACCACACAGGAAGAATGCAGAGCTCACAAGCATACCTTGTCTTGGTCTTAAGTCTTAAGACTTCAGACTTTCGAGGATCATGTTTATCAAACCAGAAATTAGGCCTGATAATTACGGTTTGTATTTATGGCGATGCACCACTTTAAGAAGGGGCTCCAAAAATCCGATCACATGGCTCCAGTTTTCCAGGGCACCTCATCTCCTTTTCCCCCTCTATACAGAGGGGTTTCCTAAGAACTTAGACTCTCTTGGGAGTCACAGACAACAATTTTTTCATACAACGCAGATCTCCTGGTGCAAGGCATTTAATCAGAACTGAACTTTTTCAAATTGAGAGCTTATCTAATGCACTGTTCAGGTTGAATGAGGAGTCTGCCAGCTTTTCCACTGCAGGGCACCTACTAAACCCAGACTAAAAACCACCATCCAGGCCTGTTTTCTGTTTCTTTGAAGCCAGTTTGGAACCTTGGCAGGAAGTTCAGTGTAGCAAAACCTTTTCTCCCCCAACACACACATGACCACCATCCCCCAGAGCAGTGGATTTCCCGGAGGAGGGGGGCGGGGGCATTGCATTCAGGAAGAGCTGCTCCGTGCAGTCTGAAATAGCTGTATCTGGTAGTTTGCACTGAGTGAGGGGTTAACCCTGCAGGGCCCCTTTATCTAATTCGGGAATAGGGCCCAAGAGAACTCAGGACTCTTCTCATAGCTGGGGCACTCCTTCAGAAAGGTCCTGTAAGGTTTTTATGCACCCTCTTCCACCATCCTCCACCTCTGCCAACCTGGACTAAGCCACTGCCATCTCATATCCAGGTTAAGGGGCTAGTTGTTACAGAATGATGCTCAGCTTCCTGGAAAGGAGACTGGTCTTCGGCACAGGTTGCTGCAGGTTGTGGGTCAGAGTGCTATTCTTGTATATGGACTGACCATTGTCCATTTTTATATTTAGTATCTCATCCCTCACAAAGATATAGACACTAAGAACATTCTTTTATTTATTGCTGGATCCCCAGAGCCTAGAGCCATGCCTGGTCTAATAGTCACTCAGTAACTTTTGTTGTTGATTATCATAATGTTTTTCTGGGTCTGGTTAGAAAAACTGTGACTCTACTAGATGACCTGAGTAGAAAACCAACTACAAGTGTGCTTAACTCAATCTGACTCTACAAATGACTGCTGAGTACTTGTTATATACTCAGGAGGCTCTGTATTGAGTTGTGGGTATTTACTCCAGGTTACACAGAACAAGTATTGGTGGAAAATGGAGGAAAGACCAGAATTCTGAGTGTATTAGTCTTTGCTCAAAGTTTCTCTTCTCTCCCACTTTGACCTCATCTCTATGTTTAAGATTCCTCTGTCAGGTCTCAAGTCTCCTGTTACACATTCAGAGACTGGTCTGGCCTGGCCCACATTTACTTTCTCCAGCACTCACTACCAATGAAACTCATTTAGTTCTCACAAAGTGCCTGTGTTGTAGCTGGTTTTCTTGTCAATGAGCCGTATCTCTTCTAAGTTGGACTATATTCCCTTTGAACAGGAGCCACATCTCGTTCCCAGTGCAGATGACACACATGAGGGTCTCAGTGACCTTTTCCCTGGGCTCCAGATGCACGGTTTCACTGACCTCAGGATACTTCCATCTTCCACACACAGAAGTCACACCTGCGTCAGAGCTCCCATCCAAAGGCATATAAACAGGTTGCTAGCCTGATAACCCAGGGCTGGGGCCCCTACTTGAGCATCTCGACTATTTTCTGACAAGGGCTCCCCATTAAGTTTTTTAAAAATATTTAAATGGTTCTGAATGATCTATTCTTTCAGAAAGGAGATTCCAGGTTTTGGTCAATTTACCTTTCTAATAGAACACTCAAGGAACCAAGAAATAAGTAGGCCAGGATGTAACTGGAAATAGAACCTTTGGCTCATGAGCAGGCTGCATTCAGCCATAGCAGACAGAATGTAAGCTCCTCAAGGGCAGGGGTCTGGGCTGCTGCGTTTATTAACGAGTCAACACCTGGCACACAGTGCACACTCCATGAATATTTATTGAATGAATGGGAGGTATAAACACACACATGAAGTTTAAAATGAAAAACACCACATTTTAATAGTGATCATTTTCTATATTCACTCATTTTGTTGCTTTAATTTTCTCAGCCGTCACAAAACATATTTCATAAAAATGCCAACAATAGAACTAAGATGTGAAAGAGGGCTCCGAGGAGCAAAAGTGTCATCGCCCCATGTCTGTTACTGAGCCACACATGCTTTCGAGACAGGCAGAGATGGGGTCCCTGGTTCCCGCCTCCTAATAAGCACAATGGAAAGCTCAAACTTGAGAGTTCGCCACGGGGTTTTAAATTCCTCAATAATTAGGGATCCCTCTGTGGTCTAATCCCTGAACATCTTTGCCCCAATTTCACAATGACTCAAAATCAGTCAGGTCAACATTAGCTGCAGTAAATTTGTTCATGTTTAAGGCCTTGGGAAAGAAATGGGGGAAAACTTTCACAAGATCCACAATGGTCCTTGGCTTCATTTCATTCAGATAACTTTTTTTTCCAAACCCAGTAAATGTTAGAAACCAATGGGCCTCACACTTCTGATTTCTACTAACAAAATAGCCAAATATGCAAAAGAAAAGGCAGAGTTTCTCTTGGCCATAGCCTGCTGGTCACCCCTCACCCCATGTCTTGAGTTCTTCAGGGTTTACAGCTTGGGGCTGGGCAGGCAAGCAGCTCCTCCTGCCTATTGCCAGGGAGGAAAGTGAGCTCTTCAAGCAGACCCCAGCCTTCAGGAAATCCCTCCTGTTCTTAACTTAAATCTCTTTTTCTGGCCGAGAAGCACAATTCCCTCTAGCCCTGTCATCACTGAAGAAGGGAAAACAGCTGCTCACCACCCTCCTTCTAATCATCCTTAATGGGCTCATAAACAGTTATTAGGTCCCCCTTCAGCCTTCTCGCAGCCTCATTTTACTTGCATTGAGGCTAAGAGCTTCTGAGGAAGGTGTTTTACTCGGTGCTCCACAGACTTTCAGAGTCTTAAATGCGTAATCAGCCACTTCACCCACTTGAACCTCCACAAATGAACAGCTCTGCCTTCTTTTGAAAAATTTAAACCTATTCAAGGGAGTTCCCTGGCAACCAACCCTTATTAATAAATAATTGCCTGCTCTAGGCCAGGACCGGGCATTTTTAAATGTTTCTTTTTTCTTGAGAAGTCACACTGGCGCACAGGAACACAAGAAACTAGCGTCTGTTTCCCTAAGTTCTGTATTTGCAGGATGGATCCTGCCTGCCCCTACAGGCCATTGTGGGGAGTTCTTATCTGGCTTCTCACCTGGGAAGGAGCTGTTGCTCTAAGAGACTCTCACCTGGTCCTTTCTTACGGGTATTGGACTAATGCCTCAGCAACTGGGGAGCAGAACATGGAGATAAAACAAAGATTGCTCATTCTCCACTAGGCACAAGCTGAGAAGTTCCATTTGCTATTCCATCATGGTATGGTTTATTTTCCGTTCACTGCTCACACCCAGTTTTATGATTAATAGAACGCATTGTGTCTTTACCTGACTCCTGTGGTCCCTCCAATCTCAGGAGGCAGGGGAGGAGCAGGGCAGGTAGGTTGTAAGGTTAGTGTTTTTTGGCTTTAAGAAAAAGAGTGACTTTATTTCAAGAAAAATTTTAATCCAGATGGGTATAATTAAAAGGACTGACAACACCAAGTGTTGACAAGGAAGAAAAGCAAACAGAACTCTCAATCATTGCTGGTGGAAGTGTAGAGTGGAGCCATCAGCTTTGGAATTCTTGGCAGGCTCCAGCAATGGCTCTAACAAGCCCTCTCCTAGGAATATGCTCCAAAGACGCACATGTTTATGCTCACCAGAAGCCACGCATGAGAAAGTTCATAGCACTGGAGTTTCTAGTAGTGAAAAATATAAAACATCCACCACAGCAGTGAAGAGACCTGGACTGCTAATCTACAGTATGAGCTGGAGGAATCTCACAGACAGGATATGCTGAGCAAAAGGCAGCAGACACAGAAGAGCACATCTGTGTGATTCCATTTATACGAAATTCAAAAAAAGCAAAACTAACTATGATGACAAAGATCATCCCACCTCTGGGAGGAGTCAATTATCATGCTGAATACCTTAGGTCTGTGCACTTTTTTAAATGTGTTACACCTCAATAAAAAAATAAAAGATGTTTATTGTCTTCTTCTTCCCAGAAGAATAACATTATTTATTCATCTATTTTTTCTCCACTGCATGGCTTCTTTCAAAAAAGATTCAAGATGACTTACAAAGGTGTATGGTGTTGAACTGTATTTATAAGTGAAGAATTCTGAGTGATACTAAAATGAAGGCAGGAAAATAAGATGAAATCAGATGGGTGGGTAGTCCTCAGCATTGGTGTCAGGGAATTCTGTGGGGTGAACTGAAGGGAGCTTCCCAGCAGTCAACAGGAAGAAACACAACAATTCTGCATCCAAAAGTTAACAGCCCATCTGATCAGAAGCACAGTACCTGAGAGAAATTTCTCCTGTGCTGTTTCAGAAAAAGGCAACTGTGCACTCAAACCCCTTTGTGCTATTTTAAACATCCCACGTGGGACCCTGGATCTTCAAGTCCCTTCAGGACACATTTTCACTCCTCTGGTACCTCATTTGCCCTCAGAGAATTTAGGGTGAGGCAGCATCCCTCAGACAGTCAAGGTCCCTCTCTTGTGCTCTTTCGTGGGACCGATAAGCAGACACTGCTTACTTTCCTGCGTGTGGCTTGGGAGGAGCCCTGCTTGTGAGGGCTGCATCTCTGTTTTTCTGGGTGCCTGGCTTGCCATCCTGGTTTCTGGAACCTGGGCCTGCACCCTCAGCCTGTGCTGTGACACTCAGCCCATTTCCCTCCTTGTCAGTGCTCCTTGGCAGCCCAGTCTCTCCTGCAGACACAGCTCTGCTGGGGCTAGCTCCCTGGGGGCTGGACTCTTTCCACTTTGGCATTTTCATGAAGGGATCTTTCCACTTCCTGGCTCCAGTTTTAGAGTTGAATTCATATTTTACCCCAGTAACTAGGAGGGAAAAATACAATGACCATATAAACAAAGGGAATTCAATTCATTCTCTCCTCCCCATCTCCACCCTGTCCAGAAGAGGAAGCGTGTTAGGAGGTGTGAATCACAGAGATAGAAAGCAGGCTTGTGAACAGTGCAAACAGTCATCACCAGCCTTCCCTTTCCATAAGCTGTGCAGCTCTGACCACACAGTAGCAAATACCACGCCTCCATGGATAGAAAGGTTCAGGAGAGTCAAGGCCATCTTAATTGCAAGATTAGAAGGCCACATAAATCTGGAACTCCGTGGGAGCTTCAGATAAATTAGGTTCAACTTCTAATGGGGTTACCCATTTTGTTCTGATTTGTTTTAAAAGTCCCCTGAATCCCTGGTATTAAAAGGAAGTTACCAAGTAAGGAGGAAAAGACTGATTTTTATTTACGGTAGGTTAGCAGAGATTTGCAGACACAGACACCCAAATCTGGTCCCAGTTGAGATGATGCAATGGAGCCACTTTTATTGTGTTGGAGCTAGCAGACACTAATTGATGTGTCTGTTCACATTAGTCCAGTTGACTCATTTCTTCTTTTTCCTTCTCTCAAACACATAAATGCAGAGTAACTGCCTTGGTTTTCCCTAGCTTTTACCTCAAAGTTTGAGGCGGGTCCCTGCTCCTGCCATTTCTATGCAGCATGAGTGGCCTCTCTGCTGAGGATCCTACCAGCACTTATGCTAATGTGGGCACATTATGGTAACAAGTACCTAATAATAGAGGGAAATTTAATTCCAGCAGCAGCAGCAGCTTCTCCTGGAGAGGAGCCATCCTCCTTCCGAGGAGGACCAAGCCGTTTGCATGTGAGCGTGGCAGGAAGCCAACACACTTGCCTCCTGAATTTGGTTTCCTTCCCTTTATTCATGTTCTATAATTGAGCCTTTGTAAGTGGAGGGATGTGTGTAAAGGAGCTAAATTTGGAGCTGATTTCATGGGGGTGATGAGAGCTCTGGAGGCCAGCTTTACCTTATGTTCATCTTGCCAACCAAGAAGAAATTCTTGGCCCTGATCTAGGAAAAAAAGAAGCCAAGCTTGCCATTTCTCCATATCTCTCACTACCAAATAGGACGGTGTTGGAAGCATTCAGAAAGGATCAGGAGTCGGGGTTGAATCCCATGAATAGGAAAAAAATGTGAGTTCTTGTATTCACTGATTTCCTTGACTTGGTTTGTGTTTAGAAAGGGAGGCTAGACAGAGGCATGGTCCTTGAGAAGGAGCCCGGAGGTGGAAAGCCTCGGAGGCCTCACACATGCGCACGCGTATCTGCAAGCCAGCTCAGTTCAGAGCTGATCTCACTTTGTATTGCAGTCTGGAAGGGTCAGCACTGCATAGGCAACATAACCAAATGAATCAGAACTGAGTTAAGAGCATGCAATTAGATAAGGTCCTCATGATTCCACCAGCCTGGAGTGTGCAAAGCACTCTTATGGGTGGCATTGCCACTTAATTACCTGGGTCTATGGCTTCACCATCAAAGACTGTGCTCATATGAATTGTTTCCTAAAGAGAAAAAAGAGACAGCTTCAAGCACAATCCTATGCTCCTCCTCACAGGCAAGGCCACTCAACCTCACAGCCTGAGTTTCTTACCCAGGGCCTTCTTGGCATTTATTAACTCAATAGGCACTGTCCTAGATGCTGCAGACACAGCAGGGAACAAGGTAAGGGTGACTACTGCCCACAGAGAACTTGCAATCAAGTGGAAGCCACTGACACACAGGCACCACACCATAGAGTGATAACGGCTCTATGAGGGGGAATATAGGATGCAATGGGGGTGCAGGTAGGAGTGGGAGGAGGACATGTAATCCAGACTTGGGCGTAGGAAAGCATTCTGAGTACAGGGTATCTAAGCTGCATAGAAGGAAGAAAAGAAATGCCACGCACCTCCAGCTAAGATCTATATTGCCTAAGCCCGCTGCGGGGCAGGGACAGAGGAGCACAAATGTGCTCCCAGCCTGGGCTCTGGCTGTGTCCCTCTGCCTAGGCCAGTGCAATGTTGCATCAGGGTCTGGCTATCATATCTAAGCTCTGTGCTCCATGTCTTTTTCTTATTCTGTGCCACACTCCAGGGCCTGATCTCTGACTGCATAGAAACACCCCCTTCCTTCACAGGGTGCTTTCCAATGGTGCCACTCTTCAGCATGCTAATGAGGACAGTGCTGGAATTTAGTGGGCCCTTCAACACCCGGGTTTTATCACATAAGCCATCACCTACTAACTTGTCCACAGCTCCCCAGCACTGAAGAAAGAGGAAATGGAGACTGTATAGGTTTCATCCATTTGATCAGCTCTGCAAACCCACTTTTTATGGTCACAGAAATTTATTTACTTGATTGATTAATTTAATATTACATAATTCTGAGTCAGTCTCTGAACGAAGGATACTTGCCTTAAACAATAAGACCTCTTCCTCTTGTTTGTATACTGATCAATACATATAAACACTTAGTTGATGAGTCTGAAGCAAAAATTCCAGTGCACTGGATTCCACCAGCCTGGAATGTGCTTCTTGTCCTCCTGATTGTGCTTTTCATTCCAAAGTTATGAGTCTTGGACTACAACAAAGTGTTATTATTGGGGGGTGGGAGAGCTGGTGGGGGTCACCTTCAACTACCATCACTTCTCAGTGGGTAGATCACACTCAGTAAAAGAAAAACAAGGCAGTAAGGTGGGAGTAACTTTTCAGCTATCACACTTTGCATTTGTGTGACTCTTAATATTTTTCAAAATACCTCTCCACCTTTTATCACAGGACAGATATTCTCACTCCCATTTCACAGATGAGGAATCTGTAGCTTAAAGAAGCTGAGAGAGTCTGCAAGATCATATGGCTAAGTGGGCAGAGCCAATCCCAGACCCAAGCACTGCTCTTTCTCTATCACTTTTTTCCGCAAGGTTATGGAAGGGCAAAGAAAAAATAAATCCCATTGAAGGCTAAAGCTTCAGTTCTGGTCTTTAAGCTCCTCTCCCCCAACTCAGTCTCCTGGAGAGCCTGTGTAGATAATAAATATGACTATTCAATATTTATGAAATCCAGTCCTTCTGCAAATATACCAGTAGACATGTTCAGTGGAGGGAACAAATTCTATCAGGAGCTCGTCACACAGCAATCTGTTCCAGTGGCAAAATACAAGCATCTCCCTGAATGATAAACACCCCCGTGAGGCTGTGGCAGGGCCTGCCTCAGAGGGTGACAGAAACCCCCACAACCCACCACCCAAGCCAGGTGCCCCAAGGCCAACCACACTTACCACCACAACTTCTCTCTTTGTATTCTTCATTTCTGCAGGGAGTAGAACAGGCGGGAGTTAAGCTTCTTGGACACTAATTTGACCTTAAAATTCTACTTCCACAACGGGATTTCTCTTAAACAGATTTTTAAATCAGCATAGCAGGCATGGCAAAAAAATTTTCTGTCTGTAGACATGTTTGTTGATGCCTTTCCATCTCAGAAAAACAGACACATACACACAATACACAGAACTAAAAATAATTTTTTTCTGTTCTTTTTCCAACGTATTATTATTATGAACCTAAGAAATTAGTTTTTAAATGACAGAAAGATTGGGTTGATATATTTGTTCATAATGGGGGGATTCTTTGTATCCACTCCCTATGCCCTTTTAAAAAAGTAACTAGGGTGGGAGACAGTTTGTACAAATCTCATTTATTAAAATCATCCTATTTGCTATGATTAATAAGCATTATAATTAAATTTCTAATCCTGCTTAGATGTGCCTTGCGCATGTCAGACACACATACCTATGATTGGAGTGATTAAAACGATCATTTTTAGAAACACACTTTCCAATCCTTTGTACTTTCTCTCCCCATAGCGCAGATTCTCCTCGAGGCAACAATTTTCGGGCCAGGTGTGACATCTCCTCAGGCTTGGAGTTGGTCAGATGGAACTTGCTCAGTTCACCATTCAGTGCTCCCAGCCCACCTAACAGCACCTCCGTCTAACCAGACTGAGCTAAATAACTTGTGAAATAATCAAATCCACTAGAATCTCAGAATAAAGTATTATTTGCTCTTTAAAAAGAGTCATCTGTGCAATATAGAGCATTAGCTGTCTCAGGAGGGGCCACGTCCCTCTGTGAGCAACAGAGAGTACCCACAGAGAATTCTTCATTCCTGTCCTCCTTGGTGGGAATGAACCTCTAGGTGCTTAAGTTGAGCTGATTAGAGGCGACTCTGGGTAGGAAACAGGCAGTACCAAAATGAGTGATTTGAGTGAGCCAGCAGCACCATGTACCCTGATCTTCCTTTTCCCCAGCTACACTCACCCTCCGTGTGATTCCGCCCACAGATGGTGTAGCTAAAACCCACCAAAACAGAACTGCATCCTCATTCTCTGCTAAGTTCAAGCCCTTTCATATAATACAACAGAGCAGCAAAAATGATAATAATGACAACAATAGCAATAGCCACAAAGGGAACGGTCACCATACATACCTCCTTTCTTCACTCTGTAGGGGAAAAAAGGGATGGAAGAGAATTAACCTGAGAGTACCCTGCACACATACACTCATGAGAACATGGGAGCCTTTGGGCAGCTGTGTTCCTGGGATTCAGGACTCAGCTGAAAGGGGTCAGGGATGGGGACTGAATTGAAGGCTGGGTTCCCACCCCTGCTCCAAACAGAGCAGCTCCATCACTATTGGTTTGGGACTAAGGAGGGTCTGAGAGTTTGATAAGTTGGGAATATTGCTTTATAGAACTTCAGGGAATAACACATCTTCTCTGACAACACTGGGTGAGGGCATAACAACCCCAACGACACTGCCCAGCAATTCTGCCTGCCCCATTTTTCTCCCTTGTATCTAGCTGAAGGTTCAAGGGCCAGTAGTTAAACCCTGGTTTCCTGTAACATAAAGAGAAATATTTGGACTCTAAGACCCTTTCCATGATAACCTTGAATTCTATAATACTGTGGTTCTAATTGTATTCTATTTTGCTATTGGACAAATGTTGGCTGCCATTTGGTACAAGTAATTTCTAGAGAGACTAGGTATGAGTCTGAATTACTAGCTAGATTTCTTTTTTAAGTCAACCATGTTGAAAGTGATTAATATTTAGAAAGTAAGTTAAAGCAACCAAGTTCAAGGTGCATATTTAACATTTAAGCATAAATTGCATGTGAGTTGCAACATCTATTGGATGACTGACTCTATTTAAAAACTTCTGCCCACATATATAGGATCGGAACCAAGATGGTGGCGTAGGTAGACACACTGCGCCTCCTCGCACAACCAGAACTGACAGAGAATCGAACAGCAAGGGGGACCGACACCAAGGAAACAGAAAATAATCATTCATCCAGACTGGTAGGAGGGGCGGAGGCGGGCACCGGGGTGGAGAGGACTCCTGTGGCTGTGGCGGGACTGAGACTGGCGGAGTGTGGGACAAATGGCGCAGGCAGTCCGAGCACTAGCAGACCCTGCGGCCCCACATTTGCACAGATAAACCCAGAGGGCCGACTCAGAGTGGCGGGTAGCACCTTGCGGCACCACATTCGCCCACAGATAAACCGGACGAACGGCGGGCAGCGAAGCAGACCGCTGCGCAACCCAGGGCTCCAGCTCGGGGAAATAAAGCCTCAAACCTCTGATTGAAAGCGCCCCGGGGGGTTGGGGTGGCAGGAGAGACTCCCAGCCTTACGGGAGAGGTTGTTGGGGAGACCCACAGGGGTCTAGAGTATGCACAGGCCCACTTACTCGGGAACCAGCACCAGAGTGGCCCAGTTTGATTGTGGGTATCAGAGTGGAAGATTGAAATCCGGAGGAGAGTGAGGCGGGCGCCTTTGCTCCCACTCGGCCCCTCCCCCACGTACAGCGTCACAGCGCAGCGACCAGCATTACCCCGCCCCGGTGAACACCTAAGGCTCCGCCCCTTAAAGTAACAGACGCCAAGACAAACAAACAAACAAAAAAAATGGCCCAAATGACAGAACACTTCAAAGCTCCAGAAAAAATACAACTAAGCGACGAAGAGATAGCCAACCTATCGGATGCACAGTTCAAAGCACTGGTTATCAATATGCTCACAGACTTGGTTGAATCTGTTCGAAAAACAGATGAAAAAATGAAGCCTATGCTAAGAGAAACAAAGGAAAATGTACAGGGAACCAATAGTGATGAGAAGGAAACTGGGACTCAAATCAATGGTATGGACCAGAAGGAAGAAACAAACATCCAACCAGAAAAGAATGAAGAAACAAGAACTTGGAAAAATGAGGAGAGGCTTAGGAACCTCCAGGACACCTTGAAACGTTCCAACATCCGAATTATAGGGGTGCCAGAAGGAGAAGAGGAAGAACAAAAAATTGAAAACTTATTTGAACAAATAATGGAGAACTTCCCTAATCTGGCAAAGGAAATAGACTTCCGGGAAGTCCAGGAAGCTCAGAGAGTCCCAAAGAAGCTGGACCCAAGGAGGAACACACCAAGGCACATCATAATTACATTACCCAAGATTAAACGCAAGGACCCACATCCAAGATTACTGTATCCAGCAAAGCTATCATTTAGAATGGAAGGGAAGATAAAGTGCTTCTCAGATAAGGTCAAGTTGAAGAAGCTCATCATCACCAAGCCCTTATTATATGAAATGTTAAAGGGAGTTACCTAAGAAAAAGAAGATCAAAAATAGGAACAGTAAAAATGACAGCAAACTCACAGTTATTAATGACCACACCTAAAACAAAAACGAGAGCAAACTAGGCAAACAACTAGAACATGAGGGTTGTCAATAAGGGAGTGTGAGGGGGAGAGGGGGGTAAAGGTACAGAGAATAAGTAGCATAGATGATAGGTGGAAAATAGACAGGGGGAGGGTAAAAATAGTGTAGGAAATGTAGAGGCCAAAGAACTTATAAGTATGACCCATGGACATGAACTATGGGGGGGAAATGTGGGAGGGAGGGGGGTGGGCAGGATGGAGTGGAGTGGGGGGGGAAATGGGACAACTGTAATAGCATAATCAATAAATATATTAAAAAAAAAAAAAAAAACAAAAACTTCTGCCCAAATCCCATTACAGAGTACCACTATCTTTTCAAGCTTAAGCATCACTCTTTTGGAGCCAATTTTTAAAATCAATTTGTGAGTAGAGTCCAAACAAAAATGCTTTTTTAATTTCAGCAGATGCTCAGGGATTTCTTACCTTGAAGTCAAGTTTGCCAATAGCAATGGACTTCCCCAATAAATATGGCAGAATGCAAAGCATATCTTTATGTTAATGCCTTATAGTTTTATATTGAGTCTTTCACCCATACATTTTAAATTATTTGACAATAGTTAATCTTCAAAATATCTTTTAAAGGCACATGAGTCTTATCATCCCTTCCTTTCTCCAGTGAGAAATTCTAAAAGTCAAGTTCCAATACCCCAAGATTCTTGGGCTTATCCTAAACTGGGAATCTAGAATCCTGAGCTCAGTGAGCCATGAAAAATAATGCAACCAGATTTTTAAAAATAGTGTATCTAAGCATTTATATCAGGAACAGTGCTAAGTGCTCACTTTGCAGTTGTTCATTTAGTTGTTTCAAATAAGGATGTTAGAATTCACAGAGGCCCAAAGCCATATACCTAGAAAAAGGTAGAGCTAAGATTTGAACTCAGGCCTTGTCTAACTCCAAAGCCCAGACTCAGAACCATCATGCTCTCATTGTAAGAGCTTCTGAAATTCAAGAAACCAACTCTGGGGGAAGCTTCAAACAATTTAGTGCTCTCTTCACTTCACTCTACTACCTCACTTTAGCCAGTAAAAGACTTTGCAGGGTGTCACAGTAAGAGGCATGTTAGTGAGCAGAAGAGAGTGGGAGGGAGAGAACACAGATCTGTGTGTACAGCCCTAGAGAGAGTGAGATCAGGGCCAGATGCAAAAGAACAAGCCCAATCTAATCACTGGAGTTTAATTTCCTTATCAGCTTTGTGTGCTTCCTCTAATTGTATCCCATCCTTTAAATATTCTGCAAATAAGAGCCCAGTGTTTTCTAATACTCACAATTGAGCTTTTTTCTGAAGCATGTATTCAGGGCAAGTCACCAAGAGGTTGAAGGCCCAATTTCTTTGAGAATACATCAAGGACAGGGAAGGTGCCCAGGAAAACCAAAGAAACACCAGGCCTGACTCAGTAGGTGATGAAGAGGATACACCAGGACTAAGGGGAGCTAGGATTCTTTCCCCTTATGTCCTTTTGCTTCCTTCACACGAGGCACCCTTTCTACCCTGTAAAGAAATTCTAAATCTCTACCTTTCTTTCTGCTGACATCACTGGAAACAGTGTCCCAAAGGAAGCAGTGGAAAGGACCCAGCCCACTGACAACTTACGGAGGTTTCTTGTGCTTCCCGGTCTTGCAGGGACAATGTCTGTGGATGGCTTTGGCCAACTGGACCATCAGAGTCACCAGGAAAATCAGAAGCAATATGGAGCCAAAAGTGATGACAAAAGGCACGTACCACGCTGATGGAGAATAAACGTTTTTCCTCAGGATCTGGTGGGTGATCCTGGGCTTGAATGAAAGAAGAGGGGGAAGGTGAATGGATGTCACGTTCCTGATGTCAGCACTGCCCCATGTTGTGTGTTTATTTCACTCTTTGTTTTTGTTCTGTGTATTAGACATCTGTGTGCTCATATTTCTTGCTGCTTCAATTCATCACATTATTTATAGTCTTTCCAGACATCCATTAGATCAAAACCCAGAAATTTAGGAAACTGAAAAGCAACTCTAGGCCTAATTTTATTCTCTGTCTTTCTTCTCCTTCCCCAAAGCTAAAAAATTCCATTGGCTTTTGTTTCTGCCAAATCATGGCATAACCCAGGGACTAATATAGCCATTGTCTCTCACTGGGAAGGCATGAGCCACGGAAGTTGTTTTTGTAACATTTTGTAGGTTTGTCAGCATTCACTCACTACAAGCTGCACTGCCAGATGAGTGGGCTGATATCACAGTGAAACCTCAAGTTCAGCATTTGCTTCTTAGTGTGGGAGACAGATAAACAATTCATGGAGATTCCAGGAGTGGAGATACCACAATTGGGTCATGTTGTAAGCCCCAGAAATGTAGCAATTCCTTACTCAAGGGAGATTACTGGCTCCAACTCTAATAGAAAGCCCTTAAGGTTACCTCATGCCTCCATTTGCTGGGGTGATACTGGCTCAAGAACACGGAGATGAACATCAACCTGCTCTTGGTAAGACTCTGAGATAAAAATTTGACCACATGTCATCGGTGGTTTTTTAAGGTTTTTATTACCTTTTCTCTGGTGCACTAGAAGTATGGGTCTGCCAACCAAGGGCGTAACTTTTACTGGGAATAGGAGGAAAGGGGACGAAAGAGTCAGCACAGATACAGCCAGTTGCTCCACGGCACACGGCGGTAAACCTGTTGTCGGACTCCAGACTCTCCCTTCCTTCACCACACTGGTTCTGTTTTGGCACCTGCTTATTTTTCTTCCTGCCATTTACCACAATCTGTAGTTATTTTATTAAATTATATACCTTTATTAAATTGCATGTATTTAATCTGTCTCCTCTCTACATTAGTGGCTCTCAAACTTTAGCACACATCAGAACCCCCTGGAAGGCTTATTGAAAACACAGATTGCTTGGCCCCACTGAGGGGTTTCTGATCTATTAGGTCTGGGGACAAAGTTGGGGATTCCAGGTTCCAACATCCTTTCCATGAGGTTGTGGTGATGATCGTGGTTGGGTGAGGTATAACTCTAATATTCTGGAATGGGCCCGAGAACATGCATTTCTAATAAATCTACAGGTGATGCTGATGCTGTTGGTCTGGGGACCACACTTTGAGAACCACTGTCCCATATTATAAGTTCCATGAGAGCAAAGATCATTTTGGGCTTCTTCACCAAGATGATTGGCATATCATAGGTATTAAATCAGTATTTGTAGATTGCGTGAATAAAGTTTAATAGAGTAAAGATGAGGAGTTGGGTACCTATTGGTGCATCATAACTTAGAAGAAGAGGAGAAGAGAACCTGGTGGATACCTGCTTTCACAGACATAGCTTTTTGCCACGGCTCTTAAGAGCAAGCTGAGGAGGGGTTGTGAAGGTAGCAACTGGCCACATAACCATGAAAATCGTCTCCTGTGCCACAGCTGGCCAATACCTGACCTATCACAAGTTCCTCCACAAATGCATACCTATAGTTACCAGAAGAGGAAAAATTAGTGGTTCTACCAGTCTCAGGTCTCACCCAAATCTCTATCTACCACCCAGTGACTACCCAAACCAAACCTATGTTTGCCATTTCTGGCAACATCCTAACACCTCAAATCTTTTCATTTCTCCTGGGTCAAAGGGCTCCGTCAATGTTAATCAGAAGGATATAACTGAGGAGTCCAGGTCCCAAAACCCTTACCCTGGGGGTTGTGATGACAATCGTAGTTGGGTGAGGAATGACTCTAATACTCAGTGTCACTGTCCCTGTTTCAACCAGAGTGTCGGCTTTCTTCCTGCCAGACAGCAAGTTGTCATCAGTTACGTAGACAAGTAGTCTGTAGTCCCAAATCTCATCAAGCCCACCAGTATAGTCAAAGCGAGTCGCAAGGAGCAGCCGTGTGACGTTGGAGCCAGCATTGGGAGAAAAGGTGAAATGACTGTTGACATTGCCTATATGAGATTTGAGACAAGGATTTGGGGCACAGGAAGAAAAGGGAGTGAGAAATAAAGATTTAGCGGAAAACTGCATCCAGTCTTTCCTGCCAACATCCACACCTCTGTTGTGGACTATTTCTAATGCACCAGGTTTACAATATTGGCCTTAATCGCTCCAGAAATTCCATTAGGATAAAGAAACTGCTCACAACCACGGGGCTGCAAAAGGAATAAAAGCACAATAGGACAACAGCTCACCTGTCCCAAAAGCAGGGCCAGTACCTTGCAGAGAGATTTAATAATAATCCTGGTGTAGCCTCTCTAGCCAATCCTTCTTATGCAGCATTTATTTGGACCACATATACCTTGCACTCAGACCAATAAGTGGCACAAGAGGGTAGAGGAGGCCACATTTCTAGCCATAGGCCAAGCTCATTTCTTGCCTTTTGTGGAAACTGTCAGGTCATGCAGAACTAGTGACATATATCCTTGGAGTTCCCCCCAAAAGAAGGTACATTATGGCTTTGCAGGGATTGCAGTTCCAGGTCTTCCTGAATCTACTCTATTCCCCTTCCCCTATAGTCTGTTAGGGCTCAGGGCTCACAGCTCAGGGAACAGGGCAGGAAGGCTGCAGGAAGGCTGCTCGCCCAAGCAGCCTTTGCTCATTCCTCTGGTGGCTCCAGACTCATTACCAACTGAAAACCAGCAAATGGAGCAGGAGATGATGCAATTTTTACTCCCTTAGCAGCGAAGTGCTCCGTAAAGGCCTGGGGGTTCTCAGTATGGATTATTTCCATCTTCGACAACTGCAGTCTCGAGGCGCTCTCTGCCCCTGGGTTTTGTAACACAGCCTGCTCAAGAGGCTTCCTACTGTTCAGAGTTCATGCTCGCCAGGGCTCAGCGGGTGGCCAAGATGGGCTTTTAGTCTTTCACTTGGAATTGCTCTGCTGTTTGGGTTTAAATCTCCAGCCCTAACACTACATTAGATGAGCTATTTTGGTCTCATTTCCAGGGAGGGGTGCTCTTCCCCCTCCTCCACCCCCAGTGCAATGCTATATTTTTAAAGAGAGAAAATGAATGGAGCAGAAGAGAATTCCTGAGGATACATTTCAAAATGCACTTAATCTAATTAATCTATTATTATCTAGAGCAAGGACTGGGATTCCCTGCCCCCACTACAAGAGTGCAGGTTGAGCAGTTGGACTGGAAAAAAAATTAAACTACACTAATATGATTCACGTATCATATGACAGTCTGGGAATTTGGGGCTCACCATCAGTGTGATACACCCTCCCTAGGGCCTCTGGGCAGCCTTGTGTGGGAACCTGGGAGGAGTTAGGTGAGAAGAAGAGGAAGCCAAGAAGACGGGAAGGTGCTGGGACTGTTCCACCCCTCATCCCACTGTCCTCATTTACAATTCCACACCCACACACACTGTGCCCAGATCAGGCATGAGCACCCAACCCCCCCCCCCTTTCTCCCAGACCAACAGCTAGGCCTCTGACCCTGAGCCAGGCCAGGACAGTCAATGTCAGGTAGTGTACCTGGGCCGATGGAGTAACGGAAAGACGTGGGGCTGGAATCACGATCAGTACACATCAGCTTGAAATTTTGAATATTTGTGCCAACTTTCAGATCCACTGGGATGGCCAGGAAATAAGAGTTTGGGATACAAATTGGCTTTTCATCATTTTTTTCCAGGATGTTAACAGTAACCTAGAACAGCAAGAAGGTGGCCATTTTAGTAGCTAAAACTTGCTGAGTGCTTACTGAGCCAGGCCCTGGGCTCTGTGCTTCCGTGGTCTAGCTCATTTAACCTTTCCTGAGATAAATAATATGATCATTCCCATATTACAGATAAGGAAACTAAGGCTTAGACAACTGACCTGAGGTCATTTAGCTGGTGAGTACCAGAACTGGGATTTGAACACAAGTCTGTCCTATTCCAAGTCCCATGCTACTAACTTCTGTACTGTGTGTGTGTGTATGTGCATGATGTATGTATAACAGGCACGTGGTGCCACATATATGCACCTAGGCACATGGGCTCATCCTCAGGTAATGCTGAACTGCTTTTCCAGTGACAGTTATGGATTTACAGTGACCCTCTATACTTCCTTGCTCACTGCCCTTGTGAATTGGAAGTTGCATCTTTAACTTTGAACTGGAGAGCAATGGTTCTCAATCCTGGCTCTACTTTCTTAGGCACACTCCAGACAGAATGAACTGGACTCTCTGCAGGGGGGTGCACAGGCACTATTTTTTTAGTGTTCCCCAGCTGATTCTAATATGCAGCCAGGGTTGAGAACCACTGGGATGGAACAAGAGGACCTGGCTAAGCTGGAATCTTGTCTGTAACCTGGGCTATTAGAGTGCACTAAGCTGGTGGTGCTCACCTGTCACAAGCAGGGCCAGCCTATTCTCTTTCATTGCTGTCTTTTATGCCTGGTGAATTGGAATATGGACTGGGACAGCTGCCAGCACAGAATCACAGAATGTCAGCCCTGAAAGGGACTTATGTGATCATCACCCTTTTTAAAAGCGTATGAATTTTGAGTCGTATTTATTCTACCTTAGAAATTTGGGGATTTCAGCAATTTCTGAGCCCAGGAATAAATTGAAATGTTCACTCTAGTTAGCTCCCAAAGTGGAGTCCATTCATTTTTCTCAAAAAGCCGGTCTAACAAACACTACAATTATCTCCAACTTAACACATCTCTTCCTCAGCAGGCAATGCCAAGCCTCACACATCATTAAAACCATCATCCTGTTAATTCAAAGCAAGTCATGAGAGGAACTCGACTAGTCAGGCGTTGGGTGATCGCGTGACTCTTCATTGAAGAGATCAAGAAATTGGGATGGGAAGATAAGCGTGCCCCAGACCCCCTTGGAAAATTGGGATGAAAGTTGAAAAATGAACTCTGTCTCCTGATTCTGAGCCAGTCATTCTGTCTATCGCACAGGGCTGCCTGCTACTAGCTGAGAGTTCATTTTGCCTTGTGCTTTTTCACTTTACTAATAGGAAAGAGCAAGAAATCATTCTGTCTTTGTGGCCATCATATTACCCTCAGATAAACCTAACCACTGACAGTACAGACTGGTTAAACCTTGTTACTCAAAGAGTGGCCCTGGACCATGTGCATGAACACCACTTGGAAGTATGTTAGGAATGCAGATTCCTAGGCCCTATGCAGACCAGCAGATTCAGAATCTGCATTTAACCAGATTCTCAACATCAAAGGTTGAGAAGCAGTATAGCCCCAGTCAACCATATCATTTTAAGAACTACCCCATCTGGTGTGATGGGGGTAGTGTAGGAACACAGCAAAGCTACTGGGGCGGGAGGAATGCATAGCTACAAAAACACACCCCATTTCTGGCTCTGTGCATCTCACCATCAGCCCACTCTGAAAGCACAGGGAGATTTACAGGGCAGCTAGAGGACACTTGTCCCACAGAGTGGTCATCAATCTCAGCCCTCCTCCTAGTCACCCACACACTTGGGTGTCGGTCTATTTTCTGGGCACTGCTCTGTGTGTCCAGGTGTGCTGTCCTGAACTCCACGGACATCTCCTGTCACGTTTGGAGGATGTGTCCTGTTAGGATTCTTATTACTATAGCCACACCTGGAGGGAGCCGGAGAGACCCTACACCAAAACAGACTCACTCACAGTGACTGAGCTTGTGTCCTCGTTGTTGGTGGCCTGGATTCGGAGAGTATAGGTGGGGGTTGTCTCATAGTCCACTTTAGTCACCAGCTTGAGTTCTCCTGTTTTGGGATTAATCCAAAATATATATGTATACTGGAGGCCAGCACCTCCAGCAGAGATGGAGTACACAATGCTGCTCTGGGGGAGGTCGTGATCAGTGGCTCGCACCCTTCCAAACTGGGTTCCCGCTGGAAGAACAAAGTACTTCAGATTAGTTCTGCTTTGGGGGATACAGGGAAGATTCAGGAGCAGATATTCTCACTGCCATGGGCAGTTGAGGCTTTTGGAGGCCCCTTTGCTGTTAACACTCTATACGTTTTATATCTTCAATTCTATTAAATTCAGATTATGCTAACGAGCAGCCATGACCGTAGTCCCATAGCCATAGGACTGGTCCTATGACCCAAGCTGAACTGTGAGGTGTAAAAGACAATTCATGCCATTATATAGATGCCAGTGACGCCAATCACTATGCTATCATAAACCACATGGCAGAGAGCGTTCCCACGCATGCATCTCTCTGCAGCAGTGTTTTCTAAAAGTCACTTGTATTTTTCACATTTTCTATAATGGGCATGAATTGCTCTTATACATGAGATGAAAAATAAACAATTTGTAAGAGTTTAGCAACTGAGGATTAGAGCATAGATTTTAAGGAATTTTAACCATTTTTTATTTTTTAATTAGTTGACAGACAGTATTATATTGGTTTCAGGTATACATCCCAGTGATTAGACATTATATTACAGAGTACAGATTTTTAAATACTCTTTTGTTTTGTTTATTTTACAAACCTTGGTGTGGGGCTGCTGGAGTTCTGGTTTGCTTGTTTGGTGGCAGCCCTTTTTCATAAATTATACTCCTCAAGGACAGAAGCTTTCTTTCATTCAATTATGTAACCCCAGCACTAAGAGCTTGATTCAAAGTAGGTGATCAATAACTCTAAGTTCTTTGAATTTATAAAAAGTTTATTCCTATTGCATTTGTTATTCATTGGGCAAGAGATAAAGAATCAAAAGCTTTGCCTTTAGACCCTTTTTTGGTGTTTTGTTTAAACTTAATGTCAGGAAATAGAGACCATCATAAAAAGAGAATAAAATGGAGATGAGATAAATTTAGAATAAAATGGAGACGACCTTAAAGAGAGAGAATAAAATGGAGAGGAGATAATTTTAGCAGTGTTATGTTTTAGTTTTTTGTTTTAAATATAGAAGTACCCATGATAAAAAGATCAAAAACTGTGGTGAAGTCTGATTATACTGGAGTTGACAGGACTGCTTTCAAACAGGAAGAGATGGGAAGAAACTGAAGCTGGAAGTGGGAGTCCTTTGTTTAAAGGGGAAGAGCCTGCAAAAATCCAGGCTCTTCCTGGAAGAGCAAAAAAAGCATTCCCATTCTTCCTGAAAGGCAAAAAAGAAAAGAGGCTCCCAGTGACTCCTATTAAGGGAGAGAAAATGTCTTTATTCTGTTTTTAAATGGATAAACTCTAGAAATGGAAAAACGTTTTTCTATTTTTAAATTTCAATTCTCTGAATGAGCTAGATAAAAATCACAGCAGAGACCAAGGGAAAACTGGCTGCAACAAGGGAGGATTAAGGGATCAGGCACATGGACAGGGAAGCGATCAGGTGTTCAGAGAAATGCAGTTTAATCAACAGTTTTCAAAATCTAGAGTTTACCTGAAGGGCTCCTCAGCAGTGAGGACAATTTAAAAAGATATAAGAGATGCAATAAACACGATTCAGCTGTGAATCGCTGTGCACTACACCACTTAGGGCCTCTGGTAGGGAGCTTCTCCTCTGCTGAATGTCCATCTGGATGGAGTCTGTCAAGAGCACGGTGGCCTGTTTCTTGCCTGTTACTTACCTGGCCTTATTTCTGACACGTTAAATACATAGGATGGCTGATCAAAGATGAGAGGAAACTCATTTCCTGGACTTGTTAGAACATAAATGTAGATGGTATCTAAAAACAAATAGGAAAAAATTAAATCACAATATTCTATTCCCATTCACTTGTTTATAAACATTTTTAAAGCACCTTCTGTGTAATGGGTTCTGTGAAAAATATTGGGGATACAAAGTGAGTAAGACCTGCCAGTTCCTGCCTTTGAGATGCTGAGGGCACTTGCCTTCTGAAGAACACATGTTCAGGTCACCACGGAAGCCAGAGGAGGTGCAAGCTGAGTCTCACAAAGGTAATCAGAGAGACAAATGGGAGGAGGGGGAAAAGTGGGGGTGGGATTCTAGGCATGGGCATGGATACCAAGGTATAAAACTCAGAACAACTGAAAGCTGTTCAGCCTAGTTAGAAAAACACGGGGTTAGAAGCAAGTGACTGGAGTTCAAGCTACAGAGTTAGGCAGGGCTAGATGATGAAAGTCCTTGTGTGCCAAGCCAAAGAGTTTGATCTTGAACTTGACAGCTAAGGCGAGACATTCAAGGGCTTTAAGCAAGGAAGTAATATGATGGCATTTTCATTTCCTAAAAATCACTGTCAGAAATGCAGAGGATGCTTTGGAAAGGGGCAACACTAAAGTCAGACAGATCCTTAAAGACTCTCAATGTTGTAATTCAGCCAAGCAAGAGGAGGTTCTACATTAGAACAGTACTAGTGGGATGGGGGTGGGATGGGAGGGTTGGTAGCAGAAGCTTGAGATTTTAGGGGGTGACACAGAAGAAAGGACTTGGAGACCAATTCAATGTGCTTGGTGACAAACAGGAGGAATCTGGGCTGATTCCCAAGTGTTTGGGTTTTTTTGAAGTCTCTTCTTTAACACAAATACCTAGCCCAATACTGAGTATTGCCTAGCAGTCTAGTCATTGCTACTCAAGGAAGATGCTTTATGAAATAAGTCAAAATGATACTTGCTTTTATAGTAAGGATGGGCAACATCCTGCACCTGGATTGTCACAGTGTATTTATTGCCGGCTGCTAGATTACTTGGATTTTCATAATCTAGATCACCAATCAACTGGATTAAAACAGAGATATCAGATTACACAGAAAAGCAATCTTTTTAATTCAACTGATGAAGATATTTTCATAACTATTAGTAGAGCTATAAATTGGAAAACCTTTCTGGAAAGCATTTTGCCTGTATAAGGAGCTTTAAAAAGTTATGTCCATACCTTTGCTCACTGTTGGAGAATTTATGTGAAAGAATCTATGTTTAAAGATGTTTATCAAGCACTATTGCCAAACAGCATAGGCTGAAGGCTTCTGGTTAGTTGAAAAGAAGCACAATATAGATCCCATATGCAAAGATATTTCCATCATTTAAAATACTTATGCATATATGTATAGAATATACATAAAATCTATGTGTAGTGAAGAAGAAGGAAATATATCAAAATATTAATAGTGGTTATTACTGGATGGTAATGCTTTTCTGTGTTTTCTACATTTTCTACAGTGAGCATGAATTAATTTCCTAAATAGAAAAAATGAAAAATTATTTTTTAGCTGATACTATGAATAAAATTGGTAAGACTTTCTTGGGGACCCAAGAAGGGCTTGGGATAGGAGGAGGAGAAGGAGATGGGTGAGAGGATGTCTCCTAGTGGGGTTGCTTGCTCTCCCCCCTGAAGCTTTATCTCGGATGCAAAGGTCCCCCAACCAGGACCACTGCCCTCTGATTCCCCCTTCCCACAGCCACTGACTTCCTCTGCCCTTCCATTTTCCTCTCCTCCTCCCCAATACCGTCCAGGGGGAACCCTGTAGGGAAAGGTCTCATACAGCTCATTGAGACCTGCTTTTTACGCTCATCCTGCTTCCAATTCCACTTTGCCTCTGTGTAGATGCTGTGGAGTGAGGCTAAACAGCCTCGCTCTGCCATTCCCCTTTGGATCTGCAGTGGTTCTCCAAGACTGAGTTTAGCATGACACACTCACACTCATGGCCCTGAGCCTGCTTTCTCTCACCTCACACTTCCATGAGCCAGGAAGGAGCACTCAAATACACAGGAGTGCTGAGCCCAGAGGGCACTAACGTTATTATAGAGGCAGCTAAGCAGGCACAGCCAACTGCAGCAATACAAGAAAGAATTCAGTTCTTAGCACCCCAGCAGAACTATACATAACAGATGATTCCCAGGACTTGGGTAAAATAAAGAGCAAATGGGGAAAACAGAATCACTATGAAGTTCGTCAGTCACAGCCACACAGAGTGGGAGTTACCTTGGAAATTTCTCTCTCTGGGCCAGCAAAAGCACTATGCATGTTAGTCCAGCTTCCCCCATGCCCTTTCACTGATGCAATGACCAGTAACTGACCACAATTTTCCCAGAGCCAGCTGGATCCTGTAAAAATCTGCCATGGCTTCCCACTGCAGATGGTGTGGTGAAGTTGAATTGGCTGTTTGGTGCTTCGCTGTCATCATCAAAGCAGACCGTGTTCAGGTCCAGAAGCAACGTCCTCTTGGCTGCTCTTTCAGGCACCATAATGCTGGCAAAGAGACATGATTCAATATTTTCCTCAACAAATGGTGATGGAGTGTTCCTTCTGACACAGACCCTAGGCTAGACATCTCTGCTTTAATTTCAATTCAAAGCAAATCCAAGGTTGTTGCAGTAACTGCCTAACTGGAGTCCCAGCTCTGCCCTGGCCTCCTTTCAGACTATTCTTAACACACCAGCCAGAGGCACCCTGTTAAAATGTTGTCAGGTCAGGTCACTCCTCTGCTCCTAAATCCCAAGTGGCTCCTCATTTCACACAAGTCCTCATTTTGACCTACAGGACCCATCTTGGTGTGTACCACCAGCCCTTGACCTTACTCATATGAACTTACCACTTACTAACTCTTCTTGTTCCTTCTACTCCCACCCCTGGTGCTCTTTGAACACTCCCCAGGCTCTGGCCTCAGGGCCATTCTATTTACTGTGGGATGCCCTTTCCACCAATGTCCATATGGCTGCTTTTTCACTTTCTTTAGTCTCAATTCTAATGCCACTTTCTCAGGAGGCTATCTGGCTGCCCTATCTACCCTGTGAATGATATCTGCCCATCAATCTCTCTCCTGTTCCCTCCTTTATTTTTTATTTATTATTGTAATCTTTAATCTTCACCTGAGGATATGTTTGTTGATTTTTTTTTTTGAGAGAGAGAGAAAAACATCACTGAGAGAGAGAAACATCGATTGGTTGACACCTGTACATGCCCTGACTGGAGATTGAACCTGTAACCTTTCGGTGTACAGGGAAAATGCTCCAACCAACTGAGCTACCCAGCCAGGGCCCCCCACCTTTATTTTTAATTCTTGGCACTTACTAGTTTCTAATATACTATATAGCTAACCTATGTATCCTGTTTACCATCTTTCCCCCAACTAGGTTGTAAGCTCTACAAAGACAGAGATCTTTATCTGCTTTGTTCTGGGCACACTCAATTAATATTTGTTGAATGACTGATTGGTAGCTGATGAGACTAGCACAGTTGTGAAAAAGAATATAAAGAAGAATTTAAGAGAAATATAAATTCTTTTTCTGCCTATAGGACTTTGTAATCTGGGTAGGGCAAACCTTGCACTTTCCATACTTTGAAGATTGGGAATTTCTCCACTTGTGTTCTAATAGCTTAATGTCATAGAAGGGCCTATTAACACTTTAGTATCATTCATTTAATAGAGTTATTTAATGGAGTCATTCCTGATCTCCAATGACTCCAAGGTCTAGGCAAATAGCACAAATGAGTAAAACTGCCCCCAAACTGGAGCTATCTAGTCAAGCCCAGCTTGGTATGGAAGATTGAGGAAGAGTGATTAATATCTTGAGGGACTTTATCATACTGTACTTCCAGACTTCAGTTTTTCCATCTATAAAATGGACATAGACGATGTCATTTAGTTTTTGCTACATAACAAACCAGCCCAAAACTTAGTGGTTAAAACAACAGGCATTTATTATTTCTTACAATATTAAGGGTTGTCCACTAGTTTTTTGGGTTCTAGACCAGCTTGGCTGGTTGCTGTGGTCACGGGCATCTTGGCTGGGGCTAGGTGGTCTAGGATGGCCTTGTTCACACACCTGGTGGTAGGAAGGTGGTGGGTCTCTGCTTCATGTTGTCTCTTCTCCTCCAGGAGACTAGTTCAGGCTCTTCATGTGAACATTTCAGTTTTCCAAAAGTAGCAAAAGAGGGCAAGTCCCAGTGCACAATATCTTTCAGGCCTCTGCTATGCCACATTTGTGAATGGTCCAACAGCCAAAGCAGTTGATGTGGTCAAGTACAGATTCAAGGAGTAGAAAGAGAAACCTGTCTCTTGATGGGAGGAATGGTGAAATTGCACTGCACCAGGGCATATATACAGGCAGGGAAGAATTTGTGGCTGGTTTTTTGGATTGGGGTTTGCTGGTTTGCCTGGTATTTTTTTCTACTTACCTTCAATCATATTTTTGTCTTGGGCAGAATTTCTTACAAATATATATTGTGGCTACCGTGAGAATGTGCTTGGAAGACCTTCAGTCACAGGAACATAATTGATCACAGATCCCAGCTGCTGTGCTCTGAAATCCATTGCTATATTTGCAATGAGGCCATGTCCCCATGACTGGGTGTGGCAGAGATATTAAAACAGGCTCATTAGTGTCCTATGACAGCTGATTTTGGCTCCTGGGCTCCCCAAGGGTTCCATAGACTGCACGCCAGGCTACATTTCTGTCCTCCCTCCCTCCCTCCTTTTTTCCTTCATTCAGGTCAGACATCATGGTCTGTGGACTCTCCCAGCCCTGTCTAGCTCTCTCCTCATTTTCTCCTGCAGGCATTCCCTTAATAAACACCTTCAGCATTGAATTCTGTCTTGATATCTTGTTCTCAGAGCACCTGGACTAACATGTGTTAAATTCTTTAATCCTCTGTAGTATCACCTCTCTCTGCAACCAAGTTATGCTCCCTTCTATATTCCACATCATCTCTTAATGGCAACTGAAATGGACTCTCGGCTCAGCAAATGAGGAGCAAAGTCTGACAGCAAGGATGGTCGTACGCTGTTGAGGATAACTGGGTTTGCTTCCTGGAAAGCACTTTTTCTGACAAGTGTAACTGACTCTCCATGATGCCTCATTGGCAAAGATTGCCTTTGTGTTTCAGCAGGATTGGAGCCCAAACATTTCCATTCCTGTCTTGCATACACAATGTCATGGTTTTATTCATAAGCACTTAGAATATATGCCATTTATTAAACACCGACCATATGCTGTATCATACCAAGAATTTTAAAAATACTATCTCCAATTCCTTTATCTCCAAAAGGTTTGTATTCTTGTCCTCACTTTATAGATAAAGAAAGAGTGGTTTAGAGTGGTTTCAAGACCTGTCCAAGAAAGTTGATGCATACAGGCACAATTCTCTATTGTCTGTGTTAGACACCGGAAATATTACTTTAAGTTCCATGAATCAGTGAAGCGCCAGGCCCACAGATGGTTTGGGAACCTCAGCCTTGATTCGAACTCTTCAGAGGCCAGGAGGTTGCATCATCCAAAGTATGCAGGGTCTGAAGCCAGACATTCAAGATTCATGCACTCCAAAAGAAGCCTCCACACGCAGCCCCTCAGGGCTGCCTGGCATGTTCTTTTCATTCTTCTCTGACACTTGGTATTTTTTCCCCTAAACACTTGAATTGGGAAACCACTCCCCCTCATTCATCAATCCCTGCATCAAAGGCAGGCTGACCCTTCGCCCAGCCAGCTGACCAGGGTTCCCTCCCCAGGCAAAGGTGACTGGCCCAGCAGCATTCTGAGTCAGCCAACCTTCTCCTCCTCTGGCTTACAAACAGCTTGGGAAGTACTTGCAGCCTGATAGTTTACAACCAGAACAGGGCAAAGCTTGGGGAGGCGGGGTGGCAGGGGCAGGGCCGGGGTTGGATGGCTGTCATGGGCCTTTGATGCCTCCATCAGGTCCCTGGGCTCATTCATCACCAGCCTGGGAAAAGTAGGGGGCTCAGCCTAAGTGCTGTTTCCTTCTCGGCCCAGCCTGAGAGCCAGATACTCACAGGTCAGCAGTGGCCAGACTCACAGCCCTGCGTCCTCCCACCCTCTTCTACCTGATCTCCCAAACTCCAATGCAGGGGCACACCAGGAGCCCTGAAGAAGGAAATATTCAGGAATGAGTGTTGTTAGAGGATGGTAGCAACACCCAGTCTATAGTTTGGTGTGTGTTTGACCTGTCTTTGTGCTTCAGCTCTGGCGTGGTGGAAAGGGAGAAGGTGGTAAGGATGGGAGAATGGTGGGTGATGCAGAGTTAGGGTTTCCCAGCCTCTGGAATATGCAAATGAGGCAGGGTTTTGGACTAAGGACCTTCGCTTCCAGGACTGCAAGGGAAGGAGCCCTTTTGTTGTCCCTCCTCACATCTTGGCTTTCACAGGATGACTCTGAGTTACTCTCACTGAAAAAGCACAGAGGAAGGACTTGAAGACTATTTAGAGTTGCCTTTAGTAATAAATACAATTAGTCCATTTTCTGTCTGGAATTGACCTTCACGGCTAATTTGGAGAGAAGATTATCAAGAGTAGGATTCTGAATGGGCTTGCCTGGACAGTCTAGGGTATTCAAAATACTATTTTACCAGCCAAGGTGGAGTGCAGTCTGCAAACTGTCACCCCGCACATCAGAGGACTCTGGCTGCAGGAGCCACAGTGGGCACTAAACAGAACTGTACCAAGGGGAGAAAGCTGACAAGGAAGGGTGGAGACAGCACAGTCTCTCCAGTCACTGACCCCCAGAGTTCTTACTCCTCAACCCCTATGTCCCACTTTGCAGGGCAGGGGAACAAAAAAAGAGCAGCAGGACCTAGAAGGGCAGCATATGAGGAGAGGAATTCCCTTGGATGCACCAGAACCACCCAAGAAGTTAGCATAGATTTAGATTTTCAAAGAAAGTAGAGGTATTACTCTGCAGATCATCTCTACTCCATCCACAGGGCCCTGTCTTCTCTGAACAGAGATGAGTGTGATTTATGCATGTAATAGTGTAGAAGTTACAATTCTAACTATTCATGGCAACCATCTCCACCCATCAAACAGACTCTGAGGTTGGGATAGGAACCTATCACATGGTCAAGGCTATTATTGACTTGATCAGGGCCTCAACAGGAAGCAGATGGCAAGTTAGGATAATTCTAGAGGAGGTTTAGCCAAGGAATTATTATAGAGGTACACACAGGATATATGGAAATCTCAAGAAATGGTGCAATATCTCCAACCTAGTAAGAGTAGAACTTCCTTACTATTTCTAGACCTGGAGGAGCCACTGCAGGGAGCAGTTCCTGAAACTTGAACCTAGGGATAGACAGTGCTGTGTGCTGAGGGCTGCCTTATAGGAACTGAGACCTTTAGGAGGTGGAGGGATTCATCTAGCTGACAGGGAGGGAACCAGGGGGATAAATACCCTGACTTCATGCTCTCCCTCCTTCCACTGGCCAACCAGAAGCTGCAGGGTAAGGGAGCCAGTTGATAACCATACAGAGCAGGGTGGGGAGGCTGGAGGCTGGATCTGAAGGGGTGATGAAATGTGTGCACAACAGGGTTTAACAGTTTTGTTATCAGACTCAAGGCCACACTTAACCTTAGCATCATGCTGGGCATGCCAATTGGGAGAACAGGGAGATATTCATCAATATAATAAAGGAATTTATATTTCTATTGCTTGTTCTAGACAACCTCTGTCTAGGGTCCTTTGTCCTTGCATAGCCATGCTATGTATTGCGTCTGTGCCCAATGTCACCTGGAGTTTAAAAAGTCAACTTGCAAAACCAAAGATAAACTGATAAACTCAGGAGACTCTTGTCCATGTGGACATCTAGAAATGAGACCTGTTCTGGTCTTCAGCCTTGCTCCAGGAGGGACCAACTTCAGACTGGAGCTAGCTATTCTGAAACCACCATGGAGATGAACCTAACCCGGGGATTATTAATCTTGTGGCATTTAGACAACTAGTTAGTAGAAAGACAGTTTCTTTCTTTCTTCCGTTCTTTCTTTCTTTCTTTCTTTCTTTCTTTCTTTCTTTCTTTCTTTCTTTCAAAGACTATTTGGATCAACTTATGCTGTAACAGAGAGTTTCTTTTTTTTTAATTTTAATTCTCATTGTTCATTGATTTTTAAAAAGAGGGGGAAGAGAGAGAGACAGAGAGAGAAGCATCGATTGACTGCCTCCCATATGCGCCTCAACCAGGCATTGAACCCACAGCCTAGGTATATGACCTGAGAGGGAATGAAACTGGCGGACTTTGGTGCATAGGACAATGTTCCAACCAATTGAGCCACCCAGCCAGGGCAACAGTACTGTTTTCAAAAAGGCATATTAACCCAGAATAACAAGGAACTTTATTTTTAAACAATGATGAACAGATTGTGAGGCAAACAACAAATCAAAATACACAAAATAACTTGCATCCCAGTTGTATCTGCATTTTCCCTTTCTATTGCTTTTTGTTTACATGCAGTTGAGTTGTATAAAGTAAATTAGATGCTTTGTTTTGTTTTAAGTAAATACTTCATTTGATTTATTCATATTACTGATGACATGTTTCTCTAAAGCTCCTGGTTACTAATCCTAAGTCTCAACTATCTATTTTAACTGGTAACTAACAGCACTATCTTGCCATGAGTGGCAATAAATAAAGGAAAGTCACAGTCCAGAGAGGGTCTAACAAGTCCCCATGATACTTTTCACCAACAGAGATGAACATGTTGTAAAGAGAACAAAATAAAAATACTTTTTAATCA
The DNA here is from genome assembly GCF_022682495.2 of Desmodus rotundus. Taxonomy (NCBI): domain Eukaryota; kingdom Metazoa; phylum Chordata; class Mammalia; order Chiroptera; family Phyllostomidae; genus Desmodus; species Desmodus rotundus. The sequence goes on along the minus strand of NC_071392.1, from coordinate 47,769,179 downwards.
AGTAAGAAAGTGAAGAAGAGAGACAATGAAGAGGAAAGAAAATGAAAGAGGGGCAAGAAAAAGGATATTGGGAGAAAAACCTATCAACTAAATTGAACAATTCAAATCTATTTATTTTGTGAGCCATGTCCCAATGCCCATAATTCTTCAGCTTCACCTGAGAGCAACCAGAGAGGTCAAAGGGCTGGGACCACTGAGGAAGTGAAAGGCCCAGCACGTGTCTCAGGATGTGAATACCTGAAGGTGAACTTGGTGCAAGTAGCAGGGTTGTCGTTAATGTCTTTCACCAGGAAGGTTATCTGCATGCAATTTTCCTGTCCCCCGAAGGGTCTGTCCTTCACCAAAACTTCCAGAGAAATGACAGGATTTTGTCTTAATTCACCTGCATCTCGGTCTAGCCTGTGGGCCACTTGGATGGTCCCAGTCACTAGGAAGGCAAAGGTTAGAACGTGACTTTTTGGAGAGAAATGAAGAGTAAAGACAGATGGAGACTTATAGTAAATTTTTAAAAACATTCTGATACGAGGACTGTCTTACACAGAGAATGACCTCGTACAAACACATTTTTCCAAATTCATGCTCTAGCTCCTGCATTAGACATTAATTGGGGTATCTGGTCTGACCCTTCTAGAATTTTTCACCCCACACTTTAGGGTTGGGCCCTTGGCAGCAGCCTTTGCTCATAGTTGAGTGACTGGTAGGCTGCTGACTCAAGCCTGACCCCTGGTTCCCTTAGTGGAGAACCTGTAGCTGAGAGACATCAGTTGGGTGACCAGTCAGGTGAACAGCAGAGCTACAGGTAAGAGGCCAGAGCTCTAGCTGCTAAGGTCACTGGAGCAGCTCTGGCCCCATTCTTTCTAGGTCCTGACTGCCCCACTCTTTCTCACTAGATACCTGGTGTCCTATTGGTAAGTGTCCCTATCTTTATTTTTCCCTCTTGCTTGCCTTGCCTTGCCTTAATTTCTGTTACCTGTGACCAAAGAGTCTTAAATATGCTCCCCCCAAAATACTGTATTTGTTAAAATTTCAATGTTGCAGTACTAGAGTGAACATTTTAAACCATGGCTGTCTGTTCCTACACTATCAGCTGAGTGAGGTGCTTGATGACAGCACATTAGGAAGTTTTCAGAGGTAGAGCCTGTCTCTCCCAGAGTGGGCATCCTTTGCCCTAAAGCCTATGGGGCAAATAACACATTGACTTTCTGGGGTTACCCAATGCTAACCTCCACAAAACCATTATTATGTAAAGTGAAGACTTGTTTTGGTGATATGATAGGAACTTAGGTGATACAGTCTAGGAGTGGTGAACAGGGTAAGCACTGGAGTGGGGCAGTTTCAGCTTCAGGTTGTATCTCAGACTCACAACCTATGAGCTTTGAGACTCTGTACAAGTCACTTAACCTGAGTCTCTCTCTAATCCTCAGTTTCCTCATCTGTCAAATACAGATTATGATAGTTCGTTGGGTTGCTGTGCTGAGTGCTTCAGGTGGAGTGCATGTGGACCACTCAGCATTGAGCCTGTTATGTACTAAGACCCCAATAAAAGATGGCTATTATAGGAGAAAGAAACTGTCCTCTGCAATGGGATACTTAGGTGCAAAGATAATGCCCAGTAATTCAGCAAATTGACCTAGATTAGTGAGGTCCAATACTGTAACCACTAGCCACATGTGATTAGCACTTGAAATGTGGCTAGTTCGCACTTAGATTTGCAGTAAATATAAAACACATAACAGACTTCAAAGACTTGGTACAATAAACAATAATACAAATTATCTCATTCATAAACTTTAAATATCAACTATATGTTAAAATGATATTTCGGATCTGTTAGGTTAGCTAAAATGCCTTTAAAATTAACTTCACTTGTTTCTTTTTACTTTCTAAAAATGTAGCTACCAGCCCTGATGAGTGTGGGTCAGTGAGTTGGACATTGTTCTGCAAATCAAAAGGTCACCAGTTCAACTCCTGGTCAGGGCACATGCCTGGGTTGCAGGCCAGGTCCCCAGTGTGGTTGTGTGAGAGGCAACCAATAGATGTCTCTCTACCACACTGGTGTTTCTCTCCCTCTCTTTCTCCCTCCCTTTCCCTCTCTCTAAAAATAAATAAAATTTTTTGAAATGGGACATTAGAGACTTTAAAAATGACTTATGTGGCTTCTATTCTCTTTCTGTTGGACAACACTGGTCTAGACCCTCTCTTCTGAAGACTTCAAAGTACCCTCAGGATAATGAATTCACCCATCCTTACATAAGAACCTGCCTCAACAGTGAAGCAGTGATACATCTGTCCACATGGGGTCCTGCTTAGTCTCCCCAAACCCCATGCCAACTCTGTTTAGTACACTTATAACCCCACTAACTGATGATATTCTAGATAGAAAGGTATACCCAGATCAGAAGACACACAAAATATTTGAAAAACTATCCAATTTGCTGGCTAAATTAAAGGGTGCATGTAAATGATGTGAGTGTGAGTGACTTACACTGATTTATCATGAAATAGCTATTAGGAGTAGTGATGCTGTAAAGGAGGAAACTGGGAAAGCCTTGGTCATCAGGGTCCTCAGCTGTGATATTGGCCACGATGGTTCCTGGACCCAGCTCTTCCGGAATCACATACTCTCGCATTGGGCTGGAACAGAAATATGGCAGACACAGCTCATTTTCAGGGGCACTGGAGGGTGGAGTCTGGGAGGTGGGTATTTTGGTTAATGCTAAATATAGCTCTGAGCTGTTGAAGTTGCATCAACATGCACACAGCAAGAGCTCAGCAGCTGAAAGGACAGGAGACTGGCTTTTGTATTTCCAAAGATCACATTCCTGTGGATGCAAGAAAAAGCACCATGCTGTTATTGCAATGATTTTCATCAGCCATGGTCTCTGACTCACCCACACCTGATGCCATTTCAGATCAGCATTAACTTAAATAAAAAAGATACAAGGATAGTTGGTCTGTCCAGCCATCTTTTCTCTTTCTCCCAATTCTTGTGCAACGTTCCCTGAATGATTTTTAAAACGCATCTGGATATAATGTCCAGAACTACAGGTTCCTGACTGCCATCACATGGCAGCTGCCAAAAGTCAGATAAATTCTAAACCCTCTTTATCCTAGGGTCTCTGCTCAGTTTTTATTTCTTCCTTGTTTTTCTTTTTCTTTGTTTTAGGAGGCAGAATTTATGCACAAAACTTGTGCACCTTCCCAAATAGCGTTAATCATGAGGTCAGCTCTTTGAATAGAGAAACGAGTCCCTCAGCAGCAGCCAAGGTCGGTACACTGCCCTCCAAGGATGGCTGCTGCCAGACAGCCTCAAATTGCCAAATTACCCTTTTCCCTCAGACCTCCACTGTCTTTGGAAAAGGCCCATAATAAGACATATAGGTTTGAAGTTTTAACTATACAACTTGGGTAAATTGAGTAATTCTGAATCCATCAGAGGAGGCTTATTGTTCAAAATAACCCCACAGGAAGTCACTTTACTGAGGGAAAATCATTTCAGTGGGGCAAACAGTCACCTCTAATTTGCCAGTTTCCTAAGTGTGGATTTACCCACATGGGATCTTCTTTGAGAGGGAAGACTACACCTCAGTTCTGAATGACGACATTTATTTCCTGAGCTCAGAATATTTCTGCAGATCTGTCTCATCATCCCTGGAGAGCAGATAAGGCCAGAAGGAGGAAAAAGGAGAGGGAACCTCCAGCTAGAGTCAGAGGCAGGCAGAGAAAGGTTGGGCCCAGGCTCTCCCCAACCAGGGCTCCTCCCTGCACCCTGGGCCTGCCCTGACTCATGAAGTGACCTCCTGTCAGTGCATTCCATCCTTCAGGGACAGGAATCTTGTTCAGGTCAAGAAGCCACCTTAGGGCTCTGGACTTCTCCCATCCAGTGTCCCACTAAAGTGGCCTGTTAATTCATTTACTTACCTCGCACCGCCCCCCTTCTCAGGGAATCTGTGCTGTGTGCCCACTGATGGGTCCAGGATTAGACAAATGGGTGGAGCCAAGGAGGCAGGGGTGACAGGGACCAATCCAGAGCCAGAGGAGAGGGAGGTGGCCCCAGCTCCTAAGGCTGGATGAAGCCCTTATGTCCATCATCTCATCTGAGAGCCCCTGTTTCTAACCTGTTATATTTTTTCTTTGGTTACAAAGAGATCACTAAGACACCTGTGCCTCCATCACGGCCTGGCCTCTGCTACTCCAGTCACGGTCCCTGCATTTCTAACAGTCTCCCTGTGGGTGGCAGACCTCAGCCCACTCCAACCCATGAATTCAGAATCTGCATTTTCGCAAATGTTCAGGGACTGACAGGACTATCATGAGGAATTGCCAGAGGTGACAAGCACAGACTCCCAGTCTCTTGTAGGAGAAACCCAGGACGCCTTGGGAGGAGAATCCCTCCCTCCACCACCTCTCCTTCCCTAAGGCAATCAGGCAAGGGCTGATTATGTCGGTTTTCATATTAGGGGAGGAGGCTGCTATTGGCACCTCAGGGGTAGAGGCCAAAGATGCTGCTAAACATCTCACAATGCACAGGACAGCATCCATCACAAGGAAGTAGCACAGCCGTTTGAGACATCCTTTTCTGCAGGCTTGCCTCGTTTACACTGGACGCTCCAGGAAATCAGGTCCCTGTGAAAGGGGACTGGTCAGGTTATTGGTGATGGCACAGCTCCTCAGGTAAAACATTCTCCTCTTGGCTGATTTGACAGTGAGCCCGGCAGAATATAAAACCTTGGGTTTATTTGGTTTGGGGACCCAAGACCCAAGCAAGTATGAATAAAGTATCATTTAACATACAGATGTTACCCTCAGACCACAGTTAAGATCCATTCAAAGCACAGTGGAACCAGGGGCCTTGCAGCCTCCCACAGGCTAAAGCTGTGATACCAGTTACATCTCTGTACCTTTTCCCTCATAACATAGGATCTCCAGAGCCTGGGTGATGGGTAGACAAGGGCCATTGGCCACACTCAGGGGAAAGGGAGTGACTCTTGGGTGACTGTGATGACTTTGTCACTATGAATAAATATTCAGTAAGTGCATAAAGTGTGTACACACTGCCAGGCACCAGGGTGAAAGGACTATGAGTAAATACAAAAAAAAAATGGGCAGAAGAGGAGAAAGACCTACACTAAAAACAGTGCTCTGCAAAAACATCAAGCATTGTGCTTGCCATGTAAAGAGTAAATATAACTGCAGTAGTTTTATAACCGAGTGCTCAGCTTGAACAAGAGCAGAGTCCTAGGGTGCACTCACGAGCCCATAAAGCATTCAGATGTTTGTCTCCACCCAGAGATAAAGTGGCAAAATGCTTTCAACAACGGATATAGTACTTGCTTTGGTTTCAGTAATTGTAGAACCTTAACAAACGGTAAAGATAGAAGAGTTATTTCCACATTTTATATTTTTATTTCACACTCAAATTCAGTGTACTTGACTCAGTTTAGGGATTTAATTTTGTTAATACCGAAAAGCAATTTATGGTTAGTCCTGGCACTGACTTGGGGGGAAGAAAGATCATGGTCGAACCACAAAAGCCATCAAAGTTGCACATAGTTTGAAACTAAGCAAAGTCTTTCAAATCGTGGAGGGCTGAGGGATGAGGCTGGCTGTGACTGAGCAGCCCGGGCAATGTCAGGACAACATGCTGCCCCAAGTCTTCCTCTAGAACAGGCTCTCACAGACCCATTCCTACCGACATCCATGGACACTGTAAAATGGTTAGATGGTCACATAGGTCATGCTCTCTGTCTGGGATGGAGCCTAACAGGTTCATCTTTCAAACCAAAAGTGGAAACCAGAGCTCCAAACTGATCTCTGGGGCCACAACAACCGGCCAAGGTCATGTTTTCTTTCTGCTGAGGTCAACTGCTTTATTTTGGAAGACGTAGTCCAAACCAGATGGTCTACAAGTTCCGCCCCTTTGCAACCTCATTAGCTTATTTTCCCACCGCACAGACAGAGAGTGTAGGAAGGGCCACCAAATGCTTTGGTTCCAGCCCCACAGCCATCACCTTCCTCTGGGGGTTACTGATGAATCCACAGTGCTGTGTGGGCAGTCTGGATCCAGGCTGGGGTGTCATCACTATTTGTAAACTGCCTGCACTGTGCTCCTGGAGGAACCCATCAGCAAAAACGCACTGCATCATGCTTTTGAGCTTAACCAGGCAACAGACATCAATGGGAAATATTACGTGGGCGTGTGTCTGCTGCTGTTCCCTCCGCATCAACTCCCAGCAGCTGGGCTGTATACTATATTAAAATTCAGAAGTTTCACAGGTGTGGTGTGTTTTGACAAATGGCACCAAGTTAGCCTGGGAATGGGATGGCCTCATACCTCTCAATTTCAGAATAATTTTGCAAGCATTCTTGTAGTTCTGGGCCCCATGGCTTTTTGTTGTGGGGTCTCCTAAGCTGAATGTATTCGCAGTCATTAATGCAGTTAACCCCAGAGGGTTGATTTTGCCAGTTTCCTTGTGGCTGGCCTCTGAGCCCACCTCAGTGACTGGGACAGGCAGAGTCTTAAACAGTAAGACAAGCTGTTTGCCAGGCCATATGCTATCTCAGAATCCCATCTTCCACCCCTAAATCCTTATCTATGACAAATTTGGGTCTCCCCTTTGTGCCTGAGCTGGTCCTGGGCACAGTCCCATGGGCTGTCTCTACCAAATTCACTTACTTCCTCACCTCTGCTGGATGTAGGAGCTGCCGGACAGCCAAATCTCTTTACTGGACACACGGTGGTGGAAAGCCACTCAGAGCACCCAGCAGTGGGCAGGCCCCTGAGGTACCATCGAAACAGCCCTCTCCTCAGGATGACACTCTATGAGTGGGCTTTACAGAGTCTTAGCTGATGGTGTGGGCTCCAGGATTATGCTATTATTAGAGTTGAGAGCTCTATTATAAAAATACTCGCCTTATGCAGTGGTCTCACCCTGTCTGCAGGTAATACATTCCCCAAGACCGCCCCCCCCCCCACAGAGAGTATCAAACACTGTATATACCATGTTTTTCCTACATATAAACAACTATGATAAAGTGTAATTTATAAATTAGGCAATTTCACAGATAAAGGATTTGTTCCTACTGTAGATCTTAGCCACCTCAGCATATGGTTGTTTTTCTTTCCTAATTAAGTTAAGAACTTTCACCTTTTCCCTTAAAGGAAGCACTTTATGGCTTCTCATTGGCAGATCTGAATTGCCAGCATCACTACTCTTGTGCCATTATTTAGGGCCATTATTAAGTAAATTAAGAGTTTCTTGAACACAAGCACTGGGATGCCATGACAGTCTATCTCAGTGATTTTCAACATTTTTCATCTCATGACAAAATTCTGGGGCACACCAAAAATTGTATTTTTTGCCAATCTGACAAAAAATAGGTATGACTTTGATTCATTCACACCAGATGGCTATTGCTGTGTTGGCTATTGTCATTTTTTTTTATTTGACAATCTAAGGGAAAAGAGGTCAGTGCCCCTGACTAAATAGGCAAGTATTGTATGTTTTAAAAATTCTTACAGCATATCGCTTGAAAATCATTAGTCTATCTGATAACACAGATGATTACTAAGTGACTAAGAGCATGGGGGACATCATACACAGCGTGGATAAGCTGGACAAAGGGATGATTCATGTGCCAGGTGGGATGGAGCAGACATTACGAGATTTCATCACAATACTCAGAACAGTATGCAACTGAAAACTTATGAATTGTTTGTTTCTGGAATCTTCCATTTAATATTTTCAGTCTGTGGTTGATCCCAGGTAACTGAAACCACAAAAAGCCAAACTGGGGATAAGAAGGGACTACTATACTTACATTGAACATTAGCCCAGTGGCAAGCCTCAAACCAAGGGCATCATGTCTGGCCCCACCCCCTCCTCACCATACCCACAATCCTGTGGTGCGTGTGAATAAGTGGGTACAGAGGCAGGGGAGCAAAGGTGGAAGATGGAAGTCCAAAGCCCCAAGTAAAGGACACTGAAGATCTCAGGCCTCTTATCGTTCCTCCAGGTCAGAGCAGGATACCCCTCTGTCCTGTGTTAAATGTGTCTGAGGAGGCTCCAGGAGGCTCTGCCACCTAAGAGAGTTGTGTCTGTGGCCCTCAGAGCCTGACTGCCCCAGGCCTACCTGGTGAAGTGAGGGATTTCATCGTTGATGTTCACAATGTTCACCTGCAGCGATGTGGAGGCTGTGAGCCCTTGGCTATCTCTCACTTCCACAATGAGACGGTAACTGTTAGGGTAACATCCCAAGTGAGGGAATCAAGCTTTGCTGACACCACCTCAAAATGAGGTGGGAAAAAATGGGGTGGAGGGAGGGAGAAACTGTCTATTCCCTTTCTGCCACCCCCTCCAGATGCCCCTGCAGAGTCAGACCAGGTGTGGCCACCCTCTTCCCCCCCTCTAAAACCCCACTCCTGCATTTCCCATCCTGCAGTTATCATTCACGGCCATCACCGCACCAAGTGGCTGCTCATGCCACCAAGTTGCACACTCGGTCTCCATCGTTCCTCACAACATCTCTTCAAAATGTGGATTACACCCACGTGAGGAAATGGAGGCTCCCATGGATTAAATAACGAGCCCTGGTTCTCATGCCCCGTGCAGAGCCAAGAGTCAAAACTAGGTTGATCCCAAGGCCTGTGTGTTTTTATCCTCAAACCCTGGCCTCTCCCTGCCTCTTTTCTCAGAGGCCTGTTTACCTCCACCCTGCTGCTTTCATGTTAGCAAATAGCTCTGGCAGCTGCTTCTCCCAAGCCAGCAGGGCGTCAGAGGCAATCCTCCCAACACTTTGGGCGCCGTCTCCCACCCCTTCATTCTTATTATCAGCAGATGAAGATTTTGAATAGGGAAGGAGGCCTTCTAGATCCTCGCTTTATTCCCCTCGGGGCGTACTTCCTTCTGAACTTGGCAGGAAGGCAGCTAACTGCTCATGGCCTCCCCAACTTCCTCAGGCTGCTCTATGCCTGCTCCTTGACCCTCAGACAAAGGAACTTCAAGCAAGGTCACTGGCAAAGGCTACCTGTTATGTCCTTCTTCAAAGTCAAATTCTGTTGTAGAGAAGAGGATCCCATTAGCAGACATGCTGAAGTTGTCTGAGGGAGGAATCAGGAAATACTAAAACACAAGGAAAAAAAGAACTAAGCACACTTATGCATCTTTCCCCAGAAGACAAGTCTGTTCAATTCTCATTTTATATCCTTCACCCATGGAACATTCTTGATGCATCAAGATAAGGCCCAAATGGGCAGTTCTCAGACTTAATGGTTCTTGAATCAAGAAACTTCTGGATCTGTTGGTCTGAGCCTCTGACCCTGATTTGCCACACCTGAGAAACTGGTCACTGGATCCTGCTTAAATTGCAGAATGCATATATAAGGCCTGTCTAGGCGTTCTGCTTCTGATTTCAGTCTTCTTATCCCTGTCACTGCATTCTCACTTCTACTTCTCAGGACTGCTTCTGGCTTTACCTAATGCTATTTAAACACAGCCACTGTGCATTAGGTAATAGGACAATACTAAAGTAAATGAAATCTGGCCTTTACCCTTAACTGAACTTATGACATCGTGGGTCTGCAAAAATGTTCATAAGCATCATTCATTGAAATGATGGAAAGGCAATGGGAAGGACAAGTGTGGGAGAGAATGAAACTTAACAGAGCCCACGTATGAAGCTGATTTGGAAGTATAGAAGGGCTGTTTCAAAATCTGATCTGAAACCTTGAGAAGATGGCAGCGAGATAGGCGGGAGCAGAGTCAACTTCCCTCTGCACCTGGGTGAAACACCTACCCAGTCTACTGAGGAACAAAGCGAACAGCCAACAATACCCCAGCATTTATGAAGATAGGAGACCAAAAAGTATAGAAGACACTGAAAAAACAGAAAGTAAGGGGATCGCTTCGGGATAAAAAGGTCCCTGGGACTAGTGTGGGGACCATGGCGACTGCAGCCCCAGGCCCACGCCTGCTTGGCCTGCTGCAGGACTCCTGGGAGAGAGCCGAGTTAATGCTCCCTCCCCTGCCAAACAAGACTTGAGCAACACTGAGAGAGACCTGGCTGCTTGAAGTCGCAGGGAGGGGAATAAGGACAAAGTGGTAAACACACGGAGACTGTGGGTGCTGGCTAGGGAGAGTTGAGAGCTGGGCCGTGTGGGACCCTGACCTGGACAGTCCCCGGTCTAGCTGGAGAGGTGGGTTGTGTGAGAGGACAGACCCTCCCTTGTATGGAGGGAGCTGCAGGATTCAGCAGGATTTTCCCCAAAAGAAAAAGACCCTCAGGGGCACTTTGGGGAATTCCCCTGCAGCAACAGCTCCAGTCTTCTCTCCACCCGGCCACCTGCCCATCCAGGGAGGGTGCACACCCACCGGGGAGTGTCTGCACCTCATCTCAGAGGGCACTGAGACCACAGGCACCAACCGGGGAGTGTGCGCACTGACTGGAGACTGGGTGCACTGACCAGGGGGTGTCCACACCTCATCTAGGAGGGAAATGAGACCACAGGCACTGGGGAGAGTGTGAATCAAGGAAGGCTCCGGGCGTACACCCATAGCCCAGAGGAGGCCTACCATACCAGAGTGGGTAGAAACTAGGAACACCAGGATACCTCCTGGAAGAGGAAACCCACCAACAAAGGAAACACCAACAGATAAGAACAGAAGAAGGTGAAGGAGGGAGTGGAAGTCACACTAAGTTAACCCAGGACCTATCTGAAAATACAAATAAATAGTGAAGAAATTACTAAGAACAAACAACTGAACAAGAGCAAGAGAAAAGCCTCAAAACATTGTACACATGGAAGAACCAGCTCCAACACAAACTGCCCACAGTTGCACAACAGAAAACAAGATGTGGGGGACAGACTGACCCTCAGATAACCAGCTGGTGGGAAAGACCCACCAAAGAAAGACCCAACAACAACCACAAACCAAAGACATACAGAGAACCAACATAAACCACAGCCCAAGATCAGTAAGATCGGGAGATCAAGGAGACTGTAACACTGAATCTCACAGGTATTCTATCACAGAAATTTACACCAAAAACCCGGGGGGTCAGAACAGAGCAACTTAAGAAGCAGAGGCTAACAGGAAGAGTCTCACAAACAATGTGAAGACAAAGAAACAATCCCCAAGTGAAAGGAAAGGGGGAAGTCTCAAACAATGCTAAATGAAAAGAGGCAAGTCAACTATCAGATACTGAGTTCAAAGAATTGGTTATAAGGAAGCTTAATGAGCTCACACAGAATTACCAAAAACTACAAGGAAACTACAATGAACTCACTGCAAACTATATCGACATGAAAAAGGAAATAGAAACTATCAACAAGGGCCAAGAGAAAATGAAGAATACAATTTCAGAACTGAAGAACACAGTAGAAGGAATCAAAAGCAGGCTTGATGAAGCAGAGGATCAGATCAGCGAACTGGAGGACAAGGTAGAAAAAAACACCCAGAATAAGCAAGAAACAGAAAAGAGGCTCAGAAAGAATGAAGAGGGTTTAAGGGAAATGCAGGACAACAGGAGACGTAATAATATCCATATACTAGGGAACCAGAAGGAGAAGAGGAAGAGCAAGGGATAGAAAACCTGTTTGGAAAAGTAATGATGGAAAATTTCCCTAATTTGGTGAGAGAAAAAGTCACACAAATCCAGGAAACACAGAGAGTCCCAAGCAACAGGAACACAAAGAGTCCTACTGCAAGACACATCATAATTAAAATGGCAAAATTCCGAGACAAAGAAAGAATCTTAAAGGCACCAAGGGAAAAAGAGGAAGTAACATACAAGGGAGCCCTGATAAGGTTAGCAACTGACTTCTCAATGGAAACGCTCCAAGCCAGAAGAGAATTGCAAAAAATATTCCAAGTAATGAGAACCAGAGGCCTGCAACCAAGACTACTTTACCCAGCACAGCTCTCAATCAAGATAGAAGGCCTAATAAGGAGTTTCCCAGAAAAAAGAAGTCTAAAAGAATACACTTCCACCAAACCATGTCTGCAAGAAATGCTACAGGGGCTGCTGTAAGGAAGGAAGGAAAAGAGACAGAGAGAGAAGAACACAGGTAAAAAAAATCGGCAATGAATAAGTACCTGTCAATAATAACCTTAAATGTAAATGGATTAAATGCTCCAATCAAAAGACATAGAATAGCTGAATGGATAAGAAAACATGACCCACACATATGCTGCCTACAAGAGACCCATCTCAGGACAAAAGACTTACACAGACTGAAAGTGAAGGGCTGGAAACAAATTTTCCAAGCAAACGGACAGGGAAAAAAAGCAGGGGTAGCAATACTCATATCAGACAAAATAGACTTCCAAAGAAGGGCCATAAAGAGAGACCCAGAAGGTCACTTCATAATACTCAAGGGAAGATTCCACCAAGAAGACATAAACATTGTAAATATGTATGCTCCCAACATAGGAGCACCAAAAGACATAAGGAAAATCTTGGAGGACTTCAAGAAAGATATTGACAGCAACACAATTATAGTAGGGGATTTTAATGCCCCACTGTCAAAGATGGACAGATCTTCCAAACAAAATATCAACAAAGATACTGTGGCATTGAACAACGCCCTAGATGATATGGACTTAACTGGTATATACAGAGCCTTTCATCCCAAAGAAGCAAAATACACATTCTTTTCAAATGCACATGGAACATTTTCAAAGATAGATCACATGATAGGACACAAAACAAGCTTCAACAAGTTCAAGAACATTGAAATCATATCAAGCATTTTCTCTGACCATAAGGGACTGAAACTAGAAACAAATCTCAAAGGAAAAAAACCCCAAACACTCAAAACCATGGAATTGAATAGCATGCTATTAAACAATGAATGGGTGAAAAATGAGATTAGGGAAGAAATTAAAAAGTTTCTGGAAACAAACAAAATGAACTCACAACAACCCAAAACCTATGGGACAAAGCGAAGGCAGTCCCGAGAGGGAAGTTCATAGCAATACAGGCCTACCTAAAAAGAATAGAAACATTTCAAATAAACAACCTAACCCTACATGTACAAGAACTCAAGAAACAACAACAAAGACAACCCAGAGCAAGCTGAAGGAAGGAAATAACCAAGATCAGAGCAGAGTTAAATGACATAGAGACTAAAAGCACAATTCTAAGGATCAATGAATCCAGGATCTTGTTCTTTGAAAAGATAAACAGTATCGACAAGCCCTTAAGCAGGCTCATCAAGAAAAAAAGAGAGAGGACCCAAATAAACACAATCAGAAATGAAAGAGGAGAGACTACATCTGATACCACCGAAATAGAAAGGATTGTAAGAAATTACTACAAAAAACTATATGCCAAGAAAAGTGAAAACCTAGATGAAATGGACAAATTTCTACAAAAATATAACCTTCCAAAATTCAATGAAGAAGAAGCAGAAAGCCTGAACAGACCAATAACAACTGATGAAATTGAAACAGTAATCAAAAAGATTCTGACACACAAAAGCCCTGGACCAGACAGTTTCACAGGAGAATTCTACAGAGCATTTAAGGGAGAGCTAACCCCCCATCCTCCACAGATTATTTCAAAAAATTCAAGAAGATGGAAGACTCCCAAACTCGTTTTACGAAGCCAACATCATCCTAATCCCAAAACCAGATAAAGACAAAACAAAGCAAGAAAACTTCAGGCCAATATCACTAATGAACATAGATGCTAAAGTCCTCAATGAAATATTGGCAAACCACATCCAGCAATACATTAAAAAGATCATACACCATGATCAAGTGGGAATCATCCCAGGGATGCAAGGATGGTACAATATTTGCAAATCGATAAACATAATACACCACATAAACAAAAGCAAAGAGAAAAACCACATGATCATATCAATAGATGCAGAAAAAGCATTTGATAAGGTACAGCACCCATTTATGATAAAGACACTTAGCAAAGTGGGAATAGAGGGAGCATTCATCAACATAATAAAGGCCTATATGACAGACCTACAGCCAACATCTTACTCAATGGGCAAAAACTTAGAGCTTTCCCACTAAGATCAGGAACAAGACAAGGTTGTCCACTTTCACCATTTCTATTTAACATAGTATTGGAAATTTTAGCCACAGCAATCAGACAAGAAAATAAAATAAAATGCATCCAAATTGGAAAGGGGGAAACAAAACTGTCATTTTTTGCAGATGACATGATAGTGTACATAGAAAATCCTATAGACTCCACCAAAAACTGCTCAACCTAGTAAGTGAATTTGGGAAAACATCAGGATACAAAGTCAATATTCAGAAATCAAAGGCATGTTTGTACACCAACAATGAAATATCAGAAACAGAAATCAGGAAACAAATCCCATTTGATATAACAACAAGAAAAATCAAGTACCTAGGAATAAAGCTAACCAAGGAGGTAAAAGACCTGTACTCAGAAAACTACACAACACTGAAGAAAAAAAATTAAGGAAGACACAAACAAATGGAAGCATGTACCATGCACATGGATTGGAAGAATTAACATCATCAAAATGGCCATACTACCCAAAGCAATTTATAGATTCAATGCAATACCTATTAAAGTACCCATGACGTATTTCACAGATATAGAACAAACACTTCAAAAATTTATATGGAACCATAAACGACCCCGAATAGCTGCAGCAATTTTGAGAAAGAAGACCAAAGCAGGAGGGATCACAATACCTGATATCAAACTGTATCACAAGGCCACTGTAATCAAAACAGCCCGGCACTGGCATAAAAACAGGCACATAGACCAATGGAACAGAACAGAGAGCCCAGAAATAAACTCAAGTCTTTACAGTCAATTAATATTTGACAAAGGAGGCAGGAGCATAAAATGGAGCAAAAATAGCTTCTTCAACAAATGCTGGGAGATCTGGACAGCTACATGCAAAAAAAATGAAATTCAATCACCAACTTACACCATACAAAAAAATAAATTCAAGGTCGATAAAAGACTTAAGTATAAGTCATAACACCATAAAAGTCCTAGAGGAAAACATTGGCAGGAAAATCTCTGACATTCCACGCAGCAACATCCTCACAGACACATCCCCTAAAGCAAGGGACATAAAGGAAAGAATGAACAAATGGGACCTCATCAAAATAAAAAGCTTCTGCATGACTAAAGAAAACAGCACCAAATTACAAAGAGAACCAACAGTATGGGAAAACAGATTTGCCAATGACACCTCAGACAAGGGCCTGATTTTCAAAATATAAAAAGAACTCACCCAACTCCACTCCAGGAAGACAAACAACCCAATTAAAAAATGGGCAAAGGACTTGAACAGACACTTCTCCAAGGAAGACATACAGAGGGCCCAGACACATATGAAAAGATGCTCAGCATCACTAACCATCAGAGAGATGCAAATTAAAACCACAATGAGATACCACCTCACACCTGTGAGAATGGCCAACATAAACAAATCCACAAACAAATGTTGGAGAGGATGCAGAGAAAAGGGAACCCTAGTACATTGTTGGTGGGAATGCAGACTGGTGAGGCCACTGTGGAAAACAATATGGAATTTCCTCAGAAAACTAAAAATAGAACTGCCTTTTGACCCAAAAATTCCACTGCTGGGATTACACCCTAAGAACCCTGAAACACCAATCCAAAAGAACCTATGCACCCCAATGTTCACAGCAGCACAATTTACAATAGCCAAGTACTGGAAGCAACCTAAGTGCCCATCAGCAAATGAGTGGATCCAAAAACTATGGTATATTTACACAATGGAATTCTACACAGCAGGGAGAAATAAGAAGCTTATACCCTTTGCAACAGCATGGATGGAACTGGAGAGCATTATGCTAAGTGAAATAAGCCAGGCAGTGAGGGACAAATACCATATGATCTCACCTTTAACTGGAACATAATCAACAGAAGAAAAAAAGCATACAAAATATAACCAGAGACTTTGAAGTTAAGAACAATCTAACAATAGCCAGAGGGGAGTGGGGAGTGGAAAGTGGGGAGAGGGGTATACAGGAACTACTACAAAGGACACATGGACAAAACCAAGGGGGAGTTTGGAGGCGGGGGAGGGAGGTGGGTTTGGCTGGGGTGGGGTGGAGGGATGGGGAGAAAATGCAGACAACTCTAATCGAATAACAATAAAAATTTTAAATAGTAAAATAATAAAATAAAATCTGATCTGAGAGTTGTGGCCATTGGTCAAGTCTTCCCATTTCTTAGGGACTTGAGAGTCTTTGTCTTCCTTGGCTTCCACTGTCCAGCCCAGCTCTCTAATGACCCTCTGTCCAGGGCCTCTTGCTCTGACAGAAACATAGACATATTTGCCCAGTGCATGAACAGCCAGCCCATAGGAGGACCACCCCTATGCTCTCCACAGTGCTCATCAAGATTGAGTCCTTGCTCCCATGATGGAGTCAACCATGCAGGGAAAGGACCGGCATCCAAGTTCTGGTTGGGACAAGTCCCTTCTTTGCCTGTAATTTAGGGATGATACCACTAACTGCTCATTCATGTTATGGTGAGGGTTAAATCCCAATGCACACTGTAAAATGTGAAGGGCCACAGGCACCCCTGAGGCTCACACGTGTACACCCCTGTGTTCCAAAGGGCAGTAAGGTTAGAAGTTTTTGGTGTTTCCTATGAGGATGAGGGTGATCTTCCTCTAGGCTTCAAAATCTGTGAAGATCATCATTGGACGTTTTACAACCACAGCCATAGCCCCTGAAGTCTAGAATCACAGGAAACACCAGCCAGGGATTCCAATCCAGAGATTTGGTGTTGTCATCACAGCTGAGCTCCCCACAGAAGGGAGGATGCGCAGAAGACAATAAAGGTCTCCTTTAGGGCCAATCTAAGGTTTTTAAAGTGTTTACTTGCCTTTTACTCTTAATAACATTTTCCTAGTTGTAATGAACATATATTTTCCACAAAAATTGAGAAAGAAAAGTATAAAAAGAAACTCAATATAGTCACCTGTAAAATCTCATTATTTTCCTTGATAGTCTTCTGTTCTTTTCTATGCAAACATACACCCTCCAAAAACTTGGGATGATGTTATAATCAAAATTATATTTTGTGTTTTTTATTCATAGGTTGAACATTTCCCCATAGTGTTAAATCTTATTTTACAACCTGGTTGGTTAATGATAGCACAGCATTCCTCTGTAGGGGGTTATTTTACTAAGTCTTGCTTGCTGGTCACTTAGGTGGTTCCTACCCATTTTTGAGAGGAAATATTTGAGCAATACCAAAGGGTGCCCTTCTCCCAGGTCCCTCCTCCAAATTGCATAAGCACCTTGGCAGCACTCAGAGGTGTGATGTTTAAATACCAAGCCCCCTCCCACTTTCCAACTCACAGACTGGGCAGCAGGGGCCTAGACTTGGCAGCTGCCTGCACACGGAGCAGCTCCATGTCTCTGAGCAGAGCCTTTCCTGCAGAGAATTCTCACATATCCATAGAACAGAGGCTCACACTGGGTGTGTTACAATAGTTTATAGACCCAAGGTGGGGTGCATTTACCACATGCACCTAAATGGGAATATCTTTTGAAATGCTCTAGAAGATAGGTCCCCAGTACTGGTTGGTCCCCAACAGTGCAAGGTCTTGGGCTACAGGGATGACAATCAGGCCCTGCTTTCCAAAAGCTTACAGTCAACTAAGGAAACATACGAAGATGATGTGGTACTCCAGAAGGGACAAACAGAATGTGATGGGAAGAAGGAAGGAAGATTCTTAGACCCATCTGGAATGTAAGAGGCACAAGTCGGGGCAGTGGGGTTAAGTTCAGTGGCTTTGGAGCTAGACTGCTGAATTTGAATCCCACTTCTACCACTTTCCAGCTGTGAGAGCTTGTACAACAAACAGTAGTAAAATAGGCTATGCCTCAGGGGGTGTAAAGTTCTAGAACAGTGCTTCGTAGGTGGCCAGCCCTCAAATATGTTAACTATTACTGTCCAGTTATAATGTCAGATCCATGAGGGAAAGGCTTCATTTTATTCACTGCTATATCCTTAGAGCCTAACACATAATAGATGCTCAATAAATATTTGTTAAATGTTAAATATTGGGGTTTTCCTCTTGCCTATTTCCCATCTGAGACCAGCATTCCCATCTTAAAGAATCTTAAGATCTTTTTTTTAAATCTTTGAAAATACAACAACAAAAATCTTGCCAAACTTTAAAAAAATCTGTTTGAATTTGGAAACGCCAGGCTTCATTATGAAATCTTCTGCTATCCTGTCTATAGTCTCAGCAAGAACGAAAGCAGCAGCAGCAGGGGATAGAAAGGGTGAAACTGTAGAACCAGGAACATGGGGAATTTCCTCTTAATTTTTATTAAAAGTTTGATTTCCTGGAATCTTGATAATTTTTTTCTTTAAGTGCCAGGCTAATATCCTTTATCCCTGAAACTATGAGCTTGTGTTAATGGGAATAGTAGTTTTATACTTAAAAAGGAGATAATATCCATTGACTAAAAATATTGTGTCCTGTGGCCATTTGCCAGCAACTCAAAAAGCTTTCTGTAAAACCTGGCATTCTTTCCCCTTTTTAAAGGCTTGTTTAATCAAAGGTACTCCTTTGATATTCATTCTTGGAAAACAGAAATTAAATAGAATGAAAAGCAACTGCAGCCCCTCTCTGCTCCAATACTGGCTAAGAAAAGTCCTGAGTAATCAGATAAATTCGGTTAACAAATGCTTGTCAGACAAGCTCTACAGTTTCCCCGCTGGGAATATTCCTTTACCACCACCCCAGGTTTCTCTATTTGCAGCCCCTTGGCAGCTGCGGTTTGCTCACTGACACAAAAGCTTCAGTGTGAAAGACGAGGAGCTGTGCTTCCTGTCCCATTCACCCTTTATGGTGCCATTGGTTTAGGGAGAAAGGAGGGTGAGAGGGAGCTGGCCCAGTTTCCTGAAATGTCAGGCTCCCTGGGGAGGGCACGCCACCTCCGGGCTGGCTCGCCCACCGCAGTTGGAGTCACAGGCAAATAATGAGTCAACCTGTGCCCGTTTGCAGCCATTAGCTGCTTTCAGGCCTGAAATGGAATCGAACAAAAAGAATCTAGCCTCCTGTCTCCTAAGAACAGAGCAGTCAACTTCCAGGGGCCAAGTCTCCAGAGGGAAGGAAGGACCCTTATTCCTCCCAAATCCTGGCAGTGCCAATGATGCTATGAGCCACTGAAAACATGCCCCCAGACCCACCAGAGGACAAACTGCACTGTGTACCACCTTCCAACAGAGCTGTCATGTTATAAATATGATACCACAATCCTATTGTATTTTTCATTGTAAGCTGAATATTTTATTAAAAGCCTCAACTCCTCTCTTTCCCTCTTTTCCCGCTCCTGTCCCAGCTCAGAGGTGAAAGGTAGATCCAGGAGTGGAAGGGAAGGGTATTTAGAAGGGAAAAAGTACTATTAAAAAAAAAACTTACTTCAAGCTTGTAACTTGGCCTATTCATGTTGTATTGTTATGAAGGTAAGTGAAATGGGTTATAGGCAAGTATTTGAATGTTTTTTAAGAGACCCACATTTATAAATGCAAAATGCTATAGATAGCAATCCTTTACTAATAAAGCTACAGAATTTATCCTCTCATTTGTCCTTTTTTTTTTTTTTTTAATAATCAACCTGTTCCTGGTTCCTGTTCTTTGATTTAGGCTTCACTAATCCTTTTTGTTTAATCCTCACCTGAAGACATTCTTTTCTGATTGCTTTTAGAGAGAGAGGAAGGGAGAGAGGAAGAGAGAGATAGCAAAACACCTATATGAGGGAGAAACATTAATTGGTTGCCTCCTGTAGGCACTCAGAACAGGGATTGAACACACAACCTAGGCATGTGCCCTGATCGGGAATCGAACCAGAAACCTTTCAGTTACAGGACAACACTCCAACTAACCAAGCCACACTAGCCAGTGCAAGGCTTCACTAATCTTAAGGGCAATGAACCCCATCTAGTTGAGAAAGTGCCTTTCCCAGTGTGAACAGTCATCAGTGATGATATATTTGGAGTGGGAGTTGTCCTTCTTGAGCATTTTAACAAGAACCTGGAGCAGAATGCATTTTGCAAAGGCTTCAGTGGTGGCTCCCAAATAAACAGGTAGGTGCCAGGGGTGTGCTGAATGAGTGGTGTGTATCTGCATGTGTGGGGGTGGGGCGTGGGAGAAGTACATGGATAACAGGAAGGGTGCTGTCACTCAGGAAAGAGAGGGGTGGACACCAAAGACAACATTTGCCAGAACACAGGAGAAGGGTATGAGCAGGAGTTGGGTCAGAGAACTCAGTTCTCACTAGAGTTACCTGACCCAGGTGAGGGCCTCACTTCCCTTCCCCATCCAGAAATAAGGAGTGCTTAGGGGATCTGAGAAGTTCCATCCATGACAATTACTTTATACTCAAGAAGATTAAAATATACCACCTGCTGCCACTTCTCAGAGCCATGAACATGATGAAGGTGGAGAGAGAATTACTTTCCCTGTTGTCCTCCTGGTAGCCCAGCTACTAGTAAGGTTATTGCTCTTTTAATTTAATCCTTTGTCTGCCCTGGTGAAGACAAAGCACATTTCACTTTATGCAAAAGTCCTTCCCTAATGGAAAGGCCAAGAGAAAGCCCCTTAATGGAGGAATTGCTGCACTAGATCACTTTGCCTCCAGCTGCGAAACTGATTAACATCCTTAGAGTCTCGGAGGAGGCTACGCAGCAGTTTCAGTGGCCATTTCCAAGTGGAGGGAGAGGAGGGAGTACTGGAGAGGGTGGGCGGGAGGGATGGGCTGCACATAGCCTCCTACAGGATTGCGGAGAAAGCCCAGGGAAGAAATGCTCGTACATATAATTATTCACATACAGACCATCCTGCCCGTCTTTATATTCTGAGTCCACCACTGGAGCTCAGCTCTGGGCATGCATCACCTGCACCCCATCACAACACAGAAGGCACACAGGGATGGTGTGCTGATGCTGGATCAAAGCCTGCACTGTCCAACACAGAAGCCACTGGCCACCTGTGACTGCTGAGCATTTTCAGTGTGGCTGGTCCGAAAGGAGATGAGCTGCGTGTGTAAATATACAATGTGTCTGAAGACTTACTGTATAAAAAGGATGCAAAATATTGCATGAATCGATTTTATGTTGATTATGTTGAGATGATAATAGTTCAGATGTATTGATTAAACTATTAAAATGAATTTCACCTGTCTCGTTTTACTTTTTAAATAGGGCTACTAGAACATTTAAAATTATACACACAGCATTCTTTCCTGGATCGCATTCCAGCTGTATTAGAGACTGCTGGTCCCAACAACATACAACCACGTGCTCTTTAAATTTTTCTAAAAATAAGGAAGCAAAATCCCAGTGGTTTCCACATTAGCCCCAATTTTACATCATCTGTGACAGTTTCACTTAATTAAGCTGGATAAGGGCTGTAGGGTTTGTCATTTTAAAGGCATTGAGGTTTCTGGAGATATCCTAGAGCTAGTTATAATTCATTTTTCCTCCTCTAGTTGCTGCCACCCGCAAAGTAACTCCTGGAACCCACCAGGTAAGATAACAGGCATGAACCAAGTGTAGTGGCTTCATGCACATGCTTTGGTGTTTATTAAAGCCTGTACTTGGTTGTTCAGTTCAGTGGTTCTGTTACAGAGCAAGGGGGGGGGGGTTCACGATAAATTATTACAGAAAGGATTCCGCCTTTCTGTCTCTGGAGGTTCCTTCCCCCCACGCCCACCTGCTAGGTTCGAAATGCCCGCCGCCAGAGGAAAGACATCTCTCAATGCCAGAGACTAGTGAAAAGGAAAGGAATTGTTTATTTAAAAGTTACACAGACTTAGAGTAATAGCTTAATGTCTTCAATAAGACACTAAAGTCTCTAGAATACCCACAGATGCACAGTCCTTCCCTCTCCCTGTGCCCAGTCCGGGGTACCGTGTCTCAGGGAAAGAAGTAGAAGTCCGTGATTCAGGCTCCCGGCACTATCAGCTGTGTGGCTGCTGCGATCTCCAGTTAATCCAAAGCCATGTGGCACCTTCTCATGGCCCACCAGCAAGAGTCCTCTTTCCCCTTTCTCTATGGCTGCAAAGTCTCTCCTGCTGCCTAAGCCGCGTGGCAAAAGAAGCACTCCAAAACCACATGGTCCTCTCTACTCTCCTTCAGAACCCCGTGGTCCTTTTCCCCACTTCAGAACCACATGGACCTCTATCTATCTACTTGCTTCAGAGCCTCGTGGTTCTCCCATTTACTTCAGAGCCGCATGGTCTCCTCCCCATTTACTTTGGAGCCGCGTGGTCTCCTCTTCCTTCAGAGCCGCATGGTCTCCTCCCCATTTACTTTGGAGCCGCGTGGTCTCTTCTACTCTGTGGCTGCCGGGCCTAGGTTTAAATCCCAGTGCCCATCTTCCTTTGCAGCCCCATTTCTGACTCCTCCTACAGTCAGTTACACCTGCCAGCATCCTTGTATTCTTCCAGCTTTACTGGGCTGCCATAGTAAGTCTGGGCAGGTGTGGCCCCATGGCATGGAGCCAATCTTCTCCAAGCTCTCCCACAGGCCCTGTAACCAGGGGGAGTTGCTTCCCAGTCCCATCTTGGGTGGAATTTGGTCCCATCCCCCTGGCTCAAAGCATGGCCACAGCTACTTAACACATCCATGAAACCAGTTAAAGGTTATAGATATGTTAAATGACTGTGCCAGGGGTTAGCTGCAAAGCTCTTGCTACCCAAAACAGCTCTGAATGGCCCTGTTCCATGTGTACCATCCCCCCTGGCTCAGGCTTGTGGGGGTGAGGACATCCTACATACATTTTTCTAATATTTCCTGGACACCCCAAGTCCTGGACCCCATTACAAATCCCTTCTTGGGGCCCTCCTCTTGGCTGCACCCTGCTTCAGTTCTCAGAGGATGGAGTGCAACAGAATCACCCAGGACATGCGTTCCAATTCACATTCTGATGCAGTGTCTAAGCATCTGCATTTTAAAGCAGCCTACAGTTTGTTCTCATACAGGGGCCTGAACACCCTCTGAGAAACATTAATAAACCAGTGTTCCCAGCGTTTCTGACCAGAAGAGTTGCCCATGGTATTTCGCAAATACACAGATTCCCGGGCCCACCCCCAACCCACAGAATCAAAAAGTCTGAGAGACTTCTAAGCCCTTTATGTGCATGAGATCACCTGGGGGCTTTAAAAGCCTGATACCTGGGCCACAGTCCAGGCCAATCACATCAGGCTTTTACAGGGTGGGACCCAGACTTCTGGCTTTTTGGGTTTTTAAGTTTCTCTGGTGGTTTCAGTTTACAGCTGAAAGGTTGAGAAGCACAGGTTTGATCAATAGCAAATTAACCCATCTCCTTTCTTTTCCTACAGAGCAAAATATGTCATTTAGTACCCCCAAGAGCCCAAAATAAAATAGCAAAGTACAAAGACCATCATCATACGTTACTTCCTAAACTCATTACCTTTTTCTAGTCTGAGAAAGTTTCCTTTTAGATTATGTTCACTGCTCCTGCAGGCTAGCTGTCAATTTTCTGTGCAGCTGTTAGTTCCAGCACAGGTGTTAAATACTTCATTAACACTTTCTGCTGCAACTGGAAGTGCTCCCTCTCAAACAACTCCTGAAGGCACTGACGAAGCCATTCAGTTCCAGGTTCCACGCCGCTGCAGCTGCTCTCAGCCCTTTTTTGATGGCAATACATTTCTTTTAAGCAAACACCTGCTGCATTTCCCTCCACCTGGGTGGCTTCCCTTCTTCTGAAAGGAAAGACCTGATTTAGGAGGTGTTTTTAAAGGGGCCATGACCTTGTTCCTTCTGCATAATTTGTAATGATACAGTAAAAATGGATGTTTAAAAATGAATATTTTTTCTTCACAGCTAAGATTCCTTCCACTTTGCCCCACTATATCTTGTGCAAACTTTATGGTAATTATCTTATTGAATTATAATTATCTGGGGTATGCGTGAGTGTCTCCTATCTAGACTGAACTTCTTGAGTTACAAAAATGTGTCTTAGTCATTTTTGTATCTAAATAGGCTAATAGAAAGCCTTGCACATAGTGGATTCTTGGTAAATGTTGAAATGAACTAAATGTGTAAGTGTATAACTTTGAGTTGCTGACCTAATCTAATACCAAAATCCCTTTTCCCTTGTCACCATCAAGCAATAGTGGCCATAGAACAGAGTTCTGGACAGTGAGAAGTAAGCAGAAGTCCTCCGATTAGGGCTTCCAGGAGGGTTTTTGTTTTACTACCAAGAAAGGAACAGACTGGCCTAGCCAGCCCTCTTCACCCTCCACCTCTTTTTTCTTCCTTCCTTCCTTCCTTCTTCCTTCCTTCCTCTCTCTCTCTCTCTCTCTCTCTCTCTCTCTCTCTCTCTCTCTCTTTCTCTCTCCCTCTCTCTCTCTCTCTTTCTTTCTTTCATCTTTTCCTTTTCTTCTTCTTCAACTTCTTCTCCTTCTTTTCCTCCTACCTGGAACTTAGAGGTAAAGGCTGGAGGTATAGCAGCCATCTTCTAAACATGAAGCGAAGACAAGGAGGACAAATCTAATGTGTTCTGGATGGAAGAGCAGAAAGATAGGAAGTGCCCAGGTTTCTGATGGCAGCAGTTATGCCCGCTCTGGACTATCTGTCTGCCTGCCTCTGGACTTCTTATTATAGGAGAAAAAAAATCCCTTATCCGCCACTGTGGTTAAGTTTTCTGTTATTTTCCAACACATTTGTAACTGATATAAACAAGTATGTTATTTATAAGTATGCATTCAAAGGACCTAGTATTGCTCTTACCACATACTACATTAAGTGTTTGCATATTCATTTACTTATTCATGCAAATAGAATCTTAAATAAATGAATGGTTTGTGTGGATCTTGAAAGACTCATTTGGTGTGACCCTATAAAAGGCATTTATCTGCTGAGATGGACTCCCCACAGTCAATGGAGGGCCCAAATTTTATAAATAATGAGAATCTAATGGCCATCTGCTGACAAAGGATCTCACATACTCTGCATACCAGGAAGAATCTCAGACTGAGCTTTCAATCACTTGCACTCTGCTCCTGCTGTTGGAGTCCACTCTTCTAAGACAGTTCCTATTCGGCTTTTAACCAATGAACTAAGACCTGGCTCATTTAGTTGGAACCTTATAGCTATATCCTCATTTGCATCTTCACTGACCAATCAGAACTGCTCCATAATGACTGATCAGAGTTCATAATGTTGACCAACTACTACTGTGCAATTCAGATTCCTGGTTTACATAAAATTGGACCAAACAAGAACCAGGTTGGAAACTATTACCTAAATAGTCTCCCCTTTTTTTTCTGGTGTTTTTTTTTTTTGACTTGTGAACAGTTGTTTTTGTTTTTTGACTGAAGGATAGCTTCAAATAACAGCATCAACATTTCCCTAAATTAAGATGTGTCCAGACTTCCAGTCAGGAAGGCAGCATAGGTAAGCATAGCTCACCTCCTCACACAACTACATGAAAATTACAACTAAAATATAGAACAACAATCACTCAGAGCCATCACAAATCAAGGTGAATGGAAGACCAACATCTATGGAATTAAAGAAACCACGTCCATCCAGACTGGTAGGAGGGGCAGAGATGCAGAGCAGGATGGTCCCACATCTAGGTGTGGTAGGTAAAAATTTGGGAGGGATATCTTGGGAGTGAGGAATCCCAGCCCCACACCACGTCCCCCAGCCCAGGGTTCCAGTACCAGGAGGATAAGTCCCCATAACTTCTGACTGCAAACACCAGTGGGGATTGAGTTGGTAGAAGAAATTTCTAGGATCCCAATCAGTTCCTCTTAAAGAACCCACACACGAACTTATTCAGATTCACTCTCTCTGAGCTCCAGCACTGGGATAGCAGCTTGAAAGGCATTGGTAGCAAATAGGGAGGAACTGAAGTATTAAGCCTCAGGGAGAGAGCTGGGGGAGAGCTTTCTCCCAGACAGAAAGATGGGGAACCCATTGTCCCTTTTTTAAGCCCTCCCTGCAGACAGCCACAGAGCCAGCAGGTGGGTGCCATAGTGGAGAGTCTATCAACCTAGCTAACACTGTTTGCCCCACTCTGGAGATCACTCGAGACTCCCTCCCACTCAACTTCTGGGCCCACCCAAGCTGTTAACTGTGACTTTTCCACATGAATGGATCATCTTGGCTCATGCTTCACAACTTCCTAAATCCTATCAAACAAGCAACAACCAGGCTCAGTAAGCCCCCAGTCCCTATACCTCTTGCTAAGTGGCCCTTGTCCTGGCACTAGCAGCAACCACCGTAGATTCACAGCTTGGATTCGCCTGGGAATCACCAACCCAGCACAAGTAGCAGCCACCATAGATTACTTTATATATCATGCAGGGTGGCCCCAGACAGAACAGGGGGTAGGAAGGTGGAGGCTGACCTTGGCCTGAACCATCCAGGAAACACCAGAGCCAGCGCACCCAGTGAACATCTACAGACCACATTGTAGCATCATCATCCTGCCTCTGCACAGCTGATGTTCCACGGAAGGTGGAGGTTGGTGGTCAGTGGTCACAGCCAGTTGTTGCAGCTGACTGGCCTGGGTAAATCCTTCCATTGACCTGCCAAAAGCAATCAAGTCTCAACTACAAGAGGAAGCAATACTCAGTCCACATGAATGGTACAGCTCAAGTGCCCAGCTTGGGTGATAGGGGAGGCTATAACACTGGACCCTACAGGACACCTACTACATTAGGCCACACTATCAAGACAGAGAGTTATAGCAGCTCTACCTGATACATAGAAACAAACACATGGAGGCTGCCAAAATGAGGAAACAAAGAAACACGGCCCAAAGGAAAAAACACATCAAACCTCCAGAAAAAGAACTAAACAAAATGGAGATAAACATTCTATCTATCAGAGGCAGAGTTCAAAACACTGTTTTTAAGGATGCTCAAGAACCTTAGTGAGAACTTCAACAGCATAAAAAGATCCAGTCATAAATAAAGGATACACTAATTGAGATAAAGAACAATTTATAGGGAAACAGCAGTAGAGTGGATGAAGCTGAGAATCAAATTAGTGATCTGGAATATAAAAAAGCAAAAAACAACCCATCAGAATAACTAGAAGAAAAATGAATAAAAAAATTGAGGATAGTGGAAGCAACCTCTGGGACAACTTCAAGTGTTCCAACATTCGCATCATAGGGGTGCCAGAAGGAGAAGAGAAAGAGCAAAAAAATGGACATCTATTTGAAAAAATAATGAAAGAAAACTTCCCTAATTTGGTGAAGGAAACAGTAGACATGCAAGTCCAGGAAGCACAGAGGGTCCCAAACAAGATGGATGCAAAGAGGCCCACTCCAAGACACACCAGAATTAAAGTGCTAAAGGTTAAAAATAAAGAGAGAATCTTAAAAGCAGCAAGAGAAAAGCAGTTAGTTACCTACAGCAGCGTATCCATAAGACTGTCAGCTGATTTCCCAAAAGCAACTTTGCAGGCTAGAAGGAATTGGCAAGAAATATTAAAAGTCATGAAAAGCAGAGACCTATAGCCAAGATTGCTCTACCCAGCAAAGCCATTTAGAATCAAGGGCAAATTAAGAGCTTCCTAGACAAGAAAAAAACTGAAGGAATTCATCATCACCAAACCAATATTATATGAAATTGTAAAGGGACTTATTTAAGAAATAGAAGGTCAAAACAATGAACAATAAAATGGCAATGAATATATACCTATCAACAACTGAATCTAAAAAAACAAAGTAAGCTAAATGAAGAACAGAGACAGAATCATGGATACGGAGAGCATTTTATGTTTGCCAGATGGGAGAGGGTTGTGGGGGAATGGGTGAAGAGGTGAAGGGATTAAGAAGTACAAATAGGTAATTACAGAATAGCCATGGGGATGTAAAGTACAGTATAAGAAATGGAGTAGCCAAAGAATTTATACGCATGACCCATGGACATGAACAATGGTGTGGGGATTGCCTGTAGGAGTGGGGAGTGCTGGGACGAAGAGGGGCAAAGGGGAAAAATTGGGACAACTATAATAGCATAATCAATAAAATATAATTTTAAAAGAAGATGTATCCAATAATCTTAAATAGCTTTGTTTCTGTAACTGTAGACCACATTATATTTGTTCTAGAGTTTATTCCTAAGGCCCATTTCCTCCTCTTAGAAAAAGTAGTCCTGTTTAAACTGCAAATCATGCAGCAACCAGCAGAAACAGCCTCCTGGTGTTACCTATTCCTTGAGTGTCATATTTCAGAGAATATGTAAGGCAGGGTTTGCAGGAGTGTTGCCTACTCCAAAGTTAGTCCACTGGCATTATTCTCTCCCACCTGGGCTGCCAGGTGCTGTGGGTGCACAAGACCACTTTGGTGGGCAGAGCTGGGAGCTGAGGCATCCTTGCCCAAGCTAAGAGGCTTCTTTGACTAAGGTTTACAAGGGCTCTGCTGACAGTTCTATCAAGGAAACTGATTAACTGAGAAGAGAGATCAGTTTTCTCAGATTGGTCTCCAGGACCCAATCTCCTGCTTTTCTCTATGGAAGCCCTCCTTTTCTTTGGAATTCCTGGGACTCATTTTTAGTTGTTTTTGTTTTTTAACTTGGCTCCAAACAGCTTTGCTTTGTCTCTAAAAATGAAGTGTTAATGCCTTTGGGGAATATATTTTATGATTATTTAAAAAATAATATAGCTGGATTTTTATCACCTTAGAATTAAAAAATACTGAGCAATTTTGATATGTCAGGCAGGCATTGTGCTAAGTGGCTTTACGTACATTCTCTAATACTTATAATACCCCTACTGAGGTAGGTGTTTTTATTTGACAGATGAAGAAACTGAAGCTCAGAGAGGTTAAGAACTTGTCCAAGATCACACAGAGCCATGAGTCCAATCGGCAGTGTCTGTCTTGAGAGGCCCATTACCCATTTCTACCTCCCCTGTGTTCTACACTTTGGCAGTGGGCACTAGATTTCTCCCATTGCCACTGACCTAGCCTGTCCTGCCAGGACCCCAGGCTTCTGAGTCAATCTGTCTCCAGTTCAACAAGCATACTTACACTGAGGGGTATATTTCGCCTTGTGTCTTCTGGATCAAAGGCCTCAACCTGGTAAGTGAATCCAGGCTTTGTTCCTTCCACTATGTAGAGGTCCAGACCTACGTCCGTGTCCACAGTGGAATAAAAAACATTGTATTATGTAAAACAAGTGAGAAATTCCAAAACCAGGGCAGCCAAAGGAAGCCAAAGGAAACCAAACATAGCCATGGAAATAAAGCATATTGGCACTGTGGGACAGACGCAGCAATAATAAAGGCCAAAAGTGAGACCATGGTCATCTTGCAGGAGTGGATTCTTTTATTGGAATTAATGAAGTATTAGGGTTGGCCAAGCTGGTACTTCTTGGCCAATCAAGTGTTCACATATTTCCTACCAAGAGAGGTGACCTAGGATACTGTTGTTTGCTAGGAGAGAGGAAGGTGATAAGGGCAGACAGTTGGAAAGTAACCATGGGCAGACACGTGCAAGGTGAGGCTGCTCCGTGTTCCAGATCCCCTTTAGTGTGTAAACTCCTCCTAAACTGAGCTAAGGTCATCCCTTGAAGTGTACTTAGCATCTCAGCAGAAATGAGTCCCTGAAGTGAGAGGCCTTATAGTGGAACACAGAGGAGATGGAATAACTGGGGAGAGAGGGCTTCAAGAGAGAGGCTCAGGAAAGGGACCAAAAACAGATTTCATCTACTTCAGAGTTCTTGGCAGTCGGTGGAGGGAGGAGCAGGCCACCAGCCCTGCCCAAGTGTCACCACATTCTCTGCTCTGGCCTCTGTCTCTCTGAGAATCTTTCTGCACAAGACATGACTGAGAGTGCTAACATTAACTCTTTTTTAAGGTGCTGTGCTGAGGACTTACCATACAGGGTGGGGCAAAAGCAGGTTTATAGTTGTAAGTATGGAAAGCAAAGAGTTTATTTTTTTTTAAGATTTTATTTAATTTTAGATGGGGAAGGAAGGAGATAGAGAGGGAGAGAAACAGTGTGTGGTTGCCTCTCATGTGCTTCTTACTGGGGACCTGGCCTGCAACCCAGGATTGTACCCTAGCTGGGAATCGAACTGGCAACCCTTTGGTTTACAGGCCGGCACTCAGTCCACTGAGCCACACCAGTGACACAGACCTTGGCCCTGCAAGATCTGCTGTTGAGGTTTCAGTATTCCAATATACATACACACGGACTACAGAGGTCCTGTGGGGGAAAAGGGACTGTGCGGCCACTCTCACAAGAGGAGAGTACTTCTGAGCGCCTCAGCCACTCCCTCAAGAGGGGAGCGCCAGGACCCTTGCCTTGATAAGCTTTTATTGTTTTTCCAGGCCCCTTACATCAAAGAAGGTCCTCCTTTACTATGCAAAGGTTTGTTTTGGGTGGTTATCTTTTGTAGACAAAGGAGAAGATGCTGAATACATCAAAGGAGGATATTTGCAATGTAAAGGCAGAAGTGGTTGAAAAGGCTAAGTTCCATACCTGGAAGGTCTAGCCCAGATTTTAGGAAGATAAAGATACTCAGTAAACATTTGCTTGCCTCAGGGAAAGGGAGTTTTAGCAAGAGCAAGTCTCATAGCAGTCTAGGTACAATGCAGGCCTGATTTCCCACCGGGGAACTTAACCATGGACAGGGGTCCTGTCCGCCAGCCTAGCTCCCTACTGGCTTTTCCGAGTGGGGGCTGAGCCACATTTCCCATGCTTGGAACAGTTCCCCACACACCAGCAAGGGCCAAAGAGTTTATTCTTGTATTATGATTTATTAGCTATTGTATTATTTTCCATACAAACAACTGTAAACCTACTTTTGCTCCATCCTGTATGTTTTCTCCTTTAATCTTCACCACAGCCCTAGAAAGTAGGTGTTGTCATTTCCTCCACTTTATAAGAAAACAGGCTCAGTTACTGGGTTTTCTCAGCTAGTAAGTAATAGAATCTAAACTCAGACCCAAGCCATCTTACATCTGAGCTTCAGCTTTTATTCACTTTATCACTGCTCATGCTTTCATTAAAAAAAAAAGTTTACTGAGTTCTCACTCCATAGTAAACACTGATCTACCCACTGGGAATACAGCAGTTCACAAAACACAAAACCCTGCTCTCATGAGCTTGAATTCTAGTGGGAAGACATAGATAATAAAATAAATTAGTAAAATGTGTGAATGTTACTGAATAATGTTATGGAGAAAAATCAGGGAAAGCAGTGTTGTGAGTTGGGTTACAATGTTAAATAGACTGCTTATGAAAGGTTCACTGACATTTGAATTAAAGAAATGAGGAAGAGCCATAGAGATATGGTGGAAGGGACAGAGGAAAGAGCAAATGCCAAGATGTCAAGGTACATTGTGCCTGGGGTATTCACAGATTGGTTAGGAGGCCAGGTGCTGGAGGAGAGGGAGAGAAGGGGAGATGTGTGGGAGACAGCATGGTAGAGGGTGAGGGTTGTATGGGCTTGACAGATTTGATGGGGCCTTACAAAGATTCTGGCTCTCCTTTTGGGTGAGATGAGGGGTTCTTGTAGCGTTTTAAGCAGAGGAATATCTTGATTTAACCGATGTTTAACAGGATCTCTCTGGCCACTGAATGGGGAATCAACTGTAGGGAGCAAGGGCGGAGCAGAGAGCCCAGTGAGCAAGCTGTTGCAGTAATTCAGGCGAGGCATGACTCGTGGCTTGCACCATGGAGGTAGTGGTGGAGAGGCTAGGGACTGTTTGGATTCTGTATAGATTTAGAAGGTAAAGACATTTCCTAATGGATTTGATGTTAGGTGTGAAAGACAGAAAGAAGTCAAGGTTGACTTCAAAGTTTTGGTCCATGCAAGAATGACGGAGTTGCCATTAATTAAAATGGGAAAGACCAGAAAAGCAACTTTAGGGTAAGGGGTCGTGAGGGTCGAGGGGTGAAGTGGGACACGAGTTTGGTTCGGAAGCACTATGACTTTGAGATGTTATATTCTGATACCAAGAAATTCTCTGACATCAGCTGAGAATTCAGTTCAATTCAAGTCCAGTTTGTCACCTGGGCTTCTGACCCACCAGTTATAGAAATCTAAGGTTCCCAAAACACCCTTATTGAGTTTGATTAGTTGTTAGAGGGGTTTACAGAACGCAGGGAAACCTTTTACCTACTAGATTACTGGTTTACTGTAAAGTAGTATAACTCAGTAGCAGCCAGATGGAAGAGATGCATAGGGCATGGATCTTCCATGCTCTCTGGGCACGCCACTCTCTCTGGATCTCCAACTGGAAGCTCTCTGAACCACTTTTGGATTTTATAGAAGCTTCAATATATGGCCACAACTAATTAAATCATTGGCCATTGGTGATTGAATTCAATTTCCACCTTCTCTCCCCTCTGCTGTGGTGGGGCTGGGTGGGAGAGTGTGTAGGAGTGGAGGGGACTGAAAGTTCCAACTCTCTAATCACAAGATTGGCTCCACTGGCCACCATTGCCACCCTTAGGTGACCTAGGGGCATTGTAGACATGTCATTAACATAACAAAACATACGTTTATCACTCTCATCACTGGAACTCCAAGGGTTTTAGGACCATTGTGTCAGGAACAGGAAGAAGACCAAATATGTATATTTCTATTACAGATGCCTATTAGATATCCAAGTGGTGATGTTATGTAAGATACTTGGATATTTGAGTGGAGTTCAGGAGAGAACCTGGACTAAAACTGTAAACTTAAAAGTTGACAGTATGGATGGCATTAAAAGCCATGAGCCTGTGGGAGATTATGCAGGGGCTACTCTGCTCCCTTCAAGTATTGTCCCTACTCTGCAGCAGACTCTGCAGGCACACACCGCTCTCAAGGGGTCAGCGTCCATGGGGAGAACAAACAACTCAGTCAGTGACCAGTAGTGCACAGTGATGAGCCTGATGGGCTTGGCCCAGCGTCCTTCAGAATGATCCACTGGAGGTCCTGACCTCCTTTTCCTGCCTAGGACTAGGAGAGGCCCAAGAGAAACCATAGGTACAAAGGGCTTTGTAAATTGTCGAGCATTATTACTGGGCATCCTGGGCTGGGGGACATTTTATTTATTCCCTGCTCATCAAGCAGCTGCTTTTTCCAGGGAAACAGCTGCTTGTTTATTTATTTTTCTATTTTTCTCTTCCCCCAGGGTCCTCCCTGATGCCACCTTCTGGACTACATTGCACACCCCTGTGTATCTTACCTTTTCCCAAGTTGCCTAGAAACTGAGGCGGCTCGTTCACATCTGTTACCTGGACAGTTAGAACCTGTAGGTCCGTGAAACCGACATCATCCTTAACATAAATCTGCAAATCAAATATCTTTGGTCCTGTTTCAAAATCTAGTTGGTCCTTCTCAGTGGTGACAACCTAAAAGTAAATGCAGAATTCTTAGTAATCATGTGAAAGAAGGTCTGCTTTGCATGCGTGCATTTTGCAAATGGATATTTATTAGGAAGAAAGCAACCCACATCCTGGAAATCAACTTTCACACGCTGTCAGAGGAGCGAGTTGTTTGCCTCTGGCCTTCCAACATAAGCCCCAAGACACCTTCACTAAAGAGACTGCTGCGTATGACGCTGCTTTTCGTAAAAAAGAAAAACATTCAGGAGACATTCTTGTTCCACTGACTGGAAATGGAAAACCCGAGAACTAAAAAACCCATCACTACTTAGGATAGACTCCTAGATGAGTCCCTTAGCAACCCTGAATTCACTTGGATTTTCTAGTGTTTAAGAATGAGATGCTGCACTTTCCTGGGATTGCTGTTAAATTATATCTTGACTCATCACTCCATTCCAGTTTTCCCAAGTCCACTTCCAATAATAAATAAGGGAAGAAGGACACGTCTGCAGAAATAATGAATGATGTTTACTAACATAAATAGTTTTTTGTGTGTAGGCCTTTCTATACATTCTCCCACTGTCAAAAAATTGTCCTGTGAACTACAAGTGTTTTGGAGTTGTGGGAGAGACAGCAAGAAACAGGGCCTGAGACACATCACCAGAATCTAGACTGTTGCCATCAGGAACCCAGTGGTCCCTGGCAGGAGGGGCCTCCTGAGGCTAACAGGAGCTCTCTGAGCTCTCAGGAGGTCTGTGAGCTCTCATATCTGTATGCACATCCCTGCCCGTGAGCTCACAAAAGGCCCCAAGTCCTTTGGGGCATCAAACACTAAATTTGATAACTGTCTTAATTAAGCAAATAGAACCTTATGGAAATTAATACAACTTGGATCAGACAGTGAGACATTCAGTATTCTGTAGTGAGGAGAGCACTTAATTCCAATGGCATTTCCACCACTGAACTTCTGTGTGATTTTGAATTGACTTTCCCCAGGTCGCCTCAAAAGCTAGGTCAGGGTACTATGGAAAATCAGAGGGAAGAAAGTTCATTATGAGCTGTGTTTAGTCAGGGAAGGCTTCATGGAAGAGGTAGTGGGTATTGGGTTTGACTTTGCAAGATCTGGATTAGTGAAGAGAGGACAGCCAGAGATGTGAATGACTGTGTGCAGTGAAGGGAGAACATAAAGAGGAAGGTTGAGAGGGAAAGCGAAGTAGTCTTGTCTCCACCCTGAGCCAGGTCAGCTTGGTATCCTCACAAGTGGAGATGACCTGTGTCTATGCTTAGTACATGATAAATAAGAAGCAGCATAGCACAGGGGTCTAAGGCACAGACTCCAGAGCCAGACTGACCGGCTTTAAAGCCCAGCCTTTCCATTATTTAACGTTTCTGTGCTCCAATTTTCCCATCTATACAATGAGGATAATAAAAGTATCTACTTTATCTGATTGTTGTGAGGATTAAGTGAGTTAGCCCACGGAACACTTAGATCACTCTCTGGTATTGAGCAAACTCTCAGGAAATGCTGTCTTTTATTATTGTTAGTCAAAACTGTTTAGTAAATGCACATCTACCAGAGCAGCCCCCTCTGTCAGGACAGTCCACTCTGTGTCCTGATTTATACCCTAACTTCCAGCTAAGCCCACAGCCTTCTCCTGAACCCCAAGCTTGGGCAATCCCTTTACTACAATGCTACCTATGGACAGCCCCTTTCCCTTGGGAACTAGCTCTAACACTCCAGAGG
The DNA here is from genome assembly GCF_022682495.2 of Desmodus rotundus. Classification (NCBI taxonomy): domain Eukaryota; kingdom Metazoa; phylum Chordata; class Mammalia; order Chiroptera; family Phyllostomidae; genus Desmodus; species Desmodus rotundus. The sequence continues at coordinate 47,734,116 of NC_071392.1, read as the reverse complement.
AAGGAACTACAACAGTCAGAAAAAGTCCGAAATGTTGTATCTTGGAACCAAAGGAATTGGGTTGCTATCAATACAGATGGGAAAGTTGTTTCCGTTGTTGTTATTGACACATTTCTTAAATGTTAGTATGACAGGCTCTCGAAAGCCATTTTGTGAAGTGTTTTATTTAATCATCACAACAACCACAGGTTGGTAGAACTTCCCCTCACTTCACACATAAGGAGACTGGAACAGGAGGGGAAGGAACGCTGAAGGCCATGCCTGGGAGTGGGGAAGTCTTGACTTCATTGCAGGCAACTGGCTGCAGTTTTGGTGAAAGACAGTAAGTTTGTTTTTAGGCGTATTAAGTGTGAAGTGTTTCTGGACAAGGCTGAGCACATGTATCAGGTCCACAGTGTTCGTGACAGTAGATGAAGACAAAGAGGAGTCAAGCCCAGAGATGGGCAAACAGAGCAGGGGTAGGTGTGGCCTCTACTTAACCTCAGAGAGCTCCAGTCTATACCTGCAGAGCCAGCTGTCATGTCTCCCTGGCTTCTCAGAGCTATCCTTGTTGGTACTCTCCAGGAGAAGACCCTCTAACCGATGATCAGCCAGCCACATGGGTTGAATGAGGCTCTGACACCTCTCTTGCTTGGGTAATGGGGAGCCAGCACAGTGTGGGGGCTATGAGCAAGGGTCCTTGGGACCAACCTGCCTGATCTCAAATCTCAAGTCTGCCACCAATGAGCTATGTGAACTTGGGCAAGTTGCTCAACCTCTCTATGCCTCAGTTTCCCCACATTTAACATGCAAATAATAATAGTACATCACTTTATAGTGTTCTTGTAGTGTTCAAGGGAATTCCAAGCATACAGTAAATACTCCATAAATGTGAGTTATCATTATCATCAGTATTATTAATCCTCCTCCCCCCATCCCACCTCCACCAGAAGTCTCAGCAGATGGCATGATTCAGAAGTCACCTTCAGGAAGGCTTAAATGACTGAGTCCCAAGGCCAACACTGACCAGACTTCTGGGCCAAAGACTCAAAAACCTCATTGTGAGACTCATTACCCTGCAGCGTGTCAAGGCTGCCCAAGTATGAGCCAGGTCCTGCCATGGAGATGGCATTGATATGTTTTGTAGGCAGCAGGATGGCTCTTGTGAGCTGTTTGTGTTGGAGAATAGGATCTCCCTGGAGGTGATGTTCGATGAGATTGGGTAGTTTCTGGGGAAAAGCAATCAATTCTTTTTTTGTCATTACTGTAGACATTCAATATTATTTTTTATTAGTTTTAGGGGTACAGCATAGTGGTTAGACATTTATATAATTTACAAAATCTCACCTGGCACCATAAATAGTTATTACAATATTAACTACACTTATTAAGTTATACTTTACATCCCAGTAACTATTTAGCAACTATCAATTTGTACTTCTTAATCCCTTCACCTTTTTTCATCTAGCCCCACTGCACCCCTCCCATCTGGCAACTATCATTTGATTCTATGAGTCAGTTTCTGTTTTGTTTGTTTTGTCCTTTAGATTCTACATATAAGTGAAATCATATGGTATTTGTCTTTCTCTGTCTGACTTATTTCACTTAACATAATGCTGTCTAGATCCATCCATATTGTCACAACAAAATCTTTTTCATGGCTAAGTAATGTTTCATTGTCTATGTATGTATCACTTAACTCTTTATCCAATCATTTATCTATGGACACTTAGGTTGCTTGCATATCTTGGCTATTGTAAATAATATTGCAATGAACATACGGGTGGATATATGTTTTCAAATCAGTGTTTTAGATTTCTTTTGGAAGTGGAATCACTAAGTCATGAGGCATTTCCATTTTTAATGTTTTTGAAGTAACTCTATACTGCTTTCCACAGTGGCTGAACCAGTCTTCATTTCTACCAACAGGGCACCAAGCTTCCCTTTCCTCTTCATCCTCGCCAGCATTTGTTGTTTTTTGACTTTTTGATAATAATCATTCTGACAGGTGAGGGGTAGTATCTCATTGTGGTTTTAATTTGCATTTCTCTGATGATTATTAATTTTGAGCAACTTTTTATATGTCTATTAGCCATCTGTATGTTGTCTGTGGAGAAGTGTCTATTCAGGCTCTCTGCCCATTTTTTAATTGGATTGTTTGGTTTTCTTGGTGTTAAGTTATAAGAGTTCTTTATAAATTTTGGATATTAACCCCTTATCAGAGCTATCATTGGCTAATATCTTCTCCCAATGGGCAGGTTGTCTTTTCATTTTGTTGATGGTTTCCTTTACTATGTAAGAACTTTTTAGTTTGATGTAGTCCCATTTGTTTATTTTTTCTTTTGTCTCTGTTGCCCAAGGAGATATATCAGAAAAAATATATATTACTAAGAGCAACATCAAAGAGTTTACTGCCCATGCTTTCTCTGGGAGTTTAATGATTTTAGGTCTTACATTTAAGTATTTAATCCATTTTCAGTTTTTTCTTGTATACAGTGTAAGAAAGTGCTCTAGTTTAATTTTTTTGCTGTATCTTTCCAATTTTCCCAACACCATTTACTGAAGAGACTGTCTTTGTCCCATTGTATTTTCTTGCTTTCTTTATCATAGATCAATCAACCACATAGGCATCGATCTATTTCTTGGTTCTCTGTTCTGTTATATCAACCTATTATACATTTTTATGTCAGTACCATTCTATTTTTAATTACTATAGCCTTGTACTACAGTTTGATAGCAAGTAGAGTGATAGCTCTTTGTTCTTTCTTAAGATTGAGTTGACTATGGGGTCTTTTGGGTTCCATATAAACTTCAAAAATATTCATTCTAGTTTTGTGAAAAATACCATTGGTATCTTGATAGAAATTCCACTGACTCTATAGAGTGCTTTGTGTATTTTCAGACATTTTAACAATCTTAATTCTTCCTATCCATGCACATGGTATATGCTTTCATTTATTTCTATCTTAATCATTTTCTTTTTAAAATGTCTTATAATTTTCCAAGTACAGGTCTTTTACCTCCTGGGTTAAATTTATTCCTAGATATTTTATTTTTCTGATGCAATTGTAAATGGGATTTTCTTTTCTTTTTAACTGAATTTATTGGGGTGACATTTGTTAATAAAACGTTACAGGTTTAAGATGTACAATTCTATAATACATCATCTGTATACTGTATTGTGTGTTCACCACCCCAAGTCAAGTCTATTTCCATCACCATTTATCCCCTCTATATCCTCTTCTACCTTCCCTACACCCCCTTTCCCTCTGGTAATCACTATACTGTTGTTTGTGTCTATGAGGGTGGTTTTTTGTTTGGGGTTTTTTTGCTTATGCCCTTCACCTTTATCACTCAGTCCCACAACTACCCCCTCTGACAGTTGTCAATCTGTCCTCCATCTATGAGTCTGTTTCTATTTTCTTTGTTAGTTTATTTGTTCATTAGATTCCACATATGAGTGAAATCCTATGGTATTTGTCTTCCTCTGACTAGCTTATTTCACTTAGCATAATGCACTCCAGGTCCATTCATGCTGTCACAAAGAGTAAGAGTTCCTTCTTTCATACAGCCAAATATTCCATTGTGGAAATATACCACAGCTTTTTTATCCACTAATTCAATGATGGACACCTGGGCTGCTTCCAAATCTTGACCATTGTAAATAATGCTGAAATAAATATAGAAGTGCATATATTCTTTCAAATTAGAGTTTGGGTTTCTTTGGATATTCCTAGAAGTCAAATTGCTGAGTCATAAGACAGTTCCATTTTTAATTTTTTGAGGTAACTCCATACTCATTGGTGTAACTCGATAGTGGCCACACCAATCTGCATTCCCACCAACAGTGCATGAAGGTTCCCTTTTCTCCACATCCTCACCAGCATATGTTTTTGTTGATTTATTGATGATAGTCATTATGGCAGGTGGAGGCAATATCTCATTGTGATTTTAATTTGCATTTCTCTGATGATTAGTGATGTTGAGCATCTTTGTTTGTTTGTTTAGAGAGAGGGGAAAGGAGGGAGAAAGAGAAAGAAATATTAATGTGAGACAGAGAAAAAAATATCAACCAGTTGTTTCCCACACACACCCCAACTGGGGCTGACCCACAACTTAGGCATGTGCCCTGACCTGGAATCAAACCAGTGACCTTTTGCCTTGCAGGACAATGCCCAACCAACCAGTTAGGGGTGTTTAGCATCCATATGTCTATCGGTCATCTGCATGTCCTCTTTGGAGAAGTGTCTATTCAGGTCTTTTACTTATTTTTTAATTGAATTGTTTGATTTTTGGTGTTGAGTTTTATAAGTTTTTTAATTAATTTTTGATGTTAACCACTTATCGTTAGTGAATATGTTCTCTCATTCAGTGGGTTGCCTTTTCATTTTGTTAAATTTTTTTTTTTTTTTTTTTTACACCAATGTGTGGCTGCCTCTCATGTGCCCCCCCACCGGGGACCTGGCCCACAGCTCAAGCATGTGCCCCAGACCAGAATTGAACCAGTGACCCTTTTGTTTGCAGTCTGGCACTTAATCCACTGAGACACACCAGCCAGGGCTCATTTTGTTGTTTTCCTTGCTGTGCAAAAAGTTTTTAGTTTAATGTAGTCCCATTTGTTTATTTATTTTTTTTGTTTCCCTTGCCCAAGGCAATATATCACAAAAATATTGCTATGAAAAATGTCTGATATTTTACTGTCTATGTTTTCTTCTAGGGTTTTTATGATTTTGAGTCTAATATGTAAGTCTTTAATCCATTTTGAGTTTATTCTTGTGTATGCTGTAAGAAGGTGGTCTCGTTTTATTTTTTGCAAGTATATGTCCAATTTTCTAAACATCATTTATTGAATAGAGCATCTTTACCTCATTATATGTTTTTACCTCCTTTTGTCAAATATTAATTGACAAATATTAAAGGTGTGAGTTTATTTCTGGGATTACTATTCTGTTCTATATGTTGTTTTTATGCCAATATCATGCTGTTTTGGCCTTGTAGTATAATTTGATATCATGTAATGTGAGTCTTCTAACTTTGCTCTTCTTTCTCAAGACCTCTGTGGCTATTTGACATCCTTTGTGGTTCCATAAAATTTTTTTGAATATTTGTTCTAGTTCTGTGAATTCCACTGTTGGTATCTCAATAGGAATTGCATTGAATCTAGATTGCTTTGAGTATTATGAACATTTTAATGATGTTAATTCTTCCTATCCATGAACATGGGCATATGCTTTCACTTATTTGCATCTTCTTCGATTTGTTTCTTCAGTGTCTTATTTTCCAAGCACAGCTCTTTTACCTCTTAGGTTAAGTTTATTCCTAGGTGTTTTATTTTTTTGAAGCAATTGCGAATGGCATTGTTTTCTTAGTTTCCCTTTCTGTTAGTTTATTATTGTTGTATAAAAATGCAACTGATTTTTGGATATTTATTTTGTATCCTGTTAATTTATTGAGTTATTAGTTCTGGTAGTTTTTTGGCAGAATCTTTAGGGTTTTCTATATACAGTATCATGTCATTTGCAAAAAATAGGTTTTAATTTTTCCTTTCCAATTTTGATGCCTTTTATTTCTTCTTCTTGTCTGATTGCTGTGGCTAGGACTTCCAGCACTAAGTTGAATAAGAGAGGTGAAAGCACACATTATTGTCTTGTTCCCAATCTTAATAAAAAAAAGTTTGTAGTTTTTTCCATTGACTATGATGTTGACTATGGATATGTAATATATGGCCTTTATTACAGTGAGGCATGGTCCTTCTATTTCTACTTCATTGAGAGTTATTCTCAGAAATGAGTGCTGAATTTTCTCAAATGCTTTTTCTGCATCTATTGATATGACCATGTGGTTTTTTCCTTCCTTTTGTTTGTGTGGTGTATCACATTTATTGATTTGTAGATATTGTACCAACATTGCATCCCCAGAACAAATCCCACATAATCATGGTATATGATCTTTTTAATGTATTCCTGGATCAGGTTTGCTAATGTTTTGTTGAGGGTTTTAGCATCTCTATTCCTCAGGGATATAGGCTTATAATATTTTTATTTGTAGTGTCTTTATTTGGTTTTGGAATTAGAATAATGCTGGCGTTGTAAAATGAGCTTGGGAGTCTTCCCTCCTCTTAAAATTTTTGGAATATTTTGAGAAGGAGAGGTGTTAGATCTTCTTTGAATATTTGATAAAATTTACCTGTGAAGCTTTCTGGTTCAGGATTTTTGTTTGTTGGGAGTTTTTTTGTGTAATTTTCACTAGTTGTAATCTGTAGATTCAGGTTCTCTTATTCTTCCTAATTCACTTTTGGAAACTTATATGTTTTTAGGAATTTACCAGTTTCTTCCAGATAATCCAAATTGTTGATGTATGGTTGTTTGTAATATTTCTTACAATCCTTTGTATTTCTTTGGTGTCAGTTGTTATTTCTCTCTTCATTTCTGATTTTGTTTATTTGGGTCCTCTTTTTTTTTCTTTTTTAAAACATTTTATTCATTTATTTTTTAGATAGAGGGGATGGAGGGAGAAAGAAGGGGAGAGAAATATCAATGTGTGGTTACCTCTCACATGCCCCCCCACTGGGGACATGACCCACAACCCAGGCATGTACCCTGACCAGGAATCAAACTAATGACCCTTTGGTTCACAGGCTGCCACTCAATCCACTGAGACATACCAACCAGGGCTCTTTCCTTTTTTGCTAAGTGTGGTTAAAGGTTTCTCAGTCTTGTTTATCTTTATAACCAGCTCTTGGTTTCATTAACTTTTTAATTATATTTTTAGACTCTATTTCATTTATTTATGTTATGATCTTTATTATTTCCCTCCTATTCACACTGGACTTTGTGTGTTGTTTTTTTCTTATTCCTTGAATTGTAAAGTTGGATTGTTTACTATAAATTGTTCTTCTTTCTTGAGATAGGCCTATTATGTTATGAATTTCCCCCTGAGGACTGCTTTTGCTATGTCCTATGAATTTTGGGTTGTTATATTCTCATTTACATTTGTTTCAATGTATCTTTTGATTTCTTCCTTGGATCTCACTGTTAATCCAGTTATTGTTTAGTAACATGTTATTTAACCTCCATGTTTTTGTGTGTTTTTCAGTGTTTTTCTTGTGATTGATTTCTATTTTCATACCATTATGATCAGGGAAAATGCTTGATATGATTTAATGTTCTTAAATCTATTGAGATTTATTTTGTGTCCTTTTTATTTTGCTTTTTTAAAAATTATTTTATTGTTGTTCAATTACAGTTATCTGCATTTTCTCCCCACCCCTCCCCCCACTCCATCCAAGCCCACTTCCCTCCCTTGCTTCCACCCTCCCCCTTGGTTTTGTCCATGTGTCCTTTATAGTAGTTCCTGAAAACCCATCTCCCCACAGTCCCCTACCCCCTCCCCTCTGGCTATTGTTAGATTGTTCTTAACTTCAACGACTCTGGTTATATTTTGTTTGCTTTTTTCTTCTATTGATTATGTTCTAGTTAAAGGTGAAATCATACGGTATTTGTCCCTCACCACCTGGCTTATTTCACTTAGCATAATGCTCTCCAGTTCCATCCATGCTGTTGCAAAGGGTATAAGCTCCTTCTTTCTCTCTGCTGCGTAGAATTCCATTGTGTAAATATACCATAGTTTTTGGATCCACTCATTTGCTGATGGGCACTTAGGTTGCTTCCAGTACTTGGCTATTGTAAATTGTGCTGCTATGAACATTGGGGTGCATAGGTTCTTTTGGATTGGTGTTTCAGGGTTCTTAGGGTATAATCCCAGCAGCAGAATTGCTGGGTCAAAGGGCAGTTCCAATTTTAGTTTTCTGAGGAAATTCCATACTGTTTTCCACAGTGGCCTCACCAGTCTGCATTCCCACCAACAATATACTAGGGTTCCCTTTTCTCCGCATCCTCTCCAACACTTGTTTGTTGCTTTGTTTATGATGGCCATTCTGACAGGTGTGACGTGGTATCTCATTGTGGTTTTAATTTGCATCTGTCTGATGGTTAGTGATGCTGAGCATCTTTTCATATGTGTCTGGGCCCTCTGTATGTCCTCCTTGGAGAAGTGTCTGTTGAAGTCCTTTGCCAATTTTTTAATTGGGTTGTTTGTCTTCCTGGACTGGAGTTGTGTGATTTCTTTTTTTATATATTTTGGAGATCAAACCCTTGTCCAAGGTATCATTGGCAAATATGTTTTCCCATATAGTTGGTTCTCTTTTCATTTTAATGCTGTTTTCTTTAGCCATGCAGAAGCTGTCTTATTTTGTGTCTTAACACATGGTCTATCTTAGAAAATTTCCATATGCACTTGAAAAGAGTGTATATTTTGCTGTTTGGGGGAGACATATTCTGAAGATATCAATCAAATCCATCTGATCTAGTGTATCATTTAAGGCCAGCATTTTCTTGTTGATTTTTTGTCTGGAAGATCTATCCATAGATGTCAATGGAGTATTAAAAACCCCTACTATGACTGTATTACCATCAATCTCTCCCTTTACATTTATCAAGATTCACATTTTATATTTAGGTGCTCCTATATAAGTACATAAATGTTTACAGGGGTTAAATCCTCTTGCTGGATTGTTCCCTTTATCATTATGCAGTGCTTTTCTTTGTCTCTTACTATAGCCTTTGTTTAAAAGTCTATTCTTTCAGGGTGGAGGCAGGGGAGGGAGGTGGGTTTGGCTGGGGTGGGGTGGAGGGGTGGGGAGAAAATGCAGACAGCTGTAATTGAACAACAATAAAAAAATGTTTAATTAAAAAAGTCTATTCTTTCAGATATAATTATTGCTAGTCTGTTTTTTTTTTTTAATTTCCATTTGCATGAAATATCTTTCTCCATCCCTTTACTTTTAGTCTCTGTGTATTGTTTCTCTGATTGGGTGTTGTTGTTGTTGTTTTTTACCTTGTCTTCCAAATTGCTAATTTGATCCTCTGCTTCATCCATCCTACTGTTTATTTCTTTAAATGTATTCTTCATTTCATATATTGTATTCTTTTGTTCTGAGGTGGGTGTCTTTTAGACAACATATGTATGGGTCTTATTTTCTTATCCACTCAGCTACCCTGTGTCATTTTAAAAATAATTTTTAGAGAAATGGGAAAGAGGGGTGGGGAGAGACAGAGAGACAAAGGAGGGAAGGAAGGAAGGAAGGAAGGAAGGAAGGAAGGAAGGAAGGCAGGCATTGATTTGTTGTTCCACTTATTTATCCATGCATTGGCTGATTCTTGTACATCCTTGACCAGGAATTGAACACAACACCTTGGTGTATTTGGAAAGTGCTCTAACCAAATGAGCTGCCCGGCTAGGGCCTAACCTATAATTTTGATTAGAGCATTTAAGCCATTTACATTTAAAGTGATTCTTGATAGGTGTATATTTATTGCCATTTTATAATTTTAACTATGTTCTTCTGGGTTTTCTTCTTCTTTTCCTCTTCCTCCTCCTCCTCCTTCTTACAGGCTCTTTAACATTTCTTATAATGCTGGTGTAGTGGTAACAAATTTCTTTAGTTTTTTCTTATCTGAAAAGCTCTTTATTTCTCCTTCAATTTTAAATGATAGCCTTGCTGAAAAAAAATAATCTTTGTTGTAGGTCCTTCTTTTTATAACTTTGAATATTTCATGCCAATTCCTCCTGGCCTGAAATGCTTCTTTTGACAAACCAGCTGACAGTCTTTGGGAGCTCCCTTGTAGGTAACTGTCTTTTGCTGCTTTTAGGATTCCCTATTTGTCTTTAACCTTTGGCATTTTAATTATTATGTGTCTTGGTGTGGGCCTTTTGGGGTTCATCTTGTATCAACACTCTGCAGTTTCCAGACTTATGTGTCTTTTTCCTTCACCAGGTTAGGGAAATTTTCAGTCATATTTTATCAGATAGGTTCTCAGTCTCTTGCTTTTTCTCTCCTCCTTCTGGTAACCCTATGATGCGAATGTTGTTAAACTTCATGTTGTCCCAAACATGAAGTTCCTTTAAACTATCCTCATTTTTTAAAATTCTTTCTCTGATTGGGTGTTGTTGTTGTTTTTTTTTACCTTGTCTTCCAAATTGCTAATTTGATGCTCTGCTTTATCCAACCTATTGTTTATTTCTTTAAATGTATTCTTCATTTCATATATTGTATTCTTTATTTATGTCTTTTTTATGGTTTTTATGTTTGTTTTAATGCTGTTGAGTATCCTTATTATCATTACTGATAAATTACTTGCCTCCATTTTATTTAACCCTTTTTCAGAAGCTTTCTCCTGTTTGTTTGTTTGGGGCCTGCTATTTTTGTCTCCCCATTTTGGCTGCCTCTTTGTGTTTGTTTCTATGTACTAGATAGATCTCGTATGACTTTTAGTCTTCATGGCATAGACTTATGTAGTAGATGTCCTGTGGAATCCAGTGGTGCAGTCTCTTGATCACATAAGCTGGGTGCTCCAGGAATGCCCCTACTTTGGGTTATGTGGGCCTTCCTGTTGTAATTTAATCTTAATTTCTATTGACTTTTTGTGCATGGGATCGACCCTCAGACTAACTGATTATGAGGCTCAATCCCCACCATAGCTGTGCGGGTGCTTGACCACATGAAATAGAATTTGCCTCAGCAGGGTTTCGTGCCTGCTGAGATCTCCCTTGTATATGTTGCTTGTAAAGCTTATTGGATTCTTCTCTGATGTTGCCTGAAGCTGGCCACTGAGTGTCTTGGTTCTGAATCTCTTGGGAAGTTCTAGTGCTAGCTAATGTCTGTTTCTTCCTGTGACTGGCCCTGGGCAACCTGTTTGAAGCAGTCTCAATGTAGCTTCTGTAAATCCTTGGTAATAAGACTTCTCTTCAGCTAGTCCTCAGTTAGTTATTCAGGATGATTGTTCTATAATTTAGGTGTAATTCCAGTTTGGTCCTGGGAGGTTGAGACTGTAGTTTTCACTTACTCTGCCACCATCTTGGAGTTGATGGGTTGTTTTCTTAATTTCCCTTTCTTTTTTTATTTTAAAGATTTTATTTATTTATTTTTAGAGAGAGGGATGGGAGGGAGAGAAACACCAATGTGTGGTTGCCTCTCACACACCTCTTACTAGGGACCTGGCCTGCAACCCAGGCATGTATCCTGACTGGGAACAGAACTGGTGACCCTTTGGTTTGCAGGCCAGCACTCAATCCACTGAGCCACAGCAACCAGGGCTAATTTCCCTTTCTGATAGTTCATTATTGCTGTATAAAGATGCAGTCTATTTCTGTATGTTAATTTTGTATCTTCTACTTTACTGAATTTCATTTATCAGTTCTATAGTATTTTTGCAGAATACTTAGGGTTCTCTATGTATAGTATAATGTCACCTGCAAATAATGAGTTCTCCTTCTCTCTTTCCGATTTGAACATATTTTATTTCTTTTTCTTGTCTGATTGCTGTGGCTAGGACTTCCAATACTATATTGAATAAAAGTGGAGAAAATGGACATCTTTTTCTTGTTTTTGATCTTAACAAAAAGGCTTTTAGCTTTTCATTGGTGAGTATGGCTTTAGCTATGAATTTGTCATATATGGCCTTCATTATGTTGATGTATCTTCCCTCTATTTCCATTTTGCTGAGAATTTTTATCAGAAATGGGTGCTACATTTTGACAAATGCTTTTTCTGCATCTATTGATATGAACACATGATTTTGTTCTTTATTTTGTTTGTATGGTTTATCACATTAATTGATGTGCAGATATTGTACCAACCTTGCATCCCAGGAATAACCACCTGATCATGGTGTATGACTTTTTAATGTATTGCTGAATTCAGTTTGCTAATAATTTCATTGAGGATTTTAGTATTGATGTTTATCAGAGATATTGGCTTATAATTTTTTCTTTGCAGTGATTTTATCTGATTTTGGAATTAGCATAATGCTGGCCTTGTAAAATCAGCTTGGGCATTTAATTTCCTCTTAACTATTTTGGAATATTTCAGAAAGATAAGTGTTAGTTCTTCTTTGAATGTGTGGTAAAATTCACCCGTGAAGCCACCCAGTCCAGGACTTTCTTTGGGGGGGGAGGTGCTTTCCAGAGCACTTTTTTAAAAAATGTATATTTTATTGATTACGCTATTACTGTTGTCCCATTCTTTTTCCCCTCTTTATCCTCCTCCATCTTGCACCATCCTCCCTCCAACATCCGCCCCCCAGTTCATGTCCATGGGTCATATATATAAATTCTTTGGCTTCTTCATTTCATATATTATTCTTAACCTCCCCTGTTTATTTTGTACCTACCAATTATGCTTATTATTCCCTGTATCCTTTCCCCCATTCTCTCCCCTTTCCCTCCCCATTGATAACCTTCCATGTGATCTCCATTTCTGTGATTCTGTTTCTGTTTAGTTGTTTGCTTAATTTGTTTTGGTTTTGCAACCATACTCAACCAATTCTCTGAGCATCCTGATGACCAGAGTTTTGAACTGTGCATCTGATAGATTGGCTATCTTTTGGTCACTTAGTCATATTTTTTTCTTGAGCTTTTATCTGTTCTTTCATTTGGGCCATTTTTTTTGTCTTCGTGTGCCTGTTACATAGTAAGGGGTGGAGCCTTACTAAGTATTCACCAGAGCGGGGCAACCCACATTCCTGCATTGTGGCACTGTATGTGGGGGAGTGGTCCAAGAAGGAACAATGCTACTTATTCAGCTCTCTGCCAGTTTTTAGTCACTTCTGCCACTACCCACAAGCAAATCGGGCCCTTCTGGTGCCGGTTCCCGGGTGGGTGGGTTTATGTATATTCTAGGGCCCTGTGGGTCTCTCCAACGAACTCTCCTATGAGGATGGCAGTTCCTCCTGCCACCTCAACCCCCATAGGTTTTTTCAGTCAGAGGTTTTGAGGCTTTATTTCCCTGCACTGAAACGTTGCACAGTCTGTCTTGCTCCCCAGTTGTTCCTCCTGATTGATCCACATGCAAATGTGGGATCGCCTGATCTGCCAGCTGCCACCTCGCCTGGTCCATGAGCCACCAACTTACCACAAGACCTCTCTGCCCCTCGTACCAGTATGGATGAATGTTTTTTCTTTAACTCCTTGGTTGTCAGACTTCCATACAGTTTGATTTTCTGTCAGTTCTGATTGTTTTCTGTTTTTAAATTTGTTGTCCTTCTTTTGGTTGTTCAAGGAGGCAAAATGTATCTACCTATGCCTCCAACTTGGCTGGAAGTTCTAAGTTGACATTTTTTTAAGATTTACTTATTTATTTTTAGAGAGGAGGAAGGAAGGGAACAAGAGAGGGAGAGAAACATCAGTGTGAGAGGGAAACATCGATCAGTTGCCTCTCATATGCCCCCCCAAACATGGATTGAACCCACAACTCAGGCATGTACCCTAACAAGGAATTAAACCTGCAACCCCTTCAATTTGTGGGGTAACACCCAACCAAATGAGCTACCCAGTAGGGTGAAATCTCTGCAAATTTGAAGCAGCATTGTTGTCATACTCAATAAAGGCAGTAAACTACAGAGGCTGAGAATGAGAGCTCTCAAATGAAAGAACCCAAATGCCTGTCAACTGACAAACAGATGGACAAGGGTGGTATATCCATACGGTGGAATACCATTCAGTCATAAGAAGGAGTAAAGTGCTGTACCATGCTGCAAAACGGGTGACCCTTGAAAATTTATGCTCATGGGGAAGAAGTCAGTCATTATTGACCACATGCAATAGGATTTCATTCACATGAAGTTTTTCACAATAGGCAAATCCACTAAAGGAGAAAGCAGATTAGTGGTTGTCAGGGACTGAGGGGAATAGGGGCAAGGGAGTGACTGCTAATGGATTCAGAGTTTCACTCTGGAGTAAAATAAATGTTCTAAAATTAGATTGTGATGATGGTCTGTGAATGTAGTAAAAACCACTGAATTGTACACTTAAATGGATGAATTGTATGCTATGTGAATTATATCTCAATAAAGCTAGTTTAAAAAATGGTAAGAGCTATGAAGTCATATTGCCTGTGTTTCAATTTCAGCTCAACTACCTAATAGCTTGTACAATCCAGAGCAAGTTATTTAACCTATTATTTTGTTTCATTTTCTCCTTCTATAAAAAGGGGACAGTAATACAAATAAAATCATGGAATGATACCAATAAAACAATACAAATAAAAATCAAGAGTAAACACATGTAAAGCCTGTTTAAGAGTGTGGCATACACTATGTGCTCTCTAAATGCAAGTAATTAATAAGGCTTATAGGAACAAGTGAGCAAGAGCTGTTAAAGAAGAGCCAAATGTCAAAGAAAAAAGTAGATGGGGTAGGTAAGTCACAGAACCGGGATCTGGGTCCTGGGAATGTACACTGGATGCTGATGTGAAGACTCTCTTAATGTATGCTACTTACATACCTAAGGGCCCACACTGGGAGTGCTGAGAATACCAGATGCCTGCACTCTGGCCCTCAAGTCATGGGTTCCACAATGACTCTAACGATCAGCTAAGTTTAAGCACACCTAGTATGTACCTCAGGGAGACGATCATGTCTAAACCAAGCAGGTCGAGCATTCCGAGTCCCACCAGAACCCCTAGGCAATGGCAGGCGGGACCAGGGGCAGGGCTGATTACAACTGTGGGAGTTTTCCTATGCCAGCTGAGGAAAGGGTAGGGGTGGGAGATGCCTAAGTATAAGTAGGTCTAGACACCTGGACCCTTAAGACATCCTTGAAGGCCTTCGAGGTTACCAGAGGAAAACATGCAATGAACAGATTTGTGCTGCCTTAGGAGGAGTGACAATTTTGGAAAGTCTCAAATGACAAACTAGAAAACAGAGCAGTGGTACCATGGCCCTTCAACATGAATGACTGGGTCTGACTTACCCAAGGGGAAACATTCACATAGTAGGGCTGAACATTTAGGCTTGTGTTTTTACTAAGGACATGTTCTTCCATTATTAAATGTCTCCTCACAGATTTCCTTCTGAAAAATCACAGGATTATAGAAAGTCAGAACCAACAGACACAAGTTCATCAGAGCCCAGCTTTCAAGATCAATACTCAAAGTATCCCACTCAAAGAATTGTTACTGTCAACACATCTTATACCTGATATCATGTGAGGATGGTTGGCAATAAGAAACAAGCCATTTATTTGTAACAAGTTGAGCATAATGTTAAATTGGACTGGATTATATGAAGAAAAAAGCACAGAAGACCCTAGCATGCTCTGAACAGAACTTCTGGATGTTACAAGAGGGGAGATTAAACAGAGAAAGAGGAGGAAATACTCACTGGCCTAGAATCCCATAGGCTTCTCAACTGCAAGTCCCCTCTTTGCAGACAACTCCCATTGGGAGTTATATGGTACTTACCTCAAAGTCGGTGCCTGACAGCCAGTTTACACTGAAGACTTCAGTGAGGGGACTAGAGTTGATTATCATGGGAAACCCTGGGATCACAGGTGACAGTGATGCTGATAATTGTACAGAAAACCTGTACACTGAAGTCTCAGGTGGAGAATTCTCTGTCACGTTACTTGTAGCAGGTAAGTGAATTAGGTATAGCGCCTCTCCTCCTATAAATTTAAAAAACATAAAAATTACATGGACACAAAGCCTTTAGC
Source organism: Desmodus rotundus (assembly GCF_022682495.2). Lineage (NCBI taxonomy): Eukaryota > Metazoa > Chordata > Mammalia > Chiroptera > Phyllostomidae > Desmodus > Desmodus rotundus. Next base: position 47,718,588 of record NC_071392.1, on the reverse strand, counting down.
TGGGAAGAGGGATTTAACAGCTTTTTCTCTGCTTCAACTTGTAGCTCAGAGTGGCAATGGAACCTGTTCACTCCCCAAGAACGAATACTCTTGCCAAAACCTGGAAATGGAAATGTGAGTTCTCCTTGGAGCCAAGAAAACAATCACCACCAAATGACCATGAAATCAGCTTTTCTCATTCTGCAAATAAAGCTGCTGCTTTCTCTTGTCTCCCTGTTTCCCTTCTCTTTTCTCCCAATCTTTGTGAAGAGCCAGGGAAAGAGAAACATCACCTCAGCAGACAGATACCCATTTGAAGTATCTAATCTAGCCATGATATTCTCTCTCTTACAAGGGCCTAGTAGTTTACAAGAGCTTATTTTCCTTTTCGGTGTCAATGTTTCATTCATGAGGTCATCTGAGAATTGAGTGTGCATGACTGAAGAGCTCCAAAATCATGGTAGATCTCCCCACATTCATAAGTAATCTCAGGTACAATTAGTTGTTATTATTTGGTGCTCTAGGTGTCATGTAGAGAGTCAACCAGTACTTCTTGTTTGACAGATTACGTCCTGTTTCACAGAGAAGGAAATGAGATACTTAGAAAAGGTATGTGAATTGCCTTGGACAATATTACAGACAGGGATTTTTACAGTGTAAGAGAAGGTATGTTTCTTCCAGGAACTCCTTGGGACATTCTGAGGGTTCCTTGACACTTTGTGAGACTTTACCAAAAGGCAGGAGAGCAGCATGTCCTTCATGCTTCCATATGATGGGTACTGTAGGGGTGGAATAGTGCCCCTAAAAATTCATGTCCACTCAGAACCTTAGAATGTGCCTTACTTGGAAATAGAGTATTTGCAGATGTATTAATAATCAGTTAAGAGGAGATCATACTGGATTAAGGTGGGCCCTAAATCCAGCAACCGGTGTCCTTATGAGGACAGGACACAGAGACACACAGAAGGAAGAGGGCCATGTTAGGACGGAGGCAAAAGTGAAATGATGCAGCTACAAGCCCAGGAATGGCAGGCAACCTCCAAGAGCTGGGAGGTGGGCATGGAACAGATTCTCCCTCGAAGGCTGTAGAAGGAACCAACCCCGCCAGCACCTTTATTTCAGACTTCTGATCTCCTAAACAGTGAGATAATAAATTTCTGTTGTTTTAAGCCTTCCAGTCTGTGGTAATTTGTTATAACAGCACTGGGAAAATCATAAAATTGCTATTTATCCAATGTTCCAAATAGATGCATAAAGTAAAAACTTTTCTCACATTTACTCCTCAAACAATCCTTTCAAATAGGTACTAATGTCATTTTACAGATGGGGGAATGAGCTAAAGGACACGCAATGAATATAATAGTCCACCTTATCCACAGGGATACTGTCCAAGACCCGCAGTGGATCCCTGAAACCACAGATGGTCGAAACCCTATCCATACTATGTATTTTCCTATACATTCACACTTATGATAAAACTTAATTTATTAATTAAGAACAGTAAGAGATTACCAACAATAACTAATAGTAAAATAGATACTCTGGTTTCTCTTCAGATTGTATAAATCTTTCGCCTTTTACTAATAATAAAATAGAAAACTTATAACAATATACTGTAATAAAAGTTATGCAAATGTGGTTTCTCTCTCAAAATATCTTACTACACTGTGCTTACATTTTTAATTAAAGGAAGCACTTCATTGGCTTCTCTTTCGTGTATCAGAATTGCCAGCATTACTGCTCCTGTGCTTTGGGGCAGATATGAGGTGAAACAAGGGTTACTTGAACACAAGCACTACAATAGCCCAAGGGATGGCTAGTAAGTGACTAATGGGGTGGGGGGTCGGCCTACAGCTTGGAGATGCTGGACAAAGGGATGACCTGGGCGGGGCCGAGCAGGACAATATCAGATAACGTGAAATTTCATCATGCTACTCAGAATGGTATGCAATTTAAAATTTATGAGTTGTTTATTTCTGGACTTTTCTGTTTAATATTTTCAGGCCACAGTTGACCACGGATAAATGAAACTGTGGAAAGCGAAACCACAGATAAGAGGGGGACTACTGTGGTAAGTAACAAAAAAAGCCACCTCTCAGGTCCCAATGTTGGCCACCATCAGACACTACAGACAAACGAAGTGGAACGAGTGGAGAGGTACAGGGCAACAGAAGTGTCTGTCCTACTGAAAGGTGTAAAATGTCTAGAAACAAACAAGACATGGAAAAATGTTGGCTTTTTAAAGAGAATGTTTTTATTTCAAATTTGGAGATGCAAAGGAATAATGAAAATGTAGGAAAAATTGAAATATAAAGACAATCATTGAGATAAATGTTCATAAATCTAAAATCACTTTATTTATATTTGAGCTAAAATGCATTGTGCATAAGTTATTTTTACTTGCTGAATTATACAGGTTTATGGACAAGGACTCAGATAAAGTAAAACAGCTGAGGTTTAAACAGATATGAATATGAATAGATTTTTAAAAATCTATAAAAAGTGACTTTAGTAATATACCATTCCTGTTGTAAAAACCAGGAGCAAAATAGTATACTTGGAGTATTTAGAGGTAAAATGTTCCCCAAAATGGTTTTTCAAAATGAGTAAAATAATCAATTGCTTTGGTGCACTGGGTTTTTTAGGCATAATTCCCTCGTGCCCTCTTTTCTCACAAATGAAATTCAGCAGAGCGCCCCCTCGAGTTGTTCATGAGCATGTTCAGCAGGACAAGAACAGTCATAAGTAAAATGAAAGGCTGGCAATTTGTCTCAGACAATTTCCCACCTTCTCTTGGCCCCTCCCATTCACCCTAGGGACTTATGCCCTTCCAACCCAGAAGGAAGGAAGCCTCTGCTCAGATTTAACTCGCTAGGTTTTTCTCAATAGCCTGGTGAATTATATCTTTGCTAAAACAAGTAACTACTTGCATTTACTAAGAACCTACTCACCAGACATTGTGCTAGCTACTTTACTGCCTGATCTCATCCACTCTAAACATGATGAAGGTGTTGCTGCCATTTCACACATCTGAGATTACACACTCAGTGAGCAGCAGTGGAGGGCCCTCTGAGCCTTGGAGATAACAGGCTGCACATACTCCCTGCAGCGGCCGTCACTCCATGCTTGTCAGGTAACTGTACACATGTGATACAGCCTAGTTTTTTTCTATGACCAGGCAACAGTGTAGCAAGATGGTGCTGGAGCCTGGTATGAAACTAGCCCCCCAGATGTTAGATTTGGGTGATGCTATCTGTAAGAGGCTGTTTTTGGAACAACTTAAGGAATTGCGCTTCAATTTAGCTGGATGTAGGCTCGGGTATCAGAGGCTTGCTAAGCCCCACTCAGGGCTTTCCACAGTCTCCCACTAAACAGGCAGATTACTATAACCACCAACCTTGGTGTGTCTCCTCTGGAGAACTGGGGAGGTAGACCAGCTATGCCTCCCAAATATTCTCAGGTCACAGCTCCTAGTTCGCTTTGCTAGGAGTATATTAATTGATCTTACCACATTAATTATAACTTTGATAAGTGTAGAGTTTGAGAAACTAATTTCATAAAAGAACTAGCCTTTCAATTCAAGGCATCGGAGTCCAAGGACAGGATCCTTCACAGCTCTATGCTTCCTCCAGGTATTAACATGGATTTTCATAGTCTTCCCTGAATGGTCACTTTTTACATGGCGATGAGGGAGATATTTCGGAGCAAGAAGTGGATTTATCCAGTGCCCCTCAAGCAATTTGTGCTGGGTACTGCCTGTTCCATGGATGGATAATGCCAGACTGTGTCCTTTCTGGCTGGCATTCTTACTGGTGATGTTCCGCTTTCATCTGGTGGCCTCTTTTCCCAGGGCAAGGTCATGTCTTGCAAGTGAATTAGAAAAACTTTGCAGTAGACAAAAGTTTACCAATTATCAATTTCTGGAGAAATTGATAAAAAAGATAGCTAAGCTGGGATCTCTCAACTTTTAGTTCAACACCCACTTCCTCCAGCTTCCTCGTTATTTAAAAAAGTAGTAGTAGCAGTAGTAATAGCAATAACAATAATAATTAGTGGCAAGGGGCCATGTCTTAAGAATAAAGCATTAGTAAGATTTTTAAAATCACAAAATGTTTAACCCATTCATTACGCAAATAAGTTAAAAGGATGTGTCCAAAGGCACCAGCTAATCAGTGGCTCAGGAAAGGTTGGGTGCTGGGGGCCCACCCTCCCTAAGACACTAAGCACTTTCCTTCTGAGGCTGGTCACTCAGACTTCCTTTGGTGGTCTGAGTGCTACAGAACAAGAAAGATGCTTTAATGGGATTTGACTTACACATGCATCTTAATTAAGAATCAAATTAAAATTGCTTAAGCATGCAGTTTAAAAAAGAAAAAGCACACTAAAGATTTATCATCAGTCACTGAACCCACTGAAATTTCTCGCTGTGGTTGAGATCTGGATGGATGGTGTCCTCACTCGTCTAAAGATGAGCAAAATCACTGTCCTGCCAGCAAAGGACCAACAAGGCTTGCTCCTGGAGCATGTGTTGGAAGACTTAGGCCTCGACAGCCTGTTACTGGGGAGGAAGCTGTCCACCCTGGGCCTTGGACACTAAAAGTGATGATGTGGTTCAGGGATTTGGGCTGATACCATCTCTCCCTCCCGGATACAGCTGCTCTCACTTACACCTCTGCTTCCAGTAAATACCTCTTCATTCTCTCTAGTAACTAATCAAGAAGGTAGTGATAGAAATCAGGGGAGACCGTGAAAAGAGCCTTGCCTCTACTTGACTGTGGGTCCTTGAGCTAGTCTTTCAACTTCTCTGGGGCCCTCAGTGAACTCTATCTCTCAGGACTGTGGTGCCATACTAACAGTTGTTGTTAAACAGAGTTCAATTGCTAAAGAAGACTCACAGGACCCAAGTGAGAATGCTTACAAATTTATAGTTTATAACAGAAAAAGAAGGCAGTATAGCAATTTCATTAAAGTAAAGATATGTATCAGAGCTGAAGGCTACCTTGTAGCATGAGGACTAGAGAGGCCAGATGCCAGTCCTGTTGTCCTCCTCTCTCGAAGGGCCATGACAAAATGCACTTGCTCAGACCAGGAATCATCAACATATCCACAAATACCTTGGAACTAGGAAGCCCAAAATAGAATCTCTGCTGGAAACATATTTTTCTGGTCATGTAGGTGCTATCTTGTTATATAACCAGCCTCTATAGCAAAACCATTCCCAAACTCCCAGGACTCATGGTCACAAAGCAGCACTGTTAATCAGCATGCTTCGTGCCTTGACCAGAGATCAGTCCTGTACAGAAACTTTAGCAAAGCAATGGAGGCTAATTCCAGACCTAGCAGAATTCACTCTCATAGCAAAGGTACCATATAAGAAAATGCATTTGCTTGATAAAGTATAAAACATTATAGAATGTTGTTGTTTCAGTATATGCAACATCTTCCTATGTTCTTAGTTTCTTTTTTATTATTTTTATTGTATTTTTTCCATTACCATTTAGTTCCCATTTACTCCCCTCCCCTCCCCTTCCCACCACCATCACCCCACTGTTTTCCATATCCATGAATGTCTTTAATTTCTACAGTAAATACCTTCCTAGATGGGATGCTTGCCCACGCCCTTTTAGGGTCTGATCAATGCCAGGCAAGACTCAAAGAAGGGATCCCTTAGCGGGACACAGAAGAAAAGATGGTGACTCTACTAGTGACCCTGTAAATTACACCAGGTCATAATTAGCATAAGGAAGATGTGTCAGTCTTAGAGTGTCTGGCGCTAGCCTGAGAAGGGCTGATTTCTTGCACACCTCTTTCAGCTCCACAGAGGTGGAGAAGAAGGTGGATTCCAATGACCGAATGCTTAAGCCAGAGGTGAGAGGGAAACAACCAGACTGCCTTGGGGACGGCAGAAGGAGACAGAAGGAGAGTAGGGATGGACTTCTACTTTGTGCTGAGTCAGCTCTGAACATGGAAGTGATGTGACAGAAAAAGTAGAAACTTTTGCAATGTTCTTTGGACCCCACATATAGAATTAATCAGTGACAGAAATACTTTCTGGAAATGGACTGCACTTTCCTGCCTTTTCAAATGATGAAGGGGTTGTGCCTAGTCCTCGGGGAACATGAAACACTGAGCCTTGAGCCTCTTTTTCATTTCCCAGCGATAATGAGGGCTCAGCACAGATGGCAGGATTGAGGGGTCTTCCTGGAGAGACCTGAGATAGTCTCATGCTGGGTGGCCAGTGGACAAAACTCAGGTTAGTGGAGCTGGTGGTACCTTTTTCATGTTCATGTGGATCTCCCAGCTACCAAAGACTCCTTCTTTCATTAAACACTACAGCATCTTTAATTTCCATGAGAGTAATACAAGAGCTAGTTCCTTGGAGGCTTTCTCAAAATGTAGACAACTTCAGTGTACAGTGGATTTAGGTGCACCAGGGGGTTTTGCTAAGTCTTCTATCTTCTAGGAATGATGTGTGGTCATTTGGTACTGATGGAGCCAGAAGTTTGTTATGTCTCAACTCTTCCACCAGTCTAGTTGGGACTTTTGTCTAGTTCATGTTCTGTGGGGCTTTCCTTTGTAAGCTGTTGTTGGAATGGGACATTATTGCATCTCAGAAAGAAACTGTTTCATTTCCCTTATCTTAATAGGAGGTAGAAAGGAAAGAAGCTGATTTACATGACAATGTTAAGCAGGAAGAAGATCTAAATTTCTGCATTTGAGGGGTATCAGTAAATGTTAAAAGACAGACCCAAAAAGGGAAGATGATCAACAAAAACAACATTTATTGGATACCCTGTAGTATGTGGCACTTGGAGACCACAGAGCAATAAGAGATGTGAAACTTGTTATTGCAGAACTAGCATGCTGGTTGAGGAGGCAGGACAGACACATACCAGATGAATTATAGTATGATAACTCATGCTCCCTCTCATTGAGCACTTATTCTGTGTTATGCACTGTGCTAAACCTTTGGCATGAATTCTGAGTACAGGCAAGAGGAGCTCCAAGGTACAGTAGGAAGAGTGCCTACCAAGAGCTAGGCCAATCTGGGAAGCCTCCATGGTGGGGCTTGAGTTGGGCCTTGGAGGATACATAGGAGTTATACCTAGTGAGAGGAAAGAGGATAGTGGAGAAAATTATTTCATTTGAGATTATTATAGTGATACCTGCTTCCAATATCCTGAAAGCAGGTGCTGGTGTGACTGTCCCCTCTCCTAATCCTCTGTGACCCAAATGTTTGACAGTGATGGCACAGGTTTGGTCAGGTTCTGAGACTCACAGAAAAAGGTGAGAGAGAAACAGTTTGCATCACAGCAGACATTCCCCCCAAAATAGACTTTAGCCAGGAGGAGCAGAAGCATGGTACAGTGCATGGTCTTCTGGAGAGGAAAGGATCTGAATGTGGTTTTTACCAGAAACTTCAAATATTTCTTGCAAATCTTTAAGATCAGTTCCTTTCACACACCTGATGATAAAGTTCTAAATGATAGTGTTCAGTATGAAACAGCGGGTTCTTTCCAACCTCACTCTTCCCTCAATGACAATAAATGTCACCTCTTGGCGCAAATGATTATGGTCCTAAAAGCCTATTTTTCTAGGAAAATCTCAAATGTTTATTTCAAGTGACATTCTGAGCTGCTCAAGGCCCAGCCTCATATTTACAGTTCCTCCTGCCGTCTGCTGAGTCTAAAAGACTAAGATTAAAAAATGTTCGATATTAGGAAATTCATTTATTTATTTATCTTATTAGCAAGTCACGGGGTAAGTCAACTGGTCGTTTCCATAGATGCTGAAAAATCTGCATCTGCATTTGATTCAAAAGTTCATTTTGATTTAGAAATAAATATCTTAAATAAAAATAAAGGCTATATTCTTAATATATAAAATATTTCTCACCAAAAGCTAGTGTCATGCTTAATGGGGAATAAAGCAAGAATGCACATGCTTCTCATTGTTTAACAGCAGTCTGAAAGTACAGACCCAGGAATTAGACAAGAAAAAGAAATGAGATAGAAAAATAGGTGAGAACAAGTACAAATGTTTATTATTTTCAAACCTGGAAAATGAATGAGAATCAACTGAAAAACACTTACAAATAATAAAGTAATTTATTAATAGACTTCCATACATTGTAATATCAGTTAAAAGATACAAGTAAAGAAAAATTCTATTTACAAATTCAAGAAAAACCAAAAGAAAGAATTAGAAATAAGCATAATCAGAATGTGCTAGATCTATATGAAGGAAACCTTAAAATACTCCTCAGGAAAATGAATGAGGACTTGAACAAGTATCCAAAACTCTTTGGGTAGGAAGACTCAGTGTCACACAGAATAAGGGCTAACATTCACCAAGGATTCACTATGTACCAGACACTCCTCTGTTTCACCCAAATAACTCATCAAAGATGTAAATTATATCTAATCTCTAAATTAAACATGATTGAATTCCATACATTATGTATATACTACCTATTCAAAAATAAGATTTAATTTAAAAAGTTCAATTTCAATAATTCAAGCTGACAACATTAAAAAGGTCACCCAAGATTCTTGAAGCTCTTGAATAAGGAAGAAGATGTGCAAGAAGAACTAGTTTGACTCTTTGGCTCTTCCACCAGAGGGCATTTCCTCTACCCTAGAGAAAATGCTCCTCTGTACCTCAGTTTTTCACAGGATGACTTGCCAAGTTCAAGTTGCCCCCAGAAGTCTCCAGAGAAAAGCCAGAATCTCCACAAAGACTGACTTGACATACTCACTGAAGGATTCAGAACAAGTCTTCCTAGAATGTGCCACTTTGACAATACAGACTATTTTGAGCTGAAGACATTGAAGACCCAAAAAGATTCAGGAATAGCTTTAAAAAAAAAAAATCCTCCCCCTTAACTTTCTAAAATAATTTAGATAGAGGGCATGGTCTAGGAAGAAAGCTATCACCGAAGATAACTACAAAGGATGTGAGCTAAGTGTGGTGGGCTGGGGGAGCTCAGCAGGGCCTGGAGGTCAAAGTCCTTTCTGTGTCCCCTCAATTGTGAGGCTCAATTGCCTGACTTCCTGTAAGCTTCATATTCTTATGGGGCCCCCATACATACATAATTAAATTTGTTTTTCTACTGTTAATCTGTCTTATGTCAATTTAATTAATAGACCAGCTAAAAGGACCTAGAAGAGTAAGGAAAAATATTTCCTCTCCTATAGCACTAAGCTCTGCTATGAAAATTATTTTCCCAACTTTGGATCTTGGAAGGACTTCCAGTTTAGGCCAGTTATCACCAGAGGGAAAGTGAAGCCTGTACAAACATGGACTAGACTGCCTTCTTTAGGTACCCCTGTTCTCTGGGTTACTCCTACCCCAGCCTCCCAGGGCTCACTGTTGCTACATCATCTCATTCATCAGGACAGATAAGCCCCCAGTTAATCTAGGTCTCCCAGAGGCAATTTCCTCTTTCAGGACTTTATCAAACAGTGTCATGCAAACTGAGTCCGGGAAACAAGGTGGCAAAATGGAGTTCCTACCTGACGTGGCACCCAGGAGAACCAGAAGAAGGACTGCTTCCTGCATATCTGATAGTTCAACTCTGGGCCTACTTCCAGCAAATTATCCAGGAGCTGAATCCCACCTTATACCCAAAGTGTATTCCAGATGCCACTCATCTTCTCTTCCTGGTTTTGTTGCTATGCAAGAAATCAAACAGAGGCTTGGTGGTAACTAAGGGAGACTCTAAACACCACAGAACTGTTTGTTCTTTGATTACCTGCTTCTGTGACTGCAAGGTACCCAGGAGGCCAGCCAAGCAACTCTGGTTGGCTCAGGGTCCATCTTAAAATTCCAACCTACTGTGTGGACAGAGAGGACCAAAGAGAAGTCAAAGAGCAAAGAAAGAGCGGAGACACTGAGATGACAGCAAAAGATGGACATGAACACAGTCACCCATGATGAGCTCAATCACCCTATAACCAGGCATTTTGTCTTTCTCAGAAGCAGGGGTGGGGAAGTGAGAATTTTTCTGCTGACTAAATTGATGAGTTGGACTCAGAGTTGGGAGTAGACGCCTCCTCAAGGCAGCCTTGACTCCTCCATCACACTGCCGCTGCCACTCTAGCTCTCAGAGGAGTATGTGGAGGGCGATTATTGGAGTAGCAAGCTTCTGCCCAGTGGGGAGTGATGTGGCCCATCCCTCAGGTCTGGTGCTGCCCTATCCAGTGCTTTCCTGTCCTATGCAACCCTACACCAGGCTCCAGGCCTGACAAGTGAAACACAGCTAGGCTGGAGTCCAGACTCCACTGGGAGAGGAATGTTGGCAGCAAAGAAGGAGGATGGCTGTGGAGCAGCCTGCTCCCTTGATGCTGCACAGTGAGAATAGTTGTGGATACAGTGGAAGGGAGTTGGACTTGGACACTCTCTCCTGCTCCTTTCACTTGAGAACTGCTCCCTGGGGGAGGGGAGCCCAACAGCTCAGGCCAGTGACAGGAGGAGGGTAGGAGGCATTGAGCCAGCTCCTCCGCATCAGGGCATGAGCAGCAGAAGTCCCTACAGGAGCTCTGAAGACCACGTGCGCCCCAAAGCGAACCGGCATTTGGTCACTGCTGGCCGGTTAGTCAGGACTAGCCGGGGAGCTGCCACAGTCAATGGAGAGAGATAGCAATGCATGCCAGCTGAGAGTGACACTCATCACTTCTCTCCCTCTTTATCCTTCTACCCCAGGGCAAAGAAGGAAGAGGCCTCTAGCAGCCAGACCACACCATTTGCCCAGCGTTCAAATTCTCAGTCCCATCTCCCCCTGCCACAGCAGCCTGAGAGCAGGCAGATGGCAGGAAATGAGATTTAAGTCAAGTTTCAGATAGAAGGCTTAAAAACTGTGGTGGACCATGAATAACCAAAAGTGACCAGGAAGCAAGATATTAAGGGAGATTTAACAGAGGCAGGTTGAGAACGATGACTGAATAAAAAAGTTTCAGCCCTGGCTGGTTGTGCTCAGTGGACTGAGTGCCAGCCTGTGAACCAAAGGTCACCAGTTCAATTCCCAGTCAGGGTACATGACTACATTGTGGGCCAGGCCCCCAGTAGGGAGTGCATGAGAGGCAACCACACATTGATGTTTCTCTACCTCTCTCCCTCCCTTCCCCTCTCTCTAAAAATAATGAATAAATAAATCTTTTTAAAAAGGTTTCAGTTTATATGCCCCCAAGTTGAGATTGCTAAATAAGCTGGTCATAGCACCTTCTGGGCACAGGGAAAGTAAGTCTCAGAAAGTATGAGTGACAGTCCCAGCTCAAGCCACTAGTCAGTGGCCAACTGGGACTTCATGTTCCCTGCTTTCCAAATGCAGGGCAACAAGGTTGTCTTCCTTCCTCGCCCATCACATCCAAACCTTAGCAGCTCCTTGTAGTCTCCGCAGTACCTTCGGCAGCCCCTTTGTCCAGTCGTGCTGCCAGCACTCTGTCTAAGGCCCTGCCCAGCCTCTTGCCTGGACTGTCTCAGTAGCATCTGATGCATCCTACAGGAAATTGTCAGGCTAATTTCCCAAAAGTACATTCTTTTTAATCCTTACCTGTGATTCTGTTTCCTGATTTTTAGAGAGAGAGAGAGAGAGAGAGAGAGAGAGAGAGAGAGAGAGAGAGAAACATCGATGTGAGAGAGAAACATTGATCGGCTGCCTCCTGGATGCACCCTGACCTGGAATTGAATCACAACCTGGGTATGTGCTGTGACTGGGATCAAACCCACAACCTTTTGATGTACGGAATCACACTCCAACCAACTGAACTACCCAGCCAAGGACCAAGTGTACAATTTTGATCACTGTCTTGCCTGTTTAAAATAACAAGCAACCTTTACCTCAGGAAAAGCTGACTTTTCCTGTATGAAGCAGGAAGTATGATTCAGAATGTCCATCTGTAGGTTTCTGTGTGAGGTGGGTTAGGAGGCAAAAAGCACAGGTTTTGCTGTGTGACCTTAGGCAAATTACCTAACCTTTCAGAATCTCAGCTGTGCTTCTATAAATCAGGCAGAATAATACCTGCCATGGAGTATTATTGAGAGCAGTACATGAGATAATGAAGTGAAAGAAACTGGCCCATAGTATGGGCTATAGTGATACTATTTTTTTCTTGACAGGGCATCTATAGGACTGTGGTAAAGGCTGAAACACAGGAGGTACTTAAAAAACACGGCTGAAAACGAAGATGAATAAACAGTTGCCAAGTTACCAATTTCTCACCTCTCAGTTTTTCCTGTCATCTTAGTTACTGTAAATAATCCATTTCATTATTCATAATTAAAGCTGAAGTGATGGTTCAGATGAAGGTATGGAAACTGTCAGAATAATTAAACCTTTGAATTAAAGAAACTCACATCTGTTTAATTTTCAGCCTGACTACACAGCATTCTTCCTGTTGCCTTATTTTCACCAGGTCAGGATGGTCTCCTCTTCTTTTCCTTCCCTGGTCCAAGGATCAAAGGGACCACAGTCCAGAATTTGTTGTGGGATTTCCTGTTGTAATCACAGCTTCTCTGTGCAGCCCTGAGGTTGTTTCTGCCATTATGATGTGCTGTTGTGCATTGGTCAGCTCCTGTCTCCTTCTGAAAGCATGTGGTCCCAGCACCAAGGACCCACTGGGCCAGAACCACACAGAGGCTGAATGGGACCCTGAAGCCCCTTGCCCTCTTGTTTCTGGCTTCTGGCATCTTGCGTCCTCCTGCTTCTACCAGGGTCCTACCTGGGTGAGAATAAAAGAGGGGCACAAAGGCAGGGCTGGAATCTTTGGGGCAGGCACACCTCTGGCTTTACATGAAAGACCTGGGAAGCTTTCTGCCACATCACGTCTGGCCCAGCAGTGGTCCAAGCCCTTAAAGTATTAAAGGGACTTTCCTGAACTCTTGCTGCTGCAAGTGTCTAAATGGCTAGTAAAGGAGTTGTGTTCCAAACATTCATTGACTTAGAACTTGGAGCACACTTCCTACAGATGGATCGTTCACAGCCTATAAACCCTTACATAATCTATAAAGTACCTGAAATATTATAGGTAAAAATTAGAAGTGCTGCTGTGAATTAAATTAAGCTTCCTTAGCAGTTCTGTGGGCATTGAGGGGCTGGCCAGTGAACCTGGTCACCTTTATATCTGTGGGGCCACCTTTATATCTTTGTTCATGGTTCCCATTAGTGCAGTGCTGGAACAATGTTCTTCAGGGACCCAAACCCTAGGACACAGCACCTAGATTCCACCATTCAAGCACTTCCACACCACAGCCCCCCTTAGGAAGACAGCACGCAGGGTCAGGCCCACACTCCCCGGGATGGTAGGAAACTTGTGAAGGAATGGAGATGTGCCCCTTCCTGTGTCTTCCTTGTGGGCCACCTTGCTGGCACCTCACTCCTGCAGTTCTTTCACACATCATTGTCAGCAAGCTTTTCCAGGCCAGTGGAGCCCTTGCACTTCTTTGTTTCCCACTTGTTTCATGTGTAACACCATGCCAGATGCATACCTAGTGCTCAAAAAATTGTGGAATTAATAAATTTACTTTATACTCCCCTGCCCTGTGCCATTCTCTCCCTTGCCCCCAACACACATCCAAGGAGTGTTCCTTGGCTCTTGTGGGGAAGGAAATAGACTTCCACAGTCCTCCTCAGTTCCAGAACCCCAGGAACACTCACTGCCTGAGGATCACAGGAGGGTCTGCTTGGAAGCCAAGCCCTGTAGCTACTCTCTACCCTTCTCAGTTCCCAGCACTAAAACCTGTGTACTAAAAGACAGATTAACAAGAGAAAAACAAACAGGAGTTTATTAATGTGTATGCCTCATATAAACATGGGAGAGACCCAGAGAAAAATTAGTAACCCCTGAAGTTGCTTAGATTCAGGCTTAAATATCAACTTAATAGGGAAAGAGGTGGGACTTTGTAAATGAGCTAAAGAAAGAGTAAATGACTTTTATGAAACAGAATGGGCCCTTGGCAGAATAGATGGAGGTATGATGGTTTCTGACAATGTTTGTCTGGGTGTGATGTCCACTAATAATCTCCTTTCCTGTGATAAGAGTGAATCTCCTCTGGTTGAGGAAATTCCCAGGCGGGGAACTTCTTTTTAGAGGATCTGTTTTTAGGTGAGGAGGAAATTCAGATAAAGCCTTTCCTTGCATTTGCTATTTTTCAAGTGCCCTCAGCTCCAAATTATCTTTATTCCAAAGTGGCATATCCTAGAGTGGCATGTCTTAAACTCCTACAGTAATATTTTGAGGTGACATATTCTGCTACCCTCCAGCTGTTAGGACCCACTAATAGGACTCATTTCCTGGCTTTAGGGGTAGAGAACTGTATACACAGGACTTCCCTGGGCCTTAGCCCCATCTGACTCCTAAGATGATGGTCGGCATGGGCCTGAGCCCATTAACACCTCCAGTAAACTCCAGATCATACTTACTTAAAATTTTTTTTCTTTTATTGATTCTAGAGAGAGGGGACAGGAGAGAAAGAGAGAGGGAGAGAAACATTGATGTGAGAAAGAAACATCGATTGGTTGCCTCTTGCACACGTCCAGACTAGGAACCAAACGCACAACCAGGTATGTGCCCTGACCAGGATTTGAACCAGGATGACGCCCAACCAACTGAGCCAACCCACCAGGCCAGATCATTCTTATTTTTAATAACAGCTTTATTGAGATATAATTCACATACTGAGATATAATTCACAATGCATCTGCTTAAAGTGTACAGTTCAGTGGGGTTTTTAAAGTATATTCACAGAGCTGTGCAACCATTGTCATAATCAATTTTAAAACATTCTCATCACACCACACCTCTTAGGAGTAACTTCCCATTTTCCTCCAACTCCCTCTCACACCCCCCTGGCAACCACTAAACTACTTTTTATCTCTATAGATTTCCCTATATTGGACATTTCATATAAATGGAATCATACAATATGTGATTGAATTCTTTCACTTAGCATAATGTTTTCAAGGTTCACCCATATTGTAACACATATCAGTACTTCACTTATTTTTATCGCTGAATAATGTTATTCCTTTGCATGGATATCCCACATTTAATTTGTCCATTCATCACTAATAGACATGAGTTTTATCTATTCTTTGACTATTATGAATAATGCTGCTATAAACATTCCTATACCAGTTTTTGCATGGACAGATGTTTTTACTTCTCTTGGATGAATACTTAGGAGTATAACTGCTGGGTCGTATGGAAACTCTTCCAGAGCATTTCTAGGGAGGTTGTTTTCATATATTTACCGGAGACACCAGGGGAGAGGATCTCCTTGCTGTCAACAGAAGGGCTCACAGTTTCTTTAGCCACTCCAAGCATGGGCATTGGAGACCCTAAGGTGACTGGCATGTGGGCACATTCCCATCATCAGAGGGCAGTAGATAGTTGTAGGGTGTGGCCTGGTTGATCTCCAAGGAGTGATTGGTGTAGGGGTTGAATGCGTGCAGAATTATATTGAGGCCCTTGATAATGAAAAGCACGCCAGCACTGGCTCATTGGCCCAGACATTCTTGAGGAAGGCAGGGAATCTTGCCGACATCTTGGTGTCAGTGGCAGCAGCTGATAAACCATTCTTGTGGGCAAATATCTAACTTTGCTTTGAAGCCAGCTCCTTCCCCAGTGTCCTTTGTTGGCCTTCTTAGAGGTCCTTCCCCAAGAAGTTGTAGGCCTCTTCCTACTTCACCTCTTCACCACCTTGTTCAAACATCTTCACTGCAGCTGCTCATTTCCCCCTTCTCCCTGCAAGGAGCATTCATGTATTCACTTAACAAATACTGAACATCTACTGTGTGCCAAGCCCCATTGTGCATGCTAAGGTATAACACAAAATAAAACAGGAAAAAATCCCTGCTCATGAGGAACTGACACTCTAGAAGCACCATTCCTTCTGCCCATCCATCAGCCATCTCTCCTGTAGAAGTCTCCTATGTGTGTCAGGCACTTTGCTGGGCACTGGGACTGTAAGGTCTAATATGGCATTCTCCCATCAAGGATGGAGAAATGAGGGGTAAAGGCCTTTCCAGGCAAAGGGGCTAAACAGTGTAGAGGTATGAAAAAAGCTCGGCTCACCCCATGGTGTTCTACCAGCTGATATCCCATAACATTCAATTTTTAAGAAGAAAAATACCCTATTTTTTGGAGAGGTGATACATGCACACAATACAAAATTCCAAGTGTTCAAGAAAGTAATCAATGAAAAGTAATACTTCCTGCTCACTCCTGTTCCCCAAAAGCTATTTCCCTCCTCAGAGACAATCATTATTTTTTTTAAACATTTTATTTATTTATTTTTAGAGAGGGGAAGGGAGGGATAAAAAGAGGGAGAGAAACATCGATTGGTTGCCTCTTGTACACACCCCCAACTGGGGACAGAACCCTTAACCCAGGCATGTACGCTGACCAGAAATTGAACTGGCGACCTTTAGCTCTGTGGGATGATGCCCAACTGAGCCACACCAGTCAGAGTGAGGCAGTCATTATTGTCAGAGTCTTATGACTTTTATACAGATAATCAGTACATATACAAACATATAACCATCTACACAGTCTTTGCTTTAGTACAAATGGAAGCATATTATCTACTCTGTACTTTACCTAGCTTTTCTTGTCTTAATATATTTTGGAAATTCTAACATATCAGTGCATACAGAGTAGCCTCATTCTTATTCATAACTGCATAGTAATTCCTTGTATGGTGGTGCCATGTATTATTTACCCAGTCCCTTTTGATATATCTTTATTTCCAATATTTCCTATTACAAATAATGCTGTAATAAACATCCTTGAACATACACAGAATCCTAAAACATACCCAACATCACCCACCCAGTAATCAGCACCAGAAGGGCCCAATTTGCCTGTGGGTAGTGGAGGAAGTGATTGTAAGCTAGCCCAGAGCCGAGCAAGTGGCATTGTTCCTCTTGGACCTCTCCCCCACAGACAGCATAACAAAGCAGCATCATGGGTTGCCCCTCCCTGGTGATACCTAAGGTTCCACCCCTTACTAGGTAACAGGTGCGTAGAAACAAACAAACAAAAAAAGGCCCAAATGAAAGAACAGATCAAAGCTCCAGAAAAAAATACAACTAATTGACAAAGAGATAGCCAACCTATCAGATGCACAGTTCAAAACACTTGTAATCACTATGCTCACAGAAATGATTGAGTATGGTCACAAAATAGAGGAAAAGGTGAAGGCTATGAAAAGTGAAATAAAGGAAAATGTACAGGGAACCAACAAGAAGGGAAGGAAACTGGGACTCAAATCAACAGATTGGACCAGAAGGAAGAAATAAACATTCAACCAGAACAGAATTAAGAAAGAAAAATTCAAAAAAATGAGGAGAGGCTTAGGAACCTCCAGGACATCTTTAAATGTTCCAACATCCAAATTATAGGGGTGTCAGAAGGAGAAGAGGAAGAGCAAGAAATTGAACACTTATTTGAAAACATAATGAAGGAGAACTTACCCAAACTCACAAAGGAAATAGACTTTCAGGAAGTCTAGGAAGCTCAGAGAGTCCCAAAGAAGTTGGACCTAAGGGAGCACACACCAAGGTACATCATAATTACATTACCCAAGATTAAAGATAAGGAGAGAGTCTTAAAAACATCAAGAGTAAAGGCGTTACCTACAAAGGAGTTCCTATAAGACTATCAGCTGATTCCTCAAAAGAAACCCTACAGGCAAGAAGGGGCTGGAAAGAAGTATTCAAAGTAATGAAAGGCAAGGACTTACATTCAAGTTTACTCTATCCAGCAAAGCTATCATTTAGAATGGAAGGGCAGATAAAGTGCTTCCCAGATAAGGTCAAGTTAGAGTTCATTGTTACCAAGCCCTTATTATATGAAATGTTAAAGGGGCCTATCTAAGAAAAAAAAAACCCAAAACTGTGAACAGTAAAATGACAACAAACTCACAACTATCAACAACCAAACCTAAAAAAACAAAAGCAAACTAAGCAAACAAATAGAACAGGAGCAGAATCACAGAAATAGAGATCACATGGAGGGTTATTAATGGGGAAGGGAAGGGGGGAAAAGGTACAGGGAATAAGTAGCATAAATGGTAAGTACAAAATAGACAGGGGGAGGTTAAGAATAGTATAAGAAATGGAGAAGCCAAAGAATTTATATGTATGACCCATGGACATGAACTAAGTGGGGGGGGGTTCAGAATAGGGGGGGTGCAGGTTGGAGGGGAATAAAGGGGGGAAACATGGGACAACTGTAATAGCATAACCAAGAAAATATATTTAGAAAAAATAAAGTAATTAATATTTACTGACATAAAAAATTAAAATAAAAAAATTAAACAACTAATCTCCAAAAGAAAAATCTTAATTTTCAAAGCAAATAAATAATAATATGGATTTTTACAACACAAAAATTTAGAGTTGTATTTGTTTGATTTTTCTTAGCTTTGAGGATTTATCAGGATTTTCTTTCTTTTAAATTTTTTCTGTAATCAAATACATTATTAATTACTCTTCGTGCACTCAAAATAGCTCAATTCACAAAAGTATTCATATTTTCAGATACATTATTTCTTAATATAAGACTAATTTGTGTGTGTGTGTGTGTGTGTGTGTATGCATTTTGTATGCTTGTATGGTGGAGAAAGCTACATTCAAAAATAAGTTCCAATTTAAGCAGTTGGGATTTTATAGCTTCTGTGTTCCTGTGGACCTTCCCTAAACTGCATTTGAAGCCTCTACTATATTAAAAACATGAAAACTCTGCCCTCTGAGCTAACAGATCTACCCTTCATGAAAAGTTTTCTGGACATCTAGGTGATTATACTCATGGGGCTTCCTCAAACAACTGGAAAATGTAAAAACTGTAGAACTATGGAATTTTCAAGGGTGTGCAGACCATGGAGATGTTCAAGTTGAGTACTAGGCAAGCTTTGCATTTTCTAGATAAGAAAACAATTTAAATGACTTGTGCTAGCTCAAAAAGCCAATTAGTGGAGGCCTCCGGATTCTCAGCCCTGCTATTTTTCCCCTACTCTAAAAAATGTTGTTAATAACAGCAGGAGCAGCACATGAAATGACTAATACGTGTATGTTATTTTAAAGAAAACATTCTCCTCTTTCCCTAACTGGCTCCTTTTCAACTTGTACATCTCTGATAAATGTCCCTCTTCAAAGAGATCTTCCCTGAGCACCCACTCCCGATCACTCTTCCACCAGGCACTTTTGTTCCTTTCATCATGGTTCTTACCACAGTTTTCATTGTGCGTTTCTTCGTGGGTCATTTTATAGCCCATGAGACTGTGAGCACCATGAAGCAGGGCCATGTCCGCTTTGTTCATGACTGTAGCCCAGTGCAGATCACATAACCATTAACTTGTTAACAGTTGAAAGAGTCAATGAACAAATGTAGGACCTGAGCTCAAACCAGTGGCAAGGTTCTTTGTAGCAACCCTGTCCCTAGATCACAGGCAGAGGCTATTACAGAAAAGAGGCTATTACAGTAATAAATGAACCAGCAATTGCAAGCACATGAATCAGTTAAATCCCTGTTTACATTTCTTTTTTAATTTAATTTTTATTGTATTTTCCCACTATCATTTAGTCCCCTAATACTCCCCCCTAGAAATCACTACCCTGTTGTCCATGTCTATGAATCCTTTTTCTATTTTGCTTAATCCCTCCACCCCCTAACCTCTCCACTGAATAGCTGTCATCCTGCTCTCCATCTATGAGTCTGTCCCCATTTTCCTTGTTAGTTCAGTTTGTTCATTAGATTCCACATATGAGTGAAATCATATACCTGAAAAAATTTGTCTTTCTCTGACTGTATTATTTCACTTAGCATAATGTTCTCCAGGTCTATCCATACTCTCACGAAGGGTAAAATTTTCTTCTTCTTTATGGCCCAGTAGTATTCCATTGTGTAACTGTCCCATAGTTGTTTTATCCTCTCATCTACTGATAAACACTTGGGCAGTTTCCATATCTTGGCGATTGTAAATAATGCTGCAATGAACATAGGGGTGCCTATGTTCTTTCAAATTAGTGTTTTGGGTTCTTTTGGATATATTCCCAGAAGGCAGATAGCTGGGTTGAAAGGAAGAGCCATTTGTAATTTTTTGAGGTATCTCCATACTGTTTTCCACAGTGGCTACACCAGTCTGCATTCCCACCAGCAGTGCAAAAGGGATCCTTATTCTCCACATCCTTGCCAGCACTTCTTTTTGTTCATTTATTGATGATAGCCATTTTGACAAGTGTGAAATGATATCTCATTGTGGTTTTAATTTGTATTTCTCTGATAATTAGTGACATTGAGCATCTTTTCATATGTCTATTGGCCATCTGTATGCTCTTGTTGGAGAATTGTCTATTCAGGTCATTTGCCCATTTTTAAATTGGGTTGTTTGTTTAGTGTTAAGTTTTTGTGAGTTTTGGATGTTAACCCCTTGACATATGTATTGGCGAATATGTTCTCCCATTCTGTGGCTTGTCTTTTTATTTTGTTGATGATTTCTTTTGCTGTGCAAAAATTTTTAGTTTGATGTAGTCTTATTTGTTTATTTTTTCCTTTTGTTTCCCTTGCCTGGAGAAATATATTTGATAAAATATGACTGTGAGCAATGTGTGAGATTTTGCTACCTAAGTTTTCTTCTATCATTTTTATGGTTTCAGATTTAACATTTATGTCTTTGATCCATTTTGAATTTATTCTTCAGTGTGGTATAAGAAGGTGGTCTAGTTTTATTTTTCTGCACATATCTGTCCAATTTTCCCAACACCACTTATTGAATAGACTATCTTTAGCCCATTGTATGTGCTTGCTTCCTCTGTCCATTATTAATTAACTATAAAAGTGGGGATTTATTTCTGGGCTCCCTACTCTCTTCCATTGGTTTATGTGTTGTTGTTGTTTTTTATTCCAGTACCATGCTGTTTTGATTACTATGGCCTTGTAGAAGTTTCATATTAGCTAGCATGATTCCTCCAACTTTGTTTTTCTTTCTCAGGATTGCTGTTGCTATGCAGGGCCTTTTGTGGTTCTATATAACTTTTTGAAATATTTGTTCTGGGTCATTGGAAACTTCATAGAAGTTGCGTTGAATCTATCTATAGCTTGTTTTGGGTACTATGGACATTTAATGATGTTAATTCATCTTATCCATAAACAAGGTATGTGCTTCCACTTATTTGTATCTTCTACATTTTCTGAGTACAGGTATGTTACATCCTTAGTTAGGTTTATTCCTGGGTATTTTATTCATTTTGAAGCAATTGTGAATGGTATTGTTTTAATATTCCTTTCTGTAAGTTCATTATTGGCATATAAAAATGCAACTGATTTCTGCATATTAATTTTGTATTCTGCTACTTTGCATAATTTATTTATCAGTTCTAGTAGTCTCTTGGTGGAGTCTCTTGGTGGGGTTCTCTATGTACAGTATCATATCATCTGCAAATAATGACAATTTTACTTCTTCTTTTCTGACATGGATGCCTTTTATTTCTTCTTGTCTGATTGCTATGGCTAAACCTTCCGGTACTATGTTGAATAAGAGACATAAAAGTGGATATCCCTGTCTTGTTCCTAATCTTAATGGGGAATGCTTATAGTTTTTGCCTGTTGAGTATGATGCTGACAGTGGGTTTGTCATATATGGCTTTTATTATGTTTTGGTATGTTCCCTCTAATCCCATTTTGCTGAGAGTTTTGATCATAAATGGGTGCTGGATATTATCAAATGCTTTTTCTGCATCTAATGATATGATCAAGTGGCTTTATCCTTCATTTTTTATGTGGTGAATCACAGTCATTGATTTGCGAATGCTGTACCAACCTTGTATTCCCAGAATAAATCTCACTTGATCATGGTGTATGATCTTTTTGATGCACTGCTGTATTTGATTTGCTAATATTTTGTTAAGGATTTTAGTGTCTATGTTCATCGGGATGTTGACCTATAATTTTCTTTTTTTGTAGTGTCTTTATCTGGTTTAGGAATTAGGATAATGCTGGCCTCGTAAAATGAGTTTGGGAGCAGTCTCTTTATGAAGAGCAAACTCTTCATAAAATTCAAGAGTTTGAGAAGATGTGTTAGTTCTTCCCAGAATGTTTGGGAAAATTCCCTGTGAAGTTATCCAGTCCAGGACTTTTGTTTTTTGGGAGATTTTTCGGTTACTGCTTCAATTTCACTAGGTGTAATCTACCTATCTGATTATTCCTGACTTTTTTTTGGATGATTTTATGTTTCTAGGAATTTCCCTATTTCATCCAGGTTGTCCCATTTGTTGCCATATAGTTGTTCATAATATTTTCTTACAATCTTTTGTATTTCTTTGGTGTCGGTTGTTATTTCTCCTCATTTATTTCCAATTTTATTTATTTGGGGCCTCTTTTTTTCTTGATGAGTCTGGTTAAAGTTTTGTCAATCTTGTTTATCTTTCCAAAGAAAATGCTCTGGGATTCATTGATCTTTTCTATGTTTTTTTTAGACTCTATTTTGTTTATTTCTGCTCTGATTTTTAGTCTTTCCTTCCTTCTACTCACTTTGGGCTTTGTTTGCTGTTCTTCTTCAAGTTCCTTTAAGGGTGAAGTTTGATTGTTTATATGAACTTTTTCTTGTTTGTGGATTTTTTTTGTGTGGGGGGGGGTTTGTTGTTGCTGTTTTTGTTTTTTAGATAGTCCTGTAATGCTATGCATTTCCCCCTTAGGATTGATTTCCCAGTGCCCCACAGAGTTGGGATCATTGTGTTTCCATTTTCATTTGTTTCAAGGTATCTTTTGATTTCTTCCTTGATCTTGTTGTTGACCCATTCATTGTTTAAGAACTTGTTATTTAGCTTCCATGTCTTTGCATGTTTTCCAGTGTTCTTCTTGTGGTTGATTTCTAGTCTGAGCACTGTGGTCAGAGAAGATGCTTGATATAATCTCAATCTTCTTAAACTTATTGAGACTTGTTTTGTGTCCTAAAATGTGGTCCATTATAGAAAATGTTCCATGTGCACTTAAAAAGTATGTATATTCTGATTCTTTGGGATGAAATACTCTGAAGATATCAATTAAGTTCATTTGATCTAGCATGTCATTTAAGGCTGTTGTCTCCTTGTTGATTTTCTGCCCAGATCTATCCATTGAAGTTAATGGAGTGTTTAAAATCTATGAATGTATTTCTTTCAATCTCTCCCTTTGTGTCCATCAAAATTTGCTTCACATATTTAGATGTTCCTATGTTGGGAGCATAAATGTTTACTAGGGTTAAACCCTCTTGTTGAATTGTTCCCTTTATCATTATGTAGTGTCCTTCTTTGTCTCTTACTATACCTTGGTTTAAAGTCTATTTTATTGGGTATGCCTCATAAGAACTGCTACTCCAGCTTTTTTTTCCTTTCCATTTGCATGAAATATGTTTTTCCATCCATTTACTTTTAGCCTGTGTATATCTTTCAATCTGAGATAGGTCTTTTGGAGACACATATATTTGGGTCTTGTTTTCTTATCATTCAGCTACCCTATGTCTCTTGGTTGGAGCATTTAAGTCCTTTACATTTAAAGAGATTGTTGATACATATTTAGTGTCATTTTATTATTAGACTATTTTCCTATTATTATTGTTGTTGTTGTTGTTGTTGTTATTATTATTATTATTATTCTCCTTCTTCCTCTTCTTCTAGCAAGCCCTTTAACTTTTATTGCAGTGCTGGTTTGGTGTTAACAAACTCCTTTGGCTTTTTGTTGTCTGGGATGTTCCTTACTTCTCCTTCAATTTTAAATGATAACCTTGCTGTGTAAAGTAGCCTTGGTTGTAAGCCCTTGCTTTTCATCACCTTGAATATTTCAAGTCACTCTCTCTGGCCTAATATTTTTCTGTTGAGAAATCAGATATGAGTCTAATTGGTGCTCCTTTGTATGTAACTACCTGCTTTTCTCTTGAGGCTTTTAGGATTCTCTCCTTGTCTTTAAGCCTTGTCATTTTAATTATGATGTGTCTCAGTGTAGGCCTTTTTGGGTTCAACTTTTGGGGAATTCTCTGAGCTTCCTGGTCTTGTGTGTCTTTTCCCATCACCAGATTAGGGAAGTTTTCGGTCATTATTTCTTCAGGTAGGCTCTCAATCCCTTGCTCACTCTCTTCTCCTTCTGGTATTCACATGGTACAGATGTTGTCATGCTACATGTTATCTAAAATTTTGTTTAAGCTCTATTCATTTTTTTAAATAAAATTCTTTTTTCTTTTTACTGCTCAGCCTGCATGCTTTTTCTACCTGTCTTACAAATACTGATTCAATCCTCTGCTTCATCTAACCTACCGTTTATTCCTTCCAGTGTATTATTTATTTCAGATATTGCACTCTTTATTTCTGACTTGTCCTTTTTTATGTTTTTTATGTCTTTTTCATGCTGTTGAGTACCCTTATAATTATTACTTCACAAGCTTAAATTGCCAGTTACCCAGGCAAGGGACCTATCCTTCTTCATCCAGATGTGAGGATCCAGAAAGTACCAGTACCTCTAATTTTTCCTCTGTAGAATCTGAAAAAGCTAACTGTATTGTCCAATTAGGAGGTGGGTATGGGTAGAGCAGAAAGTCTTTGGTCTTGGACTTTGCCTTGAACTTACCTGTTTTGTGAACTGGGCAGGTTACCTAAACCCTCTTACTTTGCTTCCTCATCTGCAATGGGGAAATAATAGTGCCTTCTCCATTGCAGAGATGATTTTGAGAATCAAAGTGATCATCTGTGTAGTGTCTAGTCCTAGCACATCATAGCTGCTCAGAACAGTATCCTTGCACTCCACCAGAGTTATTAAGCACTGCTCATTCCCATTACTTTATCAAGGTCTACCCTTTTAATGGTGAGGGGGCTTTCAACTACCCCACCATCATAAACAAACAAAAAGGAAGGCAGTTTTTTCCTCTAGTCAAAAATTATTATGCTATACAAAAGAACTATAAACAAGACCTTCAATGATGAATTGTCTAGTCACTGCATTTGTTCAGCCAATTTAAAACTTTTTTTGGAAGTAGCCAGGTATTCATTACAAATAAGCTATAATTTAGACTTGCACCCCATTTATAAACTGTGATGATCAAGTTGATAGTGACAGAAACAGAAATACTCTATTATAGTTATCTACACTAACAGAGCAAGCATTTTATCCAATCCTTCTATGGGCCACACACCTTTCTACATTCTGAATATTTGTTAACTTGTTTAGACCTCATAACAACACTATGAGACAGTTATTAATAGTTACTGAAATGTTCTAACTACATTAAGGCATAGAAAAGTTCAGTAACTAGCTCAAAGTTACAGATCTAGGAGGTGATAGAGCCAGAATTCAGACCTGCACAACTGGGCTCCAGAGTCTGGGTTCCAGATCACTAGAGTGGTAGTCCCTCCATCCCTGATCATTGGACTGTACAGAACATGTGTCCTTTTTTAAAAAAATAGATTTATTGATTATGCTATTACATTGTCCCATTTCCCCCCCCTTCAATTCACTCCAACCTGCCCACCCCCTCCCTCCCACATTCCCCCCTATAGTTCATATCCATGGGTCATATTTATAAGTTCTTTGGCTTCTACATTTCCTACACTATTCTTACCCTCCCCCTGTCTATTTTCCACCTATCATTTATGCTACTTATTCTCTGTACCTTTCCCTCCTCTCTCCCCCTCCCACTCCCCTGTTGATAACCCTCCATGTGAGCTCCATTTCTGTGGTTCTGTTCCTGTTCTAGTTGTTTGCTTAGTTTGCTTTTATTTTTGTTTTAGGTGTGGTTGTTAATAACTGTGAGTTTGCTGTCATTTTTACTGTTCATATTTTTTATCTTCTTTTTCTTAGATAAGTCCCTTTAACATTTCATATAATAAGGGCTTGGTGATGATGAACTCCTTTAACTTGACCTTATCTGAGAAGCACTTTATCTTCCCTTCCATTCTAAATGATAGCTTTGCTGGATAGAGCAATCTTGGATGTAGGTCCTTGCCTTTCATGACTTTGAATATTTCTTGCCAGCCCCTTCTTGCCTGTAAGGTCTCTTGTGAGAAATCATCTGACAGTCTTATGGGAACTCCTTTGCAGGTAACTGTGTCCTTTTCTCTTGCTGCTTCTAGGATTCTTTCCTTCTGTTTAAATCTTGGGTAATGTAATTATGATGTGCCTTGGGGTGTTCCTCGAGTCCAGCTTCTTTGGGACTCTCTGAGCTTCCTGGACTTCCTGGAAGTCTATTTCCTTTGCAGATTAGGGAAGTTCTCCTTCATTATTTGTTCAAATAAGTTTTCAATTTTTTGTTCTTCCTCTTCTCCTTCTGGCACCCCTATACTTCGGATGTTGGAACGTTTCAAGATGTCCTGGAGGTTCCTAAGCCTCTCCTCATTTTTCCGAATTCTTGTTTCTTCATTCTTTTCTGGTTGGATGTTTCTTTCTTCCTTCTGGTCCACACTGTTGATTTGAGTCCTAGTTTCCTTCGCATCACTGTTGGTTCCCTGTACATTTTCCTTTGTTTCTCTTAGCATAGGCTTCATTTTTTCATGTACTTTTGGAACAAATTCAACCAATTCTGTGAGCATCTTAATAACCAGTGTTTTGAACTGTGCATCCAATAGGTTGGCTATCTCTTCCTCGCTTAGTTGTATTTTTTCTGGAGCTTTGAAGTGTTCTGTCATTTGGGCCTTTTTTTTTTGTCTTGGCGAGTCTGTTACTTAAAGGGGCGGAGCCTTAGGTGTTCCCCCGGGCGGGGTAACGCTGGTTGCTGCTCTGTGACACTGTACGTGGGGGAGGGGCCAAGAGGGAGCAATGGCACCTGCTCCACTCTCCACGGGACTTCGTCACTCCCTCTGCTACCCACAATCAAACTGGGCCCCTCTGGTGCTGGCTCCTGAGTGGGTGGGCTTGTGCACACTCTAGGCCCCTGTGGGTCTCTCCAATGACCTCTCCTGTGAGGCTGGGAGTCTCTCCTGCTGCCACCCCAACCCCCACGGGTGCTTTCAATCAGAGGTTTGAGGGTTTATTTCCCCACACTGGAGCCCTGGGTTACATGGTCTGCTTCGCTCCCCGCTGTTCGTTCTTGTTTATCTGTGCGCCAGTGTGGGGCTGCGGGGTACTACCCGCCGCTCTGCCTGCCCCGTTTTCCACCACTCTGAGTCCAGCCCTCTTGGTTTATCTGTGCGCGAATATGGGGCCACAGGGTCTGCTCGTGGGCAGACTGCCTGCCCCGTTCATCCCACACTCCACCAGTCTCGGTCCCACCACGGCCACGCGAGTCCTCTCCGCCCCGGTGCCCGTCTCCACCCCTCCTACTGGTCTGGATGAATGTTTATTTTTTATTTCCTTGGTGTCGGACTTCCTTGCCGTTCAATTTTCTGTCAGTTCTGGTTGTTCAAGGAGGCGCAGTGTGTCTACCTATGCTGCCATCTTGGTTCTACACGTGTCCTTTTAAATGGAAATGTGTCCCCTCTCCTGACACCTCTTCTCTCCTATTCCAATTCCTGTATTCTTTTGAAAGAAAAGTAACTGGAAAAGGTGTCTCTATGTAGGAGGGCTGTATGGAAAGAACCTACAGAACTGAGAATTAAACCTGGTTTGGTTTTGATTTGTTCTTCCCTTAGTTTGTTTGTTGTTTGCAGCTATACCAAGACCCACTGTCAATCACTGAGCAGGCAGGTGACAAGGAGTTGTTCCTTCAGAAGGTATGGAGAGAGTTTCTGGGGTCTGGGTGCTCCTGCCTCTCAGAGAGAAGGGACAGGCTCTTTGGTGTTTTAAAATCATGTATCATCCTAATGGGCCATCAGCACTTGCCAATCAAAGCATCCAGATTGACTGTGAGAAGAGGGGACAGGTGAATGAATGTTTTGTGGGCTTTGTTTGGGAAGATAAGAAGAGCCCCAATCCCTGTGGATCTCTATGCAAAAGCCTGGGAAGGGAGGCTGTGAAGACATGTCTGAGCCAGCCAAACCAGGGCCTAGGCAGCAAGGCAACAACTAAGGACAATGGCTGATGTGAGATCCATGGGATTCCATTTCAAGTGAGGGGCTCCATGGAAAAATGGGCATGTGGAATCACCCACAGACCTAGAAAGACACCTACCTGGGTGCTGAGAGCCCTGTGACCCTGCCCTATCACTGGTAAAGTTCTCCTGAGCCACATGGCAAGGGGCAGTATTACTGGCCTAACCACACAGGTCTGGACCCTTTGGCACCTTAAGAATACTTGCCTGGGCAGCTATGTTGGGTAATATTGAAAAGGAAAAAGTTTTTTATTCAGTGCCCTCAGATTTAGACAAGTCTCCAAGAGGCTTTTCAGGATAGAATATTCTAACAAACACATATAATTATTTATAGAAGTCTCTAGTCATATGAACTTGATGGGGAAGAGGTAATAGATAAATATAGGTTTTTACTCAGGTATCCCCTATTCTTACCCTTAACAAAGGGGGCCTGGAAAGGAACCAGTTTGTCAGGGCTGTTTCTACCTTAGCTGTCTCCACTTTTTCTGCATTTCCTCTGACCAGGGAAAAGGCTCTTCCCCTGTTAAAGGTATATGAGGCATAGGGGAAAGAACATGAGGAATGAGAGAGCCTATTGAGACTGGTCAGGGGCTGCCCTGTCTCTCCCTAGACAGAGGCGAGTGGCTCCAGGAAGCTGTACACAGGTCTCTCCTCCATTTATTGCTATGACTGCTTAAGAATGCCTAGCTGATAAGATTAGTTGACACACCAGTGTCCCTGGGCAGTTCCAAACGATGTAACAAGCATGAAAGAAAACCCTGAGAACAATCTGAGGTTTCTATGTACCCAGGCTAGTGAACAGCTCTGCTTTTATAAATCAAATCCTTGAGTTGATAGCTTATGCTGAGGTCTAGTTGTTAGAGCTGGGACAGAGGCCAAACTTTTCTTGGAGAGTCTACTCTAGAATAGGCTTGGTTGTGAGCTACTTGACTCCCAGCTTTTGAGAGTGTGTAATCTGTGAAGGAGAAACTGTGCCATTCTATCCATGGGGATGGCACCCAGAGTTGGTAGAAGTAGCCATCAGTGAGGAATAGTCAATTCAGATCTCCCTGGGTTACAACCAAGAAGGTGGTATCTGTAGCAAATGAGGTTTCACAGAAAGATAACAAGACATTTCTTTATGGAACAAATTAAGGAAGACACATTATGTGTATGTTTGAATATTATAATTTGAATACATGGCAGTAACTCTTGGATTGGCTTAATCTACTACATATGGGGTGTGTGCGTGTGTGTGCATGTGCATGTGCACATACACATACACAGGAGTGTGTATGTGAGAGCGTTTTCTGGCAAGATACTGCACTACCAGTAATTAGCATTGAGGCGGACATGTCAGAGATGCTGGTCAGAGCCTCCCCTTATTCACTCTCCTCTTGGGGAATTTGTCCTCCAATGACCCTAGAAAGAGGAGCCTCATTTACCCTGCTCATACCATATGCCTGGCCACAGATGACTGGACCATAGTGCTCAACTAACTCAAGGGACCCCAGGTCATAGGCAGGGCTGGGCCAGTTATATTTTTTCTTCCTTTTTTTTTTCTCTCAACACATTGACCTGAGACATAAAGATTGTAAAATGATGGTGGTTATATAGAGTCAAGACTGGGGAAGTGTGCCAATGGGTAAGTGGAAAAGCAGAGAGAAGCTGGAGACAGAAGCAGACTCACAGAGAAAAGGAGAGAGAAGAAGAGCCAGGGGCCCATTAGAAGCAGGGAAAACCTGGGATTCCAACAACCCGGATCCATTCTGAGTGGTCCAAAGAGGCTTCATTGCTGATCTCAGTGCCTGGGAGTTACCTGTCAAATCCTTTTATCCTGACAGTAGCTACCATTAAACTCCAACTAATTCCGGTACATCTGTTCTTTGCAACCAAATAATCCCTAAGGCTGTTTGATTGGGAAAGAGGAGAAAGTAGGTGTCAAAGACCCAAGGACAAGTGTATCTAAGTGAAAGTTGTGGGAATGTCTCCAACTTACTTTAAAATACTTCAGTAAGGATGGAAGGAAGATGGCGAGGGAGATAGGTGGCAGTGGAGGGCACTTCTCCCAGCGCAAGGGTGAAACACCTAGCCAATCTTCTGAGGAACAGAGCAAACAGCCAACGGTATCCCAGCACATATGAAGATTGGAGACCAAAAATTGTAGTGGACATTGAAAAATCAGCTGGTAAGGAGAGTGCTTCAGGACAATAAGGTCCCTGGGACCAATCTGGCGACCAGGGAAGCTGCAGCCCCAGACCCAGAGCCCACCAGGTCTGCTGCAAGATTCTTGGGAGCCAGGCTGGGCTATGTGAGAGTCCAGGTGCTTGTTTGGACTGGCGGGCTTGAATAAGAGGAATTTTTCAAAAAGAAAAAGAGAAAAAAGAGGCACTCCGTGGCTGTTTGGGTAATTCTCTGCAGCAACCGCCCACCTCCCGTGCCCCTACCCCCAGCATCCCCTGGACAGTGCACATTGGATCCACAGCCCGTCCACTGCAGGCGCCCACGTCCGAAACACTGGTGAAGGAGCACGTCCCACCTGGCTCCTGCACCCAGAGCCCTGCAGGGCTGACTGGCTTTCTAGGAGGAAGGCGGAAACACCCTGCAGAGGGGAGCTGTAGGGTTCTGGGAGATGGCAGTCCCTGGAAAGACTTGACTCAGTGGGGGACTGAACTACCCTGAAGAGGCGCAGAGAGTCCCTAGCATCTAGGACAGCAAGGAGCAAGATGGTGGTGAGTTGACCCTAATTGGTGCACCTCAACAACAGTGCTACTGGTGGACTAAAGGCCTAGGCGGGGCACAGAAGGGCACTGAGGAACTGGGCTGGAAGATGGACAACAGCATAGAGTGCAGCTGAGGAAGGGAGAAAAGCAAAACCAATCCCTCCTCAGACTGAGGCAGCCAGGAAGACCAGCAGAACTGGCTTGAGTGGTTTAAAGCCAGAAGAAGGCTTTTTTTTTTAAATTCCTTCTTCCTTCCTTTCCTTTTTTATTCTTTCTTCCTGCCTTCTTTTATTTATTTATTTTTTTAATTTAAAATTTTTAAATTCCTTCTTCCTTTCTTTCCTTATTTCTTTTTTTATCCCTTCTTCCTTCATTCCCCCCACCCCCTCTTTTTTTTTCTTCTCTTCCCACAGGTGAGACAATAAAACCTTGAGCTCTGAAAAGACCAGAGTTAGACCCAAACAGGGGTCATCCTAACAACCGAGACAGTGAGACAAATTTCACTTTGCTACTCCAGAGACTTGCAAGGTAGGAGCAGTGAACACCAGTCCCACCAACACAGGAACCACCAACAGATAACAAGGG
Organism: Desmodus rotundus; assembly: GCF_022682495.2. Taxonomy (NCBI): domain Eukaryota; kingdom Metazoa; phylum Chordata; class Mammalia; order Chiroptera; family Phyllostomidae; genus Desmodus; species Desmodus rotundus. The sequence goes on along the minus strand of NC_071392.1, from coordinate 47,687,335 downwards.
AAGAAGGTGAAGGAGGGAGTGAAAGCCACACTAACTTCAATACAGAACTGATCTGGAAATACAACTAAATAGTGGAGAATTACTCAGAACAAACAACTGAACAAGAGCCAGAGAGAAGCCTCAAAACCTCATACACACAGAAGAACCAACATCAACACAACCTGGCCACACCTGCACAACAGAATACAAGATGTGGTGGATGGAGTGATCCTCAATTAACCAGCTGGAGGGGAAGACCCACCAAACAAAGACCCAACATCAATCAAAACCCAAAGACATACAGGGAGCCAACATAAATGAGAGCCCAAGACCAGTGAGCTCAGGAGAATAAGGAGACCACACCACTGAATCTCACACGTATTCTATCACAGACGTTTACACCAAAAACCCACGGGGTCAGAACAGATCAACTTAAGAAGCACAGGCTAACAAGAAGAGTCTCCCAAACAATGGGAAGACAAAGAAACAATCCCCAAATGAAAGGAAAGGAGGAAGCCTCAGAAAGAATGCTAAATGAAATAGAGGTAAGTCAACTATCAGACATTGAGTTCAAAGCAATGGTTATCAGGAAGCTCAATGAGCTCACGCAGAATTACCAGAAACTACAGGGAAACTACAATGAACTCACTGCAAACTATATCAACATGAAAAAGGAAATAGAAACTATCAACAAGGGCCAAGAGGAAATGAAGAATACAATTTCAGAACTGAAGAACACAGTAGAAGGAATCAAAAGCAGGCTCGATGAAGCAGAGGATTGGATCAGCGAGCTGGAAGACAAGGTAGAAAAAACACCCAGAAAGAGCAAGATGGAAAAGAAGTTCAGAAAGAATGAAGAGGGATTAAGGGAAATACAGGACAACATGAAACTTATTAATATCTATATAATAGGGATACCAGAAGAAGAAGAGCAAGGGATAGAAAACCTGTTTGAAAAAGTAATGATGGAAAATTTCCCTAATCTGATGAGAGAAAAAGTCACCCAAATCCAGGAAACACAGAGAGTCCCAATCAAGAGTAACCCAAAGAGGCCCACTGCAAGACACATCATAATTAAAATGGCAAAATTCCAAGACAAAGAGAGAATCTTAAAGGCAACAAGGGAAAAAGAGGACGTAACATAAAAGGGGGCCCTGATAAGGTTAGCAGCTGACTTCTCAATGGAAACTCTCCAAGTCAGAAGAGAATGGCAAAAAATATTCCAAGTAATGAGAACCAGAGGCCTGCAACCAAGGCTACTTTACCCAGCATAGCTCTCAATCAAGATAGAAAGCCAAATAAGGAGCTTCCCAGACAAAAGAAGTCTAAAAGAATACACCTCTACCAAACCAGCTCTGCAAGAGATGCTAAAGGGACTGCTTTAGGAAAGGAAGGAAAGAGAGAGAGAGAGAGACAGAGAGAGAGGAACACAGGTACAAAAAAATGGCAATGAATAAGCACATATCAATAATAACCTTAAATGTAAATGGATTAAATGCTCCAATCAAAACACATAGAGTAACTGAATGGATAAGAAAGCATGACCCACACATATGCTGCCTACAAGAGACCCACCTCAGTACAAAAGACCTACATAGACTGAAAGTGAAAGGCTGGAAACAAATTTTCCAAGCAAATGGACAGGGGGAAAAAAAACCTGGGGTAGCAATACTCATATCAGACAAAATAGACTTCAAAAAAAGAGCCATAAAGAGCGACCCACAAGGTCACTTCATAATACTCAAGTGAAGATTCCACCAAGAAGACATAAACATTGTAAATATATATGCTCCCAACATAGGAGCACCAAAAGACATAAGGAAAATCTTGGAGGACTTCAAGAAAGATATTGACAGCAACACAGTTATAGTAGGGGACTTTAACACCCCACTGTCAAAAATGGACAGATCTTCCAAACAAAATATCAACAAGGATATTGTGGCATTGAACAATGCCCTAGATGAAATTGACTTAACTGATATATATGGAGCCTTTCATCCCAAAGAAGCAAAATACACATTCTTTTCAAATACATGGGACATTTTCAAAGATAGACCACATGATAGGACACAAAATAGGCCTCAACAAATTCAAGAACATTGAAATCATATCAAGAATTTTCTCCAACCACAAGGGACTGTGGAAACTAGAAACCAACCCCAAGGAAAAAAATCCCAAACACTCAAAATCATAGAGATTGAATAGCATGCTATTAAACAATGAATAGATCAAGAAGAAGATTAGGGAAGAAATCAGAAACTTTCTGGAAACTAATGAAAATGAACTCACAACGACCCAAAACTTATGGACACAGCAAAGGCAGTCCTAAGAGGGAAGTTCATAGCAATATACAGGCTTACATAAAAAAGATAGAAACATTTCCAACAAACAACCTAACCCTATGCCTACAAGAACTCAGGGAACAACAACAAAGAGAACCCAGAGCAAGTAGAAGGAAGGAAATACCCAAGGGCAGAGCAGAATTAAATGACATAGAGACTAAAAGCACAATTCTAAGGATCAATGTATCCAGGAGCTGGTTCTTTGAACAGATAAACAAAATTGACAAGCCCTTTAGCAGGCTCATCAAGAAAAAAAGAGAGAGGACCCAAATAAACACAATCAGAAATGAAAGAGGAGAGATTACAACTGATACCACAGAAATACAAAGGATTGTAAGAAATTACTATGAAGAAGTGTATGCCAAGAAGTTTGAAAACCTAGGTGAAATGGACAAATTTCTAGAAAAATATAATCTTTCAAAATTCATTAAAGAAGAAGCAGAAAGCCTCAACAGACCAGTAACAGCAGATGAAATTAAAGCAGTAATCAAAAAACTCCCGACACACAAAAGTCCTGGACCAGAAGATTTCACAGGAGAATTCTACAAAGCATTTAAGGAAGAGCTAACCCCTATCCTTCATAGACTATTTCAAAAAAAATCCAAAATGATGGAAGACTCCCGAACTCTTTTTATGAAGCCAACATCATCCTAATCCCAAAACCAGATAAAGACACAACAAAGAAAGAAAACTTCAGGCCAATATCGCTGATGAATATAGACACTAAAATCCTCAACAAAATATTGGCAAACCACTTCCAGCAATACATTAAAAAGATCATACATCATGATCAAGTGGGATTTATTTATCCCAGGGATGCAAGGATGGTACAATATTTGCAAATCAATACATGTAATACATCACATAAACAACAGCAAAGACAAAAATCACATGATCATATCAATTGATGTGGAAAAAGCATTTGATAAGGTACAGCACCCATTTACGATAAAAACACTCAGCAAAGTGGGAATAGAGGGAGAATTCCTCAACATAATAAAGGCCATATATGAGAGACCTACAGCCAACATCATACTCAATGGGCAAAAACTAAAATCTTTCCCACTAAGATCAGGAACAAGACAAGGTTGTCCACTTTCACCACTTTTATTTAACATAGTATTGGAAATTTTAGCCACAACAATCAAAGAAGAAAAGAAAATAAAATGCATCCAAATTCGAAAGGGGGAAACAAAACTGTCATTTTTTGCAGATGACATGATAGTGTACATAGAAAATCCTATAGACTCCACCAAAAAACTGCTCAACCTAATAAATGAATTTGGCAAAACAGTGGGATACAAAGTCAATATCCAAAAATCAAAGGCATTTTTGTATACCAACAATGAAACACCAGAAGCAGAAATCAGGGAATAAAATCCCATTTGATATAGCAAAAAGAAAAATAAAATACCTAGGAATAAACCTAACCAAGGAGGTAGAAGACCTGTACTCAGAAAACTACACAACACTGAAGAAAGAAATTAAGGATGACACAAACAAATGGAAACATATACCGTGTTCATGGATTGGAAGAATTAACATCATCAAAATGTCCATACTACCCAAAGCAATTTATAGATTCAATGCAATACCTATTAAAGTACCAATGGCATATTTCACAGATATAGAACAAACACTTCAAAAATTTATATGGAACCATAAACGACCCTTAATAGCTGCTGCAATTTTTGAGAAAGAAGAGCAAAGTAGGAGGGATCACAATACCTGATACCAAACTGTATTACAAGGCCACTGTAATCAAAGCAGCCTGGTACTGGCATAAAAACAAACAGATAGACCAATGGAACAGAACAGAGAGCCCAGAAATAAACCCAAGTCTTTATGGTCAATTAATTTTTGACAAAGGGGGGAGACATACAAAATGGAGTAAAAATGGCCTCTTCAACAAATGGTGTTGGGAGAGCTGGACAGCTACATGCAAAATAATGAAACTTGATCACCAACTTACACCATACACAAAAATAAATTCAAGGTGGATAAAAGACTTAAACATAAGTCGTGACACCATTAAAGTCCTAGAGGAGAACATAGGGAGGAAAATCTCGTATATCTCATGCAGCAGTATTTTCACTAATATGTCACCTAGAGCAAGGGACATAAAGGAAAGAATAAACAAATGGAATCTCATCAAAATAAAAAGCTTCTGTGCGGCTAGAGAAAACAGTATTAAAATAAAAAGAGAACCAACTATATGGGAAAACATATTTGCCAACGATACCTCAGACAAAGGTTTAATCTCCAAAATATATCAAGAAGTCACATGACTCCATTCTAAGAAGACAAACAACCCAATTAAAAAATGGGCAAAGGACTTCAACAGACACTTCTCCAAGGAGGACATACAGAGGGCCCAGAGACATATGAAAAGATGCTCAGCATCACTAGCCATCAGAAAGATACAAATTAAAACCACAATGAGATACCACCTCACACCTGTCAGAATGGCCATCATAAACAAAGCAACAAACAAGTGTTGGAGAGGTTGTGGAGAAGAGGGAACCCTAGTGCACTGTTGGTAGGATTGCAGACTGGTGCAACCACTATGGAAAACAGTATGGAATTTCCTCAGAAAACTAAAAATGGATCTGCATTTTGACCTGGCAATTCCACTGCTAGGATTATATCCTAAGAATCCTGAAACACCAGTCCAAAAGAACCTATGCACCCCAATGTTCATAGCAGCACAATTTATAATAGCCAAGTGCTGGAAGCAACCTAGGCACCCATCAATATATGAATGGATCAAAAAACTGTGGTACATTTATGTGATGGAATACTATGCAGCAAAAAGAAAGAAGGATGTCCTACCTTTTGCAACAGCATGGATGGAACTAGAAAGAATTATGCTAAGTGAAATAAGCCAGGCAGTGGAAGACAAATACCATATGACCTCACCTTTAACAGGAACCTAATCAACCAAACAAATAAGCAAAATATAACCAAAGACACTGAAATTGAGAACAAGCTGACAATAAACAGAGGGGAAAGGGGAGGGAATTCAAGGGGAAAGGAGTGAAGGGTTTGCAGGAACAATTATAAAGGACACATGGACAATAACGGGGGGGTGGAAATGGCATGGAAGTAGAGAGGGCTAGGGGGTTGGGCTGGGGTGGGGGGGAAAGGCAGAAAACTACTTGAACAACAATAAAAAATAATTTAAAAAAATAAATACTTCAGAGAACCAAGATGGCGGCGTAGGTAGACACTGGGTCTCCTCGCACAACCAGAACTGACAGAGAATCGAACAGCAAGGGGGACCAACACCAAGAAAATAGAAAATAACCATTCATCCAGACTGGTAGGAGGGGCGGAGACGGGCACCGGGGTGGAGAGGACTCACGTGGCTGTGGCGGGACTGAGACTGGCGGAGTGTGGGACAAATGGCGCAGGCAGTCCGAGCACTAGCAGACCCTGTGGCCCCACATTTGCACAGATAAACCCAGAGGGCCGGACTCAGAGTGGCGGAGAGCGGGGCAGGCAGAGCAGCGGGTAGCACCCCACGGCACCACATTCGCCCACAGATAAACCGGACAAACGGCAGGGAGCGAAGCAGACCGCGTAACCCAGGGCTCCAGCTCAGGGAAATAAAGCCTCAAACCTCTGATTGAAAACGCCCGTGGGGGTTGGGGCGGCAGCAGGAGAGACTCACAGCCTCACAGGAGAGGTTGTTGGGGAGACCCACAGGGGCCTAGAGTGTGCACAAGCCCACCCACTCAGGAGCCAGCACCAGAGGGGCCCAGTTTGATTGTGGGTAGCGGAGTGAAAGATTGAAACCCAGAGGAGAGTGAGGCGGGCGCCATTGCTCCCACTCGGCCCCTCCCCCTCGTACAGCTGTCACAGCACTGCGACCAGCATTACCCCACCCTGGTGAACACCTAAGGCTCCGCCCCTTAAAGTAACAGAGGCGCCAAGACAAAAAAAAAAAAAAAAATGGCCCAAATGACAGAACACTTCAAAGCTCCAGAAAAAATACAACTAAGCGAGGAAGAGATAGCCAACCTATCGGATGCACAGTTCAAAGCACTGGTTATCAATATGCTCACAGACTTGGTTGAATCTATTCGAAAAACAGATGAAAAAATGAAGCCTATGCTAAGAGAAACAAAGGAAAATGTACAGGGAACCAATAGTGATGAGAAGGAAACTGGGACTCAAATCAATGGTGTGGACCAGAAGGAAGAAACAAACATCCAACCAGAAAAGAATGAAGAAACAAGAACTTGGAAAAATGAGGAGGGGCTTAGGAACCTCCCGGACGCCTTGAAACGTTCCAACATCCGAATTATAGGGGTGCCAGAAGGAGAAGAGGAAGAACAAAAAATTGAAAACTTATTTGAACAAATAATGAAGGAGAACTTCCCTAATCTGGCAAAGGAAATAGACTTCCGGGAAGTCCAGGAAGCTCAGAGAGTCCCAAAGAAGCTGGACCCAAGGAGGAACACCCCAAGGCACATCATAATTACATTACCCAAGATTAAATGCAAGGACCTACATCCAAGATTACTGTATCCAGCAAAGCTATCATTTAGAATGGAAGGGAAGATAAAGTGCTTCTCAGATAAGGTCAAGTTAAAGAAGCTCATCATCACCAAGCCCTTATTATATGAAATGTTAAAGGGAGTTACCTAAGAAAAAGAAGATCAAAAATAGGAACAGTAAAAATGACAGCAAACTCACAGTTATTAACAACCACACATAAAACAAAAACGAGAGCAAACTAGGCAAACAACTAGAACATGAGGGTTGTCAATAAGGGAGTGGGAGGGGGTGAGGGGGGTAAAGGTACAGAGAACAAGTAGCATAGATGATAGGTGGAAAATAGACAGGGGGAGGGTAAAAATAGTGTAGGATATGTAGAAGCCAAAGAACTTATAAGTATGACCTATGGACATGAACGATAGGGGGGGAATGTGGGAGGGAGGGGGGTGGGCAGGATGGAGTGGAGGGGGGGGAAATGGGACAACTGTAATAGCATAATCAATAAATATATTTAAAAAAATAAAAATAAAATAATAAATACTTCAGTAAGCAGTTAGTCATATTATATATGTGCTCTTTTGTTTAGGCTTTAGCTTTTACTTCAAGGACCATCAGCCCTTTGATGGAAAATTTGCCTCCAAGGTAGTCAGCTAGTATTTTATCAGAAAAGCCACACTCTAGAAGCAGCCTCCTCAAGCTTCTGTGATTCATGTCTCACTGAATACCTGAGGCTTTGTTAATTAGCTCCTGAATATCAGAAATGAATTTTAATTGTTAAATTTATTTCATTGTTAATAAAGATGATGAATATTAGAAATAGACTCTTCTTGATGAAGTTAAGGGTACTCAAGATACGCAGATTGGCTGAAGTATTTCAGCTCTGTACTATTCTCTGTTCCATGAGCAGCACGGTAGAAACGAGATGTGTAGTCAGGTTCTCCCTTCAAGGAAGGGCTTGCTGCCCACCTGCAATCAGCAGAAACCTCCAATCACCCGTTTCTTCAGGGTCAGCTTCCATTGCAGAGCCTCCTTGCCAGAAGCCACCCTTCCAGGGGAAGCCTTTATTCAGTGACTGAGCCAGGCAGAGATAAAGTCCCAGTCATTTCGACCCAATTCGAGACAATCCTGATGGGCAATTTCAGTCCAGAGCTCAACACTATGTTGCTTGAGGCCTCCTTGAAAGTGTATTATCACTCAGCTTTTCCCTCCACCCAATCTTGACTCCTTCCCACTCTTTTTGAAAAATATTTACCTTAAATTTTGTTGAACTTAAATTCTTTTAACCGAATAGTATTATCTTACTAACATTTATAATATATTATTATTAGCATTAAAAATTCACTTCAAATTATAGATTATAAAGCTCCATCCATCTGGAAATAAATAACCCCCTAATTATGTCATACACTTTATAAACCAGAAAGGGAAATCAAGGGTAATAGGTATAAATGAAGTTGAAAGATCATCTATACTTTTCCTGATATTCAATTATTTTGAACTTTTTTTTAAAGCAGATCTAGCAAGTCATATATGTTAACTGGTTTCCTGTCATTTGCATTTGTTTCTGGTGATGGTTCCTTCCCTTTCCTTTTACAGGGTTTGATCCCTAACAAACATTTTGCATCCCACATATTGTCTCAGCATCTGCTCCTGGAGAACTCGACTGGTTGGCAAACAGGGTGTAAGAAACCATGAAGCTCACGGCACTGTTTCAGTGTGCTGGAGCTGCTGGAACAAAGCAGCACAGACTGGGTGACTTCAACAGCAGATATGTATTGCCACACAGCCCTGGAAGTTAGAAGTCCAAAGTCAAGATGTTGGCAAAGTTGGCTCCTTCTGAGGGCTGTGAGGAAAGCATCTGTACTGAGCCTCTCCCTTTGGCTTGTAGGTGGCTCTCTTCTGCCTGTGTTTCTTTGCATCATCTGGTCTCCATGCCTGACTGTGTCTGTGTCTCAATATCTGAAACCTCACATGAAGTACCATTAACACTCATATTTCTAGCAACATTCTGTTTATGTTAACAGATGTATTCTCTAAGACAATAGAGAACTTTCTCTACAGCTCTTTTCTTTCTGAGCTCTCACCAGAATCTCCTTTAACATTCATATTTCTACCAACAATCTCTTCAAGGCATTCCAGGCCTTTTCTATCATGCACTTTAAATTTGTCCGGCCCCTACTCTTAACCAATTCCAAAGCCACTTCCACATTTTTAGGTATTTGATACAGGTGCACTTTATTTCCCATTACTAAAAGCTGTATGAGTCAGGGTTCTCTACAGAAATAGAACCAATAGGGAGGAAGGGAGGGAAAAGGAGAGAGGGGGGGGAGAGAGAGAGAGAGAAAGAGAGGGAGATTTTAAGGAATTGGCTCGTGTGATTGTGGTGGAGAGCAACTCTAAAATCTGAAGGGCATTCTGGTAATTCAAGTAAGAATTATTGTTGCAACTCTTGAGTCAGTTCATGAGTCAAAAGGCTGGAAACTCAGAAAGAATCTCTATGTTGCAATCTGGAGTCTGAATTCCACCTTCTTTAACAGTCTTTGCTCTTAAGGCCTTCAACTGATTGGATGAGGCCCACACACATTATGGAGAGTTATTTGCTTTACCAAAGTTTACTAATTTAAGTGTTAATATCTAAAAGTGTTTTCACAGTAACAGTAACACCTTAGTGTTTGGCCAAGCAGCTGGGCACTATAGCCTAGCCAAACTGAAACATAAAATTAACCATCACAAGTGTGTACCCTTAAGGATGGGTGCTGAGGCTCGATCCAGTACAGTAGTCCACTGTCTGTGTACTAGTTGGGAAGATCTCTGTTCTCCTGTTGCTGAGTGTCAGTGCAACAGAACCTTGTCTTTGATACACTGTGCCTCTTCTTCAAGTGGCCCTCTCATTCAGGGCTCCTAAAAGGACAGAGTTCCAGGTCTCCACTGACTTTACCAATTTGTGTATACTGTAATATTTGAACCTGATAATAAAAAACTGCTTAATACAATAAGTTTCTGTATGAATCGTTGAGTTTGATAGGAGATTTGCTTTCTTTACAAGTTTGGAGGAGAGTTGTAGGGGTGTAGTTGGTCCTTATTTACCTCAATTTCCTTCCAATAGCTATCCTCAGCTGTCAAGAACCTAATAACACATACTGTGACCAAATTGACTTAGGTCAGTTCATAATAATGGTGATATGTGGTTTCATTTTAGCTCAGGGACACTCACATGACTCACTCCCCATTTCATTTAGGTCTGACTGTTCAAATGTCGTCCCTCCCGAGCAGCCTTCCTTGATGAAACAAACTGATTAGCCAGTAGGAACACACATACACACTCTTGCACATATACGCCATCATCTACTATTATGTTCAAATCCTGCTTCATTCCTCTTATTGACACTTACCAGACTTGACTTATATTTAACAATTTATTTATTTGTTTTTCTCCTCTGCCAGCATGTAAGCATCATTAGGGCAGGTGCCTCGCTAATTGCTATATTCTTAGAGCATGGAACCATACTGGACATATGTTAGAAGTTAATCCCTGTGTGTTGACTGAACACATGAATGGACCTATGCAAAATTTACATCTGTCAGGTGTCAGCTATAAGGCACTGGGGCTTTAAGGCACAAAAGGTGGTGTAAAATAAATGGCCAGCTATCAGCTTATGGTCCATAACTCTGCGTGCTACTTTCACCCTTGCCATTCTCACCCTCTGTACACCTTGATGCCCAGCCTTTCACATAAGCTCATCTAGGTTCAATTTCTGGTCCCCAAGAAGCAGTTCATCTGACCAGCCCAGTCGTATGAGAAGTTTAGCAAATGTTGTTTTTACGTGAAGTGATATGTTTTGACTCTTCATGGCTCAGTTGGTGTGCCTCAACAGAAACACTGAAATACAGTGACAGGTTGTTAATTAAAAGGACAAGGCCTGGGGAGTGGGGGTGGCTGCCAAGCAGAAAGAGTGTGCTAAATAAATTGATAATGCAAACAAAACTCCAGAGGATATTTTCAGTCCACACAGAAGGACACTCTGTCTTCAAATATTGTTTAAGTAGATAAAAAATGACTTATGTACCAAAAAATTAATATCAAATGCAAATCATTCTTTCTTACAGCAATTCTCCTAAGTTTCTATACCAGGTATCAGTTTGCTAATTAGTTGTAGCATATATTTGCAAATAAAAAAGAAAAGAAATATATGTATCTCTAACTTCATAGAGTGGTGGTGAGACTGCTACTGGTAGACAGAGGTTTAGTACTAGGGGCATGCAGTCTGTCAAAGAATGCCTTCACGAACCAGCTGTCCCCAAACTTTTGGGCATCAGTGACCGGTTTCGTGGAAGACATTTTTCCCACGGACCAGGGATGATTCAAATGCAATACATTCAAGCTCACCTCCTGCTGTGTGACCTGGTTCCTAAGAGGCCACAAACTGGTACTGGTCTGCGGCCTGGAGGTTGGAGACCCCTGATGAACCACCCAGTGTCACAGTGAGGACACTGAGTTTCGCAGTGCAGAGCCAGGTTGGACCTCTGTTGGTGAGGCTGCGTTGCCCAGGGAACCGAGTGCATTTCAGACACCCTACCCCTGGCTGCAGATGCCCCTCTGCTCCCACTGAGGCTGCCCTTAGTGCTGACTGAGAGGCTGTGTGCTGTTTCTAAGGTTCTTTCATTTAAGGCTTTGGTTCAGTCGCTCTGTCAGTTGGCCCTGAGTGTGGGAAACTTACTGCATGTAGGAACTAGGGCATGGGGGACACAGAGTTGATGGAGTACCAAGACAGTCTCTCCCATTGGCCAACATGGTGTCAAGGGGAGGTTCATACACTGAGTGTGTACAAGGCTAGCCAGGTAATTGGATAGAAGGAAAAGCCCTCATCCCACTTCCCAGAACCAGTTTGTGTGTATGACCCAGGAAGGCAAGCACATGAGCCATCGAAGTCAAAATGGTGGCAGGGAGAGGGGCTGGACCAAGAGGCCAGTCTAGCCTGGGGAAAGAAGAGATTCGTTGGGAGGTGGACCCACGTGAAGCATGAGAAAGCTCCTGGTCCATCCCACACCCCAAAACTAATATATGTCCCCAGGGAACAAAGAAACACTCTCAGCTGTGGTTGGCTTGCTCATGACCTGCACTCTCGCATGATGCATTCACTTGTTTTCCCCATGGGCCATGTGGCCTTAGCATCCAGGAGGAAACCTCTCTTGCTCAATTGCCAACTAGGTGATGCATTTGCTAGAGCACTCATGCAGGCTTGCAGGCCTAGCAGCCGCGTGGCCCCCACAGCTGTGCGCCTGGCTCCACATGTGGCCTCCAGGAAGGAGCCTGAAATGCAGCCAGGAACAAGCTAAGCTACCTGGACCACTTAGCAGCCACGTGCAGGTTCCAAAGAACTGCACTTTAAAGTGAAGCAGGAATCCTGGACACTGGCTTTTGCTTTCATCTTGCTGAGGATAGTAGGACCTTTACCATGGTTTTGCTGAGGCGGAGAGCTTTGGAACAGGAGTCCCCGATTCTCTCAGATTGTGTAGCACCTGAGTAAAACCTCTTTGCTTTTTCACCAGCATCTGCCTCATGATCTTGGCTTTTGTGGTGTCAGGCATATGAACCCCTTTTTTTGTTCGGTAACAATGGTGATGGTTGTCATTATTGTTGTGATGGTGGTGGTTGTCATCATCATGATGGTGGTGGTGGTGGTGACAGTGGTGGCAGTGATGGGATGGTGATGATGTTTGTCATCATGATTGTGGTGATGGTGGTAGTGACAGTGGTGGCAGTGATGGTGGGATGGTGATGGTGGTCATCATCATGGTGGTGGTGGTGACAGTGGTGGTAGGGATGGTGGGATGGTGATGGTGGTTGTCATCATGATTGTGGTGGTGACAGTGGTGGTAGTGATGGTGGGATGGTGGTGGTTGTCGTCATCATGATGGTGGTGGTGGTGATGGTGGGGTGGTGATGGTGGGATGGTGATGGTGGTAGAGTGGTAATAGTTAACACTACTAAGCCCTTCCCATGGACCATTGGTCCTGAAAGATGAACTATTGAGGATCCCCTTTCTACTAGCTCTAGTTTTAAACTTCTCTATATAAGTTCAGGTTTCATGGAATGTGTTGGGGTCGGCAGCTGTATAGAGTTGACCTTCTGTCAACAGGTCTTTGCTTTTGCTAAGTTTAGATTTGGAGAAATGTTGCCATCCAGTGCCCCACAGGAGTCTTAACTCTTTAAGCCAATGGACCAGTCTCCTTCTGCCTAGTTCCCACACCACCCCAGCCAAGATAAGTGGTCAAGTACACCATAGGCCAAAAACTGGTGTGGATTGCTCACTAACCTACTGTAGAAACAATGCAAATATCTTCAGAAACATTTTTTAAAATCCCTTTTTAAAGATAACAATAGGATTAAGACTTAGTAATAAGTAACCACAGTATATAACATTAAACTCAGCAAGAAACTGGGAAAGAAATTCAGCATAGTTCTAGATACAACTCTGAAATAAGTGAAGGTAGTCATTGGCATGCCCTCTGCTTGCACTTTGCATCACCACCCTTTTGAACCCCTCACACACCTCCAGGCCCACTGAGCAGTAAATCTTTCCAACATTGCCCACCTAAAGCCCCACATCTATTCTCTCAAGTCTGTTCTCTTTGCTTTTTGCAGTACACACTGTGTTTCTTGACTCTCCCCTGTCAAGTGTAAGAGGTATATTTTTAATGAAAATCTTCAATGGCTTAACAATGATTGGCAAATCTACAGAATTGCAAGCCAGGCTGGTGGGGTGAAACTTTGAACAGGAAACATTCTATAGGATCTCTCAAACACCAGGACTGCTCAAACTTCAACCATGATTTTGTTTTTCATGGAGCATATATCTTGATTTGGAGTTACATATTCATATGTTTAACACCAGCCTCCCCAACTAGTCTGCTAGGGCCATGGGGGCGGGGACTAGGTTTGTTGTGCTCACTGCTAAATTCCCAGGCTTAGCACAGTACCTGGCACACAGTCACACTCTGCCGAGTGCTGGAGAGAAAAGCTGGTGCACATCTTTAATGACATTTGGTGCTGGGAGTGGAGACTGAGAAGTGTGACATACGACACCAAAACTGTCTCATCAGGAGAAACATGAGACTTTGTTCAGTCTTACGATTCTCAAACAGTTTGACCCCTTGGTTCATGTGAAATGTTAAGCTGGAGCCCCCCACCGCCTCTCTGCAGAAAGCCCCTTTCACTCTCCATTGGACCCAGCCAAGCCTTTAAAGGGCTCTGGGCAGCACAGTTTAAAAACAGCTGATCCAATCTCTTCATCTTATAGAGAAAGAATCCCGTGGAAAGCAGAGAAATGTGGAAAGGTGACAAAGGTAAAAAGATAGAAAACAAACCAAAAAAATGTGTCAGAGAAGGAAATTGCTCTTCACTGTAATTCAAGAACAGCTGTCAAGATTTGTTCTCCCCCATCCCGGAATTCACTGTGAGAACAGCCAGCCTGGCCTGGAAACAAAAGAGGCCTGGAGAGGATGTCAGGGGCTGGTGTGGACGTGGAACCGTGTGGCCAGGAGGTCGCTTTGCAGATCCCGATGATTTAGAGGGTGTGTGCATTGCAAAGGGTCCATCTGGGGAAGCGCAGCCCCGTTGAGATGTTAAGGACAAAGGCTTTTCTGTCCTTTGCCACCCGTGAGGCAGTGCTTTTCTGAGCAGCTCTAATTATAAATCCCTGTCCTGCTAAGATGGGTAAACTTGGCAGCATTTGAGATCTGCCTTGTGTCTTAACTATTTCTCAGTTGGTTTAGGTTTGGCAAAACCCCAAATGCATTTTGCCAAGAACTCTTTTCCTTAATTTCTAATCCCCTGAGTGGCTTAAGGGAAATTTCATCCATATGTTTCTGAGTCATTTACTGTGAACTCATCTTTTGGTAAAAGAACTATGTTCTCAAGCTAGCACAGTCCAGAAAATAGCAAAATTTTAGGTTAAAATGGGCCATGCTTTCTTTGGGAAGAATTTCCTGGATTCCTGATTATAAGAAGGAAGGAAAGAGAGCAATATTTCCAGTTCTCATATCTTTTCCCTTTCTGCATGTCTTTTCCTAAGGATATGCATGAAAATCTTCTTTCTCTATTATTTATGAAGCTGGTGAATGCCATATTTGCATTTGGATCTAAACAAACCCTATAGATTTGTAGTTTTAGATACAAATTCTTATTTTTAACTTCTGCTGGAAAAGAAATAAACATACCACATCACAGGTGCATCTCACAGCTTGGTGAGATAAATATTATCCTCATATATAAAGAATCTGAGACAAAAAAAATTAAATAACTAGGAAAGACATGTACTTAATACAAGACAAAGTCAAAATTCAGATCTAGGGCTGTCTGACTCCCAGGTTCCCTTCTTTCCACCTGTCTATGCTCATTCTCATGCACAGATGGAAGGCCCAACACATTCTAGCTGATGGTTACCATAGACCTACTGATAGATTCTAACCAGTTTTGTGTATGTGTGTGTAAAGTCAGCAGAGACTAAACTTGACATTACTGAAAAATAATTACCCTTTTTTTGTTACCTCAGGAGAGTTTGGGACCCACCTCCCTCACTGTAGCAAAATGCCACACATGAAAATTGTCAGTCTTGGAAGTGAAGTCGACATTACTAATAATGATGACAGGCCTCCAGGTATGAATATCAGCTTATAGGAATTATAGGCAATAGAAGAACATGTTAAACTATACCATGAGGTTGCAATCAGCAAAATCAAGAATGTTGAAAACCCCACAAGGCAAATAGCCCAGCTTATTTAATAAATAAATGGCAAGGGGGGGAAAAAAGAGGGCAAGGAGGTCTATAGATTAAAAAAGACAAGAGCCTGGGCCAGTGTGGCTCAGTTGGTTGGAGCATTCTCCCATACACCAAAAGGTTGTGAGTTCAATTCCTAGTCAGGGCATGTACATGAGGCAACCAACTCTCATGAGAATTGTCTCTCTCTCTCCCCTTCGCCCCCTTCTACTGTCTCTAAAATAAATAAACATACTTTTAAAAGACAAGAGACATTTCAACTGAATGCAGTATGTGGATCTTATTTGGATCCTGACTTGAGTAAGACAAGGAATAAAAAGAAATCATGAGATAATCGAAGAAATTTGGGCACTGCCCAAATACTTTTAATATTAACAAGTTACTGCTATTTTCTAAATGTGATGATGGCCTTGTGAATACATTTTAAAAAAGGAAGACAGACCTTATCTCTTAGAAACACTACTGAACTATTTAGATGAAGCAATATGATGATGACACTGTTACTGGACAGGGGCCTGGCCCTGAGCGGGGCTGCCTAGAGCCAGCTGTAGTGTGTGGGTTCTTACTTCATGTAGGAAAGATTACACAAGAATCCAGGTGACTATGAGAATACATTTGTTAAAGCTGGGAACCATGAAACAAGGAAGGGCTTAGCATAAAGGAAGCAAAAGGAGAGCCTAGGCTGGGCTGCCTTAGCTCACTAGGAAGTCAGAGAAGATGGGAATTTGGGAACAGGTTCAGGGGATTAGCCTGGGACGAGCTGCAGCTGCCCATTGCTCCCCTTATTGTAAGTTTCAGGGTCCCTTACAGTTTAGGAGATGCACAGCTGTTGGGGAAGAAGAGAGGGAAGAAGAGGGGAAAGGGAATGGTGCAGGCTGCTCCCCAGAGGGAGAGTTGCTAGGTTCTTTGTCTTGAGGCTTTTATCTCTCTCTTGCAAGTGGGAATCTTAGGGGAGGTCTCAGGGGAGGGTTTTAGCAGAATATTCATCAGTTTTCCAGGTGTGCTCTTTCAGGGTTGTCTCCACTACTGGTCAGTGCCAGGGCAGGGGATTGTTAGTCATTGCAGCTGATCCTGGCTCTGCCCACTTGGTTTTGCTGCTTTTCTGGGCCTGGAGCTGAAATATAACTGAGGCCAAGATGTTATCTCTAGGGAGGTGACATTCTGTATCTGGCTGTAAATTGCTCGGCCATTTTGTTCAGCTATCTGTCTCAGTTTCCCTATTCTACTTGCCAAGGGATTTTTCTAGTTTCTTACTATCCTGCTTTAATGCCTTAGAATTTGTTCAGTAATCTGGGGTGGGATGGGGAGGACAGTGGGAATGTGGTGGAGGAAGACAGATAACAGGAGATTGGCCTCATGTGAACATCTATCGAAGCTGGTAGGTAGATACAAAGGGTTTGTTATATTAGATAGACATGTGTATGTTTTAAAGTCTACATAATAAAACATTTTTTATAATTAGGATGATCAAAGTTATTCTACTTAATTAAAAATTTCCCCTTTCACCTAAGGCTCTGCCCTTCACAACATAATAGGTATACTGAGACAAAGAAATATGACCCAAATGAAAGAACAGATCAGAGCTCCAGAAAAAATATAACTAAGCAATGAAGAAATAGCCAACCTATCAGATTCAGGGTTCAAAACACTGGTAATCAGGATGCTCACAGGAGTGGTTGAGTATGGTTGCAAAATGGAGGAAGAAGTGAAGGCTATGCAAAGTGAAATAAAGGAAAATGTACAGGGAACCAACAGTGATGGGAAGGAAACCAGGACTCAAATCAATGATTTGGAACAAAAGGAAGAAGTAAACATCCAACTGGAACAGAATGAAGATACAAGAATTCAAAAGAATCAGGAGAAACTTACGAACCTCCAGGACATCTTTAAATGTTTCAACATCCAAATCATAGGGGTGACACATGGAGAAGAGGAAGAGCAAGAAATTGAAAACTTATTTGAAAACATAATGAAGGAGAACTTCCCTAATCTGGCAAAGGAAATAGACTTCCAGGAAGTCCAGGAAGCTCAGAGAGTCCCAAACAAATTGGACCCAAGGCAGCACAAACCAAGGCACATCATAATTACATTACCCAAGATTAAAGAGAAGGACAGAATCTTAAAAGCAGCAAGAGAAAAGGAGAGAGTTACCTACAAAGGAGTTCCCATAAGGCTATCAGCTGATTTCTCAAAAGAAACCTTGCAGGCAAGAAGGGCCTGGAAGGAAATATTCAAAGTCATGAAAGGCAAGGACCTACATCCGAGATTACTCTATCCAGTCAAGCTATCCTTTAGAATGCGAGGGCAGATAAAGTGCTTCCCAGATAAGGTCAAGTTGAAGGAGTTCATCATCACCTTATTATCACTTATTATCACTCCTTATTAATAAGGAGTTCATCATCAAGCCCTTATTATATGAAATGTTAAATGGACTTATTTTAAAAAAAGATGATCAAAAATATCAACAGTAAAATGTCAACAAACTCATAACTATCAACAACTGAACCTAAAACAGAAACAAACTAAGCAACTAGAACAGGAACAGAATCAAAGAAATGGAGATCATGTGGAGGGTTATCTGTGGGGAGTGGGTGGGGGAAGAATGGGGGAAAAGCTACAGGGAATAAGAAGCATAATTACTAAGTACAAAACAGACAGGGGGAGGTTAATAATAGTATAGGAAATGGAGAAGCCAAAGAACTTACATGTACAACCCATGAACATGAACTAAGGTGGGGGAATGCTGGTGGAAGGGGGGTGCTGAGCAGAGGGGATAAAAAAGAGAAAAAAATTTTTCCCTTTCACATTTGTATCTTAATCTTTACAATGACTCTATGAGGTTTGATGTGAGTATGCAATGGGTTTTTGTGGTGGTAGTCATGGTTTAAAAGAAGGGAGGATGGATGGAAGGAAGGGAGGGAGGGAGGGAGGGAGGGAGAGAAGGAGGAAAAGAGGAGAAAGGAAAGAGGGAAAAAGAGAGCAAGGAAGGGAGGAGAAAGAAAGCAAAAGGAAAGGAAGGGAAGAGAAGGAAAGCTGAGCCAATGAAGGAGAAGGGAAGTTACAAAAAAGCCAAGTTTCTAAACATTTAAGTCCCCAAATGCACAGAATTTGTGTGGGTGTAAACTTGGCAGCTCACCTCTCTGACATTTCAATTGTACAGCTGAATTGCAGGTGTGAGCCTCAGGGCCAGAGCTCTTCAAAGGTCAAGTACCACTTCACCTTGGCTTTTGTCCTTGACTCCAGGGAGTTGCCCTTAATATTGACATTTTAAAATTGCTCTCAATAATCTGCACCATGAAGTATATTGGACACCAAGAGGCTGGTAAACTTGTGAGATTCTTTTTTAAATATAATTTCCAGATAGTTTGTTTGCTGGATGAAGTTACTGAGGAAACAATTTTAGGTATTCTTAAACCAGTGGTAAGATGAATGTATGCTCCCTCTCCAGCGTCACATGAAAATGAGAGTAAGAACTTCAGATTAGATTGTATGACATCACATAGTTTTTTTTGCAACTTTTTGAATGAAGGTTTTCTAATACACAGAGAGCGCATGCTATGACATGCTCCCATGACACCCTGCTCCATCAGTTGTCACTAGCCATCTTGTATCATCTATGCCTTTCCTTCCTACGCCCGATGAATGAAAAACAAATTTCAAGCATCGTTTTCATTTCACCTGTAGAACTTCTGTATACATCACTTCTTTTCATGTCTAATTCACGGGACTGATGGGTGAGCCTCAGGCTGATTTGCAGAGTGAAGAGTCCCGGCCCCTGCACCCTCCGCCCCCCGGAGATAACCAGAGGCTTGTGGATTTAGAGGCCTGAGGACTGAGAAGGGCAGTTGGCAGAGGCCAATGAGGAAGAAAGGCAGCGGGTGCTGAGTAAACATTGCGAATAGCAGGTCAGAGGCCCAGAGCCAAGCATGAGGGCTGCTGTCTCAAGGAGGGGATTCCCTATCAAATGTCCAGAAGGGGGCATGGGCAGGTTATGGAGGAGAGCAGGGGAGGCCTGGCCCTGCTGCTGTGATCACCACCTGGGCCGGTGACATCATAAGCTCAGAGCTGCCAGGGAGGAAGCTGTGCCAGGAGAGTCAAGGGCAGGGAAACAGAAACTTGTTCTCTTGAACTGTCAAAACATTTCCACCCAATTTGATAGAAACCTTTCTAAACCATATTACATACTCTGCCTCCTTGAGAGAAGCACAGGGAACATCTAGCCTGTTTTTGATGACTTAAAGGAGTTATCGTCAAGGGCAATTTTGTGATGACCTTAAACATGGTCATGCCTTCGGAGACTGATAATCATTTTACACATGTGCTCCTAAATCTAATGGCCACGAGATTTTTCTCTCTCTTTATTTTAATAGATTAAGGTGAATGTAGGAGGGATTGTCTCTTCTCTTCTCTTGGCTGTCCCTTTTTATGCTATCAATGTACCTGACTGTAAGAGCCACCTCTGATTTGCTTCTAACTTGGTGCTTTGAACCAGGTTGAAGGATTGTTACACCTGTATCCCAGGTAAGAGTAAATCGACTATGAGAGAAAATCCAAGGGGTTCAACTCTGAGTAAAGCGTATGGATTGTGTGACATCTATTCTGTGTCTGAGTCTCTTTGTGGCTTATTTTTTTAGTTATTTGCTGAGTCCTGGGCAGGTAAGACTATTGAATATGTGATATATTACTTCTGTATTGCTCACAGATGATTGACACAAGATTTCAAAAGAACCTAAAATCAGATCTCAGCATCTCCCAGAGATAAAACATGGCAAGGCACAAGATAGGTAATCAGCAGCCAGAAAATATAGACACACCATGGCAAACACACCCTCCTAGGTATCCGTGGGTCTTGGGGGGGGGGCGGAGTTTAGAATGAAAACAGTAATATTTAAAAGAATGTGTCTCTCACAGTTACCTACAAAGGAGTTCCTATAAGACTGTCAGGTAATTTCTCAAAATAGACCTTACAGGCAAGAAGGGGCTGGCAAGAAATATTCAAAGTCATGAAAGGCAAGGACCTACATCCAAGATTATTGTATCCAGCAAAGCTATCATTTAGGATGGAAGAGAAGATAAAGTGCTTCTCAGATAAGGTCAAGTTAAAGGAGTTCATCATCACCAAGCCCTTATTATAGGAAATGGTAAAGGGATTTATTTAAGAAAAAGATTAAAAATATGAACAGTAAAAATGACAGCAAACTCACAGTTATTAACAACCACACTTAAAACAAAAACAAAAGCAAACTGAGCAAACAACTAGAACAGGAACAGAACCACAGAAATGGAGATCACACGGAGGGTTATCAATAGGGGAGTGGGGGTGGGGAGAGAGGAGGGAAAGGTATAGAGAATAAGTAGCATAAATGATAGGTAGAAAATAGACAGGGGGAGGGTAAGAATAGTATAGGAAATGTAGAAGCCAAAGAACTTATAAGTATGACCCACGGACATGAAGTATAGGGGGGGAATGTGGGAGGGAGGGGGTGGGCAGGATGGAGTTGAATGAAGGGGCAGAAATGGGACAACTGTAATAGCATAATCAATAAATATATTTTAAAAATAAATAAAATAAAAGTATGTGTCACTCAAAGGAAGTATATGTAGAGACACAGGACTTAATTTAAATAAGAAGACATTTAAATAAGAAAACTATATCAAAATCAGTAAGTCTAGCAGAAAAAGGTGCTCATCCCATGAGGTGGATGCAAGATGCTGTCCCAAAACAATATGAGCTTTTGCATACAGATCAGAGAGCAAAGCCAGAGGGCCTCAACACCCCAGACATCTGCTACCAAGTTGCACACAAGAGCAGGTTATCTTTCCAGTTATGTTGCTGACAATTCCTTTGCTCAGTAAGGAGAACCTGTATTCTAGATTTCATTTTGACCAGTAAGGAGGTGTAACTGGTGTGCTGGAAATGAGAGACATCTTAGGTGAGATGCTCATGAGGTTCTAGGGCATCTGGCAGTTGTCCCAGGCTAATCCCCTGACCTGTTCCAAGGCCCCCTTTTCTCTGACTGCCCAGTGAGCTCAGGCAGCCCAGCCTAGGCTCTCCTGTTGCTTCCTCTATGCTAGGCCTTTCCTTGTCTTACTGTCCCCAGCTTTAATAAATGTATCCTCACAGTCGCCTGGACTCGTGTTGTGAAATCTTTCCTACACGAAGTCAAGAACCCACACACTACAGCTGGCCCTAGGTGACCCACTCAGGTGGGTCCAATAACACTAGAGGCAACCGCTGTTCTGATTTCTCTCTCTGTACCTCAATTCTGCTTCTTCTAGCACTTCTTATATGTGAATCATATAGTAGGTACTCTTTGTGTTCAATTCTTTCACTCAGCATCATGATTTTGAGGTCCATTTATGTTGTCGTGTGA
This sequence comes from Desmodus rotundus, assembly GCF_022682495.2. NCBI lineage: Eukaryota > Metazoa > Chordata > Mammalia > Chiroptera > Phyllostomidae > Desmodus > Desmodus rotundus. The sequence goes on along the minus strand of NC_071392.1, from coordinate 47,665,357 downwards.
ATCAGTTCTCTCCTTTTCTGCTACTGAGGAGCATCTTACTGTACAGATATACCACAATTCGTTCATCCATTCCCTGGTTGAGCAACATTTGGATTTTTTCCATTTTGCTGTACATGTTTTCCCTTCTCGAACATAAAAAACTAGAAGTGGTGTTTTTATCATTGGGTAGGTGTATGTTTAGTTTATGAGAACCTGCCGGACTGATTGACAAAGTGGTCAGACCATTTCATTCTCCTGGAGGAAACGAATGAGAGTTCTAGTCTCTCGGCACCCTCATGTGGTCAGGGTTTTCTTTCCTTTTTGCCATTAGTTGGTATCATTTTGGTTTTGATTTGCATTTCCCCGATGACTACTGACATTGAACACCCTCGTGTGTTTACTGGCCATTTATATATTTTCCTTTGTGAAGTGCCTATTCAAGCTTTTTGGTCAGATTTTCAATTGGGTTGTCTTTTCATTACTGAGTTGCAGGAATTGTTAGATATTCTGCTGGATGTAAGTCCTCCGTCAGATACGTGTGTGGCCAATATTTTCTCCCAGCCTGTGATTTGTTTTTTCTTTTTCTTAATATTATCTTTTGATGAGCAAAGGTTTTTTGTTTTGTTTTGTTTTGCTTTTTTGCATCAAATGTTCTGCATAATTTTTTATTTGGATTTATTTTTGTTTTTATTTTTACCATCACCACTTATCCCCGTTAAATTGTAAGGGGGTGAGGCCTTACGTATTCACCATTTATTTTTTCCATCACCATTTACCACCCTCTTCCACCTTTACCCACTCCACCCCACTGTAATCACCCACCAATGTTCGTGTCCATGAGTTCTTTCTCTTTTTTTCTCCCGTTTGCTTAATCCCTCCACCCCTCCAATCTGAGCAGAAGTTTTTAATTTTGATGAAGTCCATTTTTAAGTATATTTTATTGATTATGCTATTATACTTGTCCTAATTTTTCCCTTGCCCCCCCTCTGCCCTGCACCCCCCAACCGTTCTGCATTCCCCTCCTTAGTTCATGTCCATGGGTTGTACATATAAGTTCTTTGAGTTCTCTGTTTCTTATACCATTTTTGATCTCTCCCCATCTATTTTATGCCCACCAATAATTTTTCTCCTTCCTTGTACCTTCCCCCCCCATTCCTCCCTTTTCCCTCCCCACTGAAATCCCTCCATGTGATGTCCACTTCTGATTGTTCCTGTTGTAGTTGTTTGCTTGGTTTTTGTTTTTGCTGTTTTTCTTCTCTTTTAGGTTCATTTGTTGATAGTTGTGAGTTTGTTGACATTTTACTGTTCCTATTTTTGATCATCTTCTTTTTCTTAAATTCCTTTAACATTTCATATAATAAGGGCTTGGTGATGATGAACTCCTTTAACTTGACCTTATCTGGGAAGCACTTTATCTGCCCTTCCATTCTAAAGGATAGCTTTGCTGGATACAGTAATCTTGGCTGTAGGTCCTTGCCTTTCATGACTTCAAATACTTCTTTCAAGCCCCTTCTTGCCTGCAAGGTTTCTTTTGAGAAATCACCTGAGAGCTTTATGGGAACTCCTTTGTAGGTAACTCTCTCCTTTTCTCTTGCTGCTTTTAAGAATCTCTCTTGATCTTTAATCTTGGGTAACTTAATGATGATGTGCCTTGGTGTGTTCCTCTTTGGGTCCAACTTCTTTGGGACTCTCTGGGCTTCCTGGACTTCCTGGAAGTCTATTTCCTTCACCAGATTGGGGAAGTTTTCCTTCATTATTTGTTCAAATAAGTTTTCAATTTCTTGTTGTTGTTCTTTTCCTTCTGGCACCCCTATAATTCAGATATTGGAACATTTCAGGTTGTCCCAGAGATTCCTAAGCCTCTCTTCATTTTTTTGAATTTTTGTTTCTTCATTCTGTCCTGGCTGGATAATTACTTCTTTTTCTGGTCCAAACCGTCGATTTGAGTCCTGGTTTTCTTCATGTCACTGATGGTTCCCTGAATATTTTGCTTTATTTCATTTTCAGTATCTTTCATTTGTTCTTTCATTTTTCAGCCAAGTTCAATCAGTTCTTTGAGCATTTTTTAAATATATCTATTGATTGTGCTATTACAGTTGTCCCATTTCCGCCCCTTCATTCAACTCCATCTTACCCACTCCCTCCCTCCCACATTCCGCCCCCTATACTTCATGCCCATGGGTCATACATATAAGTTCTTTGGCTTCTACATTTCCTATACTATTCTTACCCTCCCCCTGTCTATTTTCTACCTATCATTTATGTTACTTATTCTCTGTACCTTTCCCTCCTCTCTCCCCCTCCCACTCCCTTGTTGATAACCCTCCATGTGATCTCCATTTCTGTGGTTCTGTTCCTGTTCTAGTTGTTTGCTTAGTTTGCTTTTGTTCTTGTTTTAAGTGTGGTTGTTAATAACTGTGAGTTTGCTGTCATTTTTACTGTTCATATTTTTAATCTTTTTCTTAGATAAATCCCTTTACCATTTCCTATAATAAGGGCTTGGTGATGATGAACTCCTTTAACTTGACCTTATCTGAGAAGCACTTTATCTGCCCTTCCATTCTAAATGATAGCTTTGCTGGATACAATAATCTTGGATGTAGGTCCTTGCCTTTCATGACTTTGAATATTTCTTGCCAGCCCCTTCTTGCCTGTAAGGTCTCTTGTGAGAAATCATCTGACAGTCTTATGGGAACTCCTTTGCAGGTAACTGTGTCCTTTTCTCTTGCTGCTTCTAGGATTCTTTCCTTCTGTTTAAATCTTGGGTAATGTAATTATGATGTGCCTTGGGGTGTTCCTCCTTGGGTCCAACTTCTTTGGGACTCTCTGAGCTTCCTGGACTTCCTGGAAGTCTATTTCCTTTGCCAGATTAGGGAAGTTCTCCTTCATTATTTGTTCAAATAAGTTTTCAATTTTTTGTTCTTCCTCTTCTCCTGGTACCCATATAATCTGGATGTTGGAATGTTTCCACATGTCCTGGAGGTTCCTAAGCCTCTCCTCATTCTTTTGAATTCTTGTTTCTTCATTCTTTTCTGGTTGGATGTTTCTTTCTTCCTCCTGGTCGACACCATTGATTTGAGTCCCAGTTTCCTTCGCATCACTATTGGTTCCCTGTACATTTTCCTTTGTTTCTCTTAGCATAGCCTTCATTTTTTCATCTAATTTGTGACCAAATTCAACTAATTCTGTGAGCTTCCTGATTACCAGTGTTTTGAACTGTGCATCTGATAGGTTGTTTATCTCTTTGTTGCTTAGCTGTATTTTTTCTGGAGCTTTGATCTGTTTTTTCATTTGGGCCTTTTTTTTTTTTTTGTCTTGGTGCGCCTGTTATGTAAAGGAGCAGAGCCTTAGGTGTTCACCAGGGCTGGGTAACGCTGGTGGCTGCACAGTGACACTATATGTGGGGGAGGGGCCGAGAGGGAGCAATGGCACTTGCTCCAGTCTCTGCCCAATTTCAGTCACTCCCTCTGCTACCCACAATCAAATTGGGACCCTCTGGTGCTGATCCCTGAGTGGTTGGGCTTGTGCATGCTCTAGGCCCCTGTGGGTCTCTCCAACGAACTCTCCCATGAGGCTGGGAGTTTCTCCTGCTGCCGTCTCAACCCCCTCGGGTGTTTTCAATCAGAGGTTTGAGGCTTTATTTCCCTGGAGCCCTGGGTTGTGTGGTCTGCTTCACTCCCCTGCCGTTCCTCCCAGTTTATCTATGCGAATGTGGGGCCACAGGGTCTGCCAGCCACCATGTTGTGGGGTCTGGTAGCTGCAGCCTGGCCTGCCCCATTCCACAGTCCACCACCTTTCTGGGTCTGCCAGCCGCTGCCTTGCTGTGAGTCCTCTCTGTCCCGGCTGCTGGACTCTGCCCCTCCTACAGGTGTGAATGAATGAGTGTTTCTTATCTCCTTGGTTATCTGACTTCCATACAGTTCGATTTTCTGTCAGTTCTGGTTGTCTTTTGTTTTTAAAATGTTGTTGTCCCTCTTTTGGTTGTATGAGGAGGCACAGTGTGTCTACCTACACCCCCATCTTGGCCAGAAGCCTCTCTTTGAGCATTTTGATTACCAGGGCTTTAAATTCTCCATCAGATAGGTTGGCTATCTCCTCATCGCTTAGCTCTCTTTCTGAAGCTTTGTTGTGTTCTTTCATTTGGGCCATATTTCTTTGTCTCAGTGCACCTCTTAAGTTGTAAGGGGCGGGGCCTTAGGTATTGACCCCCGGCAGGGCAACCCTTCTTGCTACACTACTGCGCTGCCTGTGGGAGAGGGGCCAGAGAGGGAACAGTGCAGCTGGCCTGCTCGTCTCTAGCGCACTTTCCCATGAACTCCCATGTGAGACTAAGAGTTTCACTGTACTCCACAGTGAGGTCTGAGTCTCAGTTTCCCATTCCGCCAGCTCTGCCCACATGGTCTGCCGCCTCATTGTGGTTTCTTTCAGTGGGCCCTGCCCCCTCAGTTGGCTACCTCGCCACAGGTTCTTACTGACCTGGTTTTTCTGTTTGACTGTTTAATTCCTTGTTTGTCGGAGCTCCATGCAGTTTGATTTTCTGGCACTTTTGGTTACTTATTGATTTTAGATTGGTTGTTATCCTCCTTCTGGTTGTGTGAGGACATGAAGGGTTTCTACCTTCGCCTCCATCTTGGCTGGAACTGATGAAGTCCATTTTAAGACTTTTTTCTTTTATGGTTACCTAGGACACCTAAAATAAAATATTCCTGCCTGGGCCCATCCTAGGGACTTGGTTCAGTTGGTCTGTGTTGGAGCCAAGCTTTGGTGCTTTTTAAAGGTTGCTCAAGAGGACTTCACAGCCAGGGGTAATAACCCAGCACTAAAAAGAAATATGACTTGAAATGTAGAAAGCTCTAGAAAAATGAAGTTCTGAAAATATAATTAGGCATAATCCAAGTGAACATGGAGAAGGTCCCTAAAACCCCGCTGTGTCAGCACAGAGAAAGTCTCAATGAGGAGGTGGAGTGAGGAGCATATAAGAAGGGCAAGACATCACAGAAGAGGCTGGGGTGCTGTTGCAGCTCCAGCCTCTGGCCTATACAATACTCAGAGAGCAAAAATAGACCTGATAAAATTGTGTTTGGGGCAAATCAATGAATGAGAAAGGCGATGGTCTGGAGTAGATGGGGGACAGATGGTGGAACTGCCCAGCTGCAGTTTTACTTCTGTGCCTGATGCCTAGAAGCAGACTCTCCAGCACCAGTGAAGCTGAATACAGATGGCTGAGAGGGAAGAGAAGCTGAAGATGGACAGAGAGATAGTGAGAGAGCCCTAAGCAGCTCTATATGAGTCCATGCCTCTAGGCCTCATGAATTACAGCCTGGAAGACTTTGCTGAGGTAAGTGAGGAATGACACTGTAATCTCTCAAAATCATGGAGCAAGAGAACAGTGCCAGAAAACCCAAGATGAGAAAATGTCCAAGTTTCAACTATGAGGCTGTTAAAATTGTCAGGTCATAGCTGGGTCCAGCATTTGCCCTGAGGAGGTGCCCCTTGAAGACTAGGAAGCCCCAGGCACCTGTCCAGGAAGCTCATACCCGCCCTGCCCACAGAAAAGCAGTTCAACTGCAAACCCAGGTGACAAGATTCTCCTCTCTGGGTGAATCCTACGAACACAGGCCTCAACTGAGAAAATGTTCAGTTCTCAGAAGCTGTGATCCTGGTTTCTTTGCCCATGACAAACATTACTACCAGCCTCATACTGGTGTTCACTGGGGTACAGATCCCATGATACCCATCTGCTGTCTCCACAGAGTTCTTCAAGATCAAGTGTTCCCCAATGATTTATTTTCCATCCATCTTCTTTGGTCCTCCTTGTGAAAAAATAAAACCAGATTGCTAAGACTTTGATATGGCTAGAAGGCCTTCCCTGGCAGCCTGGTTGCACTGCACTGTTACCTTCTCTTGTAGGAGGAATAATCCTATTGTTAATTACTTACACTTATTGAGCACCTACTCTACGATAGGCTAGTGTTTCTCAAATTTTAAAACTCTTGAGTCCTGTTCAGCCCCAAAGAGATCCATAGACTCCTGGTTTAAAAAGCACTGGATTAAAAGTTAAGAGCTGGTAAATGCATAAATAAACTGTGGTACACCCAGACACAAAAAAAAAACATAGAGGAAACTTCAATGCATATTACCAAGTGAAAGAAGCCATTCTGAAAAGGCTATATATGATTCCAACTATATGATATTCTGGAAATCATAAAGACAGTATAAAGATCAGTGGTTGCCTGGGGTGCAGGAGGGATGAATAGGGAGAACACAGAGGATATTTAGGGCAGTGAAACTATCCTTTGTGATACTATAACAGCAGATACATGTTGTACACTTGTCCAAACCCATAAAATTCACAACACCAAGAGTGAGCCCTAATGTAAACTGTGGACTTTGGATGATACCAATGTGTCATTGTAGGTGCATTGATTTTAACAAAGGTACTACCGTAAGGGAGAATGTTGATAGTGGGGGAGGCTGTGCATGTATGGGGCAGGGGATATATGGGAACTTTGTACCTTCTGTTCAATTTGGCTCTAAATATAAAACTGCTCTGAAAAAAAAGTCTATGTTTTTTTTTTTTTTAAAAAAAGGAAGAATGGAAAACAAAAATTTTCATAGAGAACATTTACACTTCCGAAATTACTCCTGAACCCATTTGAAGAAATAGTGTGGCTCTGACCTGTGCAGCTCAGTTGGTTGGGTGTCAACCTATAAAGCAGAGGGTTGCTGGTTCGATTCCTGGTCAGGGCACATGCCTGGGTTGTAGACCAGGGCCCGGTCCCTAGTCAGGGCAAGTGTGAAAGGCAACTGATTGATGTTTGTCTCTCACACTGATGTTTCTCTCCCTTATTTTCTCCCTCCCTTCCCCTCTCTCCAAGAATAAATAAATAAAATCTGAAGAAAGAATATGTGAGGTGTTTCATATGCATTATTTCTAATTCCTTAAATCATCTGTAGAATATATGTTATTCTTATAATTTTAGAGATGATTTAACTGAGACAGGATTAAATAAATTGATCAAATCACAATGTTAGTAACTGGCGGGACAGGATTAAACTCAAGTCTTCCATGTGAATGAAAAAAACATGCTCCTGACCTTAGCACCCCAATGCCTCCCACTGCAACCTCAGCTTACCTTCAGAGTACTTACCTGGCCGGCTTCAGCTTGTTCTCAGGCCTTTCTCAGCCTGGCTTTCTTTGCATGCTTCTTCCATTTTCCCAACTGTGTTGCTACCAGGACCCATGAGCTACCTCCAAATGCTTGCCAAACTTTCTACACTAGCCAGCCCTTTAATGAGCGCCACTTCTACCTCCAGCTTGGATTCACCCTTAGCCTCACCTGTATACCAGCCCTGCCTTGCCCAGTCCAGCCTAGCAGCAGGAGCTGGGCCATTGTCCTGGTTTAAGGCCCAATCATAGCAGTTTGAACCATGAAATGGGAGAACCCATGGCCTCTTCTCCTGCTACTAGAGGACATCAAGTCTTCCTCACTCCCAGATGATGTTGTCCTACTATTTAAGATCAATTATAGACCAACAGTGGATACCATCTAAGAATTTGAGGTGGCAGCTATTACATCTTTATGACGAGGTTTATATTCTCATCTGTGGTGCCTTTTGAAATGAATGGGTACCATATCAACACTGTGAGTGGTAGCTCTCAATAACAGAAGAAGGGCAACAGTCATTAGCTGCCTCACAGAGTAAAAATGTGAGCCCAATTTTGGCATTGTTATAAGGAAAACTATCCATAAATTACTGCATCAACAATGCCTGTATCATGACTTCCTCTCTTCTCTAAGACATGGGAGCAGATGGTTCATACTTGTCTGGGAGCCAGTTTCAGTAACACTGTTATTCTATCTGTCCAAAAATGGGTAGCAATATCTGTTACCTGTTTAAATGCCTTCTGGAATTTGGGATAATGCATATCTATAATAATATATTTAAACATTTTAATGAGTTCATTTTAAGTGTAATTGCCATTCTAACTTTATATGTGAAGTTAAGTTCATAATAAAGCTGTTATTATATGAAAAAAGAAAGGGAACAAATGATCAGCTAGCCAGTTGGAGTTAGAATTAGTGGGCAGAACTGCAGAGTACCTCATGGCAGCTACTACGTATTTTCTCTATGAAGGTGAGGCAATGCCTTCTGGAAGTCAAGCAGGTACTGTGCCATGGCAAAACAAGGGGTCATTAACTGAGCTCCATATCCCAGAGCCCTAGCCATGGTCTACTGAGGTACCTTAGAGAGGTTGGTATGGCTCAAGGACATCACTCTCCTGTGAGCCAAGACAAACACCATGAATGTCAAGGCCATTAGTGATTTCGTATTTGAGAGTTGAGTACATGTTCAATCCTCAGAAGCTGTGATCCTGGTTTCTTTGCCCATGACAAACATTACCACCAGCCTCATACTGGTGTTCACTGGGGTACAGATCCCATGATACCCATCTGCTGTCTCCACAGAGTTCTTCAAGATCAAGTGTTCCACAACGATTTATTTTCTATCCATCTTCTTTGGTCCTCCTTGTGAAAAAATAAAACCAGATTGTTAAGGCTTTGAAATGGCTGGAAGGCCTTCAATGCCAGTCATGCATGGCTGCTGCCCAATTCACTAGGCCAGTTTTTGGCAGACTTGTTCTCTACAGGACTGCACTTTCAGAAGCCTTACATCTACCCAGATAAGTAAGGCGCAGACACAGGCATAATAGCCTTCTGAACTCAGCCTAATCATTAAGCAAGCTTTCTATGCTCACCAAGCAACAATTTTATTATAACTTAGTTTCATACAGAATTGTCTACAAGCTAAAAGTATATGGATTAGTGAACATGAATATTCCATCCTCTTAACAGTTATCTTTTTCAAAATAAGTTATTTGATAATCCTCCACTCTATAAGAAATGAATCTGTTTCCTATTGCTACTGTTAACAATTACCACAGAAGTAGCAGGTTCAACAGCACAAAATTATTATCTTAGAGTTCTGTAAGTTAGAAGTTTAAAATTAAGGTGTGGGCAGAGCTGGATTTTTTCCAGTGGCTCTACAGGAGAATCTATGTCCTTGTTTTTATCAGCTTTTAGAGGCTGCTTACATTCACTGGCTCATGGCCTCTTGCTCTATGTCCAAATCCAGGAATGTTATATCTCTCAGACCCTTCTTGTGTTGCTCACATTTCTTTATGTGACCACAATTGGAAAAAGTGCTCTATTTTTAGGGGCTCATGTAATTACACTGGGCCTACCCACATAACCTATGATAATCTCCCCATCTCAAGATCTTTATCATAGTCACATCTACAAAGTCCTTTTTCCCACGTAAAGGAATATATTCACACATTCTGGAAATTAGAATATAAACACCTTTGAGTAGGGCATTATTCCGCCTACCACAAAGATAAAAGGTAATCTTAATGCCATTTATAGTTTAAGTGCCTCTCATAATCTCAGGGTTTGTGAATTAGAGTTTATGAAATTGGTATCACATATCTCAAATTTTTTAAGGGAAGAACCATCTTTCATTTGTTAGACTTAGCAGCATCACAAAACAAATTATTTGTCAGAGTATTTGCTAAAGCCTACAATATGAGATAGGACTATCATCTACCTAGAGCAGAGCAGTACATGATCTTTTAGGGAAAAGGCTTCAGGTACATGTTAATTTCTCACCCCTTATCCTGAAGGCTCTGATTTACAGGTTAAATATAAAACTGTAGAAGTAAAGTTTTTCCCAGCTGATGGAAGTCAAATTTCTGGGTCCTACCAACTTCAAGCATGCCATCCAGATGGGTCAACATCATCCCCAACAGACCTTCCCTCTTCAACTCAGGTCACCAGTGTTTATACTTTGAGGACTTCCCACAAATAAACAGCTGTTAGAAATTTATACCTTTCAAGAATCATTCACTGGATCTTTGAAGACCTGAAGAAATGAGTTACCTCTTTATGACTCACAGCAACCTTTCCTGGGATGGGGCTGGGGACTTCATCATCACAACTGAACCTCATCTGTCCTCACCTAGTCTAAAAACCAACAGCATAGTGAGACAGCAGGATCCTAACATCCCACAGATTATTCTCCTTCAAAGAGACCTAGACTAGTGCTATCCAACAGAAATTTCTTCAGTGGTGGAAATACTCTGCAGTAAGCAATGTTCAATACAATAACCACTAGCTACTTATGGTTGCTGAACACTTGAAATGTAGCCAGTGTAACTAAGCAACTGAATTTTTATTTTGATTAATTTAATATAACACTCATATGTAGCTACTGACTACCATATTGGACAGGTCAGATATACACGTAGACCATCTAGGGGAAAAGGAGAATTTGGCCACCAGGCTATATTTTGATCCTGTTGATCCCATCTAGAGGGGTAGGATCAGGCACTCCATTATACCATGCATGGATCAGTGCAGGCCCAAGCATTTCCAGAGCCTAAGAGGCTGAAACTAAGCATCAAACCTACTGATTCAACATCGATACCCAACAGTATCCAGAGCATTCAGAACCACAGGTTTTCTGTTCTGGCTCACTGGATGACCTGGCCTGTTCAAGGCAACAGGTACAATGGGCAAGAATGCCCAGAAGTTTGCAAAGCATAGCCTTGCTGTCTTCGCATCTCTCAGTAGAAAACAGCAGCAAAAGGCACAGACTATGGCCGCTGCTTGGCCACTGTGCCAACCACGGGATAAACTTCCTATATAACCCCCAATACCTAGATAGGGTGGCCATGCCTTACTTCTCAGTTTGCACCTGCCATTACATTGTGTAAGTTGGAACTTCTACCAGTTCTAGAAGGAGACGCCAACAAAAATAGACATATTCAAGGAGTGTTCCTGGGTCAACTCTTCATTCAGTCTCTGCCAGTTGCTCAGGAACTCAAACCAGTAACTGGGTTATGGGTGTAACCAGTATTATCCTGAGTTCCCCAAGGCAGAGCCTTTCACTATTATTCATAATACTGACTGATGCATTCACTAACATAGCTTATTGCTATCAGACCTACAGAAATCCATGGTGGCTACAACTGCCCACATGTGCATGTGAAACGTATTTTATTTTTATAAATGCTCTCACCTCCATTGCTTCCTTAAAGTAGCTCCCACTTATAACCCAATTTTTACAAAGTAGAAGTTTAAAGATCACTTTTCCTCTGTGCTCTACTGCCATCATCACCAAGCAATCTCTGCTCCTTACAGTTAAATTTTCCCTCTAACACCCATTTGTTCTGCTACATTTACCCCAGTTCCTGCCAGCCCCAAAATCTCTAAAAGCAATCAAGATAGGAATAACTACCAGTTCAAACATCCTGCTGACAAGCCAATTTATACATAATCTTACACCAGATCAGGTATGTCTGTAAGATTAAGTTAAGCAAGCTGTCTCCCAGGAGCTAGTATAGATATTCACCAAAATCCCCCAAATCCACCCAGTTATTCCATACACAAAACTCTAAGAAGACAAATAATACTTCCTAGTCCTATTTCCCATTGCCTCAGTCATCCATTCTGATGGACTGGAGCTGCATCCCATGCCAACATTTACCTCTTTGGTCCTCATCTTCTCTGTGATGCCATGTCACAACCACAGCACCAACTGCCTCCTGTCCTGGTGAAGATACTAAAGGATTTTAGCCAAAAAAGCTTCAGTTCCTGGTGAACTAGGAGATCTGACCTGCTATCCTACTTCCTACATTAATTACATCTGCATAACAATGCCTTTCTCTCACCAGTAAGTATCACGTACCAATTGACTGAGCCTTGGATAGAGGAAAATTAGGTCTCAAGAGAGAGAACTTTTAGTCCTGACTGGTGTGGCTCAGTGGGTTGGGCATCATCCCACAAAGCAAAAGGTTGCCAGTTCCATTCCCAGTCAGGGCACATGTCTGGTTGCAGGTTCAGTCCCTGGTTGGGACACCTTTGAAAGGCAACAGATCAATGCTTATCTCTCACATCAATGCTTCTCTCCCACTCACTCTCCCTCCCTTCCCCTCTCTAAAAATAAATACATAAAATATTTTTTAAAAAAGAGAGACCTTTTTAAAGGGCTGGTCTTCAAAAAAGGCTGTTCACTTGTTTATATTGAATGTGTGAATATATGAACAATTGGATTCAACAAACATTGTTTGTTCACCTCTGTGTGACAAGCACCGTGTTAAGTATCAGGAATCCCAAGATATTTTCTGGTCCTCAAGAAGCTCACAGTCTAGAGGATACACAAACAAATAAATCTATTATTACACTACAGAATCACTATGTTCTATGAAAGAAATAAGATAAGAGCATCGGAGAAGGTCAGATCCTCACAATGGGAAGGGGAAGCAGGTGGTAGGCCAAGCAGACATTCTGAGTGGAGTAGCAATTAGTCAGGTGGGTGGGGTTGGGGGCAGATATTTCTGGCAGCAGGAGCAACATATTCAATAGCATAAAAAAGATCAATTACAATATGACCACGCAGACCATGGACTGCCAGAGCCTGAAGTGTGTAAGATGAGGTGGGAGGGAGTGGAAGGTGAGGCTTCCCAAGGGACAGGCAGCTATTTCCGGCTAAAGGCCTTGATTTTATTCTGAAAGTAATAGAAAAACTACTGGAGGATTTTTAAGCAGGGGAGAGATATGATCAAATTTGTGCTTCAAAATAAGGACTCGGTCCATGATATGGAGATTGAATGGAAAGCCAAATCTCAGAGGCAAGAGATCCAGTGAGGTAGCTGTGTAGTGATTCTAGGGTGAGATAACAAAGCAATGGAGAGAAACAGGCAATTTTAGGAAATATCACAAGTAGAAATATCTGAGGTAGAAATGAGAGGGCTTGGTGATTAAATTGGGCATGGGGAGGGGGCAGGAGGATTGCAGGAGGGCACTCAGATTTCTGGTTTGGACAATGCGTAGTGTCATTTGCTGAGACAGGAAATTAAGTTGTCCCATTACAGGGCCCCATGAGGCAGCTCACTTCTCCAAGACCACTCTTATCTTACATTAGCTTCGCCTCCCCATCATCTGCTTTCATCGTTTCTGGTTTCAGTCAAACATCAGTTGCCAGCCTTTCCCTGCTCGGCTGGTTTACTCTTGAAGGAGCACCTGCCTTTGTTCCATTCTTGATTTTTCCTTGCTCCTTGATGCATCCTTACAGGAGATTCTTCTAGTCAATGCTCCACTCTAATTTAACCAGCTCCGACACTGTGCACTTAACTCACCACTGAAGCTGCCTTCGTTCACCACCCCACTAGCTGTGGCCTTGCCTGCCACTCCAGGCTCTCCCGCAACCCTCTACAGCCTGAACTCAGCCAGTTCTGAGTCACTCAGAGCCCGACAAAAAGATGAGTTGATATCAATCCACAGAAAAATTCTAGAACATGCTATAAAAGAGATGTTTGTAAACCGAAGTATAAACACTATCATTGAACATATGCTTGAATGAGTGAAAACTAAGCTCCAGAGCTTAGGGAGGGTCTATCTGTGTTCATTTTCCTCTAATGCACTCTACAGACTGCTTTTCCTTTATTCACACTGAGCAGGCTCTGCCAGAGAAGACAGGAAACAAGATGGAGAGCAAAGACAGGCTGGAGGTAAGTGCTGATTTAGCTGCTTTACTTTGTGCTGTGAGGAGATCTTTCACAAAGTGAAAATCTTCATAGGATTTTCCAGCAAACAAAGCTTTGAACCTACCAACGTAAGTGAAATAAAGTGTAATTTACAATAGTGTTTTTAACACCTGCTTTAGAAATATGAAGAATTATTAGGAAGAGGGATTACCTGAATTATTCATTGCTTCAAAAAATAGTCATTGATTTTCTATGATGTGCAAAGTTTGTAAACTGCCTCCCAGCAATTTACAGAATAGTGGGATGCCACCAGAAAAGGATTTGGAGGACTGCTATGCGTGCTAAAATGTTGGACACAATAATTTATTGGCATGAATTATATTATAGTTATATAATTGGTAAGCCTTTTTCAAATGATGAAATTGAGTGCTGGCAAGTTATTGAAAACAATATACCCACACCCTGCTGGTAGCAACGTAAACCGATACAATTTTTTACCAAAGCACTTTGATGGTACGCTCAAGAGCCTTAAAATGTTCAGATCCCTTGGTCCAGTAACTTACAGAAATTATATTTTAAGGAAATAAGCCACAGGAAATTAAAAGTTACATAAAGAAATATTTTCATTGAGAACAAATTCTAATATATAAACTTGGATCAAAGCAATAGAGAAATATTAAAATAAATTATAATAAGGCAAGTCAATGAAATACTATGAAGTCATTAAAATTTCAGTAACAAAGAACTGTAGCAACACGACAAATGTAGAAGATAAAGTGCTGAGTAAAAAAGTAGAATATAAAATTGTATCTATGTCATCATTGTAGTTAAATGAAAATATATTACTATTTTGCCTACAAATAAGGACTGACAGAAACATGAAAATATCCAAACAATTTTACTTATTGTTAAGAATTTGTGCATGCATTTTTTAAATATTGAAGTATATTGAAAAGCTTGGTACCCAAAGAAAGTTGGAGCAAGTGCAAAAAGATTCCCACCAGGATAACGATCTCCTTTACTTCCAGATTATGGACTCAAGAGGCCATTATCACTACTTCCCAACCTAAATGTGACCCTCCTCTCAAGTGCAGGGAGAAAATTGAATTCATGGCATGAGACACTACAGACTTAGGGTTTTCACATAAATAAGGCACTGTGTCTCCCTTTCAGTGCAGAAGGAGATGCAGAGATGCATGAGGACAAAACAGTGTCTGACACTGTTATAACTGGAAACTGTCCTATTTCATGTAAGCCCTACAAAATGCTATGAAGTAGTGTTCTTTCCATAGGAGAAAACAGACTCCTACTTTCTGCTGGCAAAAACAAATGCTCAGAGAGGTTATGGTTTGCTCAAGGTCACACAGCTAGTGAGTTGGTAGTGGAGCTGATTTTCCAAAGTCTCGTTATTCTACTCTGTACATCACTTCCAAGAGAACTTAGGAGAAGATGAAAGGCACCCATCACATTGTTCGAGATGAAGTTCAAGTCAGTTTGCAGGTAAGTCATCAGTCCATTTGACCCTCGAGATTTTAGGCCAGTGCTTGCAATTCTAGGTGTACATTAGAATCATCTGGGTATGAGTTTTAAAATCACCTCCAGAGATTTCAATTTAGTTGCTCTCAGCGGTGGCTAAGACAAGGGAATCACAGGAAAACTCCCCACGTGATTTTTTTCATTCAGTAGGACTAAGAACCACTGATTTAAGGTCTTTTGCATTTCCAACCTTAATCTTGGAGTGTAAACCTTTTAACTGGCTCCCACAATCTAAGTTAGAACAGCACTCCAGTCACTTCTTAATTTGTTTATTATTGTGGTGAAATGTACATAACACAATATTGACCATTTTAACCATTTCAAAGTGTATAACTCAGTGGTACTGAGTGCATTCACAGTATTGTGCCATCATCACCACTATCTAGTTTTAGAACTTCATCATCCCAGACAGAACTCAGTAAGCAGTACTCCTCCTTCCTTCCTACCCTCAGCTTCTGGCAACCACCGATCTGCTTTCAGTCTCCATGCATTGGCCTTTTCCAGACATTTCAAGTAAATGAAACCATGCAATATGTGGCCTTATGAACTGATTTCTTTCATTTAATACAATGTTTTCAAGGTTCATTCATATTGTAGCCAGTGTCAGTAGTATTTCATTCCTTTTCATGGCTGAATAATATTCCACTGTATGGAGATACATACCACATTTTACTTATCCATTCATCTGATAATGGACACTTGGGTTGTTTCTATATTTTGGCTTCCTTTCACTCTTCTCCCCAAATCTGAAGTGCCTTAGGGCACACCTTTAAAGAAGCAGAACTGGAGAAGGAAAGTTTCATAAGTTAAATATAGGGCTCAGGAGTAGATTTGTGTAACATCAGCATCACCTGCATACTTGCTAGAAATGCACATTCTCCTGCCATGCTCCAGACTTACTGAATCAGAAGCTCGGCGGGGGGCGGGCAGGGGGAGGCGAGGGGCGGGGCAGGGCACAGCACTCTATGTTTAAACAACCCCCCTGAGGTGACTCAGACACAGGATGAGGTTTGAGAACCACTAGAGTAACTGACATGGGCCTGGGGTTTCCACCTCCAGGTGTTTCTGCTGCCTTCACCCAGGTTAAGTGGTCCCACACTGTACACTAAGCACAGTCCAGCCCTGGGCAGCCTCCCTGGTGGTTCAGTAATAACATCCCATCTGTCAGCATCCAAGATGCTAGTGTCACTGAGTTCAGCTGATACATGAGACAAGGTTGACTTGACACCTTCGAGTCATCACAGCTCCCTGTAATAAACAAACACATGTTGTAGAAAATAGACTGAATTACAGAGCTGCACCCTAGCAATTTACATTGTTGAGTGTCTCCTACCAGGAAACCACAACCAACACATCCACTTCAGAAATGCTACCAGAAAACCACGGGCCAGGCTCCGCAGCAGCTTTGTGCTTTTCCTTGTCAGCTGGTGACGGCCCCTGCTCTTCCTGCCAACCTGGACTCCTGCTCGCTGCTCAGTCCTGTGGGGCACATGTCACTCCACCTCTGTGCCTTTGCTCAGGCTGTTTCTTCTCCCTGTGACACC